>NC_140134.1:14082282-15282282 GCF_964035555.1 Netta rufina | reverse complement strand
ATCTGGGAGTTTCTCACTTCAGAACTGTTGATTATAAAATAAACAGCAATTTTTATTGAGTAGCCATGGCTGTTCCCCTGTGCCTGAAGATACATTACTGACTACTGACTCTGCTCCAATCTCACCGTGAAGCCAGTCAGTCAGCAGCATAAATCTTTCTTCTCCTCAGGTCACAGAACACTTCAGCTGCTTTTTTGTTTTGTTTTGTTCCTTTTTCTTTTGCATTGTTTATAAACCTGCCAACATCTGAAGAAGGGACTTGTGTTTGTCCCAGAGGTCACGTATTGTACAACTCATTTACTGGTTCGGTAACAGACACTACAAGCTGTCTCGCCTTCAGTTTGCACACTGGAACCACTTTCCTTTTGTAATTGAACCAGGCTCGTCCCCACGTGCGTGGTGAGACTTGTTAGGCACTGTGTCTTTGTCTGATCATGCTCTGGCAGTGCTGAAACAAATCAAGATATCTGGAAAAGCGGTTTGGGTCATATGGAACTGAGCACATCCCAGGAGATCGTTTTGCTCTGGAATTTCCACACCCAGCAAGCATGCCAGAGGTGATATTCAGTAGGAAAAGAGAGAAGAAAAAAAAAAAAAAAAAAAGAGCTGTGCCACAAATTCTTTGTTTTTCAAAAAATTAGTATGGACAAAATGAGATAATGGGCCATACTGAGTTTCCTAAAGAGCTGATTTTACAAAATAAAATAAAGTAAGATAAAATTAAAAACAATAAACAAACAAACAAACAAAAACATAAACAACAAAAAAAAAATAAAATAAAACAAAATAAAATAAAAAAAATAAAATAAAAATATAAAAATTGCCCTGTAAATCACAGCAGGGTACACAGCCATTGAAGCATTTAGTCCTGGTTAGTCCCTTCAGCCCAGTGTAAAGCAATGCACATGGGGGTGGTTGTCATGAAACACCAGAATGACTTGCTGATGGATACAGGATGAAAGACCTGGAGTGGATAAGGAGCTTAACACAAGCCTGGGAAGGGTTTCTGGCCTTTATGCTACCTCAGGGACAAGTACTAAACCTAAAGAGGACTGAGAAAAGAAGAGAGGAAGGAGGGAAGGTGTTGTACAATGGCTTCAAAGTGCAAGAAAAGATGAGACTGGCCCTTTCTCAAGAGCTTAGAAGCAAAATTGGCTTCCTGGAGAGAGAACATAAGAAATCTGGCAACCTAAATATATTTAAAGGGCTTACAGCTCTCCAGGGAAAATTTTGAGGCTATTGAAGTGAAAAAAAAAAAAAAAAATACAACATTTGCTAAGATTAAACAGGCTTTATTTATTTTATTTTTTTTCCCAAGGAAAAAAAAAATTGACAAAGCAGACAAATGTTTGGCAGGAGACCCAGAGAGGAAAAAAAAACCCTGGCAGTAACAACAACAACATGATGTGGGAAATCTGGGTAGGGGAGAGGTCCAGGCTGCTTCCCCTTTGTCTTCCACAAAGGCTGTGAGAGGAAAGAGATATTAGTCCATGAAGAGTTTCCTAAAGAGCCAATGCTGGAAAAAAAAAAAAAAAAGGAAAAAAAAAGTTCTTGAAAAGCCAGAAGAGAGCCTTTCAAAGTAAAAGATTGAGAATTTAAGGCCAATGAGAACCCCTGGAGATTTAATGTTGACCTGGTGCACGGCAGTGAATGACCACTGCTGCCTCACCTCAGGCTGGGGCTCGCCACTGGCAACAGGCACGGTCACCGTGAGTGGCTCATGTGAGGAAATAGCAGGTGCTGAATGGTTTTGACTTCTTTGATCCCTCATTTTGAAGCAATAGGCCGTGGAAATATTAGGCTGTGAAATGGTTCCTGCACAGGGCCTCCATCCCTCTGTCCCTGCAGCAAGGCGCGTGCTGTTGAGATGAATCCATTTGTCTTGGTTCTCAGCATCTCTGCTCTTGCAGCCCACTGGCACAAGCTGGATGGCACAATTAGTGACATCCCAGCTGTTAATGTGGCAGCAGGTCGTTAGAACCAGGGCTTGGGCTTTGCCCCAGGGACAAGCAAAAGTAAGGAGGAAGCAAAGTTGGTATTGAAACTGTCTGTAAAGCCTGGTGATATTTGTGAAGCAAATGGCAGGTCGCAGAGAGCTTCTATGTACTTAGATTGAGGTAAAGGTGAAAACCCTCCGTTCGTGTCAGTGCAATTATACCACTGGGTGAAAAGGAATATGCAGGCTTATGGGAGAAATGTCCTTGCATTTCCCTTGCTGGCTTGGTGTGAAGGGCCCTAACAGAAGGTCAATATTAACTTGCCTTGTGAATACTGTGAGCAGGGATGTCAAGCTTATCAGCATTTCCCTCCCACAAGTATGCAAGATGGATGTAGGTTCTCGGAGAGTATATTCCCCTAAGATCAATGACCTGGTTAAGGCTAATTACCACACACTCTTGCTCTAAATTAAAAAGGACCTTAGTAACTGAAAGCCCTGTATGATTAAGTGGCTCCAAAGATTAACTGTGATAAGAGTGGTACGGTGCTTCCAGGTTTCCTCTGTGCTACGTATTTGTCATTCTTTGGACCCACCACATGGACCTTGGAGCTCTGTTTCAAAAGGTCTTCAAAGAGAATTAGCAATCATTTTTCAGTTGGGAGTGGACAGAACAAAGAATGCTTTTGAACACCAGCTTTGTCCAAGCAGCAATATGAGTTGCTCTGACAGAATTTGGTCCCTTGGGGTGCTGGCAGGGCTAGTAAACATGGTGCTGTCCTGCCAGCATCTGCCTTGAACTCATGTGCTGATCCCAGAGTAACCTTTAGAAGATTTTTCTCCAGACCCTGACTTTGTGTGAATGCTGAAGGCACCAATGGCTTCTGTTTTATCCGCTGAGTAGGTACAGAATATAGCACCAAAGGGACACCCTGCTGCCTACCTTCGTGCTTTGGTCCTGCCTTAGAGGGGAGGTTTGCTGTAGAGGCAGTGGGTTTCCTCCCCTACTGCTCATCCTGTGCAAGGGGAAGAAAGAAATGACTACAGAGAAGCAAGGCTGGCAGCTCTTGGATGTGGTTCTGTATAATCCCTACAGTGGAGAAGATCACAGATTACAAACTGTCTAGTTTCAGAGCACAGACCAATCTAGATCAGGATATTCTCTCTGTCCATGGCTAGTAGTGGGTGCTTACAAATGAGTATAAGAAAGAGGAAAAGCAGAGAAAGAAAATTCCCTGCCAGCAGCCCTCCCCATTTTTCAGTAATCTGCAGTTTAAAGAGTCCCAGATTGGAGCTTGGATCCACTTCACTGTGTTTAATAAGCCCTTGATGTACTTTTCTTCCATGAATTTGTCTAATTGCTTTTTGAACCCATTTAGACTTTGGGCAATGAGCGCTACGGTTTGATTATGCTTTGTGTATGGAAAAGGACTTCCTTTTGTTTGCTTAAGTCTATGGCCTGATCAGTGTATTCGGTGCCTCTTATTTCTGCCGTATGAGAAACAGGGAATAATTGCTTGCAGTCACTTCCTCTGTACTATTTATGATTTTATATAACTGTACGTACACCCCTTACTCATTTGTTTTCTAAGTTGATGAGCCCGTGGCTTTTGATTTCTCTGTGTACAGAGCCTGCTCCATGCCTGTTTGCTCATGCTCGCCAGCCCTCTCTGTTCCCCTTGTATTTCTACAGATTATTTTTTTTTCTAGAAAGCACAACCAGAGCAGTAGGGATGTAGGGCATTTATGTAGTGTTATAATGATGGCTTTTCGTTTGTTCTCTATTTCTTTCCTGATTATTACTTACATGCTCTGTATGCCTTTGACCTCTGCTGAGCATTGAACTGTCCATTTTCAGAGAAATCTGTAGTGATTCCAAAATCTCTTTCCTAAGGGACGCCATGTAATTTGGAACCTGTTGCTGCGTATTTACCATTAAAATTATTTCCCTCGTGTGCCTCACTTTACAGTTATCAACACTGAATATTCCTTCATCTGGAACTTAACCACCCACCTTGTAAAAAATTATCCTCGAAGTTGTTTGACACACATTTTAAATTGAGAGTGCTTCAGATCTGTTCCTCCTAAACTTCTGACCTCCTCCCTGGCGAACTCTGATAGAGGAGTTTATCCAGGTTTTGTGCTATAGCCTTTTCTTTCTTGAGCACCCATTGCATCCTGATCAGGAACTGCCAGTGTGAAATATCTGATGAGTTTCTTGTTTCTGATGTGGTTGAATTGTTACTTCAATTGCCTTTTGGGAGTTTTTTCTGAAAGTCTTTTTTTGCCCTACCATGTGATAAAATTTATGTTGGAATTGGCCAAGTCTGTTCTCCTCTGTTTTCTTCTTTTTGGCCCAAGTATTGCTTTTCAGTGAGTGTCTTCTTCTTTAAGTATCTGCTGTTATCTTTTTTTAAAAAATAAAAAATAAAAAATCTGCAGCTGAACCGAAGACAGCTCTTTTGCCTGTGTTTTTTCCTTTTACTATTATGATACTATAAATTTTAGCGAGTATCTAATATGATCTTTTCGATAATTTTCATACCACGGGAAAATTTTTTACCCTCTTAGCTGTTGATTCTCTGCCTCATATTTTATGAAGTTTGCTTTCCTCAAGGTAAATGCTAATACTACTGTAGTGAAGAAGTTGTTTATTTGTTTCTCAGCCCTGCAAGACTGCTGGATTGATTTAAATTGTGTTCGCTGTTCACTATTACAGACTGATTCTTAAATATCTGTGTCTTAAATCCAGTCTTGTGTGCTGGTAACAACTGGATCAGGGGTTGTTTTTCTTCTTGAAAGATCTCAGAACTGTTTATTCAGCATTTCTATATTTATCAGGGTCAATATATAGACATGTATTAATGGAGATTGCAGAACTATTCCTGCCTGGAACATGATTTCTTCTCAGGATAAAACAGCCAGCTCAGGATAAATAACCAGCTTAGAATACAAGCAGCATGAGATCTCCTCTGGGGCATTTTGAGGTGTATTTTGGTTTGGTTTGGTTCGTTTTGTTTGTGTTTGTTTGTGGTTTTGTTGTTTTTTCACTTGTTTATTTTCATTCACAAGGCTGAGTTTCCAGAAGTAGATATGCATATTGCATATCTCCATGCTGTGTACCTACCACAGTTCACATGCAGGAGGCCAGATTTTCACATTGCTAATGTCCAGCTTTTTCAAAAAATAGAAGTGGTAGCATTTTTTAAGACACTCAGAAAATCACTGGCCACTTCTGAGCATGTGTGGTTACATTGTCCATGTTTTTCTTTTCTGCCTTCCTCGAGAATTTCTCACAGTTCTCCAACTCTATAAATGGTATTTAAAAAATCCCTAGATACACCCGTCTTGTGTCAACTATACCAGCTCTTTCTAATAGTTGGCGCTACTATTTGTAGCAATAAATAACACTTGGAACATCGAAGACAATAAATCATTATGAGAATAGCCTGAACCCAGTAGCAAATTATCACAGGCAAACTTAGAAATCTGTAGAGACTTACACATTTTACTTGAGCTCAAACTCAAATGTTTAATATGTGGACCCTCTGCATGGGATCAGCTGGAAAGCAGAAGCTTTCTCTGTAACCCTTTCATAAATCCATTCCTTTATTTTTAGTAGCAGCTTGAACTGCCAACAGTTATCTGTCATGTCTGGCCTGTCTGGTCTTCTTCATTGTCATATCAAAGCACTCAAATTAAATAATATACTGGCATCATGTTTTTGCAAGAGGATTTTGATAAGCACTAAAGGGAAAGTCTGATAGCTCTGCTATCCTGGAAGGAGAGATGAAGATGCCCATTATGTACTGGAATTAGCTCTGCCAGCATGTTTCCAAGAACAGCTGCTCTTGATGGCTGTCCTATCCCTAAATTTCTGTAGCATTCAGTGAAAGCCTCTTCCTTCTGCACTGGAGTGCTACCAACTATTAGGTGATGAGTCCTCATGCAGACACCCTGCAGCACTGTCCGCTCTTGTATTCCTGCTATCTCCTTCCGTGCAGGGAGCCAAGCAAGAAAAACAGTGAGATATTTCATGCTATTGACAAATGGGGATGAGATTCAGGTGGCTGAGCTTCTTTTCACTTGCCTTGAGGAGGTTTGATCCTTCATTTCTGGTGCTGAGAGTTTTAGCATATCATCTGCTACCTTTTGCTCCCTGCTCCAAGGTCAGACCCCCTAAAGAAAGGATTTCTGTTAATTGTCATAGAAAAGAAGAGACTTGAAGGCAACTGTCAAGAAATTAAAAGGCTGGAAATACAGAGCAAATACAGAGTTCCCAGACTGTGCTTTACCTGTTCCTGGACTCTGAAAGGGCAGGGGAAGTGGTGTATAGAACCGCACAAAACATAATTGTTTTCATTTTTTTCTTTTCAAGTGAAATGTTATGATCAGGGTGCAGGGTGATCTGCAAGACAAGTTGGCAGAGGATTTGGGCCAAAGATAATTTGGGCTTGCTGCCACAGAAATACTGGAACCAGATAGACAGAGACATAAAAATGCTCTGCATGCAGGTTGAAAACTAAGTACAATGTTTTTATTCTGTCTGCCTTAGCCTGGCAAGATGCTGGGATAATAAGAGGTGGGTAAGCATTGTTTCTGCTATTGATACAGCATGATTACTTTTTCTAAGAATGTGTCTCCTTGGAGAAGATGTATAAAATTGACAAAGGCAATCTAACCATTCCCAGCAAAGGGCTGTAAAATTATGGGCTGCAATCGAAAAGGTGATGTAGCAGGAATGCAGTGAGATCAGCTCTGGCAGAGACTTATGATTTCCCACCAGCTGAATTCTCACAGTGGTGAGTGAGCAGGACAGGAGGAGTGTAGAGATGCCTAGGAAGATAGAGCAGCTACTTATGGAAGATAGAGCAGCTATTTATGCACTAATACATTAATAATCAACAATGATGCGAAATGAAATGGAAAGCTCACATGACAGTTTAATAGGATTTTGGTAACATCTGACACACTTATGAAGTTTTGCATGAATCTGAGAAGGACTCCAACAAATTCCTTTTCCAATTTTAATGGAAGTTAAACAGATTTGCTTAAATCTTAGGGCAGATTTATTAAATATTATGTAGATTTTTACAAACCCACTGGAGATTCAATAACAGTTATTTTTGAGTTAGCAAATCTTTCCTTGTGCTTGTTAGAGATCTTGGTAGATTAAATAAGGAGCCAGGTCTAGCAAATGTTGAAATCTAATATTTAGAGTCAGACTGAATAAACCATGGGCGTATTTTGCAATGACGTGTTCAAGATTTAACAAATATTGTCTCGTCTCAAGAAAATAAATGTTAAATAAGGATGAAGATAATAAGGTTCAGCAAGACGAGCTCCATTTACAAATCTTTTATGTATTTAATAAATACATTTATTAAATGATGTGCAGTGCTCATTGGAGATTGTATCAATGTAAGAAATTCATCTCTGCTACAACAGAGTCAGACTAGTTCCAAATTTATTAAATGTTCTTGAAATTTAAAGAGTCTACATCAAGCTTCGTGTGTATCTGGAAAGTTCTGTAAAGCGTTCATAAGAAATGGCAGGCAGCGGCAGCTTTGGGGTTAAGATGTCTCTTCATCTTCCTTGATTATGCTTCACCCTGGGAAAGTAACATATGAAGGAAGGAAGAGAAAGTCAATTTGAGATGAAAATATGTTTAATACTAAAGCTGTGTGGGAGAGAAACTTCTGGAGATAGTTGTGGAGGATAGAGAAGCTCATATCCAGAAGTAGGAGGGAAGATGAAGTTGATATATGTTATGGTAGCTGTAAGTTTGTACAGATCTAGCACACTGGAACAGAGACCAGCAAGTTACAGGGTACTGAATATTTAATATCCCTTTTTAGTACCAGGGAAAAGCTATACCCTGCAGATTGCAGTGGGCCGACCCCTTAGCTGCGGTGCAGGTGGAGTATCAGGGCAAATGTATGCTTGTCATTTGTCTTCTGCTCTTTACCTATGATTCCTGGCCAGCTCATCTTTTGGCTTCCTTGCTGAGACTAACAGAGAGGTGATGAGTTGTTCTGGTTGTTTTATAGTGCAGATTTCTGCGTCCTGGGAGCTGGATCGAGGCTGTTTGGCAGACAGCACAGCAGAGTAAAAATTTTAGTGATGTTTTTTTCTAGGGAAATGTCTTGAGTTCCACTTCACAGAGGTAGCTTAAGAAGAGTGTAAATTAAATGTGTAAGGGCACCAAAAATACAAACTACATCATTTGCAATGAGCTCCCTGCACTGACATTCAGGCTTTCTTGGAGACTGGAAGGGATTACCTCGTAGCTTGACAGTGGCATCACCCATTTCACAAGTGACTCAAGTGGTGCAGTGTTGGGAGTCTGTTTCAGCTGCTCCTTACCTGTCCCCACACCCTGCATCAGGATGTATAGTGTGCCCACAGCAAGGCTCAGCACTTCCCAGTCCTGCTCAGTGTCTGTCTCGCAGCACAGGTGCTGTTCCTGAGTATTGCACAAGAGGGGGTTTCTGGCAGAGCACATCTAATCCTTGCTGCCTGCAGCCCATCTTGAGAGTCCCTGACCATCTCTCAGAGGGGGTGACAAAGCAAGGGGACCTCAGCAGGGCAGGGAGAGTCCACCCGTAATGCAAACTTAATACAAGAGGGCATATTTACCTCTGTCTGCTGCTGTTTCAGAGCAGATCAGCTAAAGAGATTTCCCAACAGCAGAAAAAGCATCTCTCAGAGGAGATAATAATCTTAATTGAAATCAGAAAACCTTCAAGTATCTTTGTGCGTACAGTAATAGCACGACATTTAGAATCACAGCGGGATTAATAATGGTGAGCATTGTTCTGCTCCTTGTGGTCGGTTGTGTTTGGGGCGGGGGGGATGAGTTGTGCTGCTGTTGTGCTGCTCCCCTGGGGGAGCTTCTGCCAGGCTCCCTCCTCCCAGACCCTCGCTGCAGGAGAAGGTGGTGCGGCATCTGCTTTGCCGTTCAGTGGAGGAATGAGTAGAGATCACGCTGTAATCCCTGGCATGATGGAAATGAAGCTATTTAGCATTCTGCCATGCCACACAGGAAGAAAAGTAAAAGCGCAAGAAAGCTAAGCAGAGATTCAGCTCACACTAACCTTTGCAGGAACAATTATAAAATGCAAATACTATGGACATTTCCTTAACAAAGCAAATCTATCCATTATCTGCCTCTGTTCTTTTATCAAGCATCTGTTTAAAGAGAAAATTCTTCTCTATTTCTTTTTTTTTTTTTTTCCTCCCACGCTCTGTGATGTTAATACAAGTTGTCCATCAGATTCCTCACTGTGCCACCATGCCAAAGTAAGCGGACTCCCAAATGCTTATTGTGTCACATCAGATAACTATGATAGCACTGCTGGGCATCTTCTCGCATTGAGCAGCCTTTTACAGCATGAAGGTTTATGGCAGGTGAGAACTCCACATTTTACAGAGGGAACAGAGAGAAAAACCACGCTTTTTGCCAGAGCTACTCCCACGTATTGGCAGGGAGCCACCAACCAGATTAACCCATACCCACTCAAAGACCGAGACGTGCTAAAGAAATGATCATTGCTTGAGACAACTGCTTTTATTTTTTAACTAAAATTGCCTTGGACCTCTATCAGCTCTGGCTACAGCATCACCTGTCTGTGATCACTTCTCCCTTGGCCAGGGTCCAAGGGCAGCTCAGTCCCATCCAGTTCAGAGCTTGAGAAAGTAAAAAAAACACTAGGTTACCAAGAAAGCCAAGAAAACACACACACAAAAAAGGCAAAAGCCTTGAAAAAAATAAATAAAAAATAAATAAATAAAAGCAGCATACAGCTGGAAAAAGCCTCCCCAATCCAGACAGCTGTTTTTCTTCTCGCGGTTAAACCTGCTTCATTCGTCACGGTGTGGACAATCTTGACACCGTGCCCCTCCTGCTATAAAAGCCAGGACTCCCTTGACCGAGCCAGAGGAGCCGGTTCTCTCTCTGTTTTCAGGGATGTGACTCTGCCAGGCGGTTACGCAGCAGGTGTCAGCAGTGACGCGTAAAAGCAGACAAGAGTGTCTCAGTACTCCCTGCCTGCTGGCCCTTCTCTTTCTTTGTCATTTACATGATGTGCAAATTACCAGAGTATTTTGCTGCTTTCAACAGGATTTTGAAAATAGATCATCCAAAATTAAGGGCGCTTTTCTCCCCTTCTGATTGACATTGAGCTGCTTCCATATCTCAGGGGTGGGAAATAAAATTTAAATGAGGCTCAACGTTTATTAGGAAATTTTCTTTAAAATGCTGCAACATTCTTGCTTCTAAGATCTATTTCCTTGCAGCAATCAGTTTTAAGAGTCTCTATTTAATTCAGGTGACGGGTCCAGTGGAGTGAGACATGGGTAAATCTAAGACTTAAAGTTAGAATAAAAGAGAAATTGAATGGAATTGGGTTTTACACTCTGCTTTTCACACTGGGCGCATTGTTATTCACATTTATCACCATCTATAAAAGATGCAAGAGGAAGAGGAAAAAAGCAGGAAATGAAATGCCAAAAAAATAACTGTCTTTATATGATGAGCAGCTGAAGAAAGCCAGAGAATTCAGACTTAAAAGGGCACCCTGAGATAAGGCCCTGAGTGTTGGATTTGTTAAAAGGAGAGAGGAGCTGGAAGACATGAAGTGAGATGTGGAAATTTACAAAACTGTAAGCAGTGAGAACTCAGCTATTCCTAACTCACTTAATCTGCAGACCCAATTATCTTTACCCCATCAAAAAGTCCTCCCAAACAAGTAAAAAGCCCAGAAAACAGCCCACCGTGACAGTCCCTCCACATTTTTCTGCTAGTGTTTAATAGCCAAGAGCTCTGCTGAGATTTCCCAGCACTAAGAATCCATTACTTTTAACTCAATATGCCACAGTACTTTTATGAGTATGCTAACTAGCACTGTAAATAATTGAAAATAAGTGATACTTGTTAAAATAAATGAACAAAGTGTATTTTGTAATGCAGTATCTTTGATTTTTTTATTGTGTTTGATTGCTAATTTGTAGAATTCTGCACTTCCGAATACATCTCTTAGTCATTAGTGGAACTTGTTCTGATCTGCTTCATGAATAGAAATAACTGCACGGTTTGGATATCAATAAAGTAAGGGAATGCATGCCTACAGGGTATGTCAGTTAAAGAAGAGGAAGGCACAGGAGTTGCTGTAGTTTTGTAGTTCAGGAATTTAACTTGCTTGCTTCTCATCCTCCTAAAACTGGATGGCTTTACAGGTGGGAGCAAGAGGAGAAAGAGGGAAACCTTCAAGAAATCTGAGATATTTCTTCTACATAGGATAACAATTTGTTTTAGACTCAGATCTTTGTGGTTTTATTTTTGGTGGTGGGATTAAAATGGAAGAGCCATGCTATGAGCGCATTCTTTTGAAGGAAGCAGCAGACTGAGTTGTTTCTTCCCTGTGTTGGTGAATACCAACAGCACTCCCACATCTCAGGAGACACGACGGTGAATGAGACCAGGTTGGTCTTATGACCCATGTTAGTTGAAAGATAGCAAACAATATCAACTCAGTCAAATATATTATACCAGGAACCAATTTTCGGCTGCACCAGCAACCACCCTGGAGGCTGAGAAACCACTCAGCAACCTCATCCAGCAAGCACCATACTACGATAAGCAGCTCCTAGCCAGGGTAAAGGATCTGTATATATGGACTCAGTGAGCTAGGGTGCTTTATTCTGCCTCCACTTTTATTCAGTGTCCATTGCTGCTCACTTTGAATGTGCTCATGCCTTCCTTCTGTTTTAAAAGCTGCTTGTTATATTAGTACCTTATCCAGTACTGCTGGTATCAAACAGAGATGTTTCCTCTCCTATACAAATACGGACATCACATTCAGAGCAGACCTCAGCAGAGCATCATATCCATTTTCCTGCCCCAGGGCAGGACAAACTGTCCTCATGTCATCCCTGGCAGATGTTTGTCCCATTTAAATACTACCAGAGATGGGGATTTCAACTGTATCCCTGGTGCTTTGTTCTCTTCTTCACTTGAAAGCTTCTCCTGATATCTATTCTGAGTCTTTCCTGCTGCAATTTATTCCTATTTCTACTTATCCTACTACCTCTGAAAGCAGAGGACAGATTATAGTTTTTCTAAGTGCCTTTTTTATGTTATTCAAAACTTAAGTTCCCCACTGAATTTTCTCTTCTCTCAACTGAACAATCCCAGGCTGTTCAGTCTTTGCTTGCAGGTCATGTTTCAGAGACATTTGATTTTCCTGCTTTCCTTTGGTCTCTCTCCAATCTCTCTGCCTGTCCCTTGAAGTGTGCATTAAAACCTTATGCTGATTGCCTAGGAAAGCCTCCAATGCACCAGGTTTTGTTGCTGCTTAAAAGAGAGCGAAGTCATATCTCACGGCCTAAGAGTTCTATTACAGGCTCCCACATCTCATGCAAGCAGGCATAATGAAACCGTCTCAGCAGAAGTTGGTCTGGCCACCTTCAGCTGCTCACTGTTTGGACAGAATAAGAGTTGGCTGCACTCAGCCAAGCCAAATTCCTAACTAGTTTGAGCAAAAAAAATGCTATTAAGGACTCCAGGATTTGACCCTGAATCCTAAATCACAAAAGTGACCTCAAGGTGTACCAGAAAACAGTCTATTACCTAAACTGTCTCCTCTGCATTTTTTTAATACAGGAACCTTTCAAAGTGAAAGAAGTCTAGCAGCGTGTCAAATATTTTTCACTATGTATGAATTTCTATGAGCCATATGGAAAGGAAGGGGGGTGGGGCACCACATTTCCATACAAAACCTCTTCCCCATGATAATAAGGATTCAAAATTCCATTTGCAGGCAGGATCTAAAAGGTTAAACGTGCTGGCAGAGCTGCCAGTGTCACCCCCCAGCTTCTCCCCAAAACAGCTCATTTTTTCAACAAAGCCAATTATCTGAAAATGACAGGAAATGATTAGTCATGTTAATTAAAAATAATTTTCTTTCCCACTCCTAAAAAGGTCAGATCGTCAGCTGTATGGAAAATTGAGCCTTCATGCACTTTCATTTGATTTCCCATTCAAAGTCTAATTAGTTACAATTTGTTGTTAAAAGAGATCTTTTTTTTTTTGATAAAGCTCACATTTTTTATCCTCTCCCTCATCATTATCGGGTTGATATTGTTATTTTGCTATACGTGTATATGTTCTCATCTTGGCTAGTCCAGAAAATACAGAACAAAAGCTCACCCAGACAGGTGCATTTTGAGGCTTTTGTGTGCACAATGCCTTGCACACGGGCAGAAGCCTCTGTGGTGTCCTTCAGCCTGGGATTTCTGCAGCTTGAGCTGCACCAAAGAAGCTTTTTGTGGTTCAGAGGCTGGTAGAAATCGGGGCCTGTCAGACATTCAGCATCGCCCTCCTTGTGAACTTCTGGAGAGGTTAGAAGATGATACTAGAAAGCAGAGCTCTTCCCCAGCCTTTTGGGGAAAATCCAAATGTTGTCCTAGTCCTTGCTTGGTTTCCCATTTTTCACCATTGAGGAACAACATTAAGCAGAGCTGGTAGAGCTGAGGCACTCTTTGAGGTTACTGCCGGGTGTCTGCCTGCTGCCGTGACACAGCACTTCCAGCCTCCTGTTAATTGTCAGCATCTTCCAGCCTCCTGTTAATTGTCAGCAGCTTGTCTCAGTGATGGGAGCCACGTGGTTCCATCCAACAGGCTTTCGCTGGCACATTTGCTCAGTCAGCAGGGGTCTAAGTGCATCATCCGCAGGCGGCTTCCCCTTCGTTACATTCCCTTATCCCTGTGGCACTAACACTCTTACTGGCCAGTGCCAGGGCTGGTTTAACCAAGCGGCGTCAGCCTTCCTTTAGGCAATAAAAATAGGGTGGTCCTGTCCCTGACCCTACTGGGACATCGTCACTAGTGGTTGTCACTGTTCCTGAAGATACCAGACCAGGACCCCCATGTCTACATGCGTGGAAAAAGTTCATTGACTTGGGTAGGGAATTTCCTAGGCTGCTTGACTGGCTCTGCCATTTGCTCATTCAGTCTATAAACTTACTCATCCTGCACTCAATAAGCTTTGGCATCTGCATTCAAGACACGGGACCCGGCCTTTCCCATGGTTTCTGTGATAAAGAGACAGGGAATGGGTCCAGTGGAAAACACGTGTTCTTCTTTCTTCCATGGAGGATTTTCCTGAGTTCTCTCTCACATTTTTTTCCCCATCCTCTTCAAGGCAAATAAGTCACACAACTGGCAACTCATACATGGAAAGTAGCACGCTGAAAAATGAGCACTCACAATTTGTTTATGTACAAACTCTACACAAGAGAGGCAACGCTGATAGGATTGAACAGCTACAACATTCAGCTGTAAAACACTGAGACACCCTCTATGCATAGCATAGAGACAACCCAACAGGCTGTGATAGTGATAAATACCATCTCGGGAAGCTCCTGGATGGGAGAATTGATTAATGTAATGATTTCCAGTCTGGTCCTGGCTTATACTGGAATCAGCGCTCTGTCCCTCTCCAGTTGCCTTGAGGCAACTTGCTCCTAAAGAAAATTGCTTTTTCTTTTAATGAGAATTTGTGCTTCCACATCTCCTCCCACCTCCTGTGGGTGCGGCAAACCTGGGGAACAAATAGGAGTGTTATTACCGAAAATAACAGCTTAGAAGGGCTTCAGACTAACTCCCAGTGTCTTAATAGAGCCCGTCAACATGGAAAGACCATTGAGTAGCACCAGTCAAATGAGAAACCACTTAGCAGCGCAGCAGTGTGGGAGATTAAAATGCCTCTTTGCAGAATATAAAGGTCAGTGAGGCAGCAAACTCCTTAAAGGGGAAGACAATACATTTCACGCACGAAGGACCCAGCCTGGAAAGATGTGTGTCAGCCATGTGAGTCAATAATCCCTTCTGAAGGAAGATGCATTTATAGACACCATTTGGGGACTTAACAGCATGTGAAGGTAACTGCAGCCCTGTGGCTGGCCACAGATTCCCCAGCTGGGACGAAAATCCTCAGAGACAGGGAGCTGTGCCCATTTTTCTGCTAACTGCTACAACACCTGCTCTCCAGGTGTGAGAGAGCAGCTCATGCCATAAAGCACCAACACACCCTGCTCTGCTCTCATTTCCACAGCCAGACTTAGCCACCTCATGAAATCACACAACTGAGCCTGTGTGCTGACGTCCATACCGACAGATTTTAAATCCCACTTGTCATCCAGCTGTTTGAGTGAGTCTCTGCAGCAATGGCCTCATCGTGCTCCACGAGTCTACCTTGCTCAGCTAATTGGAGTGCTGTCGAGCTCACCTCAGTCCAAACACATCCCTCTCCTGCCTATTGAGGCTTCCTTTCTATTCTACCCAATTGGCAAAAAAATAATGGCAAAAACCATAAAAGGAGCATTAGGGAGACAGGAGTTCTGAAGTTGTGCCAGGCAGCGGTAGCGTGTGTACGGAAGAATGAGCTGAGTACACTTGATGTACCCACAAATAAACACACAGAAGCAAAGAGAGGTTGAGAGTGTCTGCAGAGGTGAATTCTCCTCTCCTTAGTGACCCTGTGAATCCAAACCAATACTGCTAGTGATTGTAGTAAGTCAGAGCAGGATCTAGCCTCCTGCCTCCGTTTTCCAGTTCCATTTGCTATGCATATTATTGATGGTGATGATGGTAACGATGATGATAGTGATGATGATGATGATGATGATGATGATAATAATAATAATAATAATAATAAATATCCAGCTTTTAAAGCTTTTCCAGAAAAAGCTGATGTCTCTCAGACTGCTGCCAGCAGGAGATGTGGAACAGCTTGCTGTGAGAAAATGCTGATTCTGAAAAGTCTGAGTGTTTCAAGGGACAGTATCAATTTCATCTGACTTTTATTTAACATTCTGCTTGGGTAAGGTTGAAGCACTTCATTTCAGCATCATCACATTGACTTTCAAATGAATTATATTTTACAACAACAAATGTTGCAATGAGGAAATTTGTAAAAGCCCCAATTTCATTACATGAGAAATTTTGAAATGCTAGGGTCCTTTTTCAGAAATTGTTCAGCCTTTTCTGAAATTTCTCTGCAGCAGAAAGAGTAGAAATTGCAGTGTTCAGGGAGCTCTAGCTGAAAGCCACTGGCTGAAAAGAGACAGTGACATTGAGAGTGAGCTTGCCTATTCATGGGAAAATAAAAAAATAAATAAAATAAATAAATAAAAGAGAAGTCTGAAGCTCCTGTGGGATGCAGGCTTCAGCTGTCCTGAGGACAGCTACATCTATGACCATGTTGTTCATCAGCCTTTTCAAGAGCCCACCAACCTTCTAGAGCTGGATGAAGGTTTCTCAGCAAACCCAGTTGTACAAAGTGCCCAGAGCTCTGCTGTTGGGAAAGCAAATCACAGACTCTTTGCTGCCCCCAAAACACTGTGCCAAAACCCAGCACCACTCTTAAAGCTACTGCCAGGATACAACTTCTAACTTGGTGCATGCTGGCTTGCTGCTGTACCACTGACCTGCTCTGCATCCTCTAATGAATTACTCCATCTCTGCCTTCTACCCACCTTCCTCTGCTTATGTTCAATTTAGCTCTTCCTGAGGGCAAGAACTCCAGGTGGCTCTTTAGTGTCTAACACAACCTTGGTTAGCTCTTCTAGGCAGAAATGTGTTACAGATAATAAACTTCAGCGCTTGGATGATGAAAATAGCCTGCAGTCTTCATTTGACATTGCGCTCAACATGAGCATATATGAGATCAGATCTTGCATTATCTTGATCTTTGCAATGGGTTTTGTTGCACTAGGAACTCAGTGAAAACCATAAAGCTAAGACATGAAATGCTGCTGCCTGCCTCTATCAAATCTTTGATTTGGATGTTAAACCATGTGGAGACTGCACACTCATTGTAAATACATTAGGGAGACAAAACAAAAACATCTCGAGAAAATGGTAAATGGGTAAAAGGCTTCTGAATTTTTTAATAACGCATGCTCTGTTTGAAGGGTTTGCTGAGGATTTTGTTTATAATCCCGCTGCAAATAAAGTACTCTGAAATAAAAGCTGTTTGGTCCTTTCAAGCTAACAGCCCTTTGTTTGCAGCACATTAATGGAACAATTTTTAAATAATGACTTACTTTTTATTTCTCTTGAAAGATGCTTTTTTGCAGTCAGAAGCTGGTTCTTTTTTCCCAATCTGCACTCTGATTCATTAGTACTAGTTGCATACAACTTGTAGAGGTTTATTTGTTCAGTTAGAAATGGGACATTAACATTTTAAGAGAATGATGCATAGCTTTTAGAGATAATATTCTCTCTGCCCTATTCTGCTGATGCTCTCTTAGAAAGTGCAGAATGCCACAATATCTCCTTCAAAAACGATTAGTTTATTATAAACAGTTTATCACTTGGGCCATGATTTTCTCTCTCTCTCTCCCTTTTTTCTAGTAAACACACTTAAAATTTTGTGCATGCATTTGCTATGCAGAAAAATTGGAGGCTGTCAGTATTATGCAGAGTCAAGAAAAAATCAGGCAGGTCATGAGCCTTATCTGTCCCACCCCCGGAACCTTTTCAGAGCTTTTCTGAAGGCAAGCCTTTAGAGTCCTTTCACCCTGTGCATCTCAGTCATGACCCGGAGCAATCACTTATAGCCAGGTCTGATATCCTATATCTGAGTGCCAGCAGTTCCTGTAGCTCTTGTTCCTGAGCACAGATGATATGCCAGGGATGTGTATAAATATTTATATATCCTGTTGCTCTGTGCACAGTTCAAAGTGCAAACCATCCCTTATTTTCCTATTCACTTTCCAAGCATTTTGGACACTCGAGTAGGAGATGAGCATCTAAATCACTAAAATACTACCCCACTGAGGCAAGAATGAAGTTCTTCATTACATGCAAAATATTGCACTGAACGGGTGTTAAGGCTGTAAAATCAAGTGTTTGTAAATTAAGCCATGCCACAATTACAATTTCCCACTCAATCTGAAGGTAGTCCACTGGAAATATAAACACTGTGACACGCCATGTACTTTGTACTGTCTTCTGCTGCTCTTAACTTGGCTAAATATGGGTAGGTGAGATTTAGGGAGAAACCTTATGTTTCAGATACAGGATGATTTCTCACCCAATGATTACATTCCTGTCTCTGCTGCAGAGTATATGGGCTATAGAATTTTTCCATGAAATTACCACTACAATTTCTTAACATCAGTAAAGCAAAGAATTTCTACCACATCAGATACTTATAAATGACTGAATTATCTGGAAAATAGCAGTAAAACAAACAAAAAGAAAACAAAAAGAAAAAAAAAAGGCAAACTCATCTAGCAATACATCAGGCACCTAAATGCTTTGCATTAAGCCATGCCATTTGCAAGTACTGCCCTACCTACCTGTGCCTTTTTGGCCCAAATATTTACCAGAGTATAAGTATTTCTAGCTCCTCTAGTCCTCTTTTAGTAATACTTTTTTTTTCATTTTGTCTCCAGCTGTGGCCCGTACAATGCTCAATCACTGGAAATCTGCTGGCAGTGGTTAAGGCACATCTCCTTCCCTCTCTGTGCTGCTGTCTTGATAACCAGATTTCCCTCTGCCATCTTCCCAATCTCAAATACCCGGTTATATCTGCCAGGGTTATTTTTTTCAGCCCCTTGGGGCATCTGACACCAGGCAAGAGCGGGGAAGAACTGGTAAAACATGGGGCAGTTTGAGTCCAAGAGCTGAGCCTGTGATTGCGGTTGTGAGATGTCAACGCCAATCCCAGATCTGCCAGCATAAGCTTGCACCTTCCTGGGCAAAGCACATGTTTTTCTGTGACATCTTTCCCTTAGCACTTAGGTCATGGGCTAGCATCCACCTGGCTTTGTAATCCACTTAAAAAAATGTTGCTGGATTTGCTAAAATGATGACCACAGACACATATTTGCTATTATGTGCCTGCATTTTATGTCCAGAAGTCACAGCTGACAGTGTTTTAAAATAAAAGGATATGAGTGTTGTACTCCAGGTTTGAGAATGATCTGGAGTAGTAGGAGGAGGAGCATGGCATCGTTTATGTGAGTAAATGTAGTATTCAAATGCATGTTTATTCAGAATGGTTCAACAGTAAACTAAATTGAATGCACCAGCTACCTGGCAACAAAGGGACATTGAAGGTACAGAGAGACCAGATTTATCAGGCTGGACAGATTCAGGCAGAGTAAAGAGAATGAAAATGAGGTTCCCATGAATTTCCTGGCTTTTATCAGTTTGTGTCATGCATAGTCCTAGTATTAACTGAATCTACGTTTGTATCTGTTATCATCTATTTGGGTGACCGAGACTAGTAATTAATAATAATAGCAACAGGAATAATGCTGCTTTCAGAGCTGAAAAATATCTGACACTGATTAAACTGCAAATCTAAATAATTGATATTAATTACATGAAGTTTTCAGCAATAATCTGCACAAAAGAACTCTGAAATTAGAGGATTAGAAACCAGAGATAATACTCAGCAGCTGGTCCAAAGGCATAATGCAGGCGTGTAGGTGACGTGATACTAAGGGCTATGATTCATAGAGCTCTTCATCTTCCTTAACCCATGTTAAACTGGCATTTGCTGAAGTAAGATGTCCAGGCTGGCAAAAAATAGATTACTTGTTCCATGGCATGCTGGAAATAAAATCCTCTCAATTTTCTGTCTTTGAACAAGGAAATGATCCTGGAAGACTTGCAGTTTTATGATTTTGGGCCCTCATTTCCACTCCCAATTTGCAATCTCAGGACAGTGTATACGCCATCAAATACCACCCCAATGAGATGCAACCCAACAATTAATCCAAATATCATGGATATGGATTGGACCTCAAAACCACCACCACAAACAAAATTTTAATGTTTATCTTCCCTGGAAAGACACTGGCTTGTGCTAAATCTGCAGCAGTGGCAACCTAGTGGATAGATGTCAGACACCAGCTGAGCATCTGGCCCCTTATTGTATTTTAAATGATACACATTTATAACTGTAAAGCAGACCGACAGGCGATACTGTCTAACATCACCATCACTAATAGCTCTAATAGCTCATGTATCCACAGCCTGCTCCAACCTGTCCCATCTCAAAGCAATTTTGAGACAATGGGCTCATCTTTTCTTAGATAGATATAAATGAGATAGATAGAAGAGGCACAATTCCCTCCAGCACAATTAAATGACACTGCTCCCCCTTCCAACTTGAACCGCCACATTGCAACTACTTGTACTATTATTATTATTATTATTATTATTATTATTATTGCTGTTAGTATTGTTATCATTATTATTATTATATTTACTTAAAGTGAGGCAGTCTTTTTAAGGAAAAGAACTGCTGAAATGTGCAAATGTGCAGGTATGGGGTGATGCAAATCCATCCTCTGCTAAGCTGTCCTGGTGAAAGCGCAGTTCCCCTCGAGGCCAGCATGAAGAACTGCCTTTTTTGTGGGGAAAGTCCCAGGGCGAAGGCAGTATTAGCACATCTTTACCATCTTTACCATCATACTAAGGCTGCCTTAGCCTCGATAGTTTTGAAAGCTTGATAGGGTAAATCTGCCAGTATCCAGCCCAGTACCTGCAGGTGCTCCGGAAAGGGGTGTACCAAGGCTTCCAGCTACTTTTCTCCTTGGGCTGTGAGTGATGGGACGCTGGAATTGGCCTCCTCCCAGCAAAGCAGAGGCCTAGAAATGCTGCTCTCCAAGCGAGAAGGAGGAAAGAGAAATGGGGCTGAAGTAATAAGCACTGGGAAACCCATGGTATGACATGGTTTGGCTCTTTCCAAACTTAATGCAGTTTTTATATGTTGACATAAAAGAGCACATTTTCTGACTCCCCTCGGATAATTACCTGATAAACCCCCACTTTTGGAGTTGGTCCGAGCCATCCATTATACCACTGCCATGAACTTTATTTCATACCACACCAGGGAGGAGACGGAACAGTTGGAGTGCTCAGACATTACATGTAATAACTGGTCATAAAAATCAATGTAAAATTTAATGCAAAAGGTCTGTGGGCACCCAACCATTGGAATCCAGTGATAAGGCAGATGGAGAGCAGCACTATACTTTCCAGCAAGTAGTATATTTTCTTTAATGTCCCTACATTATATGTAATGCTGTTGCTGTTTTGTCCATCTACATAGTAGTTAAATGTGCTGCAGCCATGATATTTATGTCTCTGGGTGGTTTTTGGTTGCAGTTTCCTCTTGGACACGGGGAGTGTTATGAATTCTGGACAGATCACATCTCAGGACCTGGGAGAGAGAGAAGAAATGTCTTTTTGCCATTTCCTCTGGTGCTCCCTGATTGATATGCAGCTTGTAGTCCTGCTGTGCCCTACTCTTCATGAAGGGACTGGGAACAAAGTCGTTGTGAGCCATGGGTGCCTGACCCAGACAGTCCCAAAGAGCAAAGGTTGCATTTACATGCAATGTGGGTGTTGTGCGTATTGCCCAGACGGTCCCCAAAGAAGTTTGGTCACATGAATAATTTTGTAAATTTAAATAACGGTGCTTGTGATCCAGAGGGTCCTTCCCAATTCACTAGCTGCTTCACAGCATGCAGTGGAGAGGAGATGGAAATGGATCCTTGGATCCACCTGAAATATGGAAATAAATTAGAAAAGACTAGGGGGTCACTGACCTTTGCTTCCAGCTCCACGTGAGAAGGCAATGGGATGCTAAATTCCCAGCAAAGGGATATGTCTCTTCAGTTTCTATCTGTCCTTCTTACTCAGCATGCCGTTTTTTCACATGCATTCCCACAGGAGTGAGAGAAGAAGATTGTTTGTTTATATCTTTTTTGACATGCACAGGTGTTCAGATTTGAGGAACTGAGAGTAGGGAGAGAGTTAATGCTCTGATGTGTCTCTAAAGGCAAAGAAGCAGGAGTCCTGCTTTGGTTGTAATGTTCAGAATTACATTGTTCCTAACCATTTTAGCTACAGGTTTATTTCAAACATTGGTAACTCATAGAATGAGTCACTCTATTAGTTTTCTTTTAGACATACAGCTGCGGTGGCTGTACATGAAGTGTATTAAGTCTGGGGCATTTTCTTTTAGTTCTGGGAGCTGCTATTGATTTTACCCTGATAGATACTTGGCTCCAACACACGATGAAAAATCATTTAAAAGAGAAAGAGAATTCTTAATTCCTCACATCTGTGGTTCAAAACGTCCGCATTTGGATGTCACAGCAAAATTCCAAGAAAAAAAGATTGTCCAGAAGAATGGGGGTCATTGCAAAGAGACTGGAAGATGAAGGAACAGAAACAGGATTTTGTGAAGCCATTTTACAGTGAAGCTAAAGTACTTCGGAGTATTTATTAAAGCAAACAATTATGCCATTCTGTACTGTTTAAGGTTATTATAGAACTTGTATTAGAAGAGTAATTGCCTCTGGATGAGCATATGGCTTCGTCTGCTGGTAAAAAAGAGACCATTTCCATAGGCTAATGATTTCTGTATAAGAACTGGACTGCAGTGATTCAGAGAATGCAATAGATGAGTTTTCAGGCATAATCAGAAAGTGATTAAGTAAAAGTCTGCCTCGTATGGAAATATGAGTGTGAGACACAACAGCATTTGCTCCTGGATATGATATATCAGGGTGTGTTACATGTATTAATGGAGATGAATATTTACCGATACATATATGTATCAATGTCACCTGCGCACACCTTTCCTGCAGGTGCAAATGACTATCAGGCTTTGCCCACAATGCCAAAGCAAAATGATAAATTCTGCACCTTGAAAAATGCACCTACCTGCCCACCTCAGCACATCCTTCTGCTGCTGGCCAGAAGGAAGAAAAAAAAAAAAAAATGAAGTTGAGTTGAAGCCCCTTTGAAGATACTCCTGAAATCATAAGATCAATTCAGGCCACCTTATCTGGAGTGCATAAAGGCAAGCATCTGCTGCAAGTGGTACTGAAACTCCCTTCCAAGGTGTGATTTAAAAACTTCAGACAACCTGCCTGGAGTTATACCAGAATTAGCAAATAACATCCCCATTTCACAGAAGGGTAAACTGGCTGACAGAGAAGCTGGCTGGATTGCTGGTTATTACACAGCGAGTTAGGAGCAGAGTTAGAGAAGTGAGCGGAGAGCAGCCTAGAGCTTCATCCCAAGCTTCTGTGGATGGAACAGCAGAGGGAGGAAGAGAACAGGAGGAAGAGGAAGCAGAGGGGTGGCAAAAAAATCAAGGTACTGTCTTCAACTTCCTAACTTGTGCTCGGCACTCAAGCACATTGCTGAGGGTTGTGGCTATGTTGAGAACACCACGTGATAAATACATAGGGGCACTGCCTCGGAAGAGGCTGAAGTGATGAAAACTCCCTGGAGGGCTGCAGATAGAGGGGAGCTCTGGGAAGGGAGCCAGCACCTCAGGCACTGGAAAGCCGAGGCTGTCCAAGTGACGTGCACGGTGAGAGCCAGCGGGTGTCCTGTTCATGGGGCTATTTGTCACGCTAAACTAGATTATCAGGAAATAGAAGTCCAGCCTGTATGTTCATAAATCCTTCCACATCCCTGCTCCAGGGCTGAGGATGTGATGTGCAGGCATTTGGCAAGGAGGTTACTGAGTCATGAAAAGCAGGGCTCCAACCATTCCCTGTCCAGGGGAGGCTTTGGGGCTGAACTCTCCTTTTGGTTCTTTTGGTTGAGTTCTACCTTAGTTATCTGTTCCCCACTGTTCTCAGCCACACAGAGTTCATCTGGTCAGCTTCAGCATTTCACGTAAGTGAACTGGGAGCCTGCAGAAGTCCAGGTTGTTCATGGCTGCCATTGAGCCCTCCTCCCACTGCAGGCACTGCCACCAACACAAGCAAATGACTGTCTCTTATTATCAGCTACTGTTGTTAGAATTGAGAACAGTTAAACAGAATTCAGGGAATATAATCATCTCAATTGATGCTGGATTTGAAGATTCCAATGTTAAATGAGCATAAAAACATGCAGTTCAGATTTAGATTCTGTTTTGTTGCACAGTTTATCTGAAGTTGGTGTGGAGAGAGCCTGTTAATTCTGGTGGTCTCATGCTCTGGAGTTTCCTCTGTCAGCCAGAGACCCTCTAACTGGAGATGTTCTTCTGTGAGATGTCTCTGATCAGCACCGCAAGGATGTAATGTATAGACAACCCTGCAAGGCCAAGCCATCTTCGTAGTTGTGGTTCTGCTTCCCAGATAACCAGGCTCCAGGATGGGAAGTAATAGTAGAAAAAAGTACAGGCAAGGCCAGGAGACAGCAGAAAAATTGCCATAAGTCAGGGCAAAACACTGGTTGCTGCTGGGTTGTGGGGCTTTTGCACTCGTGTCCCACCAAGCTCTTTCCACACCTGCTGCAGTCTAACCAAAACTGTTAAATTTTGTGTAACATCCCACTTAGTTCTGCCAGACCTCTGCGAACAGGAAAGGACAGGCTGGGTGTGAGCAGAGGGACCTCGTGTCTTGAGCAATAACCTTGATTCATTACTCTGCAACACAGCCACCGGTGTCACACGGGGATAGGAAGCAGGGTGATGAATCAGGCCCAGTGCTTGCTGCAAGTTCAGAACGCTGTCTGGTTGGCAAATAGCTCTGAAACCAGTCCCAGTGCTGCGTGAGTAGCTTCATTACTCTTAAGTGCTATATTTACTGAATAATTTGGACCGATCATTTTCAGGTTCGTTAGTCCCAATTGTTCACTTTTTAGATTGTTTGATATGTTTCTCAAGCTACATGGTTTTGTTTTTTTCTCCAAAAATGATAGCAATGGGTAGAAAAGTGCTAATAACAAAAAATGCACCTGCTGGAAAGTTGTTTGTTTGTTCTTTTTTTAAAAGAATAATGACCCAAACAAAAGCTCATTAAGCTCTAGGGGTTAGGGAATGTTGTTTGGATGCACTGGAGATCTCTGAGCATTAGGGGAAAGCAAAACTAGAAACCTGAGTTAAGCTGACAAGAATTCATTCTCTCAGCTCCACTTCAAGTTACATTCAGCAGTCTTGAGCCACATCCCCAAGCTACACATCAGACAAACACGGGTGCAAATGCCTCTTGTGATCTTGCCATACAGGCTAGTGGATGTCTTCTGCAGCTAGCCAGATACAGGGAAGCAGCCTGGCTTGTTGCAACCCAAGTCTCCTAGCTCATCTACCTGCTACACCAACCTCCGTTCTCACCCACTATTTCTCCACTTAGCTCCTTGGAGGATCAGTCACCCAACCTGATTCTTCATTTACTCCTCTTTCCTTTCTGCTCTTCACCTCTCTCATTTGCTTCTCTCCACTGGGACTGTTATTCCGTTCTATTTTGGTTTGAGGTCCAACACCTAAACAATAAAAAATGACATGCAGCGAACAAGTGCTTTACCCAGAGCCTAGAGGATGGTTAAAATCTAAATGAAAACAATTTATAATAAAAACTCCAAATCTACTGCCATTTAGCAAAACAGTTGAAACAAATGATCCCTATAAATCAAGCTAAGATTTGTTAAGGATTTTCAAGCCACATGTATTGCTTAATTATGGAAAAATAATATGCAAGGAAAATGCTGATGATCGCTTTTCGAAATACAGTCTTGAATGTCGCATCAGGCTTCTTGGCGGTAGTTTCATTCACCTGTATAGTACTGTACCATGAAAAGGAGATAAAAATCAGCCATGTGGTTAAGGGAAATCATTCTCAGTATAAACTGAAAATTAAGATAATATATAGAACCAATAACACAATATCATGAGCATACCAGTATCAGAACCATTAGCTACACAGGGTAAGCATTGGAAAGTCAGAGATTTTAAGGCCATGAGAGGGTCTATAGCTCTGATTGTCCATGTAACTCTGGCCAGAGAAATCACCTCATACTCCTGTGTGTAAGGCCCATCTTATTCACACCCTGCAGGAGAAGAGAGCTGAGGAGGGTGAGTAGATCAGAGCAGGGGAAGTAGGAGCAGGGCACAAAGTGGGATCCCAATGAAGGCACCAAATGTCTGTGTTTGTACAGAACCCCGTAGAGATGAGTTAAGCAGGCTGCTCTCTCAAGACAGTGCTATACGTTTGTCCCCAGTGCAAGTGGAGCTGGTTGGGAAGTTTCAAAGGTTTGATTGCAGATGTCTTTCTTGATTTAGGTTCATTTCAAGTGCTTTTCCTTAAGTTGTTTTTCTAAATGCTACATCTGGTTTTGGAGCTTGTGAAAAGCTCATAGTAAAACCAAATTTATATTTCTTTATGACATAACCATGAATAACCAGTGTTAGGATGGGTCCTGTGCTGGGCACAGAATTGAAAACTTAAATTGTGAAGGTCTATGGCTTAAGCCAGCAAGAGGATATCCATTTTCGGAAATGCTAGGCTACACTGAACTTCTCCCAACCCCAAGTCCTCCTGAAATGAGGAAAGAAATAAAGAAATTAGCTAATGCCATGATTTATCGTGTAGCATTTGGAATCTGCCCCCTTGAGCAATCAAATCCATCAGCCAAGTCTCTGTGGTGAATACTAAGGCTTAAGGGTTGCTACAAATCCTGTGCTTCAGCACATGCAGAATGAACCTTCAGGCTTCCAACCCTCAATGAATAATCCCAGAAAAGCCAGCTGACCTGCCAGGCCGTGCAGATAATGCTAAAATATATGATGTTAATGAAGTAGCAGATCTACCACAAATAGCAGGGATCATAAAAATAGAGTGAAAAACTGATTGCACTACAGTTGTGAAAGTGGTTGGTTCTCACTCCTACCCTTTAATTTTTTTCATTTTCAACAGAGTCTACCTCGGCTTCCATCATGAATATTAAGCAAATGAAGTCTGGAAATCTACCTCCACTACCTGACATAACAGTGTAACACAGCCTTGAAGTGGCAGCTGTGAAAAGAGGAAACCAGGACGGCCAGACAAACCTGGGAACAAGTTCGTACAGACTGGAGTGTCTGGAGGAATCGGCTCTGCAGACCAGACAAGGAGGCAAGTAAGTGAAGTTTTAGGTTCTCTCTTTGGTTTGCTACACTGCACCACAAACTGCCTGCAAGTCCTCTGGGAAGATTTTCTGTGCTACAATTATCCATCTCTTCATGGCTGAAACAGGATTACTGCCTGTGAACTTGGCAAGGTTTTGAGAAACATTGAAAGGTTCTTTCAGTCAGGACTTCAAAGTATGACCTTGCAATTGCCAGCTAGCACCTTCTTTCGTAAGCAGGGCAAGCTAACCTCCATGTCCTTCTTGCAAGTTGGGTGAATTTGCTCTGTCCAGCCATCCCCTCCTCATTCCCTTTCCAGATGCAGAAAACACACTTCATATCCCACACCAGTCCTAGGCACCTGGAATTGCATTGCACTGAGTTTCATCTCAGAAACCTTAATTCAACCTTAATTCAGGTTTATTTCATTGTCACAGAGATATGCCAAGGCACTTAATCTCAGTTAGTCCTTAGCACAAACAAGTTTTCATGGAAAATGTTGGCTGGTGGCACCTGCTCTGCTTGAGGCTGCTGCCCTGAAGAAGACCTCTCCCTTATACACCCCTCTTATTTAAAAATGGCACCTAGCTACTAGAAAAACACTTTTTTTTTCTTCCACTCCCAGAGTACCATGAGTGCCAAGGCAAAGGGCACTGATCTCCCACAGGGCCCCATCTGCAATGGTACCCAGCACCACAGGAGCAATGCACTCACAGCAGGGGCAGACACAGCTTTTGCCACTGCTAGGCAGAAGGAGTCTGTCCTTCCCACACCTTGAGGTCTTCTGCTTGGTCTCTGAGCCAAAGGTGAAGTCAGCTCCTCTCATGACCACCACAAAACATTGCAACCCCAGCGCTGCTTTCCCAAATTTTGTCCCACTAGGTCTGCTTCCTGCTTCCTGGCTTGCAGCATCACTGGTAGTTTGATGCAGGCACAGGTGGACCATGATGGAATGGTACAAGTCCAGAGTGGTAAAATGGGTAGAAAATTATCAGAAAGAAGAAAAGATTGAAATGAAGCTTCCAATGATGCAGTTTCCATGGCAACTACCCTTCTACACACAGTTTTAATCCACTTTTTCAGGCAGCCATTCCAGGATGTGCAGGGAACCACACAACAGCTGCACATATCCTATTTCTAACACATCTCCTGATTAAAATAATTATTCCATATAGAGAGATTGTCCTGAATGGCAGTGGCTGAAGTTTTGGGTAGCCGTGGGGGAGGAGTATTCTCACAGTGCTAGATGCTTCCTGAAATAACGTATGTGGATGCAAATCCTAGCATTCACTGGAGGTGAAATGAAGGACACACATCCCAAAGTGATTGCAATGGGACATGTCTCATTGTCCCTATGGAACAAATGCCACTGAGTTGTGTGTATGGCACTCTGTCATGGATGAAATCAAACCTGGTCTTGTTAATGAGCTGCAGGTTGCTGAGGCCTTACTTTACTCAAAGTAGCAGGGCCAAGAGTTAGAGCCAGAACACATGCTTTGCTGTCACACTCCATGCTCATCCTTCACAAAGATCTAGGACAGCCCCAAAGCTACCCCTTTACTTTCAAATTGTCATCTTAGAAATGGAAATCGGGGAAGTATTTTGCAGGTGAATCATTTCTCTGTAATCCTAGTGGGACCGTGTGATGATTACAACACTTTGATTCTCTGTGGGGATTATGTGGACTGAAATCAGAACACAGGGAATCACCTTTGTAGTCCTGAGGATGTTATTTCTCACTGTCGTTGTTGCTATTGTTATCTCTACTCTGGCTTCTAAAGGCCCCTGCAAAGACTGGTGTTCCCTTCTGCTAAATAACATGACAGGATGAGACAGAGACTATACCTAAGAGCTTGTAACGTA
Organism: Netta rufina; assembly: GCF_964035555.1. Classification (NCBI taxonomy): domain Eukaryota; kingdom Metazoa; phylum Chordata; class Aves; order Anseriformes; family Anatidae; genus Netta; species Netta rufina. Next base: position 15,253,563 of record NC_140134.1, on the reverse strand, counting down.
TACCAACGTGGTAGAAAAAGAGTAGAAGGAAAGTCAGATTCTTGACAGGTACAGAACTAAAGAACGGGTGAATTAAATGGTTTCCTTAAGGTTGCATACCGAGTTTATGGCCAGAACTGAGTGCAGATCCCTTGAGTCCCAGTCAGGCCTTTTATCACTGGCATGGCTCTTCCTTTGCTGCTCTCCCAGGCTGTCAGTCTCATTTGTCCTATAGAAATATTGAGATAGCTCTGGCAGATGCATTACCTAAAGAGGAAAATGTCTGAAATTATCTTTTCTTCACTCCAAGGAGTGCCAGGGGAAATCTACATTTCTACACAGTAACTATGTTAACCACTTAATTCCAAAGGAAGCAGATAGCAGGAAGATATTAGTGTGGGAATGAGCAAGTAAATAAAAGGATATTTCTCCCCAATAAACCTCAATTCTCTGGGAATTATTTTAGAAGTCTACAAAGTTAAATTACAAAGAAGTCTGCCAGAACAGGTAATGACTATACTTCAGGGAGAGGCAATTGTCCTAGAAAATTTTATGTGCTATGGTTACAGTGCTGGAAGCAAGAATTTAACCAATATGAGGGATCTCTGGGTTACAGCACCTCCACCAGGGACTTTGGGAGGAATTCTCATACTACTTAGCACTTGATGTCTAAACAGTTTATGAGCTCTTGACTTTTTTGGCTTGTTACCTACTCACTCATACAGGTCATTTCAGTGTCTTTAAGATGAATTGAGTGATCACTGGACAGGAAGGGCTGAAAAATCTGACTTTAAAAACCAGTTGTATTATGTTGAAATTTAATGTTGATAGAGATGAAACACCTCCCTTCCTCCAACATCACTCAGGCTGACACCCAGTGTTTAGTGACAGTGGAAACCACAACAACTGCATGTTTTCAGCAGAGTTGTTCCATGTTCATGGGGTTTCATGGGGATTGGCAGAGCTGTGTGAGGGGTGTCATGTTTGCATGAAATGAGCAATGAGCAACTGGGCTTGTAGGTAGGGAATGCCAGAGATAGGGTGGTGGCTACTATAAGACCATGGATTCAGGAATTGGTGGGTACATTTTTATTTAGCAGCAGTTCGGTTGTCTCTGTCAGACAGGTGTGCAGGATGGCGTGACTCTGAGAAGTGTTATTTGCCAAGTAAAAGGCACAGAGAAGGAAATCTTATCTTGCACTTTCCAGTGTCCCCATTTCATAAATATGATACATTAATATTCATTATACCACGTGCATTATCATTTTGGAAGGAGATTACTGGGGATTCACTATTTTCTCTCCATCATATTTTCCAATTAGGATCCTCTCTTTTGCAAATAATAAGCTTTTTTGTTGCCAGAGGCTTTGCAGCAAAGTTCCAGTCAGGGCTTTGGAGCTCTGCTCAACCTCCATTTCAAAAAGAAGTGCAAATTGAAGAACAATTATATTTTTAATAACAGGTTAATCTTGCGGCACTAAATATGATTAGAGAATAGCCTGGCTAGCATGGAAGAATACAACAGATTTTAGAAGTTGTTCCCAAAAACTGCTGGGGGATGGGAAAGGGTGAATCTGTACAAATACACCACTGAGTTCACAGGGGTGGCTGGGGCAAAGGTTTCAGGGTTCTTAGGGTATGGACAAGAGGATAAGAGAAGAGTGGAGGAGCAACTAAAAAGGAGTAGCTTGAGTCCTTGTTCCTAGCCCATGAATAAGTCTTTTGGCTCTGTTGTCCTCTCAAATGGGCAAAAGCATTCGGGCCTGTTCTCACTTGGCTCCGGCAAGGCAAGTGGCAGGGCTGACCTGCACAGGGCAGGGGATGAGCAGACCTTCAGTTTCTGGGAGCTGTCTCAGGTTTTTCTGTATCTCAAGTACTTCCTTTAGGCTCCTTTGTGCAGAGACAGAGGACCAAAACACGGCTCTTCTTCAAAGAGGGAAGAAATGGGGAATAGGTATGCAGTAGAGACACTTAGATGATTAAATGCTTGAAACCCAGACACCAGATAATGCTTGGGATAAACACTGGGATCCCACCAAAAGCCACTGTGTGGCTGTGTGTGCAGCCAGTGGTCCATCAGACTTCTGGAGAGTGAATTACAAGCAAAGAGAAAGAGGAAAGAATGGAAATGTTATTGAAAATGCATAGGAAACCCTTCCTCTTCCTATTTCCCCACTGCCTCTCCTCTGTCTGTCTTTTCCGTGCTAGATTCTTTGCCTTTGTCAGCTGTGGTAGAAAGATATATCTCCAGGTGAGCCTGCCCTATTACTCTGGACACAATTAGACTGGACAAGGCATCTACAAAGAGAAAAGATGTCCAGGACAAGGAAAAATCACCCCTCCACACTGCTCCTTCCTCACCTCTTCACACTGCTCTGAAGCAAGTACTCGGTGCCTACAGCCCTTCATGCCCACGCAGACCTTTAACAAAGCGAGCCATCCTCACTAACACTAATTAGTTAGTTAGGCTCTAGATTTCTCCTTCAATTACCACAAAGTTGTAAAGGGGAAAAAAATGGAAAAAAAAAAGAAAAAAAAAAAGCTAAATTTACAGTCAACCCTTTGAGAGGCTAACTATTCCCCACACACCCATACACATGCTAGTAAAACAGCCCTTTAAAGTTGTTGGTGTTGTCAGTTACAAGAGCAGCATTTAACATTTAATGGTTGTTTTTGGTCAGAGCTGTTACTTTTCATTGTTTGCTAGATTTGTTCCTTAAATTTGCTTGGCTCTGTGCCATGCAGTTCTTCTAGATTTGCTTTATATTGTGCTTGGGGTTGCAAGATCTTTTTTTCTATGATTTTTTTTTTTTTTTTTTTGCTTTGAAGACATTTTATGAAATGATTTTCATTTTTCTTGCCCATTCCATTGTCTTGTCGTGTCTGATATTTATCTGGAGAGCCCAGGTGTCCCCTTACAAGCCCTTTAAAAGTGCCAACGTCCTCACATTCTCCTTGCAGTGCAAAGTCACCAATTGTCACAGTTGTGAGGATGCCTGAGAATGTTGTTGAGTTAATTGGACTGGACAAAAGACTTTGGAAAAAATAGTACCTTGTCTGCCGATGCTGCCTTGTAGCTCTTACAGAGGTCTATGGGAAAAGCAGTAGAGATACTAAGAAGACAAAAAAAATAAAGTGCCTTTACTTATTGTCCATAATAATGGAGAGGCTGGATTAGCTGTTAATTCAAACAAATGCAAAACAAGAAAATCTTGCTGTGCATCTTGACCTTTTTTTTATAAACGGACACTAACCCATTATTTGCCAGGTCTGTTTTAACCAAAATTTCAGGCAGTGAGAGGTTTTCACAGACATCTGCCACAGACCCTCTTTGAGCAGTCATCAAATCTGCATGGTCCTGGTGTCCCAGTGGTCCTTATTCCTGGCGCACGTGATTGAAATGTGGCAAGATTTCAAAAATAGGACAGGCTCATCTTGTTGTTTGGGTTTACCTCCAGCTGCAAAAAAGCACAAGACGCTTCCACAAAGTGTCTTTGCAGACTACAGAGGGCACCCAAAGAGCTGACCCAGACAAACAACAAGGGCACAAACTTCATCTTCTCATATATTCAACATTTTCCTTCCACCTAGACAGATCTTTCCTCAGCCAAACAATATTGACCTGTAGGTTTTTGAGTTCAATTTCTGCTCCTCTTACATCTTTACTGGCATGTTTACTGTGCTCTTAATTAATTATTTGTAATTGCTTGTGTTTTTTCCCTTCTTTTTGTGCCTTTGTTTCTTGTTTCTCTCCCAGCCTTGGTAACAAGATGTTGCATCTCTTGAGGCTGGCGGGGTAAAAGCCTATTAATAAATAATTAAGTTCTGAGGCTCCAGCAGCGTGGAGTCACGTCTTGCCATCACATGGCTGGAGTCTCCATGGCGACTCACCGGTGTGAACTGAAATGCTCTCTTTGGGAGGAGGCGAGAGGAGGTTATACAGGGCAAAAATGTGTGAAGTTAAATTATACTTTAAAAAATTAAAGGCACCGTTATGCCAGCTAGTTCTCTAAATGATCTAGAAAGATGGAAACCTCCTATTAGCCCCGCTCCACCAGCATCCCTCGCTTCTGGCTGCCACTGCCCCGTGTTTATGTTCTGCTCCAGAGCCTCCAGCACTGAGGCTTTTCCACCCTGTAGATGCCAAGCAACGTTTTCCCATTACCCAGTCCCCTCAGACCTTCCCAATCTGCAGCAATCCTGCCACCAAACTGTGCAGCCTCAGTCCCCACGATGAGAGTGACTGATTGCTAAAGAAAAGCAAGCATGAAATAATTTGTCATGTGTCACCAAATTAAGTCTTGAGGCCTGGAGTCCAGAGGCTCCTGCTTCTCTGCTCCTCTGTGTTCTTGTTTCCTACTACATTAACATGTCGCCTTTTCCCTAGAGTCATCCTGCAACCTACATTTGTGCAAAATTCACACCTGCTCCTCATTAGAGCCAGATTTTGAGCAGTCTTTGCTGCGCATTTCTCCTTTTCTGGCAATACTCAGAGGCAGCTTCATGTGCTGGCACACGAAGTAGCCCTTCTATTTTTCCCATCTCATAATCCACCTCTAAGTATAGCAAAGACATTTCTTGTCCATTCAAAGCTGTAGTTTTCAAATGAAAAGCAGTTAGCTCAGCAGTTCCAGCATCTGTAAAAGTATGTCCTTGTGCGGCAGCGTGATCTGAAACTCCCTTAGCCTGTTATCAGCTTTCCATCTGTGTTAGCAGCTACGTTATTCACAAGCATCCTGATTGATGTATTTCAGCCAATATAACTTTCCCAAACCCCACTTCTCCAATAATGTTTCATGGGAACACGAGAAATTTCTAGCTCCTTGTAATGCCAAGGATGTAAATCACACTAATTGTCTCCCAGATTTCAGAAACATCCTGGGCTTTCATTTCCTCTGCAAACTTCTGGAGCATTTACATTAACTTTTGGCAGGTAAATGGTAGGGGGCCCAAACCATCCGTCAAGTAAAACTGCATTGAAAACACATCAAGTTAGGCGCTGTGGCAGGTAGGTAGGTCTCTGCTCCAAGAGAATGAAGGTTTTGATATCCCAGTTCCCTTCTCCTCACAGGAGGACACAATGTGCAGCCCAGGAACCTTGCTCTTTCCACCCAGGGACATTTGCTGGCTGCTCAGTGTTCACAGCCTTATTGGGAAGCAAAGTCCGGGGGCAAGACATCCTCTCTGTGTTGCACTCAGTTTTTTTTTAACCTTGTGGGATGGGACTGGGGCAAAGGTCTGCATGGTAAAGGGTGGCTCTGGTGTTGCAGAGCTGAAATTTGTGGCAAACAAATCTCCACAGTGTGTACAACCTTATGTTCAGCCAGGGAATGGGTCAGTTCCTCTTTCTTATTACCAAATTTCTGGGAAAGTGTGTGAAATAGAAAGGTCTCTCTCAGCTCTTTTTATTGGCCTATTTCCCCCCTTTTCTTTTTTAGTGGAATATAAAGAGGAGATGAAAGATGGTTTGAGTGAGGTTATCACAGGGATAAAATAATACTTCAAGGTGTTTCAGACCTGTTTTCATGGTATTCTCTTGTAGCCACTGCAGAGGTTTTCAGAAATTGTTTCCCAGCCTTTTTCACCTCTACACTCGTCTCCTCCCAACAGACTAAGGCCAGAACAGAAGAGGAAAATGGATTAATATTTTTTTTCTTCAGCTATCTGGCATCCTGTCTTTGCTTCCACACTTTTGATATTCACCAGCCCCAGCAGAAAACAAACAAGCAATCTGAAATTCAAGGCTTGTTAGGTAAAACAAAGAATAACTATAACAATTATTTTGATTCTGAGGAGAAATGTTTGCTTTTTTTTTTTTTTTTTTTTTTTTTCCTAAGACTGCCTATGGTTTCTAACACTGAGTTGGGATTTAAAATAATTCATCTATTTTTAAGTGATGTTGGCAACCTAATTTTGACTCAATAGTTCCATGACGCTGAAGGAAAAGGAGAAAAAAAAAATAATTGCAAAACACAAAATAAGCAGAAATGGTTTCAGTGAGGTGTTTTGATCATCCCCATGAGCTGTTTTCTTGCTGTGTTGTGCGTGACTGAAAATCAGAAAGTGAATCTGCCTATTAACAAATGGGAAGCTGACCAAACCAGTTTCATCAGACTGCAGTAAAAAAAACAGAACAAGGGAAAAATAAATTTAGGAAAGTAGGTGATTAGAATTATTTCCATTCTGTCAAAGAGAATGTATGAATGATACAGGAAAGGCTTCCTTATGAAGATTAAGGAAAAAAAAATAAAAAAGCATAATTTAATTTCTTTAGATGGAGAAAAGGCTGAACAGATTCCCATGGGTATGACTGAAACATGGTGTCATGAACTGGCAGTGAATAGATGGTTTGGGGCAACCCCTGAGAAAGGACTCCACCTCATCCCCTAACCATAATCTGGTTTCTCTATATGCTGCTGCTCACTTTTGGAGTAAACTGCAAACCTGCACAAAGAGTTGAATAAACAAAGTACTGCCTGCGCATGTGTGTTCATTAGGAAAAAAAAAATAAAAAAAAAATCACAACATGCTGATTACTTGGCAGCCTGGCATTTCATAATATCACAAAGGGTTTTGAGAGATGAACAGCTACTGCAAGCCTGCCGTGGAAACCAATATCTTCACCTGTGGGAAATGCAAAGATAACAGGCAATTGTGACTAAAAATGCAATTACTACAAGAGAAAAAGATTCACTTTCCTCCATGTGCATAGAAATCATGAAAAGATATTTTCATCCTAGGCCAACAAGGCCTGAAGCTGGGTTTTATTCTGCACTTAGAACCAGTAATAATTTTTCACCTATTATGCATCTCTCAGACAAAAATATATTCTTCTCCATCTCACCTAGAAGGATCTCTACTTCTACGCAATTATTTTATCAGATGCAGGGAAGCAGGATAGAGAAAGCAAATATTTGCCTTTGATCATTTAAAATTCCTATTTTCTGTCTCTCTTTTATCCTGTCTTTCAAGATCAGATTTCTATTGCAACATGAGCATGGACAAGACAGAGCTTTTAAAACAAAACATCCTAATTTTTAACCACAAGCAAAACATAAGAGAAGCACGAGACCACTCAGTGCAGAAGATGAGGAAGGCACATCCTGCACACTGTGGGATGGATGGAACTGGTAAAACCCTTTATAAACCTCAGCAAAATGCCTTGTCTGTCACACTCCATTTGCTGTTGCATCCCTTCAGGCAGCTGACCTGTCAGCTGATTGCTTTACTTCAGGTAGAGATGTTCAACCTCCTGTAACAGGACAAGTTTTCTGAGCTTCCCAACCAGAGACCAAAATATTCACACACAGGACCCACATACCTGGGGTACGCTTGAAGGAGGGGGATATGCAGTGACTGCTGCTCTGCTGGGCTCCTCCGCCACAGGATTATGAACTGCCTCTCACAAAGAGGCTGTGAAATTTAGATCTGCTCATGATCCACATGACTGAAGAGCCACAGTGTGACTGGTGCCACTTTACCCGGCCAGTTCCCACAGTGTATGACCCACTTAACTCCCAACTCACAGACTCTATTTAGACTCATTTGCAGCAAACCCAAATTAATTTATGCTTCACCCAGCTTCTGTCTCCATTTGGAGTTTGGAATTGCAAAGGTATCCTTCAAAAACAAGATCAGACTACATAGACAATTTGAAGAAACACGGTGAAGGGAGAGTAAATCTCATGATTATTTACTCATTTTGGTTTTGTGACCACCCAAAGCATGAACATAAAGCCCAAAGTTTTGCAGAACCCTGTAGATAGATGCTCTGCACCATACAGGTTTGCAGTGTGTTATAGGGAAATCACCCGTGAACAAGGAGACATCTTCACGGCCATAGGTCTAGCATGGAAGTTTGAGGGCTCTCTTGCATTATCTTTTTGCTGCAGTTCCTCTGAATTCAATATGCTGACCTCCAAATACAATATACTGGTCTTCTGTCTCCAAGTCAGTGCACTGTGTTGGCCTCTTGTGACAGTTCTGTGAGTGGGGTTAGCTAAGGGACACCTCCTTAAAGTTAAGTGGATAGAGCCTGTGATTTGGCAGAAGGAACCAGGACTTAGTCCAGCACATGCATTCTCGTCACACTGTGCATTGCTCCTACACAAGGAGAGAGAGAGTGCTTTATTGTCCCTGAAAAGTCTTTTTGTTAAAAAGGAGAATGGTTAAGAATCAGAATTACTGTCTCAGTCTGTCACTGACTCAAATACAGAGAATGAGACTAATGAAAAATTAGTTATTTCTTTCACCTGAGTCTTTCTGGACGTGGCAGAGTTCCTCCAGAGGTGAGGAGCATCACCAACATGTAAGCTCAGCAAAGCTCCATGACCACACCTTTGTGAATAACAGATTACCATCATTTTACAACAGCTACAAATCTTGGCCATGCCATTGCTTCTAGTAGGAAAACAAATCTACTTTCTTAGCAAATATGGTACATTGATAGGCAGCTTTCTGACTTAGGAGAGGCTTGACAGTGTACAAAGCCTTTCAGCAAAGATACTGCAGTAAATCTTGCCCAGGCTGAAGTATCTGAGAAGTGCTTATACCTCACTGATCACTCAGCCTTAGATTTGTGATAAGACAGAAATCATTGCCATCTGATACCTCTCTGTTAGCCTGTAAGATATGAATCAGAGAAGTCTGTGCTCTGTCCGGAGTTGACAAAATGTATCAACACAACAGAAAACATCATTGGTCTGACACCTCTGCTGGCAGCCTCAGAAGGAAAGGGAAAGGGGAACATAGTCCATGCTGCCCACTGGTTCCTCCAGGGTAAAGCTGAACTTTGCTGGTAAGGAGAGGAAATCCCTACTAGTGACACCCAACTGAATAAAATACCTACCTACCTGATTATAGAAGCATCACCCCCTTCATCAGATAAATACTTTGTAGAAAATCAGGCACGCTGCTTCTGTCTCTGGTACCATCAGCCCCAGTTGGTGAGGTTATAAAGTCTCAGTGAAGAAACCCTCAATTTCACAATCTCAATAAAAACAACAGAACATCCTTCCCGGGGTAAGATACTTACGCGTATAATAACTTTTCGTCTCACCTTTCGCACCTGAAACAGCACATACAAGTGCACAAAGCAAACAGAGCCCTTTCTGGTGTGTTTTGGAATAAGCTGACATCCACACTTAAACATATTGCGCCGTACTACATTTCCTGGGGCCCCCTGATGTTGTTACTATTCTGACAGACACAGCCGCCTCCCAAATTACACTTATTCTGACCTTATACACACTGACACAGAAATGCCTCGAAGACAATGTTGTCTCTCAGAGGCGCTGCGCATTCACACATGCACATGCACACATACACACAAAATTATGTCAGCCATTTAAGTAATCCTTGCTTGGCTGTTCTTTTAAAATGCATCTTTCGTCTTTCTGTAACCAAGGGCTTTAATATTCAAATGTTCATGAGCACCAGCTTTATTAAAATTAGGGCTTGGGGAAATGTCTTCGAAAAGGAGAAACGAATATTACCCAACCATTTAAAAGATGCTAATTAATGGAGTTCTAAAGCCCAAAGAGGCCATTTGACGGAGCAGAGATTCCTCTACCAGACAGATTTGTAACTTATCGGTTCGAGTGGCAGAGGCGGAAACAAGAGACTAGCAAAATAAAATGCAAGTAGGTTAAGAGGAACAATCCTCCAGGTGTTCTGAGGGCTCCAGAGTTTAGTTCTGTGGCAGCAGTTTGAGTTTTCTGCCTATGAGCTCTGCGTGTGAAGATTTTTCTTTCCCTGACACAAAGCAGAGTTTGTGTCTCTTCCCTGCTGGAACTGCCCTGTGCTAGGAAGAAGAAGCCATAGCCCACACGCTGCTCAGCCGTGGTCTATTGAGAGTTGTGGCTGCCAGCTGGTGTGGTCACAGGGGGATTTATTGTGAGATAAATCTAATCTCAAGGGTACATGGGTATATCCATATGTATACATGTGCACAAGGAAAGAGCTTTGCGCTGAGAATAGCAAAGATACACTGGAATGGTCAGAGCTCTCCAAACAGACTTTTTTATGATTATTTCATCTGAATGTATAAAATCAGGGGAACCTCAGCAGCCACCCACTGTCACACTTCCCTAGATCCTGCCTATCTCTTCTACTCTCAGCAGAGTGACTGAGTTCAGTTCTGTATCACTGAACATGGTTACTAGCATCCTAAATTTTCTGTCTCCTCTCCTCTCCTGTTCTTCTCTTTGTGCACAGATATAACTCTGGGTCAAAACCCCAAAATATTCCTCACACTAGAGAAATAGATTCTTTTGGTGCCTATGTGTGTACATACCAACTCCAGCTCTGTAGTAGAAACAACATCTCTGAGGTCTATCAGTGATTCATTGCCACAATTTCCATCAACTACTGATGTAGTTCTTGCCAGGTCAGCTGTTTTCAGAAAGTCAGGGTAGGCTGGTGATTTGAACCCCATCATCTTCCCTTTGCCAGGTGGCAGTTTAAGTGGTCATCTGTATTTACCCCATCACACCTATTTCCAGACTTTGGGCTGAAGCTAGACAACTTCCCCCCTTCCTAGCACCAGATCCCAGCAGAGACAGGGAAGAGAAGGGAAGCTTTGAAAGGGGCCTGGAAAGCAGTATCCTGGTTACAGCTTCCAGAAGGCAGAGAGTTGGTTGGGATGTACCTCTTGGAAACATTCCCATCATTAATTGCTTTCCTGGCATCAGCTGGGTGCTGCTGGAGTCATGATAAAAGCAGAAAGAGAAGAAGGTAACCCTAAGGATGGACAGAGAGATGGGCAGCTTTCTGGTTATATCAATAAATAAAACTTTCCTTGCTGCATCTACCCCTCAGACAATGCTCTCCGCCCCACATAACCTAACCCTCCTCAGGGAGCTCTGATCCTACCATCCTGCCTGTCTACAGTACCAACACAAAGACTACAGCCTCTGTGATTCAACTGGGCTTTCTGGGGAAAATTACAGCAACAACCACCAGAACAGAGCAATCGACAAATAGAGCTCAGAGGGGCTCAGCTGAGACTGTTGCTGACCTAATGAACTCATTTATGATTCATCTTATGTTTTCATGCTCTCATTTTCTCTCTTTTTCTTTTTAACTCCCAGACCAAAAGCTTCTGATTCAAAGTGAGTTCCCTACATTTTCCCAGTTGGCCTTTGAAAGCATCCTGAATGCCATTTGCTGGACAGGGAACCCCAAACAAGTAAGGGGAGTGGGCCATTTACGTCTGTAAAAATTCCTTAATGTTTATGAGGAGGCTGAAACCTAGGCATTCAAATTTTTCAGCTGAGAATTCCCTCTGTAATGGACCTGTGTTTCAGCTGACCTCAGTCTGAGTGGAGGTTCAGCCATTTGACTTCAGCTTGGAGGTTTGAGCCTGTCCTTACAGCGTGTTGTCTCCTTATGTCAGTGGTATTGAGATTGCAGACCTGACGATAGCTCAGTGCAAGCTGTTAGTATTGCATTAATCCACCTTGGGGGTGGTGTGCCTCTGCTGTCTTTCGCTGATCAGCCTTGGTTATAAAACCCCTTTGGCTGATGTGGTAAAAGCTTGAGACTGTTCAAGCAGGAGGATCAGGGTGTTTGGATAAAACATTGGGTCACAGAGGCTTCATATGTTATTGCACATCAGCTGGGCGAACTTACCTGTTCATACATGTGCTCTTTGCCTGGAGCTAACGCAAAATAATATGATGTAGCTTCACTTTGTTTCACTGTCAGCTAAGTTAAATTGCATTATTATGTCTTTGTCACAAGCCAGGAATGTGCGCCCAGACTGCTACCTCAGCTCTTCTGACATTTGGTAACTTGTTAAGCTGCTCTCGCTTGATCTTGTGTCAGAGCCTGGAGTCCTTCACAGCTGTCAGGAAGTCCTTGGGAGACCTGTTTTTGTCACCTTGGGTTGTATTCATATTTACAAGGACTTGTGGCTGCATATAGCATGGACCCACAAGGGATGTGACAGATTGAATGCTTTTTATTGATCAGGAAAACCAGTGTACACGTCCCAAGAGACCAGCACTTTCGATTCACACCCTTCCAAGTTCTTTTACAATACTAATTGCCATCATTAATTATTATTAATAATAGTAGTAGTAATAATTAATATTAATAATAATAATCTGGAAAGGGATTTTAAAGAAGAAAATGGTTGTGCCAAATCTCTGATATCTGCAAAGCTATAAATAGGGAGATACTTTTTTCAGTTCATAGAACTTCATTGTCTTCGGAGAGCTATTGGGACGAACAGCATGAAAAAAATGATGTTTGTTTCTCTTGTAAAATATAGATTGACCCTCCTAAATGAAGACAGTTGGCAGGAAAGATATGATCTGAGACAGAAAAACAACAAAAAAACAGAGTTAATGTAAATTTGTGTTTTTAACATATGTCTTGACTTCAGCAGCCTGCCATAAAGAAAATGAAATGCAAGCTGGAAACACAGGCTTGTTCTGATAAATGCAGGGGGAAGAATAAAACTAACAAATATATTTGTTTCCCTACTAATCCCTCTTCATTATAGGACATAGCTGTTTTGCCTAATGGTCACAAATGAATCCAATATGAACTCAAACAAGGGGAGGTTTCTTTTCTGTTTGTAGATTAAATCATTTGTAAAAATATTTCAAGTGCAGTCAGCGTCAACAAAGTCAAATAAAACCTCTGTCTCACAACAGCAAAAATTTACCATAGTGAATATCTTTCTATGACAACTGGTAAGAGGTAATTTTTCCCTGGAGCCAACTTCCATTGGATCAGTGATGCACCAGTCTATAGCAGAGAGAGTTTGCATTAGGATCTGTGTACCAGTACGCATAATGAATCACACCCTACATTGATTTAGTAAACCAATAGGTTTTATTAACTCAACAATGAGATTAAAATGGATTAAAACAGGAGAGGGGCTCTATCATTGTACTAGTAATTTACCCTTGATTCTACAGCAAGTGCAATTCACTTTGTTTTTAATACCTGATTAGAGTCTCTCTTAGTATTGCTGTAATGTTTTCTCGGGAGGGGGGGGAGCGTACTGGATGCAGGCAAATCCTATACCAACATGTAACTACAGAGAAAGCAAGTTAAAAATAAATAAATAAATACAACTTTAATCAGAACTGGGACTTTACACTGTTATCCCAGACAAAGAAGTCAATAATTTTTCATGGCAGGGACTTCTGAAGCTTCCTGTGCTAAAACACGTAGAAAAGGCCCCCAGGACTACACGAAAAACATCAGCAGGGTATGTCTACGCCACCCTGCTCGCTCTGATAGCCAGCACCTGCAGCGCTGCGTGGGAAGCTCCAGCAGAGCCACAGCACTGAGCAGCAGCACTGAGCCCAGCACAGGCAGCAAGATCTGCCTGAGAATAAAGTAAATTAGGTCATGCCAAGCTGCACTGCTACCGGGACCCATGTTGGCAATTGTAAAACTGTGGCTACTTCACTGTGTTATGTCTAGCTGAGATTTGTGCCCGTCCCAGTAGTTCCAGCACATTCAGGATGCTACGCTGCCCTTCCTGCAGGACTTCTCTGGGAGTCTGTCAGGACAAACCAGTGGTTTTCAGCCCAGTGACCCAAAGATGCTTGGGGATCTGTGGATTATTCTGAAAGGATTTGCAGTCGGCAGCTATACAATTTGCAAAACGAAAAGCTATTGGAAATAGGCTTAGAATTGTTGGAGGGGGCTTATGCTTGAAAATCAAATAGGTTTTAAGGGCCAGAAAATTGAAAAAGCTTAAAAACACTTGCATACAACCTGCCCTAGAGTCTAGAGAGAGACTTGGAGATCCTTCTACTTTGCCTGGCTGAACAACCTACCCAAATACCCCATGGACTCAAAATGGACCTTCACAGAAATTCCTGTTACTGCCCAGTTGGGCCTGAGCCCTGTCCAGTGAAGGCCAGTTTTGTAGGGGCTGGGCTATGGCATATAGAAGCAGAGAAAATGGGGCTGTAGGAGACAATACAAAAGAATCTGCTCTTCCTCCTGAGCCAGGAAAATTAACATAATAAGCATTTTATTGCTTTAGTGTGTTTTTGTATAAATTGTGTGCAATTGAGTTATGCCACACATATGCCATAAAATTAAGCAAATATTCAATGTCTCTTCACAGATAGAGCTAAAAGAAATCTAAGTCTCCCTTCCTGAGTTAATCCACCATGAACAACTCGATCAATAACCATCCTTCTAAGCCAACATCCACCCACCTCACTCCTTCCCACCTCCTCCTGTTTTCTGGGAGAAGTTTGATTTAAATTGCCAATAACCACACTCATGAACACTGTAATTATGACAATCATTATTATTGCTATTTGTTATTAGATCAGTGAAGGAAATGCTTTTTCTGTCTATAGGAATTTATATGATTTTGAAATGTTTATACCCATTGTGTATTCATCAGTGTTTGTGAACCAATAATCTGAAAAAAAGTACAGATCAGATCAATGCACAATTCATATAGATACCTTCAAAATATTTCATTTAGATGGTGGTGAGCTTTCTGAAATAAAAACATAATTAACTTAGTTATTGAAAATGAGGAAACAGGATGTTTTGGCCATTTAAAAAAATGTTTCTTCAAAAAGGGGAAATTCATTTAAACTGAGCTCCTCTATAAACAGTTTGTATTGTCCTACTGACATTCAACAACAGGAGAACTTTTAATCCAAATATTGTCAGCTTGCCATTTACAATTAAAAGTTTATATATCACACATGGAGCTGCATAAAAAGTTATTGCTTGCATTCTCAAAAGAAAAAGAATAGACCTAAAGGAGCTAGGCACAATCAAGAATACAGAGTCCTAAATTTCTTAGGTATTTCTGATACCATCTCAGCCTTCAGGTCACACAGAAATGACTTCTAATTCTGCAGCCCTAAGAGAACATTCCATAGCTCTCAGACTTTTATTCCAGGATATAAACACATTTTTATATAATTACCAAATCATCACCAAACCATTATCCATCCTTTTAACATTTGAAGTAGTCTCTGAAGGTGTTTGTTTGGGATGAATCTGATCTTATTACCTTTAACCCAGTTTTCTGAATTTTAGCCAAATGTTGTTAATCACAGATATTTAAAATCCAACCTCTGAAGCATGGGCAGCTGATACAGACTTGACTTGTCACGGAGTTCAATCTGTGAACTTGGCAATTGCATGAGCAAGTGACTCATGCCCCAGTTCGTGTTTGTCTCTTAGCTCAGACACATTCATCTTGAGCAGAGCTGTGAAAATAATTGTTTTTTGGGGGTTGGTGACGATTCTGATTGTATAAGAATACTATAAATCACATTCAAAACGTGATGCCAGCTACCTTTACTATCCTACTTTTAAAAGGTTGCATCTAAAGAGGTTTTCTGCTCATTTCTGGCATCTTGAACTTCTCTGACCCTTTGTCTTTGCCTCTTCACCCTAAAACCTTGGGGCATGTAAGGCCTTTACGCCATTAGCTGTCATTCCTCCGTGAATGCCCTGGCTGTGTTACCTTTGCTTGTTCTAGCTCCAGACGGATGCTTTTGTCTGTGTAAAGCAGTGATGCTGAGGCTCAGCAGGTCAGTGCTGTGAGCCTCAGCAACATGGGAGGAGAGCTGAAGGAGTGCCTGCACTTCCTTATCCAACCACAAAGGTCTTTCGTGATATCTGCACCAACAGCTCCAAAACTGGCAGCAAAAAGTCCATTGTCTTCAAAGAGAATGGATGAGCCCTGGAGATTTAAGGATGCTTCAGGCAAATTGTGTAAGTTCCTGCCTTTGTAAAAAGGGGGTCAGCCACTGAAGCCCACCAGGGAAAAACGGTAGCAATCAGCTAATACATTCTGCTGGAGGCACTGTATTCAGTCCCTGTGACGCTGCTGGTGCATAGCAGAGCAGGACTGGGTGCAGCAAGCTCCTTGTGATTGTGTTAGAAATCAAGTAGCGCATGGGACACCCTCTTGCCTGACAAAAAATAAAAGGAATTGGGCTGAAAATAGCATAATCCAAGGGAAAGCTATGTAACTTAGAGGAAGATAAAAAGAAGCTCATAAAATGTGTTTCCCAAGGAAATGATGTAAGCTGAGAAAATAAATATGATGGGAAAATCCAGCCTGACCATTTGCTTAACCCAGTAGCCTGCTTCCATGTTAACATGGGTGTTTGACACAGCACTCTGTGGGAACATCCGCCTCAGGTGAAGAACTGCAATTAGAGTATTTCCAATGTACCATCTATTTCTCCTTAAGCTATCTGAATTGTCCTCTGTTGAATAAAAAATGATAATCATATGAAAAGGTCTTTAACCCTGCTGCAAGCAGTAGAAGAAAACAGGAATATTCTGAACATACCCACAAAGTTTGTTGGAACAGCCTGGGGAAAATCAGTCCAATAAATGTCTGGTTCAGAGCTAGGTGCTCCAGATGGCATCAATATATCATAAAGTGTCAAAGAGAGCCTTTCTGAATGCAAATTACTATTCACATTTTACCTAATTTATGCAAATTAGCTCATTCAGTCTTCCACCTAATCCTCTCTGGAGTTACTCCAAGGTTTGAAATGAAAGATATTCTTCTTGCAAAATATATATAATCCATATTAATTGCTTCTGATGGAGATGAGTGGGATGGACAGCTATTTCAGCAGTTAATACTTTAATCACTTCACCTCAGCAGCAGCCCTGCTTCAGGTGAGCAGACTTTGGCTGTCTGTCCCCATTGCTAAAGCAAACCACAAACGACTGCGTGCCGGGATGCTCCTGGTGATGAGGGCTGTCAGGCAGGCAGATTTCAGGAAGGAACCGATAGGCATTGAGCAGAGTTGAGGAGAGAGCTGGCGTGTGGGCAGATCCGATAGGCAGCAGCCCAAACCGTCTTGGATATCCAAACTGGGAAGAGGGCTAAAGGAGAAGGATGAGGTACAGGGAGGGAGCGGCTTGGAACTGGTGTGCACCAACACCTTCTCCCCACTCCATCCTGTACCAGGAGAACAGATTTTGTAGAAGAATGAATTGAAAAAGCAGAAGATGATGGAGCTAGGAATTCTCTCAGAATTATCCATTTACAAAGAAGCAATTAAAATATGCTTGGTCGTATTGACTTCAGCCTGTCCTTGGTTTGATGTTTGTGTGTAATCTTGCACAGCTACTCTTTAGCCACACAGTGGTACTTATGGATTTCTTATCCCTATTCTTTGTGTCTGGGTGGCTGTGATCAGATTCAGTTTTAAAATGCAAACACTTTAATTTTGAAATCAATGAATTAGAGATTTAATGTATTGATATTTCATAGCATATCTCTGTGGAGAGAAGAGATTAATCTGCAAGCAGTAAAATGTAGTATGCCACTTTGTTGTACCTGACAGCCCTCAGAATAGCTCGCTCACAGATTGGGTATTGTCAGTCTGTTGAAGACCCCTAAATTTCAAGTGGGTGTTACTTGGGCAGCAGAGAGAGAAGAGAAGAGGGGATCCAGATGCAAATGACTTATAGACTGCTCTGCAAGTTCTCGATCAATTGAGTGCACATGGCAACCCATTGCACCTGTACCAAAAAACAACAAAATCTGTGAAGCTGGAGCATGTCTTAGGTGCAACAGATATGAACTGGGGCTGGTTTAGCACTTCACTGATATCACCCAAGCCTGTAATATGCTTGGCCCAGCAATGGCCCAGCAATGGCCCAGCAATGGCCCAGCAAAAAATTATACAAACCCATCGTGCTATCTGTTTCCCAGGTCAGAGGAAGGGCATTGGCTGGTGCTTTTGCTTTTCAGCAGATATTTTTTTTTGCTATAGTTCTGTCAGTAGTGGGTCTTCTTTTGCCGGTCTGGAAAATTTGTCTCTGAAACATTTTGACTTGATATTTCAAACTCTTTTTTTTTTTTTTTTTTTTTTTTTGATAAGTATGTCTGCAGGGAAACTTTGATACAATTGAATTGATTAGTGAATTTCAATATACTTTTTTTTTTCTTCTCTGTAGGGAAGACTATTATAATTATTATTATCATAATTATCATAATTATTATCATCATTATTATTTGACAACCTCTAGGGACAGGTATATCACTGCATCCTGTATAGCCATATTTACATAACTTGACTGATATCACCTGCTACTTTTTAGAGGGATCCATAAGGTTATAGAGTGCAAGAAGGTGAGAAGAACATTCTTTGCCCTCCAACTACACATAATGCTTTTTTTTTTTTTTTAAGTGCTACTAGAGCAGAGTAAGTTACAGTAATTTCCAGTTTATATCACCTGAAATGGAGCTTTGATCAAAACAGGTTGATCACTTTGGTGTAAAATAGCTATAAATTCTAAATTGTGCACAAAACCTCAGAAAGTCAACTTTGTTTATTCAGACCTCCTCTTCTGCAAGGTGTTTATATGCAGGTGCCCAGGGACAAACCTCACACTTTTCAGCACAAGCTGTCACTCTGTTGTCTCCACACAGTCCCCACACTTAAACTACTTGGAGGGCACCTCTCACTGAATTAGCTTTAAGCCCAGAAAGGAAGATGCTCAAGTGGATCTTCATCAATTTTTTAACTGATTTACTTGAATCAACTCAAATTCTGCCCACCACCAGCCCACACTTCCTTAAAGGCTGTGGACGCTTGCACAAAACAGATCCTAGTGCCTCCCATTTCCAGGGTTTATGAGTCCATCCAACAAAACACATATGTTTGGGCTTAATTTTAAGTACGTGAATACCTCATTAACATCAGGGAGACTATGTTAAGTAAAGAATATGTTTAAAGTGCTCTTGGATTGGGGCTGCAGCTACTATAGTCATTGTTGCTAGGTAAAAATATAAGGCAGGCAAAGTGTTTCAGTAGGAGGATAGTACAATCTTGAGAATTACTCAACAACAGCAAACTGTGAGAGCTGGAAAATGATTGACTGATTATTTTTCCAATTCATGGGAACCCATGGGAGCATCTAAATCAACTTCTACTGAATGCTGCAGGGTGACTTCAGACCAGTGATTAGAGCTGAGTGAAATGTTTTGATTCTGAATAAATTAATTCAAAAATACTGTTTTGGCTAAATGGAAATCTTTTCCTGACCTATTTTGATTTCCTCTAACTTTTTTTATTTCCTAAGAAAAATCCCAAATGAAATATCTTAAGCTTTCTGGATGTTTTCAGGGTAATGTGTATTTCCTTTTTTTTTTTTTTTTTTTTTTTTTTTTTTGGGTGTGTGTGAAAAAGTCCTATTTAACTGAAAACAAAAAATATCCAAACAGAAGAACAAGTGTTTTCATTTTTAGCAATATCCCACCAGGAAAAAAAAGATCATATTTTTTTGTGTTTTTTAATTGAAATATTTGTGTATTTTTTTTTCTCTGGGGAAAAAACAATGTCTCTTTATTTTTTAAATTATACATTTTTTGTTAAAATGTGGCAAGTTTTCATCATGATAAAAGAAACTGAGTTAAGTGAAGGACAAACTCCCTCTGTTCTACTTCTACATGAAATGACTTTTTTATTCCCAGCAAGCTCTGACAGTTATGTAAAGCTATTGAACTGGGAACTCTCACCTTCAAAGAGCTGCAAGGAGACAACAATTTGCAAATGAAGGGTTTGTTCCTGTCCCAGATTGAATAGTAGTTTTTTCATTGATTCAAATAGTTTTAAGATCAAATATTCTTTTCTCAAAATCACAGGATATCCAATTCCTGTTATCAGGGCATGATTATGCTTTATGGTACAAAGAAATAGCAAAGTAACTTATCTGCTGTCATCACTGCATGCGTGTCTTAGGAAGTTCTTGCAGTTCCAGCACTATTTCCCTACAAAGTCAATGAAGCAAATAATGGCCTGATCACATGTTTTAAGATGGACTGTAGGAATATTCCCCACATAGGCATTGTCCTCAGATTCAGGTAAGAAGTTGCTGCTCATGGTGGAGAACTTATTTTCTGCAAACAGGGCTGATCCTCACCCATGGTAGCCTCTGCTTAACTCCAAACATCCCAGCACTATTCAGTCAACCAGATTTGTATCTTGTTGCCTGTAATTGGATCATATTGATTTTTAATGAGATTAATTGGTTATGATTGTCTTGAGGGCTGCACTGACATCTCTTTGTCAGAGGCATGATTGTGTTGTAGAGTCTGAGGGCGCATAAGGGGTTAATGAAAAGCTATGCAAGTTAATGGGGAACTGGAAAAAAAAAAAAATAATAAC
Source organism: Netta rufina (assembly GCF_964035555.1). Lineage (NCBI taxonomy): Eukaryota > Metazoa > Chordata > Aves > Anseriformes > Anatidae > Netta > Netta rufina. The sequence goes on along the minus strand of NC_140134.1, from coordinate 15,233,434 downwards.
AAAAAAAAAAAAAAAGGAAGACCCAGAATGAACACCTATAAAAGAAGCTAATGATGAATAAAGGCAAACAATTTATCTGACTTGAAACAGTTATAAAGGACAACAATTGTTTTAAATAGAAATCTGTTGAATTATAATTGGAAGTAATTGAAACTTGCCAAAATATTGAATAAAACATTAGATATTTTAGATGGTGTTATCTTCACAATTATCTTTGGAAATAATTACGGTGAAGCCCATGAACTGTTGCGAGAGGAAGAGAGTCACCCAGGGCCCATTGTCTTCAGCAATCACTACATAAAGTGTTTAATGGGGAGGCATTTATAAATAAGTGGCAGCAGTTGTTTCGGATCTGGCATTTCATGAGTGAATGCCCATCCTACTAAGGGTAAGAAGAGAGGTAAGCAAGGAGCTAGAATGAAGTATTTGTTATTTTCAGAGCCATTGCTTTAGAAATTAGTCTTGAAGATGCACCTCCCTAGAAGTCTTCCCACTTTGTTTATTCGATTTAGGGGTTTAAAGACACATTTTTATGGCTGTGTATTGTCATTGTGAAATGTTTTTCTCAGTGTTTTCAGGGCAGCATGTACACATTGTCCTTTTTCAATTAGTGGTGCTGCTTGAAAACAAGAAACTCTTTTCAGCAAAAAAATGATGTTCATTCGTCAGTGCTCAAAGGTTGTCACGTCAACATATGTATTTATTTTTGGTTCAGTGTCAAAAGTTGTAACTGCTATAACTTACTAGCTTCAAACACAGCCTTTTCATAGCAGAATTCATAGATGTGTTACACAACTTCTCAGCTCTGACCTAAATGTGTTCCCAGGTGTACTTATGTACAGTCCTCTCTGGAGCGGTACGGTGTCAACGATCATTTTGGAGCAGGCTATGGCTTCATGAGATGTGGCATCCTACCAGAGCTTCAGGGTGATTAATATAACTATTACAATGTGCTGGATGAATTTTGAGACAGTTACTATGATAGGAGCAAAGCAATATCTCTTTTACAGAAATGTTTCCTTAGATTCTAATCAGCTCTTACCTAAAAGTTTGTCACATTCTCTTCCTAATTGTCATGGGCCAAATTTCCCCAGGCAGACACAAAACAGGTAAATAATTGAATTGCAATGATTTCAGGTTATTTTTAGTCCCATGGAAATAAACCACCTTCCTTCCCCTACGTGTAGAACTGGTGTTAGATGTTAGTTTATCAACGCTATCTTTCTTATGGCCTAAACTGAGGAAAGAGGAGTGTCATTGAAACATTAATTGGGAATCTGCTGAAATGGAGTGGCAGATGAAGAGGATCTGAAAAAGAGCTTTATTTATAAGGAGAGAAAGTAAAGGGTGAATATGGCAAATGTACAGAGGACAAAACAGCCATTGTAGTCTTCTAATATTCCTGAAGGATCTGTTAACAATGGGATGACTTCTTCCCAGATGATTGTCTGTTCTAGGCTAGACTAATATCTAACAAAGTCATATGCTAGGCATCTGGCTTTTTTGTGCTTCTTCTCTTGAAGGACAAATTAGAAAGGGGATCTTGCTTTGTAATAACACTTAGGAAACCTTTCATGCTCTAGAAGAGCAGTGGGAGAAGATAAGCGTCAGCTGAAGGGGAAAGGACTGATCCTGCACCACCCTAAGCCAGGCTTGGGCTGTAGTGTGTAGTGCAAGAGGAGCTAAGTGGCTGCCTGGAAAGGTATGGGGAGGGCTGGACATAGCTGGACAACTCCAGGTGATCTTTTAGGATGCAGTGACTTGTCAAGGAGAGTTACTGATTGTGTGCCTGAACTCTGTGCTCCATGTAAAACCTCAGCATTATACCTCCTAGAGAGATCAAATGCTGAGGCGAGAGACAGAAGAATTCCTTCTGCCACAATCTCTACCACTGGTATGTCCATGAAATTTTCACAGCTGTGTGTCTACTGGTGTCTCTCTTTGTACAATACCACCTTGTATATTTAGTCTAGGTCATCTGGCCTTCTCCTTGTTAGGAAAAAAAAAATCTAAATTCCCATGATGTGGTGGCTTCTCCATAAGTATCCCTTCCTCATCATTGGAGCTCTTCTGGTGTGACAGAAGAATAACACCAAGCAGAGAATGAGGTGATACTATTTATTTGGGTTTGCAATGATTCTGTAGTGAAAGGTTTGTGATTTATCTTCCTTGGGAGACCGGAGGCAAAGATCAGAATCTGATGCAAGGAGCCCTTGCTGACACAAGTGATGTAAACTGGTGCAAGCATCACTCAGCAACTGGAGAAGCCAGAACAATGTGTCTGATCATCATGGTGCAATTTCCAAACTCCTCCAAGCTTGTCTTCATTCTTTTTTTTTTTTTTTTGAATGTGAAGTACTGTGTGATGTATCTATTTCTGGAAATTGTGCAGGGTGAATGGGGTGGAACATGCAAATGTAAATATTAAGCACTAGTGGGAAAGGAAAGAAGCACTTGCTAAAGATGTCTAGACACCACAAAGAGCAATTAGCCAGGTTTAAAATTCTGCCAGCAAGTATACACGGCAGGAAATGCAAACATAAGGAGAGCAGAGCCACCAGGCTTCACTTGGCTCCTTCCACTTCATCAGGGCTAATTAAAGTGTTCTTCCCTGAGTCCTTAAAGAGATCGACTATGACAGCAAACAACTTCAAGAGAGACACACTAGTCTACAGTGAGGGGGGAAAAGAACAACAGGGAGGCAGCAATCTGCATTGTTAAATCCCATCCTGTTATGCTCAGTGGAGAGTAGTCAGAGCTGGATGAAGGAAGGCCAAAGACAAGGCAAATGGATGCTCTTAGGTAATTTGTGTCACCATCCTGCTTATCACACCAGAGGTGGAAAGAATTTTCTCAGCCATCTGCAAGGTCCCAGCCGTGTTCCCGGTGTGTGTGTCACTGCTCACACACTGGGGTTTTACAGCAGCGTGACTCAATCATGAGTTGCATTTGCCACATATTCCTCAGTGAGTCTGGATTTTAAAAGCTGGATATATGCGTGCACTGTGGCCAGGCAAGTGAAGTGGTAGCAATGCTCGTAAGTAACGTGCAGATCTGTGGAGGCGCTGAAGGTGGAAGCTTCTTCTACAGTCACTTTTATTGCCCTGTCAATTTTTCTATCATTTCTACAGTGAAGTGTCCCTGCCTCCCAGCGCTATGGGAGAAGGATCACAGGACATTAATGATTTGGCAGTTACAGTTGTGATCACACCATGAATATGATGCACAGCTGCAGGTGCATAAAGGAGGCGAATGAAGTTTGCAAAGACAATCATACGCTTTCTGAAGTTTCAATTTTGCAGCCAAAAAAAACAAAAAGTGCATTTGTATAATATACATACATCAATACTAAAGTAACAATTTGGGCCAAAAACAGGTTGGCAGCTTCCCTTTAAACAGTTGTATGCATCATTAGGTACCCCACAGGAGGCTGACTACACCAGCTACATTTTTATTGATAGTCCAGAATTTCTAGCCTGAAACAAAAAAAAAAATATTCACATTAACCAGAGGCTGCAGTGAAGTGTCCCAGACCTGTGTCCCCTCAGAGCACAAGCAGAATCAAAATCTGGTCTCAGATTTATATCTTGATGTATTTTGCTCTTCACCCAGGATTATAATATTCTTATGGATGCTTTCTCTAAACAGGTTAGCACAACTGTTTTCCTGGGAAGATCTTTGGCAAGCAAACAGGATTTTTGACATGTGCTCCAACAAAATGTCAGCATATTCATATAAGTAATACATATTCCTCTAACAAAATCACCAAAAATGAGCTTATCTTATCAGCAGAGTCAGCCTTCACAGTCCCTTGTATCACACTCTCACATGAAATTGTACACTTAGGAGCAAGGTGAATGGTGCCTGGTATTTCTATTTACTGCCTTCTACCTCAGATAACTAATACGCCAGGAGACTTTGGAGATTCAATGGTACAAATTCCCTAGAAGGCCTTGAAATGTCTCAAATGCTTTCAAGGGAAACTAGTGTGATCTAGTGTACATAGAACTGTTAGTTCACTCAGTACTTAGCTCATACCTGAACGCTACACTATCTCCCACAAGACCCACCTCCCTTAGGCTGCAGGGCAATGCTATTTATCCCTATTTCATAGCTGAGGTACAATGTGATGAAGGGACAAAGATTTTCCAAAGAGCTCAATGTCCTCAGCCAGTCCTAGCTTCCTAGAGAATTCTAGACTTTTAGATACTGAACGAAGCTTGAAACTTTGCCTTTTTGTGCTGTAGTTGGAGCTCTTCTAGTGTGGTTCTCATCTGCAGTACCTCTCGCAGTCCTGTGAGACTTGACGAGGAATAAAGAGAAAGGGGAGGAAATTGAACCTGGGTTTGCCAAAATCATGACCTGATCACAAGACCAGCAGATGACCAAGTCATATTATGACTCACTGCAGCAACACATTTATTTTAATTTTTTTTTTTCAAAATCTGATCTGGCCATTTGTTCAGAGCTAATATACTGCCACCAAAATGAAAATACTCATCCAGCCCTAAAAGCTCACTTATTACATGCAATTTGTTGTTCCAATGAAATGTATGTGGGATTTATTGCATCTCTAACAAACCCTGGGCAAAATCAAAAACACTCCTGGACAAGTAAGTTACATGCACACATAGCTCCCATCATTTCAGCCCTATCTTAGTATTTTTCTCTTGATACAGAAGTCTTCATGTTAAGATGCTAAATCTAGGAAGCTTCTGAAATGATAAATCAATTATGAAACGGGAACTTCCATTACTGTCTGTCTACTTAATTATTTGACAAGTTAATTAATCTCCTAAGTAACTGTAGAACTGCTGTTTCTTTGGTAAATGATGGAAACAAATTTTGGCAGATCCCATAGGTCTTGGCACTACAGTATCAATGAGACTTTAGAAAGTTATAGATAATAAACACTAAGTGAGGTCAAGCTGCCTCCATAGGAGTAACTGGAATTGCTTATTGCCTGAGGATGTTTATGTTGCTAATTATTTTGCTGCAGCTAATTATGGTTTGCCTGTTTAGTTGTTGCTAAGTTTTCAAGAGATTCCTTTATTCCCTTCAGAAAGATATCAGATCATGATAGGGAGGGACAGAGCCTCCTGCCTTGTTAGAACAATGGCATTGTCTGCCTCTCCTCAACAGACAACACAATTACAGCTGACACAATAATTGATGCTGAAGTTTTCCAGTGAGAAAGATGGACACACATTATTACCCCATCAATCTTGTTCCACATGGTGTCTTGTATCCCTGTTTTTTCCTACTGTGGCGGCAAATTGACTGAAGCACTCCTAGCAGTGTGTTTTTGCTCCCGAGGGTACACTGTGATGGGCAGAGGGCATCTTACAGGGCACAAGGAAAAAGGTGAGTCCAGTGGAAAGATCAGCCAGTGGGAATTGAAGCTGAACTTCCTTCCAATGCCTTCTTTGCATGCTTATGTCTTCATTATGTAGTATTCATATTTCAAAGGAAACATGAGAATGTCCAACATCTACTTATTACACATGCACTGAGCACATTACTCCATTGCACCGAGGAACCATCTGACTATTAACAGCAACTGTCCATGATTCATATCCAATTCTATCGGAGTCTAAACACAGACTCCTATGAGATTTCTGCCAGGTCTGTAAGTATGTGGAAACCCCAATGTGAATGAGATATGTATCTATTTGACAACACTCCAGTCATCTAATCTAAACTTCAGTTTTGCCCAATTTAAAATAACATTTGGCATCTAGTTTATGTCTATTCACTGCATTTCATGTGCATCATAATCTATACATCAAATTCATGGAGCAGAGCTTAGTCCAAACCCTACATCTCCTTTTTATTATCTCTTCTTAAAAACAATTTCTGTTTATGTCTGAAAGATGCCTGATTTCTACCTGCCCACTGCTTTTCCCAATAGCTGAGTAGAAAGTTATTTTCTTTGGTTAATGACAATAATACAATTAGTTTACAAATATAATCACTTAAAAAAAAAAAAAAAAAAAAAAGAAAGAAAGAAAGAAACACAACATAAAGCCACTTAAAATACAGTGTCTGGCACAGCTGTATTATTTCTGTAATGAATAATCACTAAAGATATTATTGTGGAAGCAGTTACCATGCAGCAATGTGAATAAAATGCTTTAGATGGAAAATTGTACTTCAAGAAAATGTATGCAATAGTACAAATGTATTACTGCCCATTAATATGTATTAATTCAATGGAAAATGCCTGACTGAGCTGGTTTACATAGATTAGGCTGGCAGGCAGTGAAAGGAAGCACTTGGACTTGGTTAAATGGGCTGTGAAGATAGGAGAAACTCTAATCCAAAGTATAGAAGCAAACCACCAAGATAAGCTGTCCAGTTATGCTGGTATGGTTTGTTCCTTCTCTCATTCATATCGGTGTTTTATTATGGTCAGGACTCAGCATTCAGTTCTCCTAATGCATCTGCTCTACTCAGTCCTCTTGAATCTGTATTTTAAAACTTTCTATTTAAAAATAAGAATAATAAGACAATTCTCCCCAAGGTAGCTACTTAGTAAGAATCATCTCATTTGTTTTAGTGTCTCCAGGATGCAGAATCTGAGCTCCTGTCATTCTTGTCATTGTCAAGACAAGCTTATCCGTGTCTAAAACACTCAAGTAATTCACTCATTGCTCTAACTTCTGCGCATGACATGCAGAGGGTTGTTCCAGTTTTCCAAACTGCACAGATGAAGTGAGGTATTCCCACAGCCTTGGGGGGGAGCTTTCTCTGAAACACATCAGTGTTTTGAATGATGCCAAATGCACCCTTCTGCCCAGACACAGTTAGTTACACATACAAAAAATAGTGATTTCACTTTCCCTTCTGGCTAGAAATCTTGTTATGAGACAGACTATTATGGCAGTCATATGCTCAACATAAGATACAGTTTTCAATGTGTACATTTAAAACCACACAGCACAATTCATAAAATAATACTTCAGCTTGGTGGCTCTGTCAGCCACATGTCCTACACAAAGTCCCACTTTTGGTATGGGGATAGTTGACAGCTTCACTCTCTTCTGCCTGCACAAGAGACATGAAAGTGATAATTATATTTGTCCCAAGAGATTTTTTTTTTTTTTCATGATTTGAATAAAGGTTTAGGACAAGAGATATATTGGTGACCTGCAATTTTGGGGCTGAGCACACTGAAGCTAGCCTGCTTTCCTAATTTAATACCTCACGTGTCTCCAGAAACTTTGGTCTTCTTCCTCCAAAAGACAAGTATTCGTACAAGTTTGAGGTCTTGGTGACAGCAGTCAAAACAGGCCAGTCTTTTACATTTACAATAGCATTAGCTGCATTGGCAAGACTGCTAAAGTAAAAAATATATATATATAAATGAAACAGCTTTGTCTTGGAACAGCTCTATAGGTAATCTTCATTTTACCCTTTCTGTATGTATTCTCTTCCAGTTATGACTGGGAAAAGATGTGGTATTTCAGCAACCTCTATTTGTATGAACCAACTTAATCTGAATACTCAGAACTTGATCTATAGCTCTTTCATACTGGGGCACCAGGATATAAGCATGCCTGAAAGGATAAAAAGACAAAAAGGACAGCCTTGTGTTTAGAAAAATATCTTTACATATGACCTTGGTAGGACACAAAGGTTATCCAAACCAGTGAAAAATGATATCATAAATGACTAAAAAAGATTTACTATCTTCTTTGCACAAGCAGCCTCATAAATTGTATGTGTAATCCCCAGTCTAGCCCACATCCTCATCCAAATTCATCTGCCTTGCATAAAACTTAGTAACCTCTCAGCAAACACAGCTGACCAACAGGAGAGCAAAGAGTGGAGTTCCTCTAGTATGCTAAATCCCTTCCCTCCAATAAAATCCCATGGGATCTTTAATGGCCATTTTTATCTAGGAATTTTTGAAAAGATGGAGCTTGCATCGTTCTTTCTCCTTAAGTTTATATGCACATGGTTCCCAGGGCTCTAGTGACATTCTAATAAGTGTATTGAATTTTGAGCTGTTCAAGGGCTGTTGTATATTATTTATGAGAATGGATTGATTTCTCTCTCATGTGAAGAAATACATGTAAAATTGAGTTTTGTTGTGGTTGTTTCTTTGCTCGATGTCTCTGATATGATCATGGCTTCATAACAATTTCAATGTATTATTGCCAGAGGTATTATAAAATAGGGAAACATTATCCTTCATGTCATAATTCTTTCTGTGCTGAATAGACTCATAGGCTCAATAGCTTTTTTTGTTTGTTAGTTTGTTTATTGATCCTTATTTTGGAAAATAGTAAATTAAGTGAATGCTGTTAAACAAGAGGCCAAATTCCCCTGTAGTTTCAGCAAGATGGACTTCAATTAGCTATGCTTCCATGACTATGCTACGATGCTACTCATAGGGAATTTATGACATTGTCAACAAATCTGTGAAAGTTAAGCTCCTGTTATTATCATCTTGAGCTCGAAAATATAGATTTCTTATAGGGGAAAAAAGCAGAAAATACAGGTGGGTGAGATGCTCTAATTTCTGCCACACAATCATTTCAGCTGTGCGGCAAAGGGATATTTGTAACCCACATTCTGGTATGGCCTCAAAGGTCTGTGGTGGCCAAAACTAAATAACTATTGGACACGCAGAGTTTGTCTCCTTCCTGAGTTATTAAAGACATTGTGGGTACTGAATCTTTATATGGGTTCAAAAAGTAGGCTGGATAAATAAGGAGAGAAACTTCTGTAAGGGATTAATAATATAAGGGTATCACTGCTAGTTCAAGAAGTTCCTCACCTACAAATTGTCTTTCAGAATGAAATTTTCTCCCAACACTATTCACAACCAATTTGCTGCTAATGTAAGAAGTACATTAGAGTACTAATGTAGAGAATTTTAAGCCTTCCCTGAAGAAAGGCTGATGTTGTTCCAAAATGCAGCTGTGTTGGCATTACTGTGGTGTCTTGATCTGTTGATGTATCTAGCAGTCTAGCAGGAACACAGCCCTGTGGTGCTGCTCAAGGTGTGATCACTGTCACAGTCATGCTGCTTTGTAAACTCATAACAGACCCTCCTGATTTATCTTTTTTTTTTTTTTTTTTTTCTTTTTTTTGGTGGTTGTTTTGGTAGTGTGTTTTGTTTGTTTGTTTGTTTCATTTTGTTTTGTTTTCCATTTCCATTGCTCTCTCTGCTTTATCCTCATGTCTTCTATTTAGATTCCCAGTCCAGGGTGTTGAACTGGCATTTTATGGATCAGTGTAGAGGGTGACTTCTCTGAACCCACCCTGAACAGTCATCCCTATTTATCGTGCTGATGCAAATCTCATCTCCTGTTCCCTATTACTCAAAAATATGCTCTTTAGATTTTTTTATTTTATTTTGAATTTTGTAACTATTCAAAGACTATTACTTTGCCTTTTTTTTTTCCCTTCAGCTAATGGCTAAGCAGCTGCAGCTTGTAACTTCGAAGCACCCTGATGCTGTTCTCAAAAATGAAACAATCTGTACTTAAACCAATTTGTGAACTCCAGTTTCCCTGCCTCCAGTCTGCTAAAGTGTTCATGCCCATCATGTCAATCTGTTTTTCCAAAGCAAAGAATGCTCTATAAGTGCTAACTAACCTACCACAAACTAAGGCTGTAGGCTTTGCCTAGAAAAATCTTACCACATGTAACTACATTTTTGGGGGGCAACATAATTTAGATTGACCACTGAGGTCTGGATGAAGGGCAAGTTTATTTTAAAAGGTGAATAACATATCTCTGTCATCAGGGTGTAGGATTTACCTCTGGAATCCATATTAAAGGGAATCTCACAGCTATCAGGGAGTTGTGAATATTGTATTTCAGTCTGAGCAAAATGTACCTAACTGCAATGCAAAAATATATGCTAGAAATCGACTTGAACTGGTAAGATATAGGACACTGAGAATGAACACAAATAATTCTAAACCAAGGTACCAGCAGGGGACTGATAGAACGTATAACCAGGAGATTGGCTGTTTGTTTCCTTATTCATACTGTTTTATGATTTCATTTCTGTGTGCTGATTAAAAAGGGACTAAAAAACAGTTCTGGAGATGGAATATTTTGGGAATGTGCTATACAAGTTTCCTCAAAACGGCTCTGATACAGCCAAGTCCTTTCCATCTTTAACTTAGCAGTCTTTTTAAAAAAACATTTATCCTAATTGATGTTCACTATTCTGGTGGAATGAGATCATTCTCTGAAATCTGATCTGAATATGTCTTTTATATATTTTATCAACGGGTACTTTTTTATTTTTATTTTTAACTAACTTTGCCCTTTAGGTCAAAGAGTTTTTGTCCTCTACTGGTGTTTACAGCAGTGATATATTCATGAATTGCAAACATGCTATCTCAGTTTTCAACTTTTTAGGCTATGCAAGCCAGGTCTTCCTAATTTGCCTAGTAGGGCCAGGTTTCCATTCCCACAATCACATGGCTTGCTTGGTACCACGGATGCTCCATTTTTTAATCTACCCCTCTTGATCATCAGTCACTTGGATCAGGACATTTGGCCTTGAACAATAGCATCAGTACTTCTCTGTTTCTAGCAGAAATAGACTAGCTGCTATACTTAAAACCCACATTGACTTTTTTAATTGTGACATCACATTGGTGGGTCACAGCTACCTATCATGCCATCAGTTGCAACACCTACATTCCTCTCCTTTTGTGTCATTTCCAAGTGACAGATTCATGAATCTTAGTCAAAAATATCATTACTGCTACTTAAATTCATGACATTGCAGTCTATACTAATAGATTCCATCCTGTTTCTGTTATTCCAACTGTCAAAATCACCGAGCTCTTCTTGTATGACAGCCCAGTCCTTCTTCTCATTTGTGATGTTTTCCAGGTTTGTACCTACAGAAAAATAGCTATACTTTTTGTACACAGAGCATTCATGAAAGTTTAAGCCAGATTAGCCTCCAGGAAACCTTTCCCATTATTATCCTTCTTCCCACCTGATATTTTGCCCTTTAAACAAACCTATTTTTGTTTCCTCTTCAGCTGTTTCCTTGTTAGCCTTAAAATTCCTGTGCTAAAAGCCATATTCCCCAACAAAACTAATAATATCTCATGCAACACCATATCAAATGCTTTACTGAAATCTAGATCGATCAGATCTACTGCATTTCCTTGGTCTAGAAAATCAATTATCTTATCAAAGAAAAAAAAATTGGGTTACTCTGGCACTCTCTGTGTCTCTCTATTTAACTTTTACATATACTTCAATGTCTCTAATTATTCTCTCTTTAAGAATTTACTTTAACTCTTTTGTGTAGTCCTCTCAATTTGTGATCTCAGTGGTTCTGACTTTGGTTTGCAGGGACCCTATACAATGTGGTTCATAGTCAGATCCAAGATTTAGATGCAAATGTCAGTACAGTATTGTGATATGCAGTCAGAAGAATCTGTGCAATGGGGAGTGCAACAGGTGAACAATGAAGGACTAAAACCATCATGCACTTGGGAAGCATTGAAGAGAGCATAAATCTTTGCCTTATTCTTATACTCTTTTATTAGACCCCTACCACAGGTAGGATACTGGCTTGAAGGACCTTTAGTCCATCCCTGTACAGCTGTTTCAATGGTTTTCTAATGAGGATGTTCTGAGCTTACCCTGCTGCCACCAAAGTATACATTGCACTAAAGGAAAGTGTCTTAGAGGGTGGAGGTTCTTACGCAAAGTATTTTCTGCAGATCTACGGACTGAATTATGTCCTTTAATGTGTTCTGTCTTTGGTGTTCTAGCCACCATTTCCCAGAGGGAAATTCAGGTATGACAAAAGCATCTTCTGCATCATTGCTTGATATTTTGCTAACCAATTCACATCCTTCAGAAGAACAGGACCGGTAATTGGTTTTGCAGGGGGAACACCTTGGAGAGAAATGCTGCTCTTCTCTTTTTCTCTTCTTTTTTTTTCTTGTCATTCTTTCCTGACCCATGAAATATACTATCCTCATCATGCTGAAGCTGCCATAAATGAAAGTCTGTCAATGTTACCATTATAAGCCCTATTTTTAAAACAGTTTATCATTCAAGGGCAAAGTTGCTTTTTCTCTCCTCACCATGCTGGGTCAAAAAAGGTCAGGTACAAGCTACTGTCTAAAATACATTTCCTTCGAATTTTTAAACATTAAAATAAGCACTGTTGAACAAAGATGGGCCAACAAGCCTCCAATATAAAGACACACTGCCATTTCACCCTATGAAGTCAGGCACAATGCTGAGGTGGAAACCTGAATATAAAATAATTAAGTTATAATATTAATGTCCTTTATCCTGCAAACAGTCTTAACTGGATTCCCACAGCCAGGCTTCTTCAGACTTTGGGAGGTACATGAACCAGATCTGTTTTTCTAATCTGTGCTCATAGAAAAAGAAATTATCTCAGCTCTTTTTAAAGCAGGCAGAAATAGCAGAATTTCCAGGAACCTCAGGGAGACAAAGAGCAGAACACAGTGTCAATAACTCTACATAAATTTAAACCTCTGTGTAAGCTTTTGGATTCTACTGGGATGAACAGGGAAGTAATACTGAAGGGAGAGAGATCCAGGAATGAAAGAGAGAAATTTGACCTGCATCATAGACAGATGATCTGTTGGTAGAAGAGTAAATGTAGGGTAGTACAAAGGCAGTTAACCTCCCTGTGTCCAGATTTCTCATCCATAAAAGGATAATAATGATACTTGCCTTTGTGAAGCACTTTGAGATCTGTGGTGGAAAAGTGATGTATAGAGACAGACATTGTTATTTCAAAGAGATAGAGAATAGCAGGTGTCATAGATCCAGAATTACACAATAGACAAATATTGTGGGGAAAACTGTGGGAGTCAGCTGTACCCTACATTTTGTTGTAGCTTTAATAACGTTGGCAGCTTTGCTATTCAAGTGCAATATTGCAGGTAATCACTCCATTGCTCCATAGCTATCAGGGTGGGGATGAGAAACAGTTTATTTTGCTGGAAGAACATAATTGGAGCCAAACAAAATAATCTGGTATGGAACAATTAGCAAATTCATTACTTCTCTGCAGATTTCCTACAGAAATTCCCACACGCTCTTATTCATTTTTAGTGAGTATTCACCAATTTTCTTAGCCATCAGTGACACTGTGAAAACCACTCTACCTTCTCAGAAATATCTGCATATTTCTCTGTTGTGGATGGCAAAATTTCATGCAATTCCTCATCTGGATGGGCATCTGTACCCACATCTACCTCTCACACATCACTCCCAGCCTGGCTCAAGGTACAGTTCTGGTAGCCACAGACCCATCCTTGCTGAACCCCTGTTGCTTCCAGGGGTCATGCCTGACTTTGCATCGTGCCTCCTTTCATCTTCCTATGCACTCCATCCTGGTGTTTACTGAGGGAAATCAGAGTGAAATACAGCAGAGCAGATTAATATCCATCGTGAAGGGATGTGGGGAATACGCAATCACACAGCCTGGATGCTTGGCAGCTCTGCATGCGACAGGAGAGGAGAATCAAAGGGAAAAGTTCATGCATCAGAGGGACAGCAGCCAGGCCCTCTGATTAGTCTATACAGAGTGTGCCTGGAAAAAATCAGAGGGGATTCACATCTAAACGGTGGCACTAAGGTCAGGCCACAGCTCACACCACTATCACCCCGAGCAGGGCACACATACCAGGAGACTAAAACTCCTGAAAGCTGCCAGGCTTGTGGTCCCTTGGCCATATTGCTGACCACATGGCCCAGAAAACATTGCAGATGTTTGGTCATCTGTAACCATGCAAGGCTAAAGCTCTTGGGTTCATCCACAAAGAGGTAAATTACCTCCTCTATCACTTATATCTATCACTTGTTACCTCTATCAGTTGTTACTTCCTCTATCACTTGTTATATCAATTTCAAGGGTTGGGGGAAAAGAGTTTAAAGACTTGGTGTTGCCACAGGCTGATCTCCCGTGCAGAAGGGACAAAGCTGGGGGTGGCGGTGAGAAGGGGATGGGGAGCACACACAGCTTCACACCCATTGCCTGCCCAAGGCGAGCTGCCACCTCCGCCGATCACCCGCTGTCCTGCCGACTGCAACACAGGGCCCCAGCTGGCAAATTGCCACCTAGCGCCTGCACAATCACAGGCATTTCAGGTAGTTTCGAAAATCCCTGTCTGGATAAAAATGGAGCAGGAGCATCAGGCCAGGCTGTCCAGCTGAGCTAAGTACCCGTCTGGGAGCTGCGTTGAGAGCCGCTGAGCAGAATGGAGCTGCCGGCGGTGCTCAGCCGCCTGCGAATCAGCCAGCTCGGCTCGGGCAGCAGCTCCTTCACTCTGTGCCCTCTCAAATCCCACCCCAGGCAATGCAACGGAAGGTTTACATGACCGTGCTTGAGTCAGAAGATACAGACAGACTGGCTTTTTGCTGTGTGTGCCTGTTGGCTGGTTGAAGTCTCCCTCCCTGGGCTTTTCTCACCCTGCCCATGAATGTGTTACACAGCCAGAGTGGGGCTTGCTGCTATTTCGTCCCCTGGCCAATGGCTGGTGGTGCTCCCATCACCCTCTGACCTGCAAAAACACATTTGGCTCCTTCATTGCGCAGTCACAGAAACCAGTTTTTCCCCCACATCCTTCTTTCACTCATATTTTGTGTAAGAAGGAAAAAAAAAAAAAAAAAAAAAAAAAAAAAAACAACCCTTGGGATGAAATACAAAACATTCCCATAAAATTTGTATCATTCTCCTCAGGGCCTGCTCCTCACATTGGAAAGGAACATAGCAAAAGCCAGTCTGCTGGTTGTAACACAAATAACTTTAAGAGAGGTATGATAAATCAAGCGCACATTGCTGTCATATTGTGGTCTGGATGAGGTGAACTATCTTCCGTCCTTGATGGCACTAGCAGGATGTTTTTCTATACCAAATTACAAGAGGTTCATGATCACTGAGCAGAGACATTAAAATAAAGCTGAGGGGTGACTTGCTGAAACCGTGGCCAAAACAGCTCCACACTCTGTCCAAGAAACATCTGCCTGATCTCTTGCATTTGTGGAATCATTTTTTAGATCAGAAAGACATTTTGGGATTATTCTCTTTCAGTGGGTAATGCAGTTTTGGTAACACAGCAACTTTTTGCAAATTTATGTTTGCTTCATTGAATCCTTCTCACAGGCTGGAGGGGGAATTTAGAAACTTCATTTTGACATTGAATTTGTTACTTGAATCTAAATGTTTCATTTTGCGATTTTCAAACTAAATATTTTGATCTTTCCATTGCAAATTTAGTTTGGTTCAAAATTACCTTCCCTTTCATTTTGAAAGGTGTGCTCAAAGCCCAGCTATCACCCTTACAAAAGAACTAAAAAAATGTTTTGATTAAACTAAGATTTTTTTTCCTTTTACTTTCGGCTTTAAAATAACCGTCAAAAACAACAGAGAAAAGAGGTGTTACTGCTAGTGAACCAAAAATTCAATTACCTGAAAGGCTGTTATTCTCATTTCAGTATAAGGTCTTGGCCACAGAGGGAGGCTAGTGTGCAGCACACTGCAGTGCACACAACCCACCCTGTTGCATAATAACTCCCCCGATGCATGCCCTCCATTGAGGACAACATAAGTTAGACCATTAGAAGATAACCTGTCCCAGCCAAAGGCAGAATGAGGCTAGGATTCAACCCACTTGAATGTCCCACCAGGGTTGGGTGACTACATGACTACATTTTGCCCCAGCTGCAAAAAAAAAATATATATATATATATATATATATAAAATCTGATTTTTGCTCAACACCCATCCCTGGCTGACTCAGGAAGGTTGTGGGAATTTAAGGTATGGTTTCACATGAGCTCCTCCTTGGCCACCTCTACCAAACCTTGACAGATACAGAATGTGGAGAAGGTTCAAACAAATACCCACATGCCAGGGCCATGATCTGAGTTAGGCATGTTGCTCTGTTGCAGCAGGCCGAGAATAACCTCATGGGAAGATGTCCCTGACTCAAAGGTTGTCGTCTTTGCCAGGGTAATTCTGTGCCAAAAGAACAATCCTAGACTTGCTGCTGGGGTCTGAGTAGCATCTTCTGCAACAGGAAAAATGTAATACTGTGCTGAGCAAATGTGGCTTTATAAATTTCTTAATCCATTTTATTGGCCAAACCATTTCTGCTTGTGCCTGAAACCTTCCTGCCTCTGACTCATCTCGCGTTGTGCTCCACCTTGTCCATGGGATGAAACCGTACACCCGTCAGCTCCTGTCATCCAGAATGAAGTCTGACAGTGACTGTAAAACCTCCCTGGGGAAACTGAGTGCAATCAGCTGCTGAAACCAAAAAAAAAAAAAAAAAAAATGCAGTGTATGGCAATCCATAGATCTGGCCTGCTCCTTGGGGGAATGCAGGGAGGCAGTTGCAGAGCTCCCTGTGCAATGTCCTATCCAGATCTTGTTTTCTCAACAACAGCAGAATCCGCAGGACACCAGAGTAGAGGCTCTTTTCTGTGGCTGTTACATGGCTACATCGTCCCCATCTGGCTCAGATGTCAGCCAGCCACAAGGGATCAGCCCTCTTGCTACTGTGATAGAAGTGTGATCTTCTGTTTTCTTTTTTTTTCCAGTAGCTTGATCTGCCTTATCCAGGGAAATCATTGCAAGTGCACTGTGCCAAGTCCTGATCCCACTGAAGTCAGTGACACTGCTCCAGTTGACCTCAGCGGGACCAGGACTTAAGTAGCACCATGTAATTTCTATAGGCTTCTTGCACAGTTTATGTAGCATATGTGCTCTCTCTCTCTGCACGCTTATTTGACTTTCACACTCTTGATGGAAATGTGTCTTTATAAATTTACAAATAGCGCAGCAGCTGTGTGTTTATATAACCTCATTTGAGGGCCACATGTATTCTCACCCTTGTGCTATTAATATTTATACTGTCACAATCACATACACACAAATACCTCACACAAATACACATGCATGCTGTGGAACAATAAGGAAAATAGATTAAAAACACTTCTGAGTCAGTCATGCCTTAAAAATAAATAAATTAAACTGAAAGGCACATCTAGTCTCTTGAAAGACATTATGAAGGAACTTTTCTCTAGATTTTGGTGACTTTGTGCAAACTGCTGTGCCTTTTGCACCCTTAGCTTCTACACAGCAACACCTCTCCCTGATTTAAAGTGACCAGATTGCAAAAACTTTTGCAGAGCAAACCAGATACTCCAGCCAGTCAGGAGATGGGCAATTTATAGGGCATCCAGGACTCCAGGCACTACAGGCTGTTGAGGCCAGGGCAAGTGACTCCCCCACCATTATAAGGTACATTGTTCAGAAGGCCACAATGAAGCTGGTTAACAGCTCTTGGCAGAGATTATTTTTTTTCTGTAAAAATGCAGAATTAAGCAGATTTAGTCAATCTGCAAATTACTCCTTGTTTCAAATGCAAACAGAAAAAACCTGCCAAACATACAGCCTGGATGTTTTATTTTGACAATTTCAGATGAAACATTTTGATTTTCTTATGTGAAAAAAAAAAAATAGCATTCTTGATTTTGCTTCCAATTAATTTTCTCTATTCCAAGAAACCAAAACTATTTGTCCCATCCTAAGTATTGATTACTTCTTTAACTTCCTGCCTTGGTAGAGAAAAAGGTTTAAATGATAATTTATGGGTGGCCAAGTGGAATTTCTTTTCTTCCCCACTCTCCACACAGATTTTCCAGTTCAGTCAAAGAACCAGCTCTCTGTAGGAAGCCTAGTCCAGATTTTATTTTTAAGGTCCTAGGACCAAAGAGCAAAAACATGAAGGTGTAAGTAGGATGGACTTTGTTCACTTATTTGCACGATGTGCACATGAGACAGAGAGCAAGCAGCCTTGCTATCTCCTCCTTCCCTTTTACAAGGAAACTTCACTGGGAGACCACATGGCCGTTCTGATGCCAGCATGTTCCCTGCAGATGGAGAGAGCAAATAAAAATGTGCATATTTACATTATACATGCAGATTAGATAGTGTGCATTCCTCACAGCTTGTCCCTGAAACACCCTCCAAAAGGAGCGTGGGGGAGAATGCAAAGAAGTTGCGTCCAACTCTGTTCTTTCATTGTCTCCCTCCCACACTCTTGCTCTCAAACATGTACCCCTGGACAATTAACCCTTTACAATTCCCTGCATCACGGACAGAACCGCCAATGCCTGGCAACCTCTACATTAGAGCAAAAGTGGAAATAGTTTCTCATAAAGGATTGTTAAATTCAGCCAACAGAAATATCTGCAAGAGGGCAGTGGTAATGATGAGGGAATTAATTATTGCATTACCTAAACTTTTCATTATCTGGCAAAAGAAGAGAGTGGGTGTGTGGGTGCATGTAAAGGGTTACCCTTGAACAGAGACAGAGCATTGAATTGGGGAGCTGAAACACTTTTGTATTTACCCTCCTGAGCGCCAATGGTTGCTCATGTCCCTTCCCATGGAAGTCCTGCTGTGAGCTCGGTGGGTTACTGGGGGGAGCAAGGAGCTGGCCAGCAATGGGACACCCAATGTCTGCTCCTGAGGAAGGTCAGATGGAGCTTTTTTGAAAGCAGGAGTGTAGGAAAAAGAGCAGTATCACCACACCTCTTCCCATACTGTACTGGATGACTTTTAGACCCCAAAGCTCTTGTCTCCTGCTGGGCCAGGTCCTGGATACCTGCCCATGGACGGGGCTCCTCAACCCCATTTGCAATGGAATTGCCAAGTGAAACCATCAACTTGCTCCATGTCACCCTTTCTTAAAAGACCTGGAGTTTGGCCTTCTCCATAGCTAGGCCCCTGCACCTGCTGCAAAAATCTGCAAGGAGGAGGGTTGGGATTATCCTTCACTGCCAGACGCAGGGCAGCAAGAGCCTCTGGGCAATCAGAGTTCATCACTTGGGCTACGAGGAATCACTCTGTTAGGCATACATGTTCCTGCATTCATCTGTATCTCCTCTCTCATGCTGTAGCACTCATGTTTGCCCTTCCAAATGAGGTTCCTCAGGGCATTTACTCTTCAGCAAGTAGCACGCTCACTCACACATGCTCCCTTCACCCTCCCACACAGCTCAGCATTGCAGCTCTCTCCTGGTAAGTTATGCCCCATTTCTCTCCAGGAAATCCTTGCCCGGCTCTGCCAGCTGCCACCTCGCTGACAGATGTTCTGCTCAGGCACACTCTATCATTTTTACATAGTGGCAGCCTGGTTAAATATTTCACAGCTCACCCCGAACTTTTAGTGCTCTCGGTCAGGGGGAACAGTGCAGCCAGGTCCAGCAGGGGTCACACACGACTTAGGGGCACTGAGCTCTGATCTCCTCCTGGTCTTCCTTGCAGGTTGGTCACAACACTGTGCTTGGAAAGAAGGTTTCCTTTGAAATAAGGTCAACTCCAGCCTTTTGAGGTACAAGGAAAACTTGCCTGCACGGTACCAGCTGCAGTAAAAAGCTTGGCTGAATATAAGACATGGAGGAATGAGAGATTCATGGCATCTTCTAGGCAGAAAAATAAATTAGACTTTTTGATATATTTTTAAGGATGCAGTTTGGCAATTTATATCCATGAAATGTAAACGCCTCTGACTTTTGCCATATAGAAAAAATCAACAAGAAAGCATGCGGTTATTAAGTACTGAAGGGTGGGATAGGTGAGGTGCATGGCAAAAAAATGACTGCTTGATTCTGGCTGGAGGACAAAGGGTTGGGAGATTTCTTGGGATACTGCAGGTTTTAGGGATTATGAAAAGGGACTCTTCAGGTGCTGTGGTGTAAGCAGCCATCTCAGCTCCTTCTTACAGGTTTTAAAATGTTCATATTGCTGTGATAGCAATGGTATCAGAGTAAATGAAATATGACTTAAAATCATAATGTAACTAAAACAATTTCCTTGTTTCATGTTGCACATTTACAGTCTCCTCTTCAAAGGTCTTGCACATAACTATTTTATTTTGTTCTAAATTGGCTCTCACACTACTTTCACCAACATTATAGCTGGGTGCTTCCAGTATTACACCGAGGAACGTGACTAACATCTCTTACAGGTTGTTCGTGACAGTCCTTTTTCAGGAAAGATATTATGGACTGGACCAGGGTAGCTGCTTCTGACACTGATTAGCTCATGTGGCTGTGTGAGATTAAACCATAGTTAAAGAAAAAAAAAAAAAAAAAAAGCAGCCTGTTTAAGGTCCCAAATCAATCCCTAAACATATGTGCAAACTTAAAATTAGAAAATTGCTTTTGCATTTTTAAAGAACATCCAGCCCTCATTCACTTCGCATGCATAATATTGCCCATTCAGGGCCTTGGAGCCCTGTTTACATTAGTGTTTCATCAAATTTATTTTCAAGCATCATAATTCTTTGGTAGGTCAATCTCAACCCTGTTGTGCTCTTTTAAGATGTGGTGGACCAATTCCCAGAATGGCAAGTACAGAGTAAAACTATCAATCAGGCCATTGCTGTCCTGGAACATATGAAAATGTAATGATGACCCCAGATTTTACTGCAGAGAGGGAACACCCGATGCACTGCATGAATGAGATTGACAGATCACCACATTTATAGCATCTTCAATGCAGATCTGGAGTAATTTTGTTTAAAATTGGAAGAAAATAGTAAAGTCAATGTGCCACAAAGTAGCACGCAAGTGTTGTGAATAAAAGCTTCAAAGGGTACTAAAGTGCCATTGATTACCTTTGAGAGGATCTTTAACATCTCAAGTCCAAGATAAAGAATTTACACATACACTGTAATGTTAAACCATCATCTCTATATTTCCAGTAATCACTTCTGCAGTAGATGAATCCAGGCATTAGTATCCTGTCAGGATTTTCTAACTAAAGGTACACAAGGAAATCACAAAAATTTAGATTCCAGTTAAGTTCAACAGTATTATGCCCTTAAAAAAGCCTCCAGTGGTCAATTCTGCTCTGTCAGCTGGGATATTAAGAGAGATTAGTATGCCTGTTCTTAATGATGGCTTAATATCTTGCATATCTGGAAAACCAAGCAGAATTCAAAGGTGGCAATAAGATGCCTCATCACCTTTCTCTATATTTTTATCGTGCCTCATACCATCACTTGTTTTATAGAAACAGAATCTAATAAACTAAGATCATATACTTTTGGGGAGAGGAGAGGAGGAGAAAATTACACGTTTGGTTGATAATGATAACAAGATTGCCATATGAAGCATTTGAATAGATACTGACTGTCATTTTGAGGAGGAATTTAGAACAAAGCAGGATAAGCGTGGCATAGGTGAAGTGGATTTAAAGCTGACGGAGTGCAAAACAGAGAAGGGGAATGAAAAGGGAAATCATTCGGAGTGTTTCCTTGTGCTTTCCAGAAAAGCAGTGACCTCTAGAAATACACGTCCATGGGTGATTTCAGTGTGGAGATGCATTTGCTTTCCTCTAAGGCAATGGGTCAAAGACAAGGAGAAGGAAGAGGAGGAAGAAAGAGCATATTTATATGGGCAGGTACCCATGGCAGAACACTGCTGGTCTTCACAGTTCAAGAAAGCTGTCAGGAAATCAAAGGTGCTTCAGAAAAAAAAGCCACAGTAATTGCTCCTAAGATAGGAAATACCACCTTTGACTCTGAGACCTCCTCCCAGGTATCTTACCAAGGATAAGCTGGTGGGCTGACTTGGTCATGGTTTGGAAATTCTTATTTGGGGAATACATACATGGCAATAAGCTTCTCAGCCTGTCAGACAAATGCAGCGAATTACAGTGCAAATTACAAATTAAGAGCGGGACTAATTTGTTTTAGGATGTGCACAAATTTTCAAGTGAGAGTGATTAAGTCCTGGAGCCATTTTGTAAAGACTGTAGTGGATTCACAGTCATTTGTGGTTATTACATCAAGATCTGATGAACTTTTACAATATTTTTTTTATTTTGGAATAATTGATTCATGGTAATTTGTGTAATGCGGAAACCAAACTGAATGGTCACACTGATATCTTCTGGCTTTGTGGCCTGCGAACTTGAGGAGAGGAATTTTTGTGATCCACTCCTCCAAGGAGAGAATGATATTCATTTTACAGGAGAAGATGGAGACCCTGAAAGATTGAATGCTTTGCCCAGTGGAGTCCATCACTGCTTCTCTCACCCTTCTTCATTACTACCTTTTTCATTGTTTTGACCCTTGAGTAATTTTTCTCATTTATTTTTTTTTATATTTTGGGCTTGTTTTAAGCCTGCTGAGTGATGATGTTCCCTGCTTTGCTTTTCAGGGAGGTGGATTACGAGGAAATGACAGCAAGGCATGTTCTGGGAGCACAGCCTTCTGCATACAAGACACCTGTGAGCATGCATAGGAGCAGACCACCTTCTGAAAATGAAGCCAGGGAGCAGACTGTGTTTGCAGAGACCTCCCAACAGGACAGCCTGGAAATGTCAGAGCTCCTTTCCCTTGCAGACTGTTCTTGGGGAGCACAGGAAGAATCTCCGCCAGGCCCCAGGCTGCTGTAAGGAGGGTGCTGTCATGCGGGAAATCTTGGCAGAAGCCTTCCTTCACTGAACCCTCTCCCAGCACCACACAACCGGCCCAGCCAAGTGAGTGACAGCCACTAACAGGCCATCTCCAGCCTGGCCCAGGTCCGACTCGCTGCGTGAGCCAATGCTCGCTGTCACTGTGCTGCATTACCTAGGCAGAGCCAGACAGGTGGCATTGGCAAGAAACCAAGGAAGAAAAACACTTCATTCCCGGGGAGCGATCTTCCATCTGAGATGGCACGTGATGCAAGGTGCAGCATGTGTTGGCCGTGAGATGAGATGTGCCTTATAACAGTTTCCAAAGTTCTGGAACTAGCTCAGACTTGAAATCCAGAGAAATTTGGTTAATTTTTTCTGTTTTGTCTGAGTAGCACTATTTTTTTTCTCTGTGTGTCTTTTGGCTTCATCTCCTGTTGGGAGTGCTGAAATTCCGTCACAAAAGCTGCATCATCACTTGGCTTTTTATTATAGTTTTTCAGCACTACATGACTGCTAGTGCATCTCCAGCCATGCTGGAAATGGGAAGAAACAACCAACAGCTCTTTAGATAATGCAAAAAGACCATGCCTTCCTGCTAACAGCCAGCTGTGCCTGCATTTCCCCTCTCCTCCAGCAAGATACCGATGCTGCTGCAAGACTAGAGATTAACTGGAGGTCCCCTTTAACTTCGGGAAGACTATTTGCAATGAGAGATATTTTTCAGAGTGAGCAAATGACAGGACTGTGATGGGAGGGAGAGAGTTCCCTTGAGGGGTCCCTAATACCCCTCCGTGCATTTACCAGTCCTCAGTAATCTCTCCTCTGCAGGCCTGTCCTACCCAACCCTGCTTAGCTGGTAATTGCTGAAGGAATCAAAACACAAGGTATGGCAGCTGCAGGCATCCAGTGGAAAAAAAAAAATCCCCACATGCACATGCACAAGTGTAAAAGAGAGACAGAAGGAGAGAAAACACATTAAAGGAAAGACAACATTTGCAGCAGGCTGGTGTGTCCTTGACCGAAGGAGACATCAAAGACAGCTTCAGTGATTTACTCTTTGACAGGCTGGCATCTCTGTGATTCACGGAGCTAATCAATTAGGTGATACATTCCCCCTCCCCACCGCCCCTTTATTTTTAACAGCTTCTTGCCAAGAGTAGAAATGCTCCAGAACTGAACGGGGACCAGCGTCCTGACCGTGCTGCAGGAGCTGACAGGCACCAGCCCAGCGGGTCTAAAAGGGGATCGGGACACTGCCAAAGGGGATTTTCCACGGGGGGCAGGGGCAGTTTAGCCCCCTTTGGAAGTGGATGCCACATTTTCCTGGGTCATATGACACAGATGATGTTGCAGAGTTTCACAGCCCCTCCATTTATTTGGATATATGTCTGCCATTCCTACTTCCCCAGTTCTGTGCCACATGAAGGCTTTAAAAGCCTTCCAGCACTTGAGTCCTTCAGCCATACATAAACAGAGTCTTGCCCTTCAGATTTCTCAGATTGTTGGCTGTCCTATTGCAAAATGAGAGACACAGTCACAGCCAAGCTCTTCTTAGTGAGGAGAAAGTCCTGGGAGGCACAGAGGCTGGGAAATGCACCACAACAGGCTTGTGGCACTGAGCACTGCAGCTGGCCAGGTAGTGCAGAAAGCAGCCTGCATTTAATGCTTGTGTTTCCTCTCCTAATGAGAAGCTGCAGAAATCTGGCCACAATATGGTACAGTCAGGGGGATGGGAGAAGTTGTTGGGGTTCAAGGAATAAGCCCCCCCAGTTGGGATGCTCTGAAGCCCATGGTCATCTCAAAATGGAAACCTTTTCAGGGACACACATGGGGACAAAACCAGCCAGGGTGTGAACGAACAAGTGAGTGGTGGGATGCTGAGCCAGCCATATCAGCACTTGCAGTGTTTAAAATTTCATTGAAGATAATATCAGAAATCTCTATCCTTTGTGCTTGCAAGCCTTCTCTTCTGAACATGGCCACTGTAGTGCTTCCCACATGAATATGCAGCAGGAATGAGTCTGAGCAGGCACAAATCACAAGGAGAAAGCAATAGCACTGCTTTGATGTAAATCCAGATTCAGGAACAAGGCCCAGTTGCCCTTGAAAGAATGGGGATTTTTCCCAACTTGTCTCAAGAGCTGTCCAGGTGCTTGATGAAAACTATTTCAGGGTAAGTCTTGGTGAATTTTTCACTACTGATCATTCTAGAAGTAGCAGGATGCTAACAAGGAAGAGAGGACAGTATTGTGCACTGGAGAGCAACATCTGGTGGAGATTTGTTGGAGAATTTGGGAATTCACACAGGTGTTAGTCCTGCTTCTTAACATCACAAGACATAACAGTTGCATGGCAATGAAAGCCTCTCCTCTGGGTTCAGACTGAAGATTCTTCTTATGTCTCACTTTGTCACATTGGGAACAGAGGATGCAGGCAAAAACCTGACAGTCTTACCCCATGCTCCCCCTCATTGCACAGACTGCCCCAAGGAGGTTGGTGCACACCAGCTGAGCCCTTGCTCCTGCCTCCCTAGAAGAGTCCCCTGTGCAAACAGAGACATTGTTGAATATTCTCTGATTTGCTCTGGATGAAATCTCTCATCAGATCCCGCTGCTCTTCATGGCAAAATACCCGCAGGCAACAGAGTCCAATTTTTACCCGTTCAGCTTCAGGCATAAATTTGCTGTTTTCAAAGTGGAAACAGGATCAGATGGCAGAGAGAAGGGGAGAAAAAAAAAAAAAAAAAGTCCTTCACCAGCTGTGAAAACTGCCCTTTTAATTTTCATGAAAAGATAGAAAGAAATGTTCTGCTGGTTGTTTCATCCCTCATTGGTATAATCAACAGAGAGCATTTCCTCTCACCCATCAACTATAAGGTGTCATTAGCTGCTGGATCCATTTTTGGCTTCCCTCCTTTTCCCTCGGTGAATTACCTCCTTCGAGATATCACCTCTTAAATTCACGTTCAATTTTGGGGGGCAGGTTTTATCTGTTCTGCCTGTGAGAGGAAAACGGTTTGTTCCTCTTGTCCTACCCAGCTTTCTCTGTTGTGGTAAATCCTCTACCTGTTCCTGTTACTCCACTTTGAGGTCTCCCTTCAGATGTTAGTCGTTCTGTTTTACATCTAAACCATACCTCATTAAAACTGTGCATCAGTCCAGATTCCTGCTCATTACAACAGGCAGAAAGCTCAGCTTATGGGAATGCAGCTATAATGAGGGCAAAGAGTGTGGCTCAAAAACAACTTCTAATAGCTCATTAGCAAAAAAAAAAAGACTAGTCAGACACCGCTGTAGTTTCCTCGTTCCTTCTAAAGATCTGAGAGCCATCCCCTTCCCAGCCCATGGAGGTTAGCAACATTTAGTCTTCAAAATCAAGGCGAAGCTGTCTTCTGTGCTGAGGACTATCTCACAGCCTTAGAACTGTCCTGGACTCCCATGTCCTGTGATAATATCTGCAGATTTCCTGAGTCACTTAACGTGGTTGCTCAGTGCTCATTTGTCACCTCCTCTACACCTGCTACATCTGGGAAGCCAGCACTGCACACTGGCAGCCCAGCTGCTGATGCTCCCTGCTCCCCTAGCTTGGTGTGGATCCCATCCTGCCTGATGCTGTCTCCCTGATATCCTGCTTCTTCTCACTCGTGGTTGTTGGTTTGGGATGTCAGCCTGACCCAGATTCAGAGAACAGGTAAAATTCCAAATATTTGCCTGAGTCCTGGCAGTGGGATTCTAGTCCAGGCTGGTGATGTATGGCACACAGAGAGTTTTGCTTTCTGTGTGCGTGAAAAAAGAGAAATAGAAAGAAGCCACCAGGCTGGCAAATAAGTTTTAAGAGTCCACATTGACTCTGGTTTTCTTCCCCATCTAGGTAACATGCAGCAAGAGCAGCTGTATACCTAGAAATATTATCAAGAGCTGCTCGTTCTCTGATCCATAGAGGAGTTAATGTCATTACCTAGGCTTTATTCTGCTCTTGCTCAAGCAAGGAGAGTAAACACTGTGTAAAAACTGTAAAAACTGAGCAGAGACCTTAGGATTTATGCACTCGTTACCTTGCAGGACCATCTCTCAGGATGAAGCAATTTACACAGTGAACTATCAGTGCACTAAAAAGCTTAGGAGGAGCTTCAACGAACTGGCAGCCCTGTTCATGTGTTCCGATTAGCTACTCACAGCACCTATCAGAGAAAAAGACTTCATCAGCGGTGGTATTTAATGCTCAACTTTTGTCTTCATTCAGTGCAGGCTGAAAATGTAATATTTTGACAGTCTCATGAGATGCTGTCTCCTCTTAAGGAAGAGCTGACACAGAGGAGGCCTCTTCTGAATGGGCGATGTCTGGCATTCAAAGGACTGAAGAGTGATTATGCCACAACTAGGCAGTGCCCCAGCCTTGGGGACAGTGTGGCTGTCTTCATCTAGCAGGCTTGAATCCCATGCTGCAGCTGCAGGGCCATGAGGGAGCTGCTTGCTTCGGCACCCTTCTCGTGGCTGAACGTGCTGCCCAGCTTGAGATAAGCAGGTATCAGCACCCCTGGAGGAATATGCTCCTCAGTCAGAAGGAGGAACACAACTATATTTGAAAGCGGTTTATTTTTAGCTCATCATTCATAATTTTGCTTGTGTACGTCACGGTGACTCACACTTTGTTCCTTCTTACTCGACCGTGTGCCTGCAGAGACAACAACATGTTTGCTTGTTTAATGCACGGTCTCTCTGTTTGAGGGCTTGTTGTTTCAGCGAGGTCTGGGAGCAGCAAGGGCTTCTTCTCAGACAAACACTTTCATGCTGTGAGAGTTTGTAGAAGTGTCTTTCTTTCTTTTTTTTTTTTTTTTTTCCTGTAAGAAATGTGGTTTTAGTAAAATGCAGATGTGTTAAATGCATATGCACCGGTCACATCTGCCTGAAAAAGAAAAGGCCTCCAAACAGAAAAGGAGCTCTTAACACAGTGCAGAAGAGACCATCCTGTGCACCAAATCCTGTTCATCACATCACTGCCAACCCCCTAGCAGATGTTCAGTCCAGACGATTCCCCAGCACATCTGTGCCATATCCTCTACCTGCTGCAAACCACAAAACACCTCCCTGCAAGACCTCCTAATAAACTGCAGACCCTGCAAAGAAAACACAAAACCTTCGCAATGATAGTGTATTGCAGAGAGAAATGGCAGAGATCAAAGGCAAAGAAAGGAGCATAGAGTTCCTAATGGTTGCCTCGTGCTTTCTCTATGCACTGGTCCTGACTTTTCCTCATGTAAAGCCGTGGCACTGGGCTAAAAACAACCCCCTTTTGTTACCCAGGAGCTCACGGCTCACCTAAGCCTTCTCCGATCCCTCCAGTGAGCCATTAGAGCACCAACTGTTGTGAGGTTGTTTTAGCAACAGTTTGAAAAGTGATTTTTTATGGGCTGTTTATTACCTTCTCAGATTTATTATGTTCCATTCAGACCGATTATGTGAAATAATAAAAAAAAAAAACTCTAACAAAACATGACCTAAAAAAAAAAAATGTTTCTAAAGAAAATATGGACCAGGGTTATTTTTCCTTTCTTCCTTCCCCTCCTCCCCCCAAACTTTTGGAATAAATGTCAGAATTAATTTAAGTCAACATTGCCAGAAGCAATCATTCGTCTTGAATATTTCAAACTTGGAGTAACTAAATGAAGGTTCCTGAGAATGAATGTAGTTGAAGGAGGAGATTTGTGAACCCATTTGTGAATGTAAGCTGATTTTCTGCTTCTTCCTATCTCAGAAACCTGTGTGTCTCTGGTTGGACATGTAAAAGAAGACATACCTTGTGGAGAAAGACATTTTCAAACTTTTAAACATTTTCAGGGAGTGATGGTGCTGATGGGGACTTCTTCACTGTCCAAACCCACATCACTGCCAGGGATTGCACCAAGCAGAGCCCATGGGCAGGATTTCCTCTCCAAGGATACAGGGCTGTGCAAATTAATGTTACACCAGGCTGGTCAGATGCATCACAGCTAGATGGGAAACGGGAGTTCTTCTTCTGCCAACAGTACTAATCTCTGTGCTTGCACTTTGGATAAAAGATGGCCTGTTGACAAATTAATTTTTTTTTTCCTATTTACCCTGTATTTTCCTTTAATGGTCCCAGCTGGAGATCAAAGTCACAAATTTTCAGCCGACTTCCAATTTGTGCTGTGCTTTGGAAGTCATTTTTCGGGGAAGTACATGTGCAAAGCAGGTAGCTGACCAGCCAGTCCCCAACACGGCTGC
Source organism: Netta rufina (assembly GCF_964035555.1). Taxonomy (NCBI): domain Eukaryota; kingdom Metazoa; phylum Chordata; class Aves; order Anseriformes; family Anatidae; genus Netta; species Netta rufina. The sequence continues at coordinate 15,204,724 of NC_140134.1, read as the reverse complement.
ACCAGCCCTGCACATCTCCATCCATCCTCAGCAACAAGGGAGGCATCCCCTCCACTCAGTGCCAGGGGGAGCCCTGCTGCTGCCTGCAAGAAAGGCTCTGGGAATTGCAAGACCAGGCCCTGGGAAATCCAGTGAGACTGAAAGCTGGCCACCTGGCTGAATGTTTTAGCTTTCCCCTGACAGTTAATGAGATTAAAGCCCAGGAGGATTCCCTGGCAATTACAGCAGATGATGGGAATTTGGCTCCCACACAGCGATGAACAGGGCTCACACGAGAGGCATCCTGCAGGGAGGGGGTGGCGAGTCTTCATGGGAGAAAATGTGTGCCCTGGCTGTGCGAGGCACCAACGTGTCCCTGGCACATCACTGCTGGTTGCTTTTTACGCTTCTTTTCTGGGCTGTCTGTTGACTGAAAAGGCTGCAGAGAACAAGCTCTCCTTCAGCCCTTAAAAATGGTTTCTCTCGGGTTGAGCTGTGGCACCAGGATAGAAATAAAGATCTCCAGTCTCCACAGTAATTAATACCCATCCATCAGCTTTAAGAATCACCTGTGTATAATAAATGCAAGAAGTTAAACATCTTGCTGCTGAGCCTCCGCTAGTTGTCATCTAGGCAAGACAATTTATGGCACCTTTCCCGAGCATCCTGTCAAGGGCTCATTCGTGTAGCTCCTCCAAAGGCCATATGCAGCCTTGAGAATATAAGAATTCAGAGATTTGCCCTGCTGCCTCGTTACCCTGCGTGATCATTTCTGATAAGTGTTCTTGTTTAATCATTTCCCTGAGTAGAGCCCAGGGTTCTCTTGTGTTTGTCTGTGTCATATTAATAAAGGTCCATTTGGGAGGATGCTGGGGGTGGAAATGATTTGACCGAGGTTAAGTAACAATTGTACAAAATTGTTTTGACATTATGTTAATGTCTGCTTGTGTATTATCCCCAATTTAAAGTTAATCACCAAAATTACCGTTGCAGTTCCCAAAATCTAATGAAATAAGATTTGTTGAGGTGTGAATAATACAGAAATTGAGAAGCACGCAGTCACTATAAAAAAAAAAAGAAGGAAAGAAAAACGAAATTAACTGCTAGCTTTAACTCTCTGAGTGCTCATATAAACTGAGGTGTGTTCACAAATTAAATCAGACCTTTACCACTTGAAATTGCGCTGGTGACAGAGCAGGGTCTGAGCAAAGTGTCCTGCTCACGTGCCTGAGTGTGTGCACAGAGCCTGGCACAGCAGGGTCCCACCCCGTGTCTCAGCTCAGGGGCATGGCCAGACGTTTCATGTTAATAAATACGAATTGGTGCTTTAACGGTCAATGGGTTCAATCATGGCTTGGCTGTGCTAGGATGAACATAGCTGATCTGGGCAGATAAAGACAGACCACTGCTATCATGAAAAAGCATTAAAAAAAAAAAAGTCATTATCATAAATTCAAATAAAAATGTTATAGGTAAATGGTAGCAACAGGAACTGAAAAAGATGGAGGAGTCTGTTTGCATCTTCTGTTACGTCTGAACGAGTATGAGCAAAAGAAGGAGGAAGAAAGAGGAAGCGTCAGTGCTGCATTGACACAAGAGCATGGTCCACAGCCCACTCTTAGATGAATTTCAAAAATTAGCTAACTCCTTTCCTACACAGAAGCTTGATGCAGGAATAATTTAAAGCAAAGGATGTCACAGTATATGAAATTGCAAAGAGGATTTTAATATATGTCTCAGTAGAAACTGGAAAATGAAAAATAACTCTGCTTTTGAACCAGTGATTTAACCACAGGAAGAAAAAATACAGTAATTAGGTTTGGGGAAGGGTGTCCAAGCAGCACACCTACAGGCTGCCTGCTCTTAGATATTTGAGTAGGGTATAATGGGAAGGGTGGGAGAGCAGCTAGGCTGTGGGCTCAGCTGAGGGGGAATGAAGCTGGAGATGGCGCTGCCATCAAGGCTCTCCCTGCTCTCTACTTCGTCTGTACCATTTTGGGCCCTGTAAGCATGTGCAGAAGGAAAGAAGCAAGCAATGTGTGGCTGTGGCAATGGTGCACAAAGCAAAACACATGGATCCAGCTGCACAAAGAGAAGAGAAAGAAATGTGAAAAGAGCCCAAGAAAGGATGGAGGAGAAATCAAGCTCAGACAATTGCAGCAGCTTCCCTTCAGAGTTGCCGCAGGCATAACTAAAAGTTGCAATGAATTACTGAGCTAGTAATATATTCTTATGTCCAGAATGGAGTAGAAGAAAGACAAAAATGATGCAAGGTGCTTGTAGAATCCATTCTAAAAGCAGGTGTATATCACTTCACAATCCAAAGTGGCTAACTTACTGGGTGAGGCAGCAAGAATCACAGTTTTGATAGAAAATTCCAATTTTCACATGCAAAAGAAAACAGTCTGCATTTTTGTCTAGTTTTCCTGAGGCTGTGTGTACAAAGATATAGTCAGTGACAACCTGACCTGTCCCAGCACAGTAATTGCAGCCAGTTTTGTGGATAACAAGTACAATTTCAAGTGCAGAAACAAGCTTGAGAAAGGCTGAAAAACTGATCCTCTGTATGCCTTAAAGAGCTACAGAATAGCTGCATTGTTGGCTTTAATAAATTCCCCGTGGATATTTCAGATTCTCTGTAAAGTGTTTCCACAAAATCCTGTCTCCAACTTCTTCACCTACCAATCTCTCTGAAATGACCCTTGTCCTTCCAGCTACTTTGGTGTTGGGACTTTTTCCGTGACACCCAAATGGAGACAGTTTGATTCACAGAGGTGAAAATTAAAGATGCTTTTCTCTTTAAATTTTTACTGATTTTGTATGGCACAAAGGAGCAAATATCTATCAGGACAAAATCGACAGCAGAAATATGAGAAAACGCCCCAGGCAGAGTATACTTCACGTGTGGCCTCTCTACGTGTATTTCAGGAGGAAAAATAATATAATGAATTATTCCCTGAGTTAATGGAGTTCAGAATACGCCCATTGCTCCAATAGTTCAAAAGGAGGTAAATTTTAGAAATGTTGGCACAACCAGGATCATTCCACCCTGAACTTTCAAGTTCAGGTTCAAAAATCTGTGGGCTTCTGAGATTTTGTGTAAAGCCTCTTGCTTCAGTAGTACCATGAGGAAATTGATAGAGAATGTGTCTTCTTCTGGTTAAAATGGCATTAATGCCGAGCTGTGTGCGACAATGTCACCCTCCTGTAGACAGGAGAATAAGTATAAGCCCTTGCAGTAGGACAACCACCTATGGTCACATCAACCTGTCTGCAGCCAGCCTGGATCATGGAAGCCAAATAGGCCCAGACTGGGTTAATACTGGGCCGGGAGTCCAAGAAGCAGTTGCAGGTTCTGAAGGCAGAAGATGGGAAGTTGTGGCCACAAATGCAAAGCAAATATTAAACCACAGAACAACAAAATAATCGGAAAACAATAACAAAACAAAACAAAACAAAAAATCACTTTTAGATCCCATTGCTGCTACCAATCTAGTAGTAGGCAAGGCTGAAAAGGAAAGAACCCCACAGTGATTAGTAGAGATTGTGTGTTAGCTAAGGGTCTGGGTGCAGCTCCATCAAAATAAAACCCAGAACTTTTTAGGAGACCTTCATCCAAACTTGGGCCACAAGTAGGCAGCAGGTGTAATCTAGTACATTTTTATTTACACTCCCCCCATTTTCAGTGTCACACAAAAACTATCCCAGGACAACCAAGTGCATTCCATGAGCTGACAGTTATCTTCACTGGACAGAGGTCTTCCAAACAAAATTGCTAGTCTAGTTAAGTCTATCTATTATACGATAGCTCAGAGCAACTTCATTTTCTAATATGGTTTTGTTAACAGAGAGTTTTCCACGCTCATCCAAATCAAACTGCTCACTGGTTCTTAGCAATTGCTAATTAGACATGATTTAATACCTTGGGAACCCTTTGCCTTATCTCTGACATGACCATTTTGCTTTTAATTGGAGAAGGTTTTGTGGACGGACTGCTGCCAGCTCAGCCATAATATTTTGTCCTCTGATCACCAGCCTCAGCACAACCCCCTTTAACAAGCGCTCAAAGTTCAGTGGTACTTTTGTTTTCTTGCAGAAGCTTCTGGGAGGTTACTAATAAACTTAGCATGTATGTATGGCTATATTATGATAGTATCTAACACATAAGGTTATTCAATTTGTTTAATTTATTTAACGTGCTTACAAGTAAAGTCACAAGCTCCACCTTCTACCTACAGCTGATTGCCTGGAATGGCTGTCAACAGCCAGGTAGAGCATCTGTCTGCATGGTCCCAAACTTGCCGTGGCTTCAGACACAGACAGCCTGCTTCAGCTTTAGCTTTGCTCTGGCTGAGCAACCAGCCTTTAGGTTGTGTGGGTGAGTTTGGCTAGCCTCTTCCCACAGAAAACAAATCATCTGCAAACTGGAACTCAGGCCAGCCTTACTGAATGGTTAGCAAAATGTTCACTTAGCCCGAAGCTGGGATTTGTGTTGTCTGAGCCAACTTTCAAGAGAGGCAGCAACAGTTCTTAGTGTTGGGTGGATGCCAGGCAGGTTATGGAAGTTATGAGCAAGTGTTGAGGCCTGTTTCAAACCCAGATTTCAGGGACGCAGGCTTAGCAAAGCAGGGGAACTTTCTCATGTAGACCCCTGAGAATTGAAACTGCAGTTTTCAATGCTTTTTCCTCCCTTGGGATCTGGCTGTCAGATGGGGCCCATTTGCACATCACCCCAGGTTTGCAGATACATCCTAGACTTCTGAGACAGAAGTCATTTCATTTTAGTTCTTAATGGTGGTGCTTTAGAAACCGCAAAGTTGCCTGAGAAACTCATGCTCAAAGGTCTCCTTAGCTGTCTCTCCAAGTTTCCTTCCAAGCTTTATGGCTTCTCCAGACACACTGGGCTGCTTTACAAATGGTTTCCATCAGCAGCCAGCCTAAAAGCTGCCCGAACCACTGTCCAGTCCTCTGCTCAGAAGGATTAAATGGTGCATGAAAGCTCTGGCCTCTGGTGCATTTGCTCTGCAATGCCCTCTTGGGCTCTGTCCTGTCTTCTGCACCCTGTCCTGGGGCATCCTTGAAGTTGATAATTTTCTGCCTGCAGCACAAGGGTCCTTCTGAGCCTGGAATAATAAGGCATTGAGAACTTTAAGACTATGGAAACACATGGGCTGAGGGAATTTACAGGTTCAGGCCATGCACAGTGAGCCAGAGACTTTATGGCTGAGACTGGCAAGTTGGATGGAAGAAGGGAGTCTTACGGTAAGTCCTTTGTCACTGGCCTGGTCCTCTGCTCAGGGGAAAAAAAAACAGATTATTTCCGATATAAAAATAAGATCAACAGTAGAAACTCTTCATGTTGGTTTAATTGTCCGTTTTCCCTTGGTCCTCCTTTTGCAGACTTTGTAAACCAAAGAACTGTGTTGCTTGGCTGGCTGTGAGGGAAAGAGGTTAATACTGAAGACTACACAAGGTTCTGCAATTAGACAATTTCTTTGTAGCATAACGTAGGCGCCAAGATGACCTCAGAGGCCTTTTTTTGCTGTTGCAGAAACATATTGGACAGGTTTTCTCAGCAGCTGTGCATTAGCGTTCCGTATTTAATGGGCTGATTATAAATTACAACAGCTACCCTAAGATCTTCCCATCACCCTGGATTTCTTCACAGCAACTTTCTTTCTTTCCTTCTTTTCCCTTGCCTCCAAGGACTGCTTTGCAAATATGTGCCATTTGGTGGGAAAGCAGATGGGGGGATAATAAAAGTTATGTTTTATGGATTCATGTGAAGATTGCTCTGTACTTTTTCTCAAAAAAAAAAAAGAAGCTAAAAAATAATAATAAAAATAACCCTCCTCATATTTCTTTTCAGGAAAAGAAGTTTCAGGATAACAGTGCAAGACTGATGGCCATGGGAAAGATGGAGGTGGGCATACACCACAGGATCTGAAGATAGAGATATTATTTTTTTAGAGCTCCTTATACAGATGGATTTTTATTATTATGTTTTGCTGCACCTTGGGCTTTTGTTTATATTCTGTTTAATTCATCCCACTTGTACTATCTCCCTCCACATGACAAGCTCAATAAGTGGTGTATTTCTGCTTGCTGGACTGCAAGCTCGTGGAATAAAATTGGGGAGGAGGAAATTTGGGAGAATCGCAATACTCTCACCCACCTGGGAGAGGCACGCACCTGCTTGGCAGAGTGCAGGGACCTCCAGATTAACAAAGGTGCCCAGGTGCTGGGCATCAGTCAATCACTTGCCTTCATTTCCTCAACACGCTGAAAAGACCTGTGAAGGAGGCGCTAAATTTTAGATTTGCTTGAGGCAGGAGAAGGGCTTTTCTCTTGACCTCTAAACGCTACATGGCTTTAGTTGCAAGATGTGTTGTTGATTTTGATTTTACTTTAAACAGTTTCTTATTTGTAGTTTGCAATTATTATTATTTTTTCCTTTCTTTCTTCTCTTTCATGTCATTTCCAGAGGAAGCCCTGGATGAGGGTTGTTGGTCTGGTGTGAGTAACTAACAAAAGCTATCAGATGTATTTTCTAGTCATTTCCTGGGGGTAGCTGGAATCCTCCATACTTTCTTAATGGGCATGTAATTTTTTTCTGAGAAATGGATTATCTTTGTGATAGAGGAAAAGGGGTACAAACACCTTCCCAGCTTTGTTGTTGTACCCAGGTCCTATGATCAATGGGCCTTAGCCTTACTTTCAATAGGGGCCCTCCAAATTTTTGTGTAGTGTGATGAATCCTCTTGTAAGAGTTCATGTCTCTGTTTGCTCTCTTAACTACCTGTTATGAACTCTTAGAAGAGATCCGTGGATCCCAGGAGTCATTAAGCAGCAGATTGGAAACACCATTTGTAATTGTTTGTGAGCTAAGCCCAGAGCCTAAATATTTTTGGCTGACTTCTGAGCTTTGGCTCTTTCTCTTTTCTTCCTCTTTCCCCAGTGCATGCCTCCATCTCAAGGGATCTGGAGATTCCCAGCCCAATTTTAGGCAGCTAAAACAAACTTTTTTTTTTTTTTTCAATTACGTTTCAGGCTTTTTGGAGCCTGAAACACAGCAGGAGAGACAGACTAACGCAAACCAAAAGCACATTTGCTAACCTGGCCTTTATCCTTAATGTGAGTAAAAGAGCTGTTAGGATGAGGTCAGTGGCACACAGCACCTCCGAGTTGGCTGAGATGTGGTGGTGTGACAGCAGCCACCTGACCACAGGGACAGGCATGAGAGTGGGATTTTCCAAGCAGAAAACCACTGAAAAGCTAAACTGCCCAGGTTGAGATTGATGATGAACTTGTGTCTTTTAGAACTGCTATCTATCTGTTGTGTGTATCTTGCCCTAAAACTGGCACACTCCATAGGTGGTAGGAGAAGCTTGCTCTCAGTTCAGAAGGAAATACACAGTGCTTAATGTTAGGGAGGATCTTTAGACCAGTGGAGAAATGGTTGTATAAAGATCCAATGCCTGTGTTTGTCTAACATTGATTTCCAATTGGGAAATGAGGTGGATGTTTTTAACAATAGGATGATGAACCTCTGGAGCAGTTGCCTAAGGGATGTGGTAGGCTCTCTTTTACTAAAATCCAATATATCAAGTTCAGATCGCTTTTTTGAAAGAGGTGTTTGAGCTCAACAAGAAGTTCCTGGGCTCAGTAAAAGACCTCTGGGTGAATTTTATATCTACAGGTAAGTAGGAGGTCAGATTAGGTGATCATAATAGTCTTTTTTTTTTTTTTTTTTTTTTTTAACCTTCTGAGTTGAAGTCCTTGAGCATGTACTTTGTAAAAGTCAAATCAAAAGGATGAGAGAGGTCTTAAAGCCAAATATTGCCTGCCAAACCCAATTATCAGGACTGCGGTTCAAAGTGGTTCATGGCCTTGCTGGGCCAGAAGCATTTGACCACTGATTATAGCAAAGGATGTAAGTGCTAGGAGAAATGAGAGGGCTGCGAGAAAAGGGCTTCCAAGTGTAGGAAATGTGTACTTTCTCCATGTAGAGACAAGACAGGAGAGAAAAGTGAATTGCCTCAGGCTAGGAAGTGTCTACTTTTCAAAGAGGATCTCCCAGAAGGGTGCAGGACCCAGTGTGTTCACGCTATTGTAGGCAAAACATTGGTGGCAAGGAGCAGAGCTGGGAGCTGCAAGAAAGCCACAAGGATGGCTCTCAGCATGCATGGAAATGAAATGGAAGATGGGCAGCTGATGACAAAATTATAATGTGCATCAAAGCTCCTGCTTCATCTTCTACTGCAGCAACAGCAGCGCAGGTGGACACGAGGCAAGTTATCTCACACCTCCAGGGTTTCCCTGCAATCCCTTATAAGACTGCAAGAGGAAATTTTGCTTCTCAGTGTAGCAAGGAGAGAGCTGGCAGCTCCATTAATGAGCATTTGCAGCCAAGCCTGTCTTGTATCCGATGCACTGCATGCATACAGGTTATGAATAATTTCTTCCCTAAGAAATGAGCCCAGGTTAAAAATAGCCCCTGCATTTAGCTGCTTGCTGCCTCCTTCCTGCTTGCTGAGGCCAGAGAAGTGCTGGCAGTCATTTTCAATGTGGAAATGTTAGAAGCTGAAACTCTCTGGTGTCTCTCCCCGGTGTGGGGAGCTCTGGGGACAGCTGTGGGGCAGGCAGTGGGAGTCTGGTTTTCTTCTTACCCTGGCCTGGAAGGGGACCTGTCTCCAGAGTGAACTGGAGACAACTTCTCCATTACACATTCCAGTTCCAGCCTTGACTCTTTGCTGAGGCTGTTAACGAAGGGCCAATTAACATTAGGCAGTTTTGTGATGAGCCTTTCCAGCTGGGGCTGTGGCAGAGCTTGCTGTACATGGGAAGGTGCCCTGCACGTGACACTGTCTCCCTGTTACTGTCCGTGGTGAACTCATAAAACGGGATGTGTTTAAAGGGTACATGGGGACATTTCCACTTGTATGTCCCTGCTTCTCTTCGGTGGGATTAAATCTGCTATGGGCATACAAAATCGGAGGAGCTGCAAGGTTAGGGCCTTTCCTTCTCCACCTAAAAAATGCTGATGCTTTCTCATTAATTCTCAGCTCAGGGCTTGCAGAAGGAGTTTGTCATCATATGAGAAGCAGGGGCACAGAGAGCTGGTAACAAACAAGGGCTCCCTCATCACCTGCTGACCTGAAGGACTGAATAATAGCTTATAACGGCACTGTAAGTAATGATATATCCTGCAGTTGGCAACAAAATAATCAGGATTAAGCCCAAAGGCATGGTTAAAGCCATGCAGCTCACACTGTGGTGAAGGGAATGAAAACAACCAAGTATTTACTTACAGGACTGTTAATGAAGTGGTTTTTACTCGACTAATCAAAGCTCTTTCAAGGTATGTGGTGTTTGGTAGATCTTGCCTGAAGAAGTGAAGGTTTCTGGTCTCTGCTTGGAAGGAGAGAAGGATGGGAAATTCAGGAAGAAAATATAAAAATAGCACTTGAAATATCAAAAACTCTGTGAGGGATGGCTTGTTTTTGAGTTTCTGGCATACAGATCTCCACACAGAAATCAATCATTGATGAACAGTGCCAGGAGTGTGAGCGGGTTGATTTTTATGCTGGTTCCAGAAGGCTCTGAGCCAAGTATCAGGTTCTGAGACAGCTCATTTGGAGCCTGAAGGGAACTGAGGAGCTGTGGACCTCCATCCATATTATCAAGGCCATGGCTACACAACAAGATTAGTGTCAACACGAAAACTTCTTCCTCTTTCTCCAGTGCTCTGAAAAGATGTCATGTGATTGTCTTGTTGTGTTTTTATTTTTCATTATTTTTTTTTTTTTTTTAAAGTATTTGAGCCTGAAGCTTGGTCCCCTCTCTCCCCAGTGAAAACCTGAGTGGCTCCTTGCTCATCAAATGCACGTATGCCTTTTCTGTAGTATCCTTCCTGTAGAATTCTTCATGTGAGTACTCTCAAGTCCTGCCACTTTCTCTCTTCCTCAGCCACCACAGCAATACGTGCTTAAGGTTTCACTCAGTCTCTCTCCCTTGCCTTGTGGCTATGCCTTGTCTGTTTTCAGCCTCAGGGATTCATTGTAAAAAATGATCCAGTTTTCAGAAATCACAAGGTTCTGTGTCCTCCACTTAATTATTGTTTTATTTTAATAAGCAATTATGTTTTGAAGGCACCTCAGGGCTCCAGGCGTTAACCACTTATCACCTGCTGAGTGATTTAGAACTAGTGAAGCACATCCCATTTGCAGGTTGGAATAAGGCCTGAATCCTATCAGCAGACAAATGAGTTCAGAAATACTCAACGTTTGTAGCTCATTGCTTAAGGATTCAACCCCTGGCCTTCAGAGAGGGTCTGATTGTGTGTTGGAGGGGTTGTAAGGATGTCTGTTCCCTTGTTGTTCTGATAAGAAGTAAAGGGCTCCTTAGAGGGTGTGAAAGGGAGAAGGCTATCTGTTGGCTCTTCTGCACTATTTGCTTTGCCAAGTATAAGTATCTTCCACAAGTCTCTCTCAGCTACAGACCACAAAACCCTAGCTGCTAAATCAACCCACAGCTTGGGCTTCCCATGTGTGAGAGATTTAAATCACCTCGAAGGTGAGACCTTTGTGGGGGCAATAAGGCAGTGAGTCTCAGTTCCAGAACGGATGTGGAAAATGTGTGCAGTCTCCCACGGCTGAGACATCGGGCACAATTATTGGTTTGTCTTCAGGACTCATTTTCCACCAAGAGGCAATTTGTTGAGCGCACTCCAAGAGCCTGAAACTTGCTGGCTGTAGCAATTTTTAGGAATAAACCACGAGCATTTCCATAGATTTCAGGGTGCAGTGCTCTGAGCACTAGTACCTTGAAGAGTGGAGACCTGGGTTATCAAATGCTGGCTGGCTTTTTCCTGCAGCTTTTATGACCTAATGCTTTCTTTATTGTCCTCCTGCACCTCCTTGACTTCCAGGTGGCACAGTTGGAAACCCATTTGAAAGCATAATCCCATTACATCTTCTCTATTTTTATGTCACACAGTAAAAACACAACACAGCAGCTAGGCCTGCATTTAACTCCTCGGTTGGAAGGCTCAGCAGCCCAGCCTGTGCGTGCTATAGAGCATTATTATTGACACTGTCTACAGTGTTAGTCAGCACATGTGCCATATGCTCCAAGGTCTATGTCCTCCATGTATTGACTGACTAGTTTTATATTTTCCATATGGGGTCTGTTCTCAAGGTTCCACACAGACTCTGAGGTATTGGGATAATAATGAGAAGGATAATAAATAAGGGGAACAAGAGGGTTGAACCTTTCAGGGAGACCCTGAGCAGCTGGAGTAGGAGGCTTAATGTATTTCCCCCTGTTGGGTTTGGAGATATGAAGCAAAGGAGGGGTGGAAAGGAGGTGAAGTAGAAAGGGGGGATGACAGAAAAGGATCCCATGCCCTTGTTGTGGAGAACTGTTTCCTCCCACTTGCTGCACAATGTGTCCTCTGGGTGTAGTAAACTTTAAAGAGTCCTTTCCATGTTGAAGATGCTTCTTTAAAACCATAGGTGCTCTGAATTAAATACAAGGTAGAAGTTCCTGCTGAAGAGTATGATTGCTACTAGTTGTGTTCCCCAAAGTAACATAAGCTGTTCTGCTGCTGTTCCACGGCCCCAGGCTCTTTGCCCATGTGGGTAGTGCCTCCAGCCCATTTTCTTCTCCATACTTCCCCTTTTTCCAGCCAGAAAGAAATGAGGATGGGGACTTTCTTTTTGGAGAAACACAGCCATTTCTAAGCAACAGCCAGCATGAATTACATTTCAGAGCATCCCTTATTGTGTTCTCACCTGTGCATCATCAGAATGGGCCCAATAAAAAGCCTCATTTCTCTTTATTTCATTGTGAGCGTTACCTCCCTTGTCCATTTGACCTTCTATCATCAACCTTTATTTCCTTCTGGCCCTATGTCTGCTCTGATTTAGAGACTGATGGTTCCAGAATATCTCTTGACAGAGAGAGAAGGATTCCCAGAAGACTCTTAGAGCTCAGAAATATGGACTTTGCAGGGGCTGGTCCAGCAAGGTCTGGGTAGTACTTGGTTGATGCCTGACTCATCCCCATCCAGCCTCAGGCTGCCTGGAGCCAGCTGGGCTAGGATGTTTCAGATCTTTTCTGCAGCCCACTTGGTGTTCTCAGCTTGGATTTGAGGCACAGCTCAGCAATGTTTACCTGTCACATCTGTACCAGGCTGGGGATAGAGATGCTAATATTGCAACACCTTTAGCAGAGCTCAGTGATAGGATTTGACCCAAATTGCAGAGGGAAGAGAAGCAGCTCTATAAAAACTGAAATTCGTCTAGGTGACAGGTTCTATTGAAAGCAAATAAATAAAGTCAGGTATGAAAGGGGCACATTCTGATTTTTCTCTTCTCTTAGTGTGATTTGAATGTGATTTTATGGGGCTCAGCTAAGCAAGCACTGCAGGGACCCTGAGGAACTAGGCTGTGTTTGCTGAGAAGGCAACGTCATGCTTCCACAGCACTAGGAGGAAGAGCGGTGTGAATGAGATTGCATTGAATCAGCCCCCTTTCTCCCTGTTGGAAGCTTACAGAGTATGGAAATGCACTTGAAATCAAATAGACATATCTGGACTTGCAGGTTGTGTGGGCATTTTCATTTTCTTGCCCTTCCCCAGGGCAGAGCTCAATGAAGAGAGCAACAAAATGTACTGGCTTTATGTAGCATGGCTTTTTTTTTTTTTTTTTTTTTTTGATGGGGGGAGGAAGGGAGGGCTGCAGGGGTGGTCTGTGTGAGCTGCCCCATATCAGATCAGAGCTAGCTCCACACAACTCCAGAAGGGACCCACTGGTGGCCAGAGCTGAGTCAGTGAATGATGTCAGTTGCCTTTGCAACTGAAGATTTAAGAGGGGGAAAAAAAAAAGAAAAAAAAAAAGGAGAAACAGCTATGCAACAGCAGCTGGTAGAGAGTATGAAAATGTAAGAGAAGCAGCCCTGCAACCCCCCAGGTCAGTGCGGCAGGAGGGCAATTGTTGCTCCAGGCATGGAGCAGAAGTCCCACTGTGTCCTGTGGAGATGCTCTTGGTGGTGCAAGCTGTCTCTCTGCAGCCTGTGGAGAGGCCCCTGGTGGAGCAGTCTGTCCCCCTGCAGCCCATGGTTCCCATGGAGCAGATCTCCACACTGCAGCCCGTGGAGGAGCCCCCGGTGGAGCAGGTGGATGTGGCCTGGAGGAGGCTGCAGCCCATGGAGAGCCCCCGCAGGAGCAGGCCCCGAGCCGGAGCTGCAGCCCGTGGAGAGGAGCCCACACAGGAGCAGGGAGTCTGGGGGGAGCTGCCACCCACCCATGGGGGACCCATGGATCAGTTTGGGAAAGATGGCATCCTGTAGGAGGCACCCCATGTGGAGCAGGGGCAGAGAGGGACTGTGGAGACAAAGAGTCAGGGACTGACCACAGCCCCCATTCCCCTGCACTGCTAGGTGAGGAGGTAGAATAGGGTGGTTGGGAGAGAAGAAGTTTTCAGTTTGCTTTTAGTTTCTCACTAGTCTAGTCTGTTAGTAATAGGCAATAAATCATATTAATATCCCTACATTGAGTCTGTTTTGCCCTGACAATAATTGGTGACCAATCTCCCTGTCATTATCTCTACCCTTCAGTCCTTTTTTAATGCATTTTCTTTCTTTCTTCCTTCAAGGAGGGAGAGTGAGAGAGTGGTTGTGGTGGAGTTCAGCTGCACAGCAAGGTGAAACCACCACACAAAAGTGCCCTGGGTCTGAGTTGTTAAAATGGGACTAAGCTCTAAACCACTGTGCAGACCTGTCAGGGGTGATGAACAGGGGTAAAATTAAGTAAGAAAATAGTGGACAGACTTAGCTAAAGTAGAAAAGTACACGGAATTCCTTGGGTGAAGATATCTACCTGCTCATTATCAATACTTAGCATATGATTTATCAATACTTATAGACACATCCCTGCTTGAAACAGACTTACAATCAAGTTATTATGTTTTCCTGCAACTAGGAAGCATGGTTTATTTGAAATAAGATATAACCTTCAGACAGCTGAAGGGACTCGCTTGCTGCCCAGCACCCAGGGTGATAGTGAAATGTTTGCAGTTCAGTGGGAGATGCTTTTAGGGCTGCATGAAGGAGCAGAAACTGCTATGTGTGGAGCAATTATACAGACATCAGATTATGCTTGAAGATCTTGAACTTGCATATATAAGCTAGACAGAGATACAAGGTTTGTCCTGATTAGTGATGGCAAAAGATGCATGTCTGAGTTGCATCAGAACATAATCCAAAGGATTCTGAATGATGTGACCCTTTAGAGAGAATTGTGAAATGCAGATATTAGAACTGGAAGTGAATCTTCATGAGGTTTTATGATCAACCTTGTACTTGTCTTATGGATGCAATATAAACATTTCCTTCATGTGCTTTTTGTGTTTGTTTCGTTATTGTTGAAATGGGGTGATGTTTTCCGTACTCAGTCTTGGTGGATATGCCTGGGACAGTGATGAAACACAAGCTGTCTAGCTCAACTTTTCTGTCCTCATCATCTCTGTACAAGGCTTGTGTTGGAGGATGAGTGACTACTCAATATTTTATCCAAGCCACAGGGGAATGGCTGGTGAAACAGGAGGGACACCTTGATAGAAAAGCCATTTGAAGGAATATTAATTAGCAGGCAGTCAGTTCTGGACAATTGAATCTCAACTCCAGATGTTCCCATTCTGACTAAGTGCTTTAGCAAAATGCTTAATTGATTACAATCTTGTGAGCTCTGTGTGTGTGTGATAAAAACCGAGACTGCTGAGCTAGAGGGATTGTCTGTTGATAGCAACACAATGCAGTGAGTATTTCCTCACCTTTTAAAACTCATTCTTTTTTATCATAGGGAAACCAGACTAGGCTACAAAAATGTTCTTTAATTTATTATCTTTATTGTAGTCACAGTGCTAGTTAAAGTCACTGAAAGCTCAAGTATACATGGATGAAATGAAATAGACACATCTGTGTTTGGCCTGAAAGGCCTTTGAGCCTTGTTTAATGAGGGCCTGCAAATTTAAAGCCTTGATTTCTGTACATCTATATAACAGGTACAAGGACAGGGGGGTAAATTAAAGAAGAAATAGGCTGTTGGGATGAAATGAAATCAACCTGAGCTTTTGCCCCAGGCTGTAATTGAACTAGAGCTGAAGTTCAAATAAGAAATACCTTTTTTTTTTTTAACCTGGCCTTTGAGTTCCAACCAAGCTCAGAAATATCAAACAAGTATAAAGGGCTGTTATAGCTGACATCTTGGATGTGGAGGGGTAGGAAGGGAAGCTGCAAGGTAAGGGAAGCGGTATAACAGGTGAAGTGATATTTTGCAATGGGATGATATGGTGCCAGATATTTGACTTGGATTCTTGCAATTGGGTGGGAAGAGGTTTTTGTTTGGTTGGTTTTCTTGGTAGATCAGATCCGGCTTCTGGTGAAATCACAGAGATCTCTTCATTTAAGTCCAGTGGAAGATGGCATGACCCTAAGAGGCACGATGCTCACAAAAAGATTCTTTTCATGGTGACTGGTAGGCTTGTTATTAGCAAATCTATTGTGGTTTCTCACCGGAAAAATGCACTGATTTCAGTGGAAATCTCTCTGACTTCTTTGTCTTATTTCTTTTGCATATCATAAAAGCTAAACTGAGAGTAGTAGAGGGATGAAACTGTTGAATGCTTTTTCTAAAACTATGGAATGTACTTAATGGACAAGACTGCACAAAACAGGCATATTGGTAGGTAATATTAGTGCTTTGTGCT
Source organism: Netta rufina (assembly GCF_964035555.1). NCBI lineage: Eukaryota > Metazoa > Chordata > Aves > Anseriformes > Anatidae > Netta > Netta rufina. The sequence continues at coordinate 15,188,975 of NC_140134.1, read as the reverse complement.
GAGAGAGCAATTCTATATTTTATTTTGCCTTTTCTCTCAAGAGTTCCAGGGCATGAATTTCTGCAGCATTAAAAGCTGCTATGAAGACCTCAGTGCTGCCTATGACCTTTGGAAAATACGGAATTTAATAAGAGAAGGGGATCTGAATCTGATTTGATGAAATACACAACTACTTATTCCTTATCATTTGGTTTTGCTGAATGCATTTAGTCCAGGTGGGGTTGTTCATCTGTGAGCAACAAACTAACAGCTTAAATCTCTGCACCTGACCTTCATGCTTCTCTGTGGCTTAAGAAGGTTTACACCCCACTTAATTTGCAGACACCGTCTGGATATTTCAGTCCGATATCTCAATATGTGTGGCAACAGGTAAATGAAAATGAAAAGCCAATTTTAGGGTAGCTGCAAAGCAGAGACTTAATAGCTCTGATATGAGAAATTTAGGAGTAATGAATTTGTTCTTTTGAAAATAGCATCTATTTTTAGTTCTCAAAGAGGGTTGTTTTCTAGGGATCAGTGACAGGCTGTGCTGCCAAGGTGTGTAGGTTGATTTTGGAGAAGCATCCAGCCAGCTTGCATGGGGGTTGATGTCTTGCAAACTCCCGAGAGCACACTGGCACACGAGACTTCCTATTAGACTTGTGCTATAAAAGCTGTAGCTGAACTGTTCCTTTTAACAGATAGTACTAATCCAGCCAGCTAGAAGGGAGTGACAACTCTGGAGGAATCCAAGATGCCTTGGCTTCTCTTCTCAGTGGCAAACAGTGTGCTTCCCTCCTAGAGCACTGCTGCAAGCTATGCAGGGCATCTTAACAGCAGCACTGATGGGCTATTTATGTGCAAAACAAAAGAAAAGGAGGTGGGATTTTTTTTATCTCCATTTCAAGTTCCACTGATCGTCAGCAGAATCTGTAACCTTTTAGGCCATGAACTGACTGGCAAGAGCCACAATCTCTTGTGGCTCACATGGGACTGAGATTCAAACACCCAGAATGTCACAGAATCAGATTTGGGCATCAAATCTGAGCCTCTGGCAGGGAGATGTCAAATTCTGGGCTGAGCCTCTTCTTGTTTGTTAGTTCCTGAGCTCAAAATGACAGACTGCTCCTACAGCAAACAAACTGCTGCTTCAAGAGAAGAGATCAGTGGGAGCAGTAGAGTATTGATGAGCAAAGGCTGGGAGCCTGCTCCACGATGTTTAGGTCTTTGTGATAATAATTAGATCTTAAAATGTGTCAGTTCTGCATGAGGCAAATCATCAGCGTAGGCCAGGAGCATGTTTCCATGGGAGTGTGTCGGTGTCTGTGTGATTTGCGTAAGAGCTGTCTAATACAGCTGTGACCCTGCATAGCTGTATCTCAGCTTGAAGGCTAAGGGAATGGAACAGAAATGACTGGAAAAGGAAGAACTCTTGCTACCTCATAATTTCCACTGTCTTCACCACTTTTGACTTTCATAAAACCTTCCCCCATGGAGCTGCAACCAGTGTTGCTGCTGTAAAGGCAGTAAGGAATACAGCCAGGGTCCAAGGGTATTCAGATAACAGCTTTCTTTTCCAGTCAGAAAAGCTGTTGCCTATAAATTACCATTTGAATGTTTTGAGAGAACATCTCTGCTTCTGTTTCTGCCACTTCTCCTTCAGTCTCAAAGGTTTTCATGTTCTGAGGAAGGCTGAAGCTGTTCTTTTTGGGGAAGAGGAGTCGTTGAGGTGACCAGGGATAACTGCAGAAGCAAGGCAAGGAGGGACAGTCATGTGAAGTGTAAACCCTGAACTGATGCAGCATACTGGTCATGCTTTCTGTGTGAATTCATGCATTCAAGTTATCCAAGGGCACCATGGCAAGCAGCCTCAGCATGTCACATCTGCCTTCTGCAGACCAACAATGCAGGGGAAATTTCTCCTTCCCATGATCTCCACCTTCTCAGGACTGTTTCAATCTGTGTTCAAGAGGCTGAAGAGGAGAATTTGCTGACACGTTTGGTTTTCTTCTGGATCTATGGCATGAAATTGCAACTTGTATTCAAGACCACTACCATTTTATGTTTTATACTCCTCTCTTCCATTCCAGCCTTCTCACTATTGCCTACATGGAGTATATATAACCCTTTCAGCTTTTTCCCCTTTTGTTATTTCCCCATGCTTGATAGAAGTTGACTTGGAATATGTTTCTTGTCCGTTTAGAGCCTGGATGGGAGTTTGTGAAAGGACTCACATCCTGTTTTATTAGGAAATACATGTAGGTAGGAGCTTGTTGAAGACCTGGACATGGGTTCTGCATTCTGCTCCTCTGAACAGGATGATTGCTACTGCCTGAAAAATGGGGAGGATCATGCAGGGTCTGTTGCTGCTGGCTGTGAGCCCAACATTGCCAGTACTCAGGCCTGTCTCTCTTGAAGGAATCGACATTACTACCAGTCTTTATCCCCCTTTTCAAAGCCTGTAGTTTCAGACTAACCTTTCAAAGGAAAGAGCAGTGCAGTTGCTCTTGTGCAGCCCCTGATCCACCAGCATGACCTCATTGAGAATTAGGTCAAAGCTAATGCAAAATAGGTGAAGCCTTGCAGAGCAGAGAATACCCAGGGGGACTCCAGACTCAGAGAGCAAACTGCTTTGTCACCATATTAAATCAAATCCACAACACAGCTAGTTTCTGCTAACATGCAGTCTGCAGAGGCTCTGGAGGATGGGGGAGTGAGGTGAGAAGGGATCTGAGGAGCTATTCATTTTATTTGTGTGCAGTAAGTCTTTTTTTCCTACCCCTGTAGGGAAAGATAAATGCATGCAGCTTCTGGAGCCTGAGGTTGCTGAATTTCACATGGATTTGAATGGTTGCATCATAATTGTGTCTTGGGAGCTCATCAGGCCTCACAACAGAAACAAACCTGATGATATGCAGTGCTGCAGAAGTCAACAGAGAAAACAAGCATCCCACAGAAACAATGGCTGTAACTTACCTGGCCACTGCCACAGCAGTGCCAGGATTACTACTTCCACGTGGAAGCTGAGTCCAGTATGTGTGGAGGGAACCCAGTAAGCCGGTGAGGGAAGTCCTGGAAGTCCTTTCAGCATCAGGGCTGGATGCAAAGCAGATAATCTTGTTCTGTCATTCAGAATGCCTGCTTTGTTGCTTTTATTTATGAGGGCTACTGTTTTCTCCTGGCACCCAAACTGCTTTGGAGGTTTTGCTGGTCTCCACTGACCACCAATTTCCAATACTGGAGGTAGGTGAATTTCAAAGATGAAAGGAATTACTTTGTGAGCTTATTGTGAGATGTCTCTGGCTAAAAGCCTGGAAAACAATTTTCTTATGATACTAGTATTCAGTGACAGTGGACTGTTTTATGCTGCCACAGCTTCCTCCACATGCTTGTCTTTAAATGACACAGTGACACAGCTCAGCTGATTGGGAGGGGGAGAGAATACAAAACAAACAAATACAAAAACACTACTGATCTACATTGCTGCTGCTGGCAAAGGCTGGTGCCCTGCATGGGGCCCCCCAAGAGGGACAAGAATCTATCTTGAGGTTGAGCCTGATTTAATTCTTCTTACAAAGCATCCTGGCAGCTCTCTACAACTGACAGATTGTTAATAAGACTTTCCCTCAATGCAAAAGGGAAAGTAATTTACATTGGCTTCACACCTCTGGCAAGCAGAAAAGATCCTGCCCCACCTTAGCATGAATGAGGAGCAGGCAGGAGAACAAGAGCAGGCAGCACAGGGGGAATGGAGGAGGGCTTGCTCCGTGCTCAAGCAAGCACAAAGAAAATGCCATTTGGAAAATTCCGATGGGTGAAAGAGCTGGGCAGAGAACCAGCGTGCTGTCCATGGCAGTGCTTCGGAGCAGCTTTCCAGCCACATCCTGAAGGATCACTCTTGCAAGGAGCAGCAGCGCTGCCTGATTTTGTTTTGCTCCATTTAGCCCAATGCTTCTGCTGACACACTGCTCACTTTGCCTTGCTACCAGCACCAAGCTGCCCTATGATTTTTTTTTATTTTTTTTTTTTATCATTTGGTTCATAATAAGCTGTTAGTCACTACAGAAGGACTGTGACACTTATTGCATGGTCAAGGCCTCTCCAAGAGGTGCAAGAATGCAATTACCCAGCCTACAACTGTCCTGCTACCTGAGCAGGCACAGCCATCCCTGAGAGGTCTGGCAAGCCAAGACTTCATCTGCATTATATTCCACCTTAAACCTGATGTCACACTCATTCTGACTTTAGCTGAGTGCTCAGCAGCTCTCTGCTGGTGTCCTGGCCTCCAAGAGGAATCGTGGAGAGGCACTTGGCCACTTCTCCATGCTTCATGCACTGGTCCTGCTGCTCCTTAATGCACTGCCAAGGGTGGTAACAGCCCCGGGGTGTGTACTGGAATCCTCAGGTGAAAGCTTGCTAACATGGTGCCATAGCCTCCAGGGAAATGAGAAGTGGCAGGATCTGTTCTTCAAAGCCCGCTAGTCCCTGCCTTTTCTGTCACAACTGAGTTGAAGAATGGTGGGGAGGGGAGAATTGGAATTATGTCAAAACAAAGCGGGTGGTGAAAGCATCTTGTTTGCTTGTTCCCTGACCACTGGGATCATACAGAGGATTTGTTTTGCTAGTATTCTAGCGTTCTGCTCTTTCTCCTGGAGTGCTTTCTATTTCAGAAAGGATTTTAGAGTAACTGGAGAGGAAGGACACCTGGTTGCTGAGTGTTCTCAGCTGGGGCAGTGCAGGCTGGGAGACACCTGAGAGCCTTTCAGTGCCCTGGCCAACATCTATAGAAGAAGAAAGAGGGTTTTTGTACTTTGTGTCTCTTTTTGTTTGTTTGTTTGTTTGTTTTTGTAATCCATATTGATGCTGAAAGATGCTGGACATCAGAACAGAAGAGGACCTTGTGCTGCAAGGACACCATGACCACAAGGTAGTTTTGTTTTTTGACTCCTTATTTAATCTGTCTTTAAAAGAAATCCACGTCAGAGATTGTGTTAGTGTATGAGAGCTTCAGATAATATCATGCAGTGGTTTGGCAGAAATTGGAGGTCCTACCTGAAAGCTGTGGCTGATTTGGATGTTGGTAGGGGTGAGGAACCTGCCACGGCATAGGGAAAGAAGTGTTGTGCGGTGGATGGGAAGGGTTTTGCTCCTGCAGATAATGTTTGAAGGGCACATCTTGTGGTAGGTTTTTAGACGATGCCATTGTAGAAGATTGCTCAGGAGGAAGGTACATGAGTTCTTCTAGGAAAAGTTGTTTCTAATAATCAGGACTATGAGAACTTAACCCAAATGTTAATTAGAAGAGTCACTTATTTTGATGTGAAATTGCATCCACGTCCTAGTTGAGCTGTGCTGAAGAGCAGTGTGCTTCTTCAATGGGTGCATTCTACCCCTGTTCTCTGGAGGTCTTAAACACTACCTGTCATTGTGGCAGGTAAATATGGGACCTTGCTAAAAAGGCTGAGCATTTACAACAGCCTTTACAAACGAAGGATCTTGCCTGAATGCAAGAGAGATGAAATTAAGACAAGTGCAAAGCTCTCCTTTTAGATAGGCAAAACACAATGCAAAACGGGGAATATGTGATGAGGCAGCAGTATGGCAGGAGAGGACCTCGGGGTTGCACTGGTTCACAAGTAGAATACGAATCAACCCCGCGATGCTGCTGCAAAACAACTCTTTGTATCCAACACTGTATTAACAAGAGTGCTCTTTGCCAGATATGAGAGGCAATTATTACAATCTGCTCAGGGATGGCAGAGCTTCAGCCAAGTGTGGGTGTCTGGAACTGATGTGAAACTTTGTCTACACCCATTAAAAATTTTTGGAGGGATAGTCCAGCAGGGGGAGAGAAAAAAAAAGTGAATGATAAGAGGTTGGGCAAACAAGTCTTATAAACAATGATTAAAGACACGGCATTTGTTTATTTTAGGAGAGAAGAGATGGAAATGGGATGCAGAAAGTTGTCTTACACATAAATAGTGCTTATAAAAAGGCTGTTGATGAGGTGTTTTCCATAGTCACTGGCGTACAAAAAAGAAATTGCTTGATTTTATAGTGAGGATGATTTAAGATGCTTAGGAAAGCCCTTCTAATTCCTGGAGGAGTAAAAGCACTAAAGCAGGCTGCATAGGGAAGCCGTAGCAATCTCTTTCTCAGTGGAGTTTAGGAGTGGGTTAGACAAACAACTATTAGGACAAATACTTTTTTAAGTATACTCGATCCTGCCTCTGATGATCCCATGAAATGCCTTTCTGCCATACATTTCTATAATTAAGCACAATATGAAAACACAGCCTCTTCCTTGAGGAGTTAAGAATCCATCTATAATTAGATAAAGTCTTTATCTTTTAATGATAAAACTAGGTTAAACGTGCCTTATGTGACAGTTCAGGTAAGGTATCGTTGTGGAACAAACATCAGGAGGGAAGGAAACTCTTTAAACTAAAGAATGGCACTGGTGTAACAACATGAGTATAAAACTGGCCAGGCATAAATTAGGCAGAAAATTGAAAGAAAGTTTCAGACTGTCAGAACGACGATGTTCTAAAAAAGCCTTTCATAACGGGAATGCTGGGGGCAAAAATCAGAACGTGTTTTTTAAAATAGAGCTTGCTAAATTAGTTCTGGGGATTATACAGAGCTACTGCCTGTCATAGTGGAGCCCGGGACTAGGAGATCCCTTTTGTTGCTGCATTTTGGGAGCTGAGGGGAACAGAAGTATTTTTATGCCTGTGGGGCTGTTTTTTTTTTTTTGCTGTGTATTGACACAATTGTACCTCTTTCATCCCTGTGCTTTTTTCATGTGCAAGGCAGTTAATGATATTCCTTTTAAGAGATGAAGGTCACAGCTCAGTTTAAAATTGCATAATTGCGCTGCCATGAAGGAGGGAATTCCAACTTCTCCATCCTTCTTGAAGTGGGCTGCAAATCCTCAGGTGCTGGAAATCTTCCTGACTTTTCCAAGGCTGCAAACACTTCCTGCAGATTGCGGAGAGTGTCATTTGGGGTTAATACAAGCAGCTGGGAGAACTGCCTCAGGGAAGAGCTGAGCCACTGTAGTGTGCTAAGCTGGAGCTGGATGCTCATGTCCCAGGTGGTCACTGCTTGGCAGCTGTGGGGGGGACAAGGTGAGGTGTCAGAGTGGGGCAGGAAACTGCTGCAATGCAATGCTGTGTGCCAAATATAGCTAATAGGACAGCGCGGGCTCAGTGCCAGGAGAGGAACTGAACTTCTTTGCTGACAAATGAAACAAAGATGTGATTGGAAGTGCCATGCTTTGGAGGCATGAGCAATTTCCCTATAATCAATCATCCAAACCAAATTGTTTTCATTTTGTTGCATTATTTAGCAGCCTTTTGATGGCAGGCAATATGAGCTGGATTTTGATTTTCACCTGTTCCTTATGTTGATGTGATTTGTAGGCTTTGGCAGTGGGATGCTGGGGTGAAGGAAAGCTGAACTGGATTTCTATGTTTAAAAAAAAAAAAAAAAAAAAAAAAAACTTGGCAAAGATTATGTCTATGGTTATCAGCTAATCATTCAGACATAGACATTGTTTGTCTGCTCTCATTAGGTTTGTACAGTATCTGGCTATGCAAAGCTGACAGCGAAGCACCTACAGAAGAGGATGTCAGGAGCAAGAGGGAGGGAATGAGGAGGTGATAAGGTAGAGCTGAGTTTGATGAGAGCCTCTGGCTCCTCCAGTAATAGCAAGGAAGGTGAGACATATTAAACCTCTCAGCTCTCCTGGGTGTCGCTAGTTACATGAAGCTACTGACATGGCTAGAGACCATACAGAAATGGATAAACAGGGCAGGAGGGCTGGTTCCTATATCCTGGGCTGACCCATGTTGAACAATTCCTATTCTTCTCCTAGGGGTAATTGCACCTCTCAGATCTCAAGGGGTTCATTTCACTTTGCCTTGGGCAATGTGTGTTAGAAGGAAGAGGAAGGGGAAGTTTGGGAAGCATGTGCTAAGGTAATTCCAGTGACTAGTTTGTTTCCTAACATGGATTCCATAGCTCAGACATTTTCCAGCATTTCGTGGTACTGGGTCAAGCTGAGAGAGCTGCTTGATGCAAATCTAATAGAGGAGAAAATTGTGGGGAGATATAGCAAGAATAATGCCTACTCTGGAGCACGTGCTTTTCATCCCTCTTGAGTCTGACGACTTCGGCCACATTTCAAGTCGCGACCTGTTTGCACCATGCTATAAGTCAGCTAGAGCCTGGTTTATAGAGGGGCACCCTGCACATGCTGAATAACACCCTGTGTCCCTAGCTGAGACAAGAAAGTCTTTTTCCTCAGGCAGTTGATTCGCTGAGCAGGACAATCTGGTGCAGTAAATTCAAAGCTGCCCTTAAGCTGTTCTGTATGCCTCAGCAGGCTGCATCCCACTTTGTAGCCAAGATGCAAATATCACTGCATGCATATCAGGCCAGGTGTGCATGACCTGTGCTGCAGCAAATGGCCTGAGACATCTGCCTAAAGATCCTGTCCAGCTGTGCAATGCTCCCCAGGGGACTCTTGGATTGGGACCTCCTGGTCCCACAGCAGGGAGCTGGGAGGTGGCACTGCTGGAAAATCTCCACTCAGCATGTCCCAGGACTCTGGTTTTGTTGCCCATCAGGGCAGGATGCAAGACTTCTCTTCTAAAGAGAGCTTTAGGACAGACAGAATTGGAGATCAGCTTAAGGATCCATTTAGCTTTGGCTCAATAGCTTGAATATTTGTTTAAATATCACTGGTGTGTTTTGTTTTTCATTTAGCTGGCTTTCCAACACTTCCCAGCGGTGTGGCATGTGTGGGAGAGGTGATGGTGGGGTTCTTCTCGCTGTCAAATCTGAACAACGACCAGGCTGGGAGCCTGTGCAGTTAACACTGGGAATCACAAAGGCATCAGGACCTCCTAGCACGTATCTGTAAACAAGAAGGGCATGTTGACTGCATCACTGGCACAGCAGATTAGCTCTAAGTACACGCTTACCTCTCTGTGGTTTAGCCTCTTGTAAAAAAAAGTGGGGATAATGCTACTTTTCCTCCTGCCTTTGTCCATGCTGCCTGTTTGGCTGGTTGCTCACGAAACGAGGAGTATTTCTTATTTAGGATTTCTATGGTTCTTTGTACAATGCACCCCTGATCACAGCAGGGAGCTTTCAAGTGCTGCTGTGTTAGTGAGCACAGAAATGTCTGAACCTGGTGGATGCAGCAGCCTGCGTAGCACTAACGAAGGTTATAGATGAGGCATGTGCTTGTCAGGCTGTAACAGCTGAAATTCACTGTAGGAAATTCTGCTTGTAACAAAGCTCCGTTTACAGACATCCCAACAGTAAGAACCATTATTTTTCCATTGCTAATTGGTTCTCCTTGATGGAACAAATGCTTACAGGAGGTTGAATGGATGCAATGATCTTTGTCTTCTTGCTTTCCCCAAGGTGTGCTGTACTTAGCCCACATGGGTATATCTTCCCTTCTTCTTCATGTCTTTATTTTCCTTTTAAAGTGCCATTTAAATGTTGAGCAGCACACAGCATCAAAGCGCTGCATATTTATGGACAATTCAAATGGAGTGTTTTTCTTCATTATTCAGAGGTGGTGAATTGCCCTCTCCTTTTATAGGGACTATCGAGATATAATGAAAATTTAGTCAGGGCTCTTGATGGCCACTTTGTGCAATACCAAAGGCCTTTATCTTTTCTTTCACTTCCTTCATCCTCTTTCTCCTGATCTTTAGAAAATAATAAAGCCACCTCTTGATCGTGGTGGTTGATGTTTCGAAGTTCTTTTAATTAAGCATGTTTTCCCTTCATTCCTCTCAACCCCATCTTATCAGTCCTCTCTGAGGTCAGAATTGATGGAAGCAGAAACTGCTTCAGACTTCAGGATTTATTCAGGTGAGACCAGCAGAAGCTACTGGCTCTTCAGAAAACTGCTTGTTTGCTTGGTGAGGAGTTAGAGGGCAGGAGAAAGAGCAAAAGCCCTCTAATTCATCTAAGTAGAATAAAAGTCAGTCTTCCACAGGCAAGCAAGGGATGAAGCTAGCTTAAACACTTAAATAACATTTGGAATAATGTTTGTCCGCCATTTGAAACTCTGAGCCTAGCTCTATTTTAAAAGTGCACTAAATATTTCCCTTGAGCACCATCCTTTTCCCTGAACTGTCCTCAGTGTGTCACTGCTTAATGATTCCAGCCCAGAATCTGTCTCCCTTCCTGCCCTCAAAGCCTGCCCCAGTGGTGAGGGGCGGTTTGGGGAAACACTGTAGTAATCATGAAAGGGACTTTTCATTTGTCTCTGAGCTATTGGTGAAGGCTGTTTTTTGGGTGGAGGTAACAAACAAATAGCTCTTTTTGCTTGGCCGGGCTGGTGAAAGAAGCCATGCTGTTGGTGCTTTTACTATCAAACTGTGTAAAATTATGCAGTCAATAGGTTTTTAGTGTCTCTGGGATGTGGAGAGGTTTAACCTTTTGTTTGGCTCCAATTTCACTGCTGTCCTGTTGCCTTCCTTGGTTCACAGTTTACTTTCCCTTACTTTCTTCCTGCTGGAGAGACCTGGGAAGTACCTGCTGGGGGGAGGAATGTTGTTGTTTGCTTTTGTTTTGCTTTTTTTTTTTTTGCTTTTTTTTTTTTTTTTTTTTTGCTGTGCCTTGTTAGCACCAGTAGCGTGTACCAGCTGCTTCATGAGGGTCATTAATCTCTAGAACAAAACCTTCCATGCCGCAGAAACTGTTGAACCTGAAGAGGAAAAGTGGTAGCAAAATACTCCGTACTGTCTTTCTGCTGTCATATTATCCTGTGTTTGATGGCTCTTTGCTCGCAGAAGTAGAGCAGTACTTAAACACTGAGCTCAAGTCAACCTAATGGCCTCAACCTTCACTTGAATAGGAGGGACAGAAAGCTAAGTGACTCAGCATGTGCTGTACACTTATTTGTGTGTTTGCATGTGCTCAGGGAGGCTTGTTGGGTATGCAGGCAGACTAAAATTACCAGCTTTGCTCGTTCCCATTTCTTCTCCTTTTCCAGTGACCGACCCTTAGTAACCACCAGAGCCAACACACAGGTATAGGTCCTTGAGATTCATTTCCCTTAGATGAAGGGGCAGAAAATTCCACCAGCTATGGGTGGTAGCTGTTAAAACCTGGCCACCACAATCTGAGCACCTTTGCCCCCGATGTCAGCCCGTGAATACATGGCAGTGATGGAAGGTTTAGTCATAGCAGCAGGTCTCCAAGAAACCTCATGTGGGAGAATGTTGCCTTGAGGCAGCAGACAGCATTATCAAAAGGGACGTATGCAAAAAATGGGAGTTTAATTGCAGTATTTCCCCTTTATCTTGGTGTAATTAACAAGCTGGTGTCTCTGCAGCTTTAGTTGAAGGGAACCCTTAGAAGTATGTTGTGGATGTGTTAAGGAACAGGGAAGCTGTGTTACTGGGTTAGTGTTTATGAAGTCCTAGTGGCTCCTCGCACAAAATCAGCAGACATTTCAAACTCTTGAAGAAGGATCCTTTTTTATAAAACATGACAGTGAAATCCAAGTCCTTGACACGCAGCACGGCTTAGCTGAGCATCCACTTGCAGGGAGAAATAGGCACTAACACTTCAGATGAGAGATGGACCGATATTCTCTGCATGGCTGAGGCCAGTAACTATCTGTGAACGGTGACTCACGATCCGGTCAGACGCACATCCACACAAGTGATGCCAGCAGCCTGGTCCCAGCGGGATGTACACCGAGTGGGATGAGTCAACCCTGCCGTCTGCAGTGCTGCATTCAGACTGCCCAGGAGGAGACACCTGCCGGTACCAAAAGGTGAGGGCTTGAGCTAAAATTTCCATTATGATTCAACTTAGTGTCATGTAAAAGCCTACCGGCTCTGACAACTTGTCTTGCATCTGGTGATCACAGAAGTCTGCTTGGTTTGCGCCTAGTGGCATTTTACTGAAAGACTGGGTTCTACCTCTTCCCTGTTTGTACGTCCTCGCTTTGCAGGCACGATGATGTGTAGTCACAGCAATGAGAAGAGAGCTCTGGAGTGTGAAAGCAAGCTTGGCTGAGCTTGGGTGCGAGTCGAGTTTGAGTGGGACTTATCTAAGGAGAAGGGACTGGCAATGGTTTTGAAGGCAATACACTCCAGGCCTTTTACATTTCCAGGCCTTATCGGGGATCTGGCTGTTTTATCTATAATGGCTTTTCATAAGGGATGCAGAAAGCTCCAGTATGTTACTCGTGCATCGAGTATGCAGAAATCATCCTGGTTTGTAGAATGATAGGTGGAATTGCAAAACTGAACTTAATGACTGAGTGACAGTCATCTCCACTACGTGCTCTCAATATGATATTATGAAGGATCATTTTTCTCCTGCCTGCGAGGCTGAAAGAAACCCAGGGGAGAGGATCTCTTGGGTTTATTTGCTTTGTTTTTAATTGATTTTCAAGATTAAAGCCTGAGTGAAAGTATCAGCTTGAACGCCATGGATACAGAGAGCTGCTGTTTTTGTCAGAGGATGTGCAGAGCAAGCATATTGTCAGCCCGTCTGGGTCCTGACCTGATGCTGCTGGGACAGTGTTGGTTCATCCAAGTGATGTTGTTCTGGGTGCTGTGACACTTTTACAAGCCCAACAGGCTACAGAAGCTAAGTGCTTTAGCTAAAAAGCACTGTAAACCAGGAAAGCTCTGGTATAGGGGAGAGAGGGGGATCTGTATTTATGGCCTGATGATCTGTTCCAGGGTGTGTGGCAACTTTCTCCAGGTCTGAGAGAAGCCAAAGCTTGCTTCAATCAGGTCTATGCTTTTTGTCCGAAGAAGGTGAGGGCACAGTTGCAGATTGTGCTCTGTAAATGGCCATCAGAAATTCTTCACCTGTAGGAATGGGTAGTTTCTTGTGAGGACAGTGATTCGTGTTCTCTGGTCTTGCAGGGCTCAGTACAAGATCTCATTCAGCATCCCCGGTGTGGCGGCACAAGGCATTAAAACCACAGAAGTCCCTTCACTGAGCTGCTGACGGGTCAAGCATTCAGTCCGATGGTTGTGCTGTTAATCTGAGATGGCAGGGGGCATACAGGCACAATTCTTTCTTTTGCATGACAGTTCCAGCCTGGGTAGCTGTCAGGGATTTTGATTAGGCTAAAGGGTGTGTGTGTGATGCTCTACGTAATTTCTTTTGGAATCTGGAAAGAAACTCTGGGTTCTCCTGTATTTTTCTGAAGGCCCTCTGCACTTTCATAATTAGAAAAGGTGCATGTGTGGATACAAATGGAAATCCTGTGCTTACGAAGCCACTGATTGCACGCTTGTAAGCATACATGCTCACCAATGCCCTAAATGCAGCCTTGCGAAATGTGGCCCTTGCCGTACTGAATTCATTCTCAACTTCTCTCATGTATCGCATTTCTCTCCTCTGCATATCTCCCAGCTGTGACACTGCTGCTGTTTTGGTGGATTGCTTCTTGTAATCTTTCTTTTTTCGAATGGTAAACTTGTTCCCGATGTAATTACTGTGATAAAGCTCTGTGGCATGACGGATCATCCTTAACAGCACTGTTGCTGTTGACTTCAGACAAGAGGATATTTTATTTCAATCCTTTCCTTTGTGGAAAATGTGGTAAACAGTAAACAAGTTTGTTTTCCCCGGCACCATCTTCCTCTGCATTAAGTCTGTCTGGCAGAGAAGATGGTCCCCAGGTCCATCTCCCACAGCCCTGAGGTTCCTGTGGGACTTCTGTGCAGCCTGGAATAATGCTGATATAATACTGCAAGGTGGGCAGCATCTTCTGCAGGAGGTGAATTTGGTCACCAGGACACATGGCCACCGTGCTGATGGCAGCCACTGATTGTCCCTCCCGTCAGTGCTCCCACTGAGGGTCAGTGCAAGCATGCTGGGCTCTGCAGTGAAACCTCCACCCAGCCCTGAAAAACAGGGCAAAAGAGGTAATATTGATTTTTTTTTCTTTTCCTCTTATAAACAGAGGAAAACAAATTTTAATCAAAACACACTTGCTGATCAGAATGCAGAAGAGCCTTATATGTACTCGTTGCCTGAATCCTGTTTGTCAAACTGTATGATCCAATGAATTTCTGAGTAAGGGGGAAAAATGATTTGGGGGCTAGTCTGGCAGCTCTTCTCTTCTTACAATACTCAGTGACCTATCTTGTCTTTTGCTATTAAAAAAAAATAAATAAAATCTACTCACTCTCTGAAACTCATTTTTACTATTTGCTTTCACAGTCTCAGTTGACAACTAAAAGATGTAGCAATTGCAGCTTTCCAGGTTCCGTTGTACCGCATGCTGTATGCCATGGTGCCTCAGAACAATTTACAATAAATACAGGGATCCATGGGAAAGGGGGATAAAAACAGATGAGTTGTCAGCATGATATAGGAGCGGGGAATTTGCAGGGTTTCTGGAGGAACCTCACTGCAATGTATTGCTGGAACAAAGGGAGAAGATGGGATAAGAAAACAGCAGAGAGTGACAACTCCGTGGTGTGTAAAAGATTTACCTGCTTGGAGGAAGCGTTTGAAGGACACTAGGCTGTTAGAAGGACACTGGGGGAATGAGTGAGGCCAGCAGGGGTTATGCTGCTTTGCATCTGTACAGCGTGGTGTGAGATGTTCGGGTGTATACGTACAAGTCGTACAACTGCAGGTCATTTGGGGAGGCAGAATGGATGAGCTGGAGTCAGCATTGTCACCAGTTTTGAGTGTGGTGATATGAACCATGTCTGGGAACAGAAGCCGTGTTGTTTAACGAGAAGTCAGCTCCAGAGAGTGAAATTTCCCCAGAGCCAAAGAGAAGCCAGGAGAAGGGTTTGTTGGTGCCTTTCCCTGTGACTGCTGTGGATGTTTTAGAGCTGGGGTTAGGAGCCTGAGCTGCTGTGAAGCCCAGGGAGCCTCTGGAGGCCAATTTCCATCACCTTGGTCCTTTGTGAGCCTGAGGGCTGACCTTGAGAGTTGCTATGAATCCAGATGAAGTAAGGAGAGCTGGAGTCAGGGGAGCCCTCTGGTTGTATTTCTCTGGTGACGCGGCTCTTCAGGCTCAAGGACAGTAGCTGAACATAATGTCCAAAGCCCAAACCAGTCTACAAATCCCAGTGCTGCGAACGGAGAACTTCAGAAGGGCTGCTTCCCTCATCTTATCTCTCACAGACAGTTACTGTGTTCTTGATGTAATTATAGTGATAAAACAATGTGACATAACTGCTGGCTTCTATCATGGTATCACTGCTGTTGACTTAAACGACAGGGTAATAATTTTATAAGAGACCTTTTATTTTTCTTTCCCTGGCAGCCACTAAGCATAGGAGCCGATATCTACGATAAAGCACATTATGCACATTCCATGAGTCCTAAAACTTTTTATCGGTTTTATTTATGCGCTTCTCATCCAGGTGAAATTCTCATTTGTTCCTACAATATCTAGGCAGTGGCTCTCCCCAGCTAGCATGGGGACTGGTGTTTGCACAGCGGGACTGGAGCCGCAGCAGCAGCCAGCAGCCAGTCACGCTTGATGCTCAGAGAGGAGAGAGAAAAATACCCGTTTCTGCACAATTCCCTCACTTTTCAGATGTTGGTGCATTGCAGACATGCTGTTCCCCCCCACTCAGCTGGAGGAGATGTCCTTGTGATGGATCCTGTGAGAAAGCCTGGCTAAAAATGAGCCACATGAAGAGGATTAGAGAGTGGACTCGGGCACCTCCCTTTTTAATATATGAAAGCCCTGGCAGCATCAATCTGTTGCTTTAAATTAGCTGGAAAGCTGCAGCCTAGAGGCAGACTGTGCGAGGAAACTTTCAAGCCAATGGGAATCTAATCATATATATTTACGTCCCCACACTCCCTTGTCTCAGCTGTACGTGTATTGATGTAGCTTTCACGGGCGCACGGAGCCTTGCTGATCTATGCTGCTGTCTGACGCTGTCAGCCAAGCCTCGCTGTGCAGCACAGGCCACTGGGTAGGGAGGGACACGTGGTGCTTCTAGTCCATCTTAAAGCCCTCCAAAGCAACTACAGATACTTAGCAGTGCAATGCACAGATCTTCACAATGCCTCACAGATCCTGGAGAAGGGGCTGTTCTCCATAAACATTTCCAGGTGACATAAAGGGGCTGGATGCCTGGGGTCAGAATATCTGGTAGGACTGCTGGTGTGGCTGATATTTCCTTAACCAGCCAGTCTGGGTCTGAAAAACCCCCACAGGGCATCCCTGGGACTGGGCTGCACGGGTGGTATTTCCCTGCCCATTTTTCCTGGTTGCACCAGCCTAGGTGTATAATGCAGCAAGCAGGTGTGGCTGCTGAGAGCTGGAGCTGGGGACAGCCTTCAGAAGCTGTGCTTCACTGTGTGCAAAATCGGTTGTGCAAAACAGTAAAAATACATTTTATTTACCTGTATGGAGTTGTCAGGGAGGGTGATGAACTCAGACAATCTAGTTAGAGGTAGGCTTAGTGCTCGTTTGCAAGATTTTGGATATTCAGTTTTTTACTCTGACTTCCTTACTTTTTTTGTTCATTACTAGACTCGAGAATATCTGGAAGAACTGATGTTTGCATTTGGTGGCAATCAAATAGAGGAAGGAATCACCCGAGAATATTAATGGGCAGCGAACCTTACAGGGTTTATAGTTTGAGCTTGTCAAAATGGCTCTGTGAGGAGTTTTGACAGTCTGCAGTTTTTGAACATGAAGAATTTTTCATTGCTTTAAACCAACCCCGAGTCTTCCATGTGAGAAACATGGGTTTTATTTTGAAGGTTCAGAATTTTCTAGGGTTTGCCTCTCCACCCAAGAAGTAAAAGAGGAGGGAAAAACCTCAAACTTGCATAGTGTAAAATCATTTTTCTGTCTTTGGTTTCTCTTGGAAAACAATACCAACAAGTTTCTGGGGGGTTAGACAGCTCTCTGGAGAGGCAAAATAGGATTTGAAAAATTTCTACCAGCTTTAATAGTTGTGGTTGGAAGGAAGCCCATGGAAGGTGAGGCCGTCATAATGTCTTTCCCATCACACAGAAGCGTACAAAAATGCCAAAGCAAACTTCCAGCAATTTCATTCCTTTTGCACTGGGAAAACATCCTTCCCCATGTTTTATCATCACCCTTAGGGGGAAAAAAAGGAGGACTCTGCCCGATGTAGGGGTGCTGGTAGCTGTGCCCTGCTCTGCACTGGGGGATTTCCTCACCAGCAGCATGTGGGGGGACCTGCACTGCTCTCTGCCTGTTCGTGCTGCTCTTCCCTGATGCTGTCTCCTGGGGCCGTCCCTAATGACAGCCTGAGAAGTTGAAACAGGCACCAGAGGTAGGAGAAGGATGTAACTGCTATTTTAATGCCTCTTTTGTAGTCTTTTCCATCTGCATTGAAGGTGTCTGTTTAATACCAAGCGATGACTGCCCTGACTGTCACTCTCCGGGAGATGCTGTGTTTAGGTGCCCTCCTGGGCTTTTCAGACGATCAAGCAGTGGCATATGGCTGCGATAAACAAATGCCTCTAAAAATTCTCCGCGTTGCTATTGAAGCACTGGTCCTGCTGGACGTGCGACCCGTCACACCGCAGAGCAAGGAGAGCTTTTCGCCCAGCGCTGTCACTCTCCCAGCCGGCAGCTTTTGCGTGGCTCAGAGCTGTGGTAGAGCCCCAGACAAAGGAGAAAAGGATGTTTTAATAATAACCCTTTCTGCTGCTGATGGGAGCTGCCAGAAATCACCCTGGGGCTCCAGGCTGGAAGGGGACTAGGTTTGCCCTGGCTCTTGGACTCACAGCAAGTGCTGCTCGTTGGAAGTGATGCTTGTCTGGGGATGGAAGAAAGTGGACATTGAAGAAGAGGGACAGGCCTGGGTTTGGGATTAATTAATATTGATCATAGAGGTGAGAGGGTACTGAACTTCTTTACCAGTTATCCAAATGGGCCATGATCCCCACATGGGAATGCCTGGCTGGTTGGACAGAGGGTAGATGGACAGAGACTTCTTGTCTGGGGACTTGTCTGTTGTGCAAAGGAAACACATGAGGTGGGATCCAGCTGGGGAAAATGTGGGTTTAGATGCTGGGCCATAACAAGAGCACATGGGAAGGCTTTTGTTTCTGCCTGGTTTTCTTCATTCAACATCTCACCTGTTTTCTTCTCTCTTCTCTACTGTCTCCTGGTTTCCTGTTTCTCACGTTAGTTAGCACTGCAGTTCTGAAGCCTCTCCCTCCTCTCCCCTCCCACCACCAGGACTTGTCCAAGAAAGGCCTGGAGCTCTGCATGGATTTTTGTGCTCTCCTCATCTTTGCTAGAGCCTCGGCTTGCCCGGGAGGTGGGCTGTGAAAGGACAGAACTCAGCAGTGCTTTCTTGTCCTGCCAGCGATGAATTTCCTTGTGCTTGATTTCCTCATTCTAAGGCACACATCAGCCTCAGGGCCAAGCTTTCCACTGGTGTGCATGTGATAATTTTTGGAGTAAGCATTGACCATATGAGAGTGTTTAATGGCTTGTTGCAGTACTGGAAAGGGATCCCGTTCCTTCTAGTCTTCCCCTTCAAAAGTCAATCTGGTCACATAGTCCTGCAGCTGAGGGGTTTGTGTGGCTCTAGGGGGGAGTGAAGGGGTCCTAGCCTGTGTATTTGTTGCATTATTTATTGCAGGCACACCTATGGGGCCATGCAGCCTCTCTACCTCTAGGTCAGGGCAATGATGTCCCAGGAAAACCACTGCGTGGAGGTCACTGAGGTACTTAGCGCTTAGGTTCTGCTCTCTTATTTATTTTCCAGATGAGTTGGTTCTGTAGCATGAGAATAAAAATATTAAAAGTGTTGAGGCACAGTGTATAGGTTGTGTTTTTACAGAAAGATCAGGTTTTGCCTTATTTGAATTCTTATTTTATTTTTAATAAAAATGAAATTCCAAATGACTTTACTTTCAAAGTGAATGTTTATTTCTTAACACTTATTTGGGGACAGTGGGTGAACATCTTGACTTTTGAAGCTTATGTGCCTTTTGATTTTTTTTCCCCAACTTCCTTCTTGGGCACTGTGTTCTTTGAAGAAAATCTCAGATTTTTCAGTGCCATCATTTTTCTGTAGATTCCATTATTATTTTTTTCATTTTTTTTCTATTCATGGTGCCAAGGGAGAAAGAGAAGGGATTGCCTGTTTTAAAGTAAAATTAGTTCTGATTTCAAAATAACATTTTGTCAGTGTGGAAATGAAAAAGAAAATTTGCTTCCTTCTTTTGAGGTAGCTTTAATATTCTTTGGACAAGGGAGGAGGGAGAAGGGAGCGATGGAGTCAATCCCCTGTTTCAGCTAGTCCAAAGTAATCTCTCATTCTTATAAATATTTCAGCAGTTTTCAGTCACTCTTAAAGCATTATGTTTTGGCCAGGTAGTTCAGATTTATAAGGGATGTAACATAAATTAATTTGCAACCACAGTCATCTATATTATGTCACCTACTCAATCATAGGCACAGGAGAGATACTGACCCAGGGCTCCAGCAACTTCTTTCCAGGGCAAGTAACAAAGTCATCTCTAAATCTTTCAAACTCCTTTCCTTTTCCTGTTGGTTGGGAGAATAACCTCATCTGTGCTGTGAGATCTCATTACGCTTCCAGGTAAGTGAAGTCTATGAAGCCAAGAGAGATGCAGTGCTTGGTCCGGTGCTTTTTATCAATTCATTTTTTATTTAGTTGTTTATTTTAAATAAGTAAATGAAATCAACCTCTGTGTAGAACAAGGTATAGGTAGGTAGATAGCTGGTGGAGGAGCTCAGCCGCTCGTCCTTGGCTGAGGTGGTGTTGTCTGGGAGCTGGGCAGAGGGTCCTTGGGAGATGATATGGCTGATGAGTACGTGTTCTTGGAAGACTGGCACGTGTCCTGCCTGCAAACACAAAGCAAGGAGCAGTACTGTGAGCTGACCCAGCTCACAATACTTGCTGCAGACATAATGCTTGATTTACCATTTAGGTTTGTCTAGTTTTATCTTCTAGTTGCTGCTGGTTCTCGCTGTTCCTTCCTGTGTAAGCAGAAACCTGTCTAATGTTTGAGATCTTTGCTACTGGAAGTCGTTAAATTGCCGTCCCCCACGACTCACTTTTTTTGATAAAGTGACTTGTACTCCTCTTGGTCCCTCACAGCAAGGCATTTTCTCTGCTTCCTATGGTGGTTTTTGTAATTCTCTCCAGCATTATCTCCGAGTACTACTTAGGATCCTTTGAAAAATATATTTGTGAAAGCTGTTATCAGCATACTAGCATCGGTCTCACTAGTGCAGTCTGAAGTTGCAAGACAACTTCTCCATCCCTTTGCCTTTGACTAAAGACTGACTGCCTATATGATAGACACCACTGACTGTACCCTTCTCTGGGAGATCAGTTACTTCTTTATCAGAAAATAACTCTTTTTGGAGTGCTTTGCTTTCTTTGTTCTTTCTCATTGCAGAGACTCCCTCTCGCTTTTCCCTGCAGCCGTCCTCCCACAGCTGGTAGGTAGATCTGTCCTGATTTGTTTGTTCTTTGGTGCATACCTTTGTGTGTGCCTCTGTTAAAGTGTTTGGTTTGCACAGGCCCAGAGTACCAGGAGGTCTGCAAAGCTCTGTGGGACATCCTGCTGAATTGCTGTCTGCTGCTCCGTCAGCCTTTGTGTTGCTTAGTCGCAGGAATTTTATTCTGCCTTCCTGAGCAGCACTGGAAACACTGACTGGTATCAGGTAATACCTGTCCCCCTGGAGCCCTACAACAAACAGCCTTTTTGGATGCTAATTCCCCATGCTTCCATCTGTCTAGTTCTGATTTCAGCTCTTTGACTTCTTCCCTCTCTTCTCAGTCTCAGATTGATGACTGCTTTCCAGCAGTTGTGGAAGAAGCAGAAGATGGTGTGAGAAGGTCTGGGGAATGAAAGGGGTGAATGGGAAAATGTTGATTTTGCAGGTAGTAGGCACGGTATCTGTGTGTACACATATACATATTACAATGCGGAGCATAAAAGCATAAAGTCTCCTTTAGCACAGCCCATAATCCTATTAGAAGGATTACTCTGTTGTCCTAGGCTATCTGATCGTGGTAAGAACTCATTTAGGTCAGCTGTTTAGGAAATATACACACAAGAAAAAAAAAAATTAAATAAGCTTCTTGCTGTATTTCAGAGGGATCGACGAGCTCCTTTCAGACATTCTCTGTGCTACTGATTACATCCTTGCTCTTGTAGTTTCTCTGCATCCCTCTTAAGCCCTTATGTAAATGACTTGCTTTCAGCTTTTTACTTCTGACGGCAGATGTTGGATAGACAGTGTGGTAGCTAGACCCCAGGTATTTCCAGACCTTGAAAGGATTAGAGTTTTAAATACTAAAGTACTTTGGTTTTTGCTCTCCCTCTGTGTGCTTGTGCACATTATAACTTTGAGAGTAAGGGTATGGGCAGGCCTGATTTGTGGGCAGAACTTAATGAAAGCTAAATCTGGTCTGGCAGGGCCCCAATCAGTTTAATCCCTGGTCTGCTGATTATCAGCAACGTTATAATTTAATTTGAAGCCTCTGTATTTCGAAGGTCAGTGAAGCACTCCCATGCTCTCATTTGTGGAGCACGGTGGCAGTTGGTTCAAGTGCCTGCCTTCCTCGGCACTCCAGCAGAGCCAGGTATTAAACAGAGGAATACTTAAAGCAGTTGACCAAACAAAGCAGCTGGACACAGAAACGTAATTACACAGCCAGGTAGGAAGCCCTTCACGTTAGGAAAAGCATGGTGGGAACCTTCACCTCCCAGTCTGGAATAAAGCCACATCTGTCCCAGGCTTCACATTGTATTTCACTGCCCCTATCCAAATCTTTACTGCAGAGCAGGGAGGGAGATGTGTATAAAAAAAATCTCACCTTTTGCTGCCAAAACACGGTCCAGTCACAAGGGACTCCATTTTGGTTGTTGGCTGAGTCTGCGTTGAGCAGTTGAGCTCTTTCTTTCCATCACACTGAGCTCTTTCTTTTCATCCAGAGGGACATGCTGTCAGTGCACACATACAGGTGTGAATCCCTGCATGTAAGGGATGTAGGACGTGAAGTTCTCCAGCAATTGGAGGGTTCTGCCTGCAGCCCAGCAGGGCTTTGAGGAGATCCACACTGCTGTGTCTGTGCAGGAGCTCCAGATGTCTGGCAGGCCAATGTGGATTGTGTCTATCCAAGCTGCTGCACATACTGTAATCCTAATGTTTCTGCAGGAAGCAGCTAGATCAACTGTGCAACATGTGTCTGTAAGGTTGGGCCCTTCCAGAAAGCACCAGACATGGTGTGAATGTGCTACTGTGGATCAAACAGATGCTCTGCAGCAGCTCCGCTCCTCCACAGGCACTTCGCCCTTCTGAAAGTGAGCCTTGGCTTTGCCCAAAGTCTTCTCTTCTCCTGTGCTGGAATCTGAGCAACAAGATCTGAGATCTTGTTCTCTCATACTGGCCTGGGATGTTGAGATAGAAGAGTGTTTGGTGAGGTTATGGGAAGTGAAAGGCTTCCATGACCACAGAAATTAAAGTGTAGCAGTAGACTTTCTTCATTGGGAGATATCAGATTATAGTGGCAGGTATTTCTCATTTGTATTGATAAGCAGGGCCCTTCCAGAAAGCCCTCAGGACATGTTGATACATTGGATGTGAAGGGGAAGGAGTGGGCTCCTACAAGCCACCATCAATTTTCTTTGACAGTTGTTAAGGCTCATGGATTCTTGGATATCTGGGAAATTCTTACACCATCCTTGGTCTTGCTTTGTCGTCCAAGACAGGACAGCAATTTTTTCACCCTTTCCTTCACCTCTTCACTAAGGTCTCCTTTGCTGGATTCTGGCACAATGATCCTTGTTAATTCATGCTCTGCCAACACTTCTTTTAGCTAACTGTGCTTTAAGAGAGGATGTTTTTACTGCCAGATACCTGCTCCCTCCTCTGCATTTCCAGTGGAGTGCTGGTGACATCCAGTGTCTAGTTTGGCTTATCACTGGCATGCGAGTGTGTCCTATGCTCATATCCCCAGGGGATGATATAGATCTAAAGACTTGTTTTCCCCCTCAGCTAGTCTGTCTTTGAATGAGGAATCATGCACCATGTTGGAGGTGTTTGTGACATCTGTAATTCCACAAGAAGAAAAAGGAACCTCTGGGGCCAGAACTCCTAGGAAAAGCTGTCTTTAAAAGGAGAGGCAACTGTGTGCGAAGAGAAATGAGAACTGAGAAGCAAATCACAGCTTCCATTGGAGATAATGAGAATCTCAGATAGTAACACATGTAACTTACTGAGGCCAGAGCGGTCCCGTCTCTCCGTTCCCCAGAGGGAGGCTTAGTGCTTTGTAATACTCGCAGGGTCACCGCTTTCTTCCCCTTTCTGAAAGCAGCACTGGCCCTGCAGGAAGGGGGCTGGAAAAAGGTGCACAAGAAATGCCAAGGGCCAGCAGCCCAGGTGGCTCTCCACTTGCTGCTCTGTGGCTGCCTGGGGCTCACACGGAGGGACTCTATTTTCACAGCCTGACAGGGAATGAGGACTGTCCCAAAAGCCCAGATACTGAGCTCTCAGTTGGGATTTGTGCTGGTGAGAAGGACTTTGCTGAAGCACTGCTGGTGGGAGGTCTGGTACAAGCCTGCCCCAAGTACTCCAGAGGGGTAGAGCAAGCTAAAGCCAATATTTATCCTCATCCCCACTTTCCACCCCATTTAGCTAACTGGGACAAACACAAGATTTCCTCCCATGGAGTTTCCTGAAGCTGTAGAGTCATTCCCTGAGAGAGTAAACAGAAGCCCTGGCTGCTTGGGTCATTAAACACAGGACAAAGCACAGGGGAGCGATCTGTCACTGGTGGGCTAGGAGAGAGAGCAAATGGACCTTTCCATCCCTAACTGCTGTGATTTTCTTCACTCCTCATTTCCTTTATGACATCCAGCCCTGAGTGTAGTTGCTGTTCCTGCAGCTGTGTGCCCAACCTCAGGGGCAGAACATGCTGCTGCTTTTGTTCCCAGCATCCTTACTCCCATTTCACACATCTTAGGAGAAAATAGCCTTTTCTCAGCAGGGCTCGAGAGTCCTGGCATGGTGTTGGGTGCAAGAGAAGCTTCTGAAATTCAGCTTTAGACTTCAGCAATTTACAGATACCTGAACTGTAAATGGCAGGCCTGGATGTAAAGAAATGGAAGTCTGCTGTACATTGACTAACTTGGGATGGGCTGTGCCTCTCCTTGCTTTGAAGAAAACTTGAGATGAAGGCAAGTGATTTCACCCCCAAGAGTGAAGGGGCCCTGGACTGTGCTGCTAAAACCTGTTGCAGCGGGACCTATTCTGTAGCTCCACATCCCAGGTCTCCAGGATCCCTGCTGCTGCCAGAAGAGCAGAGGACGAGTGTGTTAGCCTGCTCAAGACCAGAGCCAGCTGACTCCCAGCAGGATGGTTTCCCCATCTTTTAGCTCTGATGATCTTAGTTTATGCTGTTTGTTTTCCTTAATTGAATATTTTATAAATTAACATGATCTCTGCATAGTGTTTATCTTTCTCTCTGTGAGCCTTTATGGCCAAGACAGCCTGGAGTAGACTAATTAAAACACTGAACCATGACTGTACCCCCAGCCAAAGAGCAAGAAGACCATATAATGTATGTGGTGCTGATACAGATCTGGGAGCTGGCGAAGCAGAGCACCAGAAGATCTGTCTGCCCATCAGTCTTACTTAAGAAGCCTTTTCTATTCATTGCTGTGGAGGCCTGTCTCTTCTCCGCCTTAAGTGGATGCTAAGATTAGGAGCCTCTGGGTGAACATCATCCTCCCAGATACCGGTGCTGCCAACAATGCAGTCAGGTACTTCTGCAGATGTTAGTGGAAAGCGTGAGCAAAACTGCACACCGTTACTGCCTGGAAGGACTCTTTTTCTCTGCACTTTATTGGTGAGCACTGCCTTGAGAAGCAGATCAGGTTGTCTTCATTGCCCCATAAACGACATGTTCATGCTTATCTCACTAGCCAGAGACAAGCCTGAACTGCAGCTTTCCCAACCCTAGGTGCCTTGAGAGCTGCCACTGTGGGGCTGGAGGCGTAGGAGTTAAGTCTCCTACATTCAGCTCGGAGGCAGTCTTAAAGGGACTTTTCAGAAGGCTGCCTCCTTCCTTTACAGGCCTTTTTTTCACTATTGTTCTCTCAAGATAAAGAACTTGGCTTGGTAACCGAGTAAGCCAAGCACTGTTTTATTGCTACCAGCTGAATAGTAAAAAGCCAAGCATAACCTGTTTGCTATTGTGCAGTGGTTAAAATCCAGCTCCGTACTTTGCATTCCAAGACATTCTGCCTCATCCTTTTTCATAGATTCCCTTGCAAGCAGTAAAAATATCTTGCAAACGACTTACGCCCAGCCACAGAAGCCCCCATGTAAATATGCTGGTGCTCAATTACAGAGGGGAAGTGACTGCACAGCAGCAGCTATAGGAATCTTTGTTTAATTTAAATGAAGCAATCTCTTTCCATATCCATAAAGGCACTCTAAAGTTAACCTCAGACTGCAGGCTGGTTACCTGCACAAATGGAATCAGATCATAGCCATGTTGGTGTTAATGCCTTCGGTCTTAGCTGAACAAAAGCTTCCTCTGGGCATGGTCTTTTAAAATGTTTGTGGTTGCTGTCTGCACTCATATACATCTACAAGCATCTGGCCCCTTAGCTGTGTAACCAGAGGTAGGTTCCTGACTTGCTGGGTAGCAAAGCTCACTGGGGAGATTAGTTCTTTCCCATCTGTGGTCATTACACCATGTTACTGTGCTGAACCTTGTTGTTTTGGCAGCAAGTGCCTTCCTTTGTGGGATGGCAAAGTGTGTTCTGGAATTAAACTTGCACTGAGAACCTGCACAAACGAGACCTGGAGGAGGCTGGAAGTAGAAGCTCTGCAGGGAAACAAGGACAGTCCTGGGCCAGCTGCCTTGAGCCTTGTTCCTGTAAGGCTGAAGTCTCATTACAGGAGGAACAGACCAAAGTTGTGATGGATGAAAGGCACCCAGTGAATTAGGGTGGTGAGAGCTGTGGTGCTTAAATTCATTCTTTGCCCTCCCCAATGTGCTTATAGTCTCTTCTGAAGACCCTCAACATAGATTGATGGGTACAAATCCTCTGCCCTGCATTATCCTCTTCTCCTTTGGCTTGATTTTCAGTACAAATGTGGCTTCTGACTCTCTTTTCCATTTACCAGGATTGACTATAAGTGAATCTTCTTGTAAGATCAGCTCCAGTCCACTTTCCTGCTTGTCCTTTCCCTCAACCATATTGCTGTTTGAGCTGAGCTTTTATTACTTCTGACAGCCAGGGTTGTAGTCTCTGCAGAATGGCTTCTCTAACACTTGCAAACTCTCTGCCAAAATTAGCTATTCACAGATTTAACCTCCAGTTCCAGACACAGATTTTCAGTATCCTTGGCCAATGCTCTTGTTCCTGCCATAGCTCACCTCATCAGCACCAGAAGCAGCCCAACTGGTCTTATTGCTTCAATCTGACCCCACTCCCTGCCTTTAAAACACAACAAACCAGAAACCTCCCCAGACACCACCAGTGCTTCCACTGATGAGTGAAGCTACTGGTAAGGATTTTTATTTTTTTTTCCTAGTAGGAGGAACTCATTGCATTTGTAGTTTTATAATTCACATAAAACAAAGTGGAAGAGCTGGAAGTATGGCTCCAAGCAGGGATTGAGCAGTTTGGCTTCTCATGGTCTGATCCCAGCAAGATGCATTTCTGACTGTCATTTTTTCTTCCAGAGACTCTGGGAACCATTGGAAAAGGGTTTGTAGGGCTGGATCCCTCCTGTGCTTGGAGGAGCACAGGAGAGGCGTTCAGGATGTCTCCATAAGATGTATGGAGGTGACAACCGATGAAGCTTTCAGAGCTTATTCCACCCCAAGGTTTGGGCTGTGAGGGCTAAAGATGATGGTAAGATCCCAGGCTTTTTGGTGCTCACCAGTTCCTTATGTACATAGGGAAAGTTTGGGCAATCTTGCTGTGGCGCTGTCATTAGCACACTTTTGTTTCAAATTAATTAAAAGCAAAGATGAGATTCCCAAACTCATTTATCTTCTTAATCTTTGTTCTCCAGGGAATGACAGTGCAAAAAAAAAAAAAAAAAAAACAGCTGAGGACCCAATGTGTCCTTTAGAAAGGGATGAAACGCAGTTAATCCTGGTTATATCAAAGGAAAAGTAAATTCCCATTTGAAAAAAAAACTTTCCTTTTTCCCCTGTGCATTTTCCCCTCTCTCTTTTTGCATACAAGAACTTTCTTGTCCAGGCAGGTTGGGAGATATTTGTAGTCCTGATTGTTTAAATATTAATCTGTACTTTAAGATTTGTTTGTATGTGTGAAAGAGAGAGGCAAGTGCGGTGGAATCTTACAAATGTGCTTTCTACCCACTGGATAGAGCTGCTGCAGAGTGTGCAGTGATGTTAGGCAAAGCCAGGGATGTGATATGCTTTGACAGGACCACTCTATTATGGGTTTCAGAAGTACTAACCTGCAGCAGGCCCACGTTATTAGTTGGATGCATGGGGCCTGAGTTTACCTAAAATACATTCATTACTGTTCCTAACCTGGAAAAAAATATATTTTTTTTTTGAGCTGAAAGCCTTTGCAGAAGTGGTATCTGTGCTGCGTAAGGGAGGGTGCTTCGTCTGTAAAGGCAGAAAGCAGAGGGCAGGCTGAGAGGGTGGGCTTCCAGGGTGCTGGCTCTGAAGAGGCGTAGGCACATTTTATTCTGCAAGAGAAATGTGTGAGTTGAGCGGTATGTAAATCTAGATTAAAACTCTGCTTTTTCCCCCTCTCCAAATAGCCTTCCACGTAGCTGGTTATTATTTTGAAGCAATTTTGCTCTCTGATGATTCAGTGAGGGAAGCTGCTGAAACAAAACAGAAGTGAATTGCAGAATAGTTAATATTGCAGAACGGTATAGGAGGCACACATCATCTCTGGTTTTTGGGTCTCAATCCTCGCTCAAGGCAGTTAACCCTCATCCAGCCAGGGAAAAGACTTGCAGCATCTGTGAACTAGCTGTTCACTCATGCTCGAGCACTGAATATGGAGGACATGTTACAAAATATTTGCAAACAAGCTCTAAGAAGTAAAAATTCATAAATGGTCTGGTGAAAACATTTGAATAATGTATAAATAAGATAGAGTCAGGACAATTTATGTAGAGGAAAAACAGGCGCAATTTTTCACTGCGCATTTATTTATCTTCCCTTAATTGGCGTTTTCCACTAAGGCAGAATATCAGGCTGGAAAAGAAAAAAAAAAAAAAAAAAAAAAAAGAGCCCCAAGACCTGAGATTTTTGATGCCATGGTAGCAGTGCTTTTGGGGACAGGGAGCTGACCAAGCCTAGTAGCACAGAGCGTGCTGCTCTGGTAACATTGAGCTGGTGCTGTGGGGTGTGCTGGAACTGCACTGGAGGATGTTTTCATAGCACCTGCCCACGGTCTGCTCAGCTACGTCCCACAGAAATCTTGCACTTTCACACACGGTTTTTGCGGGTATGCAGTTCTTCTAAGTAGACGTGAATGATGGAGGGAAGGAGCATTTTCTCGGAGAGCAGCAAGTTAATTAATGGCTCCAAAGGACGTTACTATAGCAAGGAGTTGATGCATTAGAAGTTGCTTCCAACCACTGACTGAAGGTTATATCTGTGTGCCGTGGACCTTGCATATATGCCCATGGTTTTCTTCATCTTTGGTGAACGTCTCAAGCTGAAATTGGAAGTCAGACCTTTAAAACAAGTGAGCACAGAAACCGCGCTCCTGGAGCATTTGAAAGAAAACCTGCAGTTACTGCATCTGATCTGTACATCTAAATGGGTTCTGGCGAAGCCGTTAGAGCTCTGGAGAAGCCTTTCCAAATGGATATGAGTCATATACCACTTAATCATTTAGATACTAATGAAGATTGTTTGTTTGTGAGATCTTCTCCTTTTCTGTAAATTAAGTTGGCTTTTTTGGGAAAGGCAAGTGTTGGCTTTGCTGTGATATGTAGCTGGTCTGCAGCTGCTTGTTAAAACCAAGCTGTTCTTCTTTGTGTCTGTATCATTGAGAATCACCATCAGGCTTCCTGTGATGGAAGTGCCTTCCATTTAAGATGAGAAGTCATGAGGTGGAGGGGAGACTTCAAGGGGAGAGGAAAGGGAAAAGTAGAAAGGAAACATGTCCTAATTTTGGCTGGGAGATGGGCTTATGCATCTGTTTGAACGAGAGCACAAATTTGCTGATCAGACTCACTGCACTAATTTAACTGCACCATTCTCCTGCTCAGCTGTTGCATGCTGCTGAGGGAGATGGGGAGGTGTATGGGCATTGAGGAGGTGTACATCTCCTTTGCAGTGTTTGTGTTTCATTCTGCCTCATTTATGATATTTTCCTTGGAAATAAAGTTATTTCCACTGTGTAGGCTTTTGCTTTCTCTGTTTAACAAACATTAATTTTATACTCTGAATCCTATGGAGAATCACAGTCCACCTGAAATCAGAGATGACTTGAAAATTGTATTAATGAAGGCATTTGCCTTCCTTTTAGCTATGCAGCTAGAAATTCCAGGCAATTTCTTGATACCTGAACAAATCATGGTGCCTCGTTCTACTTTATTCAAATAAAAATCAGCTCCTTTTTGCAATGCTAAAGAAGGTTTGGTTTACTCCCAAAAATAAGAAGGAATAAATCTAACTAATACATAGGCTTCTGGATGGAGTAAGCTGAACTGGAAACATGCAGGAGAAGGGGAGGGCAAAGATGTGTTTAAGGCAGTGAGGTCAGCACAAAAATTGGCTGGTTGCCTCCTCCCAGAGGCTTCCCCAGAAGGCAGGTCTTCAGGAGAATCAGGCATACAGTAGCCACACTGCAATTAGAGGGAATCCTGTGCACCTGCTTGAGGCTCTAATGGGTGGATGACTTGTATCGTGTCTTGGTTTTCATTTCTTGTGAGTAACATTTGCCATACGAAGGTTTTCATATCTTGGGATGAAGGCACCTGCAGTTTTAGACCTTCAGGACCTTCTGTACCTTTTATCTTCGATTTGATTTCATCTCATCTTTCTAGTAGCCTTTGATTTCCCAAGTGAATTAAAGTTCCAAATGTCATATTTCTGAGGATTGGCATAAAAGGGGTTTTAAAAGGGCTTATTCTGGAGCACTACGAACCACACGCATCCAGCATTGAACAGCTCCCAGATGTGGCAGCTTCATTTAATTGCTGAAATCAGAGATGTTGGGAATGGATTTCATCTGAAAGTCTGATCTCCTAAAGTAAAAGGCATAGGACAACATTTGCTCATCCCCTGGAGATGCTGCCAGAAGTCTGTCTCTGATTAGCAATGTTAATGGAGTATTAACATAAGCCATGCCAGGAAGGGAAACTGTAGAACACATTATCATCAGGAGAGCCAGCTGTGTATAGGCGTGTAAAGATGATGATGAATGTAGTTTGTGGCTTGGGAAGCCGGCTGCTGAACTGCTCCATCCCCTAATCCAGAAGAAACAAAGTGGGGTTGGACAGGCCAGCTTGCTCTTCTCCATGCCACTGCACTAAAGAGGGATGGAACAGGGAAAGAGTAGAACAGATGTTGTCTTCATAGGAACAGGGAGATGAAGGGGACTTCCCAGCTGAGTCAAGACTTCTGCTGTCACAAGTTGAATATTTTTTGGCCTAGCTCCAACTTTCAGCTGTTCAAGATCTTGCCTTTTGTTGCCTCTGTGGAAGGATGATCCAGGGTCTAAATATTTTGATGGCTCTGAACATCTCCAGAAGTACTTTGTACTGTTTATTCTAATTTTGTACGTTCCTTTCCCCC
Source organism: Netta rufina (assembly GCF_964035555.1). Taxonomy (NCBI): domain Eukaryota; kingdom Metazoa; phylum Chordata; class Aves; order Anseriformes; family Anatidae; genus Netta; species Netta rufina. The sequence continues at coordinate 15,158,208 of NC_140134.1, read as the reverse complement.
CACCCCCCCCACCCCCTTGGCTCAGAGCCTGTGAATGGTCTGAGAGCGAGGCTCAGAGGTATTGTAAAGATACTCATTTCCTTTATTCTTCGTAGGCAAATATGGGTCATACAAATCCTCACAGGCTTGCTCCACCACATCACAGAATCACAGAATGGTTTGGGTTGGAAGAGACCTTAAAACCCATCCAGTTCCAACCCCCTGCCATGGGCAGGGACAGCTCCCACTAGATCAGGTTGCCCAAAGCCCCATCCAGCCTGGCTTTGAACACCTTCAGAGATGGGGCATCCACAGCTTCCCTGGACAGCCTGTGCCTCACCACCCTCATAACAAAAATTTTTTCTTCCTTATATCTAATCTAAATTTATTCTTTTATTTTAAAGCCATTACCCCTTGTCCTATCACTACACTCTATTTCCTGCTTTCCTGTGGGTCTCCTCTAGGTACTGGAAGGCTGCTACAAGGTCTCCCCAGAGCCTTCTCTTCTCCAGGTTGAACACCCCCAATTACCTCAACCTCTCTTCACAGGAGAGGTTCCTCAGTCTTCTGATCATCCTCGTACATCTACATCCCTAACAGTCTCCGTATTGCCAGATGACACCATTTGTTTCTCTGGACTAGTGCTTGAAATCTGGAGCCTTCAAGCTGTTAAACTCAGTACATCAGCTCCATTGTTTATAAATTGTGTTTCTACTTCGCCATGTGAAGAGAGCAGCGAGCTCTAGATCAGCAATACGTAGAGCTCTGAAGCAAAGTACTTATGCTTTAATGTGGCAGAGCCAACAGGCACTTTGCAAGTGAGCAAGATAGTGCTAAACTCTACTGACACAAGCTTGTTTTCATGGCTTCCTGATGGAGCTACACATTTCACCCATTGACCTTTTTGACATTTTCCTGGTTTCCCTCCTGCAGGAGTACTTCAGCGGTAAAGTGCCATACTCTGCTGAACAAACTTGGCATCTCGTCAAGCTGACTTATTTGGTATGTATTTACACTTGTAGACTTTAGTACTCTCCTGGCAATTGAGCTTCCTTCCTGCCTACATAAATATGATTTCATTACTAGCTTTGTTTAGCTTTGTTTAGTTGTTGTTCTGCATCTGCGTGCTTTCCTTTTCAAAGCTGCCGAAGAGTTGCAGGTGTTGATCTTGATTTGTGCCCAAAGAATCCTGAACTCCATACCCCACCTGCTAGCTCTGATAATAAGCAGCACTCTTGACCTCTTACCTAAAACAAATCATAAAACCTCACCCTATCTTCTTTTCCTTTGAGGAGCCCATAACTTCTGTTAGAACTACAGCCTATGGTTTTGTTTCTTCTCAGAAAAAATGTATTCAGTGTCTCTCAAAGCTAATTTTCTGCCTTTTCTGTTTCCTATGTTCAGACCTGTATTTACAGAAGACAACCCAAGACAGGGAGGTTGACTTTGCACAAATGGTCCCAGAATACTTAGAATTCATCTTTTTTAAATTCTCATGAAGTGCAGGGAGAGATGTTATAAGCATAATCTGGAAAGAGATCAAAATCAAAGATGAAAACCTTATTTCCACTAGAAATGCTGTCTATTTGAGCAGGTTAGATGAAAGACGCAGGAACGTTCTCGCATGATTTGCTCATAACATTGTGCTGGCCCTCCAAAGGGGTGAGCAATCTCTGCTCCCATTGAAAGTAACATGTGTCTATGTTCATCAGGCTTTGTTGGTACAGGCAATGGCATCCTAAATGTCTCCTAGAAGACGAGGTAACTTTGAGGAAAATTTTCCTGCATATTTCTTGGAACTAATTTCTACTTCAAATCCTAGAACTGTGTTTGAACTAAAGCATTTCTGCTAGGGGAGAAGAAAACAAAACAAAACAACAAGAACAACAAAAAAAAAAAAAAGGCAACAGCAACACAACAACAACAAAAATTAAAAAATAAAACACCATAAATCTCACTTCACCAGGCTGGGACCTGGGTCTATAGCAGATGGAGCAGCTGCTGGAATAAGGGTAGATTTGTTTTTTTCTCCTGGGTGGGGGCTGACAGGAAAGGTTTCATGAGATGGAAGAGAGTCAAAGAAAGAAAGTGAAACCAAGCAGTCAATTTGCTAGCTGCAATCTTTGATCTGTGGCTGTCTGCAAACAGAATTGGAGCTCTGTGATTAGATGTACATGCTCATTATATGTTGTATTCTCCAAGCAGGCATTGTACATACAGCACAATGTATTCCGCTTCCTTCTGCCCAAATATCTTTTTTCATCTATATTGCATTAAGACCTTGAGGCCTATCATCGGGGAAAGAAAAAATACAATTTTCTTATTGTACAATGCATTTCATTCCCAGCTGCTGTATTAAATTTATTCTTATTTGAAGTGGTGTCTGTGAGTATAAATCATTTAAGTTTATATGTTTTTGTTGCTGCGGCAACAGTTTGACTAATTGAATTCCAAAGTGTCTCTCTCTATTTCAAAGCTATGATAAAGGGCACACATATTCTTAGCAGCAGAAGCCTGAAGCGAGAGGCAGGGGACAGGCAGCCCTGACAAAATGACATGTCCTCCATCTCCCCTGCACGGGCTTACCGGTGCCACCCTTGGCAATCAGTGGGGAGGAGGGCGAGGGCTGTGGAGGAGTCACTGCTACCTGCAAGCTCCCACTGAATGCAATGCTCAGAAATGCAGTCAGTGTCCTTAGCAGGATGGAGGAGGCATGGAAAAGAAGTGACTGAGGCTTTGGGAAGGTCACGATTTCTCTCTCTGTCTCACTGTTCCCTATCATTTATCAGTTCCCAATAGACCTGAAGTACTGGAGTACTTCGTGGTTTTAGACACGCCCATGTTATGTTAAGCCCATCTTCCTTCCATAGGGACATTGTTTGAGCTCCTGGGGCTTGTCTGCTAGCTGGGATCACACATGTTCCCATGGTATTTCTTGCCCCGTCAGTTTTTAGGAGGAAAATGCTCCTCATAGCTATGGCAGAGGGATAGGGAATATCCTGGGCAGCTCCAAATTTCCCCTGTGGGACTTGCAGGACAAAATCTACCCTGCTGTACGAATTTTTTCCAACTGTAAACTAGAGGTATGTGTTCCCCTAGACTGAGCCAGGAAGAGTGGAACACTAAAGATTGGCTCTTTGGAAGGGAATTTGTCCTGAGAGGATGGAAGAAAATTCCTTTCCAGGCAGAAATTTCCAGACATGAACCAGCCCCTCTGTGCTATTCCCAGCTTGTTCTGGCCACTTCTCGTAGCCTAGAGAGAGCTCGTTTTTTGTGTTAATTATGTAGGTGTTTATTACGGCCACAAAATGTTAATAGACAGCCTAATGGAAATCATGCTGGCTAATGAGGAGCTCCTGAATACCTGCTGCTTTTCTCTGGGAATAACGGCAGCCACAATTTAACAGGAAATAGCTCCCCCCACTCCTGCCCTGTGCTTTTACCTTCTGATTACATCGTGCTGTTAATTTTGTCTGGAGCTCTGCGACCTGGGGGAAGGCCAGGACCTCTCTCTTCCATCTGCCCAGAGGGGACGGAGGGGTCTGCTTCCCTCTCTGGCTTTCTAAAGGGTAATCTGTAAAGGGTTTTACAGAGCTTGAAAAGGTTACTGCGTGTGCCTGAGCTGAGGGTGGCAGGAATGAAGTACAGGGAGCCCTGATGGACTCGCTCCTTCCTTTGCCTGCCTGCCCCCAGGTGATGCTGTCAGATGCGGGGCATATGCTGCAGACTGACAGCACTGTTGTAGGCAGCCTCAGCTGCTGTTTATTTTGGTGTGGTTTTATTCGCAGCCCCATTAGATGCTCCACCAGCCACTGCATGCTCCTGTAATCACCTCGGATAGACAAATAGCAGGAACCTGCAACAGGCACTGGAAGGGGGCAGAATGGGGTGATTCCTAGGTAGTTTGTTCAGATGGTAAGGGTTTTTTGTTTTCTTCTTTATTTGCTTTTTAATGAATTTCCAAAGATTTCTATTACATAAGTGCTTTAAATCAATAATAAAAGGAAACTTTGTCCATCAGGCTGGCTAGCCACAGCTAACGAGGTTAAAATGCAAACTGTCAGCCTCTGGTTTGTTTTGCTGATGTAGAGAAGGGAAAGGGAGCTGTCTGAGGAGGGGTGAGGCTGCAGCCTAAATGTGGGGCTCAGAAAGGAGCAGAAACAAATAACTAGTGTGGCATTTATAGAGAAAAGAGCAGGCTAAATCTGGGTTCTTGTTGAACAAGAACAGGAGCAGGCAGAAGAGTGGTGGGTGGGAGTATCAGGGTGTACGTGTACGTGCTGGGTTGGGAGGAGTGTTGCACTGGGAGGATGCTGGTGGGAAGATGCCTGTGTGGTGGGTTGGCATAGGATGTGTATTCTCATGGGGAAAAGGAGGCTTCATCCATTGGAGATACTGAAAAGCTGTATAGCTGAAGCTGTATTAAAAAAATAATAATAATAAAAAAAAAAAAGTAAAAAATAAGACTGTTCACCAGGCAATATAGGAACTCCCAACTGGGACAAAGTTTCACAGTTTTTCCCTTGTGGGCAGAAATTTTCTGCTTCTGTCTCTGCATGCCAAAAATAAAATATATAAAAAAATGCAGTCTCACTGCTGCTGAAAGAGCCAAACAGTTGTCTTGCAGGCCATGTTAGTGAACAGTTGTGAAAACATCACGTTTCCTTGTGAAGGTGGGATTTCTCAGTAGTGAAGAGCTGCAAATGAGGCAACTTGCAGGGGTCCATATGGAGTTGCTGATAGGAAACCAACACCAGGCTCTTGGAAGTGTTTCAGAAGGGGGCTTTCAGGAAACAGCAGAAAAGTAGTTCAAAAGGTTGGTTCTTGGTAATACATAATGCCATAAAAATTGCATCTGAACATCTTCTGTTACCTGGACACTGGTACCCGGATCCTGTCAAGTGATTTCTCCGGCATCCATTGTGCCTGCTTTGAGTATAACAGGTTGTGCAGATTATTTTATGATCAATAAATATCCAGGCAGACACTGTGAAATTCCAATCAGAAAAATTTACAGCATTAAGGCAGATATTGTATAGCAGGATATAAATAAATAGAAATTGTCAGTCAAATTCCTGGCAGCTAGAGTGTGGTGTCAGTTGCAGTAAATTAAGCGTTACTTCACAAATCACTGTTATGGTTTTGCCCAGTAAGTGTATCTGTGAAAAAGCTTTTTTTTTCAACTTGCAGTGGTAAAAAATCCTTTGCTCCTGGTTATTTCTGCATGAAACCAGTGTCAAGTCAAGGTGACAGTGGTGAATTGTGCCTTATTCCTCAATCTTGATTCCAGTCCCAAGATGTCCTCAGGGGCGTTGAGTTTAGGTGCTGAGCTCTCCAAGCAACAAAAACCAACAACACAAGGAAGTTACTGAATCCTTTTTAGGTTAAGGAGGGTGTTCTGCACTGTTGAGGGGGTTGCTTGATGTGGTGGTGTGGAGACCCACTGACAGAGGGGAGGAGCAGCGTGGACTCTGTCTTCTCTACCAGGATGAAGTGAGCTGTGAAGGCTGTACCTGGGGGCAGGTGCGAAGAATAAATCAGATCAATAGTCAGACCTTCAGTTGCTGCACTTTGGACAATATTTCACCTATGGATTATTGCATTTTGTTCTAAGTATTATACTCGTTGGCCTGACACAAGCTCTAAAGCATCATCTGGAGGTTCCTGTGCTGTCGGGATGGCTGGAAAATGTGTTAATTTTCAGCATAGACTTTTGTGAATTAAAGCCGAATGTTCAGCATGGAACAGAAAGGAGAGGAGGACCAGCTAGTGGTAGTTTTGTACTTTATTTGAGAAGAGAGAGCTACATAAACTATGTCAGGAGGGTACAGGTCTACACACAGTTTTATCAATCAATAAATGGAGTTGTTAACGTAACACTGAGGATATGATACTTTGAAGAAGACATAGACACATGACCAAGGAATATTTACAGCTCTAACATACAATATATTTATATTTGAGAGAGAGATTCGTGTGCATCTGTGCGCACAGATACCCCTGTGTACACGTGGTGCACGCACGCGCACACGTAAATAGGTATAAAAGGCTTTAAAAAAAAAACTTACGTAATTCAAGAAATGAGTCTGCCTTTCATTTGCAGCAACTGACTATTTTTCAAGGTGGAAATGGTTCCAGTTTGTGGTGGTCTGGAGCGGAGGTTTCGCTTTGAAATCTCGGTTCTCCAGCGGTCGTTGGCTGAACCTGGAGCACGTCTTTGTGGTGTGGTGGTGGCAGGGGATGCGTGAGGTGCATGGAGGGGAGGGCAGCAGACATATGGGGAGGAGGGGGCGCACGGCCTCAGGGCTGGGGCAGTAAGGTGAAGATGAAAAAAATGACCTTTGGTGATGCCATTAAATCATCCTTTATACTAAACATAAATTATCGACACAGTTTTAAAAAAATAATTTTCTGTTTCATTTCAAGGCTGGGGGGAGAGGAAGGGACAATGCAGGGCAGAAGGGAAGGGAAGGTCTGGGGAGGGGAAATACCTCAGCACTTTAATAAAAGGTCCCTTGACCTCACTGCAAATCCTTAATTTTAAAAGTGTTCTTGTAAGTCTGACTAACACTGTATCAGTCGTCCCCTTCCATGGTGGCAGTGTACTCGATGCACGTGGCGTGGCAGGTAGAGGATGCCTCTTCCTCTGAACTGGGGCCAGTGGAGGTGGGCTGGGCAGGCAGAGGTTGTGACCACCTTGCTCTTGCCAGGTTCTCCCTTGAGGGGTAACCTGGGTTGTTCCCAGAAGGGGAGAAGGGTGAGTTGTGATTTGGAGAAGGGGAGACTGCAGGATGGAAAAGGTTGAGAACCAGCAATTCAGTTGGCAAATAGGATACAAAGGATGCCAAAAAAAAGCCCCAAACTAAGAAAACACATGGATTGGTACATGGGGTAAAAATAAATAAATTAAAAAATAAATAGATAAAAAAAAATAGACCGTCAAAAAATCAATTCAGCAAGCATCACCAGAGGATTTGTTTTCTGCTCATGCAGACTTTCAGTGACATTAACAGAGATTAAAATAAGCTGGTTTAAATAATAGTAACAACAAAATCTCTACCAAAATATCTTTCCTCTGGGATCTAGCCCCATCCCCCTCTTGTTGCCAGCTCTCCTGCCAGAGTGAGCTGTGGATCAGCACCTTCTGGGGCCAAGCCTGCCTGTGTGGCCGAAGGGCAGGTCAGCTAGGTGTAGGAGCAGTTTCCTGCATGTTAAATATACCCATGGCATTTTTTAGAGTGGTGTTTCTCCTAGTGACAAGAGTGCCAGCATGGGAAATGCCTGAGGGTGTGTACCCTCGATTTTACCTGGGGAAACCTTGCCTCCTTACCCAACACACAAGAGGCAGAGGGAGCTGCAGCACTTGCTGAAAGCTAAATCAATGTCAGTTGTTTGCCTGCACAAAAATCCTTCATTTCTATTGAAATAACATATGTAAAGTAGCACTTTGTTAAGACAAGGTAGGGGAGAGGAAGGTTATTTAGAGTATTTATTTATTTATTTTTGTTCTGCTTTAAGCCTATCTATACGAAGCTCTCATGCAAGAAATTGCCTCCCAGTTTAGCTGAAAATTTAAAGGACACTTCTGGGAAAAAAAGAAAAAGGCAATTCTCTTTCACACAGGGAATTGGCTGGGTGTGGGGGCTGAGCAGGGCAAGTGAGGGATCTAAAACAAGACAGCCTGTTCATACTGAAACCAGAGCAATCCAAGAGCAGAATAAACCCAGTGGAAATCATAGTATTTTTAAGGGTTTGTAGCAGAAAAGGTGGGCCTTTGTTTCTCCAAACCTTCAGCACTCATTCAGATGAGTACATCATTTTGTAGTGACTGCTTCCTCACATCCATAGCACTCTCCTGGTCAGAACTCTCTACTGCCTTACCACAGTGCATATATGACTTTTACTACTCTCACTATGGCTGACCCCTTACTGAGATTTGAGTCCTTGCCTATTTGCTTCCTCTCCCAATGTCCCAGCAGGCTTCCTTTCTTCAGCACCATTTGCTCTCTGAGCCCCTTATTAAATCATCTTTGCAGTCCCCTGCAAGTTCTTCCTTCCTAGGTGTCCCTAAGCATCAGAAAACTGGCCACAATTCCTTGCTTTCAGTATTGTTACTCACAAGTTTTGAGGTTCTGTGTCTCAGGCACCTCCCAGTCCTCACTTTCTCTGAGTGTCAGTCCAGATGTCCCATACTCATGACTGCAAATCACTGCTGGAGTATGTAGGGGAAAGGATATGGAGGAAGCTGTTTGTAGGAGAATATATGTGCTGGGGAGGGAGGAAGAGCCCATCTTTCTGGCTTACCTTTCTATCCTTTCTTCCTCACCTTATGTTTTTCAGGGATGGAATTAGACCTTCATGTCCCTGTGCAAAGCTTCTCTTAGTGAAATCCCAAGACTGCAGGCTGACCAAGGTGGATGCTGAAGAACCTGCCTTCTCCTATACATGAGGCATAACTTATTTTTCATTCAGAGCCATGTCTGTTGGTGCTTGCTCTTTCCTGCATAGCTTTTCATCTTTGGCTGACTCTTTTCTGACAGGTCTCCATTACACAGTAATGTGACTTTTTTATGGATTGATGTTGAAATGATTTTTAGGGGCTACAGTGTCATTTTTATGCCCCTTACTTTGAATTTTCCAGGAGATCTGTCTGTTGATTCGTTACAAACAGTAAATTTAGCTGATGGTCAAAGCTGAATCACATGAAATAAATACTCAATTTCTAAACTGCTAACGGTATAGTCTCTCTCTATATGTCAGGCTGTCCCAGTAGACTGGAAGATAAGAAAGTTTCACAGTCCAACTAAGAGACCGAATGTTCTCAGGTGGAACACAAGTGTGGGAAAAAAGCCAGGCAGAAGGTTTAATTCTAGCAGAAGAATTGTTCTTTTGTATCGGATTGATTGATTAGTGTTTTAACCCATCCTCCATCAATTGAAAACAGATACCAGTTGCCCATTTTGTGTAGGAGGAAGGATGGGAGGGGAGAGGGATGGGGTGAGGCTGGCGGCCGCTGTCCCTGGTGCTGATCCCAGTCAGTGGGTCCATGGAAATTCTCGTCCAGGCAGCTGGTTTTCTTGTTCTTGAGTATTGAACCAGTTTGTCCTCACTGGGAATAGTATGTGCATCGAAGAAAGAGGGGTGTTTTTTTGTTTGTTTGTTTGTTTTGTTTGTTTGTTTGTTTGTTTGTTTAAAAAAAAAAAAGACACCATCCAGCAGGATCTGGTCTCTCTCTTCTCTTCCTCTCCCAAATCTGCCTTTTACCTTAATTTCAGATTTCAAGGAGGCCATAAGGCAGGATTTGTCTTGTATTAGCAGAAGGAGACAAAGGAAATTAAAAGTGAGGGGAGGTTTGTAGGACAGAGATCTGCTCTTGTCTTGATGGCCAATGTTCTTTGTTGCCAGGGTGAATATTCTGATTCTTTTCTCACGTACAGCGGTGGATTTTCTTGTACTATAAACCAACCAATCTCTTTTCATATGTTGTGAGGTTTTTTTGTTTTGTTTTGTTTTTTGTTTTTCTTGTAGAATTTCTCTTCTTCTCTCCTGACATCCTGTTCCTAACATTACAGCAATCATCAGTATCCATGGCCTTCACTGACTTCAGACACAGTTGTGGGTGTTCAACCCCTTCAAGGTTTAGCCGGCTGCTGCACAGGAAGGTTTAGTTACACAGCTACAACAAATCACTCCTTTTCTGATTATTTCTATTGTTTCAGTCTAGCTACATAAGAAGAAGTCTGGACTCGAACAGATCCCAGCCGGAATCAATCCCAACCATCTCTCCAGCAATCAGAACAACCTGCTGGGGGCTGAGTAACAGCTGAATTCTTGGTGAGAGAAATTACAGGCATAAAAACAAAATCAAATAGACTCCTTGTGCTCATTCAACATTTCAAGGCATATTTATAGGTACTGCTGCATGGCATCTTAAATATCTCAGTTTAAAAAGAAACTGCATTACTTCTGTTGGGGAAAATAATTTTTCTGTTCTGTCACTTTCACTGTCTTTGCCCCGATGAAAAAAAAAGAATAGAAATGCACTGAATTAAATACCCATTCAGACCTTGCCGTCTCCTCTTTGAACTGTCTGGATACCCCAGAGATAGATCTGTGAAGATGAGAAGATCTGAAGGTCATCCGAAGGCCAACAAAACTGGTATAGGAACATGAGAGCTGAACAATAAGCTGCTAATTAAAAGCTGGGGTTTTCTTGCTCTATGAAGGTAGGAAGGGCTTGGTATAGGCAAAGAGGTGACCTTGCAGTCCAGCTCCTAGTTGGGTCACTTCCTTAGACTCCTGCATTGCATCCCTCTCTACCTGTTCCCAAGTCTCACTGTCAGTGGAAAGAAAAGCCCAAGAGAAATTTTACCACTGATGAAGATCCCTGCATAAGGGAGAGAAATCCACCCTATTCCACTTTTACTTTCAAGACAGAGAGACCCTAATTCTCATACTAGGTAAGCAGGAGGGAAAACCACACAAGCCACAGCTTTGAGCTCCCTGCTGAGTGTATCAAAGTAGAAACAAGTTAACAGGACAGACTGATAGACAGCTTTTCCCTCTAGCCCACTGAAATTCTTTGAAAAGGTATGAACAAAAAAATAGTGTAAAAATTGGGGAGGGTGCTTTTTTACACTTTAAGAGGGAGAATATTCTTCCAAAATGTTCACAGGACTATTGAACAATGGATCAGCTTTCGTTATAGACATCTGAGGCAGAAGGTACATGGCTGACAATGTTTGTGTTCTGTAATGGTCTGGGAGAAAAAAAAACATTTAGCAGATAATAGTATTTGCCTTGGGAACAGGAGTCAGGGAGCCTCAAGTGGGGAGGACTTTAGATACCGAACTAAAGCAGCAAACTTGCCATTGGTCAAGGACTTGAGGGAGCTAAACTCCTCTATCACATGCCTGAGACTCAAGTGCTCTGTAATCTCTGTGGCATAGACAACTAGGCACCATTGTGGACAGCACATGGCTGCTGAATGGTGAAAGCAGATGACTGGGCAGAGCAAAACCAGAAGGCCTCAAATCACAATCACAAAAGTCAGCTCTTGAGATTAAATTGAGATTAAATCAACCCAGCCACCAGAAGGGTGTCACACAGCATTGCAGAAACACAACTTACTACCAGACACAGGAGGGCTCTTGTAAAAATCTCCATGCTCCCACTTCCCCCATGCCCCTTCCCACCTCCGCACACACATACACACTCTTCCATATATAGCAAAAAATATCAAGGTTATGTGTTTCCTGAAATAAGGTTGACTGAATAGATACACTTACAGAGAATTCTTTGTAAAGCTATAGCAAAATGAGTAAGAGTGCATCGCTACCATGGGAAATAAAAAGAAAAGTAACCCAACTGCAATTCAGCCAGAATCATTCCAAACCCCAAAGGTTGGCCTCTTTTTTTTTTTTTTTCTTTAATGTGTCTGACATTTTATGGCATCAATAATGCAAACAAAGAGGAAATCATATTTGCAGAACACTAATGCACGGATGTCTAAAGCGAAATACAATACTGATTACTTTTTAAATGAAGCCACCAGGTTTTGATGTGCTGTGGCGGTTAAATTGGTCCATCAAATTCCTTCCCCAGTCCAAAGCAACAGCTTGACCTTCTCTATAACCTTGGATAGCCTTCTCAGCTGCATTCTGATTGGGAATGGTAAATGTTAGTTTGAAGTGATCTTCCTTATGGTCCTGATTTCAGAAGTACCAGGAGCACACATCTGAAGCTGAGGGGAACGTCAGGCATGTCACCACTTCATAGTCTATTCAATGACTTTGACAAACATAACAATAAACCTACTACTAAGACCTGCTGGTGAAAGGATGGATAGGCTCTGAAAGAGATTTCCAGACGTACTAGTGAGATTTTGCCCTTATGGTTAGTGACTAATCTATTCTGCACCTGATAGCTGGTCTCTTGCTTAGACCTTTCTGCAGATGATTGCAGAGGAATGCCTGAGTTTGAAAATAAGTGTATGAATAAGAAGGTGTGGCAAAAACAAATACTTTCCTTTCCTCTTCCAGTTTTTTTAGATGTTAGTGGTTTGATTTTTTTCATGAAAAAGTGGATTTCAGAGATACATCTTGAATACCACAGGCAGGATTTTCTCTACACATAAGAGAGTGAAGAAGCTGTTGGGCTCCTGCCTCTTGCTGCTCATCCCACTCTTCCAGCAAAAGACAAAAGGGCTTGGTTCTGGCCTCCGCTTCCAACCTAACAGTGGGAGCACTGAGTTCAGGAGTCAGGAGATTTATTTTGTAATGTCCTCTGACTTGCACTGAGTGAGCAGTGTGAACTTCTTTAATTTATGCAGTTCTGGTTTGGTAGACAGAGTTAATAGTGTGCCTGTGGGCTAGTGGGTAGGGTTGGATGCCATCGACTCTCATCAGCTGGGAGTTTGTCTGCCATTCAGTCCTGGATGAGGTCTGATCAGTGCACTGTGGGGATTGCATGCTTTGGAGTTAATCAGTGCAAGCAGCTAATTGCCACTGGTTAACTAGTGCCATTTAATTAGGTCTGGGTTGTTGGATGGATTTGTGAAGGGAGCTGTTTATCACTAGCAAAAAAAAGTCAGCCTTGTGATGCAAACCTCTTTAGGGAATTTAAAAAAAAAAAAAAAAAAAAAAAAAAGCCAAGCTGGAGCTACTGTCACTATGGCAGGGTAGAAAATCAAAATCAGTTTCAGCAGAACTGGCCTGGATGAGGTTAGAGTCACACTCTGCTGGGGTCAAAAATGATAGCGGCTGCTCCCCGACCCTTTCTCCTGTGCAGAAGGGTGGGACACCGTGGGCTTCAGCTGGGATTTACAGGAGATACCCCACATGCATTACAATGAGCTTTGCTGTAAAATTCACTGCACAGAGGTTAATCTAGATGTCAACATTGCCTGACAGCAGTGAAATTACTCCGGGGCAGTGCTCCTTCTGAAGTCTTAATATAACAGTCAATTCCATCCTGCCTGCAGGAAATGAAAGTTTTCTGCTTTGTGTGCGGAATCATTCGGCGCCAATTTTCTCACTGTTTGAAGTCCAAACTGTTTGTGGTCTCGGGATTCACCTCACATTAAGACTTTCGCTTCATTTAAAAACTCTGCTAGTCAAGTCCTGAGAACTGCAAGGACAGGAGCTGCATAGGGAGAAAAAGAAGAGGGCAGGGGGAGAAATCTTATCCCTCCTACCACATCCAAATCAAACAGCTTCACCAGCCCTCTGTGCTCTGAACACAGTGAATGCAGCAACTCAGCTATCTAAATATCAAGCAACAAAGATTGGGGAGGTTGGAAACCAGCAGAGAGAGAGAGAAAGCATGCGAGAAAATATCCGGACCTCCCAGAGCTATGATTTTCTTTAGAGGTATTTCAGTCCTTCCCTGCTGGGACCTTGTCCTAAGAAGCCAGTAGTTCAGCAGTTAAACACCCCGACAGAACAACTGCTCAAGTTTTTAGCTGTAGGATCAGTCACTTGTGCCGGGCGGGAGATCAGTTCCCACAGAGGGTTCCTGATGGTGTGGGGAAGTGATGGTTAGATTTGTTGTGCCTCTTTTCTCCTTGGAGAGATGCTACTATTGCAGGGTTAGCAGGAAAGAGGAGAAATGTTGGTCACTCCTCCAGTCTAAAAAGACTGGTCAGATTGGGTTTGTGAGAAGTAAAGACACTGAGATGAAAACAACCTATCAGCTCACTTAGTTCAGCCCCAGAAAAAAAGAAAAAAAAAAAAAGAAAAAAAAAAGCAGTAAGATTGTTTTCTTCTTTGGTCTCTTTGGTCTCTTATCTCTTTCCTTGGTTCAGTTTGTCATAGTTGCAGGCAATGGGCCTCCTATCACTTCTCTGAGGGAGCTGTTTCATTGCTCAGTAGTGTACTGGGAGGGAATAAGAGACATGGGAGAGCCCAAATGCTCCGGTTTTCATATTTGAGCAATGACTGACAGCTCTGTTTGTGTCATATATGACACAGCCATCCAGAATGAATGTTTGAAAAAACCTATTTTCTCCAGGCTTGAAATTCAATATCTCACTTGCAAAGGAGACACTCATTTTGGGGGACTTAACAGCTTAACAGCTACTTGAAGAAACCTTAAATGTGTACTGATGCAAGAGCCTGATGGGGAGCACCTTAGTGTTGAGCAAGTTTGGCCACTCCTGGAAAACACTGCTGAGAGGGGAAATTTCTCTTTTTATATTCTTGATACTCATTTGGAGCCTAGCTCCACTCCTATTCCTTGCCAGAAAACCAGGAAACAAGGACAGAGACAATGCACCACAAATTCAGCTACTTGCTTTGCCATTTCATTAACCACTGGGATTCAGTGGGGCAAAGGATGTGGGCACTCCCTGGAGAGGAAAATTGAGCAAGATTTAATGCAACTTTTGAAGATCACATTGCCAAATGGAACATGGTCTCCACCCAGAAATGTACATGAATGACTGATGATCAAGTGTCCAGAACTACTTACGGTTTTGTGGGCTTGCAGTGACCCAGGTCTGCATTCTTTGATCCATAGCCTGAATTCAGGGAAACTCATGCACTTGATTTTGGGGAAGTAAGAGCCCTTCATGTGGAAGGAACCAGCTCATGTAATCCTATTATAATCCTGTCTGTGGCCCAGAAAAACTTAACTTTGTCATTCCTTATAACAGTTGTATTTTCTTATAGGGGAAAAAAAAAAAAAAAAAAAAAAAACTAATGAACACAAACCTTGCCTATTTTTTTCCTGCCTGGATAAATGGTCCCTTGCTTTTATTGATATATGTCTCCTTTTTAAACCAGTATTTTTCCAGTATAACGTCTTGAATTTCCTAGTGTCCTAGTATGTTTCTATTTTCCTTTTTTTTTTTTTTTATTTGCTTGTATACACTGTGGTACTTAAAATTCTATGCCACACTCCCGAAACCAGTCTCAATTTCCTAACCCAAGATCCTCACTTGCCTTCTACAACCAGCCCTTCCTTTTCCTTGGCTTTTTTATTTCCCCACATATTTTACCACCTTGTTCCGCCCACTCCTGGGGACAAGCAGACGGCTCAAAGCTAATGATGTCTCTCAACCAAGCAGCCTCTCCAAAGGCATTCCAGACTTTTCACATTTGTCTGTGCAGCACGTGCTCCCAGAGCCACCTGTCTGCAATTCAACACCCCATGGGCAGAGGCACAGGCCTGAAATGAGGCAGCCCAGGCTCTTTTTCACCCCTAAAATACATGCCTCAAGGGATATTTAGATCAATATGCAATTTTTTGTGGGAGACAGGGTGGGCTTCCAATCTGTCAGATCGTTGCAAGTCTTCCCTTTTAGCCACATTTCAGCTTTCAACTTGGAAGCTGCCAGACCATGATGGAAGGAAAAATAATGGCTGGGAAAGACAAGACAGGCCACAGATGAGCCCATAAGGCTAGAGCCAAATTTACTGCCCACACTTTGCAGCCCTGGCATCAAATTGCCATCTGTATCATGCACTAAATAGTGCCTTCCCCACCGGGACAGCATCACGTCAGTGACACCCTTAAGGGACTGAGTTGGTGCTCACGTTTGCAGTGCTCAGGAGCAGAATGCTGCTTGGATGGGCGCCATGGCCTCTTGTCAGCAGTGCCTAGAGCAGCATTCCTCCCAGCTCCCTTTCAGGAAGCCCCTTCAGAAAACTGCTGATAGTGGAGGTCAGGTGCTGGGAACAAGGTCTGGCCTGCCCTGGACCTGGATGAGACCTGTTGGTGCTCCCATGCCACAGGGATTGCTCTCCTCTCTTAGCAGAGGCTGGGGCAATGGGATGTCACTATCTTGGAAATGGAGAAGGAGCACAAACTCATTTCTCTTTGCCTCCAAATGTTGCCCACACTGAGACTTATGGCACTCCGTGAGGGTTTCCCCCAAATCTGCTCTTCCTCCTCCCTTCACATGCAGTGGGGCAGTGGCAGGATCCCCTCAAGAGCCCCTCATCCCACAGGGAAGGCGCCACCATCCATGCTGATGGGCTGCTCCTCTTCTGGCCCAGGGAAGGTTCTTCTGGAAATGAGGTCTCAGGGTGTTCACCAGGAACTCGGCACAGATGCTTTCCCTCTTCCTCTCCAAAACCAGGCCTCTCTTCCCCTCCTGACCAGGCCTGTCATACCGAAAAGGGACGCAGCAGTTTCAATCACGTCTCCAAAATACAACACAGCCCCTTCTTCCCCGCCAACAAACCTCCATCCAGCACCACCAGGCCAAGGGGCACAGGGAAGCAGCAGCAGACAAGGAGATGTCACTACAGCTTGTCCTGTTCTTCTGAGCAATTGCTCACAACTGGCTTTGACAAAAGGGCCTTTTTCTGAGGCAGTCACTGCACTCGGTGGGGCTAACAGCAAAGTAGACAGCCTGAACCTTGGTCTGAGCCAGTTCACATCTTCTGGGGACCCATCCCCTTGCCTCTTACAGGCTTATTTCTCACCACATGGCCCCGAAGCCTGGTGAGATGCTCAGCTACTGTGCTTGCCTCACTGTCGTGACCATACAAATAGCTGGCACAAGGGACAGGGCGGTGGTGGTGGGGAGGAGAGGAAGGAGGAAAGAAGGAAGAAAGGAAGATATAGCTATTATGCATAATGGTTCTAGGGGAGTAACGGCTATGGGAACACAGTGTCTTTAGGTAATTTGTTGTGTGAAGGCCCATGAAAGTGGTAAAAAGAGAAATGAGAGCCAGAGAGGAGGGTGGACAAAATGGTGGCCTGGCACAGGCCAGCACTGTGCCTGGGAGCCACGAGAGCAGGAGGCCTTTTGGGGCATGGGGCAGGCAGCCCCAGAGAAGGGATTCCTTTTGGAGGCACTGGGCTATGAGCAGCCACCACTTCTTCTCCCTGCGTACACTCTCCAGTCCTGTCAGCCAAGCAGCCTGCATACAAAGAGAGCCATGCCAGGGCTAGCAACCCTTCAACCAGTTTTTTTCACTTCCAAAGATGAACCTTAGCTGGTGGGTGAGGAAAAAGGCTGTGTCCTTATTCCCATATGGTTACTGCCACCCATCCCCTCACCCAAGCACAAACTGAACCCATGGACACTGCTGCCACCACAAACTTCCTTGGAGAATTGTCTCCTGCCTCATTTGAAACCATAAGGTCAGAGCCATGAGTGGGAGGTAGAGAAGGGCAAGAGACGAGGAGGATGAGGAGAGGATGCAAAGCCTTCCCTTTCAGTAGCTGGCCATAACCAGGTCTCAGCCAGTCTCACCCATCTCCTCTTGCATCCTGGCCCTGAACACCACTCTGGCTTTGGGAAGGAGTCAAAATCACTTCTCCGTCTCCTCTTCCCCTATCTGCATTCCCTTCCAGACAAGCACCACATCCAAGCAGGCTATTTTTGTGCTGGCGATTGTCGCCTTCTCAAAATTGCCTTGACAATGCCTGTGGCGTCCGCTCCCTGCCTCCTGAGAGCGGCTGCCAAGCTGAGGTTCCCCCTCATCCTCCACTACTGGAGGAAAAATAAAAAAGCAACCCAGGAAGGTTTTGTTTTCTCAGCCCAGTCTGGATGGGCAGGATTCAGCGTCTGACTCAGCCGTTCCCCAGATAGGGATAATTTCCTGCTCCAGGGAGGTGGGCTGTAGGGAGGATGCTGCTGTCTCTCCCTGGCTGTCCCCAGCACCCCCTGTCGCTGCTGTCAGCCCTTTATCCTCATTGAGATGCAAGGCTGGCCACTGCGGCCATCCGCTGAGCTGTCTGCTCCTGAAGGCACCTTCCCTTCCTTCCCCCCTCCTCCCAGGGCTGCCTGTGGAGCTATTCTTCAGCCTCTGCATTTCACAACAGCTCAAAGGCAGATGCATCAATCCTTTCAGGGGATGGGGACGTGAGGAGAATGGCAAGGGGGCCGCAGGCAGGTGTTGGTAGGTTCCCAGCCATCTCACAAGCCTTGTCCCCCTCCCTTGCACCCACTGGCTTGTGCCCAAGGCTTGGACTGAGGCATGGGGCAGGGATGGGGAAGGGAAGAGGATAGGGAGGGAGAGCACTGGGATATGCTGACCCCATAGGCACGCTCAGCTGGCATGCAAGCAATTCCCAGCTGGTCTGCTCACTGCAGCCTTCCCCCGTGCATGAAACAAGGGATGCAACCCTGTCTGCTGAGGGTCTACACCAATATAGCTGTGGTGTGGACAGCTGAGGCAGGGGAACAATCCCATGGCCTCAACGAAAGTGAAGGGTGAGGAGAAAAGGCAAGGGCTGGGGCTGGGGGGGTTGTTCCTCTCATCTCTGCCAGGTGCAGAGAAGAACAGCACTCCTGTCTCACACACCAGAATGGGTTGGGATGAATCAGGAATGGTTTTTAGGATGCCCCTCAGCCCACTGGGGGGTCCCTTCGGTGCCACTGCTCTCCTGCCCCAGAGAGGGAGGGAGGGCTGGGTCCGGCCGACGCGCTGTCTGCGGGAGGGCAGCTGGTTCCCGGTGTGTGTTTTACCCGTAGGTGCCACAATCCTTTGACTGTGTGTTTGAAAGCCTTGAGTCTATACAGTTAAGAATCAGCAAATTAGAAAAATTGTCCTGAAATGTTGGAGGGAGGAAAAAAGGCAGGAAGGCAGAGAGGGGCAGGGAGGGATGGAGAAGGAGGAAAGGGCTTGGTAAAAGAGTTCATCCAGGGGCACTGCCCTGGCTTTGCGCCCATCACCTGTGGGCTGGGAAGGAGGAAGGGAGGCGAGGACAAAAAGGGAGGACTGATTTCACACATTCAGTGCATATCATACAACCGGGGCAGGGCTTTCCTCCCAGAGCTCCTACCCAGGCTGGCATCACTGCTGTAGCCAGACTAGAGCCCTGCCCAACAGCCCGAACCATACTCACAGCAGGGTTACAATTCACTGCTTCATTGCTCGGGGGAAGATACCTTCTCCTTTCTTCTTTTCTTTTCTTTTTTTTTTTTTTTTTTTTAATTATATATATATAATTACTTTTTTGTCTCCCATTTTTTTGTTTCTTTTTTTTTTTTTTTTTAAGTCTTATTTTTCTGTAACAGCAGCTTCTTTCTGTATTGGTGTGGAATTTATATATAGAGAGATATCTATAAATATATATAAGCCAAACTGCCTTACAGGTCATTTTTTTGTGGGATTTTTGTTGTTTTGCTTTCTGTTTTGTTTTGTTTTGTTTTCAGTGTTGTATGTGTAGCAGGCACTTGAGTTTATATGAAGATGTTTGCTTGGGAGCTGAGGGGCAAAGGACTGGGGAGGGGGAGAGGGAAGGAAGGACGGAAGAAAGGAGCAGGGACTTTTGACAAGTGGCCACTGCTAGCCAAGGATGTCCAGGTAGATTGGTGTGGCCTTGCCCAGAGCATGAAGAATCTTGTAGATCTCCTTGATGTTGAGCCGTTGCTGAGGTTCTCTCTGCCAGCAGCCCAACATGATGTCATAAACCTCCTTGGGGCAGACTCGAGGTCTTTCCAAAACTCGGCCTTGGGTAATGCACTCAATGACCTGAAAGAAAGAAAAAGAAGAATAACTCAGCACGATCTGGGCAGTTTCTGGACGATGTCCTGTCCCGGATACTTCTTGGCCATTGAGGGAATGGGAATGCTGAGGAGCCTAGAGGTCCACAGATCCTCAGTGCTCATCTGTGTGTCAGAAATAATAGTTTTACAGGGAGAAGTTTGTCTCCAGAAGCAGTCTTGAAGCTCCTCAAAACTTTCCTCATTTGACACCTCCCTCCCTCACTGCACCCTTCAGGCAGGAGGTTACAAGCAAATTGCGTGATGTTTTAATTGAAGTTGTCAGGTTTTTCCTGATAGTTGAAGAATGAAAAAAAAAAAAAAAAAAGCTTTACAATCCCCAAACTAAACTGATATTTTACACAGCTGAAATGTTGTTTTATTTCCCTGAAAATCAAGTCCTTTCCACTGCAAAGCCCAGGAGAGTTCCACGAGAGAGTTCAGCACTTCTCTTTCTACCTTCATCTCCAAGGGCAGCTTTGCTTCATTTTGACACAGAAAAGCAGTTGGAAAAATAAAAAATAAAAAAAAAAAAATCATCTCAAATCACATCTGTGATGGAGAAAAAAAAAAAAACTGCCGTGTTAACAGTTTGTTCTGGGTCAGGTCAGTGCTGCTAATGAGAGAAATGTGAGCTCTTGGACAGCATGAAATTCTCTTCAGAGGGATGCTAGTGGCATCCCCTATGTGTCTGTTTGAGTTTTGCTCACCGAAGGAATGGATGCAAAGGGAATGAGGGTACGAGTTGTCAGAGAGCTGCTATTACCTCCTGGCCTCCTTGGCTGGAGCCGATGAGCCCTGGCATTGCAGTGTGCGAGTGACCTGCCACGCTCTGCTGACAGACACAGATCCCAAGCAGTGTGTTGAGGGAAGCCACCCAGCAAGGGGTGTTTGGAATTTATCAGTTATGAATAGTAATGGCCCTGCCACACAGCTCAACGGATACTTATCGCTCTGCTGTTTGCATATAAATGCAGAGGGGCGCGATTAGGATCTGCTGAAAGCAGGCCAAGGCGGATGCAGTGTGCAGAGAAGCCTGCATCAAGGCAAAGCTGTTGGCAGCATTGACATATGAGAGGACGTAGGAGGTACAGGAGGTAAGTTATGGTTTCTGACAGGCATCCTGGACATGCAGAGGAGCCCTGCGGTGGGCCCTGTCTCTCCAGAGCAAAGGGCACAGGGCTAATGGACTGGCTGAGGCTTTCAGATTAAGTTGTTCCCTGCCTCATCCACCTGCTGTGAAAGGGTGTCCTCCAGCCCTGAACAAACCTGCTGAAAGTGCTCTGGAGGCCACGCAGGCACTGCAGAAAGGAAGGCAAACCTAAACCTTGGCAATGCCCTCACCCAGCGTGCTGCTGCTTGGCCCACCAGGCTTTATGGTGGTGGCCAGGCTGCGCTGCTCTGATGTCTCCTCGTCCAGGAGCTGGTGGAGCCATCAGTCCCCTGGGTTCTTCCCCTTCTCCATGACCAACAAAATGAGCCAAATAAGAGCTAATACAGCTCCCTCCCAGCAGGATAGCATGGTGTGGGTGAGACTCCTTAGCTCTCAGAAAGAAGTGGACACAGTGGTAGGACAGGGAATTACACAGCTCTTCCAGGGATGGTAGGAAAACCAATACCCTGCATCTGTGCAGCTCTTCACTATCCCTCCTCCTGCCTGGGGTACGTTTCTCAGCCCCACTATCCTGCAGAGGAAACTGAGGCAGAAAACACGAGGACAGCCAAGCTCTCTTTTCCAGCCTGCCTCTCACCACATGCTCATTTGTGTGTGTTTGTATTTACCCTCCCAGGGAAATGCAAGAGCAGCTCATTAAGTAGCGTGACAAATAACTTCTGTCGCTGTCTATTCCATTGTTTGTGTCTCTAAAATGTTTGCGTGTGCTACTTTGGGATATGCAGTCAGGCCCCATTGAGCACACGAATGGGCAAGTATTAGAGATGTAAAGCAACACCTTGGATTTGCCATCTCTGCAACTCACTTAATTAAGGGATCTGTATCCAGAAAGCAGAAATGCACATTTCTCATTACAAAAGGTGAAATTTCTGAAATCCATTAGATACACAGTAGGATAAAAATGTGCAAGGTTCCCACACACGGCTCTGTCAATGCATCCGGCTCCTCGTCTATAATACCCCCTGCTATTCTGAGCAAAAAATCTTCCAGTGCCTTTCTGCTGATGTGCCTCAGACCTTGGCTTTGACACTCTGCTAATCCTAGCCAGCCTTCCCTCGACTTTTTTTACAGCGCAGCCCTACACTGTTATTCAAAGAAATAACAAGGATGAACCAGCCCCTCGGGTCCCATCCTCAAGGAACAGGGGCAAACTCTATAATAGGTGTCCCCGTGGCAAACAGCCCCACAGAAGTGTGCCACATGCTTCAAACACTTTCTCACAAACTGAAGGCTGCAGTAACAGTGTCAGCTACAAAATAAGGAGAAAGAGAGCATAGGAAATGCAGGGTGACTCAATAACTTATATCTGAGCAGTAATTTGGGTATTCTGTCAGCACACAAGAGTTTATCAGGTGCGGCTGTTACAGAGCAATGTCAGGAACTCAGAGGGCAGAGACTGGGGATAACCCACTGCATGGCTTTGGCAGAACCCTTTCATTCCTGAGTGCCTTGCTTTCCCCAGCTCTTAAATGGAGATAATGACACTTTTGCCATCTGCAGTTTCTTATCTCTGTATCTAAAAAACCAAATAATTATCACGGGTGCCGATGAGAGGACAATCAGCGTATGGATTGCTTTGCAAGCAGTCTGGAAAGCAGGGATGGTAACAAGCAGTGTTTCCAGCTGAAGGTGTCTCAGCACTGTTGTACCTCTGTGTTTGAGAGCTGGAACCAGGGCTGCTTCCCGTACGTGAAGATCTCCCAGAGGATCACCCCGAAGCTCCAGACGTCGCTCTCCGTCGTGAACTTCCTGTACATGATGCTCTCCGGAGGCATCCAGCGGATGGGCAGCATGGTGTGTCCTCCAACCTGTGGGAGGACAAAGGCAGGAGGAGATCTGAGTGAACGGAGCCCTGGGGAAGGGAGCAGCCCTTACATAAAGTGAACAAACTCAGGGCTTCCCCGCGAGCTCCATCAACAAGGAGCTGCTCGAAAGAGCTAGGTTGGATGCTGCCTCCCTGCCCGCCCAGGGGCTTACCCGCCAGTCCCACCTGGTTAATATGACGGATAGGGAGTGAAATGTATCGAGATAAATGATGTTGTCTCCTCCCAAAACAGGCTTGTAAAGAAATCAAATGACAAACTGCCAAGCACATCCTCAGACCCTACACTGGTGGTGAACCAGGAGGCAAGGCAAGGAGCAGAGCATTCGGCAAGGTGCTGGGATGAGTTTTGCAGGGCCTCAGTGCTCTGAAGCATCCTCCAGAAATACAGAGAGGGCTTTGTCCCTCCTCGGCAAGGCTTGCTAAAATCCATACACAGGCATCTGCACATCACCTAATTACGTGGAAGATTTTTTGCACTCATAAAACTGTGCTACAGGCCTTTTCAAAGAGTTCTTTGAATATGTAAATGACTGCAGGACCGCACTGCAAAAAGGCGGTCTGTTTGTAAAGAACGGGCTCTTACAGGCAGGGATATGCCCAGTGTTTGATGGAGGCAGGAAAGCCAGCCCCTTTGGAGAGCCTGGAAATGGAAGAGCCCATGGATGAGGTCCCATCAGGGCGTGCTATGTGAGGGAAAGGCCCTCTCTCCATCACAGTCTGCCTTTCTCTAGGGCACTTGAGTCCAGCAGGTGAAAACATGCAAAGATGTCGAAAGCAGATGGATTTACCTTCAGATCCACTAGAGGTTTCTAAACAAGTGTCTCTAAGCAGGGAAAGTTTTTTTTCCTCTGTTCTGTCCTATACAAGAAGCACCATCTGTGGGGAAGCAGCTAGTTGATAAGCCCAGCCGGTGCTGGGAGCAGCACAGCCACGAGGCTCCAGCACTCGTTTCTGCTGAGGATAAAGCGTCCAAGGGTTTAGCAGTGATGAGAGACGGTGCTTTTGTGATGCTGCTCAGAAGTCTGCTTGTCTCATTATGGACACCAAAAAAAAGCAAGCGCTAATAACTTTGTAGCACCACAGCTGAATCAAACAGGCAGAAATCTCTCTGGTCCTATGAAGGAGTGGGGGAGAGGCTTTCTAGTTTTCCTGCACGTGTGTGCCTATTCAAAATAATGAGATCGTTGTGCTTGTTTGGATGAAAACGTTTCTTGTACAAACTAAAGCTCTCCTCCAAGCTCCTGGCATTCCAAAGTTCCCACTGGTTTCTGTGCCTGATTAAAACCAGAGTGGGGAAGGGTCAGTACAGAGACCAGCCACGTTTCTTGGAAGCAGGAGGGACAGGGTTGGTGAGCAGTGCTGGAATAGGTTGTGAAATGGAGACAGTGCCTTGCAGGCTTTCTGCACGGAAGGTGCGAGCCAGGCCCTTCTGGGGTCTGACAGAATTTGGACCTGAGCTCGCAGCATTGTGCTCAGAGGTCTGTGGACCAGCCCTTTTTCTAACTCTGAAAGTCTCTTTCTACAAAAGAGAGAAGGAGTTTAAAAAGTCTCGGGAACATCTTTCATTCCTAAGTGCAGGAATGCTCAGAACTGCAATGCATGAAGATAAAAAGCTCCGTGCAGCTCTACACCTCCTATGCAGAGATGCCTTGGCTGGTGTGGTCTCAGCTTGCTGCTCTGCACTCCCAAGAATGTCCTCCCTTAATGGAAATGGAAATACCCTTTCCTTGGTTTGTTCCTTTGAAACCCTGTCCGCAATTTTAGCTCTTTCCTGCTTTCTCAGCTTTTACAAGTTGCTTTCCCTTTCTGTGAAGGGCTCCAAGGAAATGTTATCGACAGAACATGACATACATCAAACTTGATTGTTGCAAAAACTCTTTTGCACTAATGCTTATTTTTTTCCTCCTTTAAGTAGCTCTAGCTCTTCAGTTTTCTGGCAATCTCAAAATGATTACAGATTGCCAAGCTCTCTGCATTTGCAATGTCCTGAATCTTGCAGGATCATCTGAGATTACAGGTAGTACAATGTATTGAGCACATTTAACTCCCTTTCGAAGAAATCTTAGGGCAGTTCAGAATCTAGGAACCAAACCCTCAGCTTACACAAACAGTATTAGCACTACTTCTCGAATGGGAGTGCCCTGAGTCACACCACTAGAGGATTTGGCCCCGAAAGCAGCAGAGAAGCCAGTAGACCCATTTCACTTCTAATAAACTACAGTGCAGTCAAGGTCTTTGGTCTCCTCTAGACACATCCTAGTGACAAATTGCCAGTAAAGTGACATACACAGTCAATAGTTGTCCCAAGGACGTGACGACATGATCTTGGCTTAGCTCATATGGTAGAGTCCAGCGACTGCCAAACTCTCTGTTTGGCATCTCTGCCCTCTATGTCACATGAGACATGTCTTTTACTAAAAATAAATCTGGTACTAAGTAATACATTAATTCTGGGGAGAAAACCAAGCCAAGCAACGCCCAGAACTGTGCGGATCCTGGCATATGGCTCAGCTGTGCTCATAGGTAAGAACCTCAAAGGTATTCTCTGCACCTCGCACAGAATACCACATTTTTGAGAGCAAATGTTAAGTCTCGTCTGCTAGCTAACTGTATGCAGAACAAGCATCAATTAAATTGCACCACAAAATCACTCCGATGCCTAGCTTAGCACACAAAGCTGAATATTACATTTTAAAGCATTTCCTTCGACTGTCCCTTGGTGCTCTCACTGCAAACTGATTAGGATTAAAATTCCCATTTCACAGATGAGAAAACAGATGTAAGAAGGCAGGGAAAGGTCCTGCTCTGACACTGTACAGTGAGCAAACGCTAAGTTGAGCCTTCTTGGTCTGCAGTCAGCTGTACCCTGCTTTCTGCTGATGTAGCAAAATGATTTAGAGCTGAGCACAGATGGATTGAGCTACTGATGCCATAGGAAACAGAGTGTGTCCAGGATGAAGGAAATCTTTTGCATAACATGCAATGGCTGTGATCTGTGTTATGCCAGCATTCACTTGCACGTGATTGCCACGGCTGCATGCTTCATTTGCAGGACCAGCCATTGCCAAAAGCATGAAAGTAAAATGATGCTATTAAACCAGGCTAAAAACAAAACAAAACAAAACAAAACAAAACAAAAAAACTAGATGCTGTTTTTTGGTGATTTTTTTTTTTTTCCTTTTGTGGAGCCTGTTTACATGGCATGTCCTTGGCTCTGGAAGGAACTGTTACTGTGTCATTAGAATCTGAAAGTTTGCTTTGGTCAAGTCTCTGCTCACAGCAGGCTTCTGAACTAAATGACCTCGCAGGACTTGTGATCTTGATGCTCACCATGAGCATGGTATTGCTGAGCCTGTTCTGAAATAGTCAGGTCATCTTCCCACCCATCTGCCTCCATCCCCCTGGGGAGCCAGGGACAGGAGACCCCAGGCCTCATTCCGGTGCACATCCCAAAGCCACTAAGGATGAAACGTCCTCCGACAGCAGCACTGCAACATCTCTCCCAGAGGCACTCCACAACCTGGAAGAGGCTTCTGCTTTCAAGTAAATATGGCAAGCAAATCCTCTGCTGTTCTTCCCCTTAAATCCTACGATGCTGCCAAGCTCACCCTTTCTCCTTGTTATTTTAATGCTTCATAGACCTGCAGACTGGCCTCTTTATCCCATTGCCATGGCTGTCTAGCTTTGCTTGATATTTTTAGCTAACTTCCTCTCCCTAGATCAACTCCTCGTGCCCACATTGACATGTTATTCCCACTGCTTTGCTCTTTCGGTTTGCAGTACTATCCTGGTAATAAATAGAGCAATCAGTGTGTATCCTCTGAGCTGCCAAAGTTTCCTTCTTCTGTCTCCATCTCAGGGTTGCAGCATCATCCACTCATTTCCATCGCCTCCTAATGGTTACTCCCAAGGGCACGACCTGATCTCCAGCCACACGTTTCTGATACTCCAGGGCACCAAGGCTGTGCTCTGAAGCCTCATTACACATCCAAGCCCCCAGACGGCGAGATAACCAGCCACCCCCTTTGAGCAGCTTATTGCTGTATTACAGCTGAACCTCGGGGAGCTGGGAGAGGTTCGTGAAAGGCCAGCGTTAATGGCCATTAGGGAGAGAGATAATTACTTAATGCTAGTACAGCACTTTGAAGATGTAAAGCTATATAAGTGCTATGTACAAGTAGTATTATAAGGCTCTAGGTTTGTCTGCTAGGAAGGAAAACGGGTGTCTGGGGAAAGGATTCTCCTTGTCCCAGCTTTCTGAATGACATCCAGCTGATTAGGAAGGGAAAAGATGACATGTCATCCCCGATGAGTTCGACAGTACAGCAGCAGGTAGTGGAGCAGCAGCGTTCAGCAAAGGCGGTGCAATATATCTGCAGTTTGGGTCACTTGCAGAGATAACATGAAAAATCAAAACCAGAGCAGAGCTGAAAAACCCTCGTGAGAACTTTGTATGCGTGGGAATCCAGACCTCAAAGCTCTGAAGGCAGGCATTAGCAGGCAGCACTGCTTCCCCCCTCCTGGCCCCCACACTAGCTCCAGGGCTGTACCCCAAGGCAGCATTCAGAGGGGGGTACCGAGCCATCCACACCATGCTCACAGCTGAGGGCTGCTTCAGAGATCTCAGCTCAGAATGGAATTTGCTCTCTGGCATGCTATAAGGCTGTGTTTTAGTTTTCCTTTTGTGCAGTTGCCTTCCCAACTTTGAAGTAAAAAAGAAAAAAAAAAAAGAGAAAGAAAAAAAAAGTAAATAAATAAATCAGTGCATTGCTTTCCAAGGTCATTTGACATTTGTTTTCCAAGGCCATCTGACAGCTGTATTCCTGCTCTTGGCTTACTTTGGGGATGTTCTGTTCCTGCTCCTGCCTTGGGAAGTCACAGGAAACACTGCAAGGTGTCTTTGCATGGTGCAGCATTGCTTGAATGTCCCTTAAGTGTGCAGGAAGCCGAGATGTTTGAGTTTGTACAGAATCATGTAGCAGTAGTGGAGACCTTGGAACTATTTCTCTCCAGGAGAACCCACTCAACACATCACCTCTTTTTAGAGGTAGCAATAAGACATGCGTTCCCTTGGTTTCTGCTGCTGTAGGTAGGGATGACCCGGGCTCTTCTTTAATTGCAGACCTGGCTGTCATCCCAGGCTGGGCTGCACTACAACACGTGGCCTTTAGACCTCAGCTTTAGGAGCTGGGTGATCCCTCGAAGATTAACTCTGAACATTCCCCCAGCAGCCAGATGTACGGCCTCATCAGGACAAAAAAAAAAAAAAAAAAAAAAAGGTAATGGAAACAAGAAGCACAAAAAGCTGCATGTTTTGGCTAAGTTGAGTACTTGGACAAAATAAAAATAAAATTGAAAAAAAAAAAAACATTGTAGATTGTGCCCTTGTGAGCTGAAGTTTCTCAAATGAGGTTGGGGCAGGAGAGGGTGGCTTCTCAGGGAGAAGGCAAAGGGATGTAGATGTTTGTGGGTGAAACTCTAGGAGGAAACAGTCCTTCCATAACATCAGTGCTGGATCCAGAACTGAGACACATCCCTCTATCAGTCAGATGGGCCAGCATTTACCTGTGTGAATCCCAAGAGATCCCTGGGCACCTTGTGCAAAGCAGAGGGATCAACTGTGACATGCCAGCCAGATCGGGGCTTTGCTAATGGTTAGCTGTCCCAGAGTTCATGGTCTTAACTGCCACCTTACTGGGCTCTAAAGCCCCTAAGTAGTTTCCATCAGAGGCAGCTGCATTAAAGTGCACGTTGTGACTGGTTGTGATTCCCCAGTACTTTATCTGTAATTTCCTTTGGGTTTATTCAGGAAGGAAGGTGCTAGCTGCATCTTAGACAGCACCATTTCCAGAGTTATTCTCACCTCCAAAATCCCAAAGCTGTTCTCCTAACTCTGAAAGGCATCACGGCTGTAGCAGCCACAAGCTGAAGCCCCTGCTCCCTCCTCTTCCTAAAAATTTGTAAGATGTCCCTGCAAACTCTCTCAACCAAGGCCTTGCCTTCAAGTCTTGTACCTTTGCTGTCCCCGCTGTCACAACCAGTGCTGAAGGTGGGTTTTAATACTGTCAACAAACAGCAAAAAGCTTCTGCCAAACATTTCAATTTACTCGGATCGTTGTGTCCTCACCATGCATCACTGCACATGTTTGTGGCACTCTCTGGGCATGGTCTGATCCTGTCCCATCCTCACCCCCTGAACACAACCATCTCTCCCAGGCCCTGGAGGTGCTGCAGTATGGGGCTTGCAGCCTGTTCCTCTGCACATCAGTGAGTGAAGACACCTAATAGCAATCTGCAAGGGGTCTCAGAGGGTTTTGGGGGGCTTATGAGGTGAAGAGTGACCGTAGCCGTGTCTACTATGTGTATGCACCTGCACCGGGTGTCCCAGACTCACCCAAAGCAGAAGAGGTGCCTGCTGCCAGAAATTGGACTTACCCAGGGAGAGCACGGGGAAACCAACTGTCCCTGTCGCGAGGTGATGTAAGGAGCCAGATGGACTTGTTTGGGAGCAGGGAGAGCTCAGGCAGGGTTAATGCGAAACTGAGAAGGGGGTGAGACCTTCCTGCTGTCAGTTGGACTCTTTGGCAAGGGGCTGTTTGTTCCCCCCAGCTGCACATACTGTGTTTAAACATGAGCCTAAGAATAAAGCCTACCATTGACATTGTTTTTCCTTACTTCATTTAACAAACTAGTTGCTTTATGACCTGTAATTCTGCATCACGTTGAATCAAGCAGTGTAATTTGCAAGCAGGGACGGTGGCCTTTCTCCCTGTTCCCCTCATCTCTGCTCCACCGAGTGTGTTTTAATCCCACGGTTTTCAGCATTCCTAATGAGCCATTAACAAGCTGCCAATTACTTACGCAAATGAGGGGGGGCAGACATGGAGGGGTGGCTGTAGCTAGAGGTAAATTCTGCTACCTCAAAACGGCCTGAGATAAATCACTGCTTCTCTAAGAGCTGCCTGTACCCAAGAGTCCTCTCACTTATATTATCTGCCATCTAAAAATGCCAGAGGTAATGCAGAGGATGGTTAAGAAAAGGGAAACAGAGGAGTAATTGCACATATATTTTTAATTATGTTTGCCAATAATCTATTTGGTGCGCTCCTTACTACAGATCACCACTCCCCTTTCCTTTCCAGCTCTCAAAGCAGCTAGGAGAGGGCTGCACAACCAGCCTGCAGAGGAACAAGGGCCAGTTTCTCGTCTTCATGTAAAAATAAACGCTCCAAAAATAATGATCTCCATCATGAACATCAGACATGAGCTATGAGGAAGATATATTTGGGAAGAGCAACTGTACTTTGCAAAGCACTTGGAAAAGAGGTCAGTGAGGCCACCACCAGCTCCTCAAACTCTCATCCTAATAGGTGCTGCTAGAGCCTCCTGCCCCCCAGGCCAACATACTGAAAGCTTTGTGGGGCCCAGAGTGAAGAGAACCCACATGAGGACATCTCAGACAGTTGAGGGAACTGGTAGCACTGGGATGGAGACACCAGCAGGACACCCAGTGTCTTCCCAGGAGTCCCACTGCTTGGCTGTGGCTTGGTGCTGGGTGGCTGGTCGGAGGGGTGCATGCAGACGGTGGCCTCTGCAGTGTTTTGCACCAAAGCCCCCATGTGGGCACTCTATCCAGCATAATCTGGGAAGCCACTAAACCCTTTTAAACTCCAGCCATCAGATAACCAGTTTGTCAGGCACCACATGGATTTACTGATTTTCTCCACAAGGTAGGAGACCCTGGCACCGCACCACGCTCTTTTTTAGGGCGGACATGCTCAGAGATGTGCAATACCCATGAAACAGCACAGCTATTAGCTGGTTCCAACTTCAAAGGGGATCTGTAGTCTGCAAAGACTGCGAGCACCAACAGAAATTGTCCATGACTGATCTGCATTATCATTTTGCAGTGAGCTGGTAATACTACAAGAAGTGTTTAATAGCTCAAAAGCTAATCAGATAGAGGCTAAGTTAAACCATCACGATGCAAGGAACATGTCCATCAGGATTCCACTCTTGTGGCAACACAGGGAATGAAAATCAGCTCAGTTTCTGGCTCCAGAAAGTAGGAAGAATATTTGACCAATAAATCCTAACCTGGTGATATAAAAGCAACATCTCGACATGGCCTGAGAAATGCAGCTTAGGAAATAATACCAATAAAGCACTTGCATGTGCTATCACTCTATGCTAAAATGCTTTCAGATTGGTATCTCATAATCTCCCCTTCCATCGTTCCTCTCTGTCTGTCCTGACAGTGACTCCCCTCTGGGTACCCAATAAAGCTCCGTCTTTGTCTGCAGCCAGAGCCGTCCCTGACTGACGACTCTACATGATTTAGATAAGGCTCCATTACTTAACTTCTGGATGCTGGATAATCAGTTCAACTGCCTTGGCATTAATCATAATAATATTCAAAATTCATTAGGCTAGATTGTTTGGGAATCTATTTCTTATTAATGTCAGATTCGCTGAGCATAGGCCTGGCAGCAGAGAGACACAAATTTAATACAACGCAGGGCATGGGGACTCCCAGCAGAAGCAGAGCCCCTTCCCTTACGCACAGCTGGGTGCTGAGCTGACAGCCTGTCAGCTGGGAGGGCTGGTGGATAACAGAGAAACACCATGAGCATGCTGCCTATTGGCTCACCGAGGGGTACCTATAGAAACGTGCAGAGGGTGGAGATTTGGGGGAATCAGATCCGCATGTAAATCTTAATAGCATCTGTTCTATCCAAAAATTGGGCAGGCAACTCAGAGCTTTTTGTGCACAGTCATAGTATGGAAGCACACAAAATAGAAGTCTCTTTATGATAGAAATCTGTTCCTTGCTTTTCTGAAAAAGTACAATATTTTAGCTTAGAGGAATGGGCTGTAGTGCTTTACCACAATGAAAAACTTTCAGCAATAAAGTAGCTGGATCATCCCTTCTAGCTGATTTCCTGTAAGCCAGCTGAGGATGGTTCCCAGTGCTGTACCTAACAGTTTTTTTTGGCCTGTTTAAACATTTTGGGTGCTGGTACTTTCCTTCTGGTACAAGTTCTCACCCTGCAGTTGAACAATGGTTGCTCAGCAGGGAAACATCACAGAAATACCAAACAGCTCCAGAAGATGCTTATGCTTTCTCTCCTAATGAAGGCAGTGCAAGCACAGATGGCATCTCACACAAACACGTTGCAAGCCATGTTAAAATAAAGAGCTCATTATCGGAGGCTGCAGTGTCACACCTACTAACGAAGTGATTAAACTCATCAGTGCCTGTGTGAAAGCTGGGCTGGCTCTGGCACTGCTGAACAGAGAGCCATGTCTCACCACAAAGGCAAACCCCAACATCCTCCCCCCCAAACACTCATGATTTCAGCCACTGCAGAGACACAGGAATTAGAAGAGGCTAATGGCTAAACTTCCAAAGTAGAGAAAGTTGCCCTGGATGTGCCCTTCCCATGCCTGCCTCCAGCATCCTTGTTACAATGTGATGTGGCACACTTAGAGACCGCGCGTAGTGGGCAGGTGGAGGAGAAGAGCGCACCCACACCTGTCTAAAGCTGGGGCTTGGCTGCAGGTTCTGATGAAAAACAAGCTAAACCTGAAACTGAAGAGTCGAGCGTTTCATCCTTCTCTACTCAAGCACTTTTTCACCCGAGACTTCCCGTGCATTGAAGTTTCCTCTGCTCTTTACCAAGTTTTGCAGATGTCCTTGATTAGGACAGAGTTGCAGGAGTCCTATGCCTTTTAACCACTGAGAGTTAAAATCCTTCCTCCCTGCTTCACTTAGCCAGGAGCTTAAATAAATAAGCAAACCCACAAACACAGGAACTGGGTTGCAGATGCCATTAGAGTCTTCCAGCACTACGAGGCCATCACAGCGATCACTGGTTGCCTTCTGCTCCCCTTCCTGCAGCCAGCCAGGTGCTCCACGTCACCGAGCCCACTGGGATCATTTTACAAGCCCAGCACCTTGTAGGACACATGTGGCTGTTTTTGCCATAAGACAGGACTAGCTCCTAGATAGCCAGCTCTCTGAACAAGGCAGGTCTTCCTAGCGGAGTCTCCAGACACCAGCTCTCCATTAGGGTTAGCCACAAGAGGAAGGACGGAAAGAGAAAGTGAGCCTAAAGAAACCGCTAATGTTCTGCAGCGTCTGGTAGGATGAATGACCCCCGCAGACATATGCTGAGCAGACAGGACAGTCCTCAATTATGTCATTGCTGGAGCATTTACTTCAAGGAGAAACGTGACTGCAAACGCTGGGCTTAAAGCCCTGGCTGGTTTCGCTGCCTCTGGATAAGCTGCTGGAGCCCAAGAGCATTAGGTATGTGCATGCAGCATGCACAGGCAATGACACGCATGTCTGTGTATGAAACAGCTTTACAGATCCAGGAGAAGAGCTGGAAAAAACCTGTTAAGTTCCATTCTGCCCTCTTTCCCTTGTGAATGAGGGACCTAAAGGATTTGCTAAGGTATTGATGGGCACCAATTCAAACATCCCAGTGGGCAACCCCCAGCTTCCCTCAGGAAATCAGAAGCAAATCTTGCCTACACAATGGAAAATTCCTGCTTGCCACACTGATTTTCCCCTGCCTCATCTTCAGCATTTTATCCTTGTGCTAACTTCTACGTACTTCCCTGAATAATATTTCCTAACCTTTAGGCTCACAACTATGTAAATATTTGCAATCAGGCAGCACATCTCCCCCCTCTGATCATTGCTTAGCCAAACTATTTATGTACAGCTCGTTCCACCCTGCCTCAGAAATCAATTGCTTCCCCCTGTCTTTGTTTCGGCTTTACCTCTCCAGAAGTAGTTGACCTTACGGATACTCTTTGTGGGGTTAAGTCACAAGAATGTGGCTGTGTAATATTTAAAATGATGATTGCTGGAGAGGCACACAGGGGTTTCCATTTTGCTCTTTGGCATGGGTTCTCCACGTACTCACTGGGGAGCTGTTACCCCACAGGGGACCATGTGTGGTTTAAAGAGGATGGGATTTATGAGGATGAAGTGCAGCATGGCCCGGAGCAGGCACAGTCTCACTTCACAGCAACATGCCGTGTATTGATCACGGCCGATTTGTGTTTGTTAACCACCCGAGAGGTGAAATGAGCTGCTGCTGGAATTTGTGCTTGATAATCAAAGGTGTTTGTCAGTCTTCAAAACACTCTGCGAGTAGGTGCTTGATTTGGGTGCACGGGGGAAAAAAAAAAAGATGTTAGGTTCCCTAACCCCCTGGCTCCCATAGCTCCCTCACAGCCCTGCTTTCTGCCCCAGCTTCCCTGCACTTCCTAGACAAACTGCTCTGTTTTTTCCTCCCTCTCGCTGACTGAGAGGTGCTCTTGCTGCCTTCTCGTTTCACCTCCCCCAACCTGAATTTTAAGCCATTTAACAGCTTTAAATGCACCTAATGAGGTTTCAGTCTGCACTTTGCTGCTGGCCCTCGGCTTCTCTGACACTGGGAAGAAGAGAGGTTTGGAAACCTACGGTGGATTTCCCTGCGTTGGAGGTCTAATTATATGGTAACTGGTGACCCTGTAAGTACAGGGTAATCTGCTGTGTAATGCTGGAGTAAATTATCCCACTACTGCTGTCTTTTCCGCTGCAGCCTTCTGCGGAGATGGAAATGCAGCCGGCTAAATGGTAATTAATCTTTGACACCTGCCCAGGCCGGTGAGGAGCAACCTGCGAGAGCCCCCGGCTCTGCGGGGCCACGGGACCTGATCAGGAGCCACTGCTGCGGTGTCACCTGGTCCTGCTGTCACCTGGGGACCAGAGCAGGGGACACTTGGTCACCCAGGTGTCAGCTGCTGGGGGCAGTGCACGTGGGCTGTGGCTCTGGAGCTGGATGAGGCTGTCCCGCTGCCCAGGATTTAGGCATTGCTTATTCAGAGGGACTCATTCAGAGTCATCTGCAGGAGGAAGAGGGCATGCATGGATGGGTTTCCTTGGCTGCTTCCTGGCTGAATTTGGCTGTGGTGGTGTCCTGAAAACACCTGGGAGGGCAGAGCCATGGCCATGTGGATGCAGGGTGGGAGCATCAGCACCCTGAGTCAGCAGGATGGGGACAAAGGTCCCAAGAGGCTCCTCCACAATGGGATGAGCTGCCTGGGGCACTTACTTTTTCTTATCATAAGGGAGGTGGGTATGAACAGCACCACTGCCTTCCTCTGAAGCCACCCAGAGCAGCTGGGCACAGACCCAAGCATTCACCCATCACAACTCCTGGAAAACCAGAGGAAAGGTCTGCTGGCTGTCCGCCCATCAGGAGATGTTCCTCATTCTCTCCCCACCTTAATCAGCCTGCTGCTCTGGGGCTGGGGGCTGCCCGTCTGACCCCTGGGATCTTTATGGCAATGAAATATATTTGCACACCTTTTAGACCTACTGACATCCTTCCCTCCAGACCGCCTCAGGTTTTTATAGTAACCCCGGTGATGATTTTCAGGTAATAGACCAATAAAATATTTTAATTTGTTAGGAACATTACGGTGGGCACTGTACAATTCTTATGACATTTAAGTAGTGATTAAAATAATAATAATAAAAAAAAAGGGTTTCTGAGTGAATTTCTTTTCCAAACAGGAGCACTGAAATAGAATGTCAAAAATCCCACACGCTGGTACCCAGAACGGCTCTGACACCTCCTGCTCGTGCCTGTTTCACTTGAATACCTGCCAAGTTAAATAAGCAACCATGTTTTTGTCAAGTGAGCCCTCCCCCTGAGTGGCTCCAGCAGTTTATGCTGCATCTCAGCCTGGATGTCTCCATGTGCCATTGCTTTCCATGGGCTGGCTCTGAACTAATGGGTGATGAGTTGGCTAACTGCGTGTTTTTGCACCTCTGCCTTTCTCAGCTTGGCAACATTCGCCAAGGTCCTTCCCCCCATCCCGTTGCCACTTCACTGTGCACTCTGATTGACCAACAGGACAAGAATGAGAGCAAGCTAGGGCTCTAGAGCATCCCACCATTCCCATGGCTTGCAACAAGCTGCTGCACCAGCCCCTTTCCTCTGGCTCTGCAGCAGTTGTGTGGTTTGGAGAGAATAAGGCTGCCCTAAGTGAAGCAGGGGCATTTGAGAGGACAGCTGCCCTTGTGGCAATGTGGGTGGAATTTTATTCTGGCTTTTTTTCATGGATTTTCTGTGTGCCCTTGTGCTTTGTGCTTCCCTTCCTAACCTGTAAAAAAAGGGGCGATGCAACCCACTCACTTCACAAAACTGCTGTGCAGGTAAGGGCTTGTACAACGAAGCAAGAAATGTCATGGAAAATCCTGCCAAGAAAGGGGAAAACAGGCAGGTGTTTAGCTCAGGGTTAGTTACACCTTGCACAAGAGACAGGGTGTTACACAACGAATATTATGTAGAAGAATAGCGAAGAAGTTCCTTTGTTCCGTGAGCGTTTCTGCCTTGTACCTCAGCTGAATCGTACAAGATTAATGGCAGGCGGTGATGTAAAGTCTGCACTACAAGGCAGAGGCAAGGCGTGTGAGCTGAGGCCTTGCCATTGTCATTACCTGACCTTGCACGCTCCCTTTTGCAACCTCAGCATTTTTTTCTCAATAGTATTTCTGGGTGGTTATTTTAAGAAAACTGTGTTAAGTTTCTTGCTTCCGTGCCAGGCACCTGCTGCGCGGCGAACGGGCCGTGACTAAGCACGGGCTGGAAATTAGAAGAATCTGCAAGTTCAAGCAACGAGATGCTGGGCCTGTCTTCCCTTAGGAGCACATTTAATAGTGCTGCTTGATTATGAAAAGATAAATCTGATGTGATTGATGCAAGAGGGGATTGGCTTTGATGATCCTGGGAATCCCTTCCTCTCCACTCCTAATGAATTTATTTTCTAAGGGCGGGGGAATGGCAGAAAACAGCAAAACACACGGATGCCTGCTGATGCTGGGGTCTCCACCCCCAGATTTATCTACTTCCCATCACAAGAAGGGGGAACAGATCTGTCTCCAAGGTCTGCCTGTCCTGAATGTGTCAAGTGGAGGTGGAAGTAGGGATCCCCCCGCTTCTCTCTTCATATTTTCCAGCTACCAAGAACATCCAAAATTCACTGTCCTTGAACCAGTACACCAAGTGTCTCAGCTCACAGGTTCCCTACATATTTCCCCTGTACTTACCCGTCTCCTGTCTTTTTTTATTTACTTATTTTTTTGGTGGATGTGTATCTCCTTGCTGAAGATGACCAGGGATCACCTTTTAAGAGTGGGGAACTGAGGCACAGAGGGACTAGCTGAATTTCCTATGGTGACAGACTACAGATGGCATATAGAAGGGGCTCACAGCCCAGTCCAAGACTGATATCACTTCTTCTCCATGCACCTAAGTGGGGTCTGCCTTTCAGAACTGGAAGAGCAGAGCAGAAAGCGTTTTTCAACAGAAGTATTCACTGATTTGGGATCCTCTATCAAGTCAAAGGGCCTGAGCTTGGGATTTCTGAGGACACAGTGCAAGGTTGTTTCAGAAGGGATGCAGAGGGCGAGCAGTAATGTTTGTGTTTTTTTTTCCCCTCAAAGAATTATAATTCTTTAATTGCTACTTACTAATAAGTGAAAATGCTGTGATTTCTGCAGGATCAAATGGTGCAGGATAAGCTGTTTATTAATTAGCATGCTTTTAAGGCTGGGAAAAAAATAATAAAAGAAGCAACATGATTGTAGATGATAGCTATAAACATGACCCAAGCATTACCTGCCATGATATTTTAGCCAAGGGGAGGCTGTCGTGTTAGTGCTGGCCACGCGACTCTGACAGTGAATAAAAAATCTCCAAAACACTGCTATTCACAGACATGTGCTACATCTCTTTGGGGCCTGATCCTGTGAATAACACCAGGTACAGCACTTCTGCATGTCAGTGCTCCTCTAGTTTCCCCAGGGATTGCTCGGGCAACTGAGTGCTAAGCCCAGTGGTAAGTGGTTGCAGGATCAGATTCATAGTCTGCCGAGCATTTGGGATGAAAAGAGCTATAAAGAAGTCACATATTATTATGTCACATTGCAAAGGTCAAGTCCTGTATTTGTTCTGTCATAAGGGCATGATTGAAAGGCAAAAAAATAGTGACAGGGCACAGAGGGAAATCATTTTTTAAAAGCTGCCTTCAGGCCTGAGGATACAAAATTACATCAGAGCTTAGAACTAAATTCCCATCCACACCCTGCAATTCGGTTTTGGCTCAGAAAGGCATAAACGTAACAAAATCACCTTTTGGTGGCACGTCTTCTTAGCCGCTGACATAGCCCCTGTAAAGCCGGCGAGACCTAAACTCACACTCCCTTGTGATTTGGGCAGCAGTCAGAAACTGCCAGAGCCCTGCTCCGGCACAGGTCCAGGAGGGCTCTGCAAACACACCGAGCTGCTTTACACCCCGCAGGCATTCGCTGGATCCCTGTTGCTGCTGGGGCAGGAGTGCAGTGGTGCTGGGAGGAGGCTGGGCACTGCGATAGCTGGTCCTCCATCACCTGGCCAGGAGCACACACTGGGGGGTTGGAGCCTTTAGTTCTCCCTGCCCCCAGGAATTTGTCCAAGTCATGGCTACTTTGTGAATATTTATGTGCGTCTCTTAAGGCTTGCTGGCACAGGGAAACTATTGAGAAATAAACTGGGGAGCCATCACTTTCCTGCCATAACCTGTTAGGGTGCATCACACTCTGTAGAGTGTCTTTAGGTGGATTAGCTCAATCCAAAACAGATTTAAGCAATGGCTCCGCAACTTTCAGGATCCACAGAACGCTTCTTTGTGCACAAGCAGCAAAACCACAATGGACAATAGAGTTCAGTATTTGCACCTTTCATTAGCTCCTGCAGCTGACCTCCAGCATGCTGCCAGCAGCAGCCTCTGGGATGCAGTGAGTGTTGGGGACCCACCGTGCTGCATCCCACCTCGCTGCATCCCGAGGCTCCAGCATCCAGCACACAACACTGGGACCAGGGCTTGCCTCTGTGGGAGAGTAAAGAGGATTCACCAGCCCTCAGCTGGCTTGCATGGCTCCCATCAGCCACCATCTTGGCAAACCCGAGCTTTTTTGCATTGCTGGAACATCGAACCCACGCTGATCTCCCCATGCTGCTGCACCAAGGAGGGAGGGGAGCAGCAGTGGGGCTCTCAGTCTGCTCAGCGGCAGCTGCAGGCACCCAGCTGCTCAGGCACAGGGGCTGTGTCTAGACTAGCAAACAAAAGACATGAGGGTCAGCATGTGATGGTCCAACTGTTTAAATGGCCAGCGTTAGGTCCCCGCCAATTCAACAGCATCCAAGCAACTGCTGAGAGGACAATACAAGGCAGGAATGGTCCCTGGTAGGCAGAGCAAACACCGCCCTGCTTGGAGGTGGGAGAGGTTTGCATGGAGATAAACCATGCTGAGCACGCTGCCATCAGAACCAGAGGATGTCCCACACCATTTGCTAGTGCAGACACAGCCTGAACGGCCACGGAGGAGGACTGCACTGAGGAACTTTTGCATTCATCCCGTTACCTCTCCATACAAGCCCCAGGGAGCTGCTGGAGTAGAGAAGCACGGACATTTCCCACCGCACACGAGAGCCCCTCGGCTACCACACGCACTAGACCCGACCTAGTCCCGAAGCTGCTTGGCCCCACGGGTGTTTCCACGGCCAAGCAGCACCAGTCCCCCGCCTCCAGCTGCCCCAGGGGTCGGGATCCACTCACTGTTGCAGCTGCCGGCGGTGCCAGTCTCTGTCGCTGCCACGCTGCGCTGAACTGGCCCTTCGGACGCGGCCCTTCCTGACAGTGAATGGGCGAAAACAAGGGAAGGAGACAAACAAAAGAGAAGGGGAGGGTGAGAGAGGGAGGGAGGGATGGGGGGGGATGAAGCAAGGGGACAAGAAGGGAAAGGGTATGTCTTTAACCGAACCGTACGTCTTGCACTGCCTGCAGCACCCCAGCTCTGCGCAGCCCTCACCGGGGGGACACGGGGCAAGCAAGCCCCCAGCCCTGGTGGCTGTTACCTGGCACCCCAAAGCATCACCTGCACCTGTGCAGAGGGAGGGCAAGGGGCGAGCACTGGTGCTGGGCAAAAGCCAAAGGGGGCTCCGGGCTCTTCAGACTTCTCCTTGGCCAGAGAAGCCCCATCCCCTGGCGACCCTGAGCCCCTCTCTGGACAGCCTGAAGGAATTTTAGGGGTCCTGAGAGGTTGCTGTGGATCTAGTAGCTAAGCTTCCAGCTCCTGATCCATTGCCAGCCCTCCTGGGCATGACGCAAGGACCCATCTGTCTCTGCCAGCAGAACAAGACCCAGACCTGATGTCTGTACTCAACCAAGTTCAGGGGTAGCCAGAGAGAAAGGGCATCTTTAGCCAAATGTCCCAGTGAAGCACCTGGTCCATCAGCCTGCTTTTCCCCCAAAGTCTTTGTCCCATCACTGCTGTTGCAGGTGCTCGCAAAGCTGAATCCTAGGAAGGGATAAGGGAATTGGAAAATACGATGCTACAATTTCCAGTGCATCGAGGCAGGAAAGGTTTGTGGAATGGAAGGGAGGAGAAAGGGCAAGGATCTCAGCATGCAAATTAAAAGTAAACGATTAGCAAAAAGTCTGCTGGCTCTTTAGTAAGGTCTTTGTGTTCCCACCAGGACAAAAAGGAGGCAAAATCCCAAGATGAAAGGGCAGTTGGTGAGAGTGGTGGTTCGGGGGCAGGCTTCTGGCTGTGGTCCTTAGGAGCTCAGGCTGACAGCTGCCCAGGGAAAACCCAAAATACGGGCTTAGGGTGTGTCTGGCTAGTCATCACCCCGGGGCGCCTTCCCACCCTGCTCCAGAGGTGAAAACCGAGCTGTTAAATGTAGCTGACAGCTCATTCTGCTTGGGGAATTGCTCTGAGAATGACTGACTCGCCTCCCTTCCCAAAAAGTTGAGGTAGGAAATGGGTGGGGGAAAGGTTTAGAAAATTGTTTCATGATGGTTGTTTAAATTGCCTCTGCGTTACAGGGTTACAGTTGGGGAAAAAGAAAGAGAAATATCTATCACATAAATCTGCATCCTAAAGCCAGCTGTGGCAGAGGTATGGACATTGGAAGGAAGCAGAGCAGATGAAGTCATCAGCAGTGGAAAAAAAACATCAATATAATATAGTGCAGAACAAAGCAAATTCTACCTCAAACGCAGAGCTGAAAGAGAAACATCTTCTCCTGTCAGATCTATTACCATGCATTTATTCCAATAACAAATAACTAACCCAGAGAGTAACCCAAACCTGATTTATTCCTCCATCTAAGTAAATATGAAGAGGCAGCTGAATCTGACTCCAAAAACCACTGATCTCATATGTTTTTCTTGTATGTATTAGAAAAATTAGGAGTGGAGTTTCTGCCTTACTGCCAGGGGATGCTGGCAAAGCATCTGAGCTATAGATATTGTATCTTGTCACTAATGACTGCAGGGAACTAAAAGGGATTTGGATTTTTTTAATGCTTCACATTAATTGATAATTTGGTCTCTGAATCCACAGTGGAACACAGGATTTGCTATATTGGATCAGTCTGGTGGCCCATCAAATCTGGCGTCTTGCCTTGGTGATGCTCAGAAAAATTATCTGCCAGCATCTTTGCTTGCAAGGTGGCTGGCCATTTCTGTAAGGCCATACAGCTGAAACGGAGGAAAGGTCCTTCTGGTCTCTCTAAGACACTGAAACATGGTTTTGGCTAGGCTTATAATCATCCCTGTGTCTTTTCTTTTTTAATGCAAGGAAAAAGCTCTGTGACTACAAACATTTCCAAGAGACGTGCTGCTGTTTTTCCTCTTGGTCACCGCAGCTCGAAGAACAAGAAGGTGAACCTGTGTTTTCAGAGGGTAAATGAAAACACAACCAGGGCTGGGAGGGGGGCGAGATGCCTTGTACTGAGCAGAATGATATTGATTAGGCAGTATAAAGATTTCACTCACTAATTCCTTTAGCAATCTTATCATGTGTTGCCCACATAATTGGATGGGGAAGAGAGAGGTGGAATCACTTAAGCGTTCAAAGCTCAATACGCACCAAGAAAAGATTCCTATTTTGTGTGTGTGTGCAATTTTGTGCATCGTTGCCCCTTGATTGTACATTGAACATGCTCTCTTTGACAGCCCAGTCCTAAACAGCCTGTTTATTAAAGACAGCTGCTTGCAAACAGGGGCTTTCTCCATCCAGCTGGCGTGGAGAAGGAGCTCTCTGTGGCTGCAAGAGAGGCAGGACTATGAAACAGGGGGGGAAATCAGGAAAGGAAAGCCCATGGGAGTTCCGGCCATGCAGGAATCAGGAGGAAAACAAAATATGTTTTCTTTCCATGTAAATATCTTAATTAAGGATTGCAATGAAGAAATTTGCTTCTTATCTTTTCTAGGGAGGTCTTCATTTTGTCTGGAAGTAAGGCCGGTCGCGTGGGGGACATTTTCAAGTTTCACTTGAAAAACCACTAAAAGTCACACAACACATCAGGAAAAGGGAATAAATAAAATACAACCCAAGTCATTTTATCCATGCTCCCCCTAAAATGGCTATAACACCTCTGACTCGGGTTCTCTCACTGCTCACCTCAGGGCTGGGGCTGCTCCCCACCTTTCCTGGCTGATCTCAAGGCTGTCCCCCAGTAAGGACACCTGAGAGTGGGGTGCTGTGGGTGGGAAGGCAGCAGAAGGCCTCTGACAAATTGGGGGCGGTGGGGAAATGGGTCCAACAACCTACAGGAGGTGAGAGTTTGGCACATCCATGCCTCCCATAAGTGGTGATGCTTCTTCCAAAATATGGGTGATTTTTTGGTATGCTCAGAAACACACACATTGCTTGTGGTGTTCCTGGAGCTGGAATAACGCAGCTTGCTGGCATATGGTTCTCTACCTTCTTCTGCTCCAGCTACACTTTTAATCAGGCCACCTTGGTAAAAAACAGGAATCATGATCTCCTCCAGCCTGCTCCATACACAACCTTTCCTTGTTTTGGCACAAAGGAGCACATTCTGGCTGGATATCCATCATGGGAGAGTCTCTGGCTTAAGCTAGGCACTGTGCTCCTTTCCATGCCTCTCACAGTTTTTAGGCTAATGGGGTGTTCAGAGCAGGGACTGCAGGAGGAATGTAGGACGTTACAAGCAAGCAGTTTCTAGCAGGTGGATATTCACTCTTGGATGGGTCTGCTACTCAAGAAAATAGACTGCTCAAGGATGGGTGGGGTTCACAAGTTGCTTCCTTTGCCTCTCTGGGTCTGTTTGCTGTGTTTGATTACCTCTAATAGATTATTTTTCATCCACAACTCTGTTCAACCACTTTTTTAGCCCACCCTAACTGTTGGCACCTACCATCTCTTGGGACAAGGAGTCCCAGCACCTTACTACCCACTGTAGCACCTCCATTTGATCTCAATCTGCCATGAACATCACCAGCTGCCTGAGATCAGAATATATTGTCTACTGCTGTGATCCCAGCAAACGGGAGGCCAGGTGTTAAAAACCATCAAGAAGTCAAACTGCAAAGCTTCAAATTTCCCCTGCACTCTGGAGTTCAGGTCTGGTGGTTAGGAGAAAGCACACACCTCAATTCACACCTCTGAGAACTGGACTGAGCTTTGAGTTAAAGATCATAAGCTTGATTAGCTCTTGGTGAGCGTGCGAGTGTTTGGGGGGGGCACATGGAGGGGTTAAGTGTGAAAGTCAGCATTAGAGACAATATTAAATAAAATATATGAGCCAAACGACTTGCAGTGCAGCAGCAGCAACATATCCCAGGCAGCAGCAACGGTGAACATGGAGGTCAAGTACCGTAGCAGGGAGTTTTCATTTCCCCAAAACAAACTGCTCTTTTGTGTCTCGGCTTCAAAGAAGATGTCACTAGATTGCGAGAGCTCTTCACCTGCCACATCCCTCTCATTACTGAAATGAAATAAATGGCAACAGCATGAAAACAGCAACTCAAGCAAGAGAAAGACAGGTCGACAGTGAGGAGAAGGGAGGGGGGACAAGGTGCGAGCGGAGGGCTTGGCAGGGTGGAGAATTAGGGCAATTACCATTTCTGAGAAAATGCCAGAAATACAACACAACCTAATTTCCCCAATTAATTCCTCTGCACTTGAGCTGTTTTGTGTGAAGGGCTCTTAATGTTTCAAACAGGAAGAAGGGGGAAAAATAAAGACTCTTCAACATTTGTTTTTTTTCCCTTGGTGCAGAAATGAGCAAGACTTGAGAAAAAATGTCTGTCTGAAACACAAGATGATGCTGTTACATCTTCCTTCCAGGAGATAAGGAGCTGTGCCATGAATTCAATTTGCAGAGGGTTTTATAGGAGCCACAGAGATATCAGAGAGCAGCACATTCAGTATCACACCGACTTTTCCTGCACACAGAGCACACCAGGACGAGCACAAAGACACTTACCCCATGTACCCACAGCGGAGCAGTTCCCTCACCTCCCCTCTTTCAAGCCTTACTACCACTTTTGTGAAATTTGCCCTTTTGCCCCCAAACCACCAGCTGCTGCAGCTATGAGGCACCACGCTGTGAGCCACTCGCACCTCATGGGTTGTACAGGGGGTGATGGCCATGAAAACAAGCAAAAAAGTAACAAATCAGGGGTTGGGGTGAGGGGACACATGGGCAAACAGAGGTTGAAAAGGCCATGTAATGTTTTCAACGGCATATGAAGGATCCCACACATAGCAAGACTATGGCTCTGCCTGGCTGGCCCATCTGTATCTGCACCAGGGGTCTCCAGGGAACATCTCCAGGTCACTCTGAGACTTCCCTGCCCCTATTTAGGCATGACAAAGCAAGACATGCTCTCCGGAATCCCACCTGTTACAGGAGAAAATGAAAGTCCTTTTCATTTCTAAGTCCGTTCCTTACTGTACCGTATAATTACAGGCATGAAACCTTCTCAGCACCCTGGGAGAAAGGGTGGAGAGAGAGTAGCATGTTATATTTTCCACCTGGGAGAAGGGGCAGAACAGACAAAAGGTGATGCTTTCCTGCTTAGCATCTGCACAGCATTTAGCTGCTGGAAATTATCCTCTGCTGAAAGCTGAATGTGGCACACAAATTAAACCCTATACACAAGACCCCACAGCACTGCCAGCACAGCTGGGGACTAAGCT
The DNA here is from genome assembly GCF_964035555.1 of Netta rufina. NCBI lineage: Eukaryota > Metazoa > Chordata > Aves > Anseriformes > Anatidae > Netta > Netta rufina. The sequence continues at coordinate 15,113,720 of NC_140134.1, read as the reverse complement.
TGCTCCTGTTCTCCTGCTGGCATTCCCTTTTGTAGGTGAAGAGGCCAGCCTCTCCTTTCCAGGGCTTGCTTCAGAGAGTTTGTACTGTCCACATTTGGGGGAAGAGGGTTGGGTGCTAACAGGGCTGGGCAGCAATTTCCCTCACTAGGATCAATCCCCCATGCTGTAAACATGCTGCATGAGATGGACAGCAAAGCAACAGAGTTTTGGAGGACAGGAAAGCAGTAGTTGCACGACCAAGGGACACACACACAGGCACTGAGGAGCCCTGGCATAGAGGCACAGAAAATGCTGGTGGGCAGAGCTAAACCTCTGCAGTGGGTTCAGAGCTGGTGGGGACAGAGCACCGTGATCATTGAGGGACCCTCTGTCTAGGAGGGTGTTAGTCAGGCTAAATCTGCTTTCAGTGGAAGGCTTGTCTATTAGTCTTATCTGCCACGCTGAATGAGCCTCCAAAGGAGCATGACCCAGGCAGCTGCTAAACCTCAGCGATCTATTACTTGCGTGGAGACTTCGCTGGAAATATAGCTGACTGTAGCCCAGGAAAAAAGAAAACAATTTTGATCTCCAGGGAGGAGAAATAAAGTAAGAGATGGTCTAAATGGGAGATGGTCATCAGAAGGCAGCCTGACAAGGGGCACTGCAAATTATAAAGAATATGGTTTTTATGTAGCCATTCTAAAGCGAAGAAAGAAAACATTTACCGAGTAAGCCTTCATGCTTCAGAGGAGGAGACATCTGCCAGAGGAATCCTAGAGTTTTTAAAGAACACTGACCTAAGGCCAAAGTCATAGCAGAACCGTTGTTTTGGCACTGATGGTCTAAGGATGTGAGAGCCAAGGTTCATAGGAAGAGATATTAATCTTTTATTAAACCAACTGATATCACTGGAGAAAAAAAAAAAAAAAAAAAAAAAAAAAGAGAGCTCGGAGAGGACTTATGTGTCTAAAATTCATTCTTTTTTTTTTTTTTTTCCCTCCAACAATATCAGATGTTCCAATAAAAGATATTGCCTCTTCCTGCAACCCTTGTCTCACCCAAATCCAAAGAATGCTCCAGAGTGGTGAAGACACAGAAGTGGGGGGGGGGGTTATTATTCTGTTTAGCTCTGCATTGCCAGAAATACAAATTTATTTTCAGAGCCATTTGCAAATCCTGCATGTGCCATTTTTTATTTTATTTTATTTATTTTTTTCGATGAGCGTGTGTCCTCTGCATGATGAACAGTGGCCTGGATATACTCAGGACAGATCTCTGGAAACTCCCTAGGGGTTTTGAACCCAGCACAGGATTCGGGACAGGCTGCCAGAAGGGCAGCACACAGCAGAGCTATGCAGGGGGTTGTCTTCATGAAATTTAATTCCTACATAAATCCTTCTTCTACTCAACCCATGTCTTCACTGCCGATGTCTCACCCATGTCAGCGCATTACCTTGGAAGTTATTGAGGACTGTTGACTAGGATTTAAGACTGTGCTCTCTTCCACAGATGAAGAAATACTGTCCTATCCCTGGGCAGCTGCCAAATGACTTTGTTTTGGAATTGCATTACTCATTCTGGGGCAAGAAAGGGAAATGATCTGGACATCGCCGGAGCACAGCTCGGCGGGTGGATCTGGGCAGGCTCCACGTGCCTGACCTTCCTAAAAAAGCCCCTACTCACATATGGTTTTGAAGGAAAAGTAAAGGGAAAATTTCCTCCCAACCCTTTTCTCTCCAATATGGGTATATTCTGCCCTGTGTTCCCATGGAGCCAAAGCTTACATGGCGCATTGCACAACATGTCACAGAAGTGCTCCTTCAGCATCCCTGCCTTTTCTCTTCACAGCCCTGCTGGGCTACTTCTCCCCAGTACTTCCACCTTCCTCTGCTTTCTAATCAGATGCCATTTCACCTCTCCCCTGCCTACACCTCCACAACCATCCTCTCTCCAGCCTGTCTCACTGAAATGAGGTTTAAAGGCAGCAGCTGATGAGATTCCTCTGTGAGGCACGAGGAAAAGGACACATCTGTCTCCAGGCAGATAGAGAGGCACAGAGAGGAGAGGAAACAAGCCTCTCTGCTGCTTTTGTTACGCAAATGTTTGTTTTCTGTATCCAAATGTGTAACAGGAAATTAAGCAGTTCACCTTTGTAAAGCACTTCTGCATCCCACAAATGCAGGAGCCAGATGGTGTTTTTTCTTTGTTTTAAAAGATTAAAAATGGGAAAGAAAGGAAATGCCTAGAAGTTAATCCTCAGCCTGGAACACACTCACACATCCACATGCCCATGTCTCTGTGCTCATGGGGCCCGGAGCAGCTGGGCAGGAGCAGACAGAGGGACCCAGCAGACTGAAGTGAGGCCGTCTGCAGAGATCTCCAGACCTGTCACTTCGCATTGGCCTCGAAATTGAGTCCTTCACAGTGTTCCCAGAAGATGACAAATTGTGGTGTTCCACCCACCCTCCAGCTTGGGCACACTGGGATGTATTTTATAAAAATCACCTGAAACAGAACTTTGCTCCACTGGGAACTGCAGGCTGTGTCAGCGGTAAAGGGATGTGCACAACCTCTAGGGATCAGTCCTGAGAATTGTACCACATGTGGATGGGACCAGGGAGAGCACAAAAGAGTTTCAAAGCTAGCTCTTCAGCCACATCTCCACCTTCCATGGGGAAGACCCAGGAGCAGGTTGGTTTTCACATCTGAGGTCATTTGTTTTCTCTATCCATTCAAAAGCCCTCCCTTGGGGTATCTTGGTGGATTTTGTGATGGGTCTGGGTACTTGAAAGGATTGTCTAAGGAGCCTTGAAGAACCAGCTTTCACGCCAGGGGTGTTCGGAATTAAAATTGTGAGGAAGACAGAGCAGAAATGCATGATCGTGAAGCCAGATTGTTTTTCTTACCTATGATTACAGGAGAAAATAAATGCACATACCAAAGTAAATATGGGCAACCAAACCTTAATTTTCTGGAATCCCTCTTTGGACAATAACAGAGAAAAGGTCTCCAAGCATGCAGAGCACAGAGTTTTTAAGGTACCAAAAGTCAGGGAAAGCAGAGAGAGGAAAACCAGCTGAGAACACAGGGCTGTACTGCTCTGAAGCTCAGCTGTAGCTCTGGTACACGAGTGATAACTAGTTGTTGGTTTGGCGTGCATGGCATTTGTGTGAGCAGAGAAAAGTCCACTAGGAAATAGAAAAGCCTTATGACATTGCACAAAAGAGCACGGAGCAATCATCAGCAGAGTGTTTTGCACAGACAGGATGAGGTTTGCAGGACACCATCACAGAGAAGACAAAAAATCCCACTACGGTGAGCTGGCCTAATGAAGTTCTTTGCAGTTCTCGCTTCCTGGGGGCCCTCCCATCCTTTCTGTGGCAATAGCAGCCAATTGTCCCATTGCAGAAAGCTCTCGGTGCTGTGGGTAAACAGCTTCTCCTGGGATTGTCTCGAGCAGCAGGATATCACCTGCAGTAGGGGTTGGTCTAACATGGTTGAAGAAGAGAACCCAAGCAAGAGTGTGGATAGTCTCACAAGCTGCTTCTCCTCCTCCCCTGGGCTCTGTTTTTCCCTACTTGCTGTTTCCTGAAGTTTCTGTGGTGATGGGACCATAGCCCCAGCAGTCCTCTGAGACCTTTTCCCAGCATGGGCTTTTGTGCTGCACAGGGAATATAAGTTCCTTCACTGGCAATTAAACTCAGTGATAAGGCAATGTCCTGGCCTTGGAGGGGTGATAAGTCTCAGCAGAAACTTGATCACATTTTTCTTCCTCCCCAGCTCCACTTGGCAACTGCCCATCACACACAGAAAATCTTTCCAATCAGATCAAGCCCACAGGTCAACCCTTTCTTAAGGTAGCTGATGGAAATCAGCCTCAAAGCCAGACATCCACGCTGTAATCAGAAATAAACCAGCCTTACACCAAGCACCAGGCAAGAAACCCCTGCTCTTTTCTTTGAAGAGCCCTTCCCTGCTGGCGGATGGCCCAGCCACAGATCCCTGCCCCAGTGTGCTTCCAACACTTTGCTCATCCCGGTTTCTCCTCCAGCAGAGGACGGGTGACAATGCCACTCTCTCCCTAGGGACGTTGCCATCCTGGGCTGATAGGGCAGTGCCAACGGGCACAAAGGGAGTGTGAGAGGCAAGGGGACAGAGCGAGCATAAATCACAGGAGATAAGACTGCAAAGGCATTCCTGACTCATCGAGTCAGTCCCCAGAGACTAGTGCAGGATTAGCCTCTGCACTAAGCCCGGGCGTTTTTATCTAGCTGCTTCCTGAACTTCTTTAATGACAGGCCCTCAGCAACCTACCTCTGGCAAATTATTCCATTGTCTAAATGATGTCCCTGCTGGAAAAAGTGTTTTGAGGTTGAACTTAAATTGCCTATTATTTCCTCTTCCATATTTTATGCACTTATCAGTCAGTCTTTCAGTTGCCTTTTCTCTAGGTCCCTGCATTAAGTTTCTTTAATCTAAGACAAGAGGTCACAGCCTGTAGTCTTTTAATCATCATTGTCACCTCTTTGGATTACCTTTAATTTATCAATGTCTTTGAAAAAAAATGAGGAAGAAAATAGGAAGGAAGGAAGATCAGGATGACTTCAGAGGCATCCCAGAGGCTGTGGCTGTGTGCTGGGGTATCACAGAGCTCTGTTTGTAGGCATCTGCATGGATGTCTGAACTGCAAGCATGCCCAGGACTGAAAAGGAGTGAGAACAGTGGTTCAGGGATAAGGCACACACCGATGTACCTGATGGACACCTGTGTGCATGTTTCACTGAGGGAATAATCAAATGTGTAGCCCGAGAGCTCCACAAACTGATTTACGGTCACATTTCCTAGTCTCCCTTCTCTCTGAGCATCGCACTGCCGCTGGAGCCGCCTTACCCTGTAGTAATCAGTGCTGTAGACATCTCTTGACATCCCAAAGTCTCCAATCTTCACCAGCAGGTTGGCTCCGACCAAGCAGTTCCTGGTGGCCAGGTCTCTGTGGACAAAGTGCTGGGAGGCAAGGTACACCATTCCAGAGGCGATCTGGCTAGCGATGTGGAGCATCTGGGATAGCCCTAGCTCCCCTTTGGCTTGTCGAGGCTGCCCGTCCACGAGGATCATAGCATCTGGGCCATGTGCCCTATAGGGAGGAAGAAGCAAAAAGCATAGGGTTGGGTCTCAAAAGTGACCAGGAGATGGGGATCCCACACAGTCACTGGTGCTGCTGGGGTGGGGACGAGCCCCCAGCTCAGCAGGGGGAGGATGCACACACAGCTCCAGTGGAAAAAAGAAAGGAAAGCTTAAGAGAACAGGAGGTTGGGTGAACATTTGTTGGTTGAGGATGTGCCATACATCCTTCTCCTATCTTTACTCTTTTATCTTCAACCTCTTATGGCCACAGGCTGCTGGGACAGCAGGACCTTGAGGACCTGCCATCCTTCTCTCCGACAAGACCTGTGCAAAACTAATGGGCTTCCAGATACTTACATGTTCGCTCTAGTTAATTCTTACACCTTTGAAACCTTCTCAGATGTGCAGACATAACCCTCTTTTCTTCCACGGCCATCCCGTTCTTGTTGCCAACCCTCTTTATTAATCCCAAACACCCTCCTCTATTTCATCCAAACACATCACCAAACAATCTCCCCCCAGTCAATACAAAAACAACCAGAGATTACATGAAAACTTTCAGGAAAACACCAGCAGCTTCATCCCTAGAAATTATCTTTTATACCCTAAACTATCCCAGAGGTAACACAGGTGCTATAAACTGCGAAGGCACAGGTAGAGGTGCAGAGGTTAGACCTGGATGCCAGCAGAAACAGAGAACATCCTGGGCAACAAAAGGAAATATTCTGCTGAACCAAGTGCATTGTAAATGCAGGACTTAAGGTCAGCCTCATCCCTGTCCTGTCCCCTTTTCTTATCCCCTCCCTCACTGAGTACCAAGCCTGTTTTGTCCTGCTCCCTGTGTGATTTCTCTTCCCCAGTGGAGCTCACCCTGCGGTGGACTCTGTGAAGGTGGAATAAAAAAAGCCCTCATATTTAGGGAAAAGGAAGAGATTTTGCTGTGACCTTCCTCCTTGTGACTAAGACGCAGCACAGCATCTCCTCTGAGGCTTTCACACTGTTCTCTTTGAAATGGTTCTTGGAGTTTCACCCCTGCCACCAGCAGTAACTCCACAGAGAGCTACTGAATTGAAATGCAGGTTCCAAACTTTCTCTCCTTCTCGATACAGGACTGAACAACCCCCAAGACCCAAACTGTTTCCCTCCTCTGCCTCCATTTCCTAATTGCTCTGTTGGGCTTATGGTGCACCAAGGAATTAGCATCCAGGCATTCAGGGTTCAACCAACAGTTGTTAAAATGCTGCTGCCTTCAGCTACCTCCCGCTACTCTGCCCTTGGGTACATGGCTCCGAAGGTCCCCTCCTGGTTGCAGGACAGCTGGAAGAGGAGAGCAACTCCAGAAATGAGTGCAGAGGGACCAGGAGTGTTTTGGGGAGCCACAAGTGAGTGATGCTGCAGCAAGTGAGGCATGGGCAGACAGGCAGCAGCACCGCAGGCTGCAGGGCTGGGGCTGCCCAGGGAAATTTGGAAGCTTTTGGGCATGGTGAGAGCAGCAGTGTACTGGAAGGACTGCTAAACACAAGGAGAGGCTGCAGAAATAGCTACTCAAAGGTTTTAAACAGCCCTTCCTGGGCTACAGTTTACCCCAGGAAATTACCTGGTGGTGACCACAGATATTGACAGCAGGTGAAGCTGAGCCGGGACTGAGCGGGTTAACTAAAAACTGCAAAGCAGGACAAAAATAGCTCCTAAAATTGTGTTGGCCAGTTTATACCAGTTGTGCCTTGCAGTTACACCGTATTTAGCTGCAAATGATACCTGGTGTCATTGAGGGTAAATATTCCTTGGTGAGAAGTGAAGAATATATTGCTCTCTTATTACTGCTACCTTTTTCAAATACATTAGTTGTCCCCAAAGAAGTCTGCATCTGAAGGAAACAGGTCACGTGTAAAAAATGGTCAGCCAATGCCTTTATTTGCCTGGTTCTTTTTACACCCTACTATAACAGGAGATACCTGGGTATGTCTTACAAAATCCATATTCCTCTCTCCATCCCTTTTTCCATCCCACGTGGGTATAGTCCAGAATAAAGAAGTATCAACACACTCATGAGATTAATAGGAGGGATTTTAGTGCATTTAGTTCCATCAAAAAACCTGCAGAGAATACGAGAGGGATCTGCCCATCTCTTCTTGGAGCAAGGGGTTTAACTCAGCTTCACATAAAGGTCATAGGATTGGGTAGATCCCTGCCAAAGAATGGTGGTGTTTTGTTGTGTTTTACTTTTAGGGTGTGATAGAGGCTTTTGTCAACATGGGGAGGAAAATCACCTCTCTCTGTGCTCCCTCTGCTCCCAGGGCTCTTTCTGTCCCAAAGCAGTCTGACTGTGGGGCTGCTCCCCTGGGAGGACTGACACAAAAAGCTCAGAACTACACAATTTTTTAAACAAAAAATACTGTCTTAGGTAACAGCAAATGGCAACAACTTACTGTAGATTGCAAAGAGGACTTGTAATGGCAACATGCACATATCCCCACAACAAATTTGCTGCTGCCACAGACAGAAACACAATAAAACCTAGAAAACAAGTGACTGAAGGAAAATGAGAAAGTGATGGGGATTTTCAGTGAGCAGTTGTTGCAGACCCTCCAGCACAGACCTGTGTGCTTGGGAGACCCCAGACCACGTACACCAGCCCTAGGGATGCTGTGCTGCCTGCAGAGTAATGTCCGTATTTCTCCATGGCAGGATTTTTCAGAACAGGTTCCCGTTTCACTACCCATTTATTTATTTATTTGTTTATTGTGCTTTTCTCCGGGAAGCTGGGTCTAAAGTCAGCCTCTTCCATTTTATAGCTTTTCCAATTTCTGCAGTTAAACTGGGAAGAGCTCACCTGAGTGTCTCTAACAGACACACCGTGCCCCTGGCTCCAGTGCCCGAGGGCAGCTGTCTGCTATGGGCTGGGTGAATCATGCCACAATAAAACCTGCTACTCGCCAAGGGGTGCTCAGCACTCCTGCATCACCCACACTCACTGACCCCTCTTGCAGCTCTCATCCCCCTGAGCTTCCCACTATTGCTGCTGTGAGCAGAGCAGGTAGCTGACCTCACAAACAAAGCCCAAGATTTTATTTCCATATAGATGTGAAGATTCCCAGTACTGGGCCAGGCCCTGGACATTTCCATGGCGGGGGTGGGATGTGGAGGTGTGGTGGTGTGTGGCTGCAGCACCAGCCTTAGGAGCACATCACTGTGTGGAGCAATTACGTGAGGCAGTGGTAGCAGGCATGAGCTGTCCCTCAGAGACAGCAGAAGAGCCAGTTTCGGGCTGGTCTCTTTGGGAGGTCAATTAGAGCAGCAAAAGAGGCCATGCCTCAGCTGTAGTATCTACCTCCTCTAAGGAGAATAAGGCTGCTGCTTCTGTCAGGAAAAAAAGATGGGTCAATTTTCTTCCTTCCTAGTGAAGGACTTGAGGAACGTGGCCTCTCACGCTCTGCTGTAGAGTGGCTTCCCTCGGTCACGAGGCTGAGGCTCTGACCTTAACACTGCATCGCCAGTCTGTACTATCCAGGGCATGACACAGGGAATGAGCTATAAACTTGTATTCGATCTACCCACTACCATGCCAAAATGAGGGGGAAAACCACTGCAGGGGTGTCCCCGGCCACTGCCCTGTGAGTGCTCCAAGGGATCTGCAGACAGCTTGGCTCTGCTTGTCAGAAGAAAGAAGAAGCATTTGGCATCTTTTCCCATGGTCCTTGTGCTGAGGGTGGTTGCTTAGAAGTGAAAACCTCAGGAAATGATTTGTTTCCTTGTTTTCCTTGGTCAGAAACAGATTGTGATGATGAAAAAATAAATTCAGAGTGTATCCCAGCCCCAGATCTAGACCTGAGGTGCTCAAGCTTCTTGTTCCCACTGCAATCATGCTCCCACTTAACAGTCAAAGCAGGAAAATATCAAGGGTCCAATTTTCTAAATACTGGGAAATAAAACTACTAATTATTTCAAGAGGTAAGTACCACTCCACTTGCACGCAGGTTGCAGAGCGTAATTTCTGTATCAGGGGAGAACAGCACCACAAACATTTCCCCACTGTTGTTCCCTGCCCCTCGCCACTGGTGGATTCAGGGCATACAAACCATCTGCCTCGTGCTGATGAGATGGCTGAATGATGGCTTGGGCGGGGGGAATCTAGCAATTTGTGTCTCTCTAGAGACAGGGAGGCAATTACAGCACTTGGTCTGGCCTTGCCAGGCATCTCGAGTAGCACGGTGCCACAGGTTAGGACATTTTGTCTGATAAGATCCAGGGCATGAGCACCAGGGATGGGCTGTGCAGGCACTGCACGAGGCCCCTCCAAAATTTCTCGTCACTTTTCTGAATATAGAAATAAGACTTATAAATCAGTAAATGCCCCAGATTGCAATCAGATCAAGGGCTCTGGAAAGTTTCTCTAGGGAGTATTTTGGTTGTGGTGCGATTGAAGTAGAAGCTGGGTGACATGGGGAGTCATGGCTTGTGACCTCCCAGCCTTGGGAGCTGTAGGGCATAGATACATGGGACTTTCACAGGGCAGAGAGGGACTGCAGCCCCACTTTCTGCACCTCCAGCCTTGCAGGGGTGGGAGAAGAACCATCTGGTTTCCATAGCTCACCTGGAGGACAAGCCCTGGGACTGCCCAAGAGGAAATGCTGGGGTAGGGCCATTAAAGCACCAAATCTGGTGAGGACCCTCATCTCCTTTGAACCACCCACTCCCGTTACCCAGCCCACCAACACCCAGATGACTGTGATGCCTCTGGAGCACCCCATCCCCTGTCCCCCTTCGCACGTACCTCAGGAACTTGTTCAGGTCTCCATGCTTCATGTACTCGAAGACCATGATGAGCGGGTCGCCGTCACCACACACGCCGTAAAACTTGACGATGTGCTCGTGCTGCAGGTTGGTGAGCAGCTCTGCCTCCCTCTGGAAATCCTTGCGGGCTGCCAAGGTGGGGTCTTTCAGTGCCTGAATGAAGGGACACAGACACGCACGGGGTGGGCTCAGGCAGGGCAAAGCCTGAACAAAGTGGTTGAGGCATCGCAGAGGGGCTGATGGAAGGGGATAAGAACCACTGCCACCACCAGACGTACTGGGAGGGTGGGTAGTTGGTGCTGGTGGCACCACCTCAGCATTTTGTTCATGTATTTACCAGCCCAGCGGGTTCCCCGGCTCATTTCCCAGGAAGCAGCAAACATGCCTCAGAGGGTAATAGCTTCCAATTATTCCCAGCTTGGGCAGGATTCGTACTGGTGACCTAGGGGTGAATGGCTTCATATCTCATTATTATTAAATTCCTGAGCCAGCCAGTCCTTGCTATCCGTCTTTTATTTTGAAATAGCTGACTATACTACCTTTATTCAGAAGATGGATTTGCCTGGCTGTGCAGTTATTGTGTGGATTTTTCAAACTGCCTCTGAAGAAGGACACTGTCAAGTATTTTCTCATAATTTTTAAAATCATGTTTTTATTCCCTGCTGTTTATAACAGCTCCCCTGGCAGACCGATGCTGAAATAGGTATCCTTATGGAGAATATCTCATCTTCCACATTTGAGTGCACCAGATTGCCATCGCAGGGTAGGTTGCAGGCTCCGGGCTGTGTGCTCCAGCCCAGCATTGTAGGGCTGCTTTGAAGATGCTGTTGTGGGTGCAGCTGGTGATTGAGGAGGGTTGCACATGCTTGGGGGCTGGCTTGTCCATGCATTATTGGGCAGTTGCATAGGAGAGCTGGTTTGAAAGCAGCTTGTTGTCATCTCAGGATACCAAGGGAGGGCTCTGCCGTGAGCACTTAGCAAAAAGTTGAAGTCCAGAATGTTTGACGAGATGGGACAGCCATGAAAATCAGCTGTCTTCACAAACATTTAAGGAAATGAAGAAGCAGCTGTAGCTTTGAGTCAAAGAATCTCAGTTATATGCTGTCCATCCTCCACTGTTCAGCACCAGGTTGGGCTTTAACCATGCAGCACGATGGGAGTCAAAAAAGACTTAAGGCAGCTTGTTCCAGTTTATCCCAGTTTCAATCTGAGTCCTCTCTCTGGGCAGCTTTGCCTGTAGCAGCCGGGGCCAGCAGGTTGCTCTCCTCTTACCTACACACACACACCTGCCCCTTTCCCCACACCTTGAATCTCCCCATGACAACAGGACAGGTGACATCAGCTGGCTCTAATTTATGAGCAAAAAGGGTTGCTGAACATCCAAAAGCTGTGTCTGGAGGAAGGGGCCCAAGCACCCTGCTAAGGCACCCCAGGCTGGTCTCTGGCTCTGCTGGGATCAGTGCCACCCTCAGCAAAGCACTGCGGCTGCTTTTTCCCATCAAGCAGCAATCCTGCGAAATTTTTACCTAAGCCTTAGGACACTCCTTCATCTCCTTCTTCTGCCCCCAACCTGCTAGACACATGGCATAATTTTATTTTAATTCTGTGTCCTCTGGGATAGCTTGACTAGAGATATTTAGATGGATGGTAGTTACACTGTGCAGATGGCAAAGCATCCATCCTTATCTCAGGCACCCAATTACTTTTAGTCATTTAATATCTTCATAATGTTGATGCTACCCTTTTTTTTTCCTTTTTTCTTTTTTCTTTTTTTTTTTTTTTTTTTCCTCCAGGAAAACACTCCTCCTCCCCCATCACTCTTTTCTCCATTTTTTTTTCCTGTAGTTGCACATAATATTTCAGGTTGCACTGAGTTCAGGTTTCTTCTCCTTCACACACTACCATTTCCACGAGGTGTTAGGACTGTGACTTTGTAAATATCACACAGAATAAGGTATTAAAAAACATAGCTGAGGTTGCACAGCCAAGCATTTCGATGCAAAGCAAAAGGAGCTGGAAGTGGTGGAACCAGGAGAGAAGATGAGGACAGGAGGAAGACGAGAGGAGGCAGAGGTCTCAGCGGAACCAGAGGCAGAAATATCTCTCCTAGAAAGGCTTGGGGTGAATTGAAATTTGTGCTTCCTTCACAAGGTTGCTACAAATTATCAGGCAGTTCTCTCACTATCTGTAGGTTGCAGCTCTTGCCACAAATTGTCAGCTCTGATGACATTGCCTGGGAATTTCTTGCTCATGTGGGATCAGGGCCAGGTCTCCCCAAGTGCCGTGTGTTTGCTGCAGCAGCAGGGCTCAGCGTCAGTCTGGTACCTACTGCCTGGAGCACTGGAAAAGCAGGTCAATAACTCCGTCCTCTGGCTAAGCCGACCGTTTCAGCTCAATTTCCCAAAGTCTCCATCTGCCCTCTGTGAAATGGGGATCGTACAACCCCAGCACTTGTCTGGGAGGCTGCAAAAGTGAGCACTCATCTAGGGAGCTCTCAGACATGGGAGTGAGCATGACAAAGGAGAAGCCCACAGAGAAAAGAAAAAAATGTGTGTTTGGAGAACATGCCCTGAATACCAGCCCTGCCAGCATTCCTGGTGCTTGACTCTGTAACCCCAACACTCTTTGCTGACTATACTTTTTGTGCACTTCTTAAGATGTTTTTAGAAGCAAGCTGAATAAAAGAGGAAGCTTGTCCGTGCCATCACATCAAAACTCAGCTTATTTTCAGGGCTGTAATCTTTAGATCCGCTGCAGATCTGAGTCCATTGAGCCCAGTGAGGCATGCAGCCACTTTCTTTACCCATGTCCTGGCCCTGGGAGGGAGCCCCAGACTCAGGATTGTGGACTCGGTTGCCCTAAAAGCAGCAAAGCAGCACGTCCTGCAGCTGCCAGAGCTGCAGCCACCATGCTGCAGCTCTCAGCCTCTGTTGGGAACATGAGATCTTCATGAAATGCAGCCAAATCTCAACTTTATACACAAAGCCTTTCTGTTTTTCTTTCTTCTTTCTCCTAAGACTGATAATGTGGTCCAAATTAGAAGGAATTCCCCCCACTCCACTCCCCCACCCTCCCCTAAGCTGGGAAAAAGCCAGACTGCAGGGCCCCGCTCTGATTCTGGGTCTTTGTGACCTGGTAGGATGAAAGGCACTCTGGAGATGTAAGCTTGTAATAGCAATTAGCAGAAACAAGTTTGGATGTTGTTTCTCTCTACATGCAAACGAAACTGAGCAGAGACCTGAGAGACGGGATCGCATAAGGGATGGCTGGCACTGATAGGCAGCTGCCAACCCTATAATCAGGCAATTAATCATGTGAGTACCTGTGCTACCCTGGTCTTAACCAGTCTCTGAGGTGGAAGTTGCAACCTTGCAGTTCATGGGCAGAGCATGAGGGGACAAATTAGCTTAAAAAAATAAATAAATAAAAGCAAAAAGGCTCAAGCTGTTGATGATTAAAACAACCCTTGGGCATTACTCTGTGTATTTGCTGCCTGGTGCCACCTGAGAGCAGAGCACACTCCTGCCATGGTCCCCTGCCCCAGAGCCATGCTGGTATGGCACAGCTCACATGAGGAGCCCCACAAGGATGCAAAGAGCACAGAGCAAGTCAAACTGAACTAGTGCCAGCTCAAAATCACGAAGGGAAGAGCAATTTGTGGCCCCACAAACTAAGCTGAGCTGGTTAATTCATCTTGCAGCAAAGCTGTCCCAGCAAACAGATCCCAGCAAGTCAGTTGATTGTGCTTAGCTTTCAGGTGCTTATTTTTCTTGGGGCCTCTTCATATCTTCTGTATGTTCCACAAAAAGACAAAATCCCAGAAGAGAAGCTTCCCAGTCCCTCACAGAGGGGAGTGGGCTCCACACCACACTGCTGCAGCTGTGCGGCGCTGAAACCTCCCAGCCCAGCTCCAGCTCCGTGTCTCCTGGCCCCATCGGCAGGAAGAGGAGCTTTGGCATTGGCAAGAACAGACGATCTTGAAGCGAAACACTGAAACTTCATGTGACTAAGTGGATTTACCACAACCTCCAGCATCAGATAAATCTCCGCCTCTGGCCCCCAGCCCTCCCCTGCCTCCCTTTCCCATGCAGGCTCATCTCTGCACTCTTCTGCCATTTGCCCTCGGGATTTACCTTCACTGCCACCAGCATTTTGTCATTGGTGGGGCTGAGGTTGTAACACTCGGCCAAGAACACCTTCCCAAAGGCACCTTCTCCCAGCTCCCTCTTCAAAACGATGTCTCTCCTCTTAATATGCTGGACATCTGTTGGAGGGAGGGGAAGGAAGAGGGAGAGGGTTGAGGGAAGAATGAATCAGGGTTAATTCAGGGAATGGAAAACAACTAATTCAATTTTCTAGCAAGCTGCAAAGGATCTGAAATTGCTTTGCAAAAATATCTACAAGGATCTTTTTACCCACCCACAGAACGCAGCCATCTCTGGGATGGAGCTAGTCTTATGCAAAACATCTGCGAGGAAAGTACTTGAGGTTTATCACGTCGTCACTGCAAGCTTGTAGCAGCCTAGTCCTCAGGGAGAGGAACCTTTGGAGTAAAATCTGCCACAAAGACCTGGATCTTTTCAGAAATAATTCATCTCCTGTGAGGCGTAGCAGAGGTCGCATACTTCTGATGCCAGGCCAGGTGAGATTAGGAGGTTGAGTTCCCAGAAGCCGTTGGATTTTGCATTTCAACAGTGATCAGTTTAAACCCAAACTCAAGCAGATTTCTGAGGCTGAATTTTGGCAAGTCAAAGAGTTCCCGAGGGGAAGAGAAGCACTGATCCCCCTGCACCTTAGGGCACTAGCAGGAGCTGGTTGGGAGCACCGAGCCCTGCCCTGTAGCAAGACCCTGACCCCGCAGCCATCTCCTGCGCAACCGTTCCCTCAGAAACCAGGTCACCACGGTATAAAGTCCCCGGCAGAACAGATGAACTCCAGCCATTAGTTTCAATGATCCTTTCCACTGACATTTAGGATGGCGAGGACTGACAGAAAATAGCAACTGAGGTTCCAGGAAGAATCAAAAGAGCAATAGCTATTCATTTAACGGGGATACAGAAGCCTATAAAGATTGGTCTGTGCCAACTGTTCACACATCAGCTAACAGGGTTGTTCATAAGGCTGGATCCACCCAGGTATTAGGCATGTACAAGGAAAAACAACTAGAGTGAGATCTCCATAAATGCAGGGCTGTGATTAAATGTCACGGATTGCAGGGAGAGTTTGGGAGTCTCCATGCTCTCGTTTGGGGATGACACTAGGGCACAGCTACTTCCTGACAAAGCTCCAAGCACCTTTCTAGCATTGCATTGCCCATATAACTCCTCTTGAAATATGAAGAAGCATTTTTTTTTATCCTGAAATGAACTGTGAAGGCAGATAGAGATGAACAGCCACCACAGCACTGTCTGCAAGCATGATGTTCAAAACTTCATCCCTCTAAATCTCACTTTGCTGGAGCTAACTGCCTGCCTTTGAAGAGTGTTGTAGCACAGATCACCCGCAGCTTCGGCCTGATGGTCACAACAGGGCAGTGAGAGCTACACACTGTCCTCCAGTGCTTGGTGAGCAAAAAGATGCGTTAGAGGTCTCCTCAAACCGAGGCATTAGATGGGATAATGCCTTCTTCCCATTCCCAGCCTGAGGCTTTATCTTTGCTCTGAACCACCTTTGAATCTTTTCCATCCCTTCCATGTGCCACAGGAGCTGTAGGAGTATGCACCCCTCAGCTCAGAGGCATTTCCCTTGCAGCACTGGAGATGCAAGAGATGGAGGTGACCGTCAGCAAATTGGTTGCAGGGAGGTATCACTAACAGCACTCACAACCTGCCACCAGCTCCTGTCGCCCAAGTTTGATTCAGTAGGCACTGACACTGGCCCAAGAGAGCAAATGCCTCACAGCAAGCTAGGTAAAACTCAATGCATCAACAAGCCAATGGCTTGGAAGAGTAACATCATAATAGCTTTCATACAATTAAGATTTCTCATTAGGAGCCCACAAGCAGGTTTAAGGAGCTGCCGTCTCTGGCTCTTTTGCTTGTTTGGGAAGATGGATGCAGCAAGATTGCATAAGCAATGGGCCTTGTAATGAACGATGCTTCTGTAGAGAATTCCCATCGACCTTTTCATTAATCGTTCAATAGACTGAAAACTGTTAGTAACCAATATTATTAATATTAGCAACATTAACGCAGAGGACGGGAGGCACATCCAAAATGACTTTGGTTTTAAATCCGTAATGACAGCCAAAGAGAACAAATCACATGTGGACTTAGCTTTCTCCACCTGTTTCCACTGGGTGTTTAAGGAATACCTTGAGAAATCTGAAATACTACATGTTGAAATGTCAAGTGATGCACTTAGGTGAGGAAAGTCCTAATCTAAGAAAAGCTCAAATGGCACAATTTACTTAACAGAGTAAGGAAAAGTGTTGTGGTTTTTGATGTTGGCTTTTTATTTGTTTTTTATTTTTTATTTTGTATGTGTGTGTGTTTTTCCTCCCTCTTTCTCTTGGCAAGCATTTCTTTAACACTCATCACTATAGTACCTAGTATTTACTGTATTGACAAACCGTGTATTTGCATTCTAGGACTCTCGATAAACAGCAATCAAGAAAGCTGCAGGGAAATGATCATGTATTAAGAGGAACCCAAGCATACTTAAAAAAAAAAAAAAAAAAAAAAAAAAGTAGAATCCCAACAGCAACATAGCATTGCCCCTTTTGATGTGAGATAAAGTTAAAAAGGAAACTGTTGCAGAATAAGCAGTGATAGTATTGGAAATTATTAACACATCTAATAATTGGTAACATCATGAGAACTGAAGCAAACCTCTCTTTCTGAACTCCCTAGGGTCTTGCTCCAAATTTTCAGCTCCCAATTTTACTTCCCAACAACGTATTAATAAATTATGAGACGTTTCTGAGAGCCAGTGTCCAGACTGTGTAATTATGTCTACATTATTAAAATAATACCCCATCTGTCTTCAAAACCTAGATTTCATAGCAAGTTGTTAGGGTCACCTGTGAAGCTTCAGGGAAAATGCGTATGAAGAATTTAAGGGGATATTATGACAGAATGAGATGAACCGAGGGAGAAATGCTGCTGAGGTAGCAGACTCATATAGCACTGCTGGATTTAAAGTAAACTTTGATGGTTATTTAAAAAAATAAAATAAAATAAAGCTCATGAAGTTAAGCAGTTAGACAGCAACTGGACAATCTTAGGGGAGAATGAGAAAACAGTTTTACTGATCGCAATTTCCCTCAACCTTGAACAGCCATAAATTTTGCTTCATAGCATTTTAGGCACAAATGGAATAATAAGTGAGTTACAATAAATTGCTTTTTCACATGCTATAGGCTTAAAATACTGAAGTTTACATCAAATTCTTCCATTAGCAGTGAGATCAGCGCTGTGATTAATCCTGCATTACTATTAAATATGGGCTTGAAGCACAAAGTGGTGAAGAACCTCCCCAGCACTGTCTGAGCGGCCGTGTTATTGCACTAACCTTGCATCTACTCTGTGCTCGTCTGCCCTGGCTGTAACTCATAAAGAAGACCGAATAGCCATGAAAGACGCTGCGCTGCAAGGGCACCTGGGAGGCTCATCTGCATAAATCTGTTTACCTCCTCCTGGAGGAAGCTGAGCCCTGTCTGATAAACAGCTGGTGTTTATTTGTTTTAGGCAGGCATCGGTGCGCTAATCTGTCTCAGCTGTGTTGCGGTCAGCCCTGCTGACAAGGTGTATGCAAACTGTCTTCCCGTAAGTACCACTCTCTTATTTTCCTCCCCCCTGTACCATTAACTTATAAAAACAAGCCAACAAGACAGTTCAAAAGAAGAATCTATGCGGGAACCGCAGCAAGACCCGACAGGAAAATAACCAGACTTGACAGCATGATGGGAATTCATTCAAGGCCGTGCTGTATCTACAGGAAGGATGTGAGCACACAACACTGAAGTAATTCCAGTTTAAAATGAAACATCTTGCAGTCCTTGTTTCAGGATTACTATGCTGCTGTCTGATACAGAAGGAGAGTAGGCAGATCCTCCACCTCCCTTCTTGTCCATCAAAGTTTAACACGTGGAGAACATGTTTTGAGCCCTTGCCTCTGCTGTAGTTGTGAATAACACATGAACCGCAGCAGCAAACAGCCAACCTGCAGCTGGTTGGGAATGCCTCACAACTTCGGTTCAACGATGCTAGCACGTGGGTAAGCAAGAGGGTTAGCAAGAGGGTAAATCTGGGATGCTGCACTTGCTTTTACAAATCACCTCCAGAGCAGAAAGCTTTCTGTTTCTCTCCAAGACTCAAGGCAGAAGGGTTGCGGCTTTGGATCTGCGATGGGATCTTGCCTAACCTCCTCTGAACCTCCTGCGGAATGGCTGACTTTATCTGTGCTTAAAGTGCATTCAGTCAGAAAAGCGGCTGTCTAAAAACAGCAGCTTCTTCCTCCCTGTATTTGTTCCCGTGTGTCTCTTAGTTGCATCTGCTCCCGTTCTTGATACAAACATATTCTACTTTACTAACCTTGCAGACCCAGCACAGCAAGGAATATAGGGGAGGAGAAAAGAGGGAACAAGATTAATTCTGCTTTCCTCCTCATACATCAATCTACCATGCCCTGATAGGTAGTTTCTGTACTAGCCCCTGGGAAGGAGCCTGGAAAAGCCAGAACTTTTTCACTTATACGACTGATTCAATGACTCTTCACGATGTTTTACACCGATATTGCAGAATCTCTCTTGCTTATGCCTTGTGTCAAGGCAGAAAGACCCCAGCTGAACTTCCAAATCCCAGGTAGAGCTTATAGAGCAGATGACAGATGGTGTGCAGTGAAAACACCCTTTTTCCAATAACAGCTACATTTCAATCACATGAGAACAAATTGGGAACTTGCTCGGGCCCATTTCATGAATCTAATTTTCCAATTATTGTCTCATTTTCAAATCAGTCCTGGGGGTCAGGCAAGGAAGAGAAGGGTTCAGTGATACAGCAAATTCTGCATTTGAGATTCCCATCACAGCCAGGGTCCTTAAAACCACAGTTTGATAATATTCTTGCAACCTGCATGCGCATGATGCAGTGTTTGGACACAGACGACTACAGTGGGAGGTAAATGGACAAATCAAACTCCAAATAGAGTAAACCATAAGCAGAGACAGTACCTAAGTCACAGCAAAATGCAAAACTACTTAAGCTGGATCATCTGTTCCGAATGGAACTAGATCTGAAATTAATTCCTTGCACCTCCTTTCAAACTCCTGAGCAGCAGTCTATCTGGGTGCTGTATTTCTAGAGGATTTCTTCTCCTTGGACTTTTAATTCACAAACAACACGTAGTTCTCTGGAGAAACAGAGCAAACCTATGGAAGTCTTTTCTTTTACTTTTGCAGCCCTCTTTACCAGCAGTTTTCTTTTCTATCCTAGAAATGACCAATATGAAATTTCTACCAGTTTCTTCTCCTTTACACATGGCTCCATTTTCCCTGGAGATAGCTCCTTTCCTGCACCTCTCCGTCATCAGCTCCTCCGCCCTTAGCTTTGTCACTTCATGTCATTTCTTCTCGCTTGACCTGGCTTCCTGTTTCTTCCCTTTCTACCTGTCCAGTCTCTGTTTTAATATTTATTTCTTTCATATGTGTTTTTAGGGTGTCCCAATTGGAGTCTGATCCTAGGCTCTTTGTTGTAGTGGCCTTAATTTCCATAAGCTTCTAAAGCTTCATTTGCATCAACAACACTCTATAAATGATAACAACAGTGACATTTTTCAGTAGCAGCTGAGTCATTTGCTGTAACAATTAATTTATGCCAAATAATTGTCTCTTTTTTTTCCCTTTATACATAAGTTTTCCACAAAAAGGTAGCAAAGTTCTCAGTTAGTCAATATGATTCATTCACTTCTTGCCTGACACACTGCTAAAATAATTCTTATGAATAAATCCTGCATTGCTTTCCTGCTCCGTGACAATTAAAAGCAAATAAAACAAGCTCGCTATTTGCACTGGAAATTGTGTCATTAAGAGGTGTAACTACCAAACAGAGCGCCTTTCATGTCAGGCAGTCAATTGCAATCTCGATGTCAACCAAGTATCTCGAAGAGTTACCCGATGTACCTGATCAGAGCAAAGTGTGCGGATCGGGTAGGACCAGATCAAAAGCCTTGCCACTGGAGGGCTGATAAGTCATTCTCTCACAGACTTGTAGTGAGAGAGGATAATGCATAAGCTAGCTGCACAGAGTGTGGGTCTGCCTCCTGGCCTGGTGCAAATCCATCAAAGTCAAAGGACGATATTGATTTCAATTGCGGGCTGCTGTGAAGTACATGTAAACAAAGGGAGAATCAGTCCCACCTCATTTTAAAAAATGGAGAAATAAAAAGGCTGTTTCTTATCTCCATATGGACTCCGAGTAGGTAGCCCTCCACTTCTGGTGGCTCCTCTCCCAGCTCTGACACGAGCAACCTTTGGGAAAAGGCCTGGGCACACATTTTGGCAGCTCAGCGTTGTGCCCAGATGCTGGTGCTTTGCCAAGTTCCCCTGTCAAGGCATGCTCCAAGGACTCAGGTTCAGAATAGTTGTGATTATAAGCACCAAGCAGTTCTGCAAGTCCTGTCGAAAAGGTCCCAAAGCCATGGAGTTTTAGCTAAAATATGTCTGGATCTCTGGGACCTCCGTGGAGCAGGTCTAGTCCTCGGCTGGACCATGTGGGCCCCAACCCACAGCTGCACCGATGTCCTTCCCCCCCTCTGCTTTGCAGGCCCTGCAAGACCACCTCGGTCACACCTTTCTCTGCACTTCTCAGGCTGTATTTCAATCTTGCTAATTCTGACAGCTCTCACAGCCATTTGTGTGTGTCCACACAGCAAAAATAGAGAGACTTTCCATCTCACATCTTCATTACTTCAGCTTCTCTCCTTTGACCTTGATAGAAACAACCTGAAACGCAACAGATGCTCTCGCTTTCACTGTTACCCCTCTCTTTGCATCCCTCCCCAGGCTTTTCTATCTCCAGCAATCCTATATGTGGCATTTGGCTTCACAGCTTCTCTTCAGACTTTTTCATATCGTCAATCTTACCAAGGTGCTGGCAACTTGCTTTCAGGCAGCCAGCCCCTGGTGCCTGAATACCTATTGCATTATTCATGATCATAGTCATCCATAAAGACCTTAAAAAGCACCTACATTAGGTTTCTGCAGTTCTTTGTATTTTCTTGTAATTCCCCTCATTCTCTGGGAGCAGCTGCAAGGCACCAGTGCAGATCCCAGATGAGGAGGGGACAATATTGCCCAGATGACCTGGAGCTAATGCAGTACATGCTGCTAAATGGACCTTGGCTAAAATAAAATAAAATAAAAATTAAATTAAAAATAAATACTGTGTGCCTTGATGCGTTTAGCTGGACAATCTGGGCTAAAAAAAATAATAATAATAATCCAGAATACCAGCCTGTGACGTTCAGTTTAATCAGGCTCAAGAAAATGGGAGAACAGAAGAACTACCTCTGCAGTCTGCATCTCTGATCCTTTCAAAATACCTTACATGCACCACTTCCAAGCAAACCTCTGGCAATCAGGCCATCATCAGCTCCTCTGGCCTTTGCTGTTGCGATGCCACGTGGAGAGGAAGCACTGACCCAAAGGGCTGCCTTTCACTCATCAGCTAACTCCACCAGTCCCAGCTTGAAGGAGAGCTGCTGTTCTGCCAAACAGCCCTAGAGCTGCACAGAGCGCTTTGATGAGTGGCAAGGAGCGGCTGGATGAGCCCCTGCTGGGCTGCAGTAACTGGAGCTGCTGCATCTCCGCGGCAGCACCAGCCCTGCTATCAGCCACACAGCATCAGCCAGAGCCCCCGCAGCAGCACTCTGCACATACAGTGTGCTCCGAGGTGAAGGTGAGCATCAAGGGATGGGGAGGTGTGCGTGTAGGAGCTGAGAGGAAGGTGAAACAACCACAATTTCAACCAACAGATCAATGGGTGCACGCCCAGACGCTGCCCAGCTCCCATCCTGCATTAAAAACCAATGCCTTGGTTTGGCTGTGGGTGACACAGGGTGGTGTGACATGCCTGGGGGATTTATACCCAAACCAAAGCTAACTTTCATTTTCTTCCTTTAAAAAAACTGAAAAATAATAATAATGTTAAAAATGCATTTAGCACCAACCCCACAAACGCCTTTTCAGGGAAAACTAGTCACAGCTTGAAGTATCCATCACTCCTATAAAAACAAAATGATTTCAATCTCTCATCCAGTTCAGTCCCGCAAGTCAGAGCACAAAACACTTGGTAGTTATTTTTACAAAGAGAGGAAGATAAAGCATCCCACAGCTACAGGGTGCAGAGCAGTCTCAGCTGGGATGCACAACACTTTGCAGAGTCTTACAGAAGCACAGCCACACCGTGACGATGGCATGTGATGAGATGTCACTGGGTGAGGACAGATAACCTTGGTCCCACCTCTGCAAAGCATGGGTGCAGGTTTGCCCTGCACCTGCCCATGCCTCTGTATACACTGGCTCCTCGGTAGCTCCCAAGGGAGCACAAAATGCTGCTGATGGGACTAAAACCTTATTAGCATTCCAAACTTTAAAACAGACCAAAGATTCCCATCGTCTCCTGCATCCCCTCAAATAATTTCTGGCTGACAGCAGGCTCCAAAACCAAAGTGTTAAATATACAACTGGCTTCTTCTGAGGAGCAAGACCATGCCCAGCAGGAGAAAGGTAGAAGAAGGACCAGAGTGGGCTGCAGTGGACTTTACTGGGTAAATGCCTTATGACAATGCATCATAAAAGGGGCTTTGCATAAAGCATCATTCTCACCGACTTGGTACACTCCAGGATCTCTCAGAAGCAGGGATCGGGATTCTTAGGAAAAGGGGTTGTGAGAGGGGAAGTGAGTCTTCCTGGCAAACATGTTTTCTTTCCACCAGCCAGGCCCCTAGGTCCCCTGCTGCCAGAGCGCTCAGAATAAAACATTAATTCAATACCACACATTTAATTACACATTATTTGAAAGTGAATTTATTTAACGGAGGAAAATAGTCTTCAGAGAGCATCTGCCTCCCTCAGACTCACGCGTCTGCTGGGAGGGGGCTTGGAGAAGAGATAGGAGGAATAATGGTTTGTTTTACATCAGCAGCTATAGCTGTTCAGCTCAGCCCTTCAGAAAGGGAGATTTTAAAGAGATAGAGTTGTGTTTTGCAGGAACTTACCGGCTGATTTGATTTTCCAGCTACTTTTCACTTGATTGGAAAGCGCTGCTGCAGACAGATACCACTTGTCTTTCTTTTTTATTATTTTCCCAGGGAAGGGAGGGATTACCGGTGGAGGGACGGAGGAGGATTGGCTGCCCCTTGAGGGACCACGCAGCAGTCAGATTTCAGGCTTAAGGCTTTAACAACACAGTAATCAGACACTTAGCAGCATCCTATTGCTGAGATGGATAATCACAATAAAGCTGGAAGCGACCAGGTCTCAGCAGCAGCCTCTCAGCTTTAAGACTGTCTCCCACCAGGAACACAGAGGCTTACCTTCTGTCCCTGAGGTGGCTTCCGAGACCCTGGGCAGTCAGCTTCCCCAGCCTGAAAAGTCACCACCACGGCTCTGCCCATGCCCCTCAGCAGGGACCAGAAGCCTCCCAGTGCTTGCTTTCAGGCATTATCAAGGCTCACCTTTCCCCAGTCAAATCTCCGCTGCAGAGAAATGGGGACTGGCTCTGGTGCCTGGCACAGGCATCCCCTCCTTGGCTGTGTATAAATCACGATGAACTGCTGCAAAGCCAGAAAAGAGCTCTTAGGTCCACATGAACCTTTTTTCTAACCCTTATCCCTGCACAGAATCTTCCTCCCACTCCTTAATTTGGGAGCAGCACGAGAAAACTCCCTCCCCTCCTCAACAGCTTTGATGAGCCAGCAATCCCCACCTGGGACGGTGATGGAGGCAATGGGACCAGCTGGTACTTACCCCTGCAGAGGGCACATCTCTGAGGGCTGGGTGTCCCAAGGTGAATATATTGCTCTTTTCAGCTTCACCAACCAAATCCTGCTGGTGCTAGCCATGCTGTAGTTTGCATTCAGACCCAGGTAGATATTGCAGCAATGGGTTCAGGATTTTAGGTTAAGCTTTTCCTTGCAACTCTGAGAATGGAAGGGTTTGGGGTACTACTGTTTCAATATTGTCCAATTTCCATGAATTTGGGGTTATAGCCACAAATGTACGCTGCTTCTGCTTAGTCTAATTCTGCTGTCACCATCTTCCTAACAACTTTTAGGCTTAACCTGCCCCACTCTAAGTGCTAAAAAATCCCTCATACAGCAGTGTCAGACATAGTGAATATAGTGAATACATTCTGTGGACTAGGCAGCTATTATAAAGGTGGCATTAAAGAAAGAGGCAGGGTTTGGAAGCAGTCCCAGGACTGATTTACAGCTGTGGTTCACGGTGCAGAACCCTCTCTGAACAGAGTGAGAGCTGGCCCCAAACTTGGGTGCAAACTGGAGTGGTATTTTTAGAAGAATCACAGTTCCTTCCAGATGTGAAAGTGAGAAAAGGTTTTCAGAAAAATCTGTCGTGACACAATTTCTGGACCAATTCAAAGCAGGTGATTTTGTGAGAGGGCCTGGTCTTCTGAGCTTTCCAACTGGAGCTCCACGCAGGTTGGAAATGCTTCTGACTGTTGTCAGCCTCACCAAAATCGCAAAGGAAAAGGAAAATTTGGACAAAACATGGCATTTTCTACTTTCTGTTGTTGTGGTGGTAGGTGATGTTTTCTCTGTTCTATTTATTCCTGGTAACTCTGTGTCCCTGTGTCTTTTCTTGCCCATTGCCCAGTCATTCTCCCACCAGTGGCTTCCTTTGCTGGTCATTAAATGAGGGGCTAATGCAGCCAAACCCATGGAACAAGAAAATTCCAGAAGTGAGGCCATATGGAGTGAAAACATGAGGTGCTGAAAGACAGATCTCAGGCTAAAGTTATGATTTAATTAGAAAGCCTCTTTCCAATTTGCCCAATTTCCATCTCTCTCCTTTCTTTCCCTTCCTTCTCGCCTCCTCCGACTCCCTTTCTCCTCGGGCTAACACAGGAGATGCACGCATGTCTATGGCTTGATGAGGTGTTCCCTCAGACTCATGTTTTCCTAACACCCCAAACAGACCTTGTTCTGTCTTTGTTTCTGCCTGAGGTTTCCTTGGTTTTCTCCCTATTTGTTCTGCGTGCATGACACTAACCCTTCTGCATCTTGCCAACTCCTCCTGCAGAAGGAAACCCCTGAAGGAAGAGTAATGTGAGCCATTTCTGCCTGCTGGGCTCTAAAATTTCTGTGGTTTGGGCAATTTCAGCAATTGTTATGAAGCACCAAATTATGCAGAGGAAAAAAAAAAAAAAAGAGAGAGAGAAGGATGGATCATACAAAAGAATTAGCTAATCTGATGGGGAGAGCAGCTTGTCCTCATTCAGTCGCACAGGTCTGAGAGGAGCTGGTGCTTCTTCTCTTTTTGTCTGTGTCTGAGTCAATCACAGGTAGAAGTTGATGAATATCGGACTGGTGCTTTTGTGATGCTTCACACAGTGAGAATTCCCTCTGTCTTCCCATGTCCTTCTTGTTGCTGAAAAAATGAGCAGGACCTCTGAAAGGCAGAGCCTTGCCTCTGTGCGGGCTCCAAAAGTGCTCCAGGGTGGGATCCAACTTGTTTCATGGACACTGGCTGAGCAAAGAGACCACCTTGCCAATGACACTTTCCTCTCCTTGGCAGAAACAAAGTGCTCTGAAAAGCCAGGGGTCAAACAGAAGAAGTTGCCTTTGGACAAGGCTTTGCACATCTCTCTGTCACCAGGAGTTCAGGACTACTTAAGGAACCACGTCTTGTTAAGGCACCACTGTTCTTTCCCTGATGCTATTGCTTTATTGTATTCCCCCCGTGCCCTGCTTTTATTATGATTACAAATGAAAATCTGTCTTGGCTTGTTGTCTCCAACACTCCCAACGCAGGGAGAAAACAGGGTAATAAAACACTGTAAATGTGTCCATTTTCTGTCTGTCATCCTTCAGTGATGCCTCATGCCATTACGAGCCAGATGGGTTGGGGTAAATTTTCACAGAAAAACATTAAAAACTTCACTGTGTGAAACAAGAAGAAAAAAAATCCTACAGTTTTCTCCTGTGCCAAAAAAATCAGCGTCTGCACCAGGGGAAAAATACCCAGTTAATTCTTCCTAAGGGCCCTGGTGAGACTCAAGAAAACATTCTGCAGTGCTGGTAGCCTCAGAAGACATGATTAATTGCAGATGGCAGAAAGGTGCATGTTCAGTTTTAACCGAACTATGCGTGAGGACTGGATGAATGCTAAGTTGGTATTCAAGACACATGGGGAAGGCAACCTACTAGGATCTTCAGCTACAAAAACAAGATTATACATATACATATATATATCTCATATATATATATATCATATACGGCTTAACAGCTTAAATTTTAAACTTGTATGCTGAAGTTTTACAGCAAGACCATACTGCTAATGGAAAGGAGAAAAATGAGCAAGATTACTGGAAAAAAAAAGAAAAAGAAAAAAAATGAAAAAAAAAAAGAGGAGGGGAAGGCAAATAATGTTTTGCAGTTAGCTGAGGAAACAAAGGCATGAAAGGGATCTTTGCTGCACCCTCCAAAGCTAGCAATAGCAATCTGCAGATGAAAGTATGTGGGTGGTGCTGCAGAGCACAGAGCGGGGCATAATGGTGGAAAGATCTCTGAAATGCTATTAGTTTGTTCTCCTCACTAGCCTAGGACAGGTCTCGTTTAATCGGAAAATGGCTTGAACAAGAGTATATACGTTGCTTTCCTGAAACACCTTAATTGGAGGGCCAGCAGCAGATATTGGGATGGTAACACGGAAAAAACAGGGGCCAGTTTCCACTAATCTAATCCATCAGTCTGCTGGCAAATCCTGTTTTGTTATTGCAATCTGAGCTTGGACAGTGACCCCGAATTCAGTTTGTATTATAAAGGTCACTTTGATGTCTTTTCTTTATCAATCAGAGTTTAAATCGAGTCCCTTAACCTTTTCCCAGAGTAGAGATTTTTCAAGCTGGTAATGGGCAAACCTACACACATTGAGAGCTGAGTGCAGATGAGCACCCGGGCTTCAAACCTTCGCTCCAACTCCTTGCATCTACACTGCCAGGCTGCAGCTCTTCTGCAAACAGAGCTCACATCAAGTCTCAGTCACAAGGTCTTCAAACCAGGAATCAGAATTGTAGAGAAAGCAGACAAAATTAAAAAATAATGAAGATAAAAATAATTACCAGGCTGTTCAAAATCATATCTTCATTTCTGGAAGGAGTTAATGAAGGAACAGATTCCTACGCTGTCCAGCTTGCTTCATTTATCCTGTCTTCTTAGATAGCATGGCATCTCTGTTGCCTAAATTGCAGTGTCCCCAGACGTTGTCTTCCCTGGTGTGGGTACATTCCTTGTGCTGCTCGTGGTATTGCAGGAGGGTCTCAGAGCTCCTCTCTCTCCACTTCTTTTCTCTCGCTTGGCATTCCTCTCTCAAACACATCTCAAACAGCAGATTGATGGGTGCTGTTGGGACCTTAGCAATAGTCAGAGCTGGTGAAAAATCATTCACATCCGTGGTGTTGCAGCAGGGGTGACTCTGGCTCTTGCTTTCACTATTTCCTTGTAGGTCATTAGCAGCCGTTATGAAAAACACAGATGATTAAGGCTGACCTCCAGGACACATCACGTTCAGCCTCTTTCCAATTGGAAACGCTCCTGGCTATAACAATATCTCCTTTCTGTCATTGCTCTTAGGGCAAGATTTCTTCACGGGCTCCTGTTTTAAATCCCACACCAATGTTTCTGCCCCCAGTCATTAATCTCTGATGCTGATCCTTGTCAAACACTTGCTGAAAATCTGAGTGTAGGATATCTGCTCAATTTCCTATATATCCAGTGGCAGCTAGATCCTCAGGGAATCCCAGCAGATCAGGTAAGTGAGATTTCCCAGTACTTTGAGCCTCGCGTTTGACCTTTCCCAGAGTGCTGCTTTCCCAGGTGTTTTCCCACAGCATCCTTTAAGGTTTCATATTTCCAGGATTTTCCCAGAGCCCGCATTAAACTCATCAGATTGCCTCTTTTCCCCATTATGCCCACCACCTTCCAACCCTCATCAGTCTGCCCCTTTTCAGGCAGGCAAATTAAAATGTCAAAGAAGAGCTCGGTGAGTTGTGTGCATGCCCATACGTGTGGATATTATGGGATGTGCTCTCCGTATGTAGAGGATGCTCACTTTGTTCAGTGCCCTTCACCAGGTGGCCACTGGCATCTTCCTCTTCACCCTCTAAAAAATTGGATGTAATTCTGGCAGATGAAAAAATATGTAAATGTAATTATCTCTCTTTCCACTTATCACTGATATGACTGACTTTTGTTCTCTGTGGCCACTCTAAGTTCTCCATGTATCACTCCTGACATAAGCACTTGCTCCTCCGTATCATCTGGCTCACTGTCCTCCCCGAGCTGCAAGCCCATCCTCATTGTGAGAGCGGTTTTGTTGTCTCTCACAGATACTTGTGTGCAAAAAGACCTTGCTATCTGAAACACGCCCTCAGCATCCCATATGGCTCCCGCTTTCCATCACTTTGTTTTCTCCCACTTTCTTCTTCCTTCCCTCTGCCGTCCCTGTGACATTTCAGCAGTGCCCCATCATGGTGTCTCCATCTCTTCCATACCTGTGCATCTCAGTCCTTTCATCCCTTATTTCCTTTAGTTTTACTGGACTGAATGTTTAGGGCAGCCTTCCCAACTGTATCTTAAAGACCTGCGGTAAAGCCCAGCCAGCTTTCTTTGACTCATTTTGCATTCCCCATGCGGCGGCTCGCTGAAAGGCCAGTGGTTTCGTGCGGCTGCCCTTTCCACAGACCCTCCTCAGCACTTCAGCTCTGCGGGGAATATAATCACTGCATCCTAGACGCTCTTCAATTTCAAGTGTATTTATTACAGCCGCTCAATTTCCTTTAATCTGTCATTTCTTCTTCTCCTCCCCCCCGTGATTGCCTTCCTTTCACTGAAGTACAAGTGCACTGAAGGAGGCTTTTCCCTCTGACCCTCGCTGCCCTCTCCAGCCCCGTCCCTGCATCGACTCGCTACCAGTGTCCTGTGCGCTGATTATTGCTCATTACCGTACGGCTTAACGAAGGTGCTGGGCCCTTTGCAAAGAAGTGCAATTGCAGCAGAGAGCACGCTCCCATCAGTGACCCTCAGGACGAACGGAGGGAGGGAAGAACCATTTTCATGCACAAATTGCCTGTATATCATAAGCACTGGGATGACAATAGGGACTGAGAAACTCTCCTGGAACAGCCAACCTTAAAGTGTGCCCATGTCTGCCAGAGTCTTGCGAAACAGTGAACTACTGGGCGCTTGAACTGTATTTTCATGATGCATACATACCCCTTAGGAAACAAGGTTGAGCATAAAACCACAAACATCCTTGCAGAGCTGGAGCTGAAGCAGCCCAAGAAGCCCCAGCTGATGTGAAAGAAACCCACATGCCTTCCTCTATGTTACACTGTGTGAGCACCCACACACACGGGGGTTTAATCGGTGTATTAATGTGTTAAAACACCGACACAAACAAACAGGGGCTGCCTTCCCAAGCTAGAAAATCCTTGAGTACGCTGCAATTAATGGGGCTTGTTAAACCACTTAATAAGCAATAGATAGCATGTCTGATGCCCCCGTGCCTTGGCTCAGTGGAAAAACGAGGCATGAAGTGCTTAAATAAGAAACAAGTTCAGTTCTGAGATGAACCCGTAAGAAATATCATTTCATTCCCTGTCAAAGAGCTTCTTCCCAGGGCAGACACAGCTGAGACCAGTGCCTGGGTCACATCATTCTCTGGTCATGGTCCCCATGCCTGTCCCGGGTCCTGTTCCCTGCCTGGCCACGTGCTCCTACGAGAACTGCACCAGCCTGGGGACACACCGTGCCTCAGTTTCCCTTTCTGAAAATGACCACCAAAATATAGCCTCAGCCAGAACAAGTCTTTTTGATGTTTTTTATCACAAAAGTGCTCTAAACACCTTCAATAGCACAAATACAGAGGAAGGGAACAACACAGCAGGACTGTTAAACCATGCACACAACATTTCTCAGCAGCCACCAACACTTTACAGACTAAAGGTAATTTCAAAGGACTCTTCTCTCTTTTGCAGACTGTCTACTCAGAACAGTCACCCTGCACATCACTGCACACCAATTTCACACGAGAAAAAATATCTTAGCCCTCAGCATTGAGTAGAAGGAGATGAGGGGAAATATATTTCCTTGTGCTTACCCAGGCCCTTTCCTTTCCAAACGTGGAAGCTGTTGGGCCATATCAAGCTCCCTGAAGACACGTATGAGAAGAGGAAAGACCTGCCACATGCTTGCTCCATGATCAGGCTGCTCCCAGGCTGTGTTGGTGGATTGCAAGGGAAAGAGGAAAAGGCAGGATTGGGAACATGGGGCAGGAGGCAGTGTGCAGGACACACAGGGGCTTTTACCTTGTCAAGCCTTGGACCTCTTTCCTTGTGATGTCTCATCTTCTGAATATTCTGGGGAAGTACAGCTGTTTCTCAACCCAGTGACTGAGGACTATCATGTGTTTAGCAGCATGTTAGCCTCCAGCACGTGGATTTTGGGTGGGATTTGGGGACGCCATACAACACAGTGGTGCTACCCCAACTGCCACCAGCTCATAAAATGTCCCGAAGTAGTGAGACACAAGAAATTATACACAGAGTTTTCTGTCCAGCTACCATTACCAGGACCCACCCTGTGAACACCCTTTCCTTACTCCCTCAGGGGTTCAAGGAAAAGGGAAAACTCAGAATGAATGCAAGCAGAGCAGATGAGACCTCTCAGTGTTACTTAGCATCCCCGAATGCAGAATGGGCAGGCAATGCCTTTGTTTTATGCCGAATTCCAGCACATACCAGCACACCACCACCCACCCATGCCCCCGCAGCCCAGCTGGCTCTGGGGCAGCCCCGTCTCCGCTCCCCCCTGCTCCCCCCAAGTCCAGCAGCAGCTGAGAAGCAGGGCAGAGAAGTGCCCTTAAATCCAGCTCCCTGCAAGTCCACCCCGGGCCCTCCCAGCTCTGCGGCTAGTCCTAGATCCCAACTGGATTCTTCTTTTCATTCGTCTTTGTTCTGCCTCTCATTCTAGTGCTGAACCCCAGGCCTGCTGCCTCCAAGCTCCCTCCAAATGCTGCATTCATCCATTTTTAAAGGTGACCTTCCAACTTTAAAGGAAGTTTGCAAGCCTCGCTGTCTTCATTTGCCCTCTCCTTCTTTTCAACCTGCTCTGTATTATGAATTGAAAAGGGCCCAAAAGGTTTCTCTATTAAAAAATAAAATCTTTAGAAAGAGCACAGGTTTCCAAATCATTTCTCTCCCAGTTTTTGCAGCAGCCTCCCTGGGTGTCACGGCACTTGCTGCAAGCTGCCAGCTCTGCTGGTGAAACTTTCTTGGGCTCTCGGTCTCCTCCCATCCCCACATCTGCACCCCCCTGCCTCGTGCTGTCACTGCTGTTTGGCAAAGCAGCACTCCGAAATCTGGGTAAAAATAACCTTGGAAAGGGCAGGGATAGAAATGGGGTTATTTTTAACTTGGATCATGCTAGAGACCTGGGTTAGGCTGTGGCCTCATAAGCTCTTGTGCTGGCACAAATGAAGGGCAGCAAATAAATGAAGTTCTCTTTATCTCACCTTGCTGCCAAAGCTGTGTCTTACAAGCCCTGGGGCCATATAACGATGGAAAGGGAAGATGTCTGCAGCCCTTAGCAATAACAGTATTACTCTTACCAATGAATTGGTCACAGTAATTAAATAGGCAGTAACAAAGCAATACAAGAGTTTCTTGCTGTTGTGGTACATTTTGCTATTTAATCAGGAGAGACAGGACCTGAATTTTTACTGCAATAAAACTGAGATAAGGAAAAAAAATGATTTTGTAAAATGAAAGCTCAACTTCCAGCCCTTTTCTTAGAGTATGGCTTCAAACAGAAAGCAAATATACAAACCTACCAACCAGTCCCTCTTCCACCAGAGTTTTCATCTTTTTTTTTAACTATGATACTGGTACTGTGGAGACAGACTGGTTATCTTCAATATTTCTTTTTTTTTTTTTTTGCTAAAGGGTCAGGGTACTACAAAGCAGTATCATGCAGGAACCCTGGATTCACTCATTGCCATCAGCTTCCCTCCATGAAAGCACTGATGCTTTCTGTGCTAGGGACTTTTGACTGCCAGGAACGAGGCTGACCCACAGTGACCAGAAATTAGCAGGAGCCCTTATTCACATCTGCCTTGTGCCACACCAAACCTGGAAGAGCCTGCCTCAGTCAGAAAGCAGCCAGCCTCCTTCCAAACCATTCAATTGCATTTTCCCCTGTGACTGTTTGCCAGCTTCAGTGCTAACCCTTCCACCTTCCCTGACCCCAAAGCACACCTAGGGCTCTTCGTTCTCCATCAAACCCCATGTGTCCACATTGTCCCTGGCATCCCCACTGTGCTCTCACACACTCCCTAGGACACACTCTTTACTTCTTTAAAGACCAACCATCAAGCTGCACAACAAGGGAAGTAGCCGACCAGTTTCCTGCTACAATTATCTACTGAAAGTAGAAGAGTATTTCGGATTACATTATCTTTAGAAGGAGGGAGTGTTTCCCAAAGCAAAAGCAGGCTCATGAAGAGAAGGTGCTAGCGGGTCAAGATTTAGTACAATAAATAATGGAAGGTTCCTTGCCTCACACCCTCAGCCTTTCCTCAGCTCTGATGCTGGGATTCATCTTTGGGATATGAATGATTCATGGGGCCTTAAAATATATATAATCCATACCTCCTAGAACAAAGAGTCCTTATTCAGAGAGTTGTGAGGGAGCAAAGAGCAGCGTGTGCAGTGCCAGCACCTGGGCTGGGATGTCCCTTGGTAGAGGACCGCCATAGTTCCCCATCTCTTTCTGGACCCAGAAGCTGTTCTGAGCTTGAAGCTGAATTCTGCAGGAGTCCCCAGCTTGGTCTCTATGGCACAAGAACATGCTTGCTGATGAGGGTTTCGGGAACTGCTTTCTTGACTCATGCCCAGGACCAGCCCAGGGACAGAATCTCCTCATCCATCCCCAGCAGCCAGAGCGTACAAATACTACCCATGCACTGCAAGGGATTTAAATGATTTATGCGGGATTACAGACAGGGAAGCTCTAGTGAAAACTTACCTCCACGTCACAGGCTAATAGACTGAGGGCTTCACCATCCTGACTTCTAGTTCTCTGATCAGATGATGACATGTACCGACGGTGTCTCTTCTCTTGGAAACCTAACACAACTCTTCTGCCGACAATATTTAATTCCTACTGTGCATATAAACATAGACACGCACATATCCCGCACCACAAGCAGTGAACATTGACTTAGTTCTCCAGACATGAATGTTACTTCAAAGAACTGCACCAATGTCATGCCAAGGTACTCTCCTTTCCCACCCAAGTCATGGTCTTCCTCTGACTCCTTGTTGTGTAACCTAAGCATGGGCCTGGGGAGGGCCTGGTGAAAGCCCCAAGCCCATGAGTGTCTGTTCTTACTCCACATCCATCATAACCACA
The DNA here is from genome assembly GCF_964035555.1 of Netta rufina. Taxonomy (NCBI): domain Eukaryota; kingdom Metazoa; phylum Chordata; class Aves; order Anseriformes; family Anatidae; genus Netta; species Netta rufina. The sequence continues at coordinate 15,080,171 of NC_140134.1, read as the reverse complement.
TAATGCCCACCCTGCTCTCACAGTGCCCGTGCTGCTTTTGGGGGGTCCCACAGCTTGTATCCAGCAAGCTATGGGATGCCTCCCTCCCTGTGCTGACAGCAGGCAAACCTGAGCTTCGAGGTACCAAAAGCTAAAGGCACAGACATAAAATCATTAAGATTAGGAAAGATCTCCAAGATCATCTGGTCCAACCAGGAAAGCTTGAACCATCCCCCTGAAGAATCACCAAGGTAGCCTGTTTTCAGTGGTTGTTTCAGGATCAAAGAGCCAGGCTGAATTTGTGCTGCATCTACAGCTCATCAGTACTACTTTTCCTTGCTTTTTGGAGTCTTAGCTAATTTATACCTTAGAAGGGACATTGCCAGTCCTCATCCTTTTGACCCAATAATATCTCAGTATCTTCAATGCTTGGGAGTCTTCTTTACTTCCAGGACCAACTCGCAGGAGTCCCCTCTGGTTAACAGGATTAAACTGAACTTTTCTTTTCTGGTTTCCAGCTCTTACCCAGTGCCAGATCTGTAGCATTTTCAGCCAGAAGAACCCCAACTAGTCCATGAGCAGGGACTGACGCTTTCTCAGGTACTGTCTTATGCAGTTATCCTTTATGCATTTAGACCAGTTCCATCAAAATAATTCCTTCTAGAAGGCTGAATTCAGTGTATTGCACAAAATAGCTCCCTGGAAGGAGAAAAAAATGACACTTACCTGTCTTTAAGCGAGTCCTTTTTCACACAACATCTGTGCACTGTGAGATGTGATGGCTTTGGGGACTGTGTATCTCGCGTTGTTGTAGCAGTACTGAGCATATGACTTACGCAATCCTAAATTTGTAACCCCTCTCTGGCACCAGTCAATGAACAAATGTGTCTCAGGGAACACAAAGCAAACCCGCAGCAACATTCACCAGTCCACGGGGGACCAAACCAGGCACTACGATGCAAGCAGTGACTGTGCACAGCTGCTCCTATGGTCCCCACACATCACTGGGAACTGAAGCAGCAAAACCAAAATTCGGTACTGATCCATCACTTCTCTCAATTACCAGGCACCAAGGCCTCTTGAGAAGATCAACTCTTTGGCCTGGCAAGATGAGCTCACAATGGTGGCGTGTGAAATGTGCACACTGCATTATCACAATGCCACTTTACATCTCCATTATTGTCACCAGGGGCTGAATCCCTGCGGAACCAAATCCCTGGACACATGCAGAGCTTGCAAGACCATGAGCTGCTTCTCTCTTGTATAAGATGTTGCAATACTCTCCCTTGCCTCCTCAGTCTGGGCCACAGACTGCACATATCCCTCCCTCTCCCTGACCCCAATTATCTTAATAAACAGCCTGGACACATCTCTGACTCACTTAAGATAATGATGACCTGGCCATGATTAGCTTGTTCAGACTTCCTGGCAGTTTACTGAGCCTAATGTGACTCCAGTCTGGCTCTTTCGGACTTCTCTTGAAAGAGGCTGACCTCCAGCAGCAGCTGCTCTACCATTAGTGGGTGGAGACCTATACACAGATCAGGCACAGGCTGCTCCCAAAAATCAGGCTTGAGCCATGAAGGCTACTTTTTCTGAAAACAAGCTCCTAACTACCCTGGACGGCAGAGGTAGCAGTGGTTTCTCGTGCCAGCAGACCGATCTGGTAGGGTGGTACCACTCCCAAGGTATCAAATGGAAATATGGGGGCAAGGACAACCCCAAATACCATAGTACTGAAGAGCAGCTCTGCACGTTAACATTTCTGGCTGCCTGTCTGAAAGATTCATTCACCCAACCTGAGAGCAAAAGCAGCACCATTCAGCCAGTCTCACAACATGAATATATGAAGCAAGCCCGTGGAGGAAAAAGGCTAAATAATCTGAAATCATAGGCAAATCCTTACAAGAAGTCAACTCATCTGCAGGAATTGGGCATAGGTCACAAATGACTCACTAAAAGCAGAGCAAATCATTTAACCAGTGCCTGGAACAAATCCTTCTGCTTTGTATAGAACAACCAGAACTTATTCCTGCTGATTAGTCAACAGTTACACTCACAAGTTCAAAATTATTATCAAAGTTCAAATATAATTGTCTTGTACTTGCACTTTGCTTCACTGCTGGAGAAACCATCATCTTTTCTTAGCTAAGGAATCATCTTGCACTTATTTACCAAGGCTGGGAGTGTGGCTTAGGATTTTCTTAACTCTTAATTTGACAAACTCGAAGACAGAACTCCAACTCAGAACCCCAGTCTGCAAAAACCCAGTTAACACCGTTTTGCATTTCTGTACAGATTGCAATAGAAGCAGGCACTTACCAATTCTCTGGAAGCCAATTACCAAATCCCAACAAGGAAGATGGACAAACAACCCCCAAAACTGCTGTGACATATCCAAGGAGGTAAAATTCAGAACAGAAGGGTGACTTCAGGAGCCGAAGCAACCAAACTGAGTTTCCAGCAGCAGCAGAGAGGCACCGTATTTGCACCCCTCTGCCCAGCATGTGTCTTCCCCACATGTCAGCTTACAAGGGCTTGGGTGTAAGAGAGAACCAAAGAAAGCAACATGCATTTCTCAACTGTTTGGTGCTGCTTTTGAGAAATTGTACCATTAGAAGAAACACAAAGGAAGTCCCACTGGGTAAATGACCTTATTTTTACAGTTGGGCTTCCTATGTTGTTTGTTGGTGGGTCAAGATAAAGCTGGTCAGTAGGGCTAAATCGGTGTGATCCCCCATGGTGTAGAAGTCCTGCAGCCTCCAGTACAGGACTGCATCACAACAAGCCACTGGATATGTGGGGTTGGCAACTGATGCCTTGATGCAGAGCCTGGCACACCAGGCTGCATGTTGGCTCCACTAAGGAGCCTGCCTGTCAGGAGGAGAGTGTGGGAAGACGTCAGGGAAACCACAGAAAACAAAGGCAAAGCAAAATGAACCGTAACAGCAGAGGGAGATACATCGCTTTGCCAGATAAAGCACCTTTTCCATCTGTGTGCATGCTGGTCTCCCATCACAGTCTTTCCCATTCAGAGTGGATGTATGCGTTTTCCCACAGCTTCTTAAACTTCTCTGCTAAATGATCCGGGCCTAGAGGCACTGGGACATACACAGTTAACGAGGACTCTTCAGCTTGTTGCATAAATCCTACCAGAAGCACTTCAAAATGTTAAACAAAAATTAAGTCACCCAGCATTGATTTCTTGCATGCTCTCTTCCCGTTGCTCACCCAAACCTGCATTTTTGAGCTCTACTTCTGTGTCTAGGCCTCTTTATCCTCTGCTAATGCCCAGGCTTAACCCTGAGGATCTGCAGCTCACTCTGGGTACAAATTGGAGCGGAGTGGTGATTCACTACTTCAGTTCGCTGACACGGCAGAAGCACCTTCCTCCAACTGTCCACAGCTCCCAGGACTTCTGCCCTGGTGTCCTCCCCTAACAGCACGGCACAGACACATGCTGGGAAAGTCAAAGACCTGGTGGTGGGAAGACTACCACCTTCAAAAGAAGCTCCAGCCTTTGGGAAAAGAAGGGCTGACTCTTTAAATGCACATCTAAATAACCAGAAGAGCAGTAAAGAGCATCGAGACTCATCCTGTGCAACTTGAATAAGCAGCTATGGAGACTCACAGCACTCAGCAGGGCCAACAAACCCTCATCATGACCTTCAGCATCACAAGTATCAAACACTCATCTGCATCAAGTCCAAGCCTAAGGTCCTGCCAAGCCACACAGTGCTTCCTTTGTGCAGAGAGGTATTGTGCCAGAGCTATACCATGCCCATCACACTCACTCCAGGCATGGAGCTAAAAATGACTCCATCTTTCCAGATTCAAAACACAAGGAAACAAAACATCACTTTTCTGCTCATCCCATGCAGGGGTCACACTGTACAAGACCCAAGAAGACTTTTGGAAGGAGATGATATGTACCACTGCCTGCACCCTACCAAACCAGTACCCCGACTCCTTCAGTAATAAGCTGATAACTCAGGAGTCACCTGAGACAAGTTTGGAATGGAAGAGCAGAACAGCAATATCAGCTCATGATCTGGCTCTCCTGAAGAGCATGGAGCCTTCATACAAGTACCTCAGGCAACAGAGATGACCAAGAAGCAAGCACAAGGTGAAACAAGTGCCCAACCCCTCCACAACACATAACAGAACCCCAGAGCATAGTTATACTTGCTCCTTGGGAACGGAGCATCATAAGCTTCAGGGGAACTCATACCCAAGGAATCAGTTGTCCTAAAATACCAGCAGCCTATGTAATTGGTTACTCAAGCCTTTGTTCTCAGTGTTGCTGGGCTGTGAAACCTGATAATAGACCCTGGAGTGGTGGGGAAGACAAAGCAGAGCTTCCAACACCCATGTTTGCTTCCCATAGCTGAAAAAGGAGCAGGAAACAAAAAATCCAACACATCTCAGCCGGCCAGCATACGTATAAGGTTGTATACACATCAGGAGACAAACATTCATCACAGGCATTGCATAAATCCCTAAAAAGGTAAAGATCTCAGCCATCATCCATCCTGTGAACAACAACACCCCATCGCTTCTAGAGACATTCTTATCCGAAGGGAAAAACAAGCTGAAATGTACTCAGTGTCATTTTGAGATGTTTGCTTGAAATTCATGCCAGGAAGTTACAGCAACAGAAAGATGCTGGAACATGTTTTTGTCCTGCTCATCAAAATTCTCACCAACTTTCCATGACGGTTCCAGCACCATCCACCAACATCAACTCAAACAAGTCCCCAGTCTTATGCTCACCATCACCTGCAGGTTGGCACAGAAGCTTTAAGTCACAGAAATGACTTCTCCAAGTGACAATACAGACATGAGCCACAGCCTCTAAGACACATCCTTGAGCCAAGCCCTGCACACTGCAAAGCAGCTCTTCCCTACACCTGGAGCACCCAACCATCCTTATGTGAAAGCCAAGGAGAAACCAAAGCCTGCCAATCACCTGGCACCCCACTGCCTCTACATCACACACATCCATGTTAGTTTAATAGGATAATTGTCCCTAATAAAGGGACAACAGTCCAACACGCAAACAGAGGGCAACTTGCATAGCCAAGCAGCAACAGCATGTCCTGAAATGAGCACTGCAGCCACAACCTTTTAGTGTCAAGATCCCTGAGAGACAAGGCTCCTAAGAAAACTCCTTCCACTGAGTGCCGAAACTTGCCTTGAAAAACCCTACCACCATCTCCCAGCAGAACTACCTTGACCATTTTGAGCTACAAAACCCAATAGGTTATCAACTGAGGTCAGCAGCAGAGATACAGGAGCAAGAGCCACACCTGAGCAATGTTCACATCACAGCCGTAAATCCCACCCTCTGCACCCTCCCGAAGGTACAAACAAACCAGGCTTCCCACACGTGGATCATCTCATGAAGAAGTGGTCTATAGGACGTGTCATTGTGAATGTTTATTTATTTTGTCTTCAAAGAAGAGACCTGATGCAGCTGTTTCGTTAGAAAATAAAGTGTTTATTAAGAAACTAGACATTGAACACCCCTATAGTCTCTGTGAAAAGGGACCGTCCCATTTCCCATTAGCACAGGATGATAGTTATGGTAAGATAAGAATGCTCAAAGATGGAGGAGTCTCATTGACAGAAAATGAGGTAATGATTTACAATAATTAAAAATAAAATAAAATTAAAAAGAAAAAAAAAAAAAGAAAAAAAAAAAAACATCCTTAGACTTGCTACTTAAAGCCACCGATCGGAAACGGCCATGACTGGCTTTCGTTTTCAGCAGTAAGGAACCAGAGACTGTAACTGGTGTTAAACAAATTGAGACATCGATCACAGTGGGGAGAACTGCTTTAAATTATACTGTACGGTCTGGAGGATTTCTTCTAAGCAGAGATGGACCTGAGCTGCAAAATTCAACCCTTCCTCTGCTAGGGTGTTTGGGTATAGGCTTCTGGTTCAGGCCCACGGATGTGTCTCTACGACTGATATACACAGTTGAGAGCAGAGTCCCCTGAACAGTGCTAGGGAGAGGAGACAGTTCAGACGGACGACACATCCCCAGGTCGGGTGGGCGACTCCCAGGAGGTGGGGAATTCAGTTCAGACAAGCACCCAGTGATTCGCACGCTTTGCGAAGCTCCTCCTTACTCCGTGAATCCGCAGAATTGAGGTGTGAGTATCGAATGGCCGCGGCTCCTCTCTCGCGGTGCACCTCTCGCATTTCCAGCTCCAATGCGGGCAGGAAACATTGCTGGAGTTTGGTCGTGGTTTCTGAAGTGATCCAACCCGAACCAGGCCTCCTTGTCCTAACGCAGGTGCCCCCCTACGGCACGTCTGTTAACTTAAAGCAATCTGCCACCATTTCTCCCGTACTCTTCTATTGCACTTTACCTTTTTGAATTAGCGAACCAGGAAAAGAAGCAAGAGAATGGAACATTCCCGGGGACATCCCTATGAGAAAGCTGATTAAAAAACCTCCTGGCCATCTCCAGGGTGGTTCACGTAGGGCACGTGTAAAGGCAGGGAGAAGCAGAACATCCCATTCTGAGGCTTCTGCCCAATTCTGGTGGATAGGGACCAGGACTCTTTCCAGTGGCAGCGACCCCTCAGGGCTGGTGATTTGCAGACATCCCTGGTGTGATAAGGTCATCTCAGGCCACCGAGAAGGCAAGCACAGCTGAGTGGCTGGTGAGCAAGCTCCTGGTTCAATACTCCCCTCCGAAAAGGATCTGGCCAAACCTGAAGCTTTCGGGATTTTGTTTTTCCTCTAGAGAAAATCCTCTTTGCTTATAGGTTTTCACTGATATGTGTGAGCAAATCTGTATTTCCCCGTACACGTGACATCCAGAGAGTCCAAGGAAAACCCTGCAAGTTGCCACGAGGGCAGCTGACTTCTCTTGAGGACAGGATCAAAGGGTTTATTTTTCCATCTGAGAGGCTTTGGATGAAGTAAGACAAAAGTGGGAAGGGAGAGGGGGAGAGAATACAAATACCGGCCAGAGGACAAGATCAATATTCCTGTTTATGCCACAGAAGAAGCAACAGAATACTTATTTTTCCTCCCCTTCAGTTGGTCTGCCTCGAGCTGATCATTCTGGGAACGTGACTGGGTTACAATTAATCTCTACTTGGGTGGAAATACAGGGGAGAGCTAAATGGGGCTGGAAAAGGCCCAGCAACTGGGACCTGCGTGCGCCTGATATGCTTTTCCACTTTGCTTACTGCCCTAGTCCTGTCAAGGACACAGACCCTCCTGCGCTATGGATTCTCCATCCATGCGGGAAGTCCAGGCACCTCCTCAGATAAAGCTCATCATTCAAGCAGCAGGGAGAGACCAGAGCACGACAATGATATAGTCAGATCCAACGAGTTGCTCTAACACACAGACAGACAGACAGACAAAAAAAAAAGCCTCCTAGAATATGTGCACTTCAAAAATAACCACATCCTCTTCCCATCAGAGAAGCAAGATTTTCTTTCCGTTATTATTCCTTCCAACATTATTTTCTGTGCAAGAACTGGGAGCGGGGCTGCCTTTTCTCTTACCAAAAGTCTTCATTCTGCTTTAGTTTCTTCCAGGCTCCCGCCTCAGCTCGCTCTGGGAGACCTCCCATCGCGGTGCCACAGTAAGAGGTGATGGCGGCATTCACTGGGTGTTGCGAAGACACAAGCTTACAAGGAAAACTCCAAGCAGGGAGGAGGACATGACTAAAGATGTCAGTTTGGTTGGCTTGGTTGGTTTTGTTTTGTGTTTTATTTTAAAGCAAAAGTACAATTATTTACTGTGTTATTAGGATGACTCCTTTCAATTGAGTTTAATTTTCTTTATTTGCTCTCATTGCTGCTGTTGTGCCTTGCAGGAATATTTAACGAACACAGCGACCATTGGAGGAAAGAACAGCCCTGTTATCTGGTGACAGAAAACCACAGTTTCAGTTGGCTTTAACGTGTGTACAGGCAGGGCTGTGGAGTCCTATTAGGAGGAGACCTCAATCCATACAGACCACGCTTACTGCTTCCCACCATTTTGAGGGCACAGCCTATAAACTTGACATCAGAACAGGGACTTTTAAGGAGTTTTTAAAAGCCATGACGTCCTTTGCTGAAATAAACACTGACATCCTCAACATAAATGCCTTGGTTAAGAGGTTTGGAATGTCCAGGGAGGCTTATTGGATTCAACATAATTTCTCTGAAACCTAAAGGGGGAAAAAAAACAGAAAAAAGAAAAAAGCAAAATAAAGTAAACGAAAAAACAAAAAAGAGCAAAACTAGAAAAAAAGAGAGAGATATTGACACACATGTAATTATTAAAAAAGAACCAAATGAATAACCAGCAAACGGCTGCAGCTAAATTAAAGCCAAAATGCCTTCTCTGGGCAGGGCTATCTCGCTCTCTCTTTCCACCAGGACCAGGCAATCACTTCACCTGGTGCATGCAGGCACGAGTGCTCTGAGGATAAGGGGCATGCAAGCAGTCTGGATGGAGAACTGGGAACAACTCTCTGCTAGAGGTTCCCACTAACCAAGGGTGGAAAAGTCCTAGTTCCTACCTAGTCCACCCTTCCTTCTAGGCAGGGAGTGAGGAAAGCAGAGGATCCTTCTTATATCTTACACTTCTCTAATTATTTATTTAGTCTGGCTTAACATTTCTGAAGCAAAAGAGTACTATTACGAGGCTGGGGAGAACTGACTCTCATAACCCATGAGACTTCCTTAGCTAGCCTCAGCTGTCCCATCTACCCTGAAACCTGGCAAGCTGGAGGCATCTTCTTCTTGGACAACCTCACATCTTTAGAACTAATTTGAAGGTATAATATTTTCCAAAAATACTGTCCAGATGAAGAGGAAAAATAAGTGGAGCAGAGAACACATGCATCCACCTTCCTTCAGCCACAGCAAACTTCGTGAGCAAAGACAATGCTTTCAAGGACAGTAATAACCATCTCTTCATAACGCTCCTGTGTTGGGATGTTATGACCAGGGACACCTACTACTAGCGTGTTTTTAGAAAACATATATTAGTATAGAAAGTCTATATTAGTATAGAAATCATTAGATGTTCTTTACTATTGAAGATGAACGTTATTTGCTGAAGTTATATGCAAATATTCAGGACTTGTGAGAGAATAGTTCTCTGGGCTGGAGCGAGCAAACCTGCTGTGGAACCCTGGATAGGACCCCAGGAGGGAATCCTCCTTTGCTAAGTTCATCCCATTTTTGTGTTAAATCCTGCAAGTTTCTTGCAGAAAAGATTCATGTTTGTCTTCGGGTGTCAGCTCATCAGTTTTACATTACTTCTTCAGACACCCATTTGTATTAGTGTTTCTACAACTGAGGCCATCCCAGTGGAATGGGATGAGACATGGCAGGAACAGGCAGATGTCACTGAAGGTAGCTGTTAAAGCTGCAGTGAGGTAGCTCTTGGCTCAGGGCAGGCGTGTAAAACATAACCAGTTTTTACACCAGTTTTCAAAATCCTCAATGCAAATCCATTGAGATGCCAGGCCCAAGGCACACATGGCAGCAGTCATGGTATTGCTCTAATCTGTCCCAAATTTTTATGGGCCCAAAGGGCTTTTCCAACAAAATTAATGGGATTCCTTAGCTACGTGACTGCTCTAAAATCTGGAAAAGTTCCTGTTCCTCACATTGTCACAGGATTCTTAACAGATCAGGTAAGTCAGCCCCAGTCTGGCATTAGTAGGGCAGCACGAAGCAGCCTGGATGTCCTTGTGAATTGATTGCAATAGGAAAAGTGCCTTCCACTAGCCTAGGAATGGAAAATTAATCTAAACCAGATTTTTTTTTCTTAATATTTCTATTACTCTTCCATTTCTCTTTCATTCCTGTACTATCTTGTTCCATCAGCTCATTGACACATACCTCTTTTGATGAACCTGAGGATGCAGACAAAAGCTGTTTGCTTGGTTTGGAACTGCTTAAATTTGTTTGGGGAAAACTATCTGTTATTCTCAGTGGCCCTGATGGACTAATCCACAGGGGAGAGTAAGACAGGCTCAGCTTCAGTTCATGTGTCATGAACAAGATTCATAGGCAAATTCCAAGTGCTGAAATATCACTGGTAGTGAGAAAGAGCCTAGCTCAACTCTCAGAGCCAAAGCAGAGTTTAAAGTGCTGATGCTTTGAAAAGTGTATGTAAACTAGTCCATTTCTTATCAGAGCCACTGGGAGACAAATAAACATGGCATCCCTGAACGTCACTATTTATCCTGTTTTGTTTTTCATAATATAAATATACTTTATGGTCGCCAAAGGATAGCTGGGAAAGCCTATACTCAACAATATCAAGTATCTCAGAGGAGCACTCCTGTCTGCTTTATTTTCTTTGCATTTCTAAGCTCTGCTAAATTAAGGCAATTCCACTTCTGCTGGACCACGTGCAACAGACCTAAAAACCCACTGGGGACACACAGCCTCGGCAAAGGGACGTGTGAAAGATCAGCAAGACTTAAGGCTGGGAATGCCAAGGGCTTCGCTCTTGGTTGTCAACACTAAGCTTGGAATCCCAGCTGCAGGGACCTCTGTTAGGGCAGGGTGTTTGCAGGGTGGGACTGGGGTAGAGGTTATCCTATAACCGACATGCTGAGTAGTGAGGGACCATGAGGAATGTGGCAGGAGGATAGCCTCTATTTCTGAAGATAGGGGGCTGAATGCACATACTGATGACTTGGGAAAATAGTGAAGCATCGGTCATTTTGGCATTCTCTCCTGATTTATTAAAGTTCCCAAAGTATCTGAAAAAACAAACATGCTTCTTGCCTGACTGATCATTCCTCTTTCCTCACTGCTATCTCCCATATTGTACTGCTACCTTCACCCCCATTCTCTTGTATGGAGCAGAAACCAACAAGGCTCTTGCTACATTTCATTATCAGATGTGAGATGGATGATGTTCACTGAGATGTCCAGGGTTAGAATGGGTGAATCTCAATAGGTTCAGAGTTTGGATTCTACAATGACAGATGTAATCTTTCCACTATCAAAGCATTTAGATCATAAAAAAGTAGCTTGGAAAATTCTTAAAGAATGGGCTTTTTTTGTTTGTTTGTTTTGCCCTTTTCTCCCTCCCCCCAAAATAACAACAACAAAAAAAGCATTCACCTTTTTGGAAGGTTGGGGAAATCTTAAAAATAATTCTTTTTGTGAAGTTTCACATTTGTCAGTGCCAGTTGAAAACTGGGAGAAAAATATATTATCTTTGATATTGGTTGTCGATTTGGAGGGAAACTCCTATATATAAACCCTGAAAATAGTGAGGAGGTTAAAAAAAATAAAAATTAAAAAAAAAAAATCACCAAACAAAACAACCAAAGGGAAAAAAAAAACTGACAAAAATAAAAAATAGAAAACCACTGTAGATTCAAAGCAAAAGTACTCCAAATACCTACAAAATTGGGAAGGGTCTGACAGATTAAACTTTGTGCTTGTCCCTGTTCTAGGGAGACCGCATTTTATATTAAAACTTAATGCTGTCTGTCTTTCCTAATAGTCATGGTATGGGAGTGGAGTAAATGTATGGAGAGCATTGGAGAACAGGGGAGGAGGAATGAGCTCAGATTTGCTGTGCAGCTCTAACAGCTTGAGATGGAAAGAGCACAAGGGGCATTTCTCTAAGCAGGCTGGGGGATGTGGCAATGAAAGGACGAGAAGATTGAAGGCAACCAAACCATGCAATCAGTTTTTGTCTTCAACCCTGGCCATCCACTTAGTCCTCCAGAGCCGTCTTGAGTTTCTCAACACCCTGACTGGTGAGTCTCAGACACTCCACCCCATGCACACACCCAATCCAAGGTGCTATGGACAGCACCTTGCAAGGAACACCCTGCCTGCACTGACTTACAGCAAGACTAAGGAGACAAGAGAGAAAATTTCACCTCGCCATCACTGTTTGCTTTCCAGTAAAATTGCAACTGTTCAAACATTTGCCTGAGATTGTTCCAGGCCAGATGATAAGAGCATCAGGGAATGGGGCGTGCAGAAGGCAAGAGAATGACGCAGAAACGATGCACAACCCACGGCAGCCCCATCCACCACGGCGGCAGGAGTGGGGCAGCCCAGTTTTGAAATCCATGGGTGGAAACTGCTCTTAGAAAAAAAAAAAAAGCAGCATAAATTGCTGTGAGAATGGATGAGAAAAGTAACGGAATGTCATACAATGCCTGGCAAGAATGGATTAATTAAAAATAGCAAATTAGGGGCAACAAGCTGGCCAAACACAACACTGCTATCCAGACAGGGTGACAGAGCTTTGATGTCTCTTCTATGTTACAGCACAATTTGAGATATAAAGGAAAAGCAACAGGAGACTCCAACACCAGCGTACATTATCTTTGTCTATGCACAGATATGAAGTATGAATAGCATCAGAGGAGGCATGAAAACCATCAAGCCTGGACCACATCCAGAGCAAATGAAACAACCATCCATCTAGTGAAAGCCAGGACCGATATATCTATACCTAAGGGGAAAGCAACACAGCACTCCAGTTTTCCTGCCATGGATGGGTTCATCTGCAGGGCTCTGATACAAAATCCTTTCTCTTTCTCTCCCCCAACATATAACAGGGCGAGAAGCAGTCCAGCCTGAGGATTTGCTTTCCACGACAAAGCAGGTCACAGCAGCCCAGCAGAGGCACACTACGAGGTTTTCCCCAGTGCTCTCAGCTGCAGACAAGCACATCATCTCCTCTACCATCAAACAGCCTGGCCCTCCTCTCACTTACACCAGCTCATCACTGTTGACCACAGCGAAGAACTGCAAGACATTTTAGCACACAGATGAATTTCACACCAATACGCAGACCTCAAGCAGACCTTCAAGTAGACGACAACTCTCATAAGGTTCACAGAGAGGTTCTCAGAGCTACAGATGTGCTTATGGTTGTTCATTTTCATAGAAACAGGGTCCTTATCCCCCTCCAGAGCAGCTCACTTTGTATTGTTGTTCATTTTCCAATGCTTAACCTCACAGCTTAGTCTCCCACTTTAGTCAGTGAGATCTCACACCACTGGAGACCGCTTGGGGATGTGCAAGATGGAGCTCTAGCTATGGTTTGTGGCACCTTCATCAACCTCAACCCAAAATCACGAGCAGAGGATTGAGGCACTGTGTATGTTTTTGAGGACATGAAAGGGAAGAGATGGGCTAAGAACAAGAGAAACAGCAGAAGCAAGTGGATCCAAAAGATCCTATTTCCACACAAGTTTCTCTTATGCTTACCTATAGTGCAGGAAGGGATAGGACAATACTGCAGACACCCAAGAGCTGAACAATGTTCCTTGAGAAAAGGGCAGTGCTCATGGCTTTCCATGCAATAAACTCTGTAGGACTGTGTAAGACTCATTAAACCCTTGGTCGGAGGAATTCCAGCATCCGTAGCATTTCTGCTGTTGCTGCCATTAATGTGAGCCATTTCTATATTAGCTGGGATCACAAGTTTGTTTTCTCTGGAACTCCTTCATGGATGGAGGAGTTCCAAGATACTAAACGATGTAGCCTGATAGCTCAGAAGGCAGAGCTCCAAGATTCCCCAACAATTCCCCTTAGGAAAAGCCCCAAAGTGCTTACCAGGGTATAAAATTTAAAAATATAAAATAAAATAAATACAAAAAGGAAGAAAAATATAAAATGTCTATTTAAGACAAAGTGCAAAATAAAAGGGCTATTTTTAAGCCTGCTGCAGCATCTGAGATGCCCTGTGATTTGAGCTGAAGCTACCCTCCCTGTCCAGATGCACAGCCAATGCTTTCCCCTAGACTGCACAGAGGTGCAGCTATTTAAAGCCACTCAGAGGCCCACTGCATGATGGAAAGCAGCCAGATCAGTTGGGCCTCCTCGGTTTTGTTTTCATTAGATTGAAGCCAGAGTATGTGGAATTATTTATAAGAGGACCAGGGACAGGGGACGGGCTGGGCACCCAGCAAGTTCCACCATAACATACAGAGGTTACTCTCACCTCAGATAAATTGCACAGGGTCAGTGAAGGTTTCTGAGCAAAGAGGATGCCTTATTTTGTCCATCATGACACCCACAGCCCTGCATGGCAAAACTCTTGAGGTTTTCATGCCAGCCATGAGAGCAAGCTGCAGGAAAGTTTCCAGGTGCCTGAGAGCTTGGTGGTAGCTTACATCCTGGGTGCTATCTGGTTATTCTGCCCCTGTCCCTCTCTGTGCTTGCACCAGTACGTCACAGAGCCTTCCCCTCTATACTTCTCACCAACTTGAGCATCAATAGAATCTCCCTAAAATCCCCATTTCTCATAGTCATGCACTTCCTCCGCCTCTGAACTCCACAAATCCCACAGGACCCAGCATCAAAGATCCCATCCCAACACGTAATACCTTATTTTCATATCGCTTTGGTTTTCAAATACATTCTTTTTTTTTCTTTCTTTTTGGCCCTCGGAGTGCTGCTGATTTAAGAGCTGTGCACCGTTTTGCAAGAGCTTCTCATTTCCACTTTGCCTGACAGGTATTCGCGTCCCTCTGTTCCCCAGCCGCTTCAGATAGCAGCAGTTACCCTGAGCGTTTTACACGGAGCTATTGAAACCACCAACTACTCTGCTCAGCAATGAACATCCACCAAGAAAGAACCTGGTCGGGCTCGTGCTCTGTAATTGCTGATTAATTCCAATTACTGTACAGCCGATCCACCGGTACCGCAGATCGCCACATCAAAGAGCCAACCCGCAAAGGAAGCCCCTAAGTTAGAGCAGCAACAGCCTCGTTACAAACTTCTTTTCAGCCGGGGAGAGCTTCATAAACATTAATTTGTTACGCCTTGCTCGTTCCCTTGGGAGACAGGAGCTGTTGTATTCATTACGCAGATGGCAGAAGTGTGGCACGGGATGGGAATGAAGTGTGTCCGAGGTCCCCAGGGGAATCGATGCCAGGGTGTGAGCACTGCGCAGGGAACAGCCCCAGCTCCTGCGTCCCATCCTGTCCAAGAGACCTGGTGCCTGGAAGGGGATAGGAGAGCTTGGAAAAGCCAGATGGTCAGGACGTGAGCGCAGACACCAAAGGAGATGCATACGGTGGGTAGGAAAGCACAGAGCTCTGCAGGCTGCAGCTGGGACCAGACAGTTCCGACAATGCTCTCCTGCTCCTCGGTGAAGATGAGGCTGGCAGAGGAGCTGATCAAGGGCCAGAATAAATTCTCGCTCGCTCAGGTCTCTTTAGTCTGCCATCTGCTCCAGCAATACCTGACTTCATCTGGAAAGGCCAGAGCTGCCTTCCAGGAAGCCCAGGAGCAGTACAAGCCCAAGAGCCTGACGTGTCAGGAGAAGCTTCCTTCGGGAAAGAAGATTTAATAGAGTTTGCAAATCAGGGATGGAAACTGAGGAGCGCTCAAGATCTCAGCAGGCAAGGAGGCACAGAGCGCTACAGAGGAGTTGTAAATGGAAGAGGATGAGCTGAGGGCAAAAAAGCACTGTGAGTGCAGCAGGGAGCCTCGAGGAATGAGGTTTTGTTGATTTTTTCGGCTGTTTGGATCCAGGGTTGTCTGATATTGTAGTCCTTCATCTATGTTTCTCTGGCTCTCCTACTCTTCTGATTGTTCTGGAAATGAGTGCTACCACCACAACTCTTCTTTCCTTCATAATTGCCCCACTAGATGGTTCTTAAAACAAGTTGCACCAAAATATCTTAGAAGAGTGTTATTAAGCTTTTGAGAGGGGAGATCCTGACTCCATAGTTTCCTTCAAGACCAGGTTTTGGTACCTGCCAACACATGGGAAGCTCTCAAACACTCAGCCCAGGGCAGTCCCAGGACTGAGCTTTCACCAGATGAAGAGGACAGCAAGCAGAGGAACAAGGCTGGTGCTAGGATTGTGCTGCTCCTAGGGAACAATTTTGGTAGCACCAACTGAAAAAGTGGCTGATATTTGTGGTGGACTTCATTCTGCAGGAGAGGAGAAAAGGCACCACTCCCACAAAACACACACAGAACTCAGCATATTTTGCAAGAGAAGGTCTGAAAAAAAAAAAAAAAAAAAAAAGAAAAAAAAAAAGACCCTTTTCATTGCTGCCAGCAATGAGATGAGGTGGGTGGGGAGCCCCCAAACTGCCCACCCAGGGGAGCTCCTGGTGGCTGCTGTGCCAGAAGACCCTCACTCCCCCCTGCAGCAGCCAAGGAGCTGTGCAGAGCAGGAAGGTCCTGTACATCACTGCAGGGCAGCAAATGAAGGCCAAACCCCAAATACACAGTGTCTGCAAATGAGACATTTCCATTCAGAGGGAGAAAGACCAGGGTTTCTTTCTTGTAAGATTTTTCCAGCAAGCAGCCTAGCAGTGAATTTTTTGCTCTGGCAGTCAGCTCCAAGCTTAATAAACTACCTGACTGCCAGACCAGTCTTTGACCCAGTTTCATTTTGGGACTGAAGCTAAGTCTCTCTCATTGAGTCACCTAAATGTACGAGGCATTTAGAGCACTGCAGCCCAATCTCATTTCACACCGTATCACTCTGTGTGAGCCTTTGTGTCTGTCCCACTTGTAACACGGTACGTGCCGATCACATCTCAGCACAGACAAGGGACAGAGAAGGGGCTGAGCTCTCAGACCTGCAGACAGGGAGGCAGTGCAACACGGAAAACGCTGGGAATTTAACTGCCCAAACCTCGTTTTCCTTCCACCAGAGGACTGCACGCTTGAGAAAAAGGGAAACAGCTGTACTGTACTGTACCAAGATCTTTCTTCTTCTCCACTATTCGTCATGCAGAAGGCAGAAGTCCTGCCTATCATCCCTGCAGGACACGTCCTCCTCAAAGCCAGAGTTGCCAGAAGGTGCCAGAAGGAAACAGGAGCTGCCGTGTGCAGGAGGCGTGGGCTGGCCCGTGGGTAGTGTGTACGTGGAGCACGTGGCAGGGAGTGGAGGAACACGGAGCTGCGAGCACGCACGTGTGGGGCTGAGAGCACAGCGCTGCCGAGCATTTACTCTCACTTTACATTACGGGTTTAATGGCTTTTAACGGGAGACTTTGTAAGCGATCAGGAATCGGAACAAAAGGAGCTGGGGGAATAATTATTCTAACCAGGGGAGCTAAAGAACATGGCAAAATTGTGTGCTGAGCAATCGTGCTAATTAAAGGCACCCAGAAGAATCAGGATAGAAACGCCAAATGGTTTTCACTCTGCTGCCCTAATCCTCTAACTGCCTCCTCGCCTTGACTCCCACCAACTGTGGGAAGGACGGCTCTGGGTGAGTTGGCTCGTAGCAATAAGGGGACTGAGCTAAACAAGAGCCACAGGGGACCAGTCCCCTCTGTACCAAAGGGCTGAAGCAATGCATGGCCTGCCAGATCCACCAACAGCTCCTTTGCACCACCAGGCTGGGGGAGCAGATGCCCCTGCTGCCTCTGGCTGAGCACTGAGGTTTCAAACACACTTTGCAGAAGAAGAGCAGCTGCTGGCAAATACCAGCACAAGGCTAAGCACAAGCCACAGTGACCACCCGTGTCCTTTTGTGCCAGTCTGCCCTGCAGCATGATCGCTTCTCTGTAATGGCCATGGCTTTCCAATGGATAAAGACATCTGAGCAATGGAGACCATCCTGATCTTCCAATGCTTAAAATGCCAGTCCTCGTGCTGAGTTTTCATGTGCCACGCTAACATCAGAACAGCAAGAACTAATGCTACAACATGGGAAATTTATCACCCAGAGAAAGTGGAGACTTGGAAAACGTCTACATCATAAGGAAAAGAAATGTATGTACAATTGCTCCAACAGGCTGGAGGCTTTACAGACACAAATAAAAACTTTCAGGGCCTCAGCCTGGTGAAAACCCAAGCCTGATCCCTCAGGATCTGCTGACCTGTTGGGGATGTCGGAGTGAGACCTTCAGATGCCGAGGCTGGTGTATGCAGAGCCCACGACACAGCGATGAATTCCCACACTGAGCCCAAGGAACATCTCAGTCCTTTCCACCCCTCTGAGAAGATCCACCTCCGATACCTGCTCCTGGGAGATAGGAATGTTTTTTTCCCTGGTCGTGCAGACCTGGGTTTTGTTGCAGCAGTTCCCGGTGCTGGCACAGAGTATGAGTTACATGTAGGAGAGGTGGAGCAGCAGAACACCCGTGCTAACCATTGCCATCAGGTAACAGCTTACTATTTAAAAAGCAATGGTTTGTTTGTTAATCAGCGGGTCCATTAACATGGAGCAAATGCCTCTCTAATGGACACCCACAGGATCGCAGGCTGAACTATTTGTGCGCAGCATCTTTTGATTGATTCACCCTAAAGATCATCAAGTAAATGAGAGAGGATGTAATATTTCTCCAGGAAGCATTCCGCAGCGGATACATTGATTGCAACGCTCAGCCAGCTGCCGCGTGCCAGTCTCTTCTTAAAGAGACTTTGTGTTTGATTCGTTGATTAAATATTTCAGAAGTGCAAACAAATCATGGGCATTGATTAACTTTTGCCAGATGCTTGGTCCATGGAAAGCTGGTATCCTGCCAAGGAGGATGATGTGAGTGGCCAGTGCCCAGACTGTTCCCATCTCCCTACCCTCGAGCGCACAGTACAGGTTTCACGGTCCTTCCCCAGCCAAACAGGTCACTGCCATGCTTCTGCTTCTGTGCAGCCTCACCTCCTCCCACCATTAAATCCTTGGCCCAAGCCAAGGGAGCCTGCTTGGTGGCACACCAGGAGCACAGAACTGTTGACTCAAGTGTTCAACTCCACTTGTATCTTAAGCTGCAAAATCACAGTCCGTTTTGCCTGCCAAAGCCTCTCTGACTCCTGCTCTGTCACTACAGTGAATCTCTTTTTAATTGAAAGCCCAGTGAATGCCCAACTGGACAGGAAGAGGCAGGGATGCAAATGAAGACTATCCTGAGAACTAAGGAAGAAAGTCCAAAACCCACAAAAAATAGCTGCCACACCAGCACTCCCAGCTGGCAGAGGTGGTCCACAAGCCAAGAGCAAAGTACTTGCTGCAATTTCCATTTTGTGAAAGTAGGTATTTCTCTTCCTCTTTTTTTTTTTTTTCCCTACAGATCAAACACTGGACTGACACTTCCTTTATGAACTGCTGCAAAACCAACTTCTCCTGAAAGTGCCCTGCAAAAACACCACAATACTGCCAGTTCCTGAGCAAGCCCTGACACTGCTCACCCAGCCCCAGCCCTGATGGAGCTGTCACAGCCACCCTGGAGGAGCCCAGCAGGGCCAGGAGAGCCAGGCTGCTGCCACCACTTCAGAAATGACACGCTTCTTTTGCATGCAAATGAACCACAAATTGAGAGCAGACCCTCCTTTTTCCCCTCTGAGCTACTCGTAAATGACAGAGGTGAAAGGTCTTGGAGGCAGGCGCGGCACGTGCAGGTGGAACACAGAGGTACAAAGGACCGAGCAGCTAATTGGAGGTGAAATGAGAAATCTAAACACTCACCCAGGTCCCACGGGGAGACACAGCTAACCCTCCCCTCCGGAGATAAGCTCCATCAAGAGAGAGTCCAGCCTGCTAGAATAATGACTCCTCGAGGCATATCAGAGGTGCCAGCATCTATAAATGGGGGCCTTTGCCTGCTGGAGCTTCCATCCTTTCTCCCCTTCAGTACTGGCAGGGAAAAAAAAAAAAAAAAAAAAAAAAAAAAGCCTGCAGGTCCCATTCAGGCTGAACTACACGTGCCATCGCCATCTCACAGCCAGGCAACAAGAGGAGGGCTGCAGGTATAAGCTTGGCTGGGGATGCTCAGCTCCTGCCCCCATTTCCTTTCTTTTCAAAGAAAACAAGATTGAGTTTGTATTGACTACTGAGAAAACGAGACAACATTATACAGGACACGACCCTCCACAATCAAATTAGGTCATTGCAACACCATAACCAGCACAGAATGCGTAGCTGTGATAGCGCATAGGATCAAGGAGAATGTTTTTATGCTGCAAATATTAAAAGACAAAAGGAAAATGAATCATATCAGGACATCAAACAAAACCAGAACATAAGTTTGGAGGGGCAGGAACAAGCAGCACGCCTGTCTCAAGGCTTCCCTCACTAAACCTCCCTGTGCACCTTGCTCAGGCTGGGTTGCCACTTCTCAGAGCTTGCCATTAGAAGCACAGCAAATGCTGGCAAAGAGTTTTGCCACCTCCTGCACAGCTCCCTTGCTTCCCCTCCCCACAGAGCTGACTTTCCAAAAGAGCAAAGCCTCTACTCCCAGAGCAGCTTTCCAGCCATGGCCCCCACTCTGTCAGCAAAACAGCCAGCAGCAACATACTCCAGGTGCTGATTTCAGGAGTGCTGAGGTCTGTTCCGATAAGGGACTTAGCGTCCTACATTTGCTTTAGGTCACCACTTCTGCATCTATATATAAATTGCACATGGATCATCAGAAAATAAAAACTGAAGACGTGGTCCAGCTACACAGACTTTGCCATCGTGGCTTGGCACCCAACTCTCCTCCTGCCTCCCTTGCCCAGCTTACGTGTCTCAAAACGTGCTGTCCTGAGCTCTCAGTCTCCCATAGGAAAGCCCTTATGCCCCAAACCATCACCAACAGAGGCCAATCCATAAGGCTGCTTCGACAGGGTGGGATAACTGGGTGTAGCAGCAGTGGCATTCACTGCTACTCTAGGACTGAGAAGATCTAGATGTGGAACTTGGGCTCTACACGAGCTGGGAGGTAAGCACTGCCACCCAGGCAGGTCCAAACCCAGCTCAGCACAATTCTCCCAGCGCCTGTTCCTCCCCATTGAGTGGAGGAATATGCACTCATAGTCACACTGCTAAGTGCAGGAGGGAGGACACAAAGCTTCCTAAAACCCGAGATTTACATACCAGTTTGTGGCAGTGGTTTCCCCACTGCGTAACGAGCACTTTAACTTCAGTCAGCCTGGTTCTCCAGAGATGACGAGATGGGAAAGAATGATCGAAGTAAACTGTGATAGAGTTTTTGATTAAGAAGCTGTTGATCAATAAAAGTTATCTGCAGGGCACAGAGTGTTAATGAGCTACCATTCCTTCGTCAAAGCAACACCTGAGCCCGCACTACCTGCTCAACACAGCCCACAGAGGTCAGCAAGATTTCTCCTATTGCCCAGGAATGACAAGGTGAGAACATGGGCCACTGGGCAGGTAGAGAGACCTCAGGTCTCCTCTGTCCCCCTTGTTGTTTAAAGGGTGATGGTGTAAGAAGGAAACAATATGACTTTAGAGAGAAATTTGGCTTGAGAGGAACGAAAAAGCTTAACAACCTGATTCAAGGCTTGAGATGCTATGTTTGGTGGGTGGGCGAAAAGAAATTGAAAAGGCATTCATAACCTTCTCAGACAGCTCCATTAATTCAAAGAGGCCTTCCAGCTCTGCAGCCATAGCACCAGCACCCAGCACATCTGCAGGGAACAGCAGCTCAGGAGCAGGAGGGAGCAGCCAGCCAGGCTACTTGTCCCTGCAAATGGTGATGTGATGCTCAAAATGAGCCACATCACAGCCCGCAATTGCTGTCACGCTATTGTGCCCCCAGCAGTGATGTAGCTACAAAGAAGTATTAGGTGTTAATACTTATTAACGTCTTAAATTAATCCCCAAAGGTTCCAAAGCATTAACGAGTGGACTTCAGAAAGGGTTTTTCATAATAATGCAGCCACCTGTTTAATAGCACACAGCAGCAGGGCTGAGCAAGGGTTTCAGAGAGCAGGTGGAAAGAAGAGCTTCAGAATAAAGCTATAGAAAAGAGACCAGGCTTTCATGGGGAGAGACAGAGAATATCATTATGTCCACCCGAATTCAGACATATCATCGTAACTAATCATTTTACTCCTCCAGAAATATCCAGTGACCACAAGGAGCTACTACAATCCTTGTATTACATTTCTTCCTGAAGTCATCTCCTCTGACAGCCCAATACAGCCTGCCTGCGAAAGGGATTTGTTTTCCCAGAACTCACTCAGCCTTCCCATCCTTGGAGGGTCTAGGGAGAGTTGAGGAAAAAAAATAAACTGACAGACAGGATACTCTTTCCGGAATGTCCCAAAGGAAACAGAGGGGATGAACACATTAGGATTTCTCCCCCAGTTTCTCAAATTCTCACGGAACTGGGGTTTGCAATCATCCTCTGCAGAGACCATGTCAAGTCAGATCATTAATAGTACTTGATGCCGAGTATCTTTAGTATTAAAAAGCACGGCAATTACTTAGTCCAAATCTCTATATTATTCATAAGATCCATATCTATCATGGATATAATATTTACGCTACTATGGGGAAATGTAATAAATAAGCCAATAAGCACTTCCTTCCTCCAGGTCAAGATGAAAGTCTGTATCTTGGAGAGCGATGCTGTCCTCAGGCAGCAAGGCTTGTATCCCAGGCTCCCTGCTCAGCTTCATCAGCCAGAAACTAAAGCCAAGGTAAAAAATAACTGTTTTTGTTCCCAGCCCAGCAAAACTCTGACCAAGCAGGCCAGGAGGCAATGCCTAGGTGGAATGAGGTCAGCACAGCTCCTAGGAGGTCTCCTAGGGAAGATCTTTTCAGAATTAGTTGGCAGAGAAAGCAAAACTTGTTAGGCTGTTGCGTGCCCCCCATGAAAGCGGAAAGAGATTATCTACCTGGAAAGGAGAAGGGAAAGTTCGGAATCCACATTTTGTTGACTTGCTATGTATAGCTCCTAGAACTATTTTGTCCGTCTAAACTTCTGACTTCACTTGGCACCAGCCTGGCTGTGAAAGGACCTCAGGTGGTGTCTCAAACACACGCCGTGGTCCAGCAGGCTGAACGTGGGGCTGGCTGCTGGCTGTCAGCAACCCAGCATGACCTTGAGCAAACCAACATCTTCCCGGCTGCTTTTCCTCACCCATAAAATGGAGATGAAGATTCTTGGCAGCCCCTTGTTGGGCTGGAAGGAGAAACGCATCTTTCCAGGAAGCAGTGGAAGAGCAGGATGCCAGGTTCCTTCTCTCCTTTAAGAACAGGGGAAAATATACCCCACCTCTCAAATATACCCCACTTCCCAAACGCTCAGCTCCCTGCTCTGCTCTCAGTGAGGTTCCCCTGACATCTGGGCTCTGCTGGGATCTGGCACGAGAACAGGACGGTCCCACCCCACCTCTGGAATGTGCCCAGGATTTATTTTTAACACTGCCCTCACTGTGAACGTTTGTGGTGGGATTCGTATGGTCTCACGCTGCTCTCTGTCTCTGCGCTGTGTGGGTAGCTAGTAGCACCGAGAGAGCAGACGGTGCCACAGCCCTCATCCCGAGCAAAGTGCTGAACGCAGGGCACCAAGCATCCCATCTCCCTCCAACGCAGAAAGGGAGCCTTGGGGAGCTGCCTCAAATGGAGCTTCTCATGCTGCCCGGGGGCAAATTTGTTCTAGAGAATGGCACACTAAACACAGCCCAGAATTAGGCTTAAAATGACGATTTCAAAATTGTGGAGCCCTCTGCCAAGCTCTTTATGTCTTTCTGGCTTTGGATTGCGAGCAATGGGGTGGAGCAGAAGCTGTGGCTGGTCCAAGGGAAGGCTTGGAGAGTGGGCTGCAGCCTTCTGCTGCATCGAGACCTCAGGTATGTTTTGAGACATCAGGTCCTTTGCTTTGTCACCCACATGGTGGCCATCGTTTCCCCCTGCTCAACGTTCCACATCAATTACAGTGCAGAGATGTAAAATGACTGATACTTTTAATACAAAGGCCCTGTCATTTATTTATTAGCTGGCGACAGGCCCCGCAGTCCAGGATGGATGCATTATAAATCAGCTGCATTTCTAACCATTAAAAATTCATCCAATTCATAATGTAGGACGCCAGTAATTTCCTTATTAGTGGTGAGTGTGAAGGATTTTTCTTTCTTCTCCCTTGGTTTTACTTCGCTTCTTTGCGTTCCCAAAGATCTTGCTCATCTGAGGATTAGCTCAGCTTAATCCTACAAAAGGGAGGTGGAGGGCTGGGGGAAGGGAGACCAGGGCTGAAGTCATTTTGTTCCAGTGTTTTCTTCTAATTGCAAATTTGCCATATAAACTTAGGAGACGTAGCTGCCTTCTCTCCTAGTCACACTTACAGGAGTCAGGGAGACTGTTCATCCTGAATTTAAGAGATGCTTTTAGGGAAACGAGTAAAATAAATCCCTTTTTTTTGGCAAAGGGGAAAAAGGAGATATAGTGGTAGGACAGGGAAGGTTAATGTTAAAGTTTTTAAAATCTATTAGCAATATAAGAGCAGGTACCAAAATGCTATAAAGTGGTATATTTTTAAAAGACCAAATGTATATATTATATAACATATATCACATAGAATATATATATAAATAAGTAGACGTGTTAGCCGTTAGGCTCAGCGCTCCAAATCATTGTGAAAAATAGGTTAGTAGGGCTGCAAGGAAGGTGTGACATTTCTGCAGATGCATGACTGCTCTGAAGAACTGCTGCACCATCAGCACAAACTCAAGCTAGGAGAAAAGTCTACGCCAAGCTGCAGAGCATCGCTGGCTGGGGTACTGCACCCAGTATGGACTACGCTTAGCTGCAGACAGCAGGACAGTCCGAGCGGTGATGTGGTACATACAGGCATTTTCATGCTCTCATTGAGTCTCTATTTCTGTCTCTTAAACAGATCTGTTCAGATAGGGGCAGGGAGAGAGGGCGTGAAGAGCAGTTTCAAACAGGGTTCAGCATTAGGTAACTCACAGCCTGGTTAGGAACAAGCATGCAGGAATGTGAAAATGGATTATGCAATAAACCCTGCCTTAATGGGAGACAAGCCAGGGCATCGGGAGCAATCCTTACACGCTGTGAATTCAGTGTACTTTTCACCTCAAGACACTTGCACACAAATCTCGCGTCAGCTCCACGTGGCAGCGGGTTTGCTGAGTTCTCAGTGTGGTCGGCTCGCATCGGTAAATCATGCCGAATTCAACAAGGCTAGTGCTTTATGCTAAACCATGGTGCACCAGGGATGCTCAAGGTCAGGCCTTCAGGAGCACACCAGGGTGCAAGTGAGAACAGCACCCACTTGTGCCACCGCTACCTCGATGCAGCGTCAGCATCCCCCGTGCCACCAGCCCTGCTGGCAGACATCCCACTCCCCCTGAAACACCCTGCAACAAAGAATGACTATTTCTACATTTTTCTTAAATGAAGATGATCTTATTATGTGGGTCTTCCAGCAGTTTTCAGAATTGAACAAAGTATTTTGATCTGTTTAGCCCAAAATCAGCACTCAAGTTTGTTGTTTTTTACCCTCTCCTGATGGTTACACAACTTCCCTGCTGGATCCTGGGCTGTACTTTTTGTCTAATAACTTTAGTGCTGTGTGTGCTCTTGTGCAAGCCTGCCCCAATTCCTAAACATTAGCAGCTATCTTTAATCAAGACATGTAATTTAAGTGGACAATGAACAGAGAATGAGAGCTTTCAGTCTTCTAACCAGAAGACATCTCCTGTCTGACCACGATGATTTCCCCATGCACCTCTGAGCTAGATTATAAACCTGAAAACCACTCTGGTTAGATTAAAAAGTCACAATGAGATCCTGCAGATTCTGTTTGCTCCCAGTGCCTTTCGGGGTACCCCACTGCCAGGACCACAGCAAACCACAGACCCATCCCTCTGGCCCAAGCAGCACAGAGGTGCCCCAGCCTCCAGATAACTTTCCCAGCAGCCAAGCATTATAAGCCACAACAAACTCATTAAAAACAAGATAAACATTTAACTGATGGCCAAAAGAAATCAGTACCACAACTGTACCAACATGCACGTACACTCACAAGCTATTTTAAAGCAACCCACAACATAATTCACGCCATCAACGAACCATTAGGAGAACACTCTTGAAACCTCTATCGTTACCACTGGCACCAGCACTGCCTGAGATTGCCGTGCTGTACCGTGCCTCTCTCTCGCCTTTCTGGGACAAAGTACCAGGCACGAGGAGTGGTGGCTGATGAACAGAGCTCCCCTTTCTCTATCAAGGGCATCTCTATCAGGTTTAAGAGCACTGCGGGGTCAATGAGAGCACCTGGACATGGAGAAGCACTGATATCTGAAGACACAGCCATCGCGTGCATGGGAGCTGAGGGATGCCACAAGGACAGTAGGAGGGTGCTGGTAGCAATGAGTGCTTGAACAAGGGACAGAGGTAATACAGACCATCAGGAGCACGTGTGTACATCCTCCCTGAGATAATGCACATCTTGGGCAGTTATGGTCCAGGCTGAGGGACTTTGAGCCCCATCACTTTGGCTGTACAGGAACAGACCACCCATCTGATGCTAGGACAATGCTGCCAGGCAGTGAGGGCTGTGCTAGAGCTGCTCCAAACCCAAGAGAATTCAGCTCAGAGCCTCTCCTCACCTGGCTTGTTCAGTGCTTGACAGCTGACACATCACAGGCTCCCTTCCAAAATCCACCCCAGGTGGGCTAACCCTGCTTGCCGCCCCTACAGACATTGGGATTAAAGTGTCCCAAGGAGAAGCCTTCAGGTCAGAGGAGCAAGCAGATGGTTGTGTATCAGAAAACACTGCCCCTGTCCTGCATCACTGCTTGATGTCTGTATCTGGCAGTATTTCCTCCACCAGAACAGCCTCTCTGGCGGCTGGTCAATGTCAGCAGCACAAAGCCATGCTCTGCTTGATTTAAGGACTTCTCTTCCTAATTTATCCCCACCACCAGGAAAGTCCCTGCCTGATGTACCATCACCACCACATCTTTGCTGCCAGCACCACCTCCCTGCACAGGGCTGGAGCCTGGGCAGCCACACTGATTGCAGGTGTTGCCACAAACATTTTTGGTAAGCAGATTAAAGATATACAAATGGATAATGCCAGACTTTCCAAGACAGCAGGAAAAACTCATCTCTGTGGCATCTTCATGGCAGAAAGGTTTGAGGATTGACTCCTTGAGCATAAGGTTACAATTCAAAGAATAAATGCAATAGGTAAGATGAGCTCTCTACTTCTGCTAAAGTAGATTGGGCTTCTGTGTTCTGGAAAATGGGGATATTTCTTCCACTTGCTCTTTTTTCAGGGTTGGATGAAGTGAAGCAGAGTATGAAATAGCTACAGGTAAGTAGAAGGAAGAGCAGCTGAGCAGGCTGAAGAGAGTTGAGCAGGCTGGATCGAGTCCCACGAATGCCCCTGTTAGGTGTTGCAGCCCAGTGAAGGGGACAAGACGGTGATGCCAGCTGCAGGATAAGGTCAGTTCTCCGAGGGGTGACAGGAGCAGTTGGCTTTTGTTGCTCATGCTTTTCTTCAGGAGCCTGCAACATCTGCACTGGAAGCAGCCAGCCAGAGCGTGGGGGGTTTCTGTTCAACATCCAAATCCTTTGCAGGATGTTCTTGTCAGCACCTGGGGCTCAGAGCAGTTTCTATCAAGAGCAAACATAAAACAGGAGCAAGGGAAACTTGGAGGCAGAAGGTCTTTGTGTAGACCTCCAACACACACACCTGCCAGTAGCTGAACGCTGAAGTCAGGGCTTTTCCTCAGACCTGAACCAGAAAGCCAGACTTTGTTAGTCCAAATGAGGAGATGGAGAGCTGAGCAGCAGAGCACACACAAATGAGTTTAAAACCACTCAGATTAAATTCCCCAGAAGTATCTCAGGCAGTCAGATGATGAAGGACAAGGCCATAAGGCAGCGAGGAGCCCCAGTGCAGAAGAGTCTAAGACTACGTCGGGTCCTGCTGGAGAAGAGCCTAGAGCTTTTGACTTAGAGGACAGAAAAGGAAAAGATAAGTTTGGAGAAAGAGCAGAGGCCTGTAAGGAGGCACTGAGGCCTGTACTTGGGCTCCAGGCTGGGCACAGGGCATCAGAGCCATGCTGTCACTTCACACTCAGCTCCACATTTATATTTAATGAGAATAATATTTGACAAATGCCCTTATTCCTAGGGGTAAAAAAAAAAATCCATTTTCCACTACCAGTAGTTTAGGTTTTTTTTTTTAGAGAAAAGAAACAGAATACAGCTTAATTTTGTTGTTTTTGATGAAAATGGGAACACGAACTGACCAAAAATAGAAATGCTGCAGAGTTTCCAGCTTCTCATGCCCAGGATGAATAAAACACACTAGGTGAACAAAAAGAATTAACCGTGGCAAGATAAATGCCACGGTTGTAAATGTCCTTGCCATTTTGTTTCCAAGTCCTATTAGAAGCAGAGGTAAGGAAATCCATTTGTTTAAAAATTATGATTTTTGAAATGACCACAATGTTCCTTTTAAACTGCATTGAAAATACAAGATAAAGACAGGGTACTGAGTGAAAGAGTGCTGATGGCGCTTTTATTGTGTGATTTGCCTTGTTTTTTTCTGAAGTACTTCTTTTTAGCCGATTACCATGTATTTACAGTTGGTGTAATTATATCTAATTACTTAATTAGCATGAATACATGTAATTACTAACTTCAAATATGTAATTATGTCAGGGCAGCCTGTAATAAATGAGGTTGAAAAAAACCCTCATTAGGACTCTACGGAAGGACGGCTGCTCCACCCGCGTGGAGGATGCGTCGCCGTCCCGAGACCACGCCAGAAGGAAACTCAGCCCTGCAGGAGGAGAGCAGGGGAAGCATCTGCCAATGACCCCTACCCAAAACCAAGCCCCTTGCCCCAGGAGCAGAGCTTCTCAGCGCCAGTGGGAGCTGAGCATCATCCCTGTGAGGCAGAAAGGGATCTGGAAGGGATCTGCCACCCAGGTTTGTTTCCTCCACTGAGATTTGGATTTTTTTCACTGATGCATGGCGTTCTCCAGACCTGGTTTGTCTGGCAAGAATTACCAGGGAGCAGAACAACGGCTTGACTGTGCCATGGCATTCGAATATGGCTTCAGAGAGCAGATCCAGGAACAAATCTGCATCTGATCCACTGTGCTAGTAATTAATTACTACTGTTAAAGTAAAACAAGCCTCCCAAATGTTTCTTCAGAAACATTACCAGTCTTTCACCACAAAGATCTCCAGCTACTCATAATTACCCATTTTGCAAATTCAAATCCTGAACATCAGGAGACAAAGCTAAGCTAAACAGCCCCTGCTTACTGCCAAGAAGCACATCTATGACGATGTTCTACCTACAGCCTGAAGGCCACCTCATGAACTTATTTCAGGCCAATGCTCCCTTCTTTTTTTCCACTGACCAGGAGTTATTTGTTGTACTGAGCTGGCATTTCCTGCCCATAAGGACCAATAGCCATTTTCTGGACAGAAATGTGGGTAGACTGGATCTTATTTTGTATTACCAAACCCCCTGACCTCATGACAGAATGCAGAACCACACGGCTCCATCTCCTCATCAGATGTTGTGTCCATGGTGCTTGCCTTACAACAGGCCCTGTTCTTCTCCTCTTATCTGTTTATTTCCAAATGTAGAGAGGTGCAAACTCCTCACAACCTGTCGCTTCTCCTGCCGGCATCTGCCAAGCAGACGTGCCACTTGGTTGTTCTTCCACGTGCCAAAGAACAGGAGGAAAAGTCTATTTTAGGTTATTCTTCTGCAACTGTTTCGTGGTTGTTCTGTCCTCGTTGTCAGTCCTCATTGCCCAACCTTCCAGGTGGTGCTGAGGATGGCTGAAATGAGGACTGGCTGCAAACCCTAGTGCTGCCCAGAATGTCTTAGAGTTAATGTGTGAAGATCGGGGAGCATCTTCTCAAAGAGTTGATGTTTTATCATGAGAAAATGGGATGATGTAGCTTCTTCCATGGCTCAGCCTGGAAGGGAGGAGGACACTGAGCCCAGCTCATCCCTCCTGCTCCTCTAAATCAGAAAGACATGAATTTGTGTGAAGCCCAGAAAGTGAGAGGTGGCTCCAGCACCCTTCATCCCTTCTTCTCTTCCCAGCACCTTCTTCTCCTCCCAGAGGACACGTTAGCTGGTGAGGAGCCCACGGGACAGCCTCACGCAGTGGGATCAAGAGGGGCTGCAGCTCTGTGGGCAGGGAGCTGCTTGCCATATTTCAGCTGCAATTCCATTATGCAGAGCTAAGTGGCTGGGAATAAACATCCGTCATCCCTGCGTGATAAGCGATGTTTGCTAGTATAGAGGGTGACAGAAATCTATATCACATCAATGTACTATTAATACTGCATTAAGCATATAGAGTTCGCTCTCCTCATTGCAGTGCGGTAATGGGTATCGGCATGTCCTCCACCCAGACAACATCCAAGAGCACAGGGACACTTGCAGGAGGAAGGAAGGAGAAAAGCTGAGCGATGGAAGAAGAAATTGCTTGCTGAGGATGTTTTTCTCTGTTAACACTTCTGCGCAAAGGAGAGGCTGGGTGCCACGGAGCTCCTTCGCTTGAGGACGCTGCAGCCTTGCAGATGGGCTGAGGCTCGGCAGGTGACAGGAAGGAGGTGACTCCTTGCATCAGTTTGGGCTCAGCTGGACACCAAGGCCCTCCCTGGGCCAGAGGAGCTCTCCTCTCTCCAAGTGGCACCAGAAATGAAGAAATATTTGTGTCCAAGTTCTGCACAGGGGGAAAGAAATACCCTCCAGCAAAAAAACCATGGGGAGAATGGGAGCAACAAATACTCTCCAGCTCAGGTTTAAGTTGAGCAGAACACATCAGATCAAACAAAACCCTTACAGCTAAAGCTCCCCAAAGCACACTTAATTTAAAAGGTGAATTACGAAACTTTCCAGCCTCAAGCAAAGCCACCAGTAAAGTCAGAAGTTTTGTCCAAGTGAAGTCTTAGGGACTAAAATACAACACATACCAAATTCAACTCTGCCTGAGGTCTCCAAGACTGCTTTTTTGCCTTGTGAATGGCAAGAAATTCCAAAAAAACACAAGAGTTTCCAGCCTGCCAGCATCCAGCTGTGATCTGCCTCTTGTTAGCACCCAAATGTAGCACCTGGGTGGGGAATTTGGCTCCATCAGCGCTGCCTCACAGCCCCAGGAAAGCTGGAACACAGAAGCGAGCAATTTGTCGTGGATTTCCAGGGTGTGCACAGTTATTGTTATCGCTGCATTTTCCCCCTGTGGCACCTTCCACAGGAGAAAAGGCTCTGGGTGCCCCTCAAGGCACACTTTGAGATCCACAGATCCTAATCAAACAGCCCTGTAAAACTCCAAGGCCAAATCCTGCTGCAAGCAGCTTCCCCTTCAACCCATCCCAATCTGACAAGCCCCACAGGGCAAATGCTCAGGGCAAAACTCAGTCCCCTCTGGGTTTTAAGCTTGGCAGCTGCACCCTTGCAACAGCACTCACATACTGAAATGGTTGCACAGAAAGTGATCTGAGAGATAGCACAGAAAGAGAAGAAAAAAACATGGGGGGAACCCCTCCCTCCCCAAGCAATCAGGGTTTGTAAATCATTTTGAGATGAGGTGCTATAAGCAATATATAATGTATAATTAACGGCACAGCAAAACCGCGCTACCTTCAGCTTCTCCGCTCCTGCCTAATCAGCGCCCTCCTCCCCCTTCTCTGCAAACAGACCAAATTTAGTGCATTAACATGAAAATCAGAGGGAAAGCTGGGCGCGTTAATTGGATACACCCCTTCGCTCTGGCAATGGAAGAGCTGTGATAACTCACGGCACCCAAGGGGTCTGCCCCAGGGACCCCCCCACGGAGCAGAAAGCTGCGGGTCTCTCTCCTCGGGAAGGAGGAGTGATGCCAGCAGAGGGTTTTATGCTGGCTGAGCTCCTGCAGGTTGGGAGCTTGGCCTCCTCCCAGCGCTCCAGCTTCCAGAGCTTGAGTTATGCTTCCTGCGCTCGTGAGTCAGCAAAGGGGAGAGAGCAGGAGGCGACTACGGTGCGGCACTCCTTGCTGCTGGGCTGGGCCACGGGAGATGGGACAAGTTTGTTTTTTCAGTCCTTCCTTTTTTTTTTTTTTTTTTTTTTTGCAAGCTTTTATTTATTTGCTATTAGATCCGGTTCTGCCTGGAACCAAAGAACGCCAAAGGGATGAGCAATAACAAGGGAGGAACATCGTCTGGACCTCCTGCATTGCTCAGCCTGCATCTCAGAGCTGGTAAAGAGCAGAGGAAAACTGAGCTGCCAGCTGTGAGCTGCGTGTCGGGGGGGGGGCTGCACCTCCCAGCCCACACGAGAAGCAGTTGGGAACTCCCAGCAAAACATCCTTTTACCCATTGCTTTTCTTTCACGCTCAGAATTTAGGAGCACAAAACGGAGGACCACTTTACCACCACCTGCTATCCTAACGAGCCGAGCTCACAACCCAGATTTACACCGAGAAGCTTCGAAAGCTTTAGAGAAGCCCATGAAAACAAGACAGCCAGCATCTAAGCCTCCTGTTCTCCACGCACCTGCCCCATCTATGGCCACGTGTCCTGAGCTCGTCCTCGGCCCGGCGGGGAGCCAAGGAGGCAGCCCCGTGGCTGGGAAGCTGCTGGAGGAGGAAGGGGAGGCAGGTTCTTTTCCCCAGCCAGGCAGCGGGTCACCTCCATCCCCGCAGCTCCTGCTCGTGCCTTGGACCCAACAAGGCAGAGCCCGGCTTCAAATGGCGTTTTTCAGGCAAAAGGGGGGAAGGTGACTGGTGGGTGGCGGAGGGAGGGTGAAGGGAGGTGAAGGTGAGGGTGGAAAGTCTCCTTGGGAAGAACCTACATGTATGTTGTGATTTCTGAGACCTGAGATTCGCTTTGGTTTCTGGACCATACCAAGACCCATTCTCCTCAAAAAAATATATCCTTCTCTCCTTCCTCATCCTCTTAGCCTCTTCCTCCTTGCCCTCCTTCCCCCGTCCCCCCACCCATCCCCTGGTTTTTGCGTGGGCTCCAGCCGGCTCGGGCACTCACACGTGTCTGGCTTGTGGCAGTTGTGACCTTGTCGGAAGTACTGGGGGTTCTCGATGACAGGAATGCGGGTCATGCCGATCACCACCGTGTCCGGGCCAGCGTCCAGGGACGAGGGCGTCGTGATGCCGTGGTTGATGTGGTGGAGGGGACTGGCCGAATCCTCCTCGCCGCTGATCACTGCCACGGGACCTGCGAACACCAGACACATCCATCAGGCACGGCAGAGGAAAGGAGACCTAAAAGTCCTGCTGACCACATGGGTACGAACTGCTAGGGGTCAGCAGCAGACTATCATCAGCCTGCCCTACCACCCCTGGTGCCATTTCCAGGACCAGTTTCTCTGAACAACTCACAAGGAAGACACCAAGTTTTTTCTGCTGATTACAGGGTACCAGATTGAGCAGATCTTGCTCAGCTCGTGCTGTGTTCTGCCACAAAAATCAACATCTCCCCTCACCCTTTCCAGCTCTGAAAGGCTGAGCACCAACGGACAGGCTAGGAAACAGCCAAAATAGTCAGACCCCTGAGATGGGAGGAGCAGGAGTCTCCCAACCCTTCCCAGCCTCTGCCACCCATTCGTGGCTCTCACCAGCAAAAGAGCACAGAAGAAGGTTCCCATCCAAGGAGCCCTGTGCCATGCTGAACTCCATCTCGAGGGGCACAGGCTCCAAGATTAGCAGAGAGGAGACCCCCAAGCACAGTATGGAGAAAGCAGTGCCAGAGCTGCACCCCAGCCAAATGCTGCCCTCCCAGGCTGGTCTGCAAGGCCCATAGCACCAATTCCACATCCTCATATCCCTCTTCATTTCAAGTCCTAAAACAGCAGTAGGCCCAAATGCACCCAGAACAACCTAAGATGGCCAAACCAGAGACTGCTCCATCCCCGCCAACCTTCCGACCCAGCCATGGCTCCTCACACCGAAGCGCCTGCACCCAAGAGCATCACTGCTCTAATCCTGCCCTAGCCAGGGGCAAGCTTGTTCCCAAAGGTAAAATCCATGAAGGAAAGAGCTTCCATAACTGAGAGCCAGTGCCTGCCTCTCAGACAGACCTATTTCATGATATTCAGCTATTCCTGAATTTTAGGTATATGCTTTGTTTTATTTTTAGGCCTTCTAATTTTGCTATCAGCTGCCAAGGCTGGAAAAACCTCAGGGGAAAACAGCCCTTAATATATTATTCCCAAATTCCTTCTATTCTCACACATCCCAGGGGCCCGACCTGCCAGCCCACAGCAGCTCCACAAAAACACCTTCATCTTGAGATGAAACCCTTTAATTCCTGCTTCATTTATTGGTGCTACATAAACATGGGATCCCGAGGAGTGGACACTAGAGACCACGCTGCAACCAGACTTACATATTCACGGGAGGTTAAAAGCACTCAGCTAGAAATGTTCCTTTTCTCTTGCCTGGAAGCTGCTAGGGACTACCAGCAGGTCAAGCAAAGGTGCTGCATTGAGCCTTTAGACCTATTCAGGCCTTTTACCTAAGTTCTATAGAAAACACCACTCTCCCATCAGCAATCTATTTCCAATTACACAATTAGTTTATTATGCAGCACTAGCAACAAAGAGGGGAGTCTTCAAGCCATTTTCCTCTCCGGAGTCTCTGGGAGGACAGGGTGAATACTGGCTCCACGCAATCATTCTGCCTGCATTAATCTTGTCTAAAGGCTGCTCGTTTTTGAGGCATCAGGTATTGTTTGGTCTTCCAAGTGGGATATAATAAAGTTATTGTGTAATTAGCAGAGTCCTGGCAGCTGTGACAGGTGTTTTAGTCGCAAGGAAAAAAAAAAAAAAAAAAAGTCTCTCCCTTTATTGTGAATTCCTTCTGGCAGGTTCTTGCTTTTTTTAGGTTAGGCCCTGGGCCAACGTGACTTCCAGCCTGTGAGACGCACAGGCAAAACTCGGCTCTTGCCGCAAGATGCCTCTGGTGGGACTACGTAGGCTGTATTTCTCCAAGCACAAAAAGCAAAGAGGCAAGAATTGCAATTTGAAGTTTTGTTCCTTCACATTATCAATTCTTTGCGTGCGGACCCAAAGGACTGGTTCTGCATGCTCTGCGCCACCGGCTGGGCTGTGCTGGGAAGGGGCCACCTCTGCTTTTTGAGGTGCACTTCCCAAAAACAACTCATAAAAATATCTGCTGGATATGAACTGGTAACAGTGACTTGAGGAGAGACCATAAAGACCACTAAAAGCCCCAGATGATGGAAGCATCCCTCTGGTATGTGCAGGTTAGGACATGGCTAGATCGTAAGGAGTAGGGCACGACCGAGGTACTTGTGAAATTAAGCATCACCAGCAGCTACTACTACCTGATGTTCATATGGCAACTTTCATGCCAATAAACAGATCCAGTCTGATCCTCTTTATACTCTGCAGGTGTTTTGTTTGGTTTTATTTTTTTTTCTCCCAGCAGCTCAGTTCTTCAGGGGAAGGCTTTCTATATGTTTTATCCCTGGTTTCAGACCCCATATTTGCACTCCTAGTCCCTAGCAAATATCAGGTACTCTGAAGTGACTCAACTAAAATCAGTAGTGCCCACCTTGGACATCTACAAGACCTACCAATCCTCAAAAGCCTCAGAGCCAAGCTCTGATACTCCGTGACCCTCTCAGCCGGAAAAAGTGGGAAAACAAGCTGTTGCAGTCAGGACACCACACGGCTATGAAACCACACACGTTATGCCCTTGCAATAATCTATGGAGGTCATGGAAGAAAAAATCCTGAGTCCTAAGGAACATACCGTGATGGATGCAATGCTCCAGATTTCAAGATTTCAGAAACGCTTCTGGTCACAGTAGGCACAGAGCTGGCACAAACCATTTGGGCAATTCCTCCCCAATATCCTCAGCAGGATGTCACTGGGTTAAAGACACAACCTAGAGCTGAGGACTTCTCCAAGTTTCCCCTATTTTTAATGAGGGTGGTGATGGGAAGGGCATGGGGGCAGAAATCAGTGCAACATTAACTCCTACAACACAATCATGGCTTCTTATCACATTCAATCTTTCATTCCCATCTCTTTTGGGTGGTCACAGCTGAGATCCAGCTCTCTCTAAGCACACGGCCACTTTCTTGCCCCTCTGAGACTCAGAGGAGCACCAGGTTTGCTGCACTAGCCTGAGACAGACTTTAAAAACATCATCAACATCAAGCAGTCACTGATCACTTTTATAGGTTTGACTACTGCTCTGGCACTCAAATATATACTGTTATCTGTAACTCCTGGAAATAAAGTAGCTACCTGCACTTCAATTTTTTTAATCTGTCTTGGCAATATCATATATATTTTTGCTGCTAAGTAGGTAAAGATGTTTTGTTTCTGATGTATAATGCTGATGAATGGCTTTATTTGGAAGAATTCTCACTGGCCTCAGAAGTAGATTTTCCAGGTAAGGTTAAAGAAAAAAAAAATGGAGTAAGAAAAGAGTACAGTTTTTAAGATTTAGGTTTATCTTCCACTTGACAGAGGAATGGCAGAGGACGTAGGAATGAAGCCAGTTTTGTACAGTAAAAAATGCAGAATAGTGAAGGGTAGTCTTGAGGCAAGCCCTTGTATATAGTCCTATGATCTAAAAACACCATGAAATATTTTTGGAGCTCCTCTGAAATTTAAAATCTAAAGAGTGATGCAATAGATTTTGTGGTGGATAAATCAGTCTGTGCTCCAGACAAACATATTGTGGATAGTGACTATAAAAACTGTCTATTTGTTAGTATTTTAAGAAGCTTTTGTATGTTCTGAGCATCAAAAGTAGCATAGCTGTATTCTGAAAGGCTTTTGATGCTCCCCTTCCATCCAGGCAGAGATCTTGCCAGCCAGGAGCATCTCCACAGCCTTTAAGGACAGAGTTTAGCTGCTCTCCATGCTAACCACATACAGTTTTCCTGACAGAGAAGCAACGTCAGCAGCAAAGATGGAGCCACAGAGCTGCAGGAAAAGTCTGGGGAGACCTGAAGGAAAATTCAGGTCTGATTTAATTTCATGTTACCCAAAGAGGAGTGAGGCAGCTTGAAAATGCTGTTCCTATAAACATAATGAAAGACTTCACCATTCTCCCTTCCCTTCCACACACCCTCTCCACAGGCAATTCCTCTTCCCAAGAGCACATCTGCCTTGGACAACATCCACCCCAGCCTTTCCTCCACCCTCTTTTCTCCCCCAGCCTAATCAGCAATGCTCCAGTTCTTTTCCTTGCTCCATCTCCATCTTGGTATAATCATCTCTGCAAACACTGAGAAAATACCCTTCCAGACTGCCCTGAAAGCTCTGCTATTCAGAAAATCTCTCATTCCCTACTCATCACTCTTCCTTGTGGCTAAACTGGAGCTTGGCATGGTGGTTTTGTTCCCATCTGAAAGCTCTCTGAAATAGGTTATATGTTTTAGTCCATGCCCATGAATTTCCTGGCTCATTCACAGTGTTATACGGACAACTAGTTATTTAAGAAAAATAAAGCAAATAATAACAAATAGCTTAAGGACCCCCTGTTTGCATGATCATATCATAACGGTAAATTATTTATCAAGACTAAGAGCTATACTTTCTGATAAAGCACAGGCTCAGGATTATAGCATGTTTTATAAATAACCACAGATTAAAGAAGATAAGATAATGGCCACATCACACACATCCATAACATAATGAATGCTCCAAGGCAGACGGGTGAAGAACAACAAAAACTCCAGCTTGCTATCACAGTAACCTCTCCAAAGCAGCAAAAATGATGGAAGGTGTAGAAAACATGACCTCCAAGGGAAAACTGAAAGAATTATGCTTTGTGTTGAGAGAAGAAGACTAGAGGAACACGTGATAACAGCCTTCAAATATGTAAAAGGTTGCAGCAAAGAGAAATATAATAGCTGTTCTCCATGTCCACTGGGGATAAAACAAGAAATAATAGGTTTAAATTGCACTGAGGGAGATTAGGGTTTGAATGTTTTCTCTAATGCCTGGCAGCATGGATGGCTGAGCATGGGAATAGATAACCCAGGGATGTTCCAGGGGGGCTCTGCTGGCCGGGAAGGGAAAGGTTAAAGAAACTTCTCTCAAGGACAGTTTAGCTCTTGGGCCTGATGCTGCTCGGAGCTCTACTCACTTTCCATTTGCAACCAGCCTCAGCAAGGAGAGCTTCTCCCTTTTGGATGCTTCCAAAGCAACTCCAGGCTGGGGCTTCACCTTGCTTCTCCGTAGCAGCTGGAAATCAAGGATGTCTCCATGTCGTTTCACAAAGGACAACTCCATCACACACCTGGCCACGTTCTCAGCACAGGAATGAAGTTCACTTAAGCAGAAATGAGAAGGCAAGAGCTCAGGGCTGCAGGGCATCCCCCTCCCTCCACCCATGTTTCTGGGAGCTGTCACTTGGAACATAGTTTCTGATCAAAAACGATCACTGCAAGAGCTAATTGTGCCATCCGCATTTGCCTGTGTAATATAAAGGAGCCATATAATTAACCTACTTAATTAGGAACTGTATATGACCCATAACTAGAAGAAAAAAACTCTTGTAAAGTGGGTCACCATGCATTGTATAGCAGCACTGAAGCAGGACTCATTAAACCCCAATATATATTACATATAAAATCCCCTCCTCCTTTGACTTCAAACCTCTGTTGGCACTTGCACATTTCCCTGATCTTAATCTTAAATGTTATTCTTCAAAGGGACTGTATCACCGTTGAGCAAGCAGATAATCCCAAAACAGGATCTCTGCCGAGCTTTGCAATTGGGAGCTATACATCCACGTATACACGTTTATTTATAACAGACAGAAAACTAACCCAAAACTTCAGCTGCTCAGAAAAAAAAAAAAAAAAATGTTTAAGAAATCCCAACCTTTTGCAGGAGCTGAAATCAAACAATCCCCCAGGGCTGCTCTCTGAGCCAGCAAGGGAGAGAACTGAAACTCATAAAACAATAAGTGAAAGCACAACAAATACAATTAAAACTCTAGCCATGCTCAGAGTGAGATCACATTTACTGTCTCATAAAAAGAGCCTTGTCCTGTCAGGCAAACAAAAGGAAATCAATTTCTTAATTTTTATTGGCAGATGCGGGCACGGGGCCAAGGCAGTGCTTGGTGCCTGCGTGGGACCCGCTTGGAGCCAGGCTGCCATGGGCTCCAGCCGTCCCCTGCCCTCCTGCCAGGGGAAGCAGCCACTTCTCTGTGTCCCCTGGGACGCCCGTCCCAACCGCTGGGTTGTCCTTCGTGAGATGCCTCTCCCCCGAGCCGCAGCAGATCCCTAGCTCACACACAATACCGTGGTTTAACTCGAAAGCCTTGTAAGCTCTCCCTGTCCTTGCTTTATCACCATCAATTTAACCAGATTCGGGATCTTTCCTGATCAAAGAGTGCCACCAAAATGCTGCCATTGGCCAAAGACCATTTCCCTCTTCAGAGACTGAGGTTTCCTTCTGAGTTTTCCAGGTGTTTGCAGGAGGAGAGGAAGGTGCATCTTTCCTCATTTACACCAGTTACCAGCATGCAGCATCGCTCCAGTCCAACTTTGGTGGAGAATCCTCAGACCTCTCCCAATCCCCCCATGTCTTTTTTTTAACCCACCTTTCCCAGGTTTGTTTATGGAGCTTAGGTATGAATCCCCTAAGCCCTCACACTCAGGAACAAGAACATTAAGATCATATCATACGAAATATAAAGTCAATGCGTATGATGGCACAAATGCATAAATCCAGAAGAAAAAGCAACAGAAAATGCTGAGACGATCTGATAATTAAAAAGAGAGGTATTTAACAAGTCATGGCCATGTGCGACAGCAAGGCCCACCAGCAGGAAGGCAAAGCAGGAGTTTTTGCGTCTGGGCATAAAGCTCACAGCCCAGTTGTACCAAGGTGCTTCAACTCAGAGCTCACATAACCAGGCAGGGACTGCAAAAACGGGGGGTGGGAGAACCACAGGAGTATTTTGGATCTTACAGCGCAAAGTCCTGCTGACTCTCCAGCCACGTAATAGGGGAAGGATGTTGGATAGTTGCTTTGTTGGCCAACAATCAAACACTTTCACCCCAGAAGCAGCAGCTCCCAGAGCAATGAAAAAGAAGAGAAACTTGCATTGGCCAGTGAAGGAGCCTGCCCTGCCTAAAAGGTGTCGGGAGAAGGGAACAAGCAGCAGAACCACAGCTAGGAGCTGACACCAACATTCCCAATGCTGGTGGGGAGGGATGGGATGGTTGTTGGGTACCACACCTGCAGTGAGACATCAAAATGAGGTCCCCAGTGCCTCACCTCCCGCATACAAAGCCATCATTTCCATCCCAACAGGCTGCATCTTGAAGCCAAAACCTCATCTTCTGCCCCCAGCTCTCCGGCTTCACCCAACCAGAGCTGAGCACCATGCTGTCTGCCCCAAATTCTCAGCTTATTGCCACTTACATTTCCCCTTCACCCTTTCCTCCCGACTGGAGCTTCACCTTTGTTATTTCCCAGCCACGTCTCCAAGCTGTCACCTCGGGGGCACCTTGAGCTCCAGCGCAGGGCTTTACGAGGTGCGAGCTGGGCAGCTGCTGGGTGAAGGCCGCAGCAGCGCCCATTAATCTCCCAGCTCACTCATCCCTATCACAGACACGCCGTAAAAGTGATATAAGCATTTCATTCAAACGGCACTGCAGAGGGAGTGGGGAAAAGCACAGGGCCGATTGATTTCCAGTATGTCTGCTCTTTACCTCCAGGTATAAATACAACAGCAAAATCAATCGGAATAACATCATATCAGCTCTCTAATCTCTTCTGTTTGCAAGATGCACTTTATATACTGCAGCAGTTCCTACAGCCGACACTCTTGTCTACAGGAGGCACCTTCCCACCCCAAATCCACCCACCTGGCTCCCAGCCACTGCGGTGCCAGGCTCTGAGATCTGCAGGTCCAAGCCACGGTATAGAGAGGTCTCCCAGCTCAACGAGCCTTGTCCCCGTGAGACCAGAACCACCGAGCCCTTGCTGAGAGTTTGGGTCACATTAGAGCTCGTTAGAAGGGAAATGCTCCCTCCCTGGCATCTCTTGCTAAGTGGCTGGCTGCTCGCTCAGGGTCGATGGGCACCCAGGCGTGCTCAGATATGCTGCCAGACACAGGGACACCAAGGCTGAGGAAGCAGCATATGCTTCCCCTGTGCCCTCAGGACCCCATAGCTGTACTCATCCGAGAGCTCACACGCGGCCCCATAACATTTCTCCTCCTCACAGGCACCCAGCAGCCGAATGACCTCGTGCAAACACCCAGGGCTGCCTGCTCAGCG
Organism: Netta rufina; assembly: GCF_964035555.1. Lineage (NCBI taxonomy): Eukaryota > Metazoa > Chordata > Aves > Anseriformes > Anatidae > Netta > Netta rufina. Next base: position 15,039,229 of record NC_140134.1, on the reverse strand, counting down.
CTGAGCACACGCATTTCCTTTCTGCATTTCCTATTTATCATCAGCCCAAGGCTTTTATCCTTTCTCCTGGCCCCCAGCCACTGCAGAGGGAGACTGTGACAAACTGATAAGCATTTTCCCCGAGCCCTTGCTTGGGTGAACGTGCAAACGCAGCATGAGGCTGGAGAGGGGGCTGCCTGGGGAGGCATCGGGGGCTGTCCTCTGCAAACTTCAGCTCAGCCAAGCTTGGGGAGATGCTCTCTCTCCCACCTCAGGCCAGATCCTGGCTGAAAAGCTGCAAGATAGAGCAAAACCAAAGGTGGTTTAAGCTGCACCTTTGTCTTACACTGCAGTTGAGGCAGGAGATGGACCCCACCACAGCTCTGGGGCACTGACCTGAGCCAAGAGCCCAATGTTGCAGGAACCTCTATATCTGAGCCAGGAAATACCTCAAATGCTGAGAACCATGGATGGTCCCAGAGGCAGTAGCTCGGACCACTCCTACCCAAAGCTTTCCCTGACCTTTGCCAAGACCCATGTCCAGCTCTAATAAAAAACCACCCTCCAAGGAGAGAAGGTGCTGTCAGAAGCATCTCCGCAGCACAAGCCAGGGCAGCAGCATGTGCTCCCCACCAGCCAGGACCACTGCACCCTAAATAAAAGCACCAGCCATGGGCACGTTCCTCATCAGCCTCCTTGATGGGCCCCCAGCTGCCTCCGTCCCCCTCCCACTGCCAGATCAGTCCTGGGCCGCCTGGATCTACTTGGAAAGCTCACCCGCCATGAAAGCAAACCGCTTGTCCTCTGGCTCCAATCTCTTACCGAGATTAGTGCCAATGGAAGTGTCACCACCAATTTCATAATGTTATTGGATGGACGCAGAGCCGGGCCAAGTCCCGTATTCCTGACGGGCCATCAAAGCAGCGGGGGTGATGGGGAAGGAGCCAGGCGGCCCTGACAGGAAAGGCAAAGGCTCAGGATCAATTACCCTGACGAGGCTATCTCAGAGCCACATCGCTTCGTGCTGACACCAGCCCCTTCTCCCCGGAGCCCCGCGGCCCCCGCACCACGGAGGCTGATTTTCTCCAGCAGTAACCAGAGCCCCTGCGAGCCCAGAAAGCTGCGCGTCCCCTCTCCAGATATCCAATTTATGAGGCTCCCGAGACACCGAGGGATTGCGCTGTCATTACAGGACATTAATTTTCAGGCCTCCCTTATTTTGGTTTAATATTCTGTCAAGATAAAAAATCACGCATTAAAAAATAAATAAACGCCCCGCTCTGCATCGCTCAGAGGTTTCAAATGGAAAGGAGTGTTCAAAATGTAAAGTACCTGGCACAACACATGCTTTGTCTTTGCTTTGTGTTTTTCTTTCCTTTTATTTTTTTCTTTTTTCCCTCTCCAAGATACTGCTTGGACCGTGAAACTGGTCAGTACCGCCATCTGGTTCTCATGCAGCAATTAGTAGTGCTCTTAATTTTTCAAACAAAAATAAGCTTTGGTTATTGGGTTTTGGTCTATTTCTGACCTTTTTAAAGAGGACTTTTTATGAAAGCAGCAAGCAGTCAAGGCTGCACATGGCAATGTGATGGGTTCCCTTCCCACGGACACACCACATGCCTGCTCCCTGTCAGCAAGCAGCGACTGCTTCTGCTCAGGGTGCAAATCTATAGACTGAAACCAAACATCAGGCCCATGCTTAATTTCAGGCAACAAATAAATCCTTATGTGGTCAAAAATAATAATAAAAGCCAACCTTTGCAACCACACTTCGGTTTAGTTCATGCATGAGAGTGATGAAAATTTAAAACTTCTGCCTTGGAAGAGGCCATCATTTTTTTTATTTTTTTTTTTTTTCGTTCCTCCACAGCCCTCCTTGAGATGATCTCCAGCAGTGATACCAATCTCTCAGATTTATTCTATCCCGAAATAAATAGCGCATTTCTTACAGAAACAAAACGTATTTAACGTGTATAGCAGTTTATATCCTGAATCTGCTCCTGTAATATTACAAGACTCTTATGGAATATAAAGTCTATGTCGGAAATATACACAAACAAACCAAGAAATTATTTTTCTTCCCACCGAGTGATGGAGAGGGGATGCAGGGCTGGGGTTTGGGCAGCCCAGGTGCTCTGCAAGCAGTACTGGGAGCACAGAGTTTTACTTCAAGCCCAGAGAGCAACAATTGCTAAAGGGAAAAAATTGCTTTAAAAAAAAAAAAAATGAAAGAGGGAAAAAAAAAAAAAAAAAAAAAAAAAGGAGAGGAGAGGTCAGGGGGCTTGTAGGTTTTCCAGAGCCTGTTGTAAATTCATGGGGTGGGGGAAAGCCCTTAACACTCTCCAGGCAAAACTGATTGGCAAAGGACCGATGCATTTTGGCTTGACTGAAACCCACCACAGCATCAACACACTGCTGTTTTCCTGCCACGTCCTACTTCAAAATTTATATTCCTTGTTTGTAAAGGTGGTGGCTTTGCTTAAAAGTCACAGAAGTGGCCCCTAGGGAAAAGCTCTGAAATTACAGCTTTCTGGGAGCTGCTGGCTCATTTGCAAAGAGTATCACCAGCTCGGGGTCTCCGCCTGCCTTGCTGCGACCCTCATTGAGAGGTCCTACAAAGGAGAGGAAAGGGGAGGGGATGAAAAGCTGGGGAACAGGGAGGGGGGCACAAGACAGCTCCCCACTCCGGGAACTTGCTGCATTGTCTATCCAGCAGCCCAAACAACCCCTTTAATAAATTAGAGAGCTATTCATTGAAATGGCTTCCTCTGTCCCCACGCTGCCAGTTAATCTGTAATTCAGATAGATCAGTCAGAAGGCGAGAGTCCAGCATATAAAATGATTAATTCCTCCAAGGCCCGGGGAAATTTCCCTTTATAAACAGCACAGCACTCTCCCCTCCTCAAGGCTGAGCTACAACAGGCGTGTACGCGGCTCCCGTCAGAGGTCAGCCAGGAACATCGCTCGCATTCAAACACCAGCCCTCGCAAATGCAGAGCCACGTCCCTGCGCTTGTGGTGCCAGGGCAGGGGCTCTGCCACAGCCCTCGCAGGGAGTTTGTCTTCTCATCTCCAGCACCCAGCTAGGAATGTTCTACTTCTTGCCACCCTGCCAGCCTGACACCAAAGCCTTTCAAAACAATGTTGTTGTTGTGTTTGTTTTTTTTTTTTAATGTAGTGAGTGTAAATCATCCTCCCAAGCAAGCAGCCTGGGTTGCAGAAATGCAGCATCCACTGATCCCAGTAGAAAAACAAGCTGCTGGTGCCCACGGAGCTCGGGGCAGGGCACATCTCCCAGTTCCCACAACCACATCACCCCCACTTCCATCACTGTCCTTTCCAACATCAGGAGCTAACCATGGCACTGACGTGAGCAGATGTCACAGCACAAGCCTGGATGATTTGCAGGTACCAGCAGCACCCACCAGAGAAGGGGAGGGCTGAGCTTTAGGGGTGGAAAAGATCTCAAGTTGTCACCAGAAAATAGCTTCCCATGCCAGCAGGGGGTCACGGCCTGGGACACAGCAAGGGAAAGACTCAGAGGAGGCCTCTGGCTCAAAGATAGGAGTGAAGAAGCTGTGCAGATGGAGCAGCTTCAGAAAAGGAATGAAGGTGGGAGTTAACCAGATGGACACGCTGCCGCGGGCAGCAAGAAAATGGGGACAAGTCATATGAAACTCCACGTGAGACCAGGGACACCTGAACACGATGCCAGCCCCGGAGGCTGCAGAACATAAACAAGCAGCTTCCTATAGCCAGGAGAGAGGCAAGAAGAAGAGGAAAACCCCACTGAAAAGGGATTACAGAAGAAGGCAAGAGGCTGGGCATCAAAGCAGTCACCCAGCATGGGGCTGGCACAAGCAAGAGCTTGACAATGTGAAGGGACATTAAGGCAGGCTCTTCGGAGCCATGCTTTTGACTCTGCTGATTTTTGCAAACTCACTTGCCAGCGTTTAAAGTGTAAGAGGAGAAGAGCCATCGCCAGCCAAATCCCTGTCTCCCCGCGCATATTTCACATCCTACCCCCAGCTCCTCCGGCAGCATCCTGCAGGCAAGTGGGAGGGAAGCTGCCTCGCGTTAGCCTGCGAGCCACGAGGGCAGAGAAAGACGGGCTGCTTGGCATTTACCTCCGTGACGATGTGCTGCCTCCCTGCCCCGCACCCTGCACCCCCAGCACACATCTCTAGCTCGGTGGATTTGGAGCTCTCGAGAGGAGACACGACAACACTTCCACGCTGGGAAGCCAGACCCGAAGACGCGCGGAGGTCGCGTGGCTCCTCCATCTGCGCCACCCAGGGAGCCGCAAGGAGCAAGTTGGATAAACAGCATCCTCACCCACAGCACGGTGAGGAGGGGGAAAATAAAAAATAGTAAAAGGGAGCTTGCACGAGGCTGGCAGCTTTCTAGCAGGGGGCAGCCCATATCCACTGAGCTCCAGGCCAGGCATCGCTAGCACAAATCCCACCTCGGGCTGCCAGAGCATCCCGCAGCAGACCCTGCCAACCCCACTCCCACCTTCACCCACCAGGCTGGTAGCACCCTACAGAGCATGGTTTGAGCATGCAGGCAGTGCAGACGTGTGCCTGGAGGGCAGTACGAGGTGAGGACAGGCAGGGAAGGGAGAGCTGTGGTGGCAGAGGCACCTGGACCACAACCAAGCAGCTTTCTAGAAGCAGCTATCGCGTCTCCGCAGAAGTAGTGGAACAGAGCCACTTTTCATCCTACCTCTCAAGGAAATCATCACTGCTGCTACGCAGCCACAATTATGTCTCCAGAGCCTTTTAACGACAGCTCTTTAGGGCTGAGTGGGTTGATGGAAATCTTTTCGTGGGGCTGGCAGTGCACGGCTGGGTAGCGACACTGCCACCGACTCCGTGCCTGGGGAGGGATCACAAAATAAGAGAGGTGTTGGGGAGGAGCCCCAGGCAATGCCCAAGCAACATCTCCTGGGAGAGCCATACCTGTTCCCTTGACAGCAAACCATAGAGGCTAATTCCTTATCTTATTTTTCTAGACCTTCTGTTTAAAGCAAAACAAAACCATTAGAAATGGGGGTGCTGTCTTTTCTGTTTTCCTTCAATTTTGTGCTCCCCTTCTAGAGGCAGCCACCTCTCAGAGACGGGTGGCTGCACATCCATGTAAGCCACATTAGGAGAGTGCAGAGCAGCATAAGGCTGTCTCGTCCCCAACACTCACACCCTCCAGGTAGCCCTAAGCAATGCCAGGATCTGTGCACTGGGTAAATGAGAGCACAGGAGCACACGTTGGCCATCGCTCCCCTGTTACCTTGCCAAGCCCACGACCAGAGCAGAGGGATGCAGGAAGCTCTTACTGTGGGACCCTTGGACCTCATCGCAGAGCCCTCTCTGAGCTTGGCAGTGATGGCCGGGGGCTGCTTTATCATATCTGCCATCTGTTTGCTTGCTTTGCCATCCTCTGCTCTTGCTGGCTACGCTCAGACACTCCTACCTGTTCTCCGAAAGCTTTGCTGGGTCTCGGTAAACAAACCGCAGGCAGGGACAGGAGCGGGGAGGGCGAAGGCAGAGGAGGGAGAAAGAGGGGGGAGAGAATCAAAATTTAATTAAAGATACTTTTGCTCCAGGGCCTCTGAAAATTACAAACTCATAAATCTCTTCGTAAATGCCCCGAGCGGTTGCTATGCCAGGCCGCCTACCAGTCCCACCAGGAGGGCCATAAAGAGCGAGCATGCGGCTCGCCGGCTCCCTCCCTCCACCCTGCAACATCAGGCAACCTTGAGCAGCCTGTCAAGCCCATGACAAGTGCTTTTGCAACCAGGAGCTATCAATCTGCAGCCCTGTTAGTGGCACGGAGAAAAGAGCCGCTCCTTTCATCTGCGGCTGTGGCACAACAAGAGGTGAGAGAAGGGAGGGATATGGGGCAGGAAGAGTCCTGGGAAGCACCAAGTCTTGTTTTCTAAAGAAATGGCCAACAAACAAGTGTAAATCAAGACCTGGATCCATAGGGATTTCTGCTAGGCAGTGCCAATCTGAGACATTATAGTCAAAACCCCATCTTGTGATAATTCCCTAACTAATCAGCCCACTCTTTTCTTCCGTGGCTGTGACAGAACCTCACCAGAGAACACGTGCGTGCTGTCCAGCCCAATGTACTCCTCACCAGGGTGAAGAATAAAGATAGCGAGCATCTGCCACCCAACAGCAGCAGGAACAAGCTGTTTCAACACGTCCCTGGTTGGGCACGCAGCGAGGAACAGACTGAGCGTCCGGCACGTGGGGGTGTCGCACGGCTCTGCTATATTTAAACGGAGCTCTCGGTACCGCCTCTGGTTGTGCTACACACCAACACACGTTTGCCATAGGAATCACAGAATCATCGAATATCCCAAGTTGGAAGGGACCCATAAAGATCGTCGTGCCCAACTCCTGGGAAGGCTTAGAAAGAGGATTCTGGGGTATTTTTCACCCTTTACTCACAGCTTTGAAAGTAAGAGTGTGTTCTCTGCAACGTGGTCAGGTCTGAGCCTTCATCTGCTAAGTAGCCGGGTAGTGAAGTGGTAATACATTTTTGCTTGCTTTCCTTTCAAGTGGGCATCAGTGGGTGGAAATTGAAAGTTTCCCGCAGAAGGAGAGACTGGTATATAATAAAATTGTTTGCTGAGCTATATCATTGGTTAAACTGCAACCAGAAAAATAAGAAAGAGGTTCGCATAAACTTTCAGGATTGCTGAACCCACCGTAGGATACACTTTGAATCATATCAGCTGCTCATTCATCCAGTAACACCTATTTTCCATGACATTGAGTCCAGTGGGATAGACCAGCGTTGGTTATATCAGGAAGCTGAGGCAGATAAAGTCCTCTGCCAGAAAGGAGAAGACAGAACTGCTCTGAAGAAGCATCGCCCACACCAGCTTTGGCTGTTTCTAGAACCAAGCTGAACGCCCAAGTCTTTCTAGGAATTGACAAAAATCCCACATCCCTCGTCCTCTCGGCAGTTTAGGTAACTACTGCAATTCTCTTTCAGGTCATGAGTGGAAGCAGAAGAGCTGAAAACTCAGGCAGGAGTATCTGCAACAGGAAAGCTTTGGGAGCCAGCCAGTTTTCCACACCATCCCTGCCAAATCCTCCAAAGCGTGCTTTGAAACACCCAGGACGAATGTAGACTTTTTGACTCGAATTCTGAACAAGCTAAAGGAAGGATATCAACAGTCCACTCCAAGACTTTGTTTTGCGTTTCTACACCATCTGCTAAAGCACAAAACCCCGCCAGGCAGAGGCAGCAGCACAGAAGATGCCATGTTTTCCAATGGGTATGCGAGCACTGGAAGGGTGCAGGCAGCCACCCAGGCTGGTATCCCCCAGCTCAGCACCCCTCATCCTGCTGGGCCAGGAATGCACGGGGACAGAGCTGGAGGCAGCTCTGAGGTCGGGTGTTGTCATAAATGGGTTTGCACGGCCTTATTGAGGTCTCTCTTCCAAGGCTGCTCTCCAAATTGGCGATGTAATGCTTGGAAAGCTACGGAGTACAAAGACTGGAAATCAACCCGAGAAAAAACAGCAACTTGCCATGCAAATGAGTGCTCTGGCAGAAGCATCAGCAAAGGGGACAAAGAGTTCAGGGCAGAAACAGGGCAATATAATGAACGCATAGTCTCTCCTGTTCTACAAGAGCATCCTGCTATCACCCCTATCTGTACCAGTTCTCACCCATCAATCTACATAATTATCTACTGTATCTAAGCATTTACCTACAGTGCTTATTTAACTAGGCAGCCTGTCTCCTTATTCTGTTTATCTTTTTTATAAATCAGTAACTTTTGTCTCTATTTTAAGACAATGTGGGTTTTTTTGTTTGTTTGTTTTTGTTTTTCCCGAAAAAAATCTCAAAGCAGCCCAGTTCCCGGGGAGACGGGTCCCTCCTATTGCTTCCTCGTGGCAATTTAGGGAGAGTCCTAGGGAGGTGGTGGGGTGGGACGGAGATGGGATGCGTGCCCGTGGGGCAGCAGTGCCTGGGGAAGAGGACGTGTCGCATGACAATGGACTTACACGCAGGGTTCAGGCTTGGAAGTGTGGAATATGCTGCCACGGGGTATTGCTTTTTTTGGTGTAAGCCAGGATGGCAGCTGACCCAGCTTTCTCCTTCTACCTGCCTAGTTGGATCTTTCTCTTTCCCCGGCTCTCCGTACATGCAGAAATGCACCATCCTGGCAGTGCTCTGCTCTCTCCCCCACGCAGATGACTTTGCTGGGGCTGAAGTGCCCAGCATCTCCAGCTTGAACCCCTGATTTTTCGAGCAGGCTCACAGCTGATACTCTCAAATCAACATCAGAGAATCATGGCATGGAGATCAGCCCCTACCAGCATGGGTGGGAAGCACCCTCAGACCCCACAGACAGGAGAGTTGGTGCTCAGCTCCACGTCCCCCATGCTCCTTTCCCTCCTGGCATTTGTCTCCTGTTTTATCCTTGTTTTTTCTCCTTGAAGAGTGAAAAAGGCAAACAAGAGCTTATAAATTATCAATCCTTCCTGATTGATTTTGCTGAGAAAAGCACATAAAACAATCGCACAACAGAGGAGAAGAAGAATTTAGCATTTCAAGCAGGGAATGGTGATGCTGCTGAGACAGCTCTTTGTAGGCAGAGTGCTCCTGAGCTGCCCAGCAGGATCTCACGGCTCCAGCCTCATCCTCCTGCCCTTCAGAAACACAGAGTGATGGCCCAGGGCTGACCCACAGCCCAAGAGCTTACACTGCAGTAGAGCAAGACTTCTGCTCCTTTCACCATGCCTGCACGACTCCAGTTTCCACCCGAGGAGCTGCATCACAAGCTAAGCGAGGCTGTTAGGAGCAGGTACGTAAATATCAGCCTGCACCAACAAGTTGCTGCTGTGAATGGTTCGTACAACTGCAGCCCTCCCATTCACGCCTAGCTGCCTCCTAGCTGATAGTTTTGAGCTATTTTCCATCTGTGATCTCTTAAAAAAAAATAAAAATAATTCTGCCAAGCGCTAGCAGCTCTAGAGTTTCTCCAACACCACATGCAAACTTTCTGAGTTTGAGTCTACATGGAAAATGATGATTTTCTCCAAAAATTAGCAATAACATCACCCCACTATCAGCTACCAGGCTGCATGTTTTGTGTCTCAACAGTTTCATCAAGACCACAAATGCTTCCCTACTTGCCACACATACAGCTTATAGTTTCTGTTACGGAATCAGCACAATATTGGAGCTACAATGTTTTCCAAGGCAGCTGATGAAATCACCCAGTGATTACTTGCAAGATCAGAGACAGGAGAGAGCAAAACAAACCTCCCACGTCCCTCTAGGAGCTGATATCTGGGGACTGGGTCTCTCCAGCACCAGCATGTCTGTCGGGACAGATATGGGCTTGGCTGAAAGCAATAACTTAAAGGAGATGAAGAATAGGGGAATCTAATGCAACTACCAAAAGCTTTACTTACACATTCTCCCTAGCATAAATAAAGGAGCTTGAGGTCCCTGTTGTACCTTCTGCTCATAAACTGCCACCTCTCACAAGTCCCTCTCAAGTGACTCACCAACATCTTGAGTTTTGCAGACCACCAGCCAAAAAACCAGCACTAGACCTGATGTTAAATGTGCCACACAGAAAACAAAGTTATTACCTGAGCTTTAAGGCAGCCAGCAGCCACACAGTGTTACAGCAGTGAGGGAGTCCTGTGTTTTGATATGTTTCTTTAAAAATAAAAATAAAAAATTAAAAGATGCTTGCACTCCTTCCCATCTTTTCTGTTCTGTCATCTCTGGCAACAAGAGCCCACTGTGCTAAGCAGACATACAAGCCCAGTAGCTGGATTTTGGATGAAGGAGAGTATTATTCAGTTTGCAGCAAAGATGCTCATGCATGTGCCTGTCTCAGCATCGGATTTCAAGTCGTCTGAGGTCTTTGTTTGCTTGGGTTTAATTCTGAAGAAAAGAACATTTTCCACACTGCCTAAACCTGGCTTACTTCATACCCCACTGTAAAAGGCAGGAGGAAGTTTCTGACCACACAGCAAAATATAACATATATATTTATAGATAATATTTAGAAATAAATAAAGATGATGCTGAAAGAGGTTGTGGCTCATAGATTAGAAATTGTATTCCTTCTGTGCTGCAGTAATTATATGATTGAGATCCAATCCTAGCACTTCCTTCATGCACTAAGTCATCTTTACAGAGCTGAAGTTGTCCAAGGGAGAGGGATGACGGGAGGGGTGCGGGCGGCTCCGACACGATGTGGTACCAAAAGGACTCTGCATTCACCCTCTGGTCACCCGACAAAATGAGAAACTGCCTCGGGAGCTAAAGCACCCTTTCCAGGGGTTTGGCAACAACGCCTCTTTAAAACCACAGTTTCATCCCTACAAAATAAATTATGTGCACATTTGGATCTTGTGCAGGAGCTGGAAATCCATCCATCCTTTTCAGTCTGTTATTTCCCCTCTCCCCCAGACTTACCACCTTCCTTGCAAATCTGGCTTTCATCTCTCTCTTGCTCCTATTTCCAAGCTGCGTAGGAAACCAAAAAAGCGTGCCAGCGCTGCTCCACCAAGTCGTATTCCTTCTGCTTCTGGCTAGATTTTCAGGATATAGTCAGAATATCCAAATTATTCCTTTTTCCTGTTCTCAGAAGTTAATTGTCTGATCCAGACGATGCTCACAGCCCAGACGAGCAGCTGGAGAACTTTCTCCCCGACTTGCTGCCCTCCTCCAGGCTTCCAACTTGCAGCAATTAAGGACAGGCTCCCTCAAAAGTGGCCCAGAGCCCAGCTAATTCCTAGGGCAGTAACACCCAAACACACATGCCAAGACAAGGGTGAGCCATGGGACAAGATGCAGAGATGTGACCACCCCAGGGCTACTCGGTCACCCTGCAGGAATGACAGGAGGACAGGGCATCGACTCCCTGTCCCAGGAGGCTGAGCAAAGGGGATCACAAATCCCAATGTGCTCTCCCCCATCCTTGTAGGAATTGGAGGTTGCTTGGCAATAAAACACCCGTAGCAGAGATTAAAAGGCAAATAAAGTGTGTTTGCTGTCTAATGAAAGATGCGATTAACCTACAAAATCACAAATACAGGACCACTGGCACCCAAAAGGAAGTTTCTGCAGGACTCCAGCGTAAGAACAGATCAGCTCAGGTCCCCTAAATCCCCCGGGGCTGCATCTGCTGGGATGTGGGACTTCTCTGCCAGAAACCTGCCCCACAACCCTGGCGCTGCAGGCTCCTATGGGGAAGGGCTGCAGTTGGTCACAGTGTGCTACCAGCAGGGCTTCATCCCTCCCTCACCTCACCCCGAAATCATCGCATGATTACAGAAATAGCCAAAACAGACCATTAATCCATTCCTGTAACTCAGGAGCTGGGCTCCTGGACCACAGCAAACTCCAGGCTATTTTGCAGACTCGCGCGTGTCTGTGCCAAAGCAGCAGAGCACAGCCCTGATTTGTCACATGCCCACGGGGCCAGAAGGGAGTATTTTCTTCGAGACAGTGACATCAGAGAAAAACAAGCGCTGGCCCTAGCGGCTTCACGGCCAGAGATCACCGGCTGCAGCCTGCCCAAGCCAGCATGCCCTGGTAATCTGTCGGGGCTGCGTTAAAGCCACGCATACAGGAACAGCATATCCTCTGTGTGCAGTTCAGCCTCCTTTATCAGCCAAAGCAATGTGTTTCCAGCAGGGACAACGCAAAACGGCAGATCTAAAGCTGATTTGAGCATTGTGACTGTCACATTGCACACGGGGAGCACAGCAGGGCTCAGGGCAGGGCTGTACAAGGCTGTCGCAGCCCAGGCTGCAGGCTGGGAATGGCACTCAGGCCAAAACCTCCACAAGCTGCTCATGCTGTCAGTCAGCACGGAAATAAATCCATGCCCCTGCCTCTATCCACACACCTTCTTTCTTCTTTTCTACCACTTGGCACTTCAAAGTCAGCCAAATTCATTAGCTTAAGTCATGTTTATGTATAAAGCGCACTAAATAGCCACCAAACAAAAGGAAAATTTTGCTCTTGGGCATAAAATACTCTCTAACCATGGCAGCTGAGTTCACAAGGAAAATAAATTCAGTAGGTCTGAGCTGGTGTATGCTACAGCCTCACATCCAGCCACAAAACACTCCTCTAGAACAAGGGCCAAGACTTGCTGTTGCTCTTTAAATGTTGGTTCCCAGGGGTGAGCATCAGTTTATTGCATGTAGGGAAGATAGGGAAAGCTTTCATTCCTGCTCAGGGATTCATTTGGCTGCGTTTCTTGTCCCATCATAAGTTATGTTTTTACTTACACTTTATTAAAGCATCCAGAGGCCTTTGGGAGCGGATGCCCAGGAATAAAAAGGGAAAAAAAAAAAAAAAAAAAGAAAATCCCCACCAGGATCAGGATTGTACAAAATCTCCATGCAGAAGGCAGCAGACTCAAGAAAAGCTCAGCCTGATGGCACCATTTACACTGAGCCCATGACCTGCACCGACTGCCATCCCCACAGTTCTCCCAGTCCCCTCCTCCTAGCTGGTGCTGTCCCCACACCTCTGGGACCTGCCCATGGCACTGGGCAGCACACGTCCTCATGTCTGGCTCCTCCTGCCACACCGCCAGTGTATCTCGGCTCCTTGCATACATCAGAAGCTGGTTTATGAGCTTAGATGGTTGCTTTAATGACGCTGTGAAAAAAATAATAAAATACTCTAATGCTGCTGAGCGCCGCTCCCTCCTCCTGCCTCCTTTGCAAATTACCAGGATATTGTCGCTAATTATCAGGCTCAACAAGTGAAATCATGCCATTTGCTACAGACACGCCGGAGAGGTGGCAAGGGAAGGAGGTCTGGGGGCAAGGAGAAGAGGGGAGTGGGGCAGGCCCGCAGGCGGAGAGCTGCGGCACAGCCCCTGGGTGCTGGTCCCGGCGTGTTTGTGTTTCGCCGTGTTTGCTTCTTTTTTTTCCCCTGATGTTTACTTCAAGCATCACACTCTGAGGGCTTATAAAGAGGATTAAGTGGTGAGGAGGTCTCACCGAGTTAGGAGGAATTAATCAAGCGGTAATCAGAAAGGAAATTAATCTGAAGAGTTAATTAATCAGCCGAAGCAGGGAGACTGCAACCACTCGTCCCTATCACGCCTTACAGGTTGCTAGCGCATGCGCCGGCACAACAGCAGGGAGGGGAGAACACAGCCAGGGATGGGGGTAACCCTGAGACCCCCTTACCGAGCAGAAAGCAGCAGCACAGTGAGGCTGTGAGTTTCCAGCCTCTTTTTTCAGCCTCCCACCAGGCAGGGACCTTGGGGAGAACATCTACGTGGAGGCATCATGAGGAGAGCACTGGTCACCGGCCAGCCACAGCACAGCTCAAAGGTTTCCAAAGTTCCCAGGTGTCCATTACATGGGCTCCTCGGTGCTCCTCTTAACTCTTGCCTTTAAAAAGGGATCTAGATATGCAAGTTTTTGTTTGCTTAAATGATTCTCTGCACCCCAAATTCACCTTCCTGCATCCTCAATATTCTTTTTGCTTCTCTGTTGTTCAACTCCTAAATATGCACCACCAGTAATCAACTCCCCTTCACTCTTGCCTATCTGGATTTTCTACATTTAGCTTTTCTTTTTCTTAATCTCTTCTTAAAATACAGTCCCTGCAGAACCTTAATCATTTCAGTTGCTCTTCTCCGAATTCCTCCAACAAGGCAGCAGGCAGAATGTTTTGCAAATCTGCTTTTGCCCCTTCTGGGCTTCATTTTGACTAACGCATATTTCCCTTGGGATGAGACATGCCCCACACAGGCTGCTCAATTGGAGATGCTCAGAGCTCATTACAGCCTGAAGCACTTGGGGGAAAAACACTCTGCAGCTCACGGGGGTTGAAACTTCATTCAGCACAACCCATCTTTGAACTTAGGGAACCTAGGCCAGTTAGCGAAGACATCTGAAATCTCATTAACTTCACCATTATTATTATTAGACTCTTTTTATACACCGAGCAGACATTTTAATTGCCTGGATTGTCGAGAGCAGCTTCTATTGTGTGTTCTTCAGCCCGCAAGCAGAGCTTCTTGTCTCCTGCCTGCCTACGACCTGCCTGCGGGGAGCCTGGAGCTGAGCCCAGGGGCTGGGGTCATCCAGCAGCCCCACAGCAGCTCCTTCCAAGCCCTTCCTTTGGAAGCCAGCAGGAGACATCTCTCCAGATGGTCACCTTGTGATGCGTGAGAGGTCCTTACGGTGGCTGCTGCCTTCTCTGAGATGAGTGCCCCAACCCCAGCTCAGGTGGGATGTGTTATCCTGAAGATCAAGTGGCCTCCCTCCACGTCAGCAGCCCAGAGTGACAAGGGAAAAAACAGGTTTGCAAAGATTTGCCCCGCAGAGCCAGAGCTCTCTCTTTAAGCAGAAGGACATCTCCTTCTGCCACAGTGGGGTATCGCAGGCGAAGTGCCCTGCCTGCTGCAGGCGGTACCACTGCCAGAAAGAACTGGGACACGATTAACATGCACTGCAACAGAGCGGCAGCATTAAACTTCGCAGTAGATATACAGCCTTCTCCCACCCAAACTATTTCAAAACATTAGGAAAATTGCATTTCACGGGAAAGGATCTGAGGAGCTAAAGGAATAGCTGAGAGATGGCTGGGGACATTATGGTACGAGAGGTGACAAATGACTACAGAGAAATCACTTGAAGCTTCAGCAGGGCCAGAGCTCACCTGGGTGGGGACCAGCCGACCACTCATAAGCAATGCTCTCCATCGGTTGAAGGTCCTACAAAACACCTCGAGAAGCCTCAAAGGTAAACATATCCACTTCACAACTTATTTGGCTCCTCAGTTGCAACAGCCATGCAAGCTGCTGCATTCATTCCTGACATTCTCTTCCCTTTCACACCAGTATTATTTCCAAGGAAGGCAGGGAAGAGTGCCCTTCTCTCCTAGAGCGTACATCATGCTCACATAGAAAGCTCCCACACCACCCGGGGTTGTCCCTCTCCTACTTACAAGCTCATCTCTTTCTTCTTTTGATATAAAAAAGCTATTTTCATGCATACTCTAGAAGGAACAGTGGCCCTAAAACAAAACAATACCAACCAAACAAAAGCAAAAAGGAAACACCTACTGCTGTTGCATAAAGAAAAAGCTAAACTTTGCAGAGCCCAGAGGCAACAACGACATCCCCCCCATTCTTCTGGATATTCTGCCCCAGCTTCCCCTGCTCTTTTCCCACCACCCATGCCCTGCTTGACTGTAAACTGCTGGATCCATTCATTGTTACTCACTTCTGTAAATGTCTGTTATAAAAAAATGGATGTGAATAATTTATAGCCTGCCCAGCACTGCTGCGCACACACCAACAGGTATCCAAAATGCTGGTTCTGATCTGGAAAGCTCTCATTCAGGGCCTCAGACACCTCGGCAATCGATGCACCTTGGCGTGGCACCCCGAGAGCTGAGATAAAAGGGACGCCACCGCTGCTCCTCTCCACACTAATAAGGCCACAAAGCGGGCACATTAGCAGGCAGCAGCGCCCCGCTTTGAAATCTGCCTCCCCTCCCGTCTCCAACAGAGACTAAGGAGTGAAGATGTAGTCCCCGGGAAGCTTGCCACTGTGTTCTGACTTTTCAGGGTGCGACGCTTTTTATTTAGGCTTTTCAGGTGGCAGTTCAAAGGAGAAGACATTAACCCCTTGTTCTGCACCCCAGCCTGCTGCAGGAGGATCCCATGGCATCACCTGCCTGGCTGCCACACGGAGCTGAATTTGGATCGATAAAAAACTAGCATAACGAAATTTCAATTGAAAGAATAAACACCATGCACATAGGCAGGGATATGTGGGCTTGAACATACATACCCACAGATAAATGCACACCTCTCAGATGATGCTATCAAACGCATTACTCCCCAAATCCCTGCAGAGCAGCAGACCATCTCCAAAGTCATATTAGTGCAGAGATAATGCAATCCCATTACCCAGGCTCCCTCTCCCTCTCTCCATTTCGATGTTGATGTTTGCTCTCTTAATTTTAAACACCAGCCATGTATCTTGTGGCCCAGCCTGGGACCGCTTTGCTCAAGTGGCAGTAAACACGTAGCTTAATTCACTCGTTCTCCAGGAAAAAAAAAAAAAAAAAAAAAGCTTTTCCCGCATGAAATACACACGCCCGCCAGCACGATGATCGAGGCAGGGCGCTGAAAGCTGCTGGAACTAACTCGGGCTTGGGGAGCAAGCAGACCACGCAGGGCTGCAAGCGGAAAATCTGTACACGGCGCACTTGTCAGGGCTAAAATATGCAGGTGGTCTGTAGCGGGGAGAACTGCAAACAGCTCACCTTGCAGTGTCAGGGGGCATTCGCTAATTCCCCAGGAGGGTGACAGGGTCACGGAGAGAAAAGCTGGCGGAGAAGTCTTTAGGGAGCCAGCCCCTGAGGTCACAGCATGCAAACCTCTTGGAAACCTGGCTCTGCTGCTCCGCTCCGAACTCTGAATCACTGCCGTGCTGGACACCTTCCTCCTCCGCCCTCCCCAAACTTCTCCAACCACTCTAAATCCGCCTGAAGTTCAGGCCATTACTCTCTGTCTATTCACCTCCTGAAAACATCTCTAATCTGCCTTTTGCTGCCTGCGGAAGGCTGTGATAATGTATCCTCCTTCGCAGCTCATCTTTTCCAGCTGACACGATAATAAAAAGTTTAATAATAACAAGCTCCAACAAAGAGCACAGTGAAAGAGTGCAGGAAGCACTTCTCATCGGTAGATGCTGGAGAGATCTGCCAGAAACATATACCCCTAAAGATGCTTAGCATGCACTTAGACTTGTCCCAAAACCTGTGTTTGCCCCTTCAGAGAGCTGAACAAATGGCACGAGGATGGTCAACACTTGCTCCCTGAGCCTGAGGAGAGTGTTTCAGGATGCTTTCACCCTAGGTGTGCACCACTGTCTGCATGAGCAGCTTCCACACTAGGGTCAGAGCAGGAGGCACCACCACCCTTCTGGCAGCACAGTCGGGTTGCGCCCACCCCAGTTTCTGTGTCTTGGGCATACAGACCCAGAAATTGCAGCCACTCTCTATGCATCTTCCACAGGCAGCTTGAGACCCCTGGATCTTTAAGCGAAGCCCCATGAAGGGCTGCTTTAACCACGCCTGACTGCCATCCCCTGGCTCACTCCCCGGTCGGTGGTGAGAGATGTGCAGCTTCAAATGCTTCTGCATTTGCCTAACAAGAAACCCGCCCCTCCTGGATGGCAGAGGAGGCAGCCTGCACTGAACAGTCTCATTAAGCCTCTGCAAAAGCTATTTCAGCATCAAACCGCTGTGTGCGAATTAACCAAGACAGACTTGCTAGCAAAGGGTAAATGAAAACCCAGCCCAGGAACGCTAACAGTCTGCGAGGCAGCCTTTCTGTTTGCATGGCCCCTGGCCCCTACATGCTCCAGATGGCTCGCTTGCTCGTGGTCACAGCAGGGAGCCTGTCTGTCCCCAGGCTTGTCTCAGTCCCAGTCTTCACACTTACACCATACAAAGTTGCTCACTTTGAGTGACTGTGAGTAAACCCTTTTTCTCTCATTAATAAACCATTTTAAGTCCCCTCCCATACTCCCATCATGTATACCTCAACACTTGTTAAACATTAAACCCAGGATTGCCAAGGGATGTTGCAGGAATTACAGTAGGATTTGTCCATTAATTCCCTTCAATACTTCCTAAACTCCCACACTTAGAGAAACGCTGGCACGTGCGTCCTTCTCAACAGGTAACTGCTAATGAAATCCTCCAGCAACAGAGCTCAGCCCGTCGGGTAGGAGGACACCCGGGATGTTCTGCTGAGCTGGTGGGGCTTGAGGCTGCGAGCACACTGACGAAAGCTGGAGCAGAGGCACGTCAGCGGGTCCTCACGCCTCCAGCAGCTCTCATACAGCATCCACCCACCCCACAGCCTGCGTTTCCTGCATCCACAGCACGAGAAATGGCACAACTGCAGCGTCATCTGTGCACGCGACATGCCCCAGAAATGGGGATAAGCCACCTTGAGCAGATGAGGAATGCTCATTTTGTTATCCTCTAGGAGCCAATATTTACTAGCAACACTTCCCCCAGCCCACACCTTCCAGGAGATTATGTCTTAATATCCTGAGGACTTTCTTCGGTACCACGATGTGTCTGACCCCCCTGTGCCTCAACAGCTGCAGCACAAGGCAAAAACAGAGGCAGCAGCCTGCAGTGCTGCTGCTCACTCAAAACACGCTGAACAGCAGAGAACGATTACATTTATGTTTCCATATCCTAAACTTCACTCTATCAGCACTGCAGGAAGATGCTCACACGCCTCTGTTGAACCTGCCCTGAGCAGGATGGAGGCAGGAGGTTAACAACCAAGGGCTGCCACCCGGCTGCCCCTGAGAGCAGCACGAGTGCTAGGATGGCCTTTGACTGGCAAGGAGATGGGTTTGTGTGTTCTGCTTTGTTTTTGCTGTTACTTGATTGAGACAGTCCGATGTACCTCCTCAATAATTTAAGCTGACAGAGCTGTGTTTGACTCTGTGTTAACCAAACCTCTTTGTCTAGGCAGCATCCTAGAAGCATCCATCAGAACAAAGTATCCAGACCTGCTATTTAAGGACAAACAAATGAAACTAAAATTCAATGGCCGGCTCTCCATCTCCCACACCACTAACCAAAATGGGAAACCATTGCTACTTCTCTCTGATCTTCCCAATCCACACCCCCAAACAGACCCAAACACCGGCCTTCCCTCCTTCTCCACCACTCAGGACAGCCTGAGTCCACTTAGGGAATCATTAGCGTGAATCCCAGCCAAGATTATTTATCCTTAAAGAACCTTCCCGACAGCAAATCTCGCTCCAGCCCAGCTCTGCAGCTCAGCGCAGACAAATAGGCACTTAGTGCCAGCTGCTCACAGCCCCACAAAACCTCTCCCTACCTTTATTCCCCTGGGATGCCTGCACAAACTCGCACGCAACACACACGCGCTCCCCACACACAAAGCACTCAAATCTGGGTTTCTCCTCTCCATACCTGATTTGTTCAGAGTGACACGAAGCCTCAAAACGCATGCATTAGTCTGACAAGAAAGCGCCTGGGCTGCTGCGTCGCCTCACCCCTTGTCCTTCCACGTCCTCATTTGTTCTCATTTTTGGCCACGAGCTTCACGAGGAGATGCCTTTGTGTCTTCGCACACATTATAAAGTGTTGTGGTGTCTAAAACACTCTGTAGATAGTGCTAGTGGTGCAGGGGAGCGTAAAGTTTTCAGAAGACAGGCATACTGTGGGAGAGATCTCTAATGGTAAGGCCTGATGCAGTGAAAATACATGGTTTTATGATTGGTTGAAAACCAGGATTCATCCTCAAAACAGTGTCAGGCAGCTCACAGCCTCCCTGCCTGCCTCCAGAGCAGGGTCTGAAGTCTGGTATCAAAGAAGGCTGCAGCACTGCTGGTCAGTGGAGCCAGCAGGAGTTTGAACTGAGGAATCCTCTGCAAAAAGAGAGCTTACACAGCTTTCTGCAGGCTGCAGGCTAGCTGCTAAATAAATGCTTGTGCTGGTCTCATCCAAATACTAAAGGAAAAAAAAAAAAAAAAAAAACAATGTCTGGCATGCATTCAAAGGCCCAGTAGCACGTCAGTAAAAAGACTCAATTGACGAAAATGTAATAGCACCTTTCCTCTTTTAACAAAAATAAAGCAGAAACTCATTGCTTTTTTGGCAGACGAACAAAAAGCCTACCCATACAACCGGTCCCAAAACCACAGGCTGAAACCCTGACAAAGCTTTGGCAGAAGTGCACCCGAGTGAGACGTCCTTTTCTGAAGTGTCCCTCCACCAAACGCAGGCTTCAGCCTCTCTTTTTGGATGCATTGAAGAGGAAACCACTTTTTTTTTGGTGTGACGTTATCGCATAGCAACTCCAGCAGAAGTTAAATCGATGCCTTTCCCCACACATCTCAAAAGGTAGGAAGGTGCCCTCCTTTGCCCTTTCGACATCAGTATTAATACGCCAGGGTAGAATACACGTGCTCTGCTGATGAGGGGTTTTGGCACATGCTGACATCCCATTAACTCCAATATCACGCTAATAGACAGTAGCAGCCAAGAAGCGTTACTTGAAATCTTTAAGCAGAGAGAATAAGCCCAAATCACTCCTAAATATACCAGCAGCATAATAAACTTGGTTAGGGGCAGAAAAAAAAAGGCAAGAAACAACCAACACATAGTGAGGACCATATGTTTTGCTCTTTAGAATTAAATGACAACATATAAAAGGGGGGAAAAAATCTAAAATCCAGCTGTCCCGAAGCAGCAGATTAGAAGGGGAATTCTGCAGACAGCCACATCTAATTGCAATTTCTATCATGACGCTTCAGATGAAGAGAGACTGAGAGCAAATAGGAGACAGATGAATTAATACTCTTAAAAAGAAAAAAAAAAAAAAAAAAAAAGAAAAAAGAAATAATGGTTAAAGTAACTAAGCAAAGTCCTACTGCAAAAATCAACAGTATTTCCTCTCCTGGTCCCACACCATAGGGACGAACCTGCAGCAGTCTATAGCAGGATACTCAGCAAAAGCACTCAGCAGCCCAAAAGGCATAAAGCGTTATTACCAGATGTTGCTACCGATTTAATTCCGAGCAGAGAAGCTCGTTGACAAGGCAGGCGTACAGTAAATCAGTAGAGAAGTTTCCCGTTTTATACGTGCATGTGTGCGCATATGCACACAACTTGCATTTGTTCTCATGGCTGCCGTGCAGAAGAAATTAAGAAGTCTAACTTTGAAATTTATAGTAAAACATCAAAGGAAATATTAAGAAAAAAAATTATTTAAGAGCCTAAATGATAGCAGGATTGAGAGGATGAAGCAGTTGGTCTATAAAAACAAATCACGCTGAACTACCTCCACAGCCTTATTTTCTCCTGATTGAATTACAAAATTAGTCAATGAAGCCTGCAATATATTTGGGCTTAGTAAAATATTTGATAGCATCTCAGGAAAAAAAAAAAAAAAAAAAACCCTTACTTGAAAAATTAATTTAAATTGGCTTGGATATGAGCTCTGCCATACACCAGTGTTAATATTAACAGTAAATTTTGCTTTCTCAGCTAGAGGCGGTCTCGGTGCCCACAAAACCTCCCCAACACACAGGGTGAAGGGCAGAGGGTGGGGTGAATGCAGAGTGAGGGGCTGCAAAAACGGGGCATGGGTACAGCAAGGGTTCTGCTGGGGAGCCTCGCCACCAGGGTTGGTGTCACGTCTGGTTGTATCCGGTATCTTTAGTAATTCTTTGGAAATGAAACATATCCTGTGAATTAGCTAAGCTGTGTATATGTGTCATTTTGAGGGTGGGGGTGCGAGCTGCATAATTGCTGAAAGCACCCACTGATGGGGGCAGCAAACTGTGCAGCAAGGAGGATTCCTGCCATTGCTCTGCTGCTTGCCCACCAACCGAGTGGCACTGCAGGTACAGAAATGACATAGGCAGCACATCCCTGAGCCAGTGCACTCAGCCACAAGTAAGAAAACAAAGACCAAAACTTCAAAAACATTAAAGAAAACCAAATTTTGATGCTGGAGACCTCACCCTGAGGGCTCCTGCATGCATCAGCCCCATACCCACAAGCTTCACCTGTGCAACAAGTGATGCTCACGCCAAGCCACCTCTCCTGAATCTGGCCCCAGAGCATCCTCAGCAACCAGCACAGAGCAGTCCAAGCCCACACACAGCGGGATGTTGCATTTCACATGGCTGCCTCACAGCTCCCAGCAGCCAGCCAGACAAGACAGCAAAACCACCATGCCCAGGCATCCCCAAGCCACTGCAGGCTCCCCGCACAGGGAGAAGCACGAGAACCTACTGAAAATCCAAATGGAAAAAAAAAAAATCGATTAAGGAAACTGAATATTGATCCTAGGCTGTTGTTGCCTAAAAATCATGGGGTTTTTCTTTCCTTTTTGCACTATCAGACATTTCTCCTTCGTGAAAAAATCATAGCTTAATAGGTTGGACCACGCTGATTATCACACCCTGCAACAATGAGGAAAAGACCGCATTGTTGTTAGGAGCACTTTGAAGGAAGAAATTCTCTGCTTGTTGGCACAGACCTGGTAATTGTGGGAAGTTCCTGCTCTGCTTTCCTTTCCCCAGATCAGGACTGAAGCCCCGTGGGAGCACGACAACCCCTGGGTCAGATCCAGGAGCATCCCTGCTGGCTCCCTGCCTTTAAATAAAAGCCACCAGCGGGTGCAGAGGTGCCGAGGGGCTCCCAAGCAGGAGCACGGTTGCAAGGAGAAGGGGCAGAAATCAGCCCAGGGGGACGGATCTCCGCAGCACATCTCAGCCCAAGGACAGCAGCAGCTTCACCTGCCTCCCAAGCACTGGCTCCACTTAGCGTAATGATTATTAAGCCCTGTCAGCAGATATGAAACCAATGGATGCCGCTCCACAGGCAGGCGCTTAGAAAGCCGCCGAGACGCCCCTGCTTACAGGTTTTCGTTATCCATCTGGAAAATTGCAGATGTCACAAGAGCTTTTAGAGCATCAAGATGAAATCGTCTTGTCAGCAGCAAAAAGGGGCCGGTTCCCTCGCGCCGATCCCAGCAGCTGCCTCGGTGCTGCAGGCTGTCACTGGTGCTGCGGCAGGACACCGATCCTGCTGGTGCCACCGAGCTCCTGCCCCCCAAATCTCACACTACAGGAAAGCAGGGTGAAGGAAAACAGTATTTTTCCCCTTGTACTTATTCAAAGCCTCTTTGCTGCTGATTGCATGAGGCTGGGAAAAACTTGCAGCTTGCTGGGGACGAAGCATGTGCTTGGTTACAGAAGATAGTGATGCAGGGTCCTGGCACCGGCTCCTCTTGTAGGTGATTCAGGTCAAACGAGAAGCAAGCCAAAGAGCTTTTAATCCAAAATCCGTGTAGATCCATCCATTCTCTCTGCCACAATTGTATGGTTTTGTCAACTTCTGTGGCTTTGGAAGCTGCTAAACTGCTTTGGCTCAGGTGGCTTCGAAGGCAGGTGTTACAAACCCACATTGCCAAAAGCTGCTCCTCTCAACAGGACTCTGGTCAAAACCAACTTTTTCCCTTTCCGCAGGAAAACCTCTCACTGGTCACAAGGCGAGGTCTTTCAGCAGGATCAGACGGCACCCAGCAAAGCCACAAATCCACCCCAGCACCAGCACATGTAGGGTGCTTGGCTGCAGAGCAACAGGCCAGATGAACCAGGGCCTTCAGGCATGGCTGGTGATTCTTGCAGGCACTGGGCAAAGCAAAGAAAATGAAGAAAAACTGCTCTGTAGCTAGTGGGAGCCAACAGATCGGGGCAGCAATGGAGCCACGAGATGCAGAAGATGACCATGATGAACACCAGACGACCACCATGATGAACACCAGCTCCAGGCTCTTCTCACACCTCAGGTCTGGGATCAGAGGGGAAATCCTGCAGCTGCTGCCCTCCTGAGCACTCTGAAGGCTGATGATCCACCACGGGGCTCCAGGGCCAGCAGCATCTGGGCACGGAGCAAGCGAAGGTGTCCACAAAAGGTCAGGGAAAAGAGCTTGTGGGAACTTAACAAGAAAGAGGCTCAGGGCTTCCTGGGTCATAGAAAACTGCTGAGCTGATTTTTTTTTTTTTTTAAACTGCTTTTAGTAGCTGCCTGAAATAGATATTTTGGTTTTGTAAAAGTAACTGAAATAGATGCTAGCTGATGGTTGGTCAGCACACTTTACAATTCCTTTACAAATAGGTTATTAGTGCTTCTGGGAGTGGGAATAACTCTTATTTCTAGGTCTAAATAATTGCTGACCTTCTAATTTCTGCTGAAGGCTTTTTAGTGCATCTCCCCAGCCCCCGTCAAGGGTGATTCCCTGCTCCTGCAGGCAGCACCAACCCATCTTCCAAAGCCTCCACCAGAATAACAAAACCTAGGAAATGGGCTGTGAGTACTGACTGCAGGCAGGAGAGCCTTGGTTGAGACGAGATGCAGGAGCCTTGTCACAGCCCCCTGGGGAGGTGGCATCTCTCCAAGGTTTGTCGAGGAGCCCAGGGCCATCATGACACAGCTGCACCAGTTACCAGAGGCACGCTGAGCAGACCAAGGCACCTACTGGCTGGGGAGAGCTTCATGCTTTATCACCTTGAAGCCACCAAATAAATAAATAAATAGCACAGCTTGCACTTCAGCAGAGAATAAACAGGCATTTATAGAAAGAAGCCCCAGTGAAACCACATGCCCTTTCAATCCACTTCCCAGGCAAATAAAACCAAGCAATATTGAGTGCAAGAAGTACATCAAGGGGCTTTTAAAACAAATAGGAGAGATACCAACAAGGAAAGGCTCCAACCTGAGACAAGTCCATGGGGTTGCTCTGCTTGCACACTTCGGGGGGGGGCGAGGAGCTCTGGTTGCACAACCAGGGTCACAGAAAGCAACAGCAATTGGTTCCAATTTCCAGTTCATTTGCATGGCTCAGTGTGCATGCCTAAGCTACCATGGTTATACACGACTTTTAATGTATGGTTGCTTCTCTCCCAGTTCTGTGCTGGCACTACTTTGTTCTTCCTTCCTCCTCCTGCTACATGACAGGAGGATGCTCTCCCAGGAGGTTGAAATGAAAGGCGCCCGACCACAGACTTCCAAGCACCTAACCCTTAAAGTCGAGCCTCTTTGAGCTGCACAGCATTTTCATTCCTATACAGCTGCAAACTAATAATCAGAGAAAAACAACTAGTGCGTGATTATCGCCGGACTCGGCCAAGGCAATGCAGGTCAGCATTAAGCCTCATCTGAAAGGTAGGTCATGTCTCTTGTATATTTTTTTTCCTCCCTCTTCAAAGCTGCAGCGATAATTGCATGCCGAAGGAGGAAAGCAAAAAAAAAATAGAAACAAAAAAACAAATCAACAAAAGCAAAAAGCCAAGCATCCGATATATCTTTGCAGGAGCAGGTCCTCTTGAATCAGAACCCTGGAATTGTTCTGCAATCGACTCAGCGGACAGTTACCATCTGTTTATGGAAAAAAATGTTAATAACCCCCAATCATAATCAAATAGGCAACCACTTTACTTTAAGTACCTATTAACTAATGCTAAATTACAATGGAACAGCTCTGCAAGTACTTCTGACATCCACATGCACATCAGCAGTGCCAGCACTTTGATCAGGGCTATTAGAACAGATACCGAGTGAACCAAGCACGATGCGATTCCTGAAACATCACACAAAGTGTGGGCAGTGTTTATTTACTGGTCTTTCTTTTCTCCCCCTACTTCCTTCTTGTTGGTTTTATTTTTTTTTTTTTTTCAGAAAAAATACGTAGATGCACTTGCACAGACGTACACACCACCGACCACAGCAGACCCCATGAAAGCCCCTTCCCATGTGATTTGTTTTTCTGTCCCAGGATGAGCGTCTATAATAGATTCCCTGGTGCCCAGGAAGGCTCAAGGTATTTCCATCAGCGGAGCATCACCCGAGTGGTCATTCTTTATTCAGCTCCTTATTTCCATGGTGCCTGTAAAAATTAGATTTCTAAATTCTTCCTCCCTCTCCTCTGGGTGGAAGGGGCCAGCAGATCTAAAAACTGCTACAGACAAAGAGGAAAAAGCAGGAGAGCTGCACGCACACTTGCACGTGCAGACACAGTGTGAACACACCTTATTTCTTCAGGAAATCAGATTAAAAAAAAAATATATTCTTTGCTATCTGTAACAACTCTGAACCATTAGCTAGCACCGCCTCCACCAAGGAGGAAACCTCATTTAGGAAATATAAGAAGTTTTTAATCACAGAGCCTGGAAAACAGTTCATCTCAGCAAAACAAGTACTCTCATCTCTGGATTTTTTTTCTAGCTTCTTTCTCTCCATCTCTCTGCAAACACTTTTTTTTAAAAAAAAAAAAAAAAAAAAGAAAAAAGGTTTTGCAGCACCAGGAATACATCACACAAATATGCATGAGCACACTCTCTTTATCCCTAGATACTTGCAAATGTAACAGGAAATAGGCAAAAGCAGCGTATATTTTAGTCCATCAACCTAAGCATTTATATGGCCTCCATCACTGTGCCATCCGAACATTTTGTTAGTCCCAGGACTTCTCTCTGCCGTTGTTATTGTTTTATGAAATTTCATTTTTGTTAGTCCCAGGACTTGCGTGTGGCTTTTTTTATTGTATTATGAAATTTCATTTCCTGTCATCTGCTGGGGTGCTATTTCAACGGGAAGACTTGGGTTTATGAGGCTCCCGCTTACAAGGCTGACCCCAAAAGGTGAGGCGTAAAACCTTCCAGTGGGAGCTCCGGACATGGAGATGGAGAAACAGTGAGCGAGTGCAGGATGTTGCTGGGCTCCTTCCTCCCAGCTCTTTCACAAGAGAAGCTTCGTGTGCCCCTCTCCTGCCACCTTCACCACCCCACCAGGTGGTCCCAAGCCCCCTTGCCTACAGGAGCCGCTTCACCCATCCCTATCCATGGGATGTAGGCAGTGGGCTCTGAGGGCATGCTACGAGCCAGAAGGGGATGACCACGGGCACACCATCCTCTCCCTGTCCTCCTCCAGCACATGTGCCCTGAAACAGTGATCTCCTTTTTCCACCTAACAGACCAGCCCAGGGATGCTCGCCAACCTCACGGGGTCTCCAGCCCATTAGCCCAAGCACACCTCTCTCAGCAGGCCACAAACCATCTGCTGAACATTCGGCGATGCAGAAGGGAAAAGATGTGCTCAGAGAGGCTCATGAGCTACTTTGGGTAACGTGTCCAACACGAGCACACGATGTTCTGCGTCCCTGACAAAAACAACAGGGAAAAACCTGCTCCTGCAGG
The DNA here is from genome assembly GCF_964035555.1 of Netta rufina. NCBI lineage: Eukaryota > Metazoa > Chordata > Aves > Anseriformes > Anatidae > Netta > Netta rufina. Next base: position 15,012,441 of record NC_140134.1, on the reverse strand, counting down.
CCTGCCAAGCTGGGATTTCAACAACAAGTGGCAATGTATCAGCTGGCTGGGAACAGCTCCTGATTCAGGGAGTGATGCACTTTCCCACAGAGACTCGGGGTTTGGTGTTTTCTGTTTTTTTTCTCTTAATCCGTGATAACATGTTGGATGCCACACATGATGGCTCCTGCCCAGGAATTAATGGGTAACGAGTGACCCAGAGGAAAATGCCAGCTAAAAGAAGTGTCCAGTACGAGGTGTCACAATAAGGTAGGACCTGTACACAAGACCCTGGGAGAAGAGCTCAGGACCACTCAGTAAAGTCATCTGATGGTTTGATAGGATCACAGAAAGGTTTGGGTGGGAAAAGACCTTAAAGACCATCCAGTTCCAAACCCCTGCCATGGAAAGGAAAAACAAGATTCTAGACTCATGAACTGGTTGGCCAGCGAGGAAAGAAAGTTAGAAAGAAACTACATTTTTTAGAAATTACATTCAGGAAAAAGCAGAGGGGACCATGACATTTGTTGAGGGGGTGAGAACTCAATTGGCTGCCAGGGCATGCCACAGCCAGAACACTGCCAAATATCTCAGCCACTGCAAGGCAATGGAAGAGTGGCATGCATGGTGTGGATGAAATGCTGAGGTTTGCTAGAAAGTTTGTTGCAAGGGAGGAAGATGCAGGCTAGAGATGTAAAGCCTTGTGGCATGGCAGTTGACATTGGCCCCATAGCAAAAGAAAAAGGCAGAAACAACACTTGAAAAAAAGCAGAAGGATCAGAGGAGGTAAAGCCATCTGTGAGGAAGACTGCTCACAGGCCAGGAGGATCTGCAGCCTCCAGCAGGGAGCAGAGTTTAGGTGGTATGATTAGGCTGCCTTAGCTTAGAGAAACAGATAACAAATTAAACACATCTTTAAAACCACAGAGATATCTCTGTAATGAGTCGCAGGTGCCATAGGCATCAGGAACGTCATCAATAAAACTTTTAGGAACTCTGCAGAGCTGTGGCTTCACATCAGAGATGAAGAAATACAGCCTAATGAAGAGGAAAAGAGGCTTTTCTGGTTAAATGTGTTGTGTTTTTTTTTCCTCACAAGAACTGCAACACACAGGTCCATCACAGCACACCTCTGGTTTCTGGAAACACAGCACACCCACTAACATGCATAGCCAAGCACCTCTGAACAAGTACCACATCTGTTCACGCAGACCGGTTATTCGCATCATGTTCACTCCTCTTTGCTTGTTCCATTCGGGTCAGAAGTTATTTTCCCTTTTCATATTTGTATCCCTCAGCCCCATCAGTGGCAAATGCCCAAACGCTTTAGAAGTGTTCTGACAAATCCCACCAGAAGGCACATAACATCATCTCAGTTCTACAGATGGGGAATTAGAGCAGAGGCAGAGGTTAAGACAGCTAATTGACTACGGACACTGAGTCAGGCAGCAGAAGAGCTGGGAATGGATCCCAGGAACCATGTCTTCCATTCCTTTACTCCACCCACCAGTCAGTACACCCTACCAGATGGTTCCTATCATTGGACATATGGACTAAATATTGCTAAGTTGGTGTAGAAGATTTGCTATTTAATTAAAGTCCTGTCTTCCATCTCCATAGGATGCATAGGGGAAACTCCAGCCAGAATCCCATCTGGACCCACTCAGGATACGTCTCCTTAAAGCAAACAAAGCTCCAGGCAAGCACGAGAAACATTTCCAAACCTGTCAACCTGCCCTACAACGCAGACACCAGCAAGGCCAGGCAGCAGGCTGCGACTCGGGAGCCTTGGCAGCAGCTCATGTTTGCCAAAGCCTAGCTTCAAAACAGCCCCTGCGTGAGCCACCGGCTGGGCTGGGAGGGCTCTGTCATGTGAAGGCTCCTCCTGCCTCCAGCGGGCACCACCAACGCTCCCACCTGGAGGCAGTGGGACGGTCACAGAAATCAGCTGGTAGCCAGTCATCGGCTTCCTTCTGCCACTAGCACCAGCACCACACAGCAAAACGACACGGCTGCTAGCAGGAGTGAGAGGCCAGCTCTGCACAGCAAGTAGTAGAGGCCAAAGTTACTTGAAAAAAACTCCTAAGTGGTTATTTTTAAGCAAACAAGGAAAGTTTCCAACAGAGAGACAACAGAAAGACCTTCTACATCACTGTAAGGCAGGCCAGCATTTGTTTTCCTGACACAGACCTTACAAATTTATAGCAGCACCTTGGTCCCCACTTGCAATCAGGCAGAGAATTGATGCACCCGTTTTTTCTAGAAGAAAACAAAATAATTTCACATCCTTCTGTTCCCCCTCCACACCCTGCCCTCTCTGCCCAGTACAACCAGAGGGAAAACCTTTCATCAGGGCCACAGAAAGAGACTTCATCCAAGCACATCCTCCTCTGAGAGCATCTCCATTAGCAAGTGGCTGCCAGGAGCAGCCAATGTCCTTCTGGACAGTCCATGGGTTCAGTTCGGCACAAAGAAAACACGCTGCCCAACATTAATACACGTGCACACACTTCTGAACAAGCCACAGTGCATACAGAGAACCACCAGCCCATATAACTCCACTGCTCTCTTGACAAAAGAAGAGGGCTGAACAACATGCTTGGGGCAATATCCTCTTTAGAAGGTTTGCACCGATATCGACAACATAGGAATAAAGCCACAACACCTTTCCATGGGCGCTATAAGGACCTGGCAATCCTGGAAGGTGCCTCCTGCTCGAGGAAAGAGACTGCACGTACCTTTCATCCCAAACTTGGACCGCCGGCCATACTTGTTGATCATAATAAAGAGGACCACCAAGAGGACACAAGCAAAAGCCGCCAGCCCAACCGCTATGGAAACCTGGAAGGAAAAACCTGGAGTCAAGGCAGTGGAACTGGGGAGAGTAGACTGGATGTAGAGGTGCCTCCCTGTCTGTCTGTAGGCTCATACCATCTGCTGCAGCCCCACAGGCATCAGCTGTGGAGGAAAATACAACAAAAAGAGAGCCCTGATACAAACTGGAAGCATCATGGGCTGCTCGGGACCCCTTTGTCAGCAGTGCTGGTCTGGCACCAGTTCTCCCAAGCCTCTCACCCCATGTACCTGCAGGGGAGGAGGACCTCTGCTCCAGTGCCTGGCCTCTCCCCTCACCATACATCATGAGCTGTCGTTTGGAGTGTCCCTATCGGGCCTTGGTGTCACAATGCTAAAGCTATACTGACCTCAGCTTGGAATATGCAGGAGCAGCAGAATATTTAGAGCAATTCTCTCCATCCAGCCATCCCTCAGGACAAAGAACAGGGGGCAAAAAACATAACCACAAAAAAGAGAACAGAAGAAAACAAGAACAACCTCCCCCCTCAAAAAAAAAAAAAAAAAAAAAAAAAAAAACTACTTTTTTTCCCCTAAAGCCTCCAACGTTTCCTTATTTATTCTAATTTTTAGTGGTAAATATTTATGCTATAGCAATGTCCAAAGTCCTTCACTGGAACTGTGGTTCCAGTGTGTCAGTGAACAAGCAGAGAAAAGAAAACCTCCCTGCCCTACAGGGTTTACCAACTCGGGCTTATTTTAATATTTATGAATATTTATTGCTTCAAGTCTTTGCTTGAGATGCTTTCATTACATTGATGTAAACAACAATTTCTTTGGCATTTGGCCAATTGTTCTCCTGTACTGCGTCTTGCATTGCATTTAAACTTCACTTCATTTTACAAAACTGTCTACTCTAATAGAAAATGTATCATTTAACCAAAAAAGTTATTTTATTGTGCAACATTTTTCCCTGCCCTTGATACATCAGCTAAGATATTTTTAAATTTTTCATTTTACCACACATTATTTTCATCCCCCAGATTGTTTTCTCTGCTTTATATTTAATAATCAGCGCACATTATTACCCTGATCCCACTGTTCAAAGCTTCCACTTCAGCTATAGGAGCGTTTCAGTTGGATGAGAACTGAAACCAAGGGGAATTGTGTTTTGCTCATTCTGTTAACACTTCGTGGATTTCAATATCTTAAAACTTTCATATAGCTAGAACAATTATATAATGTGTTTTTTTCCAAACTTGTACACCTTTTTATTTTTTTTTTCCTCTACCTGGATTCTGTAAAAGAAAGACAATGGTGAGATCTGATAAGCCATGGGTTTTCTTTCCTTTTTATTTTTGGCGTACCCTACAGAGCAGGAGGGAGGGCAAACTGGCATTGACAAATTTAAACCAAGCTAAATCCGAGTCCCTCACAGGGCTAGACTTAACAGTTCGATAATAGTATGAAACACACGGCCGGCTGTTTGTTTGTTCTCTGGGTGCTACTTTCTCAGAGCACGAATTTCTGACCTGCCAGCAGCAGCTTCACAGGATGCCTGATTTTCAAAGGGCTGCCTGGTTCCACACTGCAGACCCAGGAGGCTCACATGGTTCACATCAGAACTTTGCTTGCCCGACACAAGTCATAAAATCCTTCTGATTGTTGGTTGTCTTGAATCACAAAGGAAGAGATTTTGCCTTGCAAACGTCTCAGAACAGCAGAGGTCTGTAAATACTGAGCCGTCATTAATGAGAAATACATGCAGAGCTGTTCTGGTGAGAAGAGGATGGGACTCACCCCAAAAGTGTCCTCCTCTGGTTTGTGGGTCACAGTGATGGGTGGGGTGGGACTCACTTCGTAATCACCGACTGAAACCAAAACACCAAAGAGAGGATTCAGTGAGACTCCCACAGACACTCCAACCTTACAACTGAGAAACACTGGGGTTCCTGGTCCTCTAGGGTGGGTAGCCTCCCACTGAGCCAGCTCCTAGAAATCTACTGGGTTAAGTAGGGCTAAAATATAGCAAGTTCAGCAGAACTTGGTCTAAAGAAACAATTACTTGGATCATTTTGGGAGGGGAAAAAAAAAAAAAAAAAGGAAAAACTACGTGGAGAAAACACAATGGAAATTCAGTCCCACTTCTCATCCTGCTCCATATTACACGGCACATTGAACGTGGGCCATGATACACAAGGTCCTTCTACAGGACCTCACTCATGGGAAGCAAACAGGACTCCGGAGACACCCCAGATGAACCCCCCAGTAATCTTGCTCATGTATGGAGAAGCCAGAGCTTTGTGTGACCTCAGCCTCAACTTGCTTTTGACTCACTGATTTTTCCTCCAGGAGCACATAAGAGGCAGAACAACAGGAGGGAAAGAAAATTAAAAACTCCCACAATATTCCAAGTGCAGGAAGACACTTACTTGAGACAAAGTTGTCCGTGCTCTCTGTGGAAAGGACAAAGAGAGAAGCAATACAATTAGCAGCACAGCAAAGGGAAAGCAGCCTCATTCCCAGCCCCACCCCCCCACCCCCCCCCCCCAGACACACTCTACCCACCCCAAGAGCCCAGGAAACCAAAACATTTCATTTTTTATCCTCTGGGGCAACTGTAACTGGAAATTGCAGCAGACATGTCAGCAGAATATCCCAGGGGTCAGAACAGAGTACACAGGGGCCTCGGGCTGAGACGGGAGAAGAAGGATGCTACAGCAATGCCAAAACGGAGGACAATCAGCAGCACGTTGTGTGGGACTTCTGCTAAATGGCTCAGCTTCCAGCAAGCAAGCAAAGCTCAGCAGAAACCTGTGCTCAGCTGGATGGAGGTGAGGGTAAAGGCAGATTTTGTCAGTCTTCACCCAGGGACAAAGTCCCACGGGGACAAGGACCAGCTCCCACGGAGGACAGCCCAGCTTGGGGCAGAAGGTTACAGGAGACCTTTCCTGGGCTCACTCAAAAGCCTCCTGAATCACTGCTGGAAGCTAATAATGTCTGTACTGGATATGTATAGAGGCAGTGTCTGTCCTAAAGCTGCCTCTTCCCCACACCAGCCCCTTGTGTCAGCCACTTGACTGCTCCAGACTATTCAGTAAAGCCCCTTCAGCTCCGAAGACAGCTGAGGGCTCCGACGATGAGGTCTAAAGCTCCCAGTGACATTCAGTTTACATAGTATGAGAACAACGTCAGCTCTCAATTCACTTGCCCATGTAAGAAATTGAGCCTGATATTAACTGGAGTTTACACAGCTTTGCTGGCAGAGAGCTCCTGGAAGGATGAGAAAAAGCTCAGGCTGAAATACGGGTGAGGTTTGGAAGGGAAGCAGGAAGCAATCCCCAGGTGACAAACATGGCTTTCCAAAACAGGGGGAAAAGAACTGAAAAAAAATATTTTTGTGTCAAGTCAAGCAGAAACAACTTGTCTTGGCTTTTCCTAGCAAGAGAAATAATTAATTAGGAAGAAACACTTTATTTGGAGAATTCTTTTTTTTTTTTTTTTTATCTAACACAGACAGTCTAATCATAAAACATTCGCTGACTCTACATTTTCTTCTTTCCATTTTTCTTTGCTGGACTAAAACTCAGCGGAAACCCGCAATATTTATTTTTTTTCCCCACTTAAGCCTCCCTGTTTTGTGAAGCATAAAACATAAACAAGAAATTTCAGTCAACTTGACTTCTGTGAAAAGTTGCCAAAGAACGGAACATTCATCAAGGGGGAGGTAGGCAGACCAACCTCTGTGGATTAAACAGGGAGATGGCAGCCTATGGTAGAGATGCCAATGACAACATGAAGTGAGATTTTTACTGGAAATGGCACAAGTTTGCCTTGGGAGCTACTGTCCTTGCTCCTAGAGCCACAACAAGGCAGAAAGGCAGGTTATGGAATAACAGACATCTCCCACCCAGTTTGTAATAAAACATTTCTCTCCCAACCCAGGCAGCAAAATCCAGCTTTGTACCAACTAGAGGTTGAACATCAGGGGGTTCTAAAAAAACACTGTCATGGGTTCTTTCTCCATGCTGATAAGCCTTCCAGGTCCTGCTTTCATTAAGCCTAATATCCCCATCCTGGATAGTTTTAGCAAAATTTTTGCATGTTTGAATAGCTATAGGCAATAAGCTTCCTGAATGAATCACAATAGGGAACCTTCAATTTGAGGCATTTTCTGGAGGAATCTACCTTCAAACGGGAAATAAGCGTCAGCTGCATTGAGTGTTAATGTCAGCTTTGGCAGCGGATGGAGCAACGAACTTCAAGTAAAGTAAATTACAGCATGGATTGTGCTGACAGGGTCTACCAGGGTGAGGAACAGCCTGGGACTTTGGATCAAAAGAAATACGAGAAATGGGTCATTTCTTGCTGGAAGATGGTTCAGAGTCTGAAAGCACTCCACACCAACAACACATACAAGGTGTGGGTGACGATGCGCCAAGGGCAATGTTTTACTTATATTTCACACAAACAGATTCTCCCGGAGCCTCTGACACAAGAGGTGCTTCAGACATTAACATGCCTTCCACATCACGGCACGGCTCAGATCCGTTTCCAAAATCAGCTCTCCAGAACAGCAGATCTGCACCCTTTTCTGGAGGTCCAGCGCCTACTTAGAGCTGTCCCCATTTCACAGATGGGGAAATGGAGTCACAAAGGTGGGACCTGGCAGAGCTGACACTGCAAACCCGTGCCTCACCTCACCCACCTACAGTTCATAAGCTGCTCTTCCTTCCCGACAGCAGGAAACATAAATAGGTTGGATAGCCATACAGGGCATCATCCTTGAGGCCTGAATATAAATTTTCCACTCCCATTCATATCAGCTCATTTGTTCAATTGTCAGATCTTCAAGGCAGAGATTTGGGTTTGCATTTATGATATTTGACCTGCGGGAAAATTCTGTGTACATATATGGTGTGATATAAATAATAAATGAGACTACCATTGGTATTTTTCTATATTTAGCAAACGTCCTATTTTGTTGGATTTTCTTGGGCTGCAGGGGCCAATTTAGAGCTGCCACTTTCTCATGGCATCATTCCTGAAGGCAGCAGCACACAGGGATCTTAACCCCATGATGGCCAGCGTGATGCTGCAAAGCCAGAGAGCAGACAAAAACCTTCCACTTTCCTACAGAGCAGACAAGTCGCCACAAGGTCTCCGCTGCCCCCCCAGAGCTGGATCTTCATGTCCTCAAATGCTTTTTTGCCTTTAAGCTGTAAGTCACTCGGGAGCGCGCTGGGGCATTCCAAACAATTGGTTGAGAAAGCCTAGCAAACTGATGCAAAGCAACTAATTGAGCTGTCGCCTTTTTTGTAGGCCTGTCAGCCTAGAATTGCTCGTGTCATATTTGGAAAGAAAACAATCCCGACACTGCTGCATCCAGCTACAATCATTTCTCAAATGCAAGCTGGAAGAAAAAAAAAAAAAAAAAAAAAAAAAAAAAAAAAAAAAAAAAGATCTGCATCACTTTAAAGGGGTTTCCTTTCTTTAGCTTATAACAACAGCCACATAGAAGAAAACTCTCTCTCCAAAAATTATCTTCTTATGGGTCCCCAGAGCTGATACAAAATCCAAAATAATTAACCAATCCTATACCCTTCTCCCACTGAAATCCCTAAAGATCTTAAATATATATATTGCAGAATATGTTACAAAACACAAGCATCTAAACAAGTTAGTCTCTCGCCTCTCAGTGCAATTTGGACTGACTTCCATCAAAGCTCCAGATCAAATTCTTCCTCTTGATACAAGCAACAAAACGTGGGATTTCCTGCTATTAAACTGCATTGCGAGCTCAATTCCTACACCAATCCACATCAGGCCTCATCGACACGTGGCTGATGAGAACCAGGACTCCCAACACAACCCCAGCCGGCAGGTTTCAGGTGAACCACGTACTCGGGGTCAAAATCTTGCAGAGATGCTGAAAACTTGACAAAAGGTAGATTTATCCCAGTGCCTCTCCTGTTATATACGTCAGTTCTCATACTCCCAGCCAGATACCAGATTAGATACCTGCACCTCTGAACTTTCAATGGAGGCTGATTCTTCTTCACCAACTTTCTTAATTTTTGTATTGATCACTACATTAAAGAGTTACAACACCAAAGCACATTTTTGTAGGAGAACAGTACTGGTCAGAAGATGCCTCCAGAGGTCACCTCTTCCAGAGAAAGGCCACCTTGGGTTGGGTTGCCCAGGCCTTCTCTATTTAGGTGTCAGGATTACTAGTGGTACCATATTAAGATTGGTCCCATATTCAGATTGGAAAAAAAAAACGTAAAGAGATAAACTGAATATCCCACCTGGAAAAGGCTTTTCAAGGAAATGTCCCTTGATGGTTTGGTTGGCTGAACCCAGCTGGTTGGTGGCCACAATGGTGTAGTTGCCATTGTTGTAGTGAGTGGGCTTGTTGAAGAGCAGGCAACCTTCCGAGACCTCCCCTTGCTGGTAGAACTCCATGTGGATGATCTCCGTCTCCCGGAGGACCTGGCCGTTGTGCAGCCAATGGAGGGTGGGAGCTGGATTCCCATGCACTGCAAACGCAATGCAGTGCTCCAGGTGCAGCACCGGCTCCTCCAGGGTTAGGATGCGGGGGGGATCTAGCAGAGAGAAACATGGCAGGCTCACAGCAACCCAACACCCACATCAAGCCTCGTGCACCGGGGAAATTAAGATTATTGAATGTGAAGCCTCGAAAATCCCTTGTTCCTTTTATTGCTCCCATGGATGTCTGCAAAGAAGGAAGACTAAGTCATGAGAACCACTCAACACTCCCCAGCAGGAGGATCTGAACCATAACCTTGGGCTTGCAAACAGGGTTACAAATTAAACACGGGGCTGATCACTTCACCAGACAAGAAATAATGAAGCTTGGAGCTGCCTGGTCCACACGCCTATCTATGGCTGCGCTCCTTCCCCCCGGGGATCAGAGGGAAGCAGCCTGTTCCATGGAGGACACCACCACATAGTGCCATCACGGTACATGTGTGTGAGGTGCCCATGGGGGATCTTCAGTCGCAACGAGCGCTTTTGGATTTCATAAGCTGTGGAAGCAAGTATCCCCCAGTGGCTGCCGGTCCTTGAGGGTTTCAACTGCCTGAATATCCCAAAGGAGTTCCCACCCGTCAAGCACCCTCCGGGGGTGTTTTAATTAAAGCGAGGAGAGTAGGACAGAGAGAAAAGCAGACACCACTTGCAATTTATTGCATATGCATCGTCTCCCCCAACCACGGGCACCCCAACAGTTCAAATGCTGCTCTTCCACCACTTCTGAAACCCCCGTTATGACATCTACATACTAGGTCCTGAACCCCAAGACCAGCAAAGTATGGACCAGAAGAACAGAGTTTAGTGCAAAGAGCAAGGACACAGAGATGTAGGTCTTCCCTAAACCTCTCATTTACCTGAGAGCATCCAGCTGCAAAGGTAACCCACAAGGGAAAGCAGAAATCCACCAACTTTGACCCCATTTTTGGGAAAAAAGTCATGCATTTTTCAAACAGTAAAGGTGGTAGAAGAGAGCAAGGTACAGACCTGGTGGGAGCAGAGCAAAATTCTCCCCCCAGCCACCCTGAACCACATAGCCATGTCCCAGCCACCTCGCTCCATTTGCGAGCCTAGATCTGCATGTGGCTTATTCACATCTTCCTGGCAAGGATGATTCAAAACAGGCATCCACCTACACACAGAAACCCAGATCTTTTTTGGCGTGAAATTGCAGCCTGAGTGATGGGTCTGGGCAATGAGAGCAGGGGTAGCAGAAACTGTCAGCAGCTTAGAGGATTACATGGGTGAAAATAGGCACTGGCATCGTGCTGTTTAAGATGGGGAGGAAAAGCAGCTAAAACGCAGTGCAAAAAACACCCGCCTGCTGACCTCTGAGCTGATGTCAACTTTAAATACCTCCATTCTTCAGTCCATCAATACTTACTGGGAGGCAGATGAAAGAAGAAAAGCATCTGCTCTCTTCTTTCCAATCCCCTCTGACTGCCCTGTCTTTCCAGGACCTCGTGGCTCCCGCACTGAACATGGACCACATGGGTTCACCGACACCCGCCAGAAGCACATGTGGTCTCCTCTGCCTAGCAGGGCTGGGGGATTGGGGGGGCAGGTTTCCAAACTACAGATTAAGGGCAAATGTTACAGACACAGCAACGTATAGTAAATCTCAGCTGCTTGAGAGCACAAAGCTGTGTAAACTTCCTCTTAAGGTCAGGTTTGTGTTAAGTTATATTAGAAAGCACACAGAAAGTTTCGCTACTTGCAGCTGAGAGTGAGCGGTGGAAATCTGACACGTGTGTGTTTACACGGCGCGTGCTGTTTAACTTTGTAGGAGCAGATCTAGGAAGAAGCAATAGCATCCCTGAAATTAGAGGCAAAATTTACACTGGCTTTAGCAAGGGTGACGTTTAACCTCTCACACAGCATCAGGGTGAGCAACCCCGTGTTTGTAAAGAGAGTTTTAGCCCCTCTACATCTTTTCCTCAATCAGCTGGATCTGCCAAGGGACAGATGGCAAGACAACCACCACCAGCATGGTTCTGTGGATCCTGCCTGCGTAGTGCTCATTTCTGCAAGAAATTTTGCAGAGTACTGACCTTAAGAGAAACGTACAAGGACCCACCTCTGTGCTCTGCTCCTAGTTCTCGTCCAAAAAAACAGAGTACCACAGGTAGCAACTGGTTCACACGGTTCTCAGGGCATCCCTCCCCTCCAGCCTCTATCATCAAAACCTTGCCACGACTACTTACAGTAGACGGTGAGCAGCACGCTGGCATTGCTCATCCCCACCACGTTCTCAGCGATGCAGGTAAGCAGGAACCCGTTGTCCTCACTGGTGACATTCACCAAGGTCAGATTGATGGCGTGAACGTTGGTCCAGTTGAGGTTGGTCTATGCATCACAGAGAAGCACAGGCAAAAATCAGCCGCTGGTGGCTTCTTTCCTCCCCGCTCCTGCTCCCAGGAGGTGAGGGTCCCGGTTTCCACATAAAATGCAAGAAGGGCTTGAAAATTCAAGGACAAGTAGGACCTGGGGGAGGTGAGGCATTTCCTCACCCGATTAAGTTCACCGTTACGTATGAGAAGCACTACTGGGAGGTGAAGAGCCATAGCGCTGTAGCATTGATAAACACAGCTTGTCTCTAGAACAGCTTGCTTAGCTGCCTGCTTCAGCTACAGCTATTGCAGACACCTCTGTAAACAGGTAGTTTCATTAGAGGAGACATGAGTTAAGATTCAATTAGGGAGCACTGAGATATGAAGCTATCTCATGTTCACTTTCCTGTCGCACAGAGGGAAGTTTTTGCAATGCCCTTCAGATGCTTCCTAGGTTCTCATCTGGATAAGGTACAGCTCTCTATTTTCTTTTGGATGGGGCTGTTCCACGTTTCCCATTGCACTCTCCAACATCTACCTGAGCCCTGCCCTACACACGTGGACGTGGAGATCCCCCAGCTGCAGCCATGTTCCGATGTCCCTAATTCCCTACCTGGTGCGTGTTGATGGAGTGGAGATCTGCCACCGTCCAGTCGACGTCGGGCAGTGGCGAGCCCGAGCCATTGCAGGTGATGACAGCATTCTCCCCTTCCCGCACCGTCAGGTTCACGTGGCTCACGCTGATCTCCGGGAGGTCTAGGAGGGCAGACACCGAGGTGCTTAGGTGTGGAGCAGCATTTGCTGCAGCTAGCTGTAGAACATGTACATGTGGACCCAAATCCTGCCAGGCTGTGTGCCAACTCAGCCCTCAGCACCTTGCAAGAAGCAGCAGGAGGCAATGGCATGGCATTCTCCTACCAAGGGAAGGAGGGAGCATGGAGACAGGAAATATTGGGAACTCTGAAGAAACACCAGCTGAACAGACCCTCCCATTAGACTCTAATCCAAAAGTTGTGCCCAGTTCTGGTTGCCCATCCCCTCACACAACTGCCCTCCCTATCTATATTTTAGTTCCACCGAAGGTGATTTCAAGGGCAATCACTTTTGATGGCAAAGTTGCATGCACTGGGAAAGGACCCAAAGTGTCCCTACCTCTAGGGACATGGCACAGAGTACTCAACACTCCAGGCAAGGACAGAGTTCCTCTGACTTGTAATAATCAAGAGAAGACGACCAAGGATGCATCTTCATAATAACCACAGCTCTCCTAATAAAAGGCGCCCTTGTTCTTCCTCAGTGGTGGCAGCGATTCACTGATCTATGGTGGCCCTGATTTACACGCTTTCTTTGCTTGCTGCCCCAACTACCAAATATCCTTGCAACATGAAACAAGACAGAGCTGGCTGCAAGAAGGGCAAACAGCCCTTCCATCACCCATCCATCATGCTGACCCAAAGACAGGACCCTCTGTGTTCCCAAATCATCACCCTCGTGTCCCCTCAAGTCTAATGCCACCACTGCTGGAGTCACCTCTCTTTCCATCCCTGATCCCTAAGTTGTTTGTTTTTTTTCCCTCTCTAATCCTTACAGATTATTCTTCTGATTTGGGGAGGAAATTACAGTGCTCTCTCAAATCTTTTTAGTTCATCCCCATGCAGGCACGCTTTGGCCAGTTTCCAGAGCTTAGTAAAGGGACATCGTGAACTTGGGAAAAAAAATTAAAAATAAAAAGTCACGCAAATGAAAATGCGTGTTGTTTGTCTACTACTGCTGCAAGAAACAAACCCAAATTCCTAGAACACAGATCAATAATCAAAGAAAGAAAACCTCTATTTTTCCTCCTTTTTTCATCCGGAGTTTGACAGCTGCTAGTGTATAGACAGTTTAATTGTTCTGTTGAAGGTACACGTCCTTCCCCTTACACTACAAGGAATGCTTTCCAGTAATAGCAACAGCAGAGCAAAAACTGATACCAGACAGGCAGCTGATGTGTGAACAAGGTGAGGGATAGCTATCGAACACGCCTCATGCTGCTCCTGGAGCCACTGGACTCTGTTAATCAGCAGGAAGCAGAAAGAGACACATGGTCACTCCTGCCTCATCCCTACAGACCTGGGCTTGCAGTTGAAAAATTAAAGCAAGGAAAATGGATAAAGACATGTATTTCCTAGGAATGTTTCCTCTTATCAATATGCCATTTCTAGGATTTGTTAGTCAGAGGAAGAACAACAAGAAACCTATCAGTTCTCACGAGCACAGCATCGCACATTGTCAAGCAGTGTCATTATAGTGAAGGAAATCCCCCAAATCCCCTGATACCTTCAGGCACTCAAACAGCAGCCCCACGTTTACCCTGATACTCTATTTTTAATCCACAAACCACTGCGATCAGCTTCAATCATCTTGTTCTTGACCACGTGGTGAGATATTATGGCATCAGCTTCCCTAAGTAAAGGGGTCAACTTGAAAGGGCAGAACAGGACAGGGCTCCCCCACGGCACGGGCTGCCCCTTACCGCACTGGGTGATGTTCATCTCCTGCAAAGGGATGACTGCTGTGTCCATGTTCATGCAGTAGAGCTCCTGGGACTGCAGGTTGGCCTCGCCCTTCTCCTGCCAGAGCTGGATCCAGCGGATGTCGCAGCTGCAGTTAAAGAGGTTCCTCTCTAGTCTCCTACGGGCAGAGAGAGAGAAACGACAGTGGGGTGGGGAAGGAGGACCAGGGAGATCTCCTGGCTCTGTGCTCCCCAAGGACAAAGGGCACCAGGGAGATGCAAAGGGCTCTTCTGAGCTGATGGAGAAACTCCTCCATGGGGTATTCTGGAGCACATGGTTCCCATCTCTTCTTGCTCCAGGAGAGATGGAGGTTGTGCATCCATGTGCTCACACACACTCCTCCCTGAACAAGGTTTTACATCTTCCAGGTCAACACACATGTACTCAACATCTTTCACTGCAAGGACTGCACAGCCATGGCTCAGTCCCACAGTAACGCCACCCCGACACCTCAGGCATTCATCTCTCAGCAAAGGAGCAGGCAGCTTCACACCGCCCTAAAATACTGATCCACATCCTAAAATCCTATGTCAGTGGGGGTCCAAGACCCTGCTGGGGAAAGCACACCTCCGGCTGCACCAGCACTCAGCAAAGCTGGCAGTTTTTCTCCTTAGTAATGTGTACAAACAGAGCCTCCCAGGGCTCCAGGACATGAGCTAATGTGCAGGATATCATGCATTTTAATCAAATCAAACAGCTCTGTGCTGAGACCCTGCTGACCCGGCCGGGAGAAAAGGAAAAAAGCACTGCCTTTAATGTACTTCATTTAAAACACACTTATACGTTTTATATACGATGAATGTTTATTATTATCGATTTTCCAACCTATTAACCATTTCATTTACATTTTAAAGCCCTCCGGCTCTCTGTGTAGATGCAAGGAGGATGGGTCCCAACAGGGGGGAGACCCCGGTGCTCAGGGGGCTGTCTCAGGAGAAAGCCTGGACAAAAGCCTGCCCCCCACATAACCATGAAGCAGAAAAAAAGCAGGAAGCAGAGGATTGAGCACTGAAAAGGTGAGCTCAGTCACCCCAGAAGAGAAGGGCTTCTCCAAACATCAATCCATTGCTCCACGTAGTGTTTGGATCCCTCCCATCAGACAAGGGGAAGCTGCTTTTCTGGTCTGTTCCACGCGTTACTGCAAAATTCATGCTTGCTTTTACAAAATTAATTCCACTGACTAACAGGATTTGGAAACAGCCTTCCAAACATGCACAGCTGCTGTTGGGTTTGTAACGGCACTGCAAAAGCAGGAGGAGAAGGGAGCTTCTGTCAGCACCCAGGGCTGTTGAACTTTAATCCTAACGGTGTCAGGTTGATCCTCCTCATAGAACAAGATGTCATCTGGTTTTTATTTTTATTTTTAGAACAAACAGAGTTAAACTTCACTTCACGCCTTTTCCTTATTGCATTGCTTCCCTTTCACAAGCAACCAAACCTTCACAAGACAGGTACGAGGCCTAGACAAGAGACTTGAAGGCCAAAGCACCACATTTAAGAGGCCAGAGCAGACTGGCACAGCGATTTGGTGGGATCCAGCTGACAAGGCACTCTCTGCACACCACAATAAGTATAGTCAGTGCCTTGCACAGGCATCACAGCTTCATTGCAGCCCCAAATCCAGAGCCCACATTGTCCTGGGGACCCCACGTCAGTGCTGGCAGCAGGGCTGGATGCTGGGCAGGAGCAGGGGACAGAGCCTCAACATCCCAGGACAGCACGTAAGCAAGCAGGAGCTCAGCTGATGTTAGATCAGGTGGCTGGACATGTACCAGGGGCCAGGCAGTGAACAGGGGGAGCTCAGAGGCAGTGGGGGTGAAATTCTGCTCTGCTACAAATATCCTCATGAAACAAGGCTGCCGGGAGAGCCGCTGTCACAGCACTTAAGGGCAGCTCTGTAAGTAAGAGAAGGCAGCCTTCCCGGCCCATTGCTAATTCATGAGGGGCCATGAATAATACAGGAGGAGCGTGCTTCAGGGCAGAATTCACCCACGACCTGCCCCAGCACCAGTGATGTAACTCGCTCTAATCGAGGCCCCCACAGGGGCTTTTGCACAAATTAACTCCCATCACTGGCTGGACGTGCCAAGTGCCACCAGCCGCTAGCATGGCACCTCAGTGTGAATGCACCATGGGCATTTAGATGTGCACACAGATGTGTGCACCATTTTTCTCTCACATACTTGCAAAAAGCACGCTTGAGGCGTGGGAGATGCCTTTCCTCCTTGCTTGGAGCCTTCTCTGCCACGATGGCTGGCTCTCCAGAGAGGTCTACAGGGATTTCAGTGCTCACTCTGCCCTGGACCTGCCCCCAAAAATGAACCCCCATCTTTCTTCTCAGACCTCATCAGTGTCCCTGCCTTGTGGCATGCATGGCTCATTAGGAGCTGCAGCCCCTTCCAGCCCTTTCTCCTGCAATTGCTCTAACACATTCGCTCTTTCCTGTTGCAGATTTAACAAAAGCTAAAAGCAAAGGCTGGTCACAGGCTGGGCTAATGAGCACACGACAGAAGTGAATGAGGATATAGCTCTCCTCAAAGAGCACGTTGGCAGGGCTTGAACCACTCAGTCACCCCCAGCCAGCTCGGTCACCTCCGTTCCAGCATACAACAGAAATGAGTAAAAGCATCCCCAGTGCCTGTGACCCTCTGCTTGCGGAGATAAGCACGCCTCCCCTTCCCTGCAAAGAGGAGAAACACCTCAAGGAGCTTCCACCACGTGCTGTAAGGCACCACCACCACCCAAAGCTGAGGGACTTCGCACACGAAGCAGGTTTTTTTTGAGCTCGGCAGCTAACAAAGACACACACCCTGTCCCCTGTCTCATCAGCTAAAACAAAGCTGTCTGCAGCTAGAGCCTCTCTGAGGGCAGCAGAGATCGCTGCCACACTTGTGCTGTCTGTTTTGATTCACATAAAGCTGCTACCGAGGTTTCTCACGCTCGCAATTAAAACACTCTCCTACCTCGGGACTCAGCCTGCTTCCCCAAGCAGGAGAACCAAAGAGCGCCCAGCGGGGAGAGAGCAAAATCTATTTTCATTTTCCATTTCTATTTATTTCCCAAAGCCTGTGCTTCTCCTGGGGGTGCAGCCAGACTTGTTGTTTCCAAAGCTCTGCCAGAAAGGGAAGGGCTCAGACAGGGAGCGATGTACGGTGTCCGAAAACTGAATTAGCTAACACTCAGAGCACGCGAGTACCAGCCATCCAGCTCCAACTCTATTACCGTGACTGTTGGTGGCAATAAGTTTTTAAGCTAGAGGCACATTAAACGTTAAGTCAGGCTCATAACAGGGATGCTGCTGTGCCCCATCCCTACCAAAGCCTCTTGCTGTAGCGTTGCAAAAACCTTCTGCAAGGCTTGCTGGCGGGGACTGCTAGTGTTAGAAATGGTCCGGGCAGAGCAGGGAGATGTTCAGGACTACAGGGTTTCAGACAACCAAGGAGGTAATTGGATCCAGAGTCTTAGGTCTTTCCGGGAAGGAATTTCTTGAAATGTCAGCCTTAAGCTCTCAGAGGACATGACAAAGGAAGCCAAGGACATGACAGAGGAAGCCAGCTGTGACTTGTGGATAAGAAAGGCTCTAAGCCCGATGTTTATGAGCTGTTGCAAGTGTCAGACACTTCCCCACGCACACGGAGCTTCAGGCTTCGCAGAGCTGTGTACACACTGGCTTCAGCCCTGCTGGTCAAGGTCAGCCCGTGCCGTGGGAATTGGGGCTGGAGTTACTGGAAACCATTCCAAGCCCTGCTTCTGGCCAGGAGGAGGAAGAGATAATATCCTTTGGAAGTGTGCCTCATTTTTGCCATCCTTTCTTCGGTGAGTCAGCAGGGGACAAGCTCAGCTCTGTTCAACAAGAAAAACTCTGCTTTAAAGAGTTATCTTTCCTAGCTCGAGATGCCTCAAAGGCAGCCTAGAGGCTCTTTTGAGCCCCAGGTTTCCAGCCACCCTCCCCTCTCATGGCGTGGCACAATCTTCACGTGGCATGAACTTCATGTTAGCCTTCTACTCTCGCCTCCACAAGGGGCTTTGTCCGGTTGCACATTCCCTGGCACTTTCCATGTCACACAGCTGTGGCTCTTCTCCCAGCACCCTGATGGAGACGATCCTCCCGTCTCTTCCCTTCCCACCCTCTCTGAGCTGCACACTGAGGTTTGGCCTTCGCTGAAGTCCTGGGCCACGTGTTCCATCTCCCTCCCAAATTCTGGAAGCCTCCTTGGAGCTCACCATGCCAAGAAGCTGTCTTCTACTCACCCATCTTCTGCATTGCTAAAAAAATAAAATACAATAAAATATGATATTTCTACTTTTGCACATCCTTTACCAATTTCTCTCCAGCTTGGGGATCCATTTATTCTCATTAGCAGCTGTAGCACTCAGGACCACATCCACTCCACGAGAGAAAATATTTCTTTATCTTAATTCCCAGCATCTTTACGTGAATGATTATTCAAAGTGCATAGCTCAAGCTACAGCTCTGTGAGGTCTTCTCTGCAAAGCTCAGCAGTTTCCTGGCCCTGGCAAGGATGCTGCAAGCACATCTCCAAGCCACATTACCACCAGCTGAAACCTTCCTCTTCTTTCCTGCTCTAGGAACCAGCATCACCACATTATCCTGGTTGTACCTGTGCTCATGTGGAAAGAGGGCCCCTGGGGACACGGAGCCCAGAGGGAAGACGTGATGGGAACTAGCAGTGACAAAGCAATTCTTCTGAACACCGCCGACCAGACCAGGCTGTGGCTCCTGCTCAGCAGCAGCAGGCTCTAAGCCCGTACCTCTAAGCTGATCACTTGAGCCCGTGCCAGGGGGTGGTGTGCCAAGAAGCCTGTCAGAGCACGATGGCAGGAGACGTCCAGACGAGTTGGGCGCTGCCAAGCCTCTTCAAAGGAAATGCTGACACCACGCTTCGTGACAGAGCTGCTGTCCCACTCCTCTCCTCTTCCTATCAGCCAGTCCCGTGACCTCCCACGTTCCTTCCCACGTTACTTTTTTCATCAATCAGGGCTCATTATCACTGAGAAAACCGCTCTGAGCACAGCTCCGATGGGAGCCAAATTGTTCACTTCGTTTCTGTTTGCCAGGCTGCAGAGCGCTGGCCCCAAGTGACTCTGCTGACACAGAGCGAGGCCACCTCCAGCCCACCAAATTCCCTGCCAGCATCAATGGCGTGGCTCAACGCGGATGCATCCTTCATCTGGTGGGGACAAGTACACTTTGCTGCCCACACAGCACCATCTCGATTCCTCTTGGGCTGGTATTGGTCTTTTAAGCCTGACTTGGAAGACCTGGGACATGCCCAAAGAAAGAAGACAGATCCAAGTGAAACAAAACCACAAAAACGAGCTACGTTGGAAGCATCCCCATCAATCCTCAGGTTCACCATTACCCCAAGCCCTGCCGGTGCCTCTCACACCCAGGACCACAGCCCCATTTGCTCCTCCACACTTCCTGGGCAGGAACCATCAATCTGAGTTTTGCCAGACAGAGCAATGACAAGAAGTAAAGGTCTAAGCATACAAATGACTCACGCTATTACACTTGAAACCTGAGCCAGGCTTTAAAGAAATATTTGGGGTTGTAATCAGCGAGAGGACAAATCCCAGATTCAGCATTTTAAGTTTGCAAGCCAGACTCCCCATCAGGGGGGCGTTTCTCTATTTCTAATATCACTATTAGTATTTTTCATTTAACAATTTGACAGAAATAAAATACACTGCAGTAACACCGGTGATAACACACTTACTCCCACTTGAAAGACTGTCTTTATTCCTTCATAAGTCACTTCTGGCTTACAGCTCTATTGATCATCAGCGAGGATGAATGGAGCTTCCCAGGATCCTCTGGGAGAAATCCTACATATATATATATATATATTTAGACCCACCAAACAACTATTTCTAAAATTCAACAAAACAGGTCATCAGGGCAACTCTCCATTGATTTCACGTCCACTTTTTCCTCGAGCACAGCACTGAACGCTCCATCAATAATTCAGCAGGCTGAAGGGCTCTGCTGCCCCAGGGGAGACCCTATCTCCTCACCCACACAGGAGCTGGGAGGAACCTCAACTGCTAGAGACCGAGGGAGTCATCCAACTAAAAAGCAGGGTTGTCTTCTAAAGAATGGCCAGCAGATAAAGAAATACAGCTGGTGTCACCCTCCAATAGAGGAAGGCCAAATCTTTGGGAAGATCCACTCAAAATCTGGCCCAGTGAGTATTTCTAAGAGTATCTCTAACCTTTTGCCAGGGTCAGCCAGCCATTTACTACCCCTGGAATGACTTGTTCATCATCCTGACGTTAATTAGCCAGCCCCTGTGAAGTTAAAAGAGAAGCAGTTCTGCTCTGGTGCTCCCATAGCCAGGGAATCCTCCCAGGGAAGGTGCTGACCACTGGACTTTTAGGTAATTATTCACGGGCTTCAAAACAGCTCTATATAAAGCTCCTTCCTCCTCTCAGCCTCCCTCTTCTCCCAGGGGGTACCTCCGGGATGGGACTTACAGTTCGAAGAGCCGCAGCGTCTGGAAGAGTTGCCATGACAGGGTGGTGAGCCGGTTACCAGAGAGGTCTCTGAAAATTAATGGGAAAAAAAGAAGTCACCGTAAATAATTCCCCCTGCGCGTGGCCCTACTGCCACCACAGAGCCCGTCATCCTCTGCAGGGCTGTCAAGCAGCGTAGGACCTAGCTCTAGGTTTCCTAATGAGAGATTTTAATGAGGATGAACCTGAATGGAAGTTCTCTTTTTATTATTATTTTACCCCCAAAGGGAAAAATGGTTTGTATCCTGCTGGAGCGTTAAAATAATAATGAAAACAAAAAAGATTTGTCTGATTCTTGCCCACGAATCTGGAGCTCAACCAACCATATGCAGAAAGAACAAGCCTAATTTTGTAAGTTGAACAAAAAGTTAAGTACAAACATCGTGTTAAAAATATTAACGACCGGGTTGAAGTGACAGAATTATGATTACCCAAGGCATCATCATACAATACTTAGTGGCTGTGCATTAGAAGCATCCCATTATGGCTGTTTGCACCCAGGGGTGTCACTGCCACAGCAGCTGACAGCTCCCTGCCCCTCCCTCCATCTGCCCAAGCTTGCCAAAACATAAATCTCATCAAAATCTCAAAAACATAAACCTCATCTACCTGGGAGAGCTTCATGACCCGGCAGATATCACCTCCTTGGCTGGAGGCCAGAGAGGATAAGAGTGCAAAAGCAACCTGAGAAGTACTAAAAGCAAAAGAGAAGAGGTGTTTTGGGGGGCAGGCTACGCAGGGAGAAGGCAGCCACACAAAGAGAGCCTTGGGTTGCCAGCAGGGTGAGAAGGAGATAACGAAATCAGGCAGCCTTTGGGGGAGCAGAGGGAGGGTGGCCACACATGCTGGCAGAATCCCAAATCCTCCCATGTCTGTGCAAGCATCCAGACCTCCAGGAAACACAGGAGGGGGCACTTTGCATCCTCCTTCACCGAGTGCAGTCCCATCCCCATCAGCTCCCTTCCCATCAAGTCCCACCCGCCACCACATGCCCCTGCAAAACCCCGCTTCCAAATTCCGAATTTAGGAGCTGCTGCTGCAGCTCTCACACCAAAGGCTCTTCCTGAGCCTGGCAGACACCAGCCCAAGCACCCCGAGAGCACAGTGCTGCATCATTAAATTCTGGCTCTGCCTCGCATCAGACTACCCTGCTGCGTAAAGCGCCGAAAACCACAGGTTCCTTGCTTCACATGACTGAGATCCCACCATTCCTAAGGCTTTAGACAAATTGCTTCCAGCCGCCAACAAAGTTTAGGAAGGCAGCAAAAAATAGCAAGTGATGTTAAGCAGAAGAAAAACTAAAAAAAAAGTCACAAAACTCCCTCCTTTATCCACCCCGGAGCACTCGGCACCTGGGAAGTTTGCAAAGACAGATGAAAAGTAGGAGGGGAAGGAGCAGCTCGCTTCTAGAGAAAAGTGAGACAGTAAACTCCCTCCCCCTACACAGGGAGAAGAAAGAAGCGTAAAGGGGATGCAGGAGAGACAGCAAGATGTGGGAGAGAGGCAGAGATGCAGAGGAGGGAGTGAGTCTTGCTAGAATGTCCTTTCTCAAAGGTCATGTTTTGCTACATTAGGCAGAAATGTCAAGAGAAAATTGGATTCTGAAAGAGAAGAGAAAAAACAACAGGCTTTCCACGCAAATAAGGGAATCAAAAATAGCATGATCATGTTATTACAATTTAGGGCACAGAGAGATGGAGAAAGGAAGAACCCTCACTAATGCAGGCAGCTTTGCCAGGCAGATGCGCTCCGCTTCTCTCCTCCGCTCTCTGCAAACCCGCTCCTAGCGCCCACCTGCCCCAAAAAGCCACAACCCACAGCGAGGGTTTAGGGGCAGTGGAGGAGCCTCTTCATGCAGACGTCTGCCCCTGCTCTGGCAGGGCTGGCACTGCCTGATCTGACTGCAGGACAGGTCAGGAGGGATACGCCAGCAGCTCCATGTCAGGGCAGGCAGGACACAGGCAGGGAGGAGCGCGTTCGTCACCCAACAGACACACCAGACACCTTAAAATGTCAGCAAGGCCCTCGTAAAATGGCCCCTGGTATCAATGTGGAGACAGAAATACATCGTTTAGGTTGCAAAGGCAAACACTGGAAAGGTCAGGAATGCCAGGACCGGGTGTGCAGGTGCAAAGGGTCCATCCACCGACTGCACAGACACTGAGCTGCTGCAGAAAAACCTCCCTGCACGGCCCCGATCTCTCCCCAGAATAGATCCATCCCCTGCGCCGGATGGGGCAGGTTTCCTGGGGAAAATAGCGTGTGATTATGTAATTAGAGACGGTATCGCAGTACATGCACATGAGGAGATTAAATTACAGCTCCGCGGGTGAACGAAGCTCTGGCATTTTGTAACTCCTCTTCGGCACTCGCAAGGTTCCCACCGTGCTCTAACCCCAGCCATGCACACCAAGCTTCCCAGTGTTTGTAAGGCATAGGAGAGGAGGATTAGGGGAAGAGCAAGACCTTCCCCATCCAGGACTAGCCCTCTCCCACCTCCAGCTACTCACTCTGCTTGGGAGGCCAGAAATCCATTATCACTTCCATGTCCCCACCATTTCCAGTGACCTGAGACCACCACCTTCCACTCATCACTCTCCAGCCACCCCCAAACACTCCTCAGCCCCAAACTCCTCATCCACGCCCAAATCTCTTATGATCTTCCCACCCTCCACATCCTCCCATTCCATCCCCAGTGTCCCAATAAGAGCTGTCCCCCACATCTCCCCCCAGAAATCCTCTTCCAAACTTCTCCCTCCAAATGGATCAAGAGATCCTACGTGAGACCCTGGAGAAATAAATTTGGGTGCCACAAGGCTGGAAAGTGTGGGTGTCACATGAAACTCAGGCAAGTTACCTGGGAATACTGTAGAAGTCTCCAAGCAATACCAGAGGGGTTTCTTTTCCTTTATTTTTAATTCAATTCAGTTTTGGCACACTTGTATGGGAAGAGCAAAATTAAGTCTTTCCTGCAATGCCTGCTCCTTGATGAGCAGTGTTCCCCCCTCCACAGGAGGGATGCAGGTGCTGGGACAGAAGCATCACCAGTGTTTTCTGGCTTGAGCCAAGCAGCCCATTTCCCCCATCTACCACCTGAACAGATTTTATTTGAAACTTGAAAGGAATCATTAAAAAAAAAAAAAAAATGCCTTCAGCCAGGAGCAGACACCCAACACAGAAAACTTCAGCCTGAGCAATTAAAATTTGGCAGTTGCAGGGAAGTGGAAGCAGTCGTGGAGCAGAGCGTGCCAGACAACCTTTCTAACAGGCTGTGCATCAGCTCCACCTGTAATAAAATCTGGCACATCACGAGCCGAGGAGACGCAGGGGGAGAGGGGCAAAACGCCTTCCCCACGTATTTCAAGGCGGCAAGCACGAGCGTGCCTCGGGATGGAGCTGCCATCAGCACTCCCGTAACGCCGTCAAGCTGCTGTTTTGCCGTGGGACGTGTTCTCCATCACTCACAAGACACTGCTTTCCCCAGGGCAGCCTGTGTAGAAAGAGCTGCCAGGGGGCTTTTTGCCTCCCGAGGAGGTCTCAAAGCTGCAGGGAGGGACATGAAAGAGGGACCTGGACCCACGCAGCCCGGAGCGAGGGGACTTTCCTGAAAGTGGAAGCAGCGTGTTCTTCTTTTCCCTCAATTACCCAGCTGCCAAAAGAGTTCCCACTATTAAAGCCATTTTTATTCAGCTAAATTAAGCCGGATGCCTCATTAATGACACCAACAAGCAAGAGCCCCTGTAATTAAACTGTAAGCTATATTATATGGTTCAGCCCGATGCAGTGGCAGAAACACTGCTGGGGAGGGACTCTCCTCGCCTGTCCCTCCTCCACTCGCCCTTATTTTCAACCTGACACATTTTCTCCTGCATGGGACAAGTCTTCCATGTATTTTAATAACACGGTGCTGCTCTGGAAGTCCTGATTGCAGGATTCACTGCGAGGAGCACCTGGGGTTGGAGGAACTCAAGCAACAGCCTGGCACACATTCGAGGTGAAAAGTACCCCCTCAGCTGCCCTCCTCAGCACGGGATGTGCCAGTGGCACCACACCTGACTGCTTTGGTCCCTCCCGTGCCCTGGACACCCTATCCAGCACAGCGGGTGCTTCCCGTCATCTCACAGCTCACTGGGGATTTGGTTCAGTACTGGTGGCTGCAGGAGAGGACAAGGCTGGCAGCTGGAGGTATAGGGGTAGCTACATCCAGGCTTCATCTCTGCAGCAAGTAAGGCACTGAAGCTGGGTTTGAAACAGCAAAACACTGGAGTCATTCTGGGGCTTACTCATCTCTGACAGATGACTCCGGTGACCTCTAAAAGCAGTGCCACATGCCCCTCCTGCCCTCTCCATCACTCTCCCTCCCTTCCCTGCATAGTAAGCAGCTTTATTCATTAAGGAAAAAAAAAAAAAAAAACAAACTGTCCTTTCTTAATGAATGTGCTAAAATTACCCCAGCAAGTCCCAGAAGCAGTGGAAGTATGGTCTCACCACAAATGAGGCTCTACAGACATTGGGCTCAATTGAGATCTCTGACAGCTGAGCGCCAAGCCCCAGCAGGACACACCTGAGGCAGCGCCTGTGGAAGTGCCAGACGATGCCAAGCACACCCAGAAAGTGGGGATAGGCAGGGCAGGAACTGCCCAGGCTCCAGACACAGAGGAGTAAAAAAGCTTCCAAGGCTCAATCTTCCCTTGGGAGCTCAGACACCACAACTCCCTCCTTGCTGAAGTCCACGGCACTGTGCCACACTCCATGAGGCACCTGAACTCACACGGTGCATCCCATCACATCATCTCATTCACCCCAAATTACATCTCATTCTAAGACTAGAGCCAGAATTTGCAACAGTCTCCCAAGCTCAAAGCCTCCTGCGTCAGAGGAGAGTGGAAGACCCTCGTCACGGAGGCAAGGAGAAACCCTGCCACCCCAAGCCCGTGTCCCTCCCCGCCTCCTGCTTACAAGCCCGTGATTTGCAAACCCCGAACATCACTGAAACAGGATCAAAGGAGGTGGAGAGGGGCTGCTCCTCTGCATTGTTCTTTAAACAATAGCATTAAAAAGCAGAAGTAGCAGAGCAGGGCGAGGGCGTGCGGCACCACGCCTCCGCCGCAGCTCCGCGGCACATCTGCCTCGCCTCTCACCGCCCCTGCCAGCACCGCCAGCCCTCTCCTGCTGCTGCCTCCAGCCCAGACTAAGCACTTTAAAGGCCATCCCTGACCCTGTGATGCCTCCACACCCTCCAAGTCATCTCGTCAGAGGGATGTCCCAGCTGCATTCAGCTTTGTTTGGAGGCACCATCCCTCGGAGCTCGTTGTTGCGCACGGTTTTGGTTCAGCGCGCGGTGCAGATGGGAGCAGCCACCAGATGTGGGTAATAACATCCCCATGCTCTGAGGCGGATCAGATGCAGGGATCCAGCCCTCCCAACTACATTTGTTGTGTGCTGTTTACACTTGCTCTTCTCCGCAGACATCTGGGCTCTCCCAGGACTCGAGGAAAGGTTAAAAGCTAGGTCAGCCCTGCAGTCGCTTTCCCTCTGCCTGCCAGCTTCCCCGCAGGGCAGAGTCCAGCAGCAGCCACAAAACCTGCCAGGCTCCCGCTCAAGGAAAAGAAAATTAGCATGCAACAGGCAACAACCCTTCCCCCTGGCTGTCCTCCTGCCACCGAGGTATCCTCAGGGATGCTCTGACCCCACCCTGCTTCTTTTCTCCCAGCCTGTAGTCCTCCTAGGCCTGGAACATAAGTCTACAGTGGGTTTCTCTCCTGCTTTGACACACAGAAATAATATTGGAGATTCATACTGATTGAGAAAAAAGGGTTGCCAGCCAACAGCTCCAGCAAGGGGCTGGGTTTATCCTGCCTGCTTGCTTCACGTTGCGTGTTTCTTCAAGACAGAAACAGCAAGCGACGGGGGAATGCCTCCTACTCACAAGTTTCCAGCAGGCCCAGAGCAAACCAGACGGCTGCAGGAGAGAAAAACCACCCCGCTGCGCTGAGACACGGCACAAGGAGACGGCACAGGATGGAAAACCCTTAACGGGCATTTCCCAAAGAGGGGCTGGGACAGCAGCGAGGGCCCTTCAGGTCCTCTGAAGAAAGGAAGGGGTACAAAAATTAATACAATCACACACCTATATCTCCCAGCAACAGCAAAACAACAGGGCATAAGGCGGGCTAAGCTCTCGGCAGACACCGCTAAATGGTTTCCAATTAATTAACTGATTACATGATAGAACAGAAGGGGATTCAAGTGAGAGCTGTTGACCTTTAAGAATAATTAATATCATCAGGATCGCAAAACTTGTCCAAGAAAAATAATTAGGAAGATTCTAATATTGCCTCCAAAGCCAGGCTGAAGGGGAAGAGGAAGGTTCTGGTTAATTTGCAAGCACATTTCCCAAGTATTTCCTAGCAAACCCATTTCTCCTTTATATTTACTTCCTATAGAACTGATACAGGCATATTTTCCTCTCCCATTAAACCCCCCTCTTCTCTCCAGACCCCTTTTTCCATCATTTTTCCATACCTCACTCCTTGGCCACATGGATCCAGCATGGAAAAAGGGCTGGAGAGGCCCAAAGCCTGCTGTGCAGGAGGCACAGCAGTGAGCTGCCCGGGGAAGGCCTCACGAATACCCTGCAAGGATTTTGCACAAGCAGGCAACATTTCTTGCAAGGGAAGCATGAAAAAAAAATCCACAGCCTTGGAACGAAACCCACCTTCACAGCAAATAAATAAGTTTCCTTTGCTGCTTATTACCGTTCAAACTTCTGCGGCTTGACACTTCACTAAATTATAGATAAAAGGAAAAATGGTCTTCCTGGGCTCGGGAAAGGCGGCGGCTGCCAAAGAGCTGTGTTTACAGCAGCTAATGAAAAGAGAGCTGCCATTAGCCCCCGGCACTCACCCACCTCCCTGCTGGGGGCGGCGAGGTGCCCGTGTCCTCCCATCTCCTGGGAGCAGAGGCTGCACTCTGCGAGGGCGCAGAGCTGGGGAAACGGGGCTGTGCTCATGGGGGGAGGACAGGGTGCAGGGCTGGGGACCACGATCCTCCAAGGGGACCACGCTCCTCCACAGGGACCACGCTGTCTGCCAGCAGATCTGGCAGCTGCCTCTCCCCGTGCCATGCAGAGGCTCCTGGTCGCAGCAGGAGGTGAGGCTGAGATGCTCTCGCTGCACCCCATCAGCCAAACCCTCAGCCTAGCAGACAGACAGCGCCGAGCAGAGAGCTGCCTCGCTCCAGGCTGCTGCTTCCCCCCGGGGATCCATGGGGAGCAGGTGCCTGAGAGCACACCTGAGCACGGACGTAGCGTTTTGGGGTAGAAATGCTCTTTTTTTGCAGTTGCTGTGCGCACACACAGGGGAGAATTGGGCTGAGCGGAGACTTGCCGACAGCTACACCTGAGCCTTGGTGTGACGCACCTCGTCGTGGCTCCAGGCACACCTAGCAAAGGGCAGCAGGGGGCTGTTGGTGGCTAAAGGCAGCCAGCCCCTGCTTATTACAGTGCTCACTCAGCCGTGCCAAAAGCAGAAACATGTTTTGTCCTTGGCAATTAGCTCTGTCAAAAAAAAAAAAAAAAAAAAAAAAAAAAACGCACTAGAATATTTTTCACGTTCTTCTCAACACATCTTGTACTTAAAGAGAAATACCTTTCCTCCACCCTTTATCTACAAATGTTGGTCACTGTCAGTATTTTTAAATGAAAAACATAATCACCACGAAGCACAGAGTGCTTCAGACTGCAGCAGGCATTCCTTCATTATTCTGCGATAGCAAATTGCCCACAATTATCAACAGGCACAACTGGATAAAACAAACATTCAACCAAGCCCCGTGAGCTGCAGCGAGGCTGGGTGAGCTCAGCCCCAGCCAGCTGCCGGGTAGCGGTGCTGCAGGATGATTCCACTCCTGCTGCAGAACAACACCAGTGCCAGGAGCCACTGCAGTTCAGAAAGTTTATATTGCATCTGTCAAGCAGGCGTCTCGGCAGCCTCGCTTCACATGAGGGAGGGACAGAAGGATAAGGGTGGCGCTGGTGAAGGAACCAGGCTGGGCTCTCCTCGGTGGACTCACACCGGGTTGTTTTACATTGCCACTGTTCCCCTCGCTGCCCTGGGGCTGGAAAGGGAGGGAGGGGATGCGAGGGAAAGGAAGAGGAGGCAGAGAGGCCATGCGCCAGGTTGGGGCTGAGTGGGAGGCAGGAAAGCCAGGAGGCTGAAGCTGGGAGGCAGAAAGGCCCGGTTAGAGGCAGAAAAGCCCAGACACAGGCTGGAGGCTTGAAGCAGCAAGGCTCAGCCATGAGCAGGAGGATCTGGGTAGGAAGGCAGGAGGCCGGGGATGGAGGCTGGAGGAGCGGAGGGCGGCGAGGCCGGCCCTGTCCATGGTGCTGAAGCAAGGCCACACGGAGCACGCTGCCCGGGGAGGCCGTGCAGGTACATGGCCTCACGGCTCCCTGCAGAGCAGAGGACATCCAACACACTCCCTGTTCAACCCAAGGGTCAGATCTGTCCCCCCCAGCTTCCATCCTCCGGTCACCCCCAGCTCCTGGCAGACAGACCTCGCGATCCTACAGGCGGCCTCATCAACATCCCAGCCTCTCGCACCCAATAATTCACAGCTCATTCCTTCACCAATACAAGGAGGGGGGGGGGCTGGTGGGAAACTTCCCCCCTCCCTACATTTTTCTAATAAAGTTTTATAATTCCAATAAAACACACGACTGCCTAACTTATGACATTTAAATTCTTGCCTAGTCACACACCATCATGAATTAATGTCCCATCATTCATGCCCTGTCGTGTCTTATTGCTCAAATAACATATGATTTGAATGTTTCTATTTTTCTGCCCTGGTGCTTATTGCCTGTACATCAAAAATGGAAAGTCATCCCTGCAATCAGCCTGTTAGGAAACCAGTATCATGGAAAGAGAAATCCCAGGTGAGATCATTTGTGTGGTCACATAGCTTTCAGTCATCCTGCCATGACTGTTCTCTCCTTCTCCCAGCAGCTTCCCATGCCCTTGGGTCCTTTCTGGAGAAAGTCCTCCTCCCTGTGCAGTAACTCTTACGTTGTCCCAGGCAAATAAGATATATCTTATACCACATCTAATCAACTGAGCCCCAGCATTTGGGGAGAAAGCAAAAGGAACAGCCAGAGGAGGTTTCTTGAGCACCTCCATTCTGCAGGGACCCCAGGAACAAAATCTGGTCATTGTCACTCCCAAGTCACCTGGGATCAGCTCATTCTGTGCAGCTGGTTTTCTCTTCTGAGAGATCAAAAGAGATGGGGTGAGGTTTAACTACAACAACTACATCTCTGCCTCAGGATTGCATCCAAGAGGAATTTTTGGCATCTCTTTGAAGGGAAGCTCACAACAAGACGTGTCAGGCTATTGTTGCACAACAAGGACTATGTGACAGAGAATGAGCACCTCCCCCCAAAAAAATGTACATTTAGAGTTCACTTTTTACCCCATCCTGAAATACTTTGTCCCAAACCTGAAATAAGGCTTGTAAAGAGACCAGAGAAAATCCCCATAACAAGAAACATCTGGGCAACCTCTTTCAGAACATCCCCAACATCGTCGGCAGCCTTTTTAAAGGGAAGAAAGGTAAAACAGAAACATTCCAGAAATGCAGTTTCCCCTTTCACACATCTGCCAGAAGACAACTGGTCAATCTTCAGAAAGGGAAATAAATGCCACCGCCACACAACACAACTAGAAACAACATTTCAACATCTCAAAGGAAGGAAGGAGATCCAAAGCCAGAGCAATATCCTGAGAGCCCAGGTACTAGAGCGATGGGCACAATATAAGAATCTGAGCAGGCAACAAATATTTGTGATAACATTACTATAACTCATCTTACATTGCAAACACATCCCACAATTCAAGGCTGGATATCACTAGAAAGCATACCAGGTGTTAGGCTTGCAAACAGATTGAATAAAAGTAAAGGAAGCAAATGTTGTTATTCCAGGTGGAGAATCAAGGCAGGATAAATCCTACCCAAGGATGCACAGTACTTGAGTTAGAAAGTTTCTTTCTCAGGTCCCATTAGAGTGTATAGTACACAAACTCACTGTTCCACCTCCTATTATAATGCAATAAACCTCGTCCACAGCTCACTGAAGCAGCCTGCAGTCAGAAATCCTATACCCAGCCCTCTGAACACAGGTCAAACGATTTCAACCCAGCCTGAAGGAAAGCCACAGTCCTGCAGGGACCTGGGCTCTCCTCTGGCCTTGCATAGAATGCCTGATATAAAGCAGAACCTGCCTCTGCTGCTGCAGGAAAATGAGGAGCTGCAGTTACCTGCTTATCAGTCACCTGCGGTAACAGCTGGGAATAAACACGCCATCAAACCCACCGCTGGCAATTAGCATAGCTCTGAGCTCATCCAGGGTACAGAGCAGGCAGGGAGTCAGACAGGAAAGTTTATGGAAGCAGAGGAGACGCTGCTGTTTATTTTAGTGACTGCACTATAAGTGAGCCCATCATTTTATAGAAGAACTAGAGAGACATGGGGGAAAACGCCTCCAAGTAAATCACAGCACGGAGGCTTGCTCCAGGAAGGCATTCGGGCAGTAACATCTTTAGAGTGCAAGTTGGAATCAGATGGTAACCAGACTGTCTGCTTGGTAAGGAATAACGAAGGAACATTCAGCTAACAGAAGTGAAAGGCTATTTAATTTTTTCTCATATTACTTTTTTTTTTTTTGCCTACAGTCATGGGAAAAAAAAAAAAATGTTTCCTATTTAGTCCTCTGCAAACGCAAAATATAACACAATAAATTATCAAGGAGCTGGTTTAGTTAAACACATTTTACTTCATACTCCCAGAGAGCTAAGAGCTCACATATAGTCATATACTGTGCCCCAGCTGATACACAGGCCTTGTTAGACTGCAGTAGCTCAAGAGTACAGAAAGGAAATCATAAACAATTAACACATGACGGTTTGGATTAGGAGGAGACTGCCAAGATGAATACGAGAGCAGCGTAGTGATGAAAGGACAGAACATGGAGAAGTCATCAGGAAGACAGAGAAAGGGTAATCGTACATCCAGAACCAAGCGATGGATTGCAAGCAGCCAAGGGTGTGGAGTTGTTTACAGGAGGAGAGTAAAAAAGAGAATTTAACTCTGCCTCCTATCCACGAGTGGCTCTTTTAGAGGCAGGCAATAGATCATTAAACACAAAGCACGGAAAACGACCCTCAAGCCATGACTGAGAGGGAACGGTGCTATACTTGCAATGATTCAAAGTCTGATATTTTGTTTATTTCTTTATTTAGTGTAAGATCTCGATCGAGCTCCCAGACGCACAGAGCTAGGAAGGTGAACCTTGCCAGCCTTGCAAATCTGTTGCCTGCAGCCCTCGCAAGCAGGCGGGCCTCAGCTGCTGGAAGGCTTCAAGTGCTGTCCCAAAACAGCACTGGAGAACATACAGAGAAACCTGCCAACCCTGAGCCGCCTCAACCACCTCAATTTTCAGGGGACACAGCTCAGTTTCTTTCTCAAAGCCTAAAACCATGAACACCCCTGGGAAGTCCTGTGTCAAAGCCCCAGACTACTTCTCCCACCAGGGCACCAGGTCCATGTGATGCTGCACAGCTGCAGGAGCCCAGCCACGACACCAAGGCCAACTCCATCCTCAAAGCAGCAGAGGGTTGTCAAAGGAAAAAAACATATATATATAAATATACACACATACACACCACTAGCAGTATGACACAGATGAAAACTTCTGGAGATCAGAGGGCCATCTAACCACATGATACTCCAAAAACAAGTGCAGCCTGCACAAAATACTCCCGAAGCCCACTCTGGCTGTACTCGAGGACTCCATTTTTAAGATGCTTGGGTGAAGACCGGAGGAGAAAGCTCTGTCCTCAATGCCATCATGCTCTGGCAGGCAGCACTGAGTGCTCTTTGACAGAAGCTGTGTCTTGGCCAGCCCACAAACCAATTTAGAGCATGTATAAACCTCCAAAGATAGCTTAAGAAGGGCTTCTAAATGCAAGCAGAAATGGCAATTATTAATTTCCTAAATAGAATCTGACTACTTAAGCTTTATTTAAAAGTGTGCCTGTCTCTATAATTACACAGCCTTAATTTGTTTTCTTTACTCAACAATAAATAAATAAGGTGCACACAATTACCCTCTGCAAACACAAGCCCGTGCCTCCTGGCTGGCTGGCCTCGCGTGCTGCTGCCCAGGAAAGCATTCAGAGGGGATCAGCCTCTTCAGGACCTCTTTCCCGGCACAGGGACACTCAGACACTGCAAACAAGTTGAATTAAATTGGCCAAACTGTTCCAGTGTTACTTACTAGGAGGACAGGCAGAGTAAGAGTATGTAGGACTTTTTCCTTAATGAGCTGTGCTGCATATAGTGACATAGTAAGTATGCATTTAGATTGTTTATGTCTCAAATTTAGGAACTATATCATCCTAAAGCCTCCCTGTACATCTCAAGCCAAAGACTGAGGCTTTCTGTCATCACTAAATACCTCCTACGCTCTTCTGCACAGCCTACTATCACTAATTTACGCTGATCTGGGCTACGAGGACGAGGACTCGGTTTTCCACAACCTAGACCTGCAGGTCCTCACATCCAGTGCATGGCGTTCCCCAGGACCCTTCCCATATTAGCCAAAAGACTGTCAAAGCTACATAGAAATAGGAACAGGAACCTGTCAATGCAACTTAGCCCAGAAAAAAAAAAAAAATCCAGATGTAAACTGGATGACCTTCAGTTTACATTAGATCCGCATCCACCCCATTTAACATCCAAGCAGTGCTTGTTCTAGAAGAAATCAATGGCCTCAGCCCAAGTGCCAGCAGAAGAGGTAAATCCACATTAAAACCCAGCTATATTTTGGATTAATTGTGTCTAACAGTGATCGGTTTCACAGCACTAATGTTTGGACAAGCCGTGGAGCCTTAGCTCTGCTCATTCAAGGAAAAGGATCCAAAGCTATTTCTGTGTATACACCTCTGGCTCCCTGTCACCAATTCTGGCTCCTCTACCAATTCGATTTGTTCAGCTTACATCTTACATCTGTACAGCTGATTTCAAACCTTAAAGGTCAGGAACAACCCTACCAGCCTGCACTCGGGAGCACGTGGAAATCTACCACTTAGGCAGATGAATGCTGAAAACCCCTTCATGGTTTTTCCACTGGTCCTCCCTGACTTTGCAATGGGGAAGGGGGAATAAACAAACACACACACCGAACCTCATCCAGAACCATTATTTTAAACCCCCACAAACCCGAGCTCCTGCAATTACAGCAGGGATAAGTGATCTGCTTGTGATTGCACAGCTGGGGTCTGAAGACAAGTGCGTGCACTGAGGAAGGACCAGAAATAGAAGCTGCTGGGAGAAGGCAGAGAGATCTGGCCCATCTGAGGGGATGAAGCCTTGATGAGAGGCACTGGGAAAAAAAGTCACTTCAGCAGGAGCCTGGGATTCAACCTAGGATGGGGAAGGATAGGGGGAAACAGCTACTGAGTCCTTGTCATTTGTACAAAAGCTTCGTGTGGAAAAATGCCTGCTGTGGTTCAGACCCAACTTGCAGCACCCCACAAGGTCCAGCCCAGTGCTGGTCCACTTTGACAGTAAAGCCTCTGTGTTGTTTGTTGGACACGTTTGGAGTCTATAGGCTCAACTCCGCCTGCACCCCTCCAAACACTCACAGCAGTAACCCCACAAGCCTCAAGCCCAGCATCCCACAACCCATCCAGCACCGCCACCAGCAGACAACCACCCCATAAGGGGACTGGGACAGCATCCCTCGATCCTCTCAGCTACTGTACCAGTTAAAGCAGCCTGAGACATACAGCAGGGTGACATTTCCATTAATCCTTTTATCCCTGGCACCTGCGTGCAGTGGTTGCAGAGAACACCAGGACCTCAGCGAGCTGACACCAAGCTGAGCAGCAGCTGGAGGGCAGCCGAGGAGATGCCCCAATGTGCTTGCATGGTCCCATGGGCACACAGGGGGCTCCAGGTGGCACCATAGACTCAGGGTTGGAGAGCCCCAGGAAAAGGAAGCCAGCACCATGACCCAAAGGGCTCGAGGGAGCCAAAATCCCTGCAAGACCCAGGTCTCCACCCCCAGAGACTGAGCACCCGCCACCAGGAGCAGCCACTTTGCAAATATTCACACACCAGGACCACGCTGTCGAGTGCCAGCGCCAGCATCAAAACCCACTGGCGAGCACCAACCCAATAATGCACTTACTTGCCTCGAGCTTCAAAAGGCAAGGAAAGAAAGATGTTAAGAACATGATCAATCTTACACGGCTCGAGCAGTAAACAAACACATATTTCATCACAACATACCAACCTCAGCTCCTGACACAAGATGGATATGTTTCTTTTTTTTTCCCCCATCTCAAAAGTAATATCAAAAGACGAAAACAAACGTTTGCTGAAAGAACAGCAACAGTTGCATGTGCACACACTTAACGACACGTTCAGACTCCAAACGAGTGTACATCTTTCTAATCTCCTATTATAACCAAACTAATTTCATCAGGAATCAAATGTTATTCATTTTTGTCTGTTATATGCATAAACAGCAACAGCACAATTGACAAACTATCCCCCAAAAATCAATTGCGAGATGTATTTTAGAGAGAACGTTTCCCAGTAACAAACATCAACAGAAAATGCAAAACAAATGCTGCAATCAAAATAATAAAGCACGGAAATGGGGAAAATCCCAGCGTTCAGCGTCAAGGAGGTTTTATTATAAGGAAATATGCACTTTTTAAACTCAAAATGGCCCCATGTTTGTTTGCAATGCCCTTAACCATTCGTGCCCTTTGGTACTGCAGATCTCCTATTTAGCAAGTACTTTACCGTCACTTAGCAACTGTAACTGCTTTTCAAAAAAAAAAAAAAAAAAAAAAGCTTGGGGGGTTTTCAGTTTACTTCACCTCCAAGCAGACATCAAAAAGACAAACATACCCTGCAGGTCGTGTCCACCTCCCCTGACCAGTAACACCCCATGCTGGTGACCCCATGCAGCCACACGCTGCCATTTTTTCCCCACTAATGTCTGTTTCTAAAAAGCAGGGAGATGCTTTTTAGATGCTCTTCATCCAGCCCATCAGCTCACGCCCAAGGCTGTGGGCTTCTCACCAACCCTTTTTCACCCCACTTTTTTCTTTTCTTTTTTAAAATCTTTATCAGAGCCAAGAAGTGGTTGATCTCGGACAGGGTTGCTTTGACAAGGTATTTTAAGCCCAGGAAGCACCATCCATGCTTGCCCAAAATTCAGGGTCTGTTTATCACCTTCGGAAAAGCAAATATATAACCAGAGAAGAAATCAGTGCCTTTGGGCTTCAAACTTGAGGAAATTCCCTGGGACACCATACCTGATGGCTAACAGTGCCCCAGGAGCTGGGCACTTGTGCAACACCCCACGAAAACACTGCTCCTGCCCTTTGGCACAAAACCTCCCCATCCCATGCTCATGGCAGATGCCAGCTTACAAACCCAATAATTAGGGGCAGAGTTGGCAATGTAAAGGCTACCTCCCAGCCCTGTCCCCTCCAGCATCCTCCCTCCTGCTGCTTTGGGGTGTTGTGGCCACAGCCTCACTGCAGGAGCAGAAGGGATGGGGACAGGGACAGGAGCAGAGCACACTCACATGTAGCGCAGGTGAGGGTTCTTCGCAAAGGCCCGGGGCTGGATATTTCGTAGTCCTGAGTTCCTGATTGTCCTGGAAAGAGATTTGAAAGAGCAGCAATGGAATCGAGGCTGAAGCCTGCTCTGAAGCCTCACGCTGTGAGTGCCAGAGGCAGCGCCCCAGTGCTGGGAGCCCTCTGGGGACACACATCTCATCCCAGCCAAGTGCAGAGGAAATTGGGCTTTGCAGTTTTGTCTGACATGGTGGCCACATAACTGAGCATCTGCTGGGCAACTCCCTTCCCCCTGCTCCACCAGTACAAGCTGGGGCAGCCCCCAGCACCTCCCACTGCTCCCAGTCTCCACCAGCAGCACTGCCTGCTCCCCCCCCCAGCAAACCCAGCCCCAGGGAAAACCCCTCTGCGTGGAGCCCAGGAGGAAGAGGTGAGCGTAGTGCTCAGGAGTTGTGGACATCAGAGAGGGATCCTCTTCCCATCCTGTTCTGAGGAACCAGGATTTATCAAATACCTGCTGCAGACAAAAATATTGTGGCTGGTTTTGGGGTTCTTGGGTGAGAGGAGAGCAGCAGGCAGCCTGCCTGCAAGGTGTGTGTTAAGTGTATGGATTAATGGGGTGCAGTTACTGAGTGCTGACAAATAAACACCTTTCCTCCTGCATGCGGGCACCCCGGACCTAACATAAACTTCCAACAAAACCCATTAGCACCCCATGATTAACCCTGAGCAGCACTGTGTGTCCCAAGGGAGCAGCACCCAGTGGAGCCCATGGTGCTCCCAGCTCCAGGCAGGTGCAGGAGGGGGATTTAAGAGACAGGGGGGTACGCAGGCTTCCCAAACACCTAGCAAACCACTGCAGCCTCACAGATCTCAGTTTCTCCACCCGTGATGGGCAAGATGAGGCTCTCCCGACACTGGGGGGCTGTGCAGGGAGACGCCATTCCCTTATTGTGCAGCCCCACCATGACCACAGCCATACAAAATGGGAACCAACAGCCCAGCATTGAAGGATCGGTGGAGACAGCTGGAAATTCACATTGTGGGACTGAAATGACTCAGAACAATGCACAAGCCCAGCACCAGAACAGCGGGGGAGAAGGGAGGTCAGGGCTGATGTGTGTTGACAGAGCTGTCAGGAGCTAGCAATCTTCCTTCTCACAGATCCAGCAAGGACCAAAAAAAATCACTTCATCTCCATTTTGTGAAGTCTCACAGCAAAAACACCACAGAGCCAGCAGCTTAAGCAGGCTCCGAACACCACGGTGCAGAGATAGAGGGAAGCTGCAGCTCCTGGCTGGAGCTGTTTGCTTAGGAAATGAGGGGCTGTGCAGCACAGCTCTCCTCCCCAACATGCAAACCATACTCACAGCCTCTGGAGTCCCGTGTACAGCTCCATGTCTACGGCGTTCAGCGTCTGCAAGTTCTTCCAGTTCTCTATGTGTCTGTGAAAGAGGAGGAAAAGCTCAGCCAGGGCATATCAGAGCATCTCCCTACCCAGGCAGGGCAGCACAGCACTGTGCCCCACACCTCTTCCCACCTTGCTTCAGCCAAAACCTTTAACTTACAGAAGGTCTGGGACCTGTCCAAGAAGGGCTTGGACACACTCTGGCTTCAGCATCCATATCCCCAGACATATGTGGTATGCATCATGCTGCCAAAATAAGCAGTTTTCTCATTCTGCTTTTATTCTGTTTTCCCAGCACTTTGGGTGAAAAAAAAAAAAAAATAAAATAACATGGTTTTACCCAGAATTTCGAGCATAGGAGGTGCAAACAATCCACTGCACATCCCTGGCAGAGTCATCGCCCCTCTCTGTGCACATCAGTGAAATAATGCCACAGCCAAGTGGCTCATGCAACACTAGTCAAAGTAAACAAAAACCTCTCTCTCTCTCAAAAAAAAAAAAAAAAGGTAAAAAAAGAAAAAACACTCCTATTTATCCATTATGTCACTGGGGTGGACAAGGAGGCTCCTGGTCTTTGCTGGCTGGAAGTGCTGCTGGCAGGAGAGCACCAGAGTCAGTTTGGAAACCATGCCTTTATTATAAATTCCTCCATTGCCCGGGGTGCTGTGGCAGGTATGTTATGGAGAATGAAAACAGAAATAGATCTGTCACTGAGGGATCATTACTCAGTAAGTATTAGAGCTGGGGGAAAGGTGACAGAGCAGCAGCCCCAGAGAATGGGGTCCCTGTTATCAGGGGAACAGGAGCATGGCTGCAGCATGGCCACGGGCCCTGCTAATAAGCCACAGTGCCGCAGGGTGGGGAAGAAGCTTGGTTTTCATCAGCCAGGCCAGCTGAGGCTTTGTCCCAGACCAAACTCAGACACCAGAAAACACATTTTCAAGAAAGTCTTTCTGGGGAGCAGGTAGAGGTGAAGAGGAGAAATATTTCCAAGTGACGGAGAGGGGGTGATGCACTGAGAGCCATCGCCTGTGGTTGCAGGATCACATACAGTGGTCCAGAGGGTGAATAAGTGGAACTGGGACTTTCAGCCACTTCTGGAGCAGTCACAGAGGCCACACATTCCTCCTCCAGCACTCATTATGTCTTGAAAAACGTGTTTGCACAAGAACAAACAGCAGTATCTAGACCGATTTGAGCCATATCCCAAATAATACCCAGCTAAAGAAAAATAAATAAATAAAAGTCTGGACTAAACCTAAATTCTGAGCATATTCCTCCTCTGCTGTCACCATCCAAGGAAAGCAGAGACCCACAAGAGTCACCTCTGCTTTCCACATGGTCCATGGCTGTCTGCATCTCCAGAACGATTAGCATAAGGACACAGCACAAACTCCCAGCTGGCTGCTGCGTGACAGCATAAGTTACGGTTCATCCTCAGTGACCTGTGCACCAGCTCGGATCGCCTGTGTCCCAGACAGAATGAGAAACAGGACATTATCACAGCCGTTTCATGTTCCCTGCCAAAGGCCCTTGCAAGCTCTTGCAGAACAAAGCACAGACTGGGAGGCATCACTCAAGTCACTCGACAGCTCGCTGAAAGTCTCCAGAGAGAGGGCAGCTCTGCAATTTCAGGTCCTGGGGCACGAGGTTGCAGGTCTGGGTTGCTGGGGACTCGCCACAAAATATCCTGGCCACACTGGGCAAGGCTACACACACAGGTTGAAAGTGTTTCTCCAACCCAAACGAGAGTGTCCTCCAAGGAAAAAGAAGAGTGGCAGGAAGGGGAGGACGTGGGTTTACCACTGGGGCACGCTGGAGCTCCAGCATCCAAACGTTGACCTTTGGGCAGGGATGGAGCAGCCCCGAGCCAGGAGCTATGGAGCAACCACAGCTGGGGAGGAGGCAGCAGCCAGCTTGGCTCTTGTTTTATTGATTGTGTTTGCTAAAAAAAGGCAGGGTTATTTTTGACCTGACACTCAAAGCCACATACACGATTTTAGAAGAGGTAGGACGAGACCTGAGCCTGTGCCCAGTGACGTGCACAGGCAGAATTTTCTGGGGACTCAACATTCAGGTTGTGGGGATATTGACAAAGCTGTAAATCTGACAGAAGCACCAACATCTTGGCCCACTCCAGACTCAAAATTAAATCTCTTTCTGTCCACAAAATGGAGCACAATAACTATGGAGTGGGAAAAGAGAGCCATAAACTGGTGTTATCCCCCATGGGACAGAATGGCCACTGCTCCCCAAGCAGTTAACCCCTACAGAAGTGACATTACACCAGGTTTAAAACACCTCCACAATCTTTGCTCCAGCCTCCCAAAATCAGCCTGTGAGCTTCATGAGCCAGATACACCCCTCAGTGTGTTGTTTAACATACACACAACAGAGATGAAAGAAGCAACCATGGAAATAAATGCACACACACTTAACGTACAGGATAATCCCACAACACAGCAGCTGCTTAACATACAGCACAATAAAGGGCAATAACATCATCCTGAATTAGGTGCACAGGTCAACAAGGGACTTTGAGTCCTTTTAGCTACACAGACACTTCCCTTCATAAGGGCCCCCAGAAACAGCTCTTCTCCTTTTTTATCTGTTTTTTGAACTTAGCAGGAGTCACTTCCTAGCTCCTAGAAGTGACAAACCAGTTTTGGTTCTCAGGCCCCCCGAAGATGCACCTGAAAAAATATTTTCTTTGGTTCCTTTTTGTTTCTGAGCAAGGAGCGTAACTTTGTGCTGGTTGGATTTGCCTGAATCCACTTTAAAAAATAAACAAAAATGCATCTTATTCTGAAAGTTCAAGGAGTCAAGCTGTGATTGCAAAATTGGCAGCTGTTGCACAGAAAAGCAAAACAACTAAAGAAACTCCTCTCCTAAGACATAAGTCCCTCTTCATGTCCTTCAGCCTCTCAACAAGTTCCTCCTCTTTTCCTTCCAGGGTTTTTGCTTGCCCTAGAAAGATCATGTCCTCCCAATTGCCGGCCAAACCAGAGACCTTCCCTTCTCCTCTGCCTCAGTTCATTAACCTGGCAGGAACACGTGTGCAAGGTTCAGGCCAAAAAAACAGATATATCAACTCCCAGCCCTGCCCTGCTCTCCACAATCAGGCTTGGAGGTATGAATTACAGGCAGAGGGTTACTCCCTCCTCCCCGCAGGCTCCTCTAAACACACATCCTCGTGACATTCCCCGGTTATTACTAAGGTAAGCTGCTCTTCTGGAAGATGCAATAGCTTCATGAACAATACCCTACTCCCCAAATCCTGAACTGCTCGCCATATACACATCCACCTAGACTAATTCCCAGCCTTATTATCGAGACCATGTGGAATACATCACTGACGAAGATGACAGTGCTCATTTTCTTGAAAGGGGAGTGAAAGGGCTGCTCATTTTAAGTGCTCGCTTCCTTCTCATTCCTCATGTCTGTTTGGTGGGTCCTGGCCAAGCCCAGGTCTCCTTGCACTGCCTTTCACAGACCAAACAAAGTCCTGTTCAGTAGTAGCTGAATTTTTGCCTTCCCAACTCATCCTGAAATGCTGCACCACAACTTCCCTGCTCTGCTCATTTCTTACCAAAATAGACTCGCAAGCATCTTAGATCCATTTTGTCTTGTGTCAAAATAGTCCTTGCTTAAGCAGCTTTTTTTTTCTTTTCCTGGCATTTACTCCTCCTTCCTCTACAAGCAAAAGCCAGACCCACCCAGCTATCACTTATAAATTACACAAGGTCAGCTCTCCTAAGGCAGCACGTCTGTACCGAGCAGTGAAGTGCAAGGCAAATTGTCTCAAGTGCCTTGAAGAGATACTGACTCAGGTCCCAGAAATGATGCAGATATATTGCTCAGACAGTCCTGGTGGTGAGGATGTTTTGCTTTTGGTTTCAGACCCGGCACACAACAGGCACTTACTCTGGGTGACCTATGCAATAAGCACCGGGCTGTAAGGGAAAGCAGCGCTGTTTTCTTCACCAGCCTGTTTAAGTCTCCATGTGCCTTCATCCCACTTGGCATTACAGGCTCTTGGTTTTGCAGCATTTCCCCTTGGCTGTCCTCGCCCGCTTTGTGCCCCCACAGCCCCAGTGCTGAGCCAGCAGCAAAGCCCACGAGCCTGCTCTTGCCTTTTGTGCTGGTGTCCTCATGAAAGCAGAAGCTAACATCATCCCCAAGGAACCTCAGCACTTATCTCCTCTTGCAACGTGTCCCCCCACCTTTTCTTCTTTACCCAGCTCTTCACCTACAACAGGTGAGCTGCACTGTGCCTTCTCCAAAAATAAAAATAATAAAAAAAATAGTAACAACCCATTCCTGGCATAACGCAGCATCACATTAACCTCTCATCACAAAGTCAGCTCTTTGCCTAGGCAATCAGTCACCAGATGCAGAGTTAGCCTGACACAAGCTGGCGTTAGGACGCCTACCCTGCCTTGTATCTCAGCCTCCGTGTAAGAACAGCCTTTAATGCCCGATGAAAGCCTCGCAGAGCACCGATGTCAGACCAATGCTCGATGCACAGCATCCCCATGGGAACAGAACAGCAGTTCCCACCACTCCCCCAGAGGTGTTTGACAGCAGGGGCTGGTGTCACCATGCAGCAAGCCTGCACAGCCCCACGTGCTCCTCTTCCAGCTCAGGGCCAACACGACGAGGGAAGTGAAAACATCATCCACAGGGATTTAAATGCAACCAGGCTCATTTTGTCCCATGTGCATGAGGCAGAGGTGAAAAGGAGCAGCTTACGCCAATTTGCCAAGTGATTAGCTCAAGGCTACTTAATGTCGCTGGCCTCCCTTCACTCTCCTCATACGACAAGGATAATATTTATCTAATCTCTCTCAGCTTCTCA
This sequence comes from Netta rufina, assembly GCF_964035555.1. Taxonomy (NCBI): domain Eukaryota; kingdom Metazoa; phylum Chordata; class Aves; order Anseriformes; family Anatidae; genus Netta; species Netta rufina. The sequence goes on along the minus strand of NC_140134.1, from coordinate 14,969,767 downwards.
AGCGCTGCGGTCAATAGCTAAAAAAGGCACTCGATAAGCACCGAGTATTATATAGCGTGTGTACACACGCGCTGCCCAAATCTATATCAAGCCCAGATTGAGGAACGATGACTTTTCGTCAGGATGCCATCAGCTCCACTCACAGCCAAAGCAGATGAGGGGATTGAGCCACGCTGCACAAATGCCACATCTCGTGTTGGGATGCTGGGCAGAGAACGTGGGATCACAATCCAGCAAGCAGGCAGACTCTGAGAAACACACACTGCTGTTGGAAAGGCAAGCAGAGCGTTTGACTCCTCTCTGCTAGGGCCACAGGAAAATTGGTTTGTCATCCAGGCACATTATACCTCGTGATGCCGACAGAAGAATTAGTTTTCAATTACCTGATATGCGTAGCATTATAAACAGACCACTTGGCACGCCAGTGCCAAGCCATGCAAATATTTTCCCCCGCCATCAAATTCATAAAGAGAAACCCTCTATTAACACCTTTGACCACTAAGCCCTGCCTGCTCCAGGCAGAGGTGCTGCAGAAGTCGATGGGAAGCCCCGGAGGCTGGGAAACCCCCGCCACCAGTGCCACCAACCTGGCACATGTCCCATGCCCCGCGGCAGAGCACACCACGGCAGGAGTTTCTGGCCCCTTTTACCCACGGGGTTGAGGAACCAATAAAGAAATCAGCCATCTTTCACAGCATCATAAGGCGCTTATCGAATGCATTTAATAACCAGAGGCATGAAGGACTTGATTCTCTCAATATGGAAGTTATAAAATTGAATTGGTAACTGAGCATTAAAGGCAAGTGCAGCTGAATAAAGACTTATGAAGGCAATATTTTCCCCATTTAAAGCGTGGGCTTCCCCTTCCCAAAAGCGCACAGAGAAGTCACACAGCAGCAGACAACTTGGCATCATTAAGGATAATTTGAGGTCAGCGAGAGAAAGGGGGGAAGGAGAGAGACGCAAGCAAATCCAGCTTTGTAGAAATAATTATTAGCGTAACCCCACAGTGTAATTATGATTCGTCAAGGTAACAATCATAAAACACAGCACTGAGACACAGCTCCCTCTGCACCAGCTCTGTTCCTCTTTCCAGGGCCGCGCAGAGGTACGTGGGTGCTGTGGAGGATGCTCCTGGTTACCCTCCTGTAGGTCCAGCCATCATCAGGTTGGGCATCCAACCCAATAACCCAACCTGGGCTCTTCCAGAAAGGCTGGGCAAAAGGAAAAGCCCTAAATTCTCACTCCAAAGCCCCGTGTTTGTGCATTCAGCAGCTTCCCTATGATCTCCACACGCCTCCAGCTCATCCCCAGACAGCCTCCACATCCAGCACCAGCTCTGGCTGGTGACTTATGGCACAGACAGGACCCCTTCCAGGGACAATGTTTCAGTGTTACCGGAGGACAGCAGGCTGCCCGGACCCAGTGTGGACAGATTGCTGCAGGACACGGGAAGCAGTACGTCCCCATTATCACACACTAAAGCCAAGGTTTTTCAGCACAGGTAGAGTTATGCCCAGCCACTTGCTTTCAGGAAGGAAGAAATAGGTGCAAGGGGAGCAGTGGAGCTGAAGAAGTACTGCAGGCAGCAGGGCAATGGCCATCATCAGATATCCTCCTTAATTCCCATCATCATTACATCCCAGCTAGTGCTCAAGCAAGAACTGAGGTGTCCCAAATCCCCACAGAGTTGAAGAAACCTCATTTATCAGGGATGACCAATGGTGGAAAGGCTTCAGGAACACATCCAGGGCTGCAGCATCACCTGCATGCAGAGCAGGGAGGGGATGGTGTCCTGATCCCCTGTACGCAGCGTAGGCTCATGGCTCAGCACCTCCTGCAGGCCCTCTCCCTACCTCTTTTTTATTTATTGCCTATCCATATCCAACCCTTGCATGGTCTTGGACACCACCAGAAGGCAGAGAGCACAAGATGGGCTCATTCCCACTGATGTGCACATAAATACAGGAACACAACAACCTCAGGATGAGGCATCTGCCCAGTGCAAACAAGAGCTCACCCCCTGCCTGCAGCATCAGCTGTAGCTGTCTCTCGTTCTCCTCCAATTGACAGATTCAAAAATGATGATTTTCCCTCCAAAATACATTTATTTTATTATTCTCAGGCAGGACAGTGCACAAGAAACAACTGTGCAACCGCCTGGGAGGAGAGGGCAACCCAAGGGGAAAAAGACAGTTCCCCTGGGAGTTTTGCGCTGAGCACCAGTCCCAAGACAAGAAAGCAGCCTTTACTTTATGGGGTGCAGAAAACCAAAAAAATCCCCTTTTAGGCAGCAGCTGGCTCCCCACGTGCCTGCCAGGTCAAAGGAAGGGATGCTTTTATCCATAGGATTTCATAGGCAGCGATACCTAGCAGCATGCAGCATTTTGTGGTCTTTAAAGATCAAACAGCATTTTATAGAGGAAGCAGCACCCTGGTCAAAATCAGCTGCAGTAATCATATTCAGCCTTATTAAACCCTCTCTGTAACTTCAAACAGGGTCAGACATCTTCACACTCCCACCTCCGAACAGGTCCGTGGCTGTTCAGAAATTAAAGTATATAATATACACATATAGATGTGTGTACACAAAAATTCACGTAATGAGACAGAGCTGCCAAACTCTTTCCAGAGGCAGCTGCATGCCTCCCCTGCGGAGCACGGTGCCTATACACATTAGCATGATGAAGGGATGGACCATGGGTATGGGATTGCTGCGTTCAGCTTGGCAGGAGGAACTCTTGGTGTAAGTAATGCCACCAAGCATCTTTCTTTTTTGTTTTGTTTTTTTTTTTCCCCAGCTTTAGGACTACACCTCCATTAGACCTCATTAGCTCAGCCCAAAGGGGAGCACTGCCAGCCACATGCCCAGGTTACACTTCATGCTGTGCCTGAAGACAGGTAAAAAAGATGGAGAAAAGGGAGAAAATAAAGTCTCCCATGGACTGGTTGAAAAACAAGGATGTAGGAGCAAGAGCCCAGTGAGAGCAGACACGAGAGCTGGGGATGGGACTGCAATCCTCCAACCAGACCCATCGCTGCCCCCAGCTCTGCCCTCGGCCGTGCACCCACACAGACCTGCAAGCACGTTTTCTGAAGGCACAGCCTCCCGGGAGTCTAAATCTGGGAACTTTTACAGCCACGTCAGCTCCATCCCGATCCCTGGGTAAATTTAGCTGCAAGCCTTTGGGCTGTGCAGCGGACACTTCCCCCCGCTCCTCTGCCCGCATCTTGGTGTGGGAAGCAAATTTTGGAGATGCAAACTGCAGGCACGGGAAGGTCCGTGTGCTTCTGACTGCTGCTCGGGGGCCAAACCCAGCACCCTCCCTCCCCTCTCAGCACCCCCATCCCACCGCATCCTCCCCTGCAGCCTGGCTCCCAGGGCTTTCCCACAGCCCCGGCACCAGGCAAGCTGCCGGCCCCGCGCGGTGGGGGCACAGCCAATCTGTCCCGGGCTGGCGTCCTGCTCCCACGAAGCGTTTGTTTTCCCAAGGAGCCTGAACTTTGATCCTCCAGCAGTTTGGCTGCCCCGATGTTTACGAAGCTCGAGCGAGCGGGCAGCAATGCCCAGCTGGGCTGGCTGGGGGCCAGGCTCCCAGCCGCTCAGCTCGGGACGAGCACAGCAGCTTGGGGCTGTGAGGGACCTGCCAGGGTCCTCTCTTGGATGCTGAGCCTCCAAACCCATGGGCTGGCAGCAGCTTTCATCAGGATAACACTCTGATTCCTGCAGCCCTAGCAGGGAAAATAAAATCTCCCTTTTTTTTTTTTTTTTTTCCTGCATACATTTCCTATGAGGGACACACCTGCCAGCAGAGGTGGACGAGTAGGAGCATTACTCAGGAGCAGGGGATGCACGCTTTGCAATAGGGTGGCAGGGCTGGATGAGATAGCAGGTATTTAGTGGGAACACGACCGGCTCTTAACAGGAGAAGCGAGCCAACATGCCTATAAACATGACACGGGCAGCAGGAGGCACGGTGGGGAAGGAAGGAGAGCAGGGAGGTAGCGAACACTTTAAAAGTTTCTCTCCCTGTGCTCCACTTTGTTCATGTGGAAGTGAAAAAAGGGCTTGGGGAACACATTACATGAGAAGACACTGACAGGCAGAGATGCTAACTGGGCTGTTGTGTCTGAGTAGACCTAGTAAGGCTGGGGACAGTTTCCATCTCGTACATCGGCTCAGGCTGCTGTTCCTCCAGATAAAGGCACAACTGAACTACAAAAAGCCTGCTCGCTCAGCATCTGGGGGGAGACCAGCATGCACCCAGCCAGGGCTCTCCAGTGGCCAGAGAGCATTCAAACCAGCCACTGGGGCCGAGCTCCTGCCACGAGACACAAGTACACAATACTTCAGTGCTCCCTGGTGAGGTTCCTACTCCTGGAGTATTCCTAGAGGCTGGCATTACACAGGCAGGCACAAGAACCTGCAGGAGCACTGAGGAACGCAGAGGTCACACCCAGCAGTAAGTGCAGAGGCAGCAAATTCTGACAGCACTGCTCCACTGGTGTTTATGGTGCATTCAGTGGGATACCTTTCATTTTGGCACTGGTTAGAGTCATGGAGCAATTTCTAAGTAGATCATCAGACGTCCTTGTAAGTGTTGTGTTTTTTTTTTCCCCTCCAGATTCACTCCACCTTTGCTTCTGCCCCTCTGCAGGACCTGGAGGTCCCAGCACCAGCCCAACCTTGGAGCGAATCCCACAAGCCTGTAGGGTCAGCAGCGAAGAGAATTCCCCTCTGCATGAAGAATGAGGACCCTGTGTGCCTCCGGCCCCAGGAACAGGCTGGCTCACTCGCAGCCTGCAGCAGCTGGGGCCGAGAGCCTGTGCCATGTGCCAGGCTGGGGCTCACTGGGACAGCAGCTGGCAGGGCAGCCCTCCTGCATGTCAGCTCCTTTTCCCTCTGTGGGTACTGCAGTGGGGTGGAGAAGGGCTGCTGTTGTGCTCCCCCCGCTCTGCTGCAGGGGGAACACGGCTGGATCTCATGGTGCCTGATGCCACTGAGGCCACCCATCATTGTGCCCTCTCCCACCATCCCCAGGCCACCTTCAGGCTTGCCCAGTGGCCAGCAAAATGCCCCAAACCCCACTGCTGGACCCCAAGCCACCACCTAACCACAGATACCACATTCGGAGCTGTGAGGGCATCACAGCTGCTTGGCCACAAGGACCGAAGCAACCACCAAGCCAGGGAACCCATCCCAGGTGAGGGGCACCCCACATCCCACCCTCTGACCAACAGCTTCTGCCCGGGGCAGTTTGCAGCTGGGCTGTTTTTACGCTTTTTTTTTTTTTTTTTTAAATAAACAAACCCAAACACATCTTTTCCCTATCTCCCCTTTGAAAAATCCTGTAGTTGCTATGGAAATGGTCTCATCAGTATGGGAGGAGCATCGCAGCGCCAGCCAAAACTCCCTGTGGTTCCCAGTTGACACCACTGCCTAGCAAGTGGTCATGCTGGAGGTGATCCCAGGGCATACCTGGGGCTGAAAGCAGCCACCGGCACCAACTGGAGAGAGATACCTATCCAGGAATCAGGGCAGGGATCTGCAGTTCACCCAGGAATGAGTGAATAAATCAAGACATGCTCACGCTGGCTAAGGGATGAGATGGGCACAGCTGTAACAAGACGCAGCCCCCGTGGTGGTGCCCTCGCTGTGAGCAGGGAGGTGGGCACGGACGGGGCAGAGCTGAGCTTGGCCACTGGTCCTGTGCACATCTCCCAGGGGATTTCTGCCATTTGCTCTGTGCTCCGGCATCCCTACCTTGCCTACTAAGCAAGCAGGGTGCAAACGGCAGCTGTCACAAGCTGCAAAGAGGGTCAGAGATCAGAGCACTGACCCCAGCACATTGCACACTTGTGTGCCCCAACACCCCCACTGCTCGCACCGAGCCAGCCCCTCTCCCACCCTACAGCATCTACCGTAGATCCCTCAGATCTTATACCATGAGCAGATTCCTTCACCGAAAATCCTGGTGTGGGACCACCTGCAGCACCAGAGCTCGGGCCAGGTCCCTGTGCACCCAAGAGCTCCTGGCACAGGGATGAACGTTCATTCCCATGGCATCCCCAGAGCCCTGAACCTCTGCAGGGTGGGTTTGTTTGCCTGCTGCGTGCATGGAGAGCACGACCTCCAGTCTGAGCATGCTGCAGAAGCTCAGAGTGTCTGCTTTTCTAGACACCGGTGGGAAATGCATCTTCCCCCCAGGAGCCAACAGCACAGCCAGCAGTGCTCTAGAGCTGGGGGTGCTATGGCTGTGTGGACACATCTGTCACCAACCCTGGGTTTAGGGAACAACACCCACCTCCATCACCCCACCCAGCTGGGAGATGTGGGGGACATGGCTCCCTGCCCCAGCACAGGGTGCGTGCTGCCTCCAGCCACACCAAGCAGCTGTGCTCAAGGTGTGTCCGTCACCTTGTCACCAGCTGCAGCCCGCGACAAGCAGCATCTCCCCCAGTGATGACAGCAGGACAGGCTCTCCCCTCTGTGGGGTGCTGATGCATGTCTCAGCCACCTGCCTGCAGCCAGCCTCAGGGCTTTCCCCAGCCAGCCCCACTGCAACATCACTCCACGCCTGGTATTTTAACCCCAGTGCATCCTGGTGATGAGCTACCGAGCTGCCTGGTGGAGGGACACACAACCAAAACCTTGTCAGACCACCACGTGTGAAACTCATTTCACAGCATCACTGCACGCAGGCTACAGGTGCCGAGCTGGTGCTCCCTTGTTGCGTCTCCTGGAGCAGGGTTTTTCCTACATCCATGTTGATGCTGGTCTCACCAAGCTTCTCCATTCTCCCCCAGAAGCCTCAGGGTCTGTCACACAGCACGTCCCATGCAAAGGACACGCACACGGGCAGTGCCACCAGGCACCGTGGTGCTCTCTGGCATCCACTGGGAGATGGGTGCAGGGTGGGTCCGAGCTCAGCACGAAGCACTGCCAGACCCCGCTGCTAATTTGGGCACAGAAGCCTAATTAAAGTCCTAAATAACCACTTGCATCACCAGACTGCAAGGGGCACGTCCAGCTGAGGAGCCTCGTACATCCTCAGTCTTGCCGGATCCTGAGTGCCCTCCCAGAAGAGCACACCCAAGGGAGAAGGAAGGGCTCAGCTGTTATTGAGCCACTCATCTTGGTCAGAGACGCTGCAAAAGCAGCCTGTGCTCTGTGACACACACCATCCCTTCTGGTCCAGATTTAACAGGTTCAGGACCTAAAGTACAAAGCAGCAGCCGGAACACTTCCCACCCTGATCATTTTGGGCCAAGCAGGCAATACCCCGCCTCTCTTGCTCCCTGCTGGCAGAAATTTCATCTCTCTAGCCCAGAACATTTTGCTCCACAGCTCCGGGAGCAGCTTCCGCAAGAAGTTTCATTCAAACCTGCCTTGCAAAGCAAGGAAACCACCTGCAAACGCAATGAAGAGCCCTGACCCAGCCTTGCTTGCACCAGGGACAGCAACCAGGCTGGAGCTGGGGGAGCACCAAGCCCTGTGTGGCCCTCCTAGGGCACCCAAGTGACAACAGGGTCCCCCGCGTGCCATCCTGGCTGCACCCCGAGGTTCCCAGGTGGGAGCTGCCAGCAGCACACTGCCTCCCCTAGCAGCTCCCCGCAGCCGATACAGCGAATGAGATTACAACAAATATAAACTAATGATACAGCTGTCAAGGCAGATTAGGCTGCACAGTGTAAAAAATTGCAGGGCTGTTTAGTCACAACAATATAAGATTAATTTATCAATACAGCTTATGTGGCACTGGAGAGATAGCAAATTGAGTAAGTGAATCTTTTCTACACCTTGCGCGGGGAGGGAGGCTCGGACCCGATGGGTGCACAGGGCTGGGCGCCGCAAGGTTTTTTGGGCTGGGGATAGCCTGGGGGGGCTGCGCACCCTTATCCCAGGTGCTGGGACAGGATGTGCATGGGTGCCACGCACACACAGTTATTTACTTGCACGTTTTTAACCCACGGAGTTAACACATGCCAAAATACGCGCAGCCACCTCCACCCTTTGGAGGCTACAGCCCTGCAGGCACAGGGAAGCTTTTGGGTACCTCTCGAGGGTACCCAACACCGACAACATCCCCGGCAGGCCCGTATCCTTTCAGATCTCCCCTACGTTGCCATCTGCGGGTTAAAAATGTGCAAGTAAATAAATAGCTGCGGCGGTAATGAGCCCGGGCTTCGATCTGTGAAGGTGAGAGCGCAGCAGCAGCCGCCGCTCCGAAGGAAGCGCCCGTTTCTATAAATATTGAAATCCGGTAATTATCATCATTAGGACTGGTTGTGATTTATCCGTAGCTCAATCCCCACAAGTAAGAATGGCATTTATTTGCCACGATTAGAACAGCTAAAAATACCTCCCCAACCTCGCCTGGCCCAGCACCGTCCCCGTACCATCGCCCTCGCAATGGGCTCAGCCGTGGGGAGCAATGCAAAGAGAAGGGGGTCCTGGGGACAGGGGGCCCTGTGCTCCCCCCAAGTGCTGTGGGACCTCAAACTGCTGCTCCTCCACCTTCCAGGAGCCATTCCCAACTGTGCTCCACATCTCCCCACACTACACAATGTCCCCTCTAGCAGGCTGCCTCTCCTGCAGGGATGGTTTCTTTGTATTCATAGCAAAAAGTGCCAATTTTCTTGAAGCATCCCTCCCAGACACCTCTATGGATGAGTGTGTTGGACGCCCTTGTCCTTCCTGACATCTAAGGGCAGGGATCAACCCACAAAACCCTGCAAGGAGCACTCAGCTCCCCATCCCCTGCCATCCCCCTGCCTGGGGGCACATCCACCTATATCCAGCTGTCAACCAGAGGTTTTCCAGCCTTGACCCCAGCGCTGCCATGCTGTAAACGAGTACCTGGGGTGCAGGCAGCTGTAGCAGGAGGCAGCCCCGTGATGGTTTTCAGCCCAGAACATGACCCCAGCCAAGAGAATCCCCCATCAGATGGCCTAAATCACCCCAGGCCACCGCCGGCTGCTCCAGCCAGGCTTGCTCCGAGAGCGCAGATTTCCCCAAGGAAACGTGCCCGGCTCCCTCGGTCAGGGATGTTCTTTCTGACAGTCACGCCGAATATTTCCCCCGCTTCTTTGCTAATAACTGGAAAAACAGCCGTGAAATGGGCAGCCTGGCGAGCCCGCGCTGCGCGGGGGCGATGAGGACGAGGCGCGGGGCCCCAGCAGTGGTCGGTGCCAGCTCCATGCCCCGGCCCCAAACCCACCCGGCCCCACAGCCACCACCTGCTGGTCCCCAAACCCAGCACACCTTCACCTCCAGCCTCTTCCCAGGGCAACGGGACCCCTCCAAGGGATTTTTCCCCTTCATTTAGCTCTCACTAGTTCGTCAGTACTCTCATAGGATGCTTCCAATTCACACCCCATTCCTGTTTTTTTAATTTAATTTTATTTTTTAAGCCCTTTGGTAGCTCTGCTCCCCCAGCGCCCGCTCCCCCAGCCCAGCCCGTTGCTATTTGCTTAGGGCCCTAAGCCACTTTTCAGTCCATTTGGCAGCGTCATATCCAAGGCAAACTGAACTAATTTTAAGAGTAAGATTTGGTGAGACACTATATCAAATGCTTTGCTAAATCCAAATATATTAGGATTTCCACATTCTGCTCAGCCACTAATTTTGAGATTCCATCAAAAAGAAAAAGCAATCAGGTTTGTCTGGCAAGATTTATTCTTCCTAAATCCCTGCTGTTATTGCTCATGCTTTCCTTATCCTCTAGTGCTTCACTTTTCTTAATACTGCAGGGCTGGAAGTGTTTGCTAGAAATTTATTTTTGCTATTTATATGGATTTTTAGAAATCTGCCTCTGCTCTCCTCCGCTGCCCCCTGCCTTCCCCACTGCTAGCAGCATCTCCGTGCTGCCTCCACGCATCTCCTCCTCCATCCTCCTCGCAAGCCAGCGCAGGGTGGTACCGTGAGCTGGTGTTAACACACGGCTGGCCTCACTCACAGGATGCTGGGGAAAAAAATAATACGAAAGGACGATGTGTTTTTGCCAGCAGGAGAGAGGTCTAAAGGAAACACCAAGCTGGGTCAAGCCCACAGCACCACCTCACTTCTATCGAGGATTGGGCAGAATTAAGCCACAGCTGGCACCAGCGGGGATATCTCCAGCAGGAAAAACAGAATGCACAAGGGGCTGAGATCTCCTGCACTGTTTTTTTTTTTTGTTTTTTTGTTTTTTTTTTTTTCCTCCAGGAGCCAGGCAGATGTCTGGACTCCAACACTGCATGGCAGCCCTACCAGCTCTGTCCCCAAATGCCCCAGCGGCCCCATCCTGCTGCATGAGAGTGGGGCTGAGAGCTCATGCATCCCAGGTGAGCCTAATGAGCTCCTGCTCGTTTGGAGAAGAAAGGCAGCTCTGCTCAAGTGTAACCAGCTTCTGCTCCTTGCGTGCAGCAGGGTTTGGTGTTTTGCAAACCAAGCGGCAGCCAGCAGGCAGGTCTCACGGCTCCGTGCGCCCACCTAGCAGGGCTCCTGCTCATGCAGCATCCAAAGACTCATGTGGCCACAGAAAAACAGTGGGGCTACCAGCCAGCATCGATGCTGAGCCACCAGCTCCAGCACAGCCTGCTGCACAAACAGGAACCACCCAGCTCATGGTGCTGAGCTGGTGTCCCCACACCAACCTTCCTTCCCACCCCTAGGGTCAGCACCCAGCCACGGGCACAGCATAGCTGGGCCACGAGATGACCCTGAGCTCTTGAGGGATAAATGGAGATTGTCTTTTCACTCTGGCTATTTTTACATCTCCAAAAATAAAGCTGTCCTGGAGGAGCAGGATGGCCAGCATGTCCACAGTTAGGAGCTGGCAGCACCCAGCTGGCTGCAGCCCCCGGACTGGGGATGACAGCCCCATGTTGCCCCCCCTTTTAAGAGGGATTAACCCCCAGGGCAGCTGCGCTCCATCACCCCATCCCTGCATCCCCCCCCCATCCAGCATCACCGGGGTCAGGGGGCTGCACGGGGGCTTGGGATTTACGGCTGATGCATGCGGAGGATTTACAGGGAAGGAGCAGCTTCAGGGGACCCGGAGCAAAGCACCGGTGATTTATGGGGTCGGCAGCAATTTACACAGCAGGTAGCAGCAGTGAGGAGGCAAGGATTTACAGGGGCAGGAGAGAAGCCCTTTTTTTTTATTGGTGTTTATTGGGAAACGAGGGCCTCCTTCCCCTAATTACTGTGACCCAGGGAGGGGCGCAGAAGCAGCTGGATTTACAGCGAGCCTCCCCCTTGCTCTGGAGGTCACGGGCAGGCCAGCAGCGGGGACCCTCCCATCCCAGTGTGACCACAGATGGCTTCTGCTCGGCCACAGCACCCTCAGGGGCAGCTCAGCACCTCCCTGGGCTGCCACCGCCCCACGGCAGCGCTCCAAGGTTGGGCTGAGAGCTCAGCCTCTCCAGGGAGGCTGCAGAGAGCAAGGCCTCTGACATCCCAGCACATCTCCCCTCCTGGGTCTGATCCAGCCCATCCGTTCATGGGGAGGCAGATTTCCTCCTGCAGGGCTGCCCAGGTGCCAGCACAGCACAGTATGGGCACGGGGACACACGGATTGTGTCTGAGCAGCTGCCAGGGGGTTAGCCTCTAGGGCTGCACGTAGCATTTAAAAATGTATAAATATATAAATAAATATTGGGAAAGTCATCTCTGGTTGCTGCTTCACCACGTTACAGCATCCTGCCATCAGTGCGGGACACCTGGGGAGGTGGGGCAGCCCCAATGCTGCCCTCTGCCACCCCAGGAGGCTCCACAACCAGATCCGACTTAAAATTCAGAAGCAATCCAGGAAAACCTCAAACTCCCAGCCCTCCCCTACCTCAGCTCCCAGTACAGGCTGAGGGCAGCCTCTGCAAAAGGAGCAGCCCGGAGATGCCAGCACAGCCAGCCACCGCCTGGTTTAAGGCAGACACAGGTACAGGAGGGTCCAACATCACACCCACGCAGCTCCCTCCCAGCAGGGAAAGCAACCTCCAGCAAATCCACTCAGGCATTTAATTTCGTGCTCCTTTTCTAGCCACCCTCCAGATTCCCTGTTTCACCCCAGATCTGTGCACACACCAGCAGACCACGCACAAAACTCGTGCAGTATTTGCACAGGACACACGATGTTTTTCAGCACTGACTCTCTCAGCATAGGGGTGCAATAGGATTGGGTTCCTCTGGCAGAGGGGGATAAAAGGTGCCAGGCATCGACCCCAAACACAGGCTAACACCGAGCCCTGCCCGGCTGGTGCTGCAGCTCCCACACCCAGCAGGCACACAGCGTCCCGCGTCCCCACCAGCCCGTGCCCCCACCCCCCTGCCCCAAAGTTTGACTAAAGCTCAGGAGTATCTTTGCTTTTATAAATCTCTGCCTTTTAATGATGGCTTCAAGGCTCAGAGAAAAAAAGGCCCATTAAACTCACTGAATAAGTTAATGGGGCAGAGAGAATCCATTTCAAAGCCACCCCAGGCTATTTTCCTCTGGAGCTAAAGCCTGAATAAGCAAAAAGGAAAAATTAAAACTGTACAGTGCTTTGCCAATAAATAACCCCCAGTGTAATCTGCTACAGGCAGGCCTCCATTTGCAGAGATAATAGGATGCAGATCAGCTGTAAAACACCTCCCCTTGCAGGGACCACCACCTTCTGATTGCAATTCACCATGCACGAGGAGCCCCCACCTCCTGCCTGCCACATTCCACCTGCCGGGGCAGGGCAGGCACTGAATATCTTGCAAAGAAGCACCAAAATCCAGCACTTGCATCCCTAATATCTGTGCTCCAAGCACTCACCCCTGCTTGTCTGCATCTCCACCTCGTTTTTCCCAGCCATCCTGGCTGCCCGTGCCCTTTCTCCCCCCCTTTCACCAGGGATGCTCTGGGCTCAGCCCTCCCCAACCAGATCCCACACACAGCTGCTCCTCCTCAAACACTTAAAACACAAGTGAGTGTCCCAGAGAGGGATTAAAAAAAAAATAAAAAAAAAAAATCCCTGTTTGTAAATGTTGATCCCACTAGACGCAGTTTGTTTACTGTTTAATATTTAAAGATGCTAATTAAGTCTCTGAATAAATAAATCGATGCTACCCGCGCCTTTTGGAGCCAGGAAGCCCTCCCATGGGGCCAGGGCAGCCCAAAGCACAGCGGGGCCAGGGCAGCCAGCCCAGGGCATGCCTGAGCATCCCACCCCAGGAAGGGAGAGGCTCACATGCAGCACAGAGCAGCAGTGCCAGGTTAGGGACATCAGGGGACCCGTGGCATTTGGAGGCAGAGGGATCACGGGCAAGGCAAGAGCAGGCAGGGTCGCTCTGGCACAACTGGTGCCCTGCCCATGGGACCACACAGCTTCGTACCTGAGAGCTCCGCTCCTCTTCCCAAGCCATCCTGCAGCCTCACAAGGAGCCAAGCATCCCCTTGCTCCCATCAGGACCTTCTCCACCCTCCCACCTGGTTCCTCTTTAGCCTCATTGGGCTCTGCCGCCCCCAGACCAGCTCCACCTGTGCCCTGCTCATTGCCATTAACCCTCTGGGCTCCCTCTTGTACACGCTGCAGCCCTTGGGTGCCTTGTAGATGCTTCCTGAGCTCAGGTTTTATCCCTGAGGACACCCTCCATCTCCTGTCCCAACCCAAAGCAGGGTGCTTCCCAAAAGAGCACCACATCCACCTGGCTCCGTGCAGCCCACAGAGCCCATCCTGAGACAGCTGCAGAAGGTGTCAGAGCCCCCATGAAGCTCAAGCTGGGAAATTGTCCCCAGCACCACTCCGTTTCCCCACACTGGCACAGCACACAGCATCCTTGACCCCGTGTCCTGCTGAACTCTGCTCCCTGGGCTGCCCAGCAGCAGCCACCAAGCAACCCAAGGGCTTTCTGCTTGGTTTTGGGGGACGTATTTTGGCTGCGAGAGCACATGGAGGTGGAGACAGCCAGAACTGGGACCAGTGCCTGCCCCAGCAGTTCCCAGCCACGTCCTGGAGGCAGGAGGTTTGGGGAACACGAGGAATCTGCTGGTGATGCAGCTCTGGAGATCAGCAGCACCCTTGGCACAGCGCTGCCCCCCACACAGCCTCATGCCCTGAGCAGGGTCCTTTGTTTATTAGGGTCTCTAATGTATGCACCTGCTCAAACATTTCCACCTTAGCTTTTTTCCTTGCGGGATCCACCTGGGCAAAGCTCTGGGTTTGCTATGTAAGCAACAGCCTCGCACAGCTCGGGGGCAGGGACCCCACCCCACTCTCCTCCCATTACCCATTTCTCAGCCCCCCAGGGACGGCACAAACAGCTGGCAAAGACATCAGCGCCCCACGGCCCTCACCAAGGTCAAGGATGAGGTTGCTGGGAACATATTTCCATGCAGGAATGAAATACGAAGGGCTGGGGTATGTCCGCTTTGGGGGGGGGAGGCTGTGGGGTGAGGCAGGACCGCAAGGGGATGGGACAGAGGGGACAAGGGGGCTGGGGAAGACATGGAGTGGCTGTGCCAAGTTTAATGCCAGGATATTTTTGGTCGAATAAGCTGTTTTCCATCCCATGTAGGCAGGCTGAAGCTGGGAGAAGCGGAAGGTGGGGGTGACGGCGTGTGCTGGAGCAGGGACAGTCCCCAGCGTCCCTGCGTCTGCTACAGCAGAGCCCTTGGTGGCAGCTGGAGAGAAGCCTGCTGCGTTCCCAGAGCTGCCCTCTCCTTCGGCTTCCCGACTGCTATGTCACATGAAAACAAGCTCAAAAAGCAGCACATTTTCCTGCTGCTGCTCTTCCAGGCAAGCCAAGGCCAGAGCTGCAGGCGGGCATCACGCAGAGAGGACAGGGCAGGGACCCCGTGGGGCTGGGGCAGGGAACGGGGTGGCACATTGGGGATGGAGATGTGCAAACATGGGAATAAAACCTGCTTCATCCCAAAACATGCACCAGACCCAGACCCAGTCATGACACAAGTTGGCTTCTCAACATTTTTGCATGAGTGGGGCGATGACTGCTGAGCAGCCTTCCAAGGTGCACCCAGGGGAAGATATTTTATTCCCTTTTCCTTCAAGCGGAGCCAGGCCCTGAGCCACGGAGCCAAGCACAGCTCTGAGCAGCGCCCAGCACCCAGCTCCCAGCCCAGCACCCCTCCAGGCCCAGACCTCACCCCGAGGTGGTGCTGGGGACCCATTTGCTGTTGCGTTGCGGGACCACTGGGTGTCACAGCCCTTCCACCACGTGCCCGCTGCCAGCAGGGAAACAACCGGCTTATCCTTGACCCCGCTGCCAGGGAGGAGGAGATTTCCTTTGGAAGCCCCACGCTGAGGATGCTGCAGGGTCAAGACCGGTTTCCTACCCCTGTTTCCTTTCTCCATCCCTCACCGGGCTCTTCTCAGCCTCTCTCCCTAGGGAAGGACACACGGCCTCTCTAATCCTCCAGCCTCCACCCAGCCCCTGCAGCAGGGAGTTAATTGGAGGAGCTGAGAGCATCGCACTCACCCCAGGGGCATCCAGAGACAGCTCTCAGCCTGTGCCCTCTTGGCTCTGCATCCAGGATTTCCCTGGGGATGCCTCTCTTGGCTGTTTGACACCACAGGACCGGTGGCCTTGTTTATCCCCCCTTGTGCTGGGCATCCCCCTAAGGCAGGGATGAGCAGAAGGATCTCTGTCCCTTGGTACCACTTGCACCGCTGCTCTGAGCCTCAGTTTCCCCATCAGCAATATGGGCAGAGGTTTTAAGGGCTTCTCACCCAGCAGCTGTGACAGCGGGTGGCACCCCATCCCTATCAAACCCAGCATTTCAAACACACCACCCATGGGTGGGTCGGCATCCTCCAAAAAGCTGCAAACCGCCCCAAATCCCAGCTCGGCTCTGGCCGTGCCTCCTGCAGCACCGGCACGACAGCTCCCTGCGTGCGGGGCTGCTCTGACCACGTCCTCTGGCAGCTCCGGGGGTCCTGGGGGCCGGCGACACCCCGGGGTGCTGAGCAGGGTGACCTGCCCGCAGGGATGCGAGGCTGCGGAGGCACCGGCGGCAGCCTCGCCCGAGCCGTCTCCCGCAGCCGCTTGCCCTCTAGCGGCTCAGCCGCCCTCGGAAAGCAGGAGGGAAGAGGCTGCGAGAGCGGAGGAGAGGCTGGGGAGGGAGCGTGGGGCAGAAACTCGAGTGGGCCGGGGGCTGGAGAGCATCCATGGGGATGTTATTGCACAATATGTGACCCTCATGCGTGTCCCGCAGCAAGGAGCTGCCCCTCTGTCCCCCCCCAGCCATGCAAGGAGGGTTTTTGTGCACCCCTAAATGCAGGAGTGGGGAGAGAGAGGGGGAAACTGGGGCGGACCGGAGCCTGCAGGCTGCTGATGAACACACCTGCTTAAAAAGCATCCACGCAACCTGCTCAAACCCCCGCTGCAGGGAGCCCAAAGCTCAAAATTACTGCTATTTGCCTGTGCCCCATAAATAACTCTGAGCAGGTGAGCTGCGAGCATCACGAGCACTCAGATTCGAGTCCTGCATCACTGAGAGCGAGCTGTGGGATCCCCAGGGACATCCAAGGGGGATTGTCTGGGGGATTCACAGAAAAAAAACAGGGTTGCAAATGCCCCGGGCCAGATGTAACCCATCTCCAAGCCCCAAAGAGCAGCAAGGTAAAGGTTTCCTCAGTCTCTTCCCCCTAATCCTTGCTTTCCTCTCAGTGGAACACCTGCCTTAGGCCTGGAGCATCCTTCCCGGAGCATCCTCCTGGCCCAGGGAGAGGAGCCAGCAGGCAGAGCTGACCTGAAGCTCCCCAAATACCACAAGAGACAAGGAGATTCCACACGCACCCCAAAACCCAGCTCCTACAGCCCAAGCCCTCAGTTCAGCACAGCCAGAAAACCCTGGGGAGTCCTGGCAGGCACCAAAGTTGTCTCCTCCCAGAGAAATACTTGGCATGGGCCCTCGGCAGAGGCTGGGGCTGGGCATGGAGACATGGACAGGCTGCCCTCTGCTCCCAAAATAAAAAGGAAAAGCCTAGCTGAGACCCGATCAGCTCCTCCAGAACCCATCTCTTACAGCACATCTGTCCCTGATCCTTCTGCTCTGCCCCTGCACCGAGCCTGGCAGGCTGCAAAAGCACAGCAGGTCCCAGACATTGCCCATGCCAGGAAAGTGCCTCCCTCCAGGACTGCTCAGCAGAAAGGCCACGGGGCAGGGCACGGACCCAGCAAGCTTAAATGTTCCAAAAAATAGGGCAGCACCCACTTTGGACCCAATTCCTGCTGCAAGGGGCAACACCATGGCAGCCAGGACGAGTGCTCACGGCTTGAGCTACCTCCAGGACACCAAAATCATCATCTGAGCATCTCTGCACCTCCTTCCACCCGCACAGCCTCGGGCAGTGCCCGCCTCCCCCTCGGTGCCTTGCTCTGGGATGGCTGCTCCGTGCAGACAAGAGCTGCCCAGAACAAAGCTGGATTGAATTAGGGACCTTTCGGATGGTGTCTGCAGCAGCCAAAACCTCAGGGACGGGGAGGGACAGGGCGGCTTTGGGGAGGCAGAGCCCTTGGTCCCCGGGGAGCAGCAGCACACGAGGCACAGCGGGCGAGCTGTGGCTGGTTAAAAGGGGAGAAGCCTGCGCCCTGTTGCACAAAGCAGAGCCATCCCAGCACCACCAGTGCTTGTTTGCCCACTGTGCCAGCAGCAAGGGGGTGCTGCAGCCCCGTACCCCCTCCTCCGGAGCCCCCCACTCTTCCCCAGCCATCCCATGCACTAGTGGGGGCTGGCATTGCCACTCGCCCCCCTGTGCCCTGCTCTGATGCTGTCCTCCCTCCCTCAGCCATGCCCATGGGATGGAGCTGACACTGCCATGGGACAGCCCAGGGGGCAAGGATGGGGCTGCTCCTCCTGTCCCCAGGGGCAAACCCCAAGGGAGACGCTTCCCCTTGGGCCTGCAAGCAGGTGAAGCCCCAAATTCCTCCATCCCTCAATGCTCCATGATGATCCATCTCCTCTTGGGCTGTTCTGAACTTGTCCCGTCTGTCTGACGGCACCTATGGGCTGCACAGACACCCTACAGCTCTACCCACGGGGGGCATTTTACCCTAAAAAATACATTCTCCCCAGCGAGGCTGGATAACGCAGCGAGGCATCCGGGCTTTCCACGCAGGGGACACCTCCCCACCTGGAGGGAGCCCAGGGGGTGACACACACAGGCCACCGCCACCGCCGCCACCTTCCTGGCAGCCCCTCGGCAGTGCCATGGCAACAGCTGAGGAGTGGGGAGGCCCAGATGGCAAACTCCTCCGTCCCTCCTTCCCCACGCGCCGTGCCGGAGCACGCACGCCCTGCCCACGCCGCCAGGAGAGGTGGCTCCCCGGCACGCGGCACCACAGGCGAGCCCGGCCTCCCCCAGGGCCCTGACGGGGAAATATGGCCTGGGGAGGTGGCACCGGCCCCGTGGGGCACAGCTGGGAGAAGAGAAGCCGCAGGAATCGGAGCTGAAGCCCTCTGGCACCCAGAGGTGAGGCAGCACGCCGAGGGCACCCATGGGCAGGGCCACGGGCTGGGTGCCTCCTGTCCTCCTTGCTGTGGTGGTGCCTGGGTTTTTTTCTGGCATGGAGATGGTAAAAATAATCCACAGCTCCTGGTGGGGATGTATCGGGGTGGGGGGGTCATGCCCTGCACTGGGTGTGAGGTGGGTGCACCCCCTGAGGTGGACCCTTGCCAAGCTGAGCCTGTATTTTGGGCATAAATACAGCCCTGCTTGGCCCCCCCAGGTCCCATCTTTCTGTTCACCAGCAGCAGAGGGTGGAGCAGAGCCCCCCACCTCTCCCAAACCCTCCCAGGCCCTGAGCACCACCTCCCCCAGCTGTGGGGATGGGGCTAAGCCCCCTTCCTCACCCCCCAGCCCCACACACAGAGGCACCTCTGCCCACTTGCTGCCCACAAACGAGGCAAGCCGCCTAACGAAGCCGAGCCACCGGCGAGCGTGGCAAGCAGGGGAAACACCACGCAGTGCCGAGCTGAATCAGACCCATCTGCTGGAGTGATTCAGCGGTGGCCAGGCTGGGTTTGAGGCGCCGTCGCCCCAGCACTCGCTGATGGCCAGCGAGGAGAGGCCAAACATCGAGCATGGAGGGTGCTGGATCTGATGCCAGCCACACAAGAGCATGAACCTGGTTCAGCCTGGCTCTGGGGGACTCCTCCTTCGCTAGGAAGCAGCCTCGCCACCCAGAACATCCCCCTGCTCCATCAGCATCCCGCACAAACCACTGCCACCTCCCCAGGAAACGCAGACCTCCTGGGGAAAGTTGGCACTCGTGTTCGGTCTGGGCCTCTCGTGGCATTTCGGGGCTCACCCCGGTCCTGCTCCCTCCTGGTCCCAGGCCCAGACCTAGGGGGAAGGTTTGGGGCCAGCAGCAGAGCAGGGGGGAGATGAAAAGGGAGCAGAGATGCAGCCAGCAAAACCCAGCACCCTGCCCTCACCCCCAGCTACGAGCAGCTCCTCTCCAGAAAAAAAATAAAATACCCAGCATCTCTGGTTCTGGAGTTGGGTCTTTTTCTTCTGTTCTCCTTCTCCTTTTTTACAGGTCTTTTTTTTTTTATCAGCATTTTCCGGTGTCAAAGCAGTAAAGGCATTTTCTGGGCACAAAGGGCTCACGCAATAACACCTCTCGCAGCAGTTCAGACCCGCGTGGGCACCTGACAACACGCACTCGCTGCCGAGCCTTCCCGGCCCTGGCCACCCCACAACGGGTTAAAACCAAACCACAACAAACAGCGAACACAGGGGAAAAAAATAAATAAATAAATAAATAAATTAAATAAATAAATAAATAAAACACCGTGAGTTTCTCCGACTTCCCTAAGCATCACCCACGTCCCTCCAGCAGCGCAGAGGAAACGCTCCGGCCCCGCGGCGCTGGATAAATGTGGGGTGTTTGGAGGGTGGTGGGAGCTCCACGGTGGCTTTCCCCATTCCTGTGGGGTGGGCACAGAGGGGTTTGCTGGCCAGGGTGAGTGGTTGTGTGCTGCAAACCTGCCTGGGCACTGCATGGACCCGTGAGGCAGCGGGGAAAGCGGCTCCAGTCATCTTTCCCCAGCAAAGGTGACGAGCAGAGCTGCGAAAGAAGCACTGCAATTACTCCATGGCTCTGCTGCAATTGCTCTGTGACCAAATAAAACAGCCTGGGGACCCAGCAGAGCACCCTCCCTCCACGCAGCCGTGCGATCGGGGTGAAAAATAAATAACTAGCCCTCCATTAGTCATTCCGAACCTTGCTGCATTTAACTGCCAGAATAAAGGATTCCACCTCTTCGCTGCTCAACTCCCACTGGCAACTTGCTCTGGGGGCTACATTTCCCTAAATGCTCACATTTCAATTAGCATTAGAATAATGAAATGGCTCGGAGTTCATCTCACCCAAAAATGTACTGGAAAATAAAGAGGCGAGATTGGAAGCGATGAGGGCTTTTCACGCAGGCACACACGCACACACACGCAGCAGGATGGATCCAGGAGGAGGAAATCTATTCCTTTCTCGACTCCACGCTGATGAGATTAACATGGGCTTTGCTAACTGCCTCTCCAAACAAGGATAATGCAACTTCAAGTTGATTTTCCAGATAAACAAGCATGCAAACAAACGCAAAGTGCTCAACTAAAAATATCTCCCGGCTCCGACGCTTCTCCCCACCACCACCCCGAGAGGAAAACACACAAACCCTGTCACAGCTCCACGGCGAGCCGCAAAATTATGACAATGCGAGTTAAATTAGCTACTTCAGGGACATCGTGCTCTGCCCTATTCCCCCCCACCACCACATACCCCTCACGGAGGCGAAACCGCAGATTCCCCACATACGCCCAGGCAGGGCAGAGGAGGGAACATTTTCTCTTGTGGGATGAAAAAATGACACTCTAATCAGCTCCAAAGTCTGGGAAAAAAAGAGCGAGCGGCTCAGAACTCGCTTTTCTTGCCCGATTTGGGTATGTGTGGCTGTGTGTGGCTCTGGCCGGGGTGTTCTCCCCCCTCCCTTGGCAGAAGCAAACAGTTAAAGGCGGCAGCAGCTTCAGCATCCTCGCCTGCTGCTCTCTCCTGCTAAGGAACCAAACCTCATTGACTTTATTCCTTTTAAGCTCCGGCCAAACTGTTGCTGGGCTTTTTTTTTTTTTTTTTCTTTTCTTTCCTTTCGGATGAAGGAAGGGAAAAGCCCGATCCTCGTCCTCCGCAGGCTGAGCTGGGGCGAGCGGAGCCAGGCAGCACCCGGGGCACCTGAGCCCAGCACCCGCAGCCCAGCCCCGCGCCCTGCCGCCGAGGAGCCCACTTACATCGAAGTGATGTTCCTTGAGATGTCCGTGATGTTGATGCTCGTGTTGCCATTGCTGCTGCCTGAATCCTGCCCTTCCAAGAGAGGGAAGAGGTTCCCATCATCCAGCTTCTTGCAATTGATGTCTGTCTTGCTGCAAAGACAATTAGCAGGGCAAGCCAGCACCGAAAGCAGATAGTCTCCCCAAATGCTCCAGAGCAAAAATACCCTCCAGAAAGTGCACTTGGTAGGGCAAAGAGAGACATCCATCTCCGATTGCTGCTGCTAAAAAAGAGGAGGAGGAGGAAAGGGGGGATGGAGGGAGGGGAAGGGGGGGAAAGGGGGGAAGGAAACAAAGACGGAGGGAGGCAAAAAAAAAAAAAAAAAAAAAAAAAAACGCACAACAACAAAAAACCTCAAGCGATCAGATGCAAAAATCCTCCAGCAGATGAAATCATGCTGGCAGCTGGCTCGGAGAGGCTGTAATTCCCGCTAGGGCAGCGGCAGCGGGCGGGGATGCATGCTGGCCCGGCCGCCCGCCCGCCGCTCCGGAGGATCGCAACGGAGGCTGGGGAGGCAGCCGGGGAAATAAATAAATAAGGCAAACGGTGCGAAAGTCACCAAGTCCCACCTACTGGGCAGAATTAAAATTGACACACCTGCAAAAAAAAAAAAAAAAAAAAAAAAAAAAAGGGGGGGGGGGGGAAAAACAACGCAGCCCCACACACACACACGGACAAGGAGGGAGAGGAGGCTGGGGAGAGGAGGGGGCGACCCCCCCTTCCCATCGCTTCCCTCCCCCGGCCTGGGCAGCCCTGCTGCAGCGGGCACCAAAAAAAAAAAAAAATAGCAGGGGGAGGAGGAGGAGGAGGAGGAAGAGGAGGAGGAAGGCTTGCAAAGCGAGCCGGGCTCTGCGCGCTTCCCTCTCCGCAATAAAAAGGATTCCCCACCCCCCTCCCTCTCCGCCAAAATCAAGGCAGGGGAAAGAGGAGGGGGGGAGAAAGGGGAAAATCCCACCCCAGCAGGGCTGGAGCCCCAGCCAGAGGAGGAAAAGTTGCAGCTGGGGTTAAATTTGTGCCGGGGATGGGGAGGGGAGGGGGGAGCCGTGGGGCTCTGGCTCGGCTCCTGCTTTCTCAGGCTCTTTGGGAGGACGATGCTGCCTTTCGCTCGGTCCTTGGGTGTCTGCGGCCCCCCCCAACCCGGACAGATGGGTGGAGGGGAAAGGAAGACTGGACTGAACTGGAAGAGCGTAAAAGCCAGTGTGGATTACAGCAATTTTTTAAAATATTTATTTATTTATTTATTTTCTTTAGAAGATCCTAGCGAGAGGCTGATCAGACGGCTGGGTGGGAAAAAAAGAAAAAAAAAAAAAAAAAAAGCGGCTGGAGAGCACCCAGGAAGGACTTTCTAGAAAACACAGACACACACACACCCCTCCAAAAGGCAGCGGGGGCTCGGTCGGGTGCCCGAGGTGCGGGCACAGCACCCAGGGCCGGGGGCTCCCATCCATCCTCCCTCCCCTGCTTCCCTCCTGCAGCAGATTCTGCAATCAGACATGCAAAAAAAAAAAAAAAAAAAAAATCCTGAAAGAGGAAGACTGAAGTGTTGAAAAGGCTGAGCTCAGAGTGCCGAAATGGCATCAGGAGAGCAGTGAGTGCGAGCTGAACAGCAGAGCAAATTAAGATGCATGGTGCATTTTTGGCAAGCACAAACCCAAGCAGATCAGAGCGCTGCTTAATTTGCTCGGCTTTTCTACAGCGCTTTTCTGCATGCCTTTTTTTTTTTTTTTTTTCCCCCAATAGTTTCATGTCTCTGCTCCTCTGCACAGAGGCACGGCGCTAAGGGGATGGGAGAAGGGAGGAATTACAGGTGGAGGGCTCCAAATATTTCCAGGGTCTGCCTCTGCCAGGCTGCACGCCGGGAGGGGAAGCAGGCAAATCTCCGTGGGGGGCTCAGCCAGCACCTCCAGGCTCTGCTCTGCACCCCGAGCCGTCCTAGTCTGGTTGACGAAGCAATAGGATTTGGAAGGAAAAATTAAAATAAAGAAGGAAATAAAAGAGAAAAACTAATAAGGAAATGCAGGGGGGATTTGTCCACCTCCAGCCATGCCCATGGGAGCTGGTCCCAGCAGGGCTCGCGTGCTCCTCGATTGCACACCCCCATGTCACAGCCCTGGAAATTCCCATGTGGGGCACAAGGGATCAATCCTGCTCCTGGGGGGAAAGGCAGCCCCATGGGGAGCAAGGCACCCATCCAGTGAATAAATAGTGAGGTCAGAGGGCTGGTTTCTCCCTTAGCCCCACCTGCTTGGAAATTACTGAAGCGAAACACCCAGGTCCCCATGGAGGAGCCTTTGGGGACACCCCACAGCCAGCCCTGTGCAGGCTGAGCGGGGGGCTCAGCCCCTTCTGCAGGAGGTGAAGGGATGGGGATGAGGATGAGGAGGGACTGGAGGAAATGTTCCTTCTGCTCCTGGGCTGACCTGGGTGGGAACAGGAGGGAAGCAGCTGTGTGTGCTGCCAAGACCCCGCAGAAAAATCCTGTCCCCTGTTCCCCCAAGTCCTGTGCTACCCCTGGAGCTTGTTCTCTGCTTCCCACCTCCCTCGCACAAACAAGACTGAGCCCAGAGGAAGCAGGAGAGGTCTCCAGTCATGTGCTGGGGGCTGTGCTGTCCTGGGAGAGATGCTGGAGCCCACCCGTGCCCTGATCCGCTGCCCCGTGCCAGGCAGACCCGCTGACGGGCAGGATTTGTGCCAAGGCACAGCTTCCTCTGCAGCGAACAGATAAAGCCTCTGCTCGTGGATGAAATGTGGCAGGGCAAAGTGGGGGAATGGAGCAGACGCTCAGAGGAGGTACCATAAAGGAGCTCTTGGGGGTTCACAGCTCATGTTTGCCAAGAAAAACATCCTCGTCTTCCCCCAGATGGAAGGGGATGCTCGGCGAGGCCACCCCTTGCACACCTGGATCCAAAAGGGGCCGGGAGCAGCGGGGAGGTGCCGGCGGTGGGACCGTGCCACCCCTGCCTCCATCCCTCGCTCCTGCTCCTCTTGGAAGAGGGAGGCTGGAGCAGGGCGTGAGTGATGGGGCTGTCAGAGCGCAGAGATGGTATCTCGAGCAGAGGCCTGGCCGTTATTGCTCTGAGGGATGCTGGCAAATTGCTCTTTCAAGAAGCATCCCCATGAAGGATGAAATCGGCGCCTCCTGCGAGAGCTCTCCCCCACGGGGACCGGGGGGGCCGTGCTGCAGCTCCTTCCCCCTGGCCTTGCGGTGCCCCCAGAAGCTCACCCCAGCCCAAATGGGGCTGTTTTATTTGCATTTCTGCACTTCCCACCTCCAAAGCATCGCTCTCCAGGCTGGCTTTCCTTTTGGGATGAGCTTTCCTCCCATCACTGCCGTCCCCAGGTAAATGCCACATCCCTGTGCCATGGCCACAAGGCACAGCTCTGCTCCAGGCAGCGGGCAGATGAAAACAACGGTGCTGGGGGCAAGCCCACAAGGATCCCCGTGGTCCTCTCTGTGCTCAGTCATCACCACCCCACCGAAGCCTCCTGCCTCTGATCTCCATCCCTATTGATCTGGCAGCTCCACGCCGAGGCGCGCACTGCACTGCCTCTTACCAGAACAGCGCTCGCTTGAAATGATGAGCTGACGTTTTTCTGGCCCCCTCTCATCCAGAAGGACGTGCCCCTTTGCAGAGGTTTTGGAGATGGTTTCGGTGCCGGGTGGGTGCTGAGGGGAGAGCCCCCAGCTCACCAAATTAATGCTGGGGGTGCTGCCAGCATTCAGGGGGCACAACATCCCCCCAGCACCACTGGCTTGGGGCTGCAGGAGGGAGACATCACCCCCGTGGGGCCAAGAGGACTCTTGCCCAAGCCTCAGAAGTCCTGGGAGCATCAAAAAGTGCAGTCCTGGAGCAAATCCCCTCGCTCCCACCACCACAGGAGCAGCTCGGGGGCAGCTCTCATCCTGCACAGCACCCAGCCTGGGAACACGCAGGGGGATGCTCACACCTGTGGGCACTGTAAGCAGTGTGACAAAAGGTTCGGTCTCCGTGGGGACCTGTCCCCAGCAGGGTGGCAGCAGATTTAGGGGTCCCAGGAGCCAATGGAGACATCGCAGCAGATGAACACTCAGAGATTGTAAAGAAAGTATAGGGGAAAGTACCTAACCAAGGTCTGTGTGCCCATATAAATGGGAACAAGAATTTCAAGGGAAAACATATTCAGGGGAGGACGAAAGGAATAGCCCTGTCCCAAAGATAACAAATATTGCTGTGCTTGCATTCATGGCTCCAACCTGAACCAGATTCCCACCTAGGAAGCTCCTGAATTAATGTGTCTGGAGAGGGGAAAGGTCTGCTCATGGCTGTGATGTCCGGGAAGGACAACGGCAATGATCAAAGAGAAAAAAAAAAAAGGAAACAAGGGTCTTAGAAAGTGCAAGGGAAACACAGGAGCGTAATGCAGAGCAGATGATAGCTGCAGTCAGGACACCAAGGCAGCACGTCTGGGTGGACCTGGCTCGTCTCTCACCAGGAAGAAATTGGAGCAAATCCCAGGCAATGGGAAGGATTCGCAGACAGCAAAGCTCCAGCGTGGGGCAGACTGAAAATCCTGGGGGTCTGCTTGGAGAGGGGTGCTGGGGACATGGGGATGGGGCTGAGCACGGCTGAGTGCACGCTTCTGCTCCCCCTGCTTCCTAATGTTAGAAAAGGCCGGCAAAATTAAAGCTGTTAGAAGGATAAAGAAGGCCTGGGAAACTCACTGACATGTGATATCGCCTCAGCAAGGAGCTGAGCGAGGCTCAGAAGAAGATCAAGGAGATCAGCATCAGAAAGCACTGAGGATGAGCCACCACCACAGCTCCGCCGAGCTCCCTGGGCACACACCAGCCCCTGCTTTCTCCAAACCTCCCCATCACAGGTCCTGCAGAAGTCCCAGGACGGACGGGAGGCTGCGGGTGTGCTGGAAGCAGATAAGGAGAATTACGGTGCCGGCATTGTTCCGCTAATGACCTGCCATCTGCGTGTCTCAAGGGTGCCCTGCATCCTCCGGCATCCAGGAGGGGCAGAGCTGGGATAACCCAGGAGCAGGACGTGGTGCTGGGCACCAGGTGAAGCAGCACCTGGGTGGTGCTGGGTGCTGGCTCCGGGTGCTCAGGTTAAGTCACTGCTCACTGGAGAATCGATTCCTCCTCACCCTGTGTGCTCTTCCCCGCACACGCACACAGACGTGCTCCCAGCCCCTGCTCTGGGAATAAATCGAATCGCTTTACAAAAAGCTCCCCAGCCTGTTTGTGACTTCAGCTCCAACCAATTTGCCTTCAAAGGTGACTCTCTTGACTCCGGGAAGAGGTGCCAGAGTGGGCTGAAGCAGGGAAGAAGCTAAAATAACCGGCTCTTCACAAAACAATTTACCAAAACATTTTTCTGAGGGTGCTCTGCCAGAGAGATCTGGTGAAGATGCTATTATCTGAGGCAGGGTAGGGAAAGCAGCTTCTGCCTCTGTCCAAGCCCTGATGGGGGAAGAAAACCCAGCCCCATCTCAGCATCCCGTGCCTTGATGTGCTTCCCGGTGCCGGGGAGAGGAGAGGTGCTTGCAGACCTGTCGGGGAGATGCCTGTGGCCCCAAAAGGGCATCGTTTCAAAAATCCCTGCTACCTCTCTCATCCCAAACACAAATCGCGTCATTAGCTGCTTGAAACAGTTTCCTGGCATACCAGGGCAACTGCAAAAGCCTGAATTTAAGACATCTCCCTACCCCATGATGGGTACAAGTAAGACTCTCAACCCCCCACAGCCTCGTAGAGAAAGAACTGACTGTGCCAAACCCAAAGGGACCATAACCCATGCAGCCTGGCTTAGCCAAAATACCTGAGTCGAGCAAGCAGCACCCCAAAACACCCCAAATCCCTACGTGGGGATGGTGGCAGCTGGGGCTCAATGGCACAAATGTGTTTTGATCCCTCTTGCCAGACTTCCTTGGCACAGGCTGGGAGGTGATGCCACCTCGCAGGAGGGATCTCACTGCTGGAAACATCTCCTGCAGGTTCTGCTCACCTGGGGGGGCAGAGGGGCTCAGGGCTGGGGTTTGGGGCAGGTTTGGGCTCTGCAGCAAAGCCCTTTGCCATCCCCATGGTGCTGGGATTAACCCGCGAGCCCCCAAGAGCTGGTGGGGATGGAGAGGTGGCTGTCCCCAAGCTGGGACAGACGGTGCCCAGGCCAGCCTCGGATGCTGCCCCCAGCCCCCATGGGCTTGCAGGGGGGGTGGGAGGCAGGAGCCTGGCTTGTGAGCTGTGGCGAATGTCCTGCCAAAGCGTCTGCAATAAACAAATCAATAATTAAGGGAGGATATACATTAGCCCTTGAACACGCTCCAGGTAGAGCTTATTTTAGACCTTTAGGAAAACGTGTGAGGGGAGGAGAGGTGCGGGGCTGTAAGGGGCCACGGTCTGCAGGAGGACGGGGTAGGCTTGGGGCTGGAGGTGGAGGGTCGGCAGGATGGGGCTGAGATGCAGGATGAGGGACGTGGGGGAGGCAGATGGTTGGGGAACCCATGTGGGGTCATGGAGAAAAGGGTTGAAGGCAGTTGTGTAGGCAAAATGTCCCCCATCCCATGTTTTCTGGGTGAATCCCACCACCAGCACTTCTCCTCCAATGATGGAGGTGCCCAGGGCCTGCCCCAGCTCCTGGGGGGCTGGTCACTGGCGTGGGGTGGACACTGGGTGGAAGAAGTGCTCATCACCACCAGCACAGAATCACCAAAATAAGATGAAACATCCAGACTGCCTGCTGTGGCCTTTGATGAGTACAGATCTCCACCTGGGGTGAATGAAGGGTCTAGTTGCCTGCACAGAAAACACCTGGGAGATTTTCTTCCCCTTGGCCATAAGGTGATCTTGCTCACTCCTGCCTGGCTCCTCCAAACGTATCCCTTGCTGAAGTTCACTGCGTTCCCAAAAGCAGCCCGCCAACCTCACACCTACCTGTCTGAAGCTCGAGGTGCCAAAAAACCTCTCCTACCTCCTGCCCAACTCCATCCTACAGTCTAACAGAGCATCCTGCAGCAGAAAATGATCTCTCAGGTCATTTTGGCCATGGTGACGGACACAGAGCTCCCAGCTCCCTATGGGTTCAGCATTTCAGGGCTGTGGGGCACACCACTGGGGCTGGGAGGCAGAAGACACCAGTAAGCCCTGAAGATGTAATGTCACTTTGTTCTCCATATTGGTGCCCGTATCATCACTGCCTGGCCACTTCTAACACCTATGGGGAAAAAAAGCCCAAGATCTCCCAAATAAATCTTTGTGCTACTGAAAGGGCTGAATCCCCCCAACTTCTAGCCTGTTGCTGAGCAGTTCCCAGCACCCAGCAGTTCCCACTATCAGGGCGCTCCCCCTGCCCTTACCGAGAAAGATCTGGCTACTGTGATTTATGCCTGCCGCATATCCGAGCTGGCTTGCCCCACACCTCTGCATTCAGGCTGGAGCTGGAAGCCACACAGGAGCATCAGCTAATGTGAAACACAACCCACCTTCTCCTCCGGGGGGGGTCCCAAGAGCCCATCTTTCCATCCTCCCCTCCCCTGGCTCAGCACCCGCTGCCAGGCGAGGCTGCGGGCTGCCACAGCCAAGCCCATCAGCAGCACCGAGCAGCACGCTGCCAGCCCTGCTCTTCCCCCCGAGCTGGGGAGGCTCGGGGAGAGCTGTAGGGAGGGATGGAGGCAGAGCTCTGCCAGCCGTGGTGCTCAGCCACCCCTTGTACCACATCCCGGGAACCCATTTTGGTCCGAAATCTCCGACACTGATGAGTTTTTCCTCCAGCAAAGAGCTTCTGCTACCAGGAGGTATCGGTGAAACACTTGTGATGCAGTTCAGCTGAGTAAAATAAATAAAAGTGACTAATGACTGATTAAATATTAAAGGATCGCTTTATTTTTGCAAATACACAGATGACTGCACACAGCTGAAATCTGGAGGTGGCCCCTACAGCTGAGGAGGCCAGGGACGGGCCGTGAAATGGCACCGGGCTTTTCCTTGCCCTGCGATGAGGAGCATCTGGACTGAGACTTCTGCTTCCCACCAGGACGGAGCTACCCATGTGCAGATTATCCAGGCAGAGCTCCTGCAACCAGGACAGAGAAGCTGAGCCTCCAGGCCACGCCGTGCCAACCAGAGCCAGTAGGATCTGCCTCGTCGTGCTGCAAGGCTCCTCTGGCTCCCCAGCCTGCCTCGGTGACACGCCAGAGCCACCTAATGAGGTTAAGATTAATATTTCCTCCCGCTGCCCATTAAAGCTGCCTGGTGGGGAGCTCCTTCTCCACCAGTCCCACCATTCTGCTGGCTCCAGCAGCTGCTGTGGCCCTCCCTTCCCCTGCCACGGGGTGGAGGAACCTCTCCTTCCCCCAGGGCACCATCGCCGCGTCCCCCTGGGCACCCCGCAGGCACGCGGGCTGAGCAGCCAGCACATCTCCAGACGGCTGGGACACGTGGAAAGCACGTGCTCGCTTCCCAGGCAGTGTGTATGGGGAAGAAGAGGCACAGTTTGTTATGAAATAATTCTCTCAGCACCATCTGGTTGCTTGATCCATCCCCAAAAGCCTGCTGGAGAGGACCACGCTGACCCTAAATGCAGCTTCCTTCCAGAGAGATTGCAACTGAGTGAGAATATTTTTTCTTGGTGTTAGTTTTACTTTTTTTTTTTTTTTTTCCAGTAAGAGGGAGTCAAAGAGGCACTGCAGCAACACATCTACACCAGCCCCAGCCTCTGGAGGACCCAGAAAAAGTTGTCCTGGGTTTTTCCCTTCCCCAGCCATCTGCAGCTGGCCATGACCACTGCCCAGGCGCGGAGAGGGAGGGCGCTCGGTGCAAGTCCTGGTTATCAGGAACTCCAAGGGAAAGGAATGAACCAGTGCCAAATGGCGAAGGATAAAATCAATATGGGGAGAGCTGTTATTTAAGCTTCTGAGCTCCGGGGTATTACAAACGTTGGAGAGCAATGAAATAAAAATGATACATAAAGTGACAACATCATCATGTCTGTATAACTGACGCCCTTAGCAGCTGTTTGGTCGGAACAACAGAAGTAAATCCAAATCTGTGCCTGCTGCCCAGGGCTGTCTGGCACTCCTAAGGGGGCACTTTGTGATCAGAGAGAGAGGAAATTACAGGGTCTTTATGCCAACTGGATCGTTTTTAACCTCCTTTGGTCACCATGCCCTGGAAGCCTGGAGGACCACGCCGTGAGCTCCTCACCCTGCTGAGCAGCCCATGGGCTCTTCTGGAAGAGGCTGGGTCTCTGTGGAGGTGGTGGAGATCCCACAGGGAGCCCAGGAACCTCAGGTGGCAGCGAGGATCCCTGGGCACAGGAGAGCTGCCATGGCCAGGAGCTGCCCCTTGCAGGACGCCAGTCCCTGGGCTTTGAGCCACACCATGCTGCACAGGTGGTGCTGGGGACAGATCCAGCAAACACGAAACCAGGAGGGAAAATGCTAGGCTGGCTTGCGAGGTGTCCTCTTGCTGCCTTCGAGGCTTTCTGGCACCTTCTTATCACCCTTTAAAGCTTCCCACACCAGTACAAAGCAATAACGTTTTCATTTCTCTCTTCATTGGTAGAAAAGTGAGTTTTTTTATGGCTTTCTCTGCCTCTCGATCATCTCCCCTCCTATCAACAAGATCACGAGCTCTCGGTACCGACTGCCATTCCCCAAGCTTTTCCTCCTGCCAGGGCCCATGTGGCACCTTTGCATCCCGTGGCGCATCCCATCGGAGTATCCTGGGTCCCCAGGGGAGCCAAACGGGTGCCAGGCTGGGCTGCAGGATGGTGTGGATGGGAAGCGAGCCCCAAAATTATCTCCGGGCTCTTTAGGAGGCAGAGGGACACCGCAGAGCATCCAGACCTTAAACTGCGAGAGGATGCTGCTGCTGCGCGGCGATTCCTGCTGCCACCTTAGGGAGAGCCAAAGAAATGCCAAACCCGGCTGCTCTCACAGAGCATTCAGCATTAAAACCCAGCTCCAGCAAGGCCGAGGCAGGAGTTTAACCTCCGTGCAGCGAGAGGTGCTGAGGGACAGCGAGCATGTTAACCCCGCTCCGGGCTGCGCCCCGCAGCTGCTGCCACATTAACCCGGCTCCGGGAAGGCTCCAGCACAGAAGCTTTTAGCACAGCCCCTGCCACACAGTATGGGCTTGCTGGAGCAGAGCAGCAGCTTCCCGCTCCCCCAGCACCACTTAACCTCCCCGAGATGCTCTGGGAGGTGCTGGCAGGCTCAGTGGGACATGCGGGCAGCGAGAGGAGTGGTGCCAGGTCCAAATCGATAGCACAGCCAGGGGCAGTGGGGATGAGCCAGGGCTGGCCAAGGTGCATGGGCACAGGATTCTCTTTTCTTCTTTCTTGCCTGTGTTCATCACCTTGGCACGCTGCCTTGGGGACACCTGGCATGGTCTGCAGCCCTTCTCTGCCCAAAGTGCCTTCCCCAGGCTCGTGCTTCCTCCAGCCTCTCCCACCACAGTCCCTGCAGCCCCGACACAAGCTCACGGCTGCTTGGATCCACCCCAGGGGCTGTGGTTTTCTGCCACACTCCTGCCTGCTCCCAGTTCCTAACAGCAGTGGAAATGAGGGAGGGAAAGGGGATGTTTTGGACCATGGGCTTTCTGGAAGGAGAAATGAGATGGATGGGATGGGATGGGATGGGATGGGATGGGATGGGATGGGATGGGATGGGATGGGATGGGATGGGATGGGATGGGATGGGATGGGATGGGATGGGAGCTCAGGTGTAAAACTGAGAGTATTTCTTGCTTTCTGCTCTCCCCTGCATTTGGGAAGAGGTAGAAGGGCCCCACTGCAGCCACAGCCACCGCCTATCCCACAGGTACCTCCCAGCCCACCCAGCATCCCTGGATTTGAATCCTTCCCACCTCCTCTGCCGCCCCCCTGCTGGTGCGCAGCTCCCGCCCAGGACCCCCGTCAGACGCAGCGTGGAGGTGGGCGGTTACACCACGCCTCACCCACCAGAGGTGTCAGGAGTCGGGGAAAAGAAGAAGAAAAGGGGAAAAATATAGAAGCAGAAAAACAGCCTCTGGGTTTCTCCTCTGCGGAGCAGCACGGGAGAAGGGAAGAGCTGGGGGGTTGGCATCGGAGCTTGGTGGGTGCTGGGGGGCTGCGGGGAGCACGTGGAGCAGAGCTGGAGCATCCGGAGCACGTGGAGCAGGAGAGGCTGGGAGGGCAAAACTGAGGCAGGAGCATCTCTGCCCACAGAGCTCCCGAAACCTTTACCCAGCAGCGTGGGCTTGGCACCGGAGGGTGCCCACCTGTTGGGAGCACGGGGAACAGCCGAGGAACTCGCCAAATTGCAGGCTCCCCGTAAGCAGCAGGTTAAGGCAGGTTTCCTTGGATACAGGGAGCTTTCCAGCTGTTCTGCAAATGGCCAGGAGGAAACCCCAGCCCTGCTCTGCAGAACAGGCAGGGATTTCTGCCCCGCTCCTCTGGCTGCAGGGCAGCAGGGAGGGGATGCTCGGGGCCGGGTGTTGATCACTGGTTGAGGGGCACCCACACTCATACCTATAAGAAGGGAGCAGGCTTCTTCTCGTGGTCTTCTGTCCTTCAAACCCATCCTGCTAGCCTGGCTTCAACACTCTGCAGGATGTCAAGAGACATAAAGCCCTGTGGGAAGGTGTGGAGCCAGCGACAGAGTCCACAGTGTCCCCAGGTGCTCTGGCAGCACCGCTGACCAAAGAGGGGGTGGCTGGAGAGAGGGAGATGAAATGCAAGGCGTGACTTGTTTATCTGGTACAGTGTTTTCTTCTGTTTCATGCTGCTGGTTTTCTGGAGGGGGTTAAGCTGCAGCAATGACAATCTGCATGGGAGAGGAGCGTGCCACTCCAAGGACAGCTGTCCTGGAAATCAGAGCCCAGTTGGAATGAGATTTAGCTGGCCTTCAAAACAAGGCCAGTGTTGCTGATTTAAATGAGGATGCTTCTCTCTAGTTGGAGGGGGAAGGTCCCTGTCAGATGCACCAAGTCCTGGGACAGTGACTGAGATCCCTGCTCCCGCTCCCCCAGCCCTTTCTCATTTCTGCTGCCTCTTCCCCTTCACTTCCTCGGGTCACCATTAGGAAGATGCTCAGAGACGACACCAGCAGCAACACGAGGGAAAGCAAAGCTTCCACGTCAGTGCACATGACTTGACAATGCAAATAGCTGGGGATGCACAGTGCAGAAGTATATATTATTAAGCAGTGATAAATGAATGAGTTTCCCGCACTCGCCCAGTGGTGGGGGCAGGAGGACTCAGCAAAGACCCAGGGACCCAGCAGCCTGGTCTGCTCCCTCTCTGATTCTATCGAGTGGCTTGTTTGCCTTGGTCGTCTGAAATTGATTCAATTAAGATTCCTTGTGCATTCAGGTATGATAAAACAGGGACAATTAGACCTAATAAAACTCAGATAGTTGTGTTCGACCCTTCTTGCGCCCTCTCGTTCCTTACACAACCTCATACGAGAGGCCAGGGCATGCCTGAAGGATTCAGCGTGAGGGATCGTTCAACATATCCTACCCTGGATAGCCCCAAAACCCTACAGAGGAGAAGAAAGAGACAACATGCTCCCATCCATTGACCCAGACACCAGCCCAGGTGCAGACCCTTGGATGATCAACTCATAAGGACCATCCACTACCTTGGACCATCTCTTACAAACAAGGTCTCCTGTGCACACAGCGAAGGGAAAAAGGCTACACATCATGCTTAAGGCAGGGCTTAGGACCTGAGAAGTTAGAGGGAAGGCACTGCATTTCTTCCCCAGCCCTGGATGAAGAGTGTGTGGTTATGAGCATGGCCATCAATGAACCACAAAGCCTTTTAGCATCCATTATTTGCAACTGCTGCTGAGCAAACAAATGCGACCACATCAGTCACTGGGCCCATCCCCTGCTGAGAGCAGCTCACATCAGCCATGCCTCCCCCCAAAGAGGGAAGAAAAGCTGACCCTGCGGGAGCACGGTGTGCACCCATCCCCCTTTCCTTCTGTGGGTTTGTCAAGGAGGGACGAAACGGGTTATCTCGCCTTGCCCCCTTCAAGGGGGTCTCCTTGGGCCACATCCTCCTCCCCATGTCAGCAGAGTGACCCCCACTCGTGAGGTGGGTTTGGGAGATGTGCACAACCCCACCGTGCTCCTGTCCTGGCTTTAGCATGCCAAAAAATGGGCTGTTCCCATCGCGCTCTGCTCCCCTTGGATGTTGTGATCGAGCACAACCCTGTTTGTACCCCATAAAAGGTTACAGAAGCCCCAGTCTCCTGGAACAAGGAGTCAGAAAGCAGTGCCTGCTGCTCCATGCCTGGCTGGAGTCTCTTCCCCATCCCCGTGCACACCTCAGGGGCAATTCCCCACCCGCAGCCCCATGCCCTGCCCTGACACCGCCCTCTGCAAACCTCCCCCAGCCCTGGTGGGGTGAAGGGACGAGGCTGGGGCTCAGCCCCTTGGGGTCACAAAGGGGAGCCACTCCTGGGGACATGGGGGATTCGGCTGGGATCCCAAGGGCTGGCCACACCAAGCAGACACTGCTCTCCCTTGGCAGAACAGACAGCACAAAGCCCTACAGATTCCTCTTCCCAGCCACAGATCTGCCCTGGCCTTGGAGCCAAGGCTGATGCTTTGCCAGCACGCTGGGACCCCGTGCCCCTCCGCCTTCTTGCCTGTTTAACAGACCTCCTTATTTATTTATTTTATTGCTCTGCCTCTCTTTTCTTCCCCTCCTATTGCTCACTCTTTTCCCTTTTGTCTTTTTGGTCTTTTTTTTTTTTATGAGTTGTGCTGCACTTCTTGGTAAAGCACTTTAATCCATTTTAATGCCCCAGTTCTGCTCCTCAGTGACAGCCTGGTGGTTAGTCTAATGCGTCCCGCTCACCTCGGGGTTACTAATGAGGTCACAGCGAAGGCAATCTCCAAACTGAATAATTCACTAATCAGATGCTGCAGACTCCAGTGGTAAAATTTATTTCTGACACCTAAACAGCAAATGGCTTTGTGGACACGCACGCACGCACGCATGCCTGCACACGCGCCTCTCCTCTTTTCCATTCTTCAGGGATATTTTTGGTAAATTGGGGCTGTGCCATACGTTTAATGATGGGTCTCACCACAGAGGAGCCTGGCTCATCCCGAGCCCAGGGCCAGGAAGATCTGCTGTGATGGGCAGCTTCGTTATCTACTCCGTAATGGAGTGCGATGATGAGACCAGGATCTGGGGACAAAGGCGTGCCGTGGTGGAGGTTGCTGTCTGTCTTCTCCTGGCCTTTGCCTTTGGGGAGCTTCCTGGCTGACTGCTTGGAGAGACTTGCTGCTCATCCAGACACAGGGAGAATAAGTTAAGGAGAACCAGCTAAGGAGTGCCAGGGCTAAGGGCTGCTCACCTCTGCTGCCTTGTGCTACCCAAAGAGCACGGAGTGAGTTCCCTCTTGTCCTTTTTCCATATTGAAAGCCAAGCCTGTTTTTTTGGATGTGCCACCCTCAAACACCTCCCAGAGAAATGGTAGTAATAACCCAATTAATTAGTATTGGTAATAGTAAAAGTCGCAGGGAGTCATTAATAATAATTAACAGGCAGCGTTCCTGGAGGAGGCAGCAGTCTGGGAAATTTTGCTCGTCTCCTGCAAAGCCTGAGAACAGGTGGCTGCTGTGGTGTGCCTGGTGGGTCCTCAGCACAGGGTGCGTGCTGGCAAAACCTCCCCGTGCCTTGGAGCTGAACCAACACTGCCTCGGCAGCCAGGAGGAGCTGGGAAGCCCTGGGAGGCTCCAGGCTGGATTCCTCAGCCCGGAGAGGTGAGGACACAGGGGAGAGAGAGGCACTGCAGGTGCGTTAGGGTATGGGGCACCATCGTGTTCAAGGTGGGAAATAATTCAAGCAGAGAGGATTTGAATTTGCCCAGCATACCCACACGCCTTCAGGACAGCACCCGAAGGTTTGGTTTTGCTCAGAAAGCAAACAAACAGCAAAGTCTGAGAGCAGCGGTGGAGTCAGCACTCATCCTGCGGCTGGCTCTGGCAATTACAGAGCTAAGTGCTCATTTGTGACAGGACCTGTACAAATTAGCCGTACGGCTTGGCACGTCCCTGCTCTCCTGGAGATCCAGGAGATGAGGGGATCCACAGAGCCCGTTCACGTCTGCTGGAGCCAGGGGCACCAAAGCTCCACACGGGGATGTCCAGCAGATCTGCTGGCCCCATCCCTGACACGAGCTGCTGCCGTGCAGGACCAAGTGGCATTACTGAGAGCAAGCCACAGGCTCAAGGGAAGGCAGATTGGGCTCTCACAAAGCCCAGGCAGCAGCAGGCAGGGGGTTCCCTATATATTGGTGGAGTTCACTATTCTTGGCGAGGCCAGGAAGGGGACCAGTAAAACCGCTGTATTGGACTTTCGAAGGGCTGACTTTGAGCTGCTCAGGACACTGGTTGGTGGAGTCCCTTGGGAGGTGGTTCTGAAGGGCAGAGGGGTCCAGGAAGGCTGGGCGCTCTTCAAGAGGGAAGTCTTAATGGCGCAGGAACGGTCTGTCCCCACGTGCCCAAAGACGAGCTGGCGGGGAAGAAGACCGGCCTGGCTCAACAGAGAATTGTGGCTTGATCTTAGGAGGAAAAAGAGGGTTTATAAGCTTTGGAAAAGTGGGCAGGCCACTAAGGAGGACTTTAAAGAAGTAGCGAGGCTGTGCAGGGACAAAATTAGGAAGGCCAAAGCTCATCTGGAGCTCAATCTGGCTACTGCCGTTAAAGATAACAAAAAACGTTTCTATAAATACATCAACACAAAAAGGAGGACTAAGGAGAATCTCCATCCTTTACTGGATGCGGGGGGAAACTTAGTTACAAGAGATGAGGAAAAGGCGGAGGTGCTCAATGCCTTCTTTGCCTCAGTCTTTAGCGGCAATACCGGATGTTCTCTGGATACTCAGTACCCTGAGCTGGTGGAAGGCGATGGGGAGCAGGATGTGGCCCTCATTATCCATGAAGAACTGGTTGGTGACCTGCTACGGCACTTAGATGTGCACAAGTCGATGGGGCCGGATGGGATCCACCCAAGGGTACTGAGGGAACTGGCAGAGGAGCTGGCCAAGCCACTTTCCATCATTTATCAACAGTCCTGGCTATCAGGGGAGGTTCCAATCGACTGGCGGCTAGCAAACGTGACGCCCATCTACAAGAAGGGCCGGAGGGCAGACCCGGGAAACTACAGGCCTGTCAGTTTGACCTCAGTGCCAGGAAAGCTCATGGAGCAGATCCTCCTGAGAGTCATCATGCAGCAATTGCAGGGGAAGCAGGCGATCAGGCCCAGTCAGCATGGCTTTATGAAAGGCAGGTCATGCCTGACGAACCTGATCTCCTTCTATGACAGAGTGACGCGCTGGGTGGATGAGGGAAAGGCTGTGGATGTGGTCTACCTTGACTTCAGCAAGGCTTTTGACACCGTCTCCCACAGCATTCTCCTCAAGAAACTGGCTGCTCTTGGCTTGGACTGGCGCACGCTTCGCTGGGTTAGAAACTGGCTGGATAGCCGGGCCCAAAGAGTCGTGGTGAATGGAGCCAAGTCCAGTTGGAGGCCAGTCACTAGTGGTGCTCCCCAGGGCTCGGTGCTGGGGCCGGTCCTCTTTAATATCTTCATCGATGATCTGGACGAGGGGACCAAGTGCACCCTCAGTAAGTTCGCAGATGACACCAAGTTAGGTGCGTGTGTCGATCTGCTCGAGGGTAGGAAAGCTCTGCAGGAGGATCTGGATAGGCTGCACCGATGGGCTGAGGTCAACTGCATGAAGTTCAACAAAGCCAAGTGCCGGGTCCTGCACCTGGGGCGCAATAACCCCAAGCAGAGCTACAGACTGGGAGAGGAATGGTTGGAGAGCTGCCAGGCAGAGAAGGACCTGGGAGTGATGGTGGATAGTCAGCTGAATATGAGCCAGCAGTGTGCTCAGGTGGCCAAGAAGGCCAACGGCATCCTGGCTTGTATCAGGAACAGCGTGACCAGCAGGGCGAGGGAGGTGATCGTCCCCCTGTACTCAGCTCTGGTGAGGCCGCACCTCGAGTACTGTGTTCAGTTTTGGGCCCCTCGCTACAAGAAGGACATCGAGGTGCTTGAGCGGGTGCAGAGAAGGGCGACGAAGCTGGTGAGGGGCCTGGAGAACAAGTCCTACGAGGAGCGGCTGAGGGAGCTGGGCTTGTTCAGCCTGGAGAAGAGGAGGCTCAGGGGTGACCTTATCGCTCTTTTTAGGTACCTCAAGGGAGGCTGTAGCGAGGTGGGGGTTGGCCTGTTCTCCCACGTGCCTGGTGACAGGACGAGGGGGAATGGGCTTAAGTTGAGCCAGGGGAGTTTTAGGTTAGATGTTAGGAAGAATTTCTTCACTGAAAGGGTTGTTAGACATTGGAACAGGCTGCCCAGGGAAGTGGTGGAGTCACCATCCCTGGAAGTCTTCAAAAGACGTTTAGATGTAGAGCTTAGGGATATGGTTTAGTGGAGGGCTGTTAGCGTTAGGTTGGAGGTTGGACTCGATGACCTTGAGGTCTCTTCCAACCTAGAAATTCTGTGATTCTGTGATTCTGTGATTCCCTGCCCCAGACCCCCCCCCAGCCGTTGCAGGGATGTGTGGACACAGAGCTGCCACCCCCTGCCTTGCAGCAGGGGTCAAGCACAGGCGAGTGAGCTCATCCTCGCCTGAGGCTGCCCTTTGATGTCCCCCCCGTCCCCCTGGGGCACGGGTCACATATGGCCCAAGCACAGAGCAAACCCTAAGATGCAACATGAGCAGGGGGAGAAATTCCCTCGCTGCTTCCTTTTGGTAGCACTCTGTCGCTGACCCCTTTTTGCAGCGGCGTTTCAGCAGCGCTTCTGTTTGTGGCCGGGTGTGAGGAAGCAGTAAATCCCGGTTCCAGGCTAGCACTAACACAGCGTGGAGCCAAAACGGCCTGGTGATGAAATGTCTCAGCGCAAGCAATGACCTGACGAGATGCCATCTTTTCTGGAAAAATAAAAAATAGAAAGGTCCGCCGTGAAACATCACAAGCCCCGCAGCAAGGACAGCCTGGGTCTGGCCCTGGGGAGGAGGGAAGCATGGAAAGGACAACAGGGAGCAAAATAAGGTGGGTCCAACAAGCACAACAAGGCAGCAAAAGGGAAACCTCAGGTCCTGGAGGATCCAGGAGGAGCATCCCTCACCAACTGGAGCAGGGTACCCGGGGCCAAGAGAGCCTCCTCCGAGTGCCAGGCACTGCCAGGCTCCCCGCCCCACTGCTGAGCGAGATTATGTGATAAATGATTGCATTAGTCCGGACAGCTTCTCATTTTCCTCCAATCTGGCCTGTCTGCCCTCTTAGCACGGGGCTCCTGATAGCATTTCTCCCTTCACTGACTTCATTTTTCCTGGTAGGTTGTCAAGCTGTCAGCGGGGAGGAAGACGGAGCACGGACAAGGCTGTTACCACCCGTGCGCCCGGCGCGTCCTGTGCGTCCCCGGTTCCTGCCCCAGCCAGCCGTGAGGAGGGCTCCTGGCTTGACAAGGGCTAGTTTCTCCAGAAGCAAGGATATTCCCACCCTCTGCTCATCTTCAGAGGCTTCCCTGGGCATCATACACATCTCCAGCTCCCCTGTTGCTGCCTCTGCCTCCGAGAACACCAAGGATGCGGTGAGGTTTTGGAGAAAGTAAGGGTAGAAAGGTTTTGCAGACACTGTCTAGCTGAAGATTTGTGCATTAATAACAGTCTGGGGGGCAAAATCTAGTGGCTTCTCTGTTGGGTTATGCAGGTTATGCTTGTGAGCCCTTCCGAGATGTGCAGCCACCCCTGTCCTGGTTAATTGCTGATGGAGAGAAGCAAACTGCTGGTGGGAACCACGCCAAGCTTGTTCCTTCCCTGCACTGCCTGCCTGATGTTTCTGCTGCAAAGACAAAATGGGGAGGTTTGGGGAAAATTAGTTTTTGTTCAAGTCTGCTGGGTAATGTGCAGCTTGGCTTCCAGGCGGGCGTCCCTCCTGGCACCACGGAGCTGTGCTGGAGGCTCCAGCGGGGCTGTAGCTGCCCAAGCCTGCCCCGGGGACCCTGCTCCAGGGCAGGCTCACGGTCAGGGTGCCACAGCTCCGACACTTGGCTCCAGTCCCACATAAATCTTAGGGGGATGCTGGGGCAGGATGGTGAGCTTGGGGGTTGGTCTGATTTGGGGACAAGACCAGAGGTGAGCTCTTGGATCTCTCCTGGGTCCCTTAAACCACAAAGGCAATGGTCCAGACATTGTTTTAGGCACCCTGTTCACACACATGGAGGTTTTTGAAAAAACTCAATCTTTAACTTGACTTCCATATAGAATATTATCCATTTATGGCAGCATTTTAAGTCAATCCATGCTTTCTAAACATGAAAGTCTTCAAATCCAGCAGCCCCTGGGCAGAGAAGTACCACAACATGCAGAACAGGACTCGTTCCACGTGTCAGCCCTGTAAGGGATGTTCCCCAACAGCTCCCCCGAGCTGCTCGATGTTCCTCCATTTGCTGATAACGTTGGCACCTCCTGCACACGCTCAACCCTGTGATGTGCCACGAAATCGTAGGGTGGAACATCCCAGAGCACTTTGCAAACATTGACTCCCCCTGCAAGAGGGCTGGGAAAGCCCAATTATTGCTGGTATCAGAGCACCCCTTGTTTTCCATTGGCACAAAGAGAGGAGGGACTCTCATGTCTCATTTCCCCTACAAAAAGTGCTGAAATCAGTTAATATGAGGGATTTTGTCCTTTCAATGCAGAGGACAAAGTCACCTTCCCTGTGTGGGGTGGGAGCAGCTGCTGGGGATGGGCTGAGGCAGGGCAACTGCTCTGCATGCCCGTATTTTAGGATTATACAGGGTCTAGGCAAGAGGCCAGCATGTGGAAACTGGTAAAAAGCGCCAATTTTCTCTTCAGCTACCTTCACATCCCTCACTGCACCCCCTCATTAGGTAGCCTGTTTAGCTATTTACTGCTAGATGGGCCTTTTTATTGAACTTGTCAATATTTGCATTTGCTCCCTCTGAAGCAGGTGAAGCTTGGATAAAGAGGCAGAAATCAGGTGGATCTGCACAATTTCCACACACCTCATCTCTCCAGCTTTGACAGATGAAATATAATTCAGGAGAAGAAAACCCTCAGCTAGGGCAAGGGTTCAGCTCAGGAGGAAGGTGCAGAGCTGGGGAAAATGTCTCAGAGATTAATTGCCAGGTGGGGGCAATTTCCGAGGAGCCTGAAATTTGGGGAGACTCTGGCAGGAGATGCAGAGGGTCTTGTGGGGTCCCCTCTCCTACCATGAAGGTGTTGGACCCATGGCATGGAGCTTTTATACCTTGACACCACATCTCTCCGAGAGGCTGCAAAGCCTCCCAGCTTCCCCAAACTGCATTTCTCCCCCTTGGCTCTCCGACCCATCCCCTCCACTTTGCCCCAGACAGGCTTTTCCCTTTGGAGATGCCCCCTGTGTCCTCAGACAGCCTACCAAGACGTGCCTACTGCTGGGAGGGGAGAGGGCTTCTCCGCAGGGAGCAGATCCCGTAGCTCCTGGTGCACGGCTATTTTCAGCTAATTAATCTCAGAACAAGGAGACATCAGTCACTGCGGGCGCTGACGAGGTGTCAGCCTGCTGTTGGCTGACAAGGGTTGCTTTTTCTCTCCCACTCCATGGAAACTGAGGCTTCCTCACTGCCACCAACCCTTACCCCAAAAAAATCTCTTCTTTAGCCTTCTCTCTCAATTCTTTTAGGCCCAAAATTTCCAACCATTTCCCCACTTTTTTCTCTTCCACTGGTTCAGAGCTAGGTTGGAGGAACAGCAGGTTAAGTAAGGTGACAACTAGTTCTCTGCAGCAATAACTTCTGCTCCTGAGCCTGTCAGCACAGGGGGACAATTCTCCCCAGAGATGTCAGCTACAGGACCTGCCACATGTCCTCCACCCCTGCTGGAAGAGGTGGCAGCTCCCAGATTTATGTGCTGCTGGCTCAGACCACAAGCCCACCTCCTTCCCTCCACCTCTTCCCCAGCCCTGGAGACCCACAGGACTAACCCCACCAAGACTTGCAGCCACCTGGGCACATCTGAGCAACATGGTGGCTTCTCAGTCCATCCCAAAATCTTCCTAACATGCAGGAAAAGACTTCTCCCAGCCAGGCTCCTGAAGAACCCACTTTATTTCCCATCGCAGTGTGTCTTTTGGACCCTGTGGAGTCTGAGTTTAAGGAGATGCTATCATAAAAAAAGGGAAGGAAAAAGAAGAAAAAGAAGGAAGGAAGGAAGGAAGGAAGGAAGGAAGGAAGGAAGGAAGGAAGGAAGGAAGGAAGGAAGGAAGGAAGGAAGGAAGGAAGGAAGGAAGGAAGGAAGGAAGGAAGGAAGGAAGGAAGGAAGGAAGGAAGGAAGGGAAAGAGAGAGAGAGAGAAAGAGAAAGAGAGAAGAGAAAGAGAGAAAAAAAAAAAAAAAGAGGGAAAGAGGGAAAGAGGGAAAGAAAGTTCTCAACCATTTTCTTTTAATACTTCTCTGGAAGGAGGGTTCAGCTCCCCTGGGAACGACTGATCTGCATTTTGACAGCGACTCAGGGACACGGGGCCCAGCGGACCATGTAAGTATCAATTTTGCAGAGTGGGCAGACCGTGTGTAATTATGGACCGTGCCAGGGTTTATGGCTGGAGAGAATCTCTCCAACTGACACTAAAATGCTTATGAAGTTGTTTTGAATTTTTTCCAGGAGGAAGGGATCCAACATGGACCTTCCAGGCCCCTCTTTCTGCCCTGTCCATACACCAGACCACCACATGTATGGGCTGAGCCCTGGGGGACGGGTAACCAGAAGGCGAAGGGCTAGAAGCTCCAGAAAAGCAGAGTAGGACCAACACTTCTCTCATTGAAACAATGTGAGAAGAACAAGAGATTGGGCTGAGACACTCAGCATCTCTGAATAAGAGAAGATCACAGCTCAGAGTTTACTTTGGGCCATAGCTATCAGGTGCTGAATGTAGGCAGGGTACTGGAGGGGCTGGAGATGAACCTCAGAACCTCCTGTTATTTCTCCTGTCTCTTTAGTATCAACGCTTTTTCAGGACCAACCCGAAAACCAACAAGACAAGTGCAAATACACATCTGCTCCATGAGAAATGATGTAGAAGAGGCTCTCACACTGGTCCTCACCAGGAGACTTGATTTGGGTCCCCTGACATAGGCTGAGTCAGCCTCCATCCAGCCTGGTGAAAGCAGCATGGAGAAGGTCAGCAGCCACCTCCAGGAAATCAAAGCCCGTCCATATCTTCAGCACCAAACCTGGCTGTATGGCCCCGTCTTCCTCCTCGCAGAAGCCCTCGTCTTTTATAAAAAGAACTTCGCCATGAATTACAGGGAACAAGCCATGTGAGACACCAGGCAGTCTCCTGAGAAACGTTTAGACTAAATCTAGGCTCTCCAGTGAGTCAGTAGCAAAGTAGGTGAGAAATAAAATGCTTTTAGGAAAAAAAAAAAAAAAAAAGAAAAGAAAAAAAAGAAAAAGAGAGAGAGA
Source organism: Netta rufina (assembly GCF_964035555.1). Classification (NCBI taxonomy): domain Eukaryota; kingdom Metazoa; phylum Chordata; class Aves; order Anseriformes; family Anatidae; genus Netta; species Netta rufina. The sequence goes on along the minus strand of NC_140134.1, from coordinate 14,926,007 downwards.
GAGAGACATTCTGAGAGGAAAAAAGCCCTTAGAGCAGACTTTTAATAACATGGCCATAAAACAGTGGAATGAAAAAAGGACATGAAATAACAGGATTGGTGCTATATTTTTTCTAATTTCTGAATCATCTCCTCTTCTGGGGTGGATAACCAAGCATCATGGGGCTCCACCCGTGCCCACCTCACTTAGATAGAGGTTCTCCCTCCCTGCCACCTCCTTCCCCCAGCCCTCCTCCAAACCCCTCTGAGCATCCCTCCCACCCGCGGTACCTCTCCGAGCCCAGGAGGTGTCAACAAGGCGATGCTGGCCCATGGAGCAGCCACGTCCCATTCGTGCCATTCCCAGATAGCTACCTCCATGTAGACACCCTTTGTGGGAGAAGAGAGATTTCCCTTCCAAAGTAATTACTCCGCTTGGAAGCACACTAATTAGCCTGGAACAAAGTGGCTCGAGTGTCCGCATGGGGAGCTATTGTGGAATAGCTTATTCTGTCAGAGCTATTCTGGGCAATTTCCTCTCACAAACAGGCCATGAGATTTAATTTTCCTTCTCTCTGCAAACAGATGAGAGGTCTCTGCTAACCAACCCCAAATCATCCCAGCCTTCCCTGCCAGGAGCGAGCAATGGGTGCAAACTGTCCTGAATTCTCCATTCTCCTCTTCTTGGAACTCCTAAATTCCTCCTTATTTCTTTATTTCTTTATTTTTAAGGGGCGGGGAGACATAAATCAAGAAGATTTGCCTCACCACGACTCTGGACCTGCTCCAAAGGGTGATGCCTAACCCGGCATAAATTAACCCAAACAATGGCCCTTGAGGACAATGCTGTGAGCACCCAGTGAATGCACAGAGGACTTACGCAATGCGTGTTTACAAGACAAAGGAAAATGCAGAGAGAGAGGGAAAAAAAAAAAAAAAAAAAAAAGCAAAGAAAAAGAAAAAATAAGTGGTTTAGCAAAAACAAAACAGTACTCCCTCTTAACTCGGGTTACATTTTTTTCAATAAATGTGTTACACATTTCATTAGCCTAGAATTAAATTCACTTTTCCCCAGCATATGAGATGGGAATGAGGAAGATACTGGGGCAGGAGAGAAGAAAAACCCTGGGCAAAGTGGTGGAAAGCAGGCTAGACCCATCTCTAACTGTATCCCTGGCTCAAACGTGACCTTCTTACCCAGCTTTCTGGGCATCTTCTTGACATAAGGTGTCTTCTTCATCTCCTTCTGCACACACAGGTCTTGTGGATACGGAGAGGGAGAGCAGACTGGAGGGGATGGTTTTGCTCGCACCTGATCTTCTCAACATCTGTCCCACTTTATGACAGCTCTCTTACTTAAAAATAAATCTTTGGAGAAAAAAAAATAATAATAATAAAAAAAAACACCACTCTGCAATTTGTTCCTCCAAGCCGGGCTGTTTTTCTGGCCCTGATTTTATCAGAGTGGAGACAGGCTGTCCTTGCAGAATGATTTTACCATCTTGAAAATGATTACAGAGCTGCACAATGCCTTCAGCTCCCCGTGTAACGATATTTTTATACGCTGCCTCGTTAGATCGCCGCCCGGGTTGAGAATGTTTTCAAACATCGTCTCTCCATGGCCGGCACACCACAGCACCGGGAACAGAGTGACGAATCGGAGGGAGTTCAGAGGGCAGCGGCAATAATCGGAAACCTGATTTACAAGGAAACGTTGAGAAAGCCGAACCCATTTTGTCTGGCGGGAGCGGGGGACTGAGCATCCACCCACAAGGAGCCGGGAGGGCAAGAGGCAGGTGCTGGGGAAGGTGGCTCCGAGTGTACAAGAAGGGGGGAAAAAAAATAACAAATGAAAAGCCGTAGGTGTTTTATACATTTTGTTTTCTGCAGATCTGGTGTGTATGCGTGGAAGGATCACTGCTGGAGAGGCAGGGAAGCTAGAGCCCCTAGGGAACAGCCCTGCCAAGGTGGCGATGAAGGGCTTGGGCTCCTCTCCACCCCAAACCAGATGAGGACATCCAGCCTCCAGCACCCGACTGCAGGGCTCACTGCCACCCCTCAGAGCCACGCCGGCCCCATCGCGTGTCTGGAGGCACTGACGTTATCCCTGTAAATCGGGGACACGGCATGTCGCATGTTTTTTTTCTTTTTTTTTTCCCTTTATAAATACATGTGCTGTAGCACGGCTGCACTCCGTGATCCGAGGGTGTGAGCAGCCTGTGATTAGAGGAGAGCGAAACGCTGATTGTGGGTTAATTAGCTAGGCTAATAAACTGCCTGTAGCTTCATTTGGGAGAGGAACTGTATTTCATCACACAGAAAATGGCACAGAACACGGAGAAGAAGCGTGCTTTTTCTTAGAAAGATCAAAATTCAGCTTCTGATGAGTTTTCTTCTGAAGCGGCTTTGCTTTCTTCGTGTCTTTTCTTTTTTGGTGGAGGAGAGCTAGGAAATCCCAGTGCCTTCCCAGTGGCATTTCTGCTCCCAGGTCTCGCCACAATGACTGAGCACCTTGCAAAAAGCTGTGGTGGCTTTATTGGCTCTTCCTGATGCCATAGGTGGCACCTGAGCATCCTGACACCACTCATCCCACTGGAGCTGACTGCCACCAGCCCAAAAACACACCAGACAGGGACCGAATGGGGGGCAGAGGGTAATGAAACCCTCCCACGTGCCCATGTCCACCAGTGGAGGAGAAACAACCTCGCGCCCACCTCTGTTCTGGCTGCCAAGGCGCCAGCATAAAAATAAATCCTCTCCTGTCACATTCCAGCATATTAATAATGACACTTAATAACTTCTGCCTAATAGCCTCCACGTTTCTGGAGGCATCTGTGACACACCAAGAACTGGACACGCTGCCTAAGCGCACGCAGCGTGGTTGCCCCATATGTCGTGCAGCTTGCATTAAAAAGGGAAAAAAAAAAAAAAAAAAAAAAAGGGAGAGGGACACGCAAATGGGGAAAAATGTAATGTAACTTTTAGTTGAACTTCATGTTGCTGATAAAATCAAAATCAGGGCTGGCAGCTTTGGAGATCAAGGGTCTCCTCTTTATACTGCGGATATAAGCGCTAAATACTCATGAGTATGGGCAGATCCTCAATCTGGAGGATTTGGTGAGGGTTTGAGAGGGCTTCTCTCGGTGTGCATCGCATCGCTATCCCACAGCCACGGGTGCTGCGGGTACCACGGTTGCTCAAGGATGTTTAGCTCTCATGACCGAGCCTCGACTGTGCCCAAGCCATGCCTGTGGCTTGCTCCCGTACTGACAAGAGATCTAGCCCTGAGGGCAGCTAAATAGCACCATGTTTTTTGGGACCTGGCACAGGAGGGCAGTCAGGCTGCTCAGGCATCCCAGGGGGAATGCTGGAGGCCAAGGTGCCCAAGGCAGGTGAGAAAAGGGGATCTCCTGGGAGGGGCTCAGGTGGAGGCAGTGGCAGGGGAAGCACCTGGAAAGGTCCCCCCAGGCCTTGGGCTTTGCCTCCCCCATTTGCAGCCCCACTCCTCTTGGCTGGATTTCCACCACGGGTTGTGTTCCTGGCTCTGCTCACTGGGTAATTAAAAACACTTGTTTGAAAAATAACAAAAACAAACAAACTAGGAATCAGTCAGCCCTCCTCGGTCAGGACTGCTCCGAAGCAACCAGCAGCTACAAGCGCAGGGAGACTCTGATTCCCAGCCTGGTTTGGGGTGAAGGAGAATCATCTTCCCCATGGAGATGAGGATGCTATTTCCATTTTTCAGGGAGTCAGAAACCCCTTCTGCATAAGTTCCTGTGCTTGTTAGAGAAGAACCAACCCAAAGTGACTCACAGGCGTGCACGTCCCGGAGGAAGGCCACCCCATGAAACCACACTGCCATTTTCTGCCTGGCTCCGATTGCCCCAGGGGGAATTTTATCACCTAAACCCTACACGTGGGCTTCAGCCACCTAAATCTCCTGCCTAGATGAGGCTATAGAAACAGTGGTGATGGAAATGGAGGAGGGGGGACAGGACGGGACGTGTTCAGACATGGTGATCCAAGATTCTTCCATCAAAACCCTTCTAATTGGGCATTTACCTAAGCTGCATTCTCCGCCACACAAAGCCATTGCTTAACGCAGTGCATACAGTGAGACAATTGCCTTTTTATTTTGCTGGTTATTATTCCTCACTGGAAACAGAAAGAAAAAGCTATCACTCTGTATTTTTTATCAGGTTTCAGCCACTCTGGCTGATGTTCAATAAAAGAAAAGCTATCTCTGTTAGAGATGAGTAGCCCTTTACAGAGCAGTCATTGCCTACAAAGTAACCTTTAAGCACCTGGCTGTCTCTTAAGTTAATACAGGTAGAGGATGGAGAGGAAGTTACAGTCACTTCTCCCTGTTTGAAAAATGCAGCTATTCCTCCTAAAATCCAGCAGCCAGCCGCACGCGTTGATTGGTTTCGTTGATGTTGTCATTCCCAGTTTTCGTGAAATCACGGCACAAAGTGGCGTGGCGAAGCCCACACATCCCACCCAGCGTCCCTGCAGCACCTGCTGCCCTCAGGGATCAGCACCAGGCTCCACGATGGCCAAGAAAAAAGGAAAATCCATGTGTCACCCACTGCCCTGCTCCATGCACCTCCATCCCCATGGGTACTGCAGGGACAAAACCCCCATGGCTTTGCTGCGCTGGCTCTATGGAGAATGGGGAGCACTGGACAAAAAACTCAGCCCGATCCACGGCTGCATCCTGCCTTAAGAGGCTCAGGATTTAAGGTCCCCCCGGCACCCACCCTGTAAGTGACAAGCAGCTGTCAGCAGCTCGCGGGGGGCTCCGGCTGCCTGCAAATTTCCGCATTAAAGCTGTAAGCTCTCATGCCTCACTTGGGACCAATAAAACAGGATAGGGTAGAGGCTGTCGTGATAAATGGGGCATAAATCACACCTCCCCCTGCCCCCTCCCCTGCCAAGGGGGGTGGTACATCAGACCCCCCCCCGGGCCCCGCTTCAGTATGCCCCGACAGGTCCTCTCCTGCCTGTGCAGTCAATTAGGACTTCATCAGAAATCAATTTGCGAGGCCCAGCTGAGATGTACCTATAGATCAGGCGATGCCAAGTGATTATTACGCTAATGGAATATTCCATTGATTAATTGAATATTTAAGTCCTGAAATGTAAGCCCCGCTGTCTTACCCGTGCCTCGCTCCCGAGCCGAGCAGCTGAGACACCGCACTGGTGCGAGGAGCCAACCTCCAGCCTTGGGCTTTTTGGGGTGAAAGGCAGAGGGTTTGGTGCCGATCACACAGGGGGTGTTTTTCCCATCTGTGACAGAGTGCCCTGAGCTGTTCCTCATCCCTGGGACAGCAAGCATTGTGCCCTGTGTTTTCTGGCACAGGGTGCTTGGGCGCCTGTCCTGACTTCTCCACGAGAGCCCCGGGGGTGGCCAGGTGCCTCCTGCGGGGGGCTCCCAGTTTACTGACTCAGTGAAACACCTGTGTAAGTGCTTTGCTGGACGAGGGCCATAATGACCGAGAGAGAGAAATGAGATAGAGACGGGGAAGGAGGGAGGGATGGGGTCAGGAAGAGGAGGAGAGGTGCACTGCAGCTGGAGGAATCATCACGGGAGGGCCAGCAGTGGGTTAAGGGATATTCCCCCTGAATTGTATTACACTGGAACTCAGCAGAGAACTATTAACATCACGAGCAAGAGAGAGGGCTCCTGACCTCCCCACAGAGCTCCCACACCAGGCAGGGGGCTCCTTCCACAGCTTGAAGTGTGCCCATGCCCAAACCCTGTGGGTTGGCTGCTGGAAGCAGCAGCCACCCAACCCAGCAAGGTGCCCAAAAAACTGGAAAGGAGCATGTGGAGGACAAACCCTGTGCCTTGCTCCTGGCTGGAGAAGATTGGGTGACCCCTCTGCACCCCAACCTCACAGCTGCATCCCCCTCAGCATCACTGGGGCCTCCCCATCTCCCCCATTGCCCCCAAAGCGTATTGGGGTCTTTGGCCTGAGCAGTAGAACATGTCATGAGAAGCGGCATTTCCCCCCTTTATTTTTTTCCTCTGAGCAGGAAGGTAAAAATAAATGGAGAGGAAAAACAAGTATTGATGGAACAGCTGGGAGGGAGAAGAGAGCCTTTCGTCTCGCTGAGAGCTCTGACCTTTCAGCAGGAGCTCCAAGAAGCCTCCCGGAAAGCTGCCTCGCTGGTGTTTGCTGCGGGTGCAGCGCTGTGAGCTGTCAGCCCCTCGCCAGGGGATAACACTGAGACGTTCATTAACCTGCAGTCCCCAGGTGCCCTGGAGAGCCCAGGAGCCTGGGAACTCCCTGCTGGTGAGATCAGGTTCTGAAATCCCGGTCCTCCCAGCTCATCCAGGACTCACAGCCCATCCTTGCCAGGTCCCGGCCTTGCCAGGTCCCTGTCCTGCTGACACAGAAACTGGAGAGGAGGCAGAGAATGGGCTCGTCCTGTTAGTAATGGAAGGACGAGATGCAGAACGATGGACAACCCACCTCATCTGGGTGGCCTGCGTCTCCTTTGACCTCCCCTTAAGCAGAGGGATGCAGGAGTCCCACAGCAAAGAGATTAGAGCAGAAGATGGACATGCACTGGGGGAGGCACAGCACCTCCACCTCCCGCTGTGCAGGAAGCAGAAATTCTTTGGTGAGCCCCAAAACACAGCCCCTGGGGCAGGAGGCGAGGCAGGACCAGCAGCTGGGTCAGTGCCAAATACCACAGCTGAGTGAAGCAGTGGTCAATGCCCACGTGCTTGTGAAGAGAAGAGAGAAAATCACCAGGACTGGATTTTCTTCCTCCCTCCTGCCCAGGGATCCCCAGCTCCAAAGCCAGAAGACGGGGAGAAAAGCGGAGGTAGCGAAACCATGGCATGAAACACAAGGAGAGTCCAGGTTAATAAATATTTCAGGCTGACAACTATTCCTATCCTTGGGAGTTCATTCATCAGGCTCCCAGCACGGCCTCCACGTCCCAGGACCATAAATACCAAAGCCTATTTTAACAACGCCTTTTGGTGTGGCTAATACCAAAATCACACCAAACTTTTCCAGCCCAGCCTATACCCTTGGTTATTTCAGTGTAACATATAAAAGGCTATATTCAAATATTCCTCTGTTGTAATTACAGCCCCTGGCTGTGTGGAATCCACCCGTAAGCTGATTGCACCTTGTTTTGATATGATTCCAGACAATGACAACAATTTGGAGACAATGGCAGGCATTAGTACCTCAGCCATACACACAGTCCCCATTCCAAACGTCTGCTGGTGGAGGGAGAGTCTGATCCTGAATCAGGAAAAGATGCTTGTCAGGAGCAGGACTCATGGGATTAGCTTTTGGGCAGTATTTCATAGTTTTTCCTTAAACTAGTTACGAATGGCTGGGTTGCCCCGTTGCTACCCCAGGCAGGTCAAAAGCCCCAGTCATGCACCAGGAGCTTTATGCTGAACACCTCAGCAGGAGGGAACCAGAGCCCTTCACTGAAGCACATCTCTCCCTGCCACCAATGGCACAAAATGACAAAGAGGAAACTTGTTCTGCTCCTTTCTGTCCCACAAATAAATTCAGCCCCTTACACCAGCCCCAAAGTGCAACACCCCAACACCAACCAGGCTCCTCTGCTCCTACCTCCAAGCACCATCTTGGTCTCCAGCTCTCCAGGCAGAGCCCTTGCCTACCGGGCACTCTTAAGCACCTTTCATTCATGAATTAAGTCCCTGACAGCCCATATCTCAATGATCAATATGTTTGTTTATTAGCAGCAGCTGCTGTGTTTTAGCAAAACGGGAGGGCTCCAGCAGGAGCAGCGTGCTCTAACCACAGCGCAGGGCTTGGGACGGGGAGGAGAAGGACCTCCTGATGGCAAATGGGAGCCAGGCTGGATAAGATTTCACACTAATGACCCTTTAATTGAAATCACTGCTCGGGACAGATTGCTCAGCTCGGGGAGAGCTGCGCTGATGGCTCCCGCTTTGGCCACTCCTGAGACAAAGCCATTAACTCAGGAGCAGTGAACAAAAGCAAGTGAGGGGGATATGGGGAGGCCATCCATCGCCAGCACAGTTGATCTGCGTGCCCAAGAAGCCCAGGCCAGCAGCTGGTATAAATGGAGACCTGCACAAAGGGAGGAGAGGGCGTGTGGCTTGCTGGATCTTCTGCTTTTTCTGCAGATCCGGGCTGGATGCAGCCCCTCCTTAGCCCCGTGTGCTGGTCCTGTGTGCTTAGGAAAGAGAAAGAGGACATCTGGGTCTCCTCCCTGCCTCTCAGTGTGGCCATAGCCTATGCTATGTGTTTGTTTCACCTTCCTCACAGTCTCACTGCATGGGTATTGCAAGGCAGCAATGCCTGTCCGCCCTAATGCATCCCAGGCGGTGAGATGGACATGGAAAAGGAGGAGCTGGGGAGAAAGGAAAATCCTGGTCCCCTTTCTTCTTCTGCAAGTGAAAAAGCAAATTCCCTCCCTGAGGTTCCTTTTCACTTCACGTCCCCTGCCATGGTAGCAGGGCAGCATCATGCAGGAACACAGGCAGGGCTGGCCCTGGCTGGACTAGAAGGGTTGGCACATGCAAACACCCCAAAATATCCACGTGAGATTTGAGAGGCAAGGGTTTGCACCGTGCCAGCCATGCACCTGAGCAAGAGCGCGCTGCTCCTGGGTGGCAGAGAGCTGCAGGAGCTGCTGCAGGAGCTGCCCACCACCTCCAGCAGGGAACCTCCCTGTACCCCGCACCGTTCGTGCCCCAAGGTGCTGACGAAGCCAGGTTTGTCAGAAGCAGGCAGCTCTTCTGGGCCCGTTTGTTAAGTGGAAATGTTGATGTGCGTCTCTTGCGATGCAAAGAGAAGTCTGAGCGCACAGAAAGGAGGGTTACGGACCTGCTCTGAATGCATTTATTATTCCCATTAATTACTATGCCTGCTAAAGAGGACCAGCTGTTCTAGGAGGCTGTGGTACCAATTTATCAGGAGAAGATTCCAACAGAAGTCACAGAGTTTTCCTCTGAACTTGGGAGGATGGAAGATGGAGGTTTTTTAATTAGAACTTGTTATTAATGGGAACGTAGCAAATTAAAAATAGTCTCCCTCCCCCCTCCCTATTATACGGAGCTCTGATCTCAATTAGAAAGATCAGGGACTAACCATTGAATGGGAATTACTGAGATGAAAACTGATTGAAAGACAAAAAGCGAAGACGGAGGCATCGCGGGGAGAGAACGGGGACGGGGAACAATGAGCGGAGGCTGGCGGAGGCTGCGTGCAGCTGACGGGGGCAGAGGCTCAGCCAAGACCTGTGGCTTTCTGCCTCCCCCTGCAGCAAGGACAGCCTCTGGGGATGGCTGTGAGCAAGAGTCCTTTGCAGCATCCCATCCCACCTCCTCCCATCTCCCCCCACCATCGCTGTAGGACCCCTGGCTCAGTTTGGGGGCTCCGCGCCCCCACCTCTGCCCTCCTGCAAGCCATCAGCCCAGGGTCCTGCACCACCTCCCTGGGCTCATCCTGCTCTATCCCAAACCCAGGAGCCCCGAGCTCAGCAGGACACCATCCCGTTGCAGGTGCACAGCATGGGTTGGGCTGAGGCTTTGAGATCTGTTTGCTTTTACCAACCTGAGCCGTGCCAGGCTGACCAGACCCATCTCCTACATGAAAAACTCCATTAATTACTTCTTAACGAGAACCTCTGCTACTTCTCCTCGTCCTTCTCCGGACACCTGAGGACCAATGCCCCTGTCTTTCTTCCACGCCATATTCTGGGGCAGGCAGGGACCTTAGGCTGAAATTACAGCCTTGCTTACTAATTGCTGCATGTTCTCTCTCCGTAGGTATATCATTGCCAGCAATTAGTGCAAAATCCTTTCCCACTCTTGTTAAGTTCCTGTGCTGCAGTTAAATACTCCCAGATCCCATTTAAATGATTTCAAATGCAATTCATTCTGGCTCGTTAAATAATTCCACAGCAGTGTTTGTCGTCTTCTCTCTGTTTTCCAACAGCCACTTTCTCCCAGGAAGAGTGCGACAACTGAAGAACAGAGAGGAAAGGGAAAGAGAGAGGAAAACTGAGAAATCTGGCGTCCGTCCTCTGCACGTATATTTTCTCTTATGTTTACCCTCTCTTCTCCAGCCATGACTTTCCTGGTAGCTAGATTTTGTGGGGGTCCACGTGCTGGTAACGGGCTGCTCAGGTCCAGCAGGGCTTGCCTGGAGGAGCCGTGCAGGTGGCTCTGTGGACATCTGCTGTGTTTCTCCCACTTCTCAGCCTTATCCCTTCTGTCCCTCCCCTTTTCTAGCTTCCACCCCACACCCCCTGCTGCTGGCCCAGCATCCCAAGGCACTGCCCACCTCACCCAGAAGAAACCCTTCACCTGTGATACCCCATTAGTTGCAGGTGCCGTGGAGAGGAGCAGCCAGGCTGAGCTCTTTGCCTGCCATCTCCACCCAATGTGACATCCCACAGCCTTCAGTCACAGCCGTGGGGTCCTGTCCTAGGACCAGGGCTGCCCCTCGAACACAGCCCTGGTGTTGTCCTCCCCAGCACGGCCGCGCTTCATCACCTTTTGGTTTCATTTCCTGGCAGTGCTGCCAAGTCTCAGGTGTCCACTGCAAACTTCCCAATATTTAGTGTTTTCCTTAAATCTGCAGCTCCCCAAGACAGGTGATTCAGCAAGGTTCAGCTTCCAGTTTACACAGAGAAAGAAAAAAATAAAAAGGAAAAGTTCTAATTCTTGTGGCTGGGGGGGCGAGAATAAATAAAAGCTGTGAGTGGTATTTGAGTACAACCTACTAGTTCCAGAGCCAGAAGGCAAGGGAAAAAAAAAAAAAGAAAAAAAAAAAAAAACAGGATTTAATGTCATTGCTTGAATTTGGAGACAAGGCTCCCGAGCTCTGAGCATCAGGGGTCAGCGCCACGGCGTCGCTGTGCCCCTGTGCTTGACAGGAGGAGAAGGAGCCAGGCTGGCAACCTCAGGCTCACCAGCAGGGAACAGCACCCCGTCCATCAAGAGTATCCAAATGCCCACTGCAATTCCAGCAGCTCCTTGTTCCCTCCTGTATCCACGTGAAATGCCTGAAAACGCTGACCTGCTCCCACCAGGGATGCTAGGGGACGCCGGCTCCGTGCGCACCTCTCTGCAGTCCTCGAGTCCTGGGGGTCCCAGCCTGCGGAGCTGTGAAAAGGTTGCAAGCAAAGCAATTTCCTTCCTGCCACTCAGCAGTCTATTGTCGGCGATGAAAGGTGCAAGAAGAGAGCGCTGGCACCAGGAGGGCAGCTCCCAGGCTGCCTGCACAGAGACGGAGAGAAGTTCACGTGGGCAGAGGCATTCACAGGGTGCAAAACTTGGCTTTGTGTTTAACTGTGTTTGTTTGAGGGTTTCAGAATGAATTTCAGGAGCACGGATGAGCTCCTCGAGCCGCCTTGTACCCAGGGCGGAGCACGGCTTTGCTCCCAGCCGACGATCCTCCAGAAACATTTGATGAGAAACGGGACTTTAGTTGGAAGGGAACGAGGCACCGAAAGAGATGAAAGCGAGTTTCAGAAATGTCACGAGAGCATTCACACAGCAAAGTTTGCTGCTGAAAATTAACTCGAGTGGCCGCAGACTGGAGGCTGGGATGCCAGCTCAGTGCCAGGCAGTCACGGGACGGTCCTGAAAAACACCTCTAAAATAAGTGGGGCGATGGAAGGGAAATCTCCGCCTGAAAAATGTGTGTCCCCATCTGTTAAACAATATTCAGGTGCTCCTGCATTTACACTTTCTCCAGATTTATGCGGCGGTGGCTTTCGAAGGCAGATTGTCTATGAGAAGAACAGATGGAGGGAGCAATCCTCCCATCCCAGCTCTGCTCCAGGACTGAAGAAGTTTGTAATCTGCTTCTTGTCTGCCGAGCCAAGGCTCCAAATGAAGCCCCCTCTGCTCCAACACGCTGGGTAGCTCAGGAACCTGTGGCAGAGCACAGAAAGCCCTGTTTTTCCTCATCCCTTTCTGCAGGTTTTTCCATCAGGTCCTGTGCTGTGGACACAACAACGGTGCCAGGAATTTCTGTGTGAGCACCAAGAAGATGGGGCAAAGGGAGCGGGGCAGCCGAGAGCAAATTTCCTGCCTCCCCACAGGTACGGCAGAGCACTTTTCCAGATGTCTGCCTGCTCCCCAGGCTTCATGCCACACGGGTGAGCGAAGCCTGCCGGGCTCATCAGCACCGAATTTGCTGCAAAATGGGAAAAATCATTTCGCAAAAGCAAAATAATCCCCAGTCGTATCGGCATCCCAGCTCTCCATCTCTCTGTTTCCTCTCTCTCTGTTGACATTCAAAAGGAAAACAATGTGATTGTTAATTACAAACTGTTTCGAATGCATGCAAGAGACTGTTTCAGAGCCAGAGCCAGCCTGAGGCAGGAAGGCTGGGGACACGACGTGTGCCGAGCTGCTTTAAAGGGCAGCAGGTTCCGCTGCAATTAATGCTGATGCAATCACCGTGCCAGACACCAGGTGGAAACATCACCTTGCGTAGCTTCCCACCCATCTCTTTTCTACCTACCCGGCTTCCCTTCGGGCTGAAATACCAAGGGAGAGCTTTGCATTTCAAAGATGTTGGTGCATTAGGGATGTTGTGATTCATGAGCTGTCCATCAGCATATCGGCGTGCCAGTGCCCACAGATAAACCAGCAGCCCCTACTGAAAGCCTTATGCTCGTCTTCTGCTGGCAAGTCCAAGGAGCAGGGAGCACGGATGGGATTGAGGACCCCAGCCCAAGGCTGGCAACTCAGCCCCTGTCGGAAGAAGGGCAGGGCTGGAGCTGGGTGCACCACTTAATGCTCAAATGTGTTGTTTTGCCCCAGTCTGGATGATCCTTTTAATCCCTTCATGGTCCATGGGGTGGCACAGTCATGGACAGATGATGGTGTATGGGATGAAAGAGAGCTGTAAGCACAGGAGAGGGTTGGGATATGGTAAAAATGTAAAATATGCAGGTATGGAGTGGTGTGCACAGTGCCTTGTGTGTGCCGGGCAAGGGTGAAACAGGTTCAGGTGCAGCCACAGGGACACGTGTGTGGCACACACAGAGCAGACCCGGGTGTGTGGCATGAGGACAGCTGTGAAGCAGCAGCTCGGGGCAGAGAGATGCTCACTGGGTCTGGCACTGCCCCTGTGCACGGTGTGCTCTTGCCTTGCACGCAAAACCCCTGGGCCAGGAGAGGGGTGGCAGGGACAAGTATGGGTGGCGGAGAGGGGAGGAGAGGCAGAGAGGTTTGTGCTTCCACCTGCTCCCTGCTCTGCCGTTCAGAGGCCCCAGGCTCGGCTGGGAGAGGCTTTGGGGAGCAGTCCCCCAGAGGGCAGCTCTTGGGAGACCTTTCCTCAGCCCCCAGAAGAGCCTGGAGCAGGCAAAGGGGTGTGAGCCCACGCACGGGCTGCAGGGTGCCAGGACAGCGAGGAAAAGCAGAAAAGTCCCGAAGGGCTCCACAGAGTGAAGGGAGGCTGGCCAAGCTGTCTCCTTCCCACCTCTTGCAAACTGCTCAGAGGGGGGCGTTCCTTTGCTCTGAGACCCCCCAAGAGCTCTCACCCACCCTGTGGGTGCCCTTTTCCCCTCCTGCCCTGCTTCCTCACCCACACCCCAGCCACCGCTCAGCCAAACCGCCCGGGGTGCTTTGCTGTCCCCTGCCCAGCTCATCCCCAGCTTTATCCCCCTGCACCTGGCTCCTCCTCCCCAAAAATGCTGCCCAGGAGCAGCACAGCTCCCTGGCAAACCAAAATCCTCCTGCACTCCTGCTTCTCTCCCTCCCCAACCCCATCCACATGCCCGGCACCTTCCCTCCCCGCAGCCCCCCATCGTGCCAGTGGTGCCCCCACCTCCACCACCCCAGCAGCCTCCCCGAGCCCACCGCCACCATTTCGGCCCCCCCAGGAGAGGGACCAGGGGTGGCCGTGGCCTCTCTCCGCGTTGTGGCTGCGCTCCTCTTCCTCCTCCTCCTCCTCCTCTGCTCGCAGCCTTCCTCCCTCCCTCCCACGGGAGCGGTGACTAATGCCGCTCGCGCACGCTCCTCCGCGGCGTGCATCATCCCGCGGGGGTGTGCGAGGGTGAGGAGCGGGCGCAGGCGGAGGAAAGGGGGGAGAGCTGGAGCCGGAGCGTGAGACGGGCTGGGGAACCTGCGTGGGGGCTCGGGGGGGGCAGCCCGGGGGATGCATGCAGGCAGCAGGGTGCAGCAAGGGTTGGGGATGTCCAGGTGGTGCTTGGAAAGGGAACGTGGTTCATAGGGTGGTCGTCGTGAGGGGGGTGAACGTGGAGGAGGTGGGAGCAGGGGAGCACTGGGAAGAGCACGCTGCTCGTGGTTTTATTGGGATCAGGTGAGAAAGGGGGAGTGGGGGGTCAGGGAGAATGGCTGAGGGTAAGGAGGAGACAGCGGGGTGGCCCCGCACTGCCCCGTGTCCCTTTGGTGGGCTGCTCCATCAGCCGGGGGTGTCAGACCTTCAAGAAAAGGAACTGCCCCGGGCAGGCACCTCAGGGACCTTTCCTGCCCCAGCTGTCCCAACAGCCCCAGTCCCCACACAGGGCAGTGCCTTGGGCACCTGGGGGACACAGGGTGCCGAGGGATGCGGGATGCTGAGGGGTGCGGGAGGCAGCCCCAGAAAGCCAGATCCACACAAATTCTCAACCCAGCCAAGGAAAACCGCACCGCACTGAGGTTTTCTCTCACCTGCAGTGGCCCATCCAGCCTCGGGTGCCTGTGTGCCTTTTACCTGTGCACGGGTGCTCCCATGGGGACCTTGGAGGCTGCAGGACCGCAGCCAGGGCCGCCCTTGCTCCCTGGGGTGACCGCAGCCAAGATGATCTCAGGTTTTGGCTACAGGATGGGTACCAGATCCCCAGCTACAGCCACCCCCCTGCTCCCGGGACATCCAGGAGCGAGACCCTTTGCCCTCATCCTCGTCACCCTGCTGAGGGGAGGCCGGGAGGCTGCGGGAGGGAGGCCGTGCGCTGCGTTTAAACAAGCCGGGTTTAACACGGCTCCGTTTTCCAGGCACAGGGGGGTGGTTTTTCTTTACAAGCCCACTTAAGAGCGGAGGAAGGCTGCAGGGCCGGCATCCCAGCGGGCTCCGGCGCCCCGCGCTGCCAACCGCAGCCCCGCGAGCCCGCGGTAATGGCCTAGAGAGAGGGGGAGAAAGCCAGAGCCGTCTGCTAATGCGAGCGGAGCAGACAGAGCTGCCTGCCCCTCCTCCTCCTCCTGAGCCCTGCCCAGATGAGCAGCCTGGATTTCGGGGCACCAGGGGGGCTGGAAGGGGATGGGGATGGGGTTAGGGATGGGGATGGGGTTATGGAAGGGGATGGAGAGGCAGCTGGGGTGGTGGGTACGATAGGAAAGGCTGTCACTGAGAGTCCGGGTGGCAATGTCAGGGAGCAAGGGAGACCCTCCTCACCTTTCCTTCTGCAAACTGGTGTGCTAGCAGCCACAAGGTGCCTGCACAGACCCTGCACAGGGTCAGAAATGCCACGTCTGCCCAGCACGTCCTCAGGGCTGAAGGCTGGGAGGTCCCTGAGGTCCCTAGCAGGTGAGGCTGGCTGCAGAGGACAACCTTTAGCAGGTCTGCTTGTCTGGAAGGAAGCGGGGTGCTGCCTGGTGCCACCTCGCAGCAGGTTGCACCAAGTCCCCGTCACTGACAGGAGGCAGGTTCAGTGCTCACAGCCTCGGTGCTCCTTTTTGTCAGCTCCTTTTTATCCCCCTCAGATGGGACAGGGATGGATGCAGAGCACAGGGCGCAGACATTCATTGCCCAGAACCTGCTCAGCTCTCACCAGAGACGCCCTGGGATGGTTTGGGTATGCTGAAAGTGTCCAGGCCTCTGTTTGCAAAGTTCCCAGGTGCAGCAGTTGGCAAATATTGAAGCAGCAGGTCAGCATCTGCGCTGACTTGGAGAATTCCTCAAGACCCAAAAAATCCCCGGAAACCTCACACCCCATCACCAGCCTGGTGACCACAGGAGGCGTGAGCCCACAGCGGTGGGGATCAGTGCCATAAACCATCAGCAGCTGCTGGAGCCCCAGGCAGCAGGTTTCTCAGAGGGTCCTGAGCATTTTTGGCACCTCCAGACACAAAAATTGGACTCCCAGGAATGCCCCATCCTGGGCTGCCCCACGCCTCCATCCATCACACCGGGGCAGGCTCCTTGACCACCCCAAGGGTCTCAAGGCTCCTGGCAGCCACAAAGCCCTTTGTCAGCTCCTACAGGCAGGTCTCTGCTCCAGGCTGAGCCCCTCAGCACCAGGCGGTGGTTTTGGCATTAAAGATGGAGCAGACACTGCCTGCAGCTCAGCGGTGCTGTGCAGGGACTGCTCGCAGGGCTCTGCTGCTGGCCAGGTCCCCTGCTCGGACAGCATCCACCAACAGCCCTGCTCCTGGAGGTGTGAGCACAGGTTTGTGTCAGCTGGTGGTATGAGGCTGAAATGAAGACAAATGAGAGCAGAAGGAATGAAAAAAAAATGAAAAAGAAAAAGAAAGAAATCCCTCTTCAAAACACATTTGAACTCGGGATGAAAAAACAACTCGGCAGCGAGGGTTTCTTTTCTTCTCCCCAAACTTCAAGAACTCAAATGTGGGTGTGAATATCACTTTAAGGATTTATAAAATGACACATGGCCTCACCTGTCAGCATGCCAAAATCTGAATGTCGGTTTTAATTACACCGAATATTTTACTTTCTTATGCAGAGGCATAATCAATTATCTTATTTAAAGGCATTACGATAATGTGTGTGTAAAATGGAGCCATTCCCTGTATTGCATTAGATTCTCTAATTATAGGAGAATGTTTGGCGCTAAAATGTCAGCCTGTCATCTGGCGGGTGTGTAATTCATGATCTGCATTCGCCGGCGCGGATGGAACTGACAAAAATTGCATCCATTCCCTTCCACAGCTTTGGCCTCAAATTTGCCTGGTCTGGAAGTGACAAATCCCCCCCGCCCATCAGTACTGAATACAGAAAGTCCTGTCCCACCACATCCCATCTGATTCCATCTCATCTGATCCTATCTCATCTCATCCCATCCCACCCCATCCCACCCCACCTCATCCATCCCACCCTACCCCATCCCACCCTATCCCATCCCATCCATCCCAACTTATCCCATTCCATCCTATCAATCCCAACCTGTCCCATCCCATCCATCCCGTCCCATCCCATCCCATCCATCCCAACCTATCCCATTCCATCCTATCAATCCCATCCCATCCCATCCCATCCCCAGCATTGTAGGGACCTGACTTTGAACAAGTGCTTCCTACTAGTGGGTGTTTGTAGCAAAACCTCAGTGTGCCCGGAGGACACGTGTGAAGCACATCCCATGCTCTGGGCGAGCACAGCACCATCAGGATGTGTCCAGCACCACCCTCCCACCCCTCCTGGTGGGAGAAGCCAAGGCAGGAGCGGCAGCAGGGCAGCACGTGACTGCAGAAATCATCGGGGACTCTTATCCGCCCTCCTCTGAATTACTAATAACGAGCCCCCTCCAACTCCCTGCTATTAAAGCAGAGGGATTAGATAAAAATAGTGCCTGTTTCTTGGGAGCCCAGCCCTTTCTGTAAGCAGTACCCACGTGGAAGCCGCCCAGAGGCTCCCCTCCTGGTTCCAGTTAGCTGGGTTCTGCAGGGCAGCTCCTGGTCCCGTCCGTGCTGTCCCCTCGGGGTCAGCAGCCATGCGGGGCAGCAGGGGAAGAGGAGCCCCTTTGGAACTGGGAGAAGGAAGGGTTTGGATATTTTTTTTTTTATTATTATCCATTAATTATGCAGCTTCTGAAGTGAGGGAGGAGTATGGCACTGGATGCCGTCAGCCAGCACTTTTAGAGGGCAGCCCAGGGGGTGACGAAGGTGAGATCTGGAACCTGGTGGTGGTGATGCACACAGGACAAGGGGCAGCGAGGATCTTCACCCTAGGCATGGCACCTCAGCAGCACTGTGACGAAGAGGATGGTCCTGATGATGAAGAGGATGACCCCAAAGAAGAAAACACAGGACCCGGGTGTGCCCCTGGGCTCTGCTCATCGCCCCTGCATTATCCCGTGGAGATGGCAGCCCTGGCACCGCTTCCACCTTCCCTGGCTCCCCTTGGCACAGGGGTTTCATAATGGAGGCATCCCAAAGCTGCCAAGGAGCCGCGTCATGCCATTAAGAGGCTTATTAAAAAGTGATGCTCCGATTTAACACCTATTAGCCAGCACAGCGCCCTTCCTCTGCGCGGGGGAGCCTGCAAATGGAAGCCCCAGCTCCCAGCAGAACCCTAAGTGGCCGAGTTTAACTTTATGGCTCCAATTAGAGGCAGCGCTAAGGCAGCCCCGGCGCTGTGGGTTTATTAACACTCGTCCAGGAATAGGCTCGGGCAGGGCTGTGCCAGCCCTGTGCCCTGTGCCACCGCGGTGCCACATCACCGCCGGGGCACGGCGCAGGAGCAGGAGGAGAGCAGCCACCTTCCCACAAAATCTGGAGCTGCTTAAACAGCCCTGCTTGTTCCGGGATGTTTACAGGCCATTTTTGCCTAATAAAGTCATTTTTTTTAGCAGCTCACATCACCCTAATTGCTTGTCACAATAATGCGAGACAGCTCCCATGTGCTGCGCTCGCAGGGCCAGCAGGAGAGGTGCGGAGATGTCCTACAGCCCCGCAGCTCCTCGGGCACAGCCCCATAGCCACCTCCATCCCAGCCCCTGCACCCTGCAGCTCCAGCACACCTCGGCAGGGCCCCACGGGGTGCAGGGGCAGGAAGGAGGGTGATGGAGGGGAACAAATGGGCTCAGAGGATGGAGATTTGGTGTCGGGCGTTCCCAGCCCCAGCGCTCAACGGGATTTCCCCATGCACCTGTGCTTTCCCGTTTCCCTATCACAGCCCTATAAATCAGCAGCCCCTGCATCCCGGTGATGGGATGGGAACAGCATTTTGGCATCTTGCTGCTGCCCCAGGACTGCAAGCCTCACACTCAGGTGTCTGTCTGTCCTGCAGCTCCTGGCCAGACAGACACCCAGCCCTGAGCCACCAGGCAGGGCCAGCTCAGGAGCTGGTTTCAGAGCTCACCCCCAGCACAAATCCAGAGGCACTGGGGACACCCACTGCCCCACTGGACCCCCATAGCTCACCCCCTTGCAGCCCCTCCAGCCTCTTGTGCATCAACAAAACCCCGGGCAGGGTCTCGGTGCTGCAGCTCCCTCCCTGTCCCCACCAGCACCCGTTACCCCGCGTGCCCCGCCAGCTCGCCGTCATTTCCCCGCACGGAGTGACATCCAGCAGCTCTTCTTCCCTCTCCGCTCAGCCAAACAAACAAACAAACAATCCCGGGCCCTCGCAACCAGAGGAAAATTAGTAGCAGGTGAGAGCAGGCTGTAACGAGACCAAACTGTTCCTAACGCAGCCGGGGAACAATGCTTCTTTCCCCTCCCTTTTGCTGTTCTGGGGTTTGTATGGCAAAAAAAAAAAAAAAAAAAAAAAAAAATAGAGCATGGGGAACACTTTTAGGCTTTTCCTGAGCAAAGCACATGTCTAAAGGAGAGGGACCTGTGTCCCCCTTGCTCCCTGAACAGTGCCCTCAGCCACCTTGGTGGGATCCAACCCTCAGCCCCATGCAAAGCTGAAAACTTTGCAGCTCCAAAAAAAAACATAAACTTCATTCCATCCTAACTCGAGCGCTTTTGTTTTGTTCTCAGGTTGCTTAACTTGCTTTGTTAAGCCTTTAGAAAACAAGGAGGATCAACTGCAAAGCCTCAGCCCCCAGCATCTGGGAACACAAAGTCCGAAGCCTGGGTTCCAGACAGGCTCCCGAAGCATCTGGCCGTGGCCACAGGCTGCCCGAGAAATGCTGCAACGCCTTGGAGCCAAAGCGAGCCGCGGTGCTCGCCTCCAGTCCTTGGGTAGCTTTTGTTCCCCGCGGCTCTCTTTGCTCCGCGTCTGTTTACAGGGAGAAAAGCCCCCCCTGCCCGCTCCCCAGCACGTAGTGGAGGTTACAGGGTATTTATAGCTCAGCTGAGCTTGCTGAATGCCTTCTTCTAGGAAAATAGTTAGGCACGCTGCCTGTCCTCACTCCGTTTAATCCCTCTTGCTTGGCTGCTGACACTTGGAAGCCAGCAGGGGCTCAGCACCACCTGGGTCTGGATGGGCACCAGGCTCGGTTTGGGGACACCAGGCTCGGTTTGGGGACACCAGCAGCTAGGTGGGAGCAGGCAGGGAACCCCAGGTGGAGTTCCAGCTCCAGGAATCACACGGGTACACAGGAGGAGCATCCAAATGTGGGACAACCCCATATTTTTCCTCCAGGTACTGCCTGGACGATATCGGCACGGAGCCAGGAGTGCCACCCCCTGCCTGTCCCCAGGGCAGCTCCGAAGCCACCTCCATGCCCCCGTCTGGCAGTGCCCATCAGAGCTGGCACGATTTGCTCACCCAGCTTTGCTCACTGCCCGTGGGCACAGCTCGGGGCTGTCCCTGGGATGCTCTGATCCCCCCACACCAGCGCCTTGGCTGAACGCTGCTCTGCTCCCTTTTAACATATAGGAGGGAGATGTCTGAGATCACTGCGGGTTTTACGGTCAGGTTTGGCAGCCTTTCCCTATTTGCTCGGATTGAGATACCAATTGAGCTCGGTTGGCTCCTGCTGACTCAGTTAGCTGTTAGAGGAATAAGCGTGTGGTCATGAATCCGAGGGGAAAGATTTCTTTTTCAGGTGTGGGCTCGCCGTGCCCTGCCCCGCGCGTTCCCGGTGGGGCTTTGCATGGCCAAAGGCTTCTCCAGCTCCTTCCCTTCACCAGCCGCTGCCTGGGGACTGTTTTGGTGGCGTCCTGCCTCCCCTTTCCCCGAGGAAATCGACCCTACGATGAAATCATTTCCTAAATTCCCTCCCCACCCATACCCACCCCTTCCCTCGGTCCCTATCGGTCACCTCCCTGCGAGCAGCACAGCAAAGCAGTTCTGGGGCTCTTCGGCTGCTCCTGCAGCCATCCCCCTTCAAGCCCCCTCCACTTTCACATCCTCCCCCCGTGCAGACCAGCTCCGGCTCCCCAGCATCCCTCTGCCGTGCCACCAGCAGGGATTTTTCACAGCAAACCCCTAAAATCCCGTGCCCGGCTCTCGCAGCATCCCTGAAGCCACAGCACACTCTGCAGGCGCTCCCACCGCAGTGCTCACCCCAAACCTTCCCGGGGCCAGACCCTGCAAGAATCTCTTCCCCGAGCTCCCTCCAGCCCTTACACCCTGGGGACGGTGACACCGGGCTGCGGAGGGGCCCCTGCAGGGGACAGATGGCACTTTTGGGGACAGGGGGGCTGCAAGGATGCCGGAGCCACCAGGGATGCTCCTCAAGAGCACCCCACAAATTTCCACGCAGCAAACCCACTGCCGGAGCCCCAAAAGTCAATGAGGCCCTTCAAAACACTAAAATAGCTCCCAGGTGTGAAAATTAAGCAGAAAAAAAAAAAAAAATCACGTTTTCTCTCCAAAGGGTTTTGTTGGTAAAGGCACTGGGCAGCAGCAGGGGCCCCTCAGCTGGACCCGTCCGCCACGCGTGGCTCGGGCACGTGCGCCTCTGGCAGGTATGTAAAAATAGAAATAATAACAACCTCTCCTCTCTTTCCTGCCTGGTTGGATAAATAGCTTAATTAGTTAATAAGGGGTTTAATTTGTTGTGTAGCTGCGTGAAGAATTCGCAGAGGGCGAGGGAAGTCGATAAGTCAAAGAAACAAGCCTTGGGGGGAGCCTGGGGAGGGGAGGGAAGGGCTGGCTGTGCCGTGGTGCTGCACCCACCACCACCAGCTGCTGATGGCAGCTCTGGGATGGGGATTTCATCAGTCTGGTGAGACTGCCCCGTGTGCTCTTCCCTTACCCTGGTGTAAAGGCAGGGTCTGGCCCCCATCGCCCAGTCCCCTTGGCTGGGCTGGGCAGGCCACTGTGCCTCTGCCCCATCCAAAACCCTCTGTCTGCTAACACCCAGCCACAGCAACACCTAAAATTACACAAAATGTGTCCTTACTGGGTGTCAGGGGTGAGCGCTGTTAGATGGAGAGGAGCAGGATGGAGGAGCTGGGCTCCAGCACTGCCCTGGGGTGGGTACTAGCTACCAGCCCCAGGGCTTCTCCCCAGCCAGCTGCAAACCAAGGAAAAGTCAGAGCAAAATCCGCTGTTGTCCCCCACCACGTCCCCTTTGGGTGCCACTGGAGGTGATTCCCAGCTTGACGTCTCGCCAGAGGCAGGAGGGAGGCCCCAGCTCGAGACAAGAGGGCTCTTTCTTCATCAGCGTTAACCTCAGGCAGCTCTCGAGAAAAATCCTGGGCAATTAGCGGAGCGTAAGGAGATTTATAATTGAAATGGAGTTTGTAGCACTACAGGCGGCTCCCTCGAAAGACATCTCTCATCACAAGGAAAAAATGAAGGCGAGAGAAGAATAGAGAGAGGCAGAGGGGGAGAGAGAACTAGTTAAAGAGTTTAAAAACCCCGACCAAAACTCCATTTAGTTTTAACGTTGCATGATAGCTTTCATAATTCAGAACAAAGTGCAAAGCTCTTTAATGAGGCCATTAATGACCCTTTAATTTACTCCACCAGGGCTGAATTCATAAAACATTTATGTTCCATTTACACAGGATTTTCCTGCGACTCTCCGGGGCAAGTCCCCATCACGGAGCAGGTGGGATGAAACAGAAGGCTCTTCTCTTCTCTTTCTCCCCTCTCCTCCCTTCTTCACCCGTTGCTGGAGCTCTGCGTGTGCCTTTTAATTCTGCTAGCGAAGCTGCGGGGACCCTGGAGGGAGAAGAGCCATTCCTGACCCTTCTGCATAGTAAACAGATGCAGAGCACTCTGGTGTTTCTGCTCTAGGAAACGTGAAACCCTTTTAAGATCTAGCTGGAGCATCAAAAGCCAGCCTTAATACTTTTATTTATTTATTTTTTTTTACATCGTTACAGCCCAGCTCCGGTTCAACCCTTGAAACACTGCCTGCTGGGAGAGCTCTCTGTTGCGATACCAGGTTTGCTTTTTGGGTCATCTCAAAGCACCCAGGGACACGTGTCCTGCCTGGTTTCCAGGCTGCCCCCCTCGGGTCAGGGCGGTGATGGGGCAATATCTGAGCATTTCTCATCCCAGAGGCTGGGGGAAGCTCGGAGGGTACCCGGGGAGCAGGGGTGGTGCTGCCCCACTTGCATGATGCCCCAGTCTGGCTGTCTCTTGACCCAAACAGCTATTTTTCTCACCAGTTTTTCTTCTTTTAAGGGTTTCGAGCAGGGAGAGACACCCGGGAAGGTGTAACTGCTTGCATCAGCTGAAACACCTTTAAAAATTTAAAAAAAAATAAAACGTCTCCCTAGTTTATTGCAGAGATCTCACTCTCTTTTCTCCAGAAAACATCAGTTTCGAGCACCTTCTGCTGAGAAGTGCCATTAATCACGGCAGCTGGGCTCTCAGCACCTGGAGCTTGCTCTCACCAGCCTCAGGACTGTCAAGCTCTCTGCTCGGCTTCTCTCCTTTACCTAAGGAGGGATTTTTGCATCAGCAGGCCAACACCCATGGCAAGCAAACCCGACTTCCCCAGGTACTTTCCCAGGAATCCTGCCCATGAGCGAAGGCAGGGCCTGTAGGGCCACGTCGGTCCTCATCAGCACGGGGCTGTGCTCACGGGGTTGTTTTTGTAGGGTCTCCAGCACACGCTGGGATCCGAGCACCAGGCTGGTGGGAGAAGCTAGGTTTTCTGGCCCAAATCAGCCCCCAAGTGAAAATGAGGTGGCACAGAGGGGCACCGAGGGGACCCCATGGAAGGAGGTGGCTGTGCCCAGGGCTGGGAGCATGTCTCGTACATTTGTACAGTGACAGCTGACTGACAGCAGGGAAAAGAGCCAGGTCAGAGACCAGAGACCTGCTGTCATGGGGGGGGAATGGTTTAAATATATTTAGTGAAAACAAGACCTTTCCCTTGCACACAGAGCCCCTGACATCACGTAAACGCGCAGCTCCCTGCTCCTCCCTCCCAGTTCCCTGCTCAGCACGCCCCTGCTTACAAAATCCCTCTCTAGGGGAACCCATTTAACCATTTCTTAATCATTTCCAGGCGGCTCGCACACCTCCAGGGCTCCGAGGGCTGGAACAGCCATGAGGGCAGGCGGTACTCGAAGCCAACAGACACCGCCTGTACCAGGAGCTTTTCCTGCTCTAGCTGGGACCAGAAGCACACGGTTTTGGGCACAGCTGAAGGACACCTGCAGATACATCCAGGAGCCATCCGAGCAGTCCCAGCTCTCTCTCCAGCACTACAGCTCGCTGCAGGGCCACCTGAGGATCCTCCAGCATCCCTTTCCCTTCTGCTGCTTTAAACTCCCCAGGAGAGGGCAGCTGGAACCCTTCAAGCCTCAATTTGAGCACTACAGGAGGTGATGGTAACCCTCCAGGAGGGGGGCAGACCTCCCGGGGTGTCTATCCCACCAGGGGTTGGGGCTGCCTGAAATTAGGGTGGTTTCACAGCTGAACCCCGAGCTGCAAACAGGGCAGGAGGCCACCAGGAGAGCCCCACAGGACTGCTGGGTCTCCTAATCAGCAGCAACACGCTGATATCACTGCTGCAGTGGTGTCACTCTCCATCAGGGTAGTGGCACAAGGGATTTACAAGGGAGCTGTACACACAGAAATGGGCGCTCATGCTTGCTAATCCCTCGTAAGCCTCTAATTCCCATTCTTTTTTCCCCAGATCATAAGTGCAGATCTGTTAAGGCCCCGTCACTTGCTGCACACTAATTTCTTTTTTTTCCTGTCTGGAACCTGCTGGGTGCCCTACAGGTGTTGGGGACAGGGGAGCCGTGCCAACCCCTGTCCCATACAGTGCCAAATGTAGTGGTGCGGGCTGAACGTCACCAGCAGGGACACCTGGAACGAGCCACTGCTCCCTCTCTGGAGAGCCCGAGGATGCCTTCTGGAGGGCATTTCTGCACCAACCCAAACCACCATTACTCACAGGAGTGCAGATAAGCAAGGGGATGCCTTGCTTATCAGGGCTTGGGGGGTTCCTCCAGCCAGCCTGGCAAAGTCTTTCCACGCTCCTCTCGTTGGCTTCCAGGGAGTCTTGGTGCCAAACATCTTCTCATCGCCACTCCCCAGCCACTACACACACACACGCTGGAAATAATCCTCCTAGGAATGACAAAGTAATAGTCACTAATTACATAATTAATTTATTCTTTGGCACTAATAAAAAAAAAAAAAAAAAAGATTTTGTTACAAAGGAGGGTAAAAAAAAAAAATTAAAGAAACAATCTAAGGCTTTGTTTAATTAAAACCACAATACACCGAAAAAACAAGGAATCCTAATGACATAGACAATGCTTTGATTGTGTAATTAGTTACCTACAGAAAAGATGCTTTCTTTTCTTCAAAACCCTGTTTCTTTTCTTATTACTCTTTGCTTTTCCCTTTTTATTGCAGGCAGCTGTCCTCAGGGCACACAAACCCCGGCAGCAAACCGCTGCTGCCAGCCCTTACCTGCGGGCAGAGGGCTCACATTCTGACCTCTCACACCCCATGCCCACTTTGGGGTGGCTGCAGCATGCTCCCCATGCCCTCCACGGTCACTTTCTGAGCCGACAGCACCACGAAATCGTGACCCCAGCCCCGAGGAGCTGGAGCTGAGGTGGAGCTGGCAGGCAGAGCAGCCCCAGCCTGCTGGAGGGAGCCAAGGAGCAAAGCGTCAGCCCGGCGCTATGTATATGTTATGCTTCCGTGTCCCGCCGTTAACCGACGTTATATATATGTGTGCTTTAAGTATTCATATATTCATAGCTATAAAGGCCCTTTCTCGACTCGAGCTAAATTGCATAACCGTGACCTACTGTCCCAGAAGGCTTTTTATTCGTGTTAAATGGGTACTGAGATTAGAAAGCTCCTTGGTAGTAGGTGCAGAAGCATTCTGGAGGAGACGGGAGAAGATGGATGGGTCCTGCTGAGGCTCAGCGAAGAGGGCAAAGCAACTCACGACAAAAACACGAGAGCTGAGCCACGCTGCAGCCTGGCTGCCTTCGCCTCTGAAAACCGGCCCCAGGGGTGTCACCAACCTTGTCCCCTCTCCCCAGGGACCCACGGCACAGAGGAACACCAGCATCCAGCACGTGCCCCTTGCACACTCACACATCCTCTGTGCACGCCCAGAGAGCCCGCAGCTCCTCGGAGGTGGCTCCTGGGATTTGTCACCTCCACGCCATCAGAAAGGGATCAGGACAAGGGCTGGCCCCCGTGCCAGGATGCTCAGAGGTGGCCAGGGCCGCTGGTGTCCCCTCGCTGAGACACAGCCAGGGTGGAAGCGGCAGCGAGCTGGCTGCCACGGCGCTGCCAGATGGTGGATGAGATTAAAAGAATTTGATTTTCAAATAATCCATAAACCTGGCTGAGCTAATGTCGTTTCATATGCATTATCTTGTAATCCCGGGGAAGAGAACATTTCAGAGCAAAGAGCCTTATTCTCCCTCCCTGCGAGGCCTCTAACAAGCTATAGCTAATCCCCTTTTTGTTGGAAGGTGCTTACAGGGACCTACAACACCCAGCACAGGGCTGTAGCACCGTGCCTGGAGGGGACACGCAGGTGCCCAGCACCACGGGGGCTTTGTAGGGCTGGGGGCAGCACCCAGCAGGGCACAGGGACACCTCCAGCTCAGACCCACAGGAGATGAGGGAGGATAAGGGGAGGGAATTGGCCAGTACTGCTCCCTCAGAGCACATGCTGCAACACTTTGGGTAGGGGCACAGCTGCACCCTCTCTTTTTGGCAACTCCACTTCTATCCCCACCCGTGGGGATAAAGCCCCGAAAGCTCAGCCAGGTGAGGCCGTGTCCAACGCCTAAAGCAACCCCTGCACAACTGAGCCCTGGGAAGCGGCCAGAGGAGCTGCTGACTTCTGTCTGCCTGCACCCAACACCCACCACCGTTTTTTGCCCCTCTCTCTACCCCACACAGGTCCATCCCCCCCATGCCCCCAACCCGCTTACAGCCCTAAGCATCCCCCATCACCAAACCCAGCCTACCTGCCCCCTGCCTCTTTTCCCTGCTCTCCAGACTCCTTTGAGCCCCTGGTTACTTGTCAAGCCTCCACGGAGCAAACACAAGCCCCTGCTGGTCCCCGGGACCCTTCAAGGCACAAGTCACCAAGCCTGGGCACGGTGGTTAGGAACTGGCAGCCCCCACAGCAGCCTTCAGGCTCCCACTCTGGAGAACAGGAGCTGGAATAGATTTTAAGGGGGAAGGGAAGTGAAGGAAAGCTCCATGAATGGGATTTCCCAGTCGCTGCCTGCCATCTAGTGCCCAGCACCGAGCCATTTCACAGGCAGCAACACCCGACTGCATCCTCGGTGAAATTTAGTTCTTAAATTGGAGGCAGGGACATCTGGGTTTTGGGCCCCACACAGGGAGTCCCCACCGTGCTCCTCACTTTATGTCAGGGTGAGGGCTTGGGAATCCACCCAGATCCTGATGGAAACCCTCAGGGAAAAGAGGGGCAAACAGCCCGGAGCACAGGGAAGTGACACCACGTACAAAGGGCAAACCACGGCTCGGGAGGCAACTGCTGCTGGGCAGGGGCACACGGGGGTGTCCGACACTGAGGGGCTGCACCGCTCACCTGGAAGAGCCAGGCAGGGCAGGACAGGGCCTCACGGGCACACAGAAGGAGGTTCGCTGGTGAGCACGAGGCTCTGAGCACCTCCAACGCTTCCCCAAGCGCTAGGGCACATTAGCGAGAGGATTACTCGGAATTCAAAAGCAAATGGGATTTGTGACCCGTTACATTAACCGGGGACTGGGGAAAGCTCTGCAGAGGGAGCACGCTGCCGGCAGGTCACCAAACCCATTATTAAGAGCTCACAGATCACGAAGCCAGATACACACACACACACAGATAAATTTCTCTTTGCCTGCAGAGCAGGACGCCGGCCAAGCCTCCCTCCCAGCCCAGTGTGCTTTTTCTGTGCGCCCATTAAACCTGGATTACACCTAGTCCCTTTCCCCAATAATTCACTTTCCCCCACAGGTCAAACACAGAGGAATAACATCTGGGAGGGGAAAACCTGCAAGGAGAAGGGTGATGTGCATAACTGCTGTGATAGATGAGGGTGAGCAGGAAGGGGATGGGCAGCACGGGCAGGCAGCAGCCCAGCCAGCAGGAATCAGCCTTCAGTTGCAAACTGTTACCTGGGACATTTTCTCCTCAATTTTTGCCTCAGTTAATTACGAGATGGGGTGTTTGCTGTAGCTGTGCAAGTGGCCAGCTCCTGCTAGCACCCTTCTTGCTTCTGGAGCAGGCTCTGCTGAGCCCCAAAGCCTTGCACACCCCATTTAAAGGCTTTATTGCCTCGCCTGGCTTTTGAAGAAGCCTCGTTTTAATGTTGCTGAACACCCCGTCATATTTCAACTGAGAAATGCCCTTGGGTCTCCAAGCCCTGCCTATGAAGTCCTGCCAAAGGATTTTATAACCCCCGTGATCTGTTGGGGAAAAGCAGCCTTGACAGCAAAGCTGTGTCTAGAACAACCTGAAGGAGCTTCCTGCTGTCAGCGTTTTGTGCTTACCTCACCAATTCCCGGCTTTGCTTTTGGAGAGCTTGGTGCTGAGGATTGGGTATTAACAGCAAAGCTTCTGGGGCTGTTTTGCCCGAGCCCCAGTTTCCCAGCAGCTCTCCTTCTTTTACGCCCATCCTTACCTTTGCCTGCCCCTGCTCGGCGTCCTTCCAGACACGGGAGGGAAAAGGCATCCTCGAAACAGAAGGTGAGAGCCAATCCGCTACTGTCGCTGGTGACCTGCCTCAACCTGATTTCCCACAGCATTTTCTGCAGGGCACCTGGGCTGCCCTGAGCAGAACACTCTGTGCTGCTTCTGTAAGCACACGGCGCTCACAGAAACCCCAGGGACTGCCAAAAAACTCTCCCCACATAGACAGATCCCTTCCAGATCCCTTTCAACTCAAAAATGGAGCTTGGACAGAACAAAAGCAGGTGACCGATGCTGCTGGGGAGCCAGCCACAAGACCCCTCATCCTCAGGGACAGAACAGGGGTGACCCCACAAGAACAGCCCAATTCCCACCCACCCACCCACCCTCATCCCAGCTGGACAGGACTCTGCACTGGGACAGCTTCCCTGAAGCAGTGCAGACCACGGGCATCAGCCCCTCCTGGTTCCACATGCATTTATCTTCCAAATATTGAAGTTTTTGGTCACCTGGAGCCAGCCAGGAGGAGGAACAAATGCTACCAGCTGCCTGTTACATGGGCAGCGTGGGGTTGTGAGCAGTTCAGTGTTACCACAGCACGACACAGGCACACAGGGCTCTGCGTGGAGACCACCAAACCCCAGACAGGGCAGGGTATCAGCTAAGGAAGGCATTTTGTAGGGGAAACAGCGGAAACCTGTACCTGCAAAGCTGAGAAGTGGTTTTATTAGGACTTGTTATCTCTCCATGGCTGGAGGGGAGCGCTAGCATCCCATTTGTCACGCAGAAAGCTTTAATCTCTCTCTTCTAACATGGTGGCTGAAGCAATAACTCAGATGCAGGGGTTTTAGGCTGCAATTGATCCTTACATTTGTTTCTGCTTCAAGAGGCTTTTAGCAATGGCTGCTGGGCACCACTGCATGAGGGAAAAGGCATCTAAATGGCACGCATCCTTGCTCATTGAGTGGGGAACGAGCTGGCTTTTGTGCACCACCTTCACGAAGGGAAGTGTTCTGTGCTAAGCATGGCTTTGAGCAGCAGAAAGTCTCCGCAGGCTGACTGTTGGCACCCTCCAGCTCCTTCCCCAGGCGGCGCAGCCTGCAGGATGCTCTACTCACAGAGGCCACAGGGAAGGGGAGCAGATCACACAGAACAAAAAGTGAGCAAAGGCACCCAAGTGAGAGGATCTGGGATTGTTCTCAGCACCTGGCTGAGGGTCCTTAAATAGAACAAACACTAGAAGGAAAAAAGAGCACAGTTCCCATGCAGGTTGGGAGCAGAGATTCCTGGTTTAGGTGCTGAGAAAGCAACAATGTCAGCTTCCAGAGAAGACCCAGTTTGTTACGCACCTGAAGCCTGTAAGAACAAAGGCCTGAGCCTGAGGAAAAAGATAAAACATAAAAGAGGCCGAAGATTCTGGCCTCTCCATTGCTGGAGGGTGCTACACCTCTCAGCACACACAGTGCCCACAGACTTGTTGCTCCAGCAAGCCAGAGAAGAACTGTCTGAGTTTCAACATCACCAAGCTTTCCATACAGCTTTTTCTTTCTTTTGTGCTCCTTGTTTTGAGAACAAAAAAGCACTGATTAAACACCAGCTCATATGCTTTGAAAGCCTCATCGAGCAGCACAAAACCTGCTTTTAGCACGGGAAATGGCGCAGAGACCTCGGCAAGGGACATGCCCTGAGCCCCTGCCCACAAAGCTCTGCCCAGAAGCTGGGTGCTACTGCGCCAGCAACAGCCTAAAATCAGGGGGCAGAGAAAAAGCCCAGTCTTTGGCCATCTGCACCAAAGCCCAAGGCTACGAGGGGCACAGCCTGAGGGGAAAGACTCACCTCTCCCCTCCACAGGCGCTTTCAGTCTCAGAGAAGACAAGTCTCCCCTTGCACAGGGCTGAGCACAGACAGAAGCCAACAGCCTGCAGCTTGCAGGCACACATTCTGCTCCCCATTTACTTCCTCTTTGCAAATGCTCTCTGCTGCAGGCAGCCTCCTTTGCCAGGCCTGCAAGGGTGAACCCAAGTTTTGTTTTGTTTATAGTTTATGGCAAGCCTGCAGCTTCCATCTGCCCAGCATTAGAAAATGGAAGGCTGCTGTGCTACCCCTCCCCACGCCCCAATGACTTGTGGAGTGATTAAGGACAGCTTTAATTTGAGGCCTGCAGCTCCCAAAGGACTGATATAATATATATAGCAATCTCAGTTCCACCTCTGGAGGCCGAACCCTCTCCAGATGATTAACGACACCTATTTCCTCCTTCTCTCTCTCCCTGCCACTGAAGGCTGATTCCGTGCAAAGTCCAACCAGCGCCGGGCCCACGGTCTGACTACCAAACAGGAACATTTACAACCAGAAAAAGCACCCCAAGAAATAAAAACAGATCCAGAGAGGCAAGCCAGCACCATATAATCACAGGATAGCTCTTTTAGTAAAGAAATCGCAGCACGTTGGGCTACCTGAGGTAGACCTGGCTGGGCTGGGTTAGCAGCAGGGCTGGCCTTGCACGCTGGGACAGAACTCAAAGTCACCTTGAAGGATGCTCTCAGGAAGCAGGAACATTAGAGCAGCATTCCCCTTGCAAGCAAAAATTAGTGTTTCAGCCTCAAAGAGCTGCTGCTTGAGTGTTACTCACCTTCACTGTTACTGCAGCTTCAGGCCCCAAAGGACTGACTCAGTGTATGTGGGAAAGCAGCACTCATCTGAGGAGCTACTGCCAGTTCCCACTGCATTTGTCCCCTTCATGGTCACTGTGTTGTGGACTGTTAGGCCAGAGGCAGCTTCAACACTGATTAAACATGACTAAGATGTGAATAACCCAGTTTCAAACTCCCCAGAAACTGCCCAGCCTTGTGAACCCTCACCTGCTGCCCATGATCCACTATGAGCTCCCCTCTCTGCAGTACCAGGCTTCTTGCTCCTGGCTGGAGGAACTTCCACCCACGGGGGACAGGTTAAGGACTGCTGCCCTCCTGCCCAGCTGTGCCAATGAGCTGATCACCTCTGGAGAAGCTAAAGGGGTTCCAGGGGATCACAGAGGGAGGTTGGCCACCACGTCCAGACAGATGAAGGCATTGCTGGAAATGCTGGTGGAGCTGCTCCAGGCCTGCAAAAGCTAATCCTTGGGTAAGCAACTGATTGCTGCCCTGCTGCACGCTGCAGTGTGCATATCCTCCCCTGGGCATCGTAACAATCCTCCAGAAAACTACAGCCTCAGGGGGCTGGGATGGCGCCAAAGAAAATCACTCCCTTGCCAGGTCTCCCATTATATCTAGCTGGCTACTCCCCCCTTACACTTAAGGGCAGCTATTCCCACCTGGACACAAGATCACTCCCCAGTGCTGCTCTTACTGAAGAGCAGGTGTCAGAGACAAGCATTAGCCATTGTTTAGAAGAAGTTTAGAAGAAGCCATTTGAGCTCTAGACTGTGACAGGGGTCTGGTGAGGAGAGCGAGCCTCCTGGGTACCAAAGCCCCCGGGAGTTGCACACCTGGGAGAGGAACAGATCACAACATGCACTTCCAGAAGAACTCCCTGAGGAGAGCTTCACTTCAGAGTATAAATTTTAATATTTATTTAGAACAGGCCTGGTGAAGAGAAGTGAGAAGTAACGCAAAGGCAATTTATCCTCCAGAGCCCTATTTAATATCCTATATACAGAGGCCACACAAAGCAGCAGCTCTTCTCCTCCTCAGAGTCACATTCCATGTCTTCCCCATGTTCTGGAGGACAGCTTATCACTTATAAGTCCAGAAGGAATCGATTGACTTTTTTCAGGTATTCCGGCTTCAGGTAAGCTCCCAGCTCATCCTTTGTGACCCACAGATAATCTTTCTTCAGCTCTGCCTGTGACAAATCGCTGCTCTGGAGGAAGGCTTTGTAGAAGAACACTTTGGCTCCCACGTTATCCTCAGTCCTGATGGCCCTGGGGAATTTATACTTGTAAATCCCATGTGGTGCATTCCCCAGGATTTTGGCTTGAATGTGATCTCCTGGAGAAAGAAAACAAGATGTAAGAACACAGAGCAACTGTAATTGTTCTCCTGTAATAACAGACAGACAGTATAGGATGGTCCTTATATCTGGTTCAGACTGACTGTTCCCTCTTCTTGGCAGAAATACTGCCCATTTAAAGTCTTTTCTCATGAAAAAGTGACTTCTCCCAAGTTCATCAAGCCCTCTGAGAGACAGAGAGAATATCAAGCTCTGCCAGCTCACGCAGAAAAGCAAGGACACACGTGTTTGCTATCACCCATCTGCCACAGAAGCTGCTACAGGGTGACAAAAGGGAAGGGGGGAAGCTGCACACCTGGAGCAAGCTTAGACCATCCAGGGGGCATCTGGTGCTGCTCAAACATCAGACTGCAAGGGCCAGGCCTGGCACCACAGCAGCTGGCAGCCAGAGAGCCCAGCTCCCAGCCTGCTGGCTGGCAGCCCCTCACACTGCAGCACAGCTGAGTGCAGTTAAGGCACAGATCACCCAGGATCTTGCCAGAAACCCCATTACTCGAGCACAGTCCCACTGCTATGAAATATCTCTTCCCAGCAGATGGGAGGCAATTTCACCACAGATGGCAAATATCCCTCAGGTAGAACAAGGGGAAAAACAAAAAAAAAAGACTGGGACAAAGAGGAACAAGAGGCAGGCACACAGCAAGCTACATACCCAAAAACATAGCCATAGCTCGCTCAGCTGTGTTTCGCATAGTCTCCCCAGGCTGCCATTCCACTTGAGGCAGGAGCCACAGCTCCTGGTTACCAATCTTCTGCTTCACCAGCAGCATCAGGTTACTGTCCAGCTTCCTGTTCAGAGACTTCCGATCATCTTTTTTATCAGCATCTGCCAAAAAAACACAACATGCGTTCGAAACAGTCTCCCAGCCGTACTGGTCTGATCAGCATGATTCTCTCTGCAACTTACACCCTTCTAGAAACCATGCAGACGGAATGCAGATACATGGAACAAGGCAAAAATCTATACAGAAATATTCTCAATCACTCTGAGAGCCAAAGCAGGATTCAGAAGTGCTAAAATGCAAAATTGTAGTGCTAAAACATACTCTACCTGAATACAGGTATTCTAATGCTACTGCTAAGATGTACTCTTACCTGTTTTGTTTTCAAAGGGAATTTGTAGCGAGCAGCTTAATTTCTGTCAAGCTGGAGACCCAGTAAGAATGACAGGCAAGTACAGGAACCAAACTTCCCAAGGTTTTTCTTGGAAGTTTCCTGGGAACAACACAAGTGTTCCCCACTCTGCTCTCACAGGGCTGTGTGAACATGCCTACCTTCACAGCACTGCAGCCCTGATTCCTTTATAACCCAGTTAATTCCTCACGCACATGCTAGCCATGCTGCCTAAGCATCAAGTTTTTAGAGAAACAAGAAGCTTGGCAAATACCTTCTCTGTTAGACACACCTGAGCGTGGTTTTATGTAGGGTGCTCCCCCCTGCCGAGACACAATTTTAGCCGGTACCTGTCACCCTCGGGGCCGGGCTGAACTGCAGCAACTTCTGCTCCCACTTGTCCTCCAGGTCCTGGGCCATGATGACAGTTTTTCCCGGCGCCTCATCGTCGTCGTACGAGCTCTCCTTCCTCCTCCTCAGCCGCTCCTCTTCCTCCAGCTTGCGGACCTCGTGGTCGGAGTAGCGGCTCCTCTCCAGCTCTATCTGGAGGAACAGCACGAGGTGTGACCGCTCAGGGCTCCCACCAGCACCAGGAACCGGGTTTTGGGGCAAAACCCCTCACACCGAGCAGCAC
The DNA here is from genome assembly GCF_964035555.1 of Netta rufina. Classification (NCBI taxonomy): domain Eukaryota; kingdom Metazoa; phylum Chordata; class Aves; order Anseriformes; family Anatidae; genus Netta; species Netta rufina. The sequence goes on along the minus strand of NC_140134.1, from coordinate 14,891,606 downwards.
CGGGGGGCTCCCCTCCTTCTCCCCTCCAGCTTTACCTGCTCCATGAGCGCCGCCATCTCCTCCTCCTCCCTCCGGAGCGGCTGCGTGATGCGGGGCAACCTCAGCAAACACAGCGCCCCGAACAGCCTCCACGGCCGGGGCGTTACAGCGCCAGAAGCAGAACTCACCCAGCGCCCCCATCCCGCTAAAGCCCCGCCGGCCGCCGCCATCATCCCCCCACCCCTTCCCCACAGTGCCCCGCGCCTGCCCGCCGCCATCTTTCCTCCCGCCCTGCCTCGCGCCAAGGCGGCGGCCGCCATCTTAGGGGAGCCGCGCGGCCGCCATGAGCGCGGCGCTCGCCGTCGCCTGGCAACGGCTGCTCGGGGCGGCCCGCGGGTGAGGGGCGGCCGGGATGGGCCCCCCCGGGTTGTTTTGTTTCCCTTTTTCACGTTTTGCTTTATTTTTTTCTCCCTCAGTGCCCGCTGTTTGCATGCCGGCGCGTGGAGGCAGCGGGAGCTGGCCGCGAAGGAGCCCGCGCAGGAGGCGGAGGGGCAGAGCGTCGGAGACCTGAGGTGAGTCCTGGGGCAGGGGCAGCCCCCGGCCCGTGTTTCTGCCCGAATTGCTTGAAGATACAGCGTAAAATTTGGCTGGATGCAAAGAGCAAGTGTCTGACAATCTGATTTTATCTCCCCAGCGCTCTGCTCCTGCAGAGGAGCTCCATGAGGTGGGATGGGAAGACCTACGAGGAGATCCCGATAGCGCACGTCAAGGCCACGTACAACAAGTGAGCAAAGCGGCTTCCCCTGTGCCTGTGAAATGAAAGCTTATAACGTGCCTGGGCCGGTCAATTTAAATGAAAAATGTCAGGGAAGTTCATGGCTGGGGGGACAATACTACTGACTGCAAACCTCAGTGCGTATAACTGTCCTCATAATGTCTTTAACATTAATAAGATTATTATTACTTCTTGGCTGCGTTCTGATAGGAATAATTAGATGCTGATGGCTTTAATGGCAGGGTACTTCCTGTCCTCAGTTCTAGCACTGTGCAGCTGTTGAAAAAGTCATTGTATTATCCATGAGAGATGATTGTGTTTCATTAGTGAACCCTAGTGTGACATTGTGCTGCCTCTTAAACGTCTGTTGCGTTTGAGAAGTGTTGTTTTGTGTTTTTTTTAATACGTAGAAAAGGTAAAATGCTCACAGTAAGAGGTGGGTCTGACAGGGTTAGCTGTACCCAAGGGATAGCTAGCGGAGCAGGTCACCCAGAAAGGTTTTACTATCTCCGATTCTCCAGGCATGACCTTGAACTTCACTGCTGGCAGGTCTCTGCAGCTGGCGAGCATAACTGAGATACTTTGAAAGAGAGGGTTGAGTTCAGATGGCTTTGAGAGGGGAGATGAGCTCTGTGGTGAGCCACGCGTTTTAAGAAGCTTTGCAGAACGAGGAGAAGCTGGAGAATTAAATCATCTGCTAGCTTATTCCTTTCTTTTGCCCCTCTCTTTCTGTAGCACCCACATCCAAGTGGTCGGCTTTGACAACAGGCCGTTTGCCCGTACGTCCTGCGGCACCGAAGGCTTCCAGAATGCCAAGAAGGGAACTGCCATCGCGGCACAGACAGCCGGCATAGCGGCAGCAACGGTGAGTCTGCGCTGAGTATTGTCACCCTCCCAGAGGGGGTCCCTGACTGCATCCTGCTGCTACCTGGGTACAGGGGAGTGGAGGACAAGTACAGTAACTTCAGCTATTTTCGGGGGAAAGCAGGGTTGCTTGTTCACATTGCTTATCCCTTGCTCATGAGCAGCACTCCAGACCTCTGCTCCTTAGCACTCGAGCAGCACGCTGTTTGCTGACAGTTTCCCTAGCTTCATCTGACACAGTGAGCATCTTCGCACTGACAAAATGTGTTTGAAACAGCAGTGAGAAATGCCCAGAGGGTGATCTTAGCTGTGCACGCTGTGACTGAGAAATGTAGTTTGTAGCCTTTCTTAGCTCCAGTTTCATAGCTCTTTTATTCAAAGTGAACATACCTCAGCCATTTTGGAAATAAAAGCCCCTGAAACAGCAGCAGTTTAATTTGCACTGCAGGGGATTGAGAAGTGGCTGTAATTACTGGCTGAATGTTTTATATTTGCTCTCTGCCACAGGAGAGCTGAGCTGTTACCAGCAGTTCTAGTCAGAAAAAGCAACGTCCCTGGGCACGTAGTTGCCAGATGCATACGGTTTACTGTAGTAATTCCTAAAAAAAACACGTGGGCGTCCAGTTAGCAGGAAAAGATGAAGCTGGCAATGTTATGGCCCCTGTTACAGCAACATGAGGCAAGGTTAAACTGCAAATCCTCGTCCTCAATTAGATGGAACCTTTCATGTCAGAGGTGTTCTGTGCTGCTGCTGGCCAACAGCTTATTATGGTTGATTCAGAGGAATATCAGAACACTTTCACTATTAATCTTTGTTCACCGGAGCCTCGTAATAGCTCAATAGCTGTGGTTGGCCAGATGTATTCCCATCCCTGTTAAAGTTTGTAGGAGATTAATTGCACTTGAATGTGCAAACCGAGAGACTCAGGAGAGCTCCACTTGGTGGCAGCACTGCTCTGTTTTACAGCAGGTGTTTTTCATTTTCAATTTGCAAGTCCCTAAAATTTTTGCACTGAAAGTGTGGACTCCTGCACAGCAGGTATAAAGCCTGCCCACTTTTCTCATTTACCCTCTAGAAGGAATCCACTGATCGCAGGATAGAAGTCACTGCATTAGAGAAGGGGAAAACAGCTTTGAGTTACTCTTTGTTAGCCAGGTATCCATGGATATGTCATTTTCTGTCCTGACTTCGGGTCACAGATCGTTTGATCTTAACACTTTCTCTGTATACGGAGTTGACAGCTTAACACAAGTTTTCTTGAAACTGCCACAGTTGTATCCAGGCTTCCTTTTCTTCTACTGTCTGGCTTTGTGCAATAACCACCATCATTCTCTTCTGTATCCATTACTATCTACTTTTTATTTTTAGTTAGAGAATACTGTGATAGTGGGTCAAAAGCAAATGAAAGGCTCCAGGGGAGCCAGAGCAGCAGTAGATACATCAAAGAGAATACTAACCAATTCTTCTCCCCTCAGAAAGCACGTGGGAAGGGTGTATTGCACGTACGAGTCATGGTGAAAGGACTGGGACCAGGACGCAAAGTAGGTGTCAGTTTCTTTTCATATAGTTTTTCTTTCTCAGACATCATCCTTTTTTTATTTTTTTAAAATTCAGGCTCGTCTTATGAGAATACCTATTAATTTGTGGGATTTATTTTCAGAAGGTGATACAAAGGATTCATCACTCAAATGCCTAGTAAAGAAAACTGAGAATAATAAGAATTTTAGAATAATTCCCTTCTGGAGACAGAATAAAAGCTGTATCGGGATCTTCTTCCAACTAAAGTAGCAAAATTGATGGAAAATCTGACGAAAGAACGGAAGCAGATAGTTTTAAACTGTATATTCTGATACTAATTACTTATCCACAGGATAATTACAAAATAGAACTATTGGAAGAAGCTGATTTTTTGGGCAGGGGCCCAAGCTATTTTTCCTTTAGCTTTTTTATCCCCTTTTGCTCTGCAGCGTGTTGCTAACAGCGTGTCGTCTGCTGTCTCACCCCGCAGGCTGCCATCAAGGGTTTGACCATGGGAGGCCTGGAGATCATCTCCATCACCGACAACACCCCGGTTCCACACAACGGCTGCCGCCCACGGAAAGCCCGGCGAATGTGAGAGGGAGTGGAAGAGCCACGCTGCATTCAATGCTAGCTCACACAACAGGGACTGGGTTGAATGTTGCTTGTGTCAGACTCCAGAAAGGCCCCCTCCCGGGAATTGTTTGCTGAGGGGAGCTCAGAGAAGACAGCCCTGGGCCATGGAAGGTCAGGCGGTAGGAGCTGGTGGTAAAAGCAGGAGTGCAGCTACCCCCTCGTGGGAAGCCTCTTGTGTACAAAGTTTGTTGATTAAAATGTTGATCTTCCAACAGTCGTTCCCGCTGTGTTCCCAGAAGTATTTCGGATTATTATTGCCTCTCAGCTGCTCTCTTCCTCTCTCCACAGTGTGTGGCTCTCGTCTAGCCCTCAGTGCTACTACTGCTCTGCTTATGTGGAAGGGGAGCACGAGCAGAATCAGCCCTCCTCGCAGTCAGCTGTAGTAAACAACTGCGTGGGGTCACTCCATCTTCCTTCCCTCTTTCTCTCACCGCACACATTTGGCAACAGACGCAGTAACCCTTTCCTTTCCGCCTGGCTTGCAGAGCTCCCTGTGGCATGCGGGAGGCGCTGCTCCCCATCCACACCGCGTGGAGCACCGCAGCCTGAATCCCTTACTGGCCAAGGTGTGCTGCTGTGTTTCAGCTAAGCTGCAGCTGGCAAAGGGAAAACACCGGCCCTTCCAAGGGGCTGAGGTTGTGCCAGTTTTGCTGCTCGCAGCCCCTTTGCTTCTGCCCCACAAACTGGATTTGCTGGAGCTCCTGGGGAAAGCAAGCAGGGAGTGAGCAGGCCTGAGAAACGATGAAATGCTGCCAAGGAGATTTAAAACACTTACGGCTTGAACCGTGCCTCTGTATATCCACAGGCAGCATGGGCTTGTCACGGGGCTGTGATGTGTTATTGCCGTCCCCGCTCCATCCAGAGAGAATTTCTGCCAAGCAAATATGTCTGAGGCTCTCCGGAGGATTAAGCAGGGAAGGTAACAGCGCTGACTGATAACAGCTTTGATTTCCTGGGTGGCAGAAACCCACTGCCCAGCACAGGGCAGCGACAGGAAACCCACCCTGCCAGAGAATCCTGGGCTATACACAGCACACACTGGGCACACGTTTCACTTGTAAACACGGCGTGTTTTGGTGCAGCCAGCAGTTTTATCACAAACCCAGAATCTTCCTTTCGATTATTTTTCTTTCTGTCGCTCCTCCTTAGTTTCTTAAATTGCATAATTAACTATTCTCTTCCTCTTTAGAGAAAGGGTACCATGGCAACGAGGCAGTGAACCTCCTTCGTGGGGCTGAGTGACATGCAGCAGGTTTTGAAAGAAATCAGTCTGCTTAGAAGAGCCTGGTGAGTTGCATTTGACAGAAGAGAATAAAATAAGACTTGGATGAATCCCCTCCCTTACTCCGACTGCCTGAATTTGAACAGAGAGGTTATCTTGCAGGGAAGTTCCCCGAGCTGTCACAGCTTTGACAGCAAGGCAGAGAGGTTCTTCCATACCTGTGTGACAGACTAGACAAGCTTCCCCCTTGCTCCAAAACATGGCCGAGCTTCTGGTGACTTCATGCTACTCTTTTTAAGGAGAATAGGCCACGTCTGCGACAAACCACATTTAATCTGAGTGTTTTGGGCAGCCAGGTGGGGGAGGCAGCCATGAACACAGATGTGCCTTAGAGCAAGGCCGTCCTGCTTCCTGCTGAGTCCTGACAAAGAAGCACCAGCTGCTGGCAGGTTTGGCAGCGCGGCGTGGCACAGGGCACACGCAGAAATCCAAACACGAGCGTGCTCTGCCACCAGCTGCTTGTGGCAGCGACACAGCGGAAGCGCCCGTGTTGGATCAATACGAGGGAAGGGGTTGAAAAACAAGATCGGGAAGAAATCTGTGGTCCTGTTGAAATTCAGGGAAGAGTAGGTGGATGACTCAAGAGTCAAATAGCAGCTACAATAAATCTTTGGCTCATCCAGACTTAGAATCAAGGCTGTGCCCTTTATAAAGGCTGCTTCTGAACACCCCTGGCTTCTGAGCCTTTGTGAGCGTTTGATGAACTCCACCAATGCACCACCTCTGCTTACACAGCGGGACGTTTCACCTGCCTATCTGCTCCACTTGCTGCTGGTACCTATCCCTATTTGCTTCCTCCATGTCACATCTATTTTGCACTTTCCAGAAGAGTTAACACTCTTTTCACTCTTTTCAGCGGCCAGATCTGTACAATACCAAGCCACACTTGCCTTCCAGCCCCCCAGTTCCACATACCCTCCCCGAGCTCTCCAGCACAGTGCCTCATTTTTACAGCTTTTCACTGGTTGGATTTTCCACCCCCTTTTTCTCCTGCCCTGGTGGAGCAGCCCAAAACCACATCCCAGCTCGAGGCTCGCTCTGAGCTGTTAATTCTGCAGCAAACCCCAGGTTTCTGGGGCAGTTGTCGGTGCTGTGGGAGCGCACGGCTACACAAAGCCAGCTTCCCTTCCTTGTGCTAGGGCTCAGCTGCTCCTCCCTGCACACGCTGCACGGTGAAAGAAGTCTTTAAACCTTCTATTGTTGTTCCTCTAGCAGGGAATTAATAGACACCAATAGCACTTAATGATTTCCTTACTCTTCAGATGAAACTATTAATTAAAGGCCTGGTTTTAGTCAGCCACTGGCATTTACCAGTTTTAATTGCTTTTCTTGGCGCCTGGGTGGAATACCGTGTTCCACTGGCTCATTCCTCCTGAGCAGCAATTACTTGAGTAGCGTGGCCACAGCGTTAGCACCCTCATTAGGGTCACATCCTCTCCCTTCGGGCTTCCCTATTGCTTTGGGACATTCTTCTCTCCCTTCCTTCCTCTTCCTCCTAACCTTTGACTCCTTAACTCTCAGAAAATTTTGTTGTTGCTGTTGTTTTGTTTTAATCCCACCCTGAAAACAAGCTCAGAAGCTGCTACTGACTGCAAAACTCCATCCAGGTTCAACCATGGCCTTTCTGGGTGTTTGCCCTCTATTTTAACACACCCACAGCCCTTTCCCCATCACATAGGGGATGACACACAAAACACTATTCTGGCCAGCAGATAAGATGCTCTGAGCTGTCTGCCCTTTAACAAGCACCTTGGAGACTGAGTCTAACTCAGTTACCTGTCCCTTGGACACGGATGACACCTGGTGGCTTGGAAGAAACAGCCCCCAGACTTATCCCTAAGAGCATACATGTATTATTTGGGAAAGAGCAGCTCTTCCCCTAACCCCCACAGCAAGGGCTTGCTAGCTAGCGCACAGCTTTATCCGCTGAACTGCTGATTTACTATTTCCTCCATGAGCCTCAGTGGCAAGGAGTCAGGCAGCCAATTCCAATCCCTTTGTGAGATTCAATTAAGCCATTAATTAAGCGATGTCAGTGTCCTCTAACGGCTGGCTGTACACAAGCGGGTGAGGAGAAGGGGACAGACCCTGCAGCGCTACGAACCTGTGGCCGCAGGGGTGGCTCACCGCAGCCCAGCTGCCAGGGCCACGTGCACGGGTTCTGACGCTTTCCCTCTGTGCACGAATACCTGGCTGCAGATCCGCATGAGGCAGGTCCCCAGCTGGGTGTTTATAACCCCAAAACGCCCCTCGGGAGCCTGTGAGAGCTCAGGGTTCAAGCCAGGCTGTGTTTGGCACTCAGACTTGGGCAGATAATCACGCCCCGCGTCCCCGCGCAGCCGCCCCTCCAGCCTCAGCCCCTGACCTCTCAGACCAAGCAGAGATCAAGGACCCTCAGGTTGTTTTTGTGCTTTTCCGCCGTCCTCCTTTCCCCTCGAGAGGCATTAACGGATGCTCAACAGCGGTGGGAACCGCTCAGGGGTTTTATTAATGAACTGCCTAATAGCATCCAAGTCCCCGGGCTGACGGTGAAGGGTCCTCTCAGGGAGCTGCAGAGGGGAGCCAAACCTTGCTCCTATTTCCTTATTTTTTTTTATTTTTTTTTTTGAAACCACTCACACCTCCTCCGCCGTGCCCTCCCGGCTCCCCTTCTGCTCCTGCCACTTCTCGGGGTCTTTTTGTTCCTTTGGAGTTCACAGCTCACCTCCTACACCCCTCATCTGATTGCCCGAGGCTGCGCACAGCGCCGGGACCTGGACCAAAACCTCTCTGCAGCCGGGGAGCCCCAGCGGCCACCCCCAGAGCCCCACTTGCAGCACGATGCGCTCCTCAGGGCCTGCACTCAGTCACTTTAAAGACAGCACCAAAATCATCCCAGCACCATATTTAAAAACTGCTCCCAAGCCTCCCCAAGCAGCAACGACAGCCCTCAAAACCTTCCTTCCCCTCCTGAAGCACCATCCTCGGTGCTTCACCACTTCATGGTTCACTTGGCAAAGCCAAACTCGCAGCCACACCACCAAACACTCCGGCTTTCAGCCCCTTTTCCTCCGCCTGCTCCTCTGTGCAGGAGCACAACGGCTTTCCCACCGCACACAGGGCTTCAGCTAACAAATAAAACGCAGCCGGGCAGGAGAAAGATTCACATTCGCCCCCCGGCCTCTCAGCAGCAGCCTTTTCAGCAGCTCCCAGGCTGAGGTGGTAAAATACGGCTCCAATCTCTCCACGCAGCAGCCCGCAGGCAGGCAGCTCGCTCTCCTAATTGCCAGGAATGGTCCCCACGTTGCCCCTCGCGAGGGCCTGGGCGCTGCCTTTCATTGTGCTCCTGCTGCATCCACGGCAGAGGTAAATGTCCAATTTCCTGAGCTGTCAGGGCCGAGCACTACCCAACGGCACCGGCACAGGGACAGAGACGGGGCAGCCCCCGGGCTCCTCTGTGCGGCAAGGAAGCCTCAGCACCAGGAGATGCTCCAAAACCAGCTCCTTGCACAGAAATCCCTGCAAGAGGGCAAGCATCGCCGTGCCACGTGTTTGCCCCGTGTTACAGGACACCTCGTTTGGCTGCCAGCTGCCCCTTCTCCCTTCCAAGGGGGGATTTGGGCAGCGCTGAAGGCAGGGCTGCCACGGCGACCCAGCTGTGCGCTGCCACCACTATCAGCACAGCCGATCTGGGCCTTACCCTGACCTCGGGACGAGCTGAAAATACCGGTAATGAAAGCCATCCTTCAAGGCTGGAGAGCTGGGAGTGTGCCAGGGCTGCTCGGGGGCGATGCTGCTGTTTCAGGAGGGGTCCCCAGCACCACTGCGGCTCGTGGCAGGAATCAACCCAGCCGCGGCAGGGCCAGGGTTGCTTGCCAGTGCCCCTCGCCCCTCCGAACTCGCCTTTTGACCCGTTTTCCCCTCGATTCTGGGCGCAGCAAGGCCGTTTCCATGCGGATGGCTGTTTCTCCCCGTTGCCGTAGCGACGCTGGGCCAGAGGTGGGAGGGCGAGCGCCGAAATCTCCCGGTGCTGGCCAAGGGCAGCAGGAACACCTAATCCGGCACCGCTCCACACTGTGCCTCCGAGCAGCGCCCAGCAACGTGCTCCTGGCTCTACAGAGGCTGAATTCAGTGTCAAGAAACTACCGGAGGCTTTGCAGCATTATCCCCAAATTCCCATCGCCTTGTTCCCGTATGATTTTTTGCCTCGGTGGCCAAATGGCAAAACCCCGGACAGACGGCAAGAAGGTGCCCGAGGAAAGGATTTGGCTCCTGGGAGGGAGGAAACGAAGAGACAAGGTAAAAAAATTCCCCCTGCACAAAGCCTACAGGTACACACGATGCCCTCCACCCCCTGCTCAGCAGGCAAGGGCCAGCAAAAATAATAAAAGCCCTTTCACTGTTCCCTTCTCGTGAGGAGTGTTTGGCCAGAAGAGTTTTTCCAGCCACGCTAACAAGGCAGGAAGGTACAGGTGTGCCGGCATGCCAACAGCTATGAGAGCAGTGCAAAAGCAGGCCCACAAAATCCTGTCCCACTGCGTGCCCACAGGACCCAGCTTTCTAATAAAGGTTCAGAGACAGAGGGAAGCTGTCGGGCCACCCGTCCCGCTGCCTCCCAGCCATCGCCATCTCTCTTCTCCAAGTCCTGAGAGATCCTGCAGGAAGAAACGGCAGAAGAGGAACAGGGGACAGAAACAGGACAGACAAATAAAGAGAAATGTATGAACTAAAGCATCCGAAGCGTGATTCTTCCAGCTGGGTCAAGAGACACCAAGGGAAGGAAGCGTAACAGGCACGCCAGCACCTGAGCAAAAGGAGGGGTCGGTAAATAAATAGAGAACATCAGGGAGCTAAATCAGGGGGCAGCCGCTCGGGGCTGGAAGGTGAACCGAGAGGAGTCTTGAGCAGAGACGTGCCGCTAATGGACACACCAGCTTGATTCCATCGGGATCTCTGCGGCTCGCTGCCTAATGCAGTTTATATAACAAATATCGCAAGTGTCCTGCTTTTATATTGTTTTTTTTGAAAGCAGGCAGCACGAGAAGTAACAAAAGATGGGATTCCAGTGCCTGCCAAACGTGGTTTCCAAGCAAAGCATCTCCTTGTCACTTAGTGCCACTCTGAAAAGGCACAGGCTCAAGAGCTTTCTGACATGCTCAAGGTCTCCAAAGGAAAGCATCGGAGGAGTGCAGACACGAAATGGAGGACGGGTTCAAAGGAAAGCAGCTCTCAGGACCACGATGCGGACGGATACAGGAACCCACAGGCACGATGCTGGGTCACTACAGAGCAGCAGCGGGTTGCAGGGGGCTCCCAGACTTTGGGGAGAACCGTTCAGACGCTCCCAACCCCGATCCTCATGGCTGGGAGCAACACACAGCTGGAAATATGAGTGCCTTACCCAATTAAAAGCAAGGGGTAGGTGATGACTTCTGCCAAGCGAGCTGTGTTGGTCAGCTTTCGCCTCTTGATGGTGGAGCAGCAGCAGCAAATGGCCACAAGGCCAGGCAAATGGACTAAAGGAAGAGTCTGAGTACAACTTGGGCTAGTAATACAATAAAAAAAATGGGGAAAAACAACTGCAAGCCAAGTATTCCTCCCCCAGCATTAGCTTCTATAGAGAAGAATTTGAGAAATCTGCAGCAGCCACAGAAATACCCGTGGCAGAACACCCTGAGCACACCAGTACTCCAGAAGCCAAGAAGAGGCAGCAAACCAGCATTGTGTGTGCCTGCACAGTGCAAGGCACGGCCCTCCCAGCCCTTCTCAGCCATGGAATTCTTGGCTACACCCCTGAGATTTTAGGAAAACAAAACCAGTAAGTCAGGCTCTTAAAGCAAATTCTGTTTATTCCAATTTTTTCTTGTGTTGCTAACAAATCTTCATCCTAGCCTAGGAAAAATATCAGGTAGAAAACATCTCCCCTTTCCTCCCACCCTCCCCACCGCACGCTTTTTTTTTTTTTTTAAATAAAGAATCAAAATTTCAAGCATGAGAGACTTTTCTTCCAACACATTTCTGTAATAAAATTAACTCTGTTGTAGATATAAAATGCAGCAGCCACAACCAGAGGATCTGCAACGCTACTCCAAGGCAATTAGTACCCAGAATGAATCAATCGGTTTGTCTGCAAACATAATAAGAAAATACTTAGCACTTACCCAGCACTTTTTATCCATGAATCTCAAAGTGTTTTTTTTACAAAAGCTTAAAATATGGTTTTGGCCTCATTTACAGAGAAGAAAACACCAGCTGGAACAGGAATAGATTTGCCCCCAGTGACAGAACAATTTAATAGCAGAGCTCAGAACAGACCTCTGGTCTCTCAGCCCCAGGTCCAATAATCCATCGTCTGCTGTGCCACGCTCTCTGCTTCACTCGGGATAGCCTGACCCTGGCAAAAGCCCCTACTGCAGAAATGCTGAAGTGCTTTACATTTTTGCCACCTAAAAAAAGATCTAAATGGAGATCTGACAGCCATTTTAACAAGCACTGACGTCCCAGGCCGTGACACCAAGGAGTAAGCCCAGTCTTGGACGGAGCTGCTGAAAGCTTTGGGAAAGAACAGCCTCATACTGAAAGCGTGAACAAACGTGGAAGGGGTGCAGGAAGGAGGTAATTCCACGGTCTACAGTGTGCAAATGATTCTCCATGTGGAGCTTTAATTGAATGTTTGAGGAACAGATCGCAGGATAAAAACCTAAGACCTTGACAAATAGTGTTATTAGGTGGAGAGGAGCCCAGACCCAAAGCACGCGTGGCCTGGCGCCTCCTCTGCCAGCCGTCTTCCGACCTGAAGTCGCTCCTGACAGACCTGAGAAACCAACAGTGCAAACAGCAGGAGAAGAGCAGTGAAATACAGTGCCTTGCCCTAGAACTAAGTTTAGGGGGGCGAGGAGAGGAGAGAAATACCATGAGACCGAGAGTGACAGCTGATTCCAAGGGCCAGGCCACAGCACCTACAGCCCGTTTTGGTCCAAAGATGACACCAACAGGGCCCTCTAAAGCAGGGGTCTCCCATGTACAAGCACCAGATTTCTAAAACCCCCTCTATACCTCCCATGGGATGGCTGCAGCGCCTTCCAGCACACAGTCATAAACCCAGATGTTCATCTACAACCACAAAAACTCCCTATTTAACAGAGGAGGGCAGCCCAGCACCCCCTCCAGCTCACGGGACAGGAAATATTACACCCAGGAGCTTGTTCTAGAGGCAGCACAGACACTGCAGCGGTCCGGTCAGCAGCACGCTGAACATCACGCACCAGCCGGTTGTGCTTTGAAGCCTGCCAATGTCCAAAGGGGTTCTCACAGAGAACAGCGTACCCCACGGGGGGAGGTGAGCAACCTCAGTCAACAAACGCAGCTCTCAACTGCAAACCTGCAGCAACGCGCAGTAATTCAGGTCTCCTCCTTCCTTTCTGGGGGAACCCAAATGCTACTAATCCTCCAGGTCCGTTCTCCAGCACGCAGGAGGTGCCAGCAGCCAGGTCTCTCTCCTCAGCAGCAGAACCTGCAGATGCCCAGCAGGATTTGTCCGTGCTCTGCAGAAAGAAGTCCTCCAACGTGAGCAAGGAGCTGTCATTGCTCCCCACACCTCTCCCAGCCACCCACCTTCCTCCTGTGCCCACCTTTTCATAGGCTACAGACACAGTCAGCTGCACTGGCCCCCTGGTGCTCACACACCACCTTCCACTGAGGGGCTTTACGGCTACTAAGGCACAAAAATTAAGTGACTTGCATAAGAGTCAGGAGCACGCCTCATCTCTCTCGATCCCGGTGATTTCTCACACCTTTTTTGTTTCCTAACCTCTTGCATATTAAACTCACGTGAGTAGATTGTGTGGATGAGAACAGGGTTTCGCTTCCCTATTACCACTGAAGATCCAAACACGGGCAGCTGGATTTTTAACCCTCCCCGTGGCTCCCATCCATTCCCTCCAGGACAGGCCGTTTGTCTTGACAAGGTAGGAAGGGAGCGCTCCACAAACACGTTGCAAAGCTCCGGACTCGCCATCCTCAGACACACAACGGGAGAGCAAACAGACACGCTGCTGGGAAATCACGCGAGGAATCTCAGCTACGCTTTGTTCACCAACAGGAGCAGGGAGCAGCAGCAGCAGCGCTCAGCACGGTGGGGACGCTGCAGTGTGAGCAGAGTCAGAAGAAACATCCCCAGGCCTTCAGCTGCTCGCCTCCCCTCAGCTGAGGCTGAGGGATGCAGGCTGGTAGGAGCTCCCGGGTCAGGTTTCTTGAGACGAGCGATGGTTTGGTTTCCTAGAAGGCGCCAGAGCCCGGCTTTGGTGTGTCTGTGGCAGAGGCCCAGACCCGTGGAGAACACTGCCCCGGCCACGCGCCCCGCTACGTGCAGCTGTGCCTCATGTGGAAGTTCACCACGTACTCCGCGTTGGTGCGCTGCACCGAGATGGCGAAGGGCTCGAAGGGGTGGAAGGTGAACGCAACCAGGCGCCGCACCGTGTGGTTGATGGGTCGCCCCAGGAGTCCCGCCTGGATCTCAAACTTCAGGAGGCCAGAATCACGAGCGTAAAATCTGAAAGGAAGAAAAAGTCCATTAGGGCTGTTCCCGGCTATTGACTTCGCCATCTGGACTCTTCACAGAGACAAGAGCCTCGTTCGGGCTCTGGTATCCTTCAGAGGCAGAGGTCCTCAGCTGGGGGTCTGGCTCTTGGCTAGAGAGGAAAGCCCCTCCCAGAGCAGCTGGCCTCCCGCTGTCTGCAAAGATTTCTTTTAGTGCTATCAGCGAGAAAACTCTGCCCTCGTTTTGGTGGGGTTAGCTGACCAGTTAGCTGGAGTTAGCAGGATCCGATCCTGCTCAGGGGTGAGAGGTTCCACCTTACACCTCAAACAACTCTGCAGGTCCCTTTAGATCTCCAACAACAACAAATCTTTACCAGGATAGCGTGGGTGGGAAGTGCCAGGTGGGCAGCATCCACGAGGCCTCGTGGTAAAGGCAAACAGGAGACGTGTCCTGCTGCTGCCACCAGAAACCTGCCTGCGGGTCCGAGGAAGCTCTTCTGTGCCCCCAAACAGGTGAGCTCAGGAGCACAGCTTCAGCAAGAAGCGAGCAGTGCCGAGGGCATGAGGCAAAGCACTGATGAGACAGACTCATCTAAAAAGCTCTTCCTTTCTCGAACCTTCTCTGCACACGAGCACAGGCTCGCTGTGTAGCAGACATTACACCATCACTCTGCTATTGCTGGGGGATCAGGAGACTCTGTGCTGACCCCACTCTCCCCAGTACTCCGGTGGAGGTTTCAGGGATCTGGTACACCTTCACCAGGCAGCTGAGCTCCAATTGACAGGGCTCAAATCCTCCCTGCAGCTGCCTCAGTTCTTTAGACCATTTTTTTTTCCTCTGCTCTTTCAGTTACGGGAACAGAATTGCCATTTTGCCTCCCAGCCATTTCCTTTTCCACCAGCGCTTTGTGGATGTGGGTATTTTGCATTTTTCCTCTGGTTTCAACTCGGAGAATGCTTTTAATACTAGAGCACATTTCTCTCCCCCCCGTCCTCCCCATGCCAGCAAGCAATACGAAGCACTCTGCTTTCAGCCTGGAAAGAACAGGTGATGGCAGATAGAGGCGATGCTGTTTCAGGAGCAGACACACTCCACGTTTTAACAGCACAGCCTATTGAGATCCTCATGTTCTTCCTGGAGGGCCACTCTCCTCTCCCTTCCTCTGAATCGAAGTGCTAGCCAGCCCTGCCTGAAAATTGCACACAAGAACCCAGCAAGAGAGTCACAATCTTGGTATTTGGCTTTTCAAAAAGCCCTTTCCCTCCTACACAAGGCTGGGTATGTGGAGGGTCATTCTTTAAATAAAGCACAGTCCCTGGTCTGCTCCTCTCTCTCCCCAATTCACAATAATTTACTACTCAAGATGAAGCTCCCTGTAATCTCAAAGATGTGTTCAGTTTGGTATTTTTAAATCTATTTTTAAAAGTGCTCTGCAATCAGAGGCCATTTCCATGGGCTCTCACTCTGGGGATAAATTAGGCACTGCAATATAAAATTGTATGTCAACAGAAACAGCAAGACCAGCCTTTTCAAACTGTATGAAAATGGAAGATTTATCTGCAGACCAATTTTTTTGGTTAAATGGCTCCTTCCTAGCCATCTAGATGGATTTTAGAGACCCCCCGCTAGAGGTAAAGCTGTATTAGAGCCTCTTCCTCCCAAGGCCCACCATTTCACCCACTGAATGTCTCTTCAAGCCTCCTGAAAAGACGCTGGAAGATGGCAGAGATGGGGAACCTAAAGCTCTGCCCTCCCGAGAGCAAACCACCACTGGTCTCTCGAGCAGCCGGAGATGAGGGTTGAACCTACCAGGACACGGGGAGGCTGTAAGGATTAAAGTAAGGATTAAAGGGAGACCACGCACGGAGGTGCTGAAACCGGTGTGTAAAAGGGGTGGAGGCTTTCACATCATGGCCATCCTGCTAGGAAACGACCTACGGATCACAACTGATCCTAACACCCTCGGCTGCTGGAGGGTTTTACACTTCAGCCAGTCGCAGGGCTTAGGTTACAAATCCCGCCGCCCCTCATTTCCAAGCTCTCTAACCTCAACGGGCGGCTGCATGACTTTATTAATCCCTTTGTTTTGCAGGTGAGAAACGCAGCAGCGCGATTTCAGCCGCTGAATGGTTAAGGTTAGCACCTCGCCTTCTCCTTACTTCCCCAAAACCAGCAGCCCCGCCGCTTTCAGACCCTATTCAGGCCCTAATTGACTCTGCACAGCTCCGAGCTTTGAAAGGGCTGGCGCTGAACCGCCGCTCTGCTCAGGGGAGGGAGGAAAGGTGGCACTTGGCTTTGTTTACTACAAAGCCGGTAACTGCAGCAAATGACTGCGGCTCCGCTCCCTTTTGTCTGCAGGAGATGGAAGCAGGTTGGCGCTGCCAGACAACCACTGCCCCGCAAGTTTTCCCAACTCAGACAAGGGGGAAAGGGCAGGCTCTCCGCAGATAGCACGGAGCCGGAGAGTAAAACCAAATTATACAGGCAGGGGGAAAAAAAATATTAATTAAATATACATAATTTGGGAATTGAGAGCGCAGGAATAATCAGAGGTTCCCTGCCACCTGAGTCAGGGCCAGGGAGACATGAAGCCCGGTTTTGATGAAAATAAAGTTGGGAAAGCGGCCAGAACGGTCTCCCTAGGCTGCCGGAGCCCCCAACATGTGGGCAATCGCTAAACAAAGCACTTGGAGATTGAAGGCTCTCTTTGTTTTTAGAGCATAGGTTCATTTCCCTTTTGTGGGACTCTGAGTGGAAGGACTATTCTGCCTGGAGAACTCAGTCCCTTTGATTTGAGCCTTTCAGGCTGGAGAGATGCTGGATTTTTAAGCGCTACTACTTGCAGCCATGGCTGCAGCCAACAAAAAGAAACAGCCGTGGTGTTTCTGCAAGAAGCACTGCAAACCTCCTCATTCTCCAGCCTGGAGTTATTCCTGCTGCCAGCATCGAAGACTCAGACGTAAGAGGCACAGAACAGCTCTTACACCTGGCTAAACTCCCACCACAGAAACTAATTTCCTATAGATCATAGAAAGAAGGGGAGCATGAAGAGGAGTGCAGCTTTCAGGGTGAGAAACGTAAACAAGGCAAGTCTGAAAATAGCAAAATCAATATGAGAAGCATTATGAATAACACCTAACCCGGCTGATATTTTATTCATAGGACAAACCAGCCGATCCTCACCAGCTAACCCTACGTGCTCAAAAGGAATCCCTCCAGCACAGGAAGGCAGGCATCCAGAACCACGTTGGGCTGCAATAAAAGGAGGAACAAGAGCATTCGTATGGAAAAGTCTCAGGCAAGGTAAGAGATCACAAGGAGAGATGCCAAACTTTGTGGGACTACTGAAACAAATGCTCTGCTCTTAGGATGTCAAAAGAGAAAAGCAACTCATCTACTTGGTCTTCCTGCAAATTTGTCACCACATGGTGATTTAGCAGAGGTGATTTAGCTCCTCCCACACTGCTCTCCTCGCACACATCTCCATGGCCCGTTCCGTACCTTATCGGGTGATCGCCGCAGGTCTTGGGACGCTCCATGACTGACACCCACTTGTCGTCATAGCTGAAAAGGGAGAGGTCGAGGTAGGGGCTGCCGCTGTAGGACTGGGCGCTGATGGGGAGCTGGCCCAGCAGCCTCCGCACAGCCTCCGTGTGCCCTCCGTACTTGGCGTTCACAATAGTGTCTTTGAACCTGCAGCAGAACAAGAAGGGTTTACTCACAAAGGCCCTGGGTGAGAGGCACAGCTTAAACAAACTAAGGAGGAAAACCGAGAGAGAAAGAGGAACGGCAGCAGTGTAAGAACCACGACAGTTCCCTTCGAATGGTGCATCACGGTGATTCAACCACCAGCCAGTTCTGGTGACCTTTTCCTCCTCCCTCACCGTTACTGTTTCTGCTCTCAAAGTCCAAACTGAGAAGGACGAGGCTGTGCCTATCCACGAGGCCTGGCCCCAGCTGCTCCACAGCACAGGAAATGAACGGGATCAGAACCAGGGAGAGGTGGATTAGCAGCTTATCAGTCAATCCAAGTTTTACCGTGAAGCCTGTAAACAGCAGCAGCAGAAGCCGGAGGGTTGCACAGTAACAGTTGAGCCCTTAAGGTTGACTTGAGAATCCCCCTCTCTCTAGCCACAGTGAAACACATAAAGGGAGAAACCTGAGACCAGGCAGAACCTTGGAGAGAAGCATAAAGCTCTTCAGAAACAACAGTGTGCTGGAAGTTCTTCCTGGTGGAGAGACTAACGCAGGCTGGATTTCTCTTTCCAAATATAATTTGAACTTTCCACAAGCAAAGGAGAGTCAGATCAGCTGCACAAATGGCAGACACCAGGGACAGTGAAAACCTCCCCCCTAGGCCAGAAACACAGCCAGAAGCCAGCTTGCTGTGCCTACAGCACTGTTACACGTTGCTGCTTAAGCTAAACACTCCTGGTACAGGCTCTTAGAGCCAGGTGGATGAGCAGATTCTCCTCTTTATTTCAGCACAAGGCAGGAATTGTTCTGCAGGTACCTGCAGTAAGCTCTCTCATTCTCTCTTCCCCCCAGGCAATATGGAATTCACGACAGGGAGCTCTAAAAAGTTACAGGCAGCCAACTGCCTTTAACTTATGGGACACGAACCTAAAATCAGCCGAAGCTTCATTCCCCTTAGTGACTGCCAAGTGCTTTGGATGATGTCAAACAAGTCACTAGAAGAACAAAACACCCTGAGTCACATAAAAACATATTCCACAAGAAATAACACACTCTGCCTCATTAAAACCACATCAGACTGTTAAAGCACATTCTAGAAACCTTGGTTATTTTGGTATTTTGCTCGCTTTTCACTACAGCTCTAGGCAGATCAGCTTCCTTCCCCCGAGCAGCGTCTGACGAGAACCACGAGCTGTTTACTGATGTTACAGAACGCAGTTTGCTGCACACTAAATTTAGAGAAGGGCACTTGGCAAAATACATCCAAATAAATGATGTAGCATCTTGATAAAACCTTATCTGCAGGGCTCGAAGCTACCGCTTCAATAACCTCCAGAGGAGTTACTGCTCAAGGAGTGCCAGCCACATCTTGCCCTTAAAATTCCTTTCCCTTCTAAGCACCGAATTGCCACTGCCTTTTCCTTCCTGCACAGATATTGCAAAATACAAGAGCAGCTGCACGAAGCTGCAAGCTGAACCGCCTCCCAGCCAGGCTCTTGCACCCCTCAGGGCCTGAAGGAGCTGCTTTTCTTGGGGTCCTTGGTGTTATTTGATACTAGCCTTCAGCTGGCGGGGGGCAGCGCGTGCCTACACGGTATAAAGCATGCTCCCAGGGGCTCACCGGCGCTGGATCTGCCTGGCAAAGTTGTTGCTGGACGCCGAGCAGGGGAACTGGACCGCCTCGCTGTGCAAGGTGGCATTCCTGAAGAGGTCGCAGAAGTTCTCGAACAGCTCCAGCAGCTCATCCGACGTGTTCTCAAACACGGCGATGACCTCGGTGCTCACCATGTTGTACACGACGAAGAACGAGGGCTGGGGAGAGAGGCAGAGGCAGCGGTTACCCCGGGGGAGAGCTGTCCCTTCCTGCTCCCCAGGTGACATCCCAGACCCTCTCCAAATTTCTCTGCAGTGCAGGAGAATCCCACAGCCCCACGGTAATCCCTTCTGCTACCCAAATGCCTCAGCAGGTCCCAAATGACCCACCTGCTAACTGTGATGTGATTACACATGGAAAAAAACCTGGATGGACTTCCAGTTCTTCCCCCTCGAACTGGATGTCGGTATTTCCCTCTCTCTCTGCCCTCTACCAACTCCAAAATTCTTTCTGAAGTGCCAAATTTAATTTCCATTCCTGCTGACAAACTGATCTCAAACCCATGCTAGCCGGCAACAAATTATTTTTTTTCCTTTATGCAGAGAAACGATTTGCTTCTCCCTTCTTAACACTGCCGCCACACAGAGATGAGCCTTTTCAGCGCGCCGCAGCACTGCCGACAGAGTTGTGCCCTCCAGGTACCCTGCTGGCACAGAAATGAAAGTCTGAGAGGCATTAATGACAGCTTTTTAACATCGGGGCTCCCATGCAAGAAGCCCCAGGCACTGTGCTGCAGACGGGCAGCGTTTTGCAGGAGGAATGAGCCAGAGGCGGGGGGAAAACGTGACATTTGTACCAGCACGGCTGCACCCAGGGGAAGACATCCCCATCCCCTGGGATATTTGATCCTTGGGCATCAGCGGTGCTAATTTCTTGGATAGAAGAGGGCTCAGATCCCGGCACCCCAAATTCAGAGCCTGCCCCTGCTTCGCAGGTAACTAATTCCCCTGCTACATGCACGTATCTGGTAAGTCTCCTGCTCACAAAGGCAATTTGTGAAGGCTTCGCCTCCTGCTCCCGAGCAACGCCCAGCGATGACAGCAGGCGCTGTGCCCACCCCACCCGTCCGTAAATATCACCAGGTTTGTTTGTTTTACGGGCCCAAAACGAGCCCTGCTCACACAATCCGGCCCCCACGCGCTGCAGGAGGAGGTTACTCACTGAACTGCTGCCTGAGGAGAGGGAAGCCCTCCTGAAATAGAGAGAGACAACGCAAGGAGACAGCAGGAGGAGAAACTGGTTACAGCTTTGGAAATCGCAAGGGGTGTCCTGCAGTAAAAAGGTGCCTTTGCCACTTTAACACAGAGGCACCAACAGGCTGCCCTTAACGGCAGGAATCACCCTCGCTGCATTTCAGCAGCACCTGGGACAGGCAAAGCACCCTCACAGCACGCAGGGCAGGAGCTGAGCGCTGCAAGAAGCACCCAGCAAGGCTAAACCACGAGCCTACAACAACAGCCCCCAGGCTACGGATCCACGGCACGCGATTAAAGATCTTGGGAGGCTCGGCGCAGACTTTGGCAACAGAAACAAGCTCCAACAGTGACTTCCTCAGCCTCCCTGGCAGAGAAGCCTAGAACAGGAGCAGCCTGAAATCAGATTAAATTTGTGTTCTTGTCTGATAGAAGAAAGACAAACGGGAGCTTTAGGCATTCCGTGACGAGAGCTTTCCTCAGGAAGCCCTAATAAAGAGCCGAAATGCAGGCAGGTCAGCTCCGCATCTGGAATTAGCTTCTGAAAGCAACAACAAACAAAATGCTTTGTCCTCAGCAGAAAACACACAAACGGCACAAACAAGCCCGAATTCCCATCTAAAAGGGACCTTCAGGTGAAGCGAGTGGAGGACACACTGCAGCAAATCGGGCACAGAAGCCTCGGTGAGCACGGCAGAGAGCCTCAAACCAGCACTGAGGTGAGGTTTAGCCTTGCCCATTCTCTCCCAGAATAACTCCCTCCAAACAAAAACACAATTTTAGAGGAAAATGTGGAGGACAATTCGAGAGGAAAA
This sequence comes from Netta rufina, assembly GCF_964035555.1. NCBI lineage: Eukaryota > Metazoa > Chordata > Aves > Anseriformes > Anatidae > Netta > Netta rufina. The sequence goes on along the minus strand of NC_140134.1, from coordinate 14,870,675 downwards.
AGAGGAAGGACTTCTTAGTCATTCTCCGGGGTGAATGAGGCCGAGGGACCTCACAGAGAACGACCACCCGTTTCTGCTGGTGTCTCTCTGCTGAAACTGGCAGAGATGGGGAGGGAGGGACAGGTGTGGAAATAAAAAAAAAAAAAAAAAAAAAAAACGACCTAGAGAACAGATCAGCACTGGAGATTTAAGATTTCTCACTAAATACCATCAAACATTAAAAAAAAAAAGCATAAATTAAAGGAGCAGGCTAGGTTAAGATGTAAAAGACCTGGCTCGGTTTCAGTGTTACTGGGTTTTTACTGGGTTTCTGAGCTAGCAGTGGGGAAAGGACGTTCAACCCACAGGACTGCGAAACGTCTGGAGGGCCTCGGCACTGCCGGGGCTGCATTTGCCCTCCTCTGACTTCTTCAGAACTAAGAGGAAAGGAGAAGCAACTGGGACATGAGCTCGATTTAAGAGCTGCTACCCCAACTGGGAGAGATCATAAATGCTGTTTCTGGTAGAAGCTCGAAAAAGTAAGTAGGCAGAGCAGAGAAAGTAATGCTACTGGGGGAAAATGGAGACCATTATGTTTGAAAACCATGCTGGGAAATACAGGAGAAAAGGGGGAGAGTCTGCAATACAAGCACATTACATGAAATAACAGCTAAAAAATCAGCTGGGGATTTGGGAGGGGAAGAGCATCCACGAGCACAGGGAAGAATCCCTGGAGAAAGGGGACTCAGAAAGCACCTCAGATCTTCTCCCTCTCACTTTGAGTCGAGAAGGATGCAGTGAAATCATGAGAGCCAAAGACAGCGACGTTATTTGATACCAGAGGCGTCAAACGTTCACAAAAGAGCGAAGCAACGGGGTCCTAACAGCTCCTGCACAGAGCATTCAGAGGCTCAGGTAAGGAGTGCAGCTCACAGCACCCGCAGGGGGCAGGCAGTACCTGCGAAGGATCCGTCACCCGCAGCGTGACCACGTCTTCGCTCGTGTACTTGATGAAGAGGTGGTTCTCGTCCAGCAGCTGCATCTTCCACATGCGGAGCTGCCTCAGCTGGTCAAAGTACTGGAAGAACCTCCTCTTGGCGATGGCGCTGCCGTCCTGCTCCGCCCGCCGCCACAGGTACACCAGCAGCCGGTGCTTCAGGGAGTTGATGAAGGGCTCCTTGTAGGGGTTCGCCATCCCCGTCTGCGTGTCCCGCTGCACCTCGGGGTACACGGCGGAGAGGGTGAGCAGGTCGTCCTCGTAGCAGAAGCGCCCGATGGTCCGCACGTCGATGAAAGTCCCCTCGGGGGTGACCTGGAAGACGTGGATGGTCTGCTGCTGCACGGAGAGGATGGCCAGGATGTTCTTGTAGAGGTAGAGCCCCTGGTTGTGTGACAGGATGACCTTGTCGCACTTGAAGGTCCGCGTGTCGCACAGCCTGCCCGTGTGGAGGTCGATGATGTGCAGGGAGTAATCCTCCAGCGGGGAGCGGGGGTTGGGGGTGACCGACTCACTGTTGCGGTAGACCTCGAAGAAGGGCGGGTGGGGCTCCTCGGGCAGGTAGGCGGCCGAGCCCACGATCACGTAGCGGCAGTCGTCGGTGAACAAGCTGCACTCGCGGTTGAGGTGCTCCCCGTTGGAGGCCACGTTGGTGATGTGCAGCAGGACGAAGAAGCGCTCGAAGAGCCGCCCGCGGATGTTGACGGCCCGCTGGTCGTTGCCGTTGGCCAGGATCTCCCCCTCGTAGCCCTGCAGCAGGTCCTCGGCCGCCTGGCAGCCCTGGTACTCGTAGATCTCCAGGGAGGTCTGGTCGGAGGAGAAGGCGATGAAGTAGCGGCCGTCGGGGGAGAACTTGCGCAGGAAGCAGGGCGGCTTCTCCACGTTGACCACGGTGAAGTTGGGGAAGACGTTCTGGTGGAAGACGCGCACCTGGTGCCAGTGGCTGCCGGCTTTGCCCGAGCTGATGCGGCGCCGCTCCAGCCGGTGGATGACGTTCTGGTTCTGGATGCGGCGGGGCCGGATGGTGGGGGCCTCATGGTCCATGGCCAGCGCCCTACCGCATCCTCGCCCCGCCGCCAACCGGGGCACAACGGGGCTGGGTAGGGGGAGCACCGGGAGGGGGTCTGGGGGGGGGACAGGGACAGGGACAGGGACAGGGCCGGGGGGGGGGGGGGCTGAGGAGGGACCGGGGCTGAGAGGGGCACCGGGGGGGGGGGGGGGCGCTGAGGGGGAGGCGGCCACGGGGAGGGCCCAGGGGGGGCAGCGGGGCCCGGCCGCGGGTCTGAGGGGAACCGGGGGGAACCGGAAGGGTCCCGGGGGGTTCCCGGGGGGTCCCGGGGGTCCCGGGCCCGCCTCAGGCCGCGCTCACCGCCGGGCCCGCCGCCGCCGCTCACTCTATGGCCGCCGCCATCTTTCCGCCACGGCGGCGGCCGGAGGGCGACGGCCCCGCTGCCCGCTTCCGCTTCCGGTCGGTGGAGCAGTGAGAAAGGCCCGGGCGGGGTAGAGCGTCCGCGGGGGGAGGCACAGCGCCCCCTGGCGGCGGGAGGAGAGGCCCCATGGCCGGGCAACCCCAAAGCTCTGTACCCCATAACGGGGCACCCCCACAACTCGGCACCCCATAACCCAGCACCCTGATAACCTGGAATCCCCATAAGTGGGCATCCCTAAAGCCCTGCACCCCAGTAACCAAGCACCCCCACAACCCCGCACCCCAATATCTCTACACCCATATATCTCTGCACCCCAATAACCCGGTACCCCAATAACCCGTCACCCCCATAGCCCCGAACCCCAATAGCCACGTACCCCTGCAGCCCTGCACCCCTCTAGCCACGTACCCCTCTAGCCCTGCACCCCTATAACCCCGCACCCCCAAAAGCTGCAGCCCCCTGTGCCCACCCCACACCCCTCATCCTTCACCAGGGGGCTCAGGGGACCCCAAGATCCTTTTGGTGTCCCCTCACTGTGAGCTCCACCGGGAGCGGGGTGCTCCAGGGGGTGCTGGGGCCGTGTCCCCCCCTATGCAACGTGGCACCGATGTGTCCCACCATGTGCCAACACAATTCCCCGCTTCTCCTCGGTGTTTTTTGGGGTTGTGCCCCCCCAGTCCCATAAATTGGGCTTGTCCCCAAGCAAATGGGGTCCCTGCAGAAGCTCGGGGATGGGGACAGCAGCGGCCAGGCGGTGGCATTAGTGCCACGGAGCTGGGGACACCCGGCCTCACCTGGCACCCGAGCGCAGCCAGAAATGGGGCGTCTCATCCCAAAAAGCACTCGGTGGCAACCCCACAAAACCCTGGGGACGTCACCCCAAGCAGGGTTATCCCCTGTGACAGGTTGTAGGGGATCTGTAACCCCTGCACCCCATAACCAGCTGGGGAAAAAGGGCTAGGGGCACATAGGGTCCCTCTCTGGGCCCTTTATGGCCGAGCACCGGGGGCCCGATAAAATCCTACACCGAGCGGCCTCGGTGCCTCCCTTTGTCTCTCTCCCCCCCCCCCCCCATGTAATTAATTGGGCTCCACCTTAATAGGATCAAACTAAATACCGAGGAGCATCCAACCGCACGGCAGCTGGCAGGAAAACAACCCAACCCGCACACAGAGAGAGAGGCGGCTGGAGGGACAAAAGGGCCATTAATAGGGCAGCAATTAGCGCTCCCCGGCTAATAACTTCATCACCGCAACCTCCCCGCAGCCAGCACGCTCCCCTGGCGGGGACGGGCTCGTTAATTAGCGGGGATGGGTTTTATGAGGCCTCACCTGGCCGAGGCTGGGGGCAAACCCCACTCCTGGGGCTGTAGGGTGGGCCCCTGCAGGCACCCCGAGCTGGGAGAAGGGCTTGGGCACGGGTAGGGTTGGGAGGAGGTGGGATTGGGGTGGCTGCTCTGCTTTTTTGGGGGGGTTTTATCCAGCCTCCAGCTGCAGGTGGCTCCCAGGTGGGTTTTGGGGGGGGTTTAGTGGAAAATGCCACGAGGAGAGGGCTGGTGGTGCAGGGAGAAGGGCTGAGCTGGGGTTTGGGGGCTGTGCTGGGGCTGCTCTCCTCCCCGATGCCGTTTCATGGCACGTTTTCCCCCAAAACGGTGCTCGCTCCCAGCTCGGCACAGCACCGGGGCTCCTGCCGTGGTGGGGACGGGGACACGTGGCCGTCACCGTCCTCACCTCGGGGAGCCCCGGGGACAGCAAACCCAGAGCCCCCCGCTTGGCTGATGGGGTGGCATTTAGGGGAAGGGCCCTGGGGCATGGGGGTGGCTGGGAAAACCCTAAAAGTTTGTGCAAACGGCCCTGCTCCAGATCCCAAATGCACACAGCTGTAGGTTAGCATCCGAGAGCAGTGGGAAGGGCGCTCGGGGGCTTGGTGTTAATCCCAGGGAAACCTCTCCCGGGGGTGTTTTCTCCGTGGGAGGGAGCTGGGGGGGCTCCTCCAGGAGCAATCCCCGCTGGCGGTTGCTTTTCCTTGGGAAACGAGCCGCCTCTGTGGGGTTTTTTCCCTGCCCACCCCAGCGATGGGCAGCGGCACGCTTCGCCTGGGGCACCCCATTTGGGGTGGGTGCTGTGGGGGCACGGGGGGAGCCCAGGGCAGGCAGGCAGCAGAGGTCTCCAATTTTTCTTTTTTTTTTTTTTTTTCTTTTTCCAAGCTAAAAAATAAAAAATAAAATTTAATTTGATATTTGGCTCTGTCCCAGGCCTGGAGGGGAGACTTCATGAATGGCTGCAGACCCTCGCAGCCCCTTCCAGGGGTATCTGGGCACGCATCTGATGGGACACGGGGCCCGCTTGGTGCCGGGGGGGCTTTTTGGGGTCAGACAGACCCCAAGCAGGGTCCCCCGTGGGGTGCCACCCCTGTCACCCCCCCGTGGGTGCCCATTTGCGGCGCGCTGCCATTTGCAGGCAGTTGCCATGGGTGCCCGGGGACTTTTGCTGTGGAGGGGGATGGCGCCTCTCTCTCCCCCCCTTCCTCCTCCTCCTCCTCCTCCTCCTCCTCTTCATCCCTCCCTCCCGATGACGTCATGGATGACCACGGTGGTGACAGGGCCACCTGTGGGCTGCTGAGGGGTTTAAAGAGCCAGGCTGCGGCGGCGACGGGAGCCCCGGCTATTGTCTGCGCCCCTGGCAGCGGGGGGACGCGCAGCCCCCAGACCCCACACACACACATACCCCCCCCCCATCCATCCATCCATCCATCCACCCCATCCATCCATCCACCCCATCCATCCCACCCCACCCCATCCATCCCATCCCATCCCATCCCATACAACCCATCCCATTCCATCCCACCCCATCCCCACACCACCACCGCCACCGCAGCTCCCCCGGTGCCATTGCTCTCCGAGCCGCTTCCCGCTCGGTTTTAGGGCCAGCGAGGCTGGGCTGCTGCCCCTACAGAGCTCCCACCAAGGTAAGGCTGCGCTCCGTGGCCCCCGCAGCCCCCCCAGACCCTGCTGCAGCCCCCCCACCCGCTGGGCCCAGCTCTGACAAAGGGGTCGCTCCGTGCCACCGAGGGGAGGTGGCAGGGCGCTGTGCCGGGACCCCCAGCCCGCAGCCCCCCGGGAACCCGCTGGGATCCAGCCTTAAGGATGCTCCCACCGCCTCCCTGCCCTCCCCTCGCCTCCCCGCAGGGCACGGGGATTATTCCAGAAGACAGGGCGACCCCTGGGACAGCGGGCACCCCAGGGTGGCAGAGCCCCGCTGCCCCCGAGGGCCGGGATGCCGTGTTTTGGGCAGCGCCAGGCTCCCTTTGCCTCCACGCTGGCTTTCCCCGAGCACCCCTGCGGGCACCCAGCTCTCACCCCCTCGGCCAGGCACCCACCTTCCTCGCGTGGCACCCCCGGGGGCATCTCCTTGTCCCCGGCGCTGTGCCACGCACCCGGGGCTCCGAGCCCCGAGGGCTTTGCCGGGTGCCGGTGGGTGCTGCGGGAGCCACGGGCACGGTGAAGGAGCAGGGGCAGAGGGGCTGCGTCCTCCCCCGGGCTCTGCCCGGTCCCCAGGGTGGTGGCATTGTGTCCCGCTGTCCTTCCAGCAGGTAAGTGCCCTCGTTCCGGCTGCGGATGTCGGCGCCGCTTGGATGTGTGGGGTGGAAAAAGGGTCCGGGAGCGGCTGAGAGCACAGCGGGGTGGGGATGCACGCATGGGGACGGGCACCTTCCCTCCTGGTGAGGCTAAGGGCACGTCCCACCCCAGCAGGGACCGTGCAAGTCGGCAAACTCCTCACCTGGGCACCTCGGGGGTCCCTGTGCCCCCAGCCTGCCTCTCCCTTGGGTGCCAGGGGGGTAGAGCTCCACGGGGGCTGTGTTGGATCCCATGTTGGTGGCCTCGGAGGGGTGGCAACTGGGCAAACCCTGCGGCTAGTCCTACCCTGGGCTGCCCCTGCAGCCTTCCGGGGGCAGATATCGAGGCAGACGGGGATGAGGAGCGTGGTGGATGCGTTGCCCAGCCTTGAGAAACGGGGTATAAACCACTGCCCGGCCAAGGGGGCCGCGCGGAGAGGAGGCGGCTGCGGGGCTCTCCGCGTGCCGCTGTGGCGGCGCTGGGGTGTGAAGGAAGGAGCCGTGGGGCCTTTCTGCACGGAGCCTGGCAGAGGATGAGGAGGGCTTGGGCTGGGCCTGGGTTTGGAGCGAAAGAGGCAAAAAAAATTGTCGGATGGGTGGGAATCTCACCTGGGAGCTCACAGGTCCTGCAGCGGCCGAGCGGTCATGAGCAAATGCGCCAGGCACCCTCTGCTTGCCCCCCTGTGCGTGGGCAGGGGGTGATTTTAGGGGTTAATTAGGACATAGTACATGTGCGAGGGGCTGGAGTCGAGCCGAAAAGACCCGCGGTCTGTCTGGACAGGCACGGAGCGGGCAGGGAAATACCACGGGCAGGAGAAGTTGTGGGGTGGTGGCTGGCCACGACGGCTGCTCCAGGGATGCCGATGCCTCGCTGAGCTTTCGCCGCCCCAAAATGCTGCGAGAGCCCATTCCCGGTGCGACCAGGGGAGCGTGTGCGTGCGTGAGAGCACCCAAACACGCACCCATGCACACGTGCCGTACCCAAATACGTGGCAGCGCTCAGCAGCACCGCCGTGTAAGCTGGGTGCGCTCCCCGGCCCTACAAACACAGCCTGCAAACGCCGCTCTCCACTCCCACAGGGAACCACTCGGTGCTGGTGGCAGACAGCGACGCCGTGGCTCGGGCTCTTCTTTGCCCCCTGTTTTTGCGGCATCCTAAATCCTGCTCCGCAGGCTGCAGCCCAAGATGGTGCCTCCATATGGGGCCAAGCGCAGCAGGCGAGGTGGGGACCTTGCTGCCACTCGGCTGGGCACGAGAGAGGCAGAGCTGAGGCTCGATGCGTTTCCTCCCCGGGCTCTGCTCGCCTCCCCAGGAGCTCAGCACAGCCAGGCAACGTGGCAGCGGGACCACAAACCCCAGAAGTTGCACCCCACAAATCCTGTCGGTGTCTCTGCCCCTGCCAGAGGGTTGCAGGAGCGAGGTGCTGGCTGGCTCTCCCTCCACGGGGCTGTTGCGGTGTGCCTGCAGCAGGGTTCGGGGCTGCGCACCCCAGCCTGGCAGCATGGGGTGTGGGGAGCAGCGCCCGTGGCACGGCCTCGGGGGTCTCCAGCCAAAGGGTCTCATTCTGGGAGCAGCTCCCGCAGCGTCCCAGTGTCTCGCCAGTTTGGGGCCTTAAAGCAGCTCCCCGGTGGGAAGCCCCAAAGGCAGGGCGCGCAGCTTGTCCCCGCACAGCTCCCCTGCTCTCCTCCCCAGGGGCTCAGCACAGGGGACGGAGCCAAACCTTGGGGGCTCTGGGGACAGGACAGAGCCCCGAGCATCCCTCTCCTCCTCCCCGTCCCCACTTCACCATCCCCGGGCCATCTGGCCACGCTCATCCACCTTAAACAAACGCTGGAGCCTATTATCCAGCCCTGCCTTCCCCTTCCTCCCCCCCCAGACAGATGGAGGCTGAGCGCGCCCAGAGCCCCGGCCCGCAGCATTCATGTGCGTGAATGAGAAAATTGAATTATTTATGGCCACGCGAAGCAGGCTGGCGGAAAGGACTCCATTACGTGGCGAGTACCTGTTGCTATGGAGCCGGGGCTTCTCCCCCTCGCCCGCCCGGCCCCAAACACCCTCCGCATCCCTGCCTGTCCCCATCCCTGCCCTTGTCCCCTTGGGATGCTGGCTGGAGCAGCAGGATGCCCAGCTCCGCCGGGACGCCGACCTCTCCAAAATCCTCCTGCATTGCAGCCGCTCCCTGGGGCTGCCAAATCCTGCGGTGCCGGGGCATCCCCGCTGCTGCTCCTTTCCCAAACCCTCCTCAGCCAGCAGCGAGGGTCCCAGGGGCACCCTCGGGATGGGACCAGCTCTGGGGGTGGTGGGAATGGGACCTGGCAGCCCCCGCTCAGCGCAGGGACTCCCGCTCCTCCCGGGAGGCTCTGCAGGGCTAAGAATAGCCTCCGGCTCCGCTCCCGGAGCTGAGTGGGCTCTGCCGGGCTCAGAGGAATAAAAAGCAGGCAAACGCTTATTTTAGGCGCTGCAGTCTCGGCAGCTGTGACTCCGGTACACCCAGGGAGCAGCCTCGCGGAGGGTTTACCCCACAGCCAGAATACAGATGGCCAAAATCCCACCCAGATCCCAAGCTCCCCGTGAGCCCCTTTCCATCCTCCTCCCTGCTGGGGGGGCTCCCACCCCTCCTGGTCTCAGGGGTGCCTTTCCCCAGCTCCCTGCCTTCACCTCCTGCTCTGGCTGGCAGAACCCTATTGAGATATTTAGGGTTTGCTTGGTGTCCCGAGATGTGCCCCGGCCAAACGAGACAGACAAACCCCACAGATATCCCTGTGTCCGAGCCAGGCATCTATATGGGATGCTTGGGCATGGGGCAGGTGTGTGCTGGGGGCAGCCCCCACACCAAGGGGGGGAAGCCGTGGGTCTGCCTGGCTCCCCTCGCCCCCAAAAATAATAAAAAAAAATAATAAAAAAAATAAAAACCCACAAGAAAAAGCTAATTGTTGCCATGGCTACGCCGAGTGGCCTTTCTCCGCGTCATCCTCGTCGCTGCTGTCACAAGGTTAAGGCGGTGGGGAGCGGGGGGGGGGCCGTGTTTTCTTGGGGAAAACCATGGCAACAGCCACTTCTATGGGAGCAGCTGCGGCCGTGGGGAAGGGGCCGGGGTGCACGGTGCCAGCCGAGCTCGGAGATGGGGCCAGCAGCTCTGTGAGCCGTGGGGCAGGAAGGGGAAGGGGTTTTCTGGGGCTGCTGGCCATGGGGAGTGGGGAAATCACTGTTTATCCCCAAAAAATGTACCAGGGAAAGGCCCCGGTGGCACAGTTTGTATGACCACGGTGTTGGTGGAGTCAGCACCGGCCCCAAAAGGGCCTCCCACAAGTGGTGCGGCCTCTCCTGCTGCTGGGGCCGGCTGGGAGGGAGCACAAGCAGGGTTTTTGGGGCTGAAGGACCCTAAAAGAGCCGTCAGGGCCACAGGGGTGTCCTGTGGGGTGCTGGGCATGGAGGGGCCCGTGCTGGCCAGGCTTCGCCCCAGCCCGCAGGCCCGCTGAGGTGTTGGTCCCAGCTGCAGGCTCCGTGCTGGCTCCCATTGCCACACGGAGCTGGGAATTATCTCTCTTTGCAAGGCAGACTCTTAATTAAGACCGTTTCCCTGAAGGAAGCCAAGATGGAGAGCTTCAATTCTCGGTATTCCAGCGCTTTCTGGCGTTCGTTTCCACACCAATTAGGGCACAAATTAGTCATCCGGAGTGCAATTCAGTCCCTGTGCTCGGGGGAGGCTCCTCAGCACGCGTGCCGTCCTCTTCCAGGGACACGGGTTGCAGGTGCGGGCACGGTGGCCTCGTTGGGGACAGGGTAGGGACAAGCTGGGACCCCAGGAACCAAAATCTCCATGGGTTGGGGTCTCTGAGGGGTCCCCATGGGCTGCGGGCAGCTCTCCTTGGCTGTGCACGGTCCTACAGACTGCGGGGCCACGACGCTGAGACAGGGACCAAAAGGAGCAGCTGGAGAATGAGCCACGGGCAGCACGACGGGAAGAGAAAGAGTGGAGGAAGAGAAAGGGCCAGGCTGATCCCCAGCCCCTTCTGCAGAGCCTGTGATCCCCGATGGTGCTGGCAGGGAAGGAAAGATCCCAGAAATCATTTTTTTGGGCTGGTCGATGAGCGTTCAGCGCTGTCCCTCCGACAGCTACACCACCGACAAAGCTCTCTGAGTGCAGAGGGGATTGAGGATGAGACTCGTTGCTCTGCACCCCGGCGCAACAGCATCCCAGCCCTGCAAGAACTGGCAGAGAAGTGTGCTCTGATGGCAGCTGAGCTCTCGATCTTGATATTTCTGGGTCGTGACGGCCTCTCCGCACCGCAAGAGCACAGCGAGCTCCCTCGTGCCCCGTGAGCACGGCCACCACGCCGCTCGTGGCCCTCGCCCTGTGGCAGCCTGCCCCGTGCCCGCTCCGGCTCCTTCCAAACGGCACCGAAACCCCGCCGGGAGCCGCCTGCTCCTGGGGCATGCCCTCCTACCCCCCATTAGTTAGTGGTTGTCTTAAGCACTGAAGCATTTGTAGCCTTATTCCTCCTAATCCTGCCTAATGTAGCTGTGGCTGTCCTCATTAGCCACGTAATTGTCGAGCAAACACAAAACAGGCCCTGACACAGTCGAAGGAAATTGGTTTAAAAATACAAACCGGCATTCTCGGAGGTTTTCAAAGGGGGCCCTCCTATTTATATGCAGTCACACAGCGCCACGTGGAACAATGAAAAAGTCACTCTTCCCCCAAATACGGATTTTTCGAAGCATGTTTTATGACAGTGCGGGCTTGAGATGCCAGCAGGGGAAATCCCCCGGCCCCCGTGCTGAGGACAAGCGCATCTCCTGTCATTCCCTGCCACACGAAGGGGTTTCCAAGCAGAGGAGATGGCATCGCCCACCCACGTGCAAGCACACACTCAAGCACACGCACACACACAGCACAATGATCGCCCCAAGGAGAGGTTTACCCATCCCCATCCCCGAGCGATAAACCCTACAAATTTCAAAGGGGTTCCGTCCCCTCCTGACAGCAGCCGACAGGCCTACGTTAATTGAGGCAGCAGCGAGAAATCTAATTAACCCACAGCACGTCGCGAAGCTGCTGCGGTACCCAGCTCTAAATGCCACCCCGGCTCTCGGGGCAGGCACTGGCCTGGCGGTGGCACCGAGTCGCCCGGCCGTGGGCCGCCACCTCCTGCTCAGCCTCGGAGGTGCCCTCAATTCCGCACAAAGCGTCCTGGTGCTTGCCTCCACCTGCTTCTTCATGGCATCTGAGACTCTCTTCCAGCTCCAGCCTTTGGAGCAAGCACCCGCGCTGCTGCTCCTCCTGCTCCGGCCTTCAGGCTCCCCAGAATTGGCCGCCAGGACCCGGCGGTGTCAATCTGCTGATTGCGCCCAAGTCTGGGAGATGGGCTGAGGTCGCTGAGCTCCCACCGTAGCTCTTAGGCTGTAATTACGTTCAAGGCTCTTTGCTTCGGCGATTTCTCCTTGCTAATGCTTGGAGCTTGCCGCACCGAGCTTTTCTTCAAGGCTGACCTCCACGCGGCTTCCCAGGAGAGAGCCAGGCCTGTTATTTAAACCAATTCACAGACCGTCTCCCGAAGGCCAGTTGCCCATTATGGGATTTTTTTGAACAGCAGGAATCCGCAGGGCTGATGGCGGCTGAGCTCTTTGTGCCGGCTGGGGGAGAAGCAGAAGAAAAAGGATGGATGGCGTGGGCTAGCATCGCTTCCCAAGCTAACCTTTCCCAAAATCCTGGAGGTCGAAGGATGGAAAAGCTTTTAGGCAGGTCTCCTCTTCTGGGAGGTTAGAAGATGATCCGCTGAGCGTGCTGAGGTCCTGCTCAAGGTGCTCCAAGCGTGTTGGGGATAAAAAACACCAGGCAGGAGAAGCTTCCCAGCAAACAGCCTTCCCAACAAGCACACGGGGCTGCACCAGATGCCCGGGGACACAGCAACACCCTGAGCAGCAGCCTCAGCTCTGTGCCTGCCCAGACAGAAGGGATGCATTTATTTTATTTATTTATTTATTTATTTTTTGAGGAATCCCATTGCCCGAATCCCTCCAAATTTTGGCACGGAAAATAATGTGGGTTGGAGACCTCTGGCCCACACACAGCCAGCCCCTCGTGGGGAAGCTCGGACACCATCGCCTCGGAGGATGGAGCCAAACCAGGTCGGCGTGCTCCGAGGGGAGAGGAAGAGGAGCTCCATTTGGGGGCTTTCATTTGTTTATTTATTTATTTATTGAAGAATTAAAAAGTGGCAGTGCTAGCGCAGGGTAATTATCCCTCTGTTCCAGCTGAAATACAATTAAGGCAGCTCTCAACGAGCCCCCGGGATATTGTGGTTTACTAATTAACAAGCGGATATGCTGTGGCCCCTGTCACGGCAATTACAGCATGAGACAGGCTTCAGGAGCTCTAATTACACGTCAGCCCACGACACACGCCGCAGGACAAATTAACGAGGGCCCGGGCTGGCGACGGAGGGAGCTCACCCAGCGAGAGGCTGAGCTGGGTGGCGGGGAAGGGGATGGGGACAGGGACGAGTAAGGGGGACCCGGGGGGGTCTCCCCGGCTGGGGACGGCGGCACGGGGAGAAAATTGGGGTGAAACATCCCCAAAGCCATAGCGGTGGCAGCTGGGGATGGGGGAGCCTGGAGTGCGCTTTGCTTTGCTCCCCGAGCCAGGAGGAGCCTTTCTGGCAAGGTGGTTATTGGAAAAAAGTGAGGCGGGCCCAGGTCGGATTCAATGAATGATTTCGGCCGGGTGATGAAAAATAAAAATAAAAAATAAAAATCAGGATTTTTGTAAATCCGTTTTGATCTGCTCCGTTTTGAAGAGAAGTTGCCGTCCAGAGCATATTGGAAAGGTGGAATTAAAGCAAAAAGCACACCTAGAGAGGACATTTTGTTTCTGGCAGAAGGAGAGGATGTTTGCCAGGGGTTTTTTAGGGAGAGCAGCCCGCAGGGAGAGGGGCTGGGGGGGACACAGCAGGGGTGCTGGGTCTGCCCTGGGTGACACGGGGGTGATTTTTGGTGTTGTGTACCCCCTCCAGGAGGAGCTCCTTGAGCAAAGCAAGAGGAAAATGGGAGGTTTCACGGCAGGCAGGTGCTTTTCCAGCCGGGAGCACAGCCAGCAGGGTGGGACTCGGTGTTTTTGGGGAGGAAGGAGGAGGAGGAAGAGTTGGGAGGGTGGAAAAGGGGGGACCCGACCCCGTCCTCGCTGCTGGCACCGGGAGCAGGAAGCCACCGGAGGCCCCCCTAGCAGCACAGGGGCGGCACCGAGTCCCCAAATAGATCTCATTAACCATGGCAATTAACACGAGCTGGGCCCTCTCTCCGTCTCGCCGCCCCCGCCGGGGCCGTGCGTGCACCCAGCCGCTCCCCGCGCGGCGGGCACAGCCCGGCTTATCGCCGCCGGCAGGAAATTGCCGCGCAGGAACGGCACGTTTCACTTTTAATAAGTTTGGCAATAAAACGTCTCGTCAAGCCAGGCCGCGACAGAGCGATAATTGAAGCCTCGGCGTGGCCGTAATTGCTCGCTGCTCTCCTGGGGGCGAGCCAGGAAGCCGGGAGCTGGGTTAGGGGGGGGAGCATCCCTCTGCCTCCTGCCCTGGGATGAGGAGGGTCTGCCTCGCGTCCCCATCCCGGGCAGCCCGTCCCTGTGCTCCTTGTCCCCAGAGGTGTCCCCAAAGCAGTGGCACCCGTTGGGATGTGGCGGAGGAGGAAATCTGCATGGGATGGAGGGGTTGGGGTGCGAGCACGGGGGACAGGAGGTGCCCGAGGGGTGGTGGAGGAGGAGGAGGAGGGCAGTGGGTTTGTGCCGTCTGAGAGGGACTTCCTAGGAGGGACGTGGTCTCCTGGGGGATTCGCACGAGTCAGTGCGGGAAATGCACAGCACCGAGAGCATAAAGCAGGGATGAGGAAAGCTTTCCTTGGCACCCAGCTGCCCGAGACCCTCCGGAGACCCCCAACGAGGTCCTCCTGGGTACCAACTTATCCCCTTTTCCACCCCAATCACCCCGTCCTCCCCCGAGACACCTGACCCCGAGCTCCTCTTCCCCACCCACCGTCCCCATGGGCAGGGGGGTGACGTCCCCCCCCGCAGGGATGGGTACAGCCAGCGCTGCGCGGGGCGGTTAATGGGGACGGAGTGGCTGGCAGCAGGAAATGAGGCATTTCGGAGGCACAGCAGGGACGGGCTGCTGCTGCTGGCGGGGGTCCTGGCCAGGCCGGGCGGCTTTGTTTGCCTCAACGCGGCGCTCGGGGGACGTTACCTGGAATTACTGATCTGCATTCGTCACCATGATCTTGCTAATTGGCCACCGCCGCCTCCCAGCGTGGGGACTGGGCTCCTCGTCCTTCCCCAGGGTCCCCGCTCTGAGCAGCACCACGGGGGGCAGGGGACGGGGATGGGGATGGGGCTGAGGACGGCTGCATATAGCGGCACCTCGCTTTGCTTCGCCCTTCTCCCACAAAGCTCCCACCCAACACCTCCCTCGCACCCGCACGCTGTTTGCAGGCCCTGACCCCGATTCCCGCAGTGCCCCGTATTTGCCCCCATATTCGCCGGTCTTTTTTTGCACCTCTTTCCCAGCACAACCCCCTCGGTGCCCTTTTGTTTCTCCCCCCCCTGCAGAAGCAGCCCCCTTCTGTGCCGTGAGATGCGCCGAGTGCCTGCCGGTGACCCCGAGCTCGGAGCTTAGCGGGATGAGAGGAGCTCACAGCCCTCGCGTCGACCCCTTTAAAGCCATTTTGACTTTTTTCCCACTTCCATCCTCGCGCCTTGCATGGAGGAGAAACTTGGGGTTTGGGAAGGAAGCTGCCGGAGCAGAGAGGGATCCAGGGGAGGTGCCAGCAGCCACATCCATCACCCAGCCCCGAGGGTTTGGGGAGGAAAAACATAATTTGTAGGGTGTCTCAAATCTCCTCCTGACCAGGCACAGCAAGCTCCTGGGGGCACGGATGGGGGACACACATCCTGAGTCCCTATATCACGGAGAAGCCGGCGTGGGTCCCAATGGGATCAGGCCAGGCGCCCTGTGGAAGACTAGTGATTTTGTTGTTGTATGGCTCATCCCACAACAAGTCACAGTCTGCCCTAGGGCGCACGGCCGCTGCGGCGAGGAGGCACACGGGGACGCGGCCGGGGCCCTGCCCAACGCTCCTCGCTTCTGATCACCTCGGGCGTTGCTTCCGTCAGCCTCCGGAGCGGAGCGACGAGGGGACGGTCTGAAACCCCCTGTGCCACCTGCCCCGGCTGGAGATGGACATCCTACAGCCGGGACATCCTATAACCAGGACATCCTACAGCCAGGATATCCTATAACCAGGACATCCTACAGCTGGGACATCCTATAGCCGGGATATCCTACAGCCAGGACATCCTACAGCCGGCATATCCTACAGCCAGGACATCCTATAGCTGGGATATCCTATAGCCAAGACATCCTGCAGCTGGAGCACCTTATATATGGGACACCCTGTAGCCGAGGTGCCCCATACCTGCAGCACCCCATAGCTAGGGCATCCTATAGCTGGGACACCCTACGGCCAGGAGCACTGCATCCCTGGGCCACCCTATAGCTGGGGCACCTTATACCCAAGGCATTCTATAGCCAGGATGCCTGATAATCAGGATGCCCTATAGCTAGGGCACCGTATAGCCAGAATGCCTGATAGCCAGGACGCCCTATACCCAAGGCATTCTATAGCCAGGATGACTGATAGCCAGGGTGCCCTATAGCCAGAACGCCCTATAGCCAGGACACCCTATAGCCAGAATACCCTATAGCCAGGGCGTCCTATAGCCAGGGCACCCTATACATGGTTCACCCTATAACTGGAACACCCCATATCTGGATCACCCTATAGCCAGGAAGCCTTACACCTGGGACACCCTATACCTGGGGTGCCCTTATACCCAACTCACCCTATATCTGGGCCATCCTATATCCGGGCCGCCCCATACCTGGGGTGCCCCATACCCAGGTCACCCTACACCCAGGACACCCCATACCCGGGTCACCCTATAACAGGGTCCCCCTATACCCAGGTCACCCTACACCCAGGGCGCCCGCAGCACCGCCCCGGCGCGCCTGACGTCACCGGCCCCGCCCTCCGCATGCAAATCACCCCTCCCTCTCAGCCAATGGGAGAGCAGCGGGGCGTGGCCAGCGCAGGACTTGCCCGGGCATGTGAGCGCGGCGGCTTCCGGGCCGGACACGTGGGGAGGCGGTGGGTGAGGGGGGGGCTGGGGGGGCAATGGGACCGGGTATGGGGGGGGGGGGGGGGGCAGGGGTATGGGGTATGGGGCCGGGCAGTGGGCAGGCAGGGTCCGGGGGGGGGCAGGTTGTTTTGGGGGGGGGCAAAATGTTTTTTTGGGGGGCAGTTTTTTTTTTTAGGGGGGGCGTTTTTTTAAGGGGGGGGCACATTGGGGTCGGTAATGGGGCTGGGGGCTTCGGGCGGTGGCACAAGGGTCGCCACCCCCTGCCCACACGGCCTGTAGGGGATTGGAGGGGGGATTTGGGGTGTGGGGGGGCTGCTGGGCTCTCACTGACCCCCCTTTTTTACCCCCCCCTACAGGCATGCCTCCGGGTAAGGGGCAGATGGTGCCGCTGCCGCCCCCCAGAGCCCCCCCACCCGCACCCAAGGGTGCCCAGGGCCCCCCCGGCAGCAAGAAGCGGAGCCGCAGGCACCAGCGCTACCTGGAGCGCCGGGCGCTGCTGGAGCACAGGGGGCTGCTGAGACCCCCCCGGGGGCTCCCCGAGACCCCCCCGAGCTGCGGGAAGGTGCCCAAGACCCTAAATGGCAGCACCAAATCCCCAAATGGCACTGCCAAGACCCTAAATGGTACCACCAAGACCCCAAATGGTACCACCAGGTCCCTAAATGGCACCACAAAGTCCCCAAATGGCACCGCCGAGGACGCCACCGGCACCGACACCCCCACGGGGGTGCCCCCCCTGCGCCCCACTAAATACGTGGCCATCGACTGCGAGATGGTGGGCACGGGCCCGCGGGGGCGGCAGAGCGAGCTGGCGCGCTGCAGCGTGGTGGGCTACCACGGGGACGTCATCTACGACAAGTACGTGCGGCCCCAGCTGCCCGTCGTCGACTACCGCACGCGCTGGAGCGGGGTCACCAAGGGGCACCTGAGGAACGCCATCCCCTTCAGGGCCGCCCAGGCCGAGGTGAGCCATAGGGGGGGGGTCCTACGGTGGCCAAAAAATGAGTTTGGGGAGGGTGCGTGGTCGTGGTGCATGCTAAGAGGGGAGGGGAAGGGTGATGTGGACTTGCACAGCAAAACCAGTTTAATTTATAGGAAGGATTCACCAGGCCCAGCACTGCTTGGCTCTGGGATCCCAAAACACTCCAAGTGAAGGAACTGAACCGATCCCAATTATATTTTATACCTGTATTTTATACCTGACGGAGGTTTTGTGTGTTTAACCCCCCCGTGATGCTTCCAGATCCTGAAGATCTTGAAAGACAAGATCGTGGTGGGACACGCCATCCACAATGACTTCCAGGCCCTGAAGTACGTCCACCCCAAGGACAGGACCCGAGACACCAGCCGGATCCCGCTGCTGAACCAGAAGGCAGGGCTGCCCCTCAGGGCCAGCGCCTCGCTCAAGAGCCTGGCCAAGCACCTGCTGCACAAGAAGATCCAGGTGAGCTGCGGACACCTTGCTGTGGGGTGGGGCTCCCATTTGGGTCCCCATTCGGGCTCCTGAGTTTCTTTTCCCACATCCTTGTGGGGTCTGGGAGATGGAGACCCCCTGTGCTCATCCCGCGTGCCCTCCAGAAGGAGAAGAGAGACATCTCCTCGACATCGAGCCTCTTCCATCTCCAAAAAACCCCAGCGCTGGTCCTACAAGCACGCAAACAGTGGGATTTCCGCCCTCCCTTGCTTCTAACCACCTTCTCCCCTTGGCTCAGGTGGGCTCCAGAGGCCACTCGTCGGTGGAGGACGCCCAGACGGCCATGGAGCTCTACCGCCTGGTGGAGGTGCAGTGGGAGACGGAGCTGGCCCGCAGCCAGCCCGCCCGGCCCCCCAGCCCCCCCACAGACCCCAGTACGGACAGCGACCAGTACCTGGACGACCAGTACTGGCCCACGGACCTGACTGCGGGCAGCCCGTGACGGGGCCGGCGTCTCATCCACCTGGTTTGGGACCTGGCGCCCTCAGCTCGTGGGCACGGAGGCAGCCGCCCACCCCCTTCCCCAGGGGGGAAATCTCCCCCAAAAACGGGATCCGTGGGGACCAGCCGGGAGAGGCACCCGTGGGTGCGTGGCTGTGGAGTGGGGCTGGCGGGGTGCTTCTGGTGCTCTCCGAGGGGATGCTCTGTGTGGAGGGTGGTGGTGTGTCCTGCTGCTGGTCGGAGGATGGAGGTTTGGGGGCTCTCCGCACCGTGGTGAGGGTCTCAGCCCCGGGACAGCAGCTGGAAGCTGCTCTGCTGCCACCTGGCCACCCAGGGCCGGGGACAGGAGCAGTTTCCTCCCCGTTTTCTTTGCACAGCAAATCCTGGCAAGAGAGTCCAGGTCTAATCTGTGTCTCTAAACCCTGTTGGAAACAGCTTAGGATGCACTTTGTCAACTTCTGAATTAAAAATCATTATTGCAAAAACCTGGATGCCTTTGCTTTTTCCATGTTGGTTTTTTTTTTTTTTTTGAGTCCCTTGTCACGGGAGGGGTGTGGGTGTCCTGCAGCGCTGCTGGCAGCAGGGAAGCTGCTCCCCTGGGTGCCGGGTGGGTGCTGCTGGGGGCAGCATTTTCATTTTCCAGAATGAAACGTGGCCGTGGGGG
The DNA here is from genome assembly GCF_964035555.1 of Netta rufina. Lineage (NCBI taxonomy): Eukaryota > Metazoa > Chordata > Aves > Anseriformes > Anatidae > Netta > Netta rufina. The sequence continues at coordinate 14,851,885 of NC_140134.1, read as the reverse complement.
GGGCTGGCTCAGACCCGCTTCCCTGCGGCTCCCTGCGTGAGTCACCTGTGGTTGGGGCACTTTTAAGAGCTATTCAGAGGAAAAAGGGGGAAAAAAAAAACTATTGTGGCTCTGAAGGCTCATCCCAGCCTGGGGAAGTGCTGTGCCTGCAGGAAAACCTGCGTGTGGCTGGCGGCTTGCTACCTGAGCACAAAAAGATGGATTTTATGGGAAGGGTGCGGGGTCCCCGTGGGCACCCCAGCCCTTGGTGCAAGAAGGGAGGCTTCGGGATGGCACCGTGGGGTTTCCAGGAGCCTGGCCGTGCAAAAAGCTGGCACAGGGGCCAGTGTTAAAGCAAAATCCGTGGAGCACAGCAGGGCTGGGAGACTGCTCCAGCCCCAGCCTGGGGAAGCAGGCGAGGAGCTGGTGACGCAGCGCACCTGACGCACGCATCGCTGCAATAACACCAGGCGGCCTGCGCTCCCCTTAACTCCTCCCTGCCTGGCGGAGGAAGCCTGGGGATGGCTCAGAAATGCTCTGCCACATCCAACAGGTCAAAAACCTGCCCTCCCAGCGGCACTGCTTGAGCAGCTCTGCTGCTCCAGTCCAAGAAACAACCGTGCAGCACCCAAGTGCGTGCAGGGGGATGGCTGGTGCGGGTCTGCGTCCCTCCTCGCTGCCGTTCCCACCTCTTCCAGGCTGGCAGGAGGGAAGCACGGGAGCCTGGCTGGCTTCGGGCTCGTTTCTCAGCGTATTTTCCCCTCGCTGCCCCAGGCTGGTGACCCAGGCACAGGTTGTCCCCAAAGTGCTGGCTGTGGCACGGTGCTGGTGCGCGGGGATGGGGACGGAGAGCTGCGACAAGAGGTGCAGGGCCGGGAGGTTTCTCAGCCTGTGACTCATCCTGCGAGGCAGCCAGGCACAGGCGAGAGGAAGGAGTAATTAAGGAGAAAAAAAATCACCATCAGAAGAAGATCTCTGAAGTCTCGGCCATCCAAACGCCGTGGTGAGGACGCTTTCGGAAGCGTGCCTGGGCCGGGCTGCGGCGCACGGGATCGGCTTTGCAGAGAGGGACAGAAAGCTGTAAGCTCTCACCCCCTGCGATCTAGAGCCATTGCAGAGCTCTCCCAGCCCAGCTCCCTGCCCGTCCCCGTCACCACCACGACGATTTAAGGCCCTGCTGAGCCACTGCCCTGCTTCGGGGCACACCTGAGGGCGGCGATGCAGCCAGAGCGCTGCTGCCCACGCACAAGCTTTGCTCCTGGCCTTTAATCTCCAGCTTTTGGAGAAGGAGAGGAACAAACTGGGGAGTAGCAGGGATTTACATCGGCTTTGAAGGGCTGCAGGGCATCCCTTCATGCCTGCAGGGCACCCTGAAGGCCCAGCACGGGCATCCCTGCAGGGTCACAAAGCGGGGGTGGGCGATGGGGAGGCGGCTGCACCCCCAGCCCCCTGGTGTTGGGGAGTGCCAGCCAGCTTGGCTGGGAATCACATAAAACGGCGATTTCCACCCCTTTTTCCACCCAGTGAACCGAGCAAGACCTAATCAGGATTTTCACAGATGTTTGTGAATATTCACCTAAATGTCAGGGAGCTGCTGCTGCGAAGAGCCCGCGCCTGCCTGGCTTTGTCCCCGGAGCTGCCCGGTGGTGCTGAGCACCTTTGGGCGGGCAGAGGAGAGCAGGAGCAAAGCCTGGGCCAGCTCGTCATCCGCGCTAAATTTCGTGACAATTCGAGAACCCGCAGAGAACTCTCCGGTTGTCTCAACGACCCTGAGTAATGATTAACACGAGCCCACGGATCCGGCAATGGGGACTCGGGGCTTTTTTATCAGAGGAAAAACATTGTCAAATGAGTTTTTTTTTTTTTTTTCCAGGCAGCTGCAGGAGCAGGTAACTGATAAGCTCGTCATTGGAGTGGGGCTGAGCCAATGGGAGCCGATGGCGACAGCTTTTACTTCTGTCTAGCAACAGCTTCTCCTCCAGCAGCAGACAATTCGAACCGCGACCCGCTCCCCGTGCTGCTATCCAGCCCCCCCCCCCCGCCACCCTGCTAAACGGGGCTTGGCGTGGGGGTCCCTCACAAATTGAATACTGGGTTGTCCCGTTCCCTGCACAATTTGGTGCTCCTGTCCCTCGGGGTGAGGGCTTTGCTGCCGTGGAGACGTGCGTGTCCCCATCATGGTGCACACAGGCTCTGCACCATGCTGCCTGCACGGCCAGAGGTGCTGGGGGCTTCTTTGGGGTGGGTGTGGGATGCCCATAGGGTGCTTGCCCTATTTAGGACCCCAACAGCAGCTTTGGCCAGGAGAGCTGGCTCCAGGGATGTCTTCCCCACCCCATGCAGCGAGCATTTGGTCCAAATGCGGTCCCATCCCCAGTGTCTGTGCACGGAGCGATGCTGGGACCAACAACCAGCCCAGGGCATCTCCCTGCCCAGGAACAGCCCGTGGGGGTGCTGCTTCACCGTGGGGACACAGAGGGACACAAATTCCCCCCGCCACTTGTTGAAAACCAAGCTGGTTCACAGCAAACGTGGGGAATCAGCCCCGTTGCACCCCTACCCCCGGCATCGCCCCTCTCCTCTCCACCCGCAGCGGGAATTAGAGGGCAGAAACCTCTCTCCGCCTGCGCTCCAAATTAAAATCTGTCGCCCTAATAACCTGCCCGGGCGGAAGAAGCAACGAGGTGCGACCCGGCGATGAACAGGCACATCTGCCAGCTGGAGCTGCAGGAGGGGTGTGCGTGCGGGCATGTGTGCGAGCTGCCGGCGCAGCCTCGCGGATTGGCTGCGAAACCCCCTTGCAGCCGATGCGAGGGACCGGGGTGGCCTAGCAACAGCCGTTCCCCGATGGAAAACAAGGCACTTCAGCACGGCGCCTGGCTGCTGAGGAAGGGAGATGATGGCACATCTCCCCCTGCCCCATTTTCTGGGGGCTCCGGTGCCGGCACCAAAATGCTGCGCCCGGAGGCTGCTCGCACCGTGCCCCAGGGGTGTGGGGTGTATGGGGTGGGCTTGCTGGGGGGTGAAACCTTCCCTGCACAGCCACAGCTCCGTCTGGCAGGTGTGGGGTCACCCCAGCGCTGCGATGGGGACCCCAGTAAGGTGCGGGTTGGGAAAACGTGCAGTTCCCAGTAAGGCAACAGGGGTCAGAGTGATTCTTCCATCCCCAGGAGCTGCATCATTTTGGGGAGCATCAAACTTTTGGGGTTCCAGCCTGCTTTTCTCCACCCCAGCTCACCCCTGGTGTGCAGATGGACAGCTGCTAGAGCACCTGTGGGTTTGTTTTTTGTTTAATTTCCTAAACCAAAAGGGAGGTTTCAGAGCTGCCCAGAGGCCAGGAGCATCCTTGGGAGAAGCACAGAAAGCACTGGGACCACCGCTCCTGCACCCCTGGCACCCCCTCACAAAGCAAGCCTTGAGTTAGCCGCCACATTTGGGGATTTATTTTTTTCCCCCAAAAACTGGGAAACAGCAAAATACTGACCTCTTCCCGGTGCCCCCTGGCCCAGGGCAGAGCATTGAGGGCAGAGTGACCCTGCTCCCCAACGGAGCATCCCCAGCTCCCCGCGGTGATGCTGAGGGCTCCTCTTGGGCATCATCACGCAGAAACCTGGAAAACAGCAAAACCGTGACCCTGTGCTCCTATGGCCGACCCCCAGGGACCCTCCCCTGGTTTCCCCTCCGTGCCTGCAGGCCGGGCTGTTCACTAGATGGTGCCCTCGGGCTGCCGATCTCCCGTTTGGTCCCTCGCAGGCCGGGGATGGGGCAGCCTCTCTTTGCTCAAACAGCCAGCTCACCCCCCCAGGCTTCTGCCAACATCCCAAGTAATGCACGGCTCTTCCCTTGACCACAGCTGGGGCCAGCATCTTGGTGGGTGATGTGTGTCCCTGGCCTGCCACGAGCCCACGAGAGGAGTGTGAATGCCCCGTGCCTTGCCCCCATTACATTTTGGGGACCATTGCTTTGTATTAAAACAGTGGAATTAAAAGACAAGTTGGGAGTACACTGACCATTCAGCCCCCTCGGCAGCACAACAAGGGGCTGGTATCACAGGGAACAGCACTGAAACCTCAGCACAAGCACACCGATGGATAAAATAGCAATAACGCACAGCCAGCACCCCATATAGCCATGGTTCCACAGGACCTGGGCAAGAGGACGATGAGCTAAGGCATATTAGCCCTACTGAGATATTTATTCACTTTTACACGTAAAACAGCCAGCATAAAGCAGCGTTGTGCACCCGTGTTAGGGAGGAGCAGGAGGAGGCGAGGGGACAGGGTGGCAGGGCACGGGCAGGGGACCTGGGACAGGAATAGCAGGGGCTGCAGGTCAGCGCCGGGCTCTGTTTGCAGTGCTGGGAGGTCACTGTTTGCTTTTGGCCTTCACCTGGCCCGGCCGAGGCTCCTTGCCTTTTAATAGAAACCGCCCCAGCCTTCATAAAATGGGAATCCCAGCTGCGAGCAGCATCTGCCGGGGCCAAGTCACACACGGGCACCCTGCGGTGGCACCATGGGACATACCCACGTCGCCCCTAACCCTCCGCTCTCATAAAATAGCAGAAGGATGGGAAAGATCAAAGCCAGAGCTGCACAGAGAAGCGCTTGTTGGCATTTTAAGATGGCATTAATACACGGTTCTGGTCAAAAAAAAGGTGCTCCCAAAATGGTTTCTTGTTGCCCTTTCAGCAGCAATTTTGTCCCAGACATCCTAGGGGATGAGACCTGGGGAGCTAGGGCAGCTGAGGGAGGTGCATGCCTCTTGGCCTCCAGCATGGCTGGCTAAAAAGTGTAAAAAGGTGTGAAATGGGGCAAAATGGCACTCACAGCCTCCACAACAAAAGCAGAGTCTGTGCTCCTGCAGTGGAAAAACCCACTGGTAAGGCTCAATGGTCAGGTTGGGGGGAACTGGGGAGGGGTAGGAGGGAACCTGTGATCTCTGTAATCCACCCTTGTGTAATCTCAGCACACCCCCTTACAAATGCCTACAAAGCACCATGTTTGTAGCATACGCTATGTTTGACATGTGTGTACTCCACACCTAATTGTAGCTCAGGAGTAACTTCAGAGCAAGAACACCAACCCCTACCCATCTGCTCAAACAGGTGAATTTTTACTAATGGGCTACAAAATATCCAGATACCCAGCTACAGGAGGAGCAGGAGGGAGGCAAGCACCACCAGCCCCGCTCTGTGGAAACACCCCCCCTCTCTCAAGCTGCCTTTTTAGCTCCAGCTTTTTTTTTTTTTTTTAAATCATATATATAAGTTTGGAAGAGAGCCTCCTCACTGCTGCTTTTCTTCACCTCCTGCCAACTCCCCCAGCCTTTTGATGCCTCCCCCAGCACCTCACCCCACTGCAGACCCCAACCCGGGGGCTGGCACTGCCAGGCTCTGGTGCAAAGTAACTGCAGCCTGTCCCTACACTGCTCTGGGAAGCAAACCAGTCCTGCTCTGGCTCTGCCAGGCTTTTGATGCTCACACAGCCCCGTCGCTGCTCCCTGACTCAGTTTTCCCACTGGCAGCATCGCAGTGGGTGGAAGGGAGGTTTGCAAACCGCTGTGAGATCCTCAGTGATGGGAGCTGTACCTCCCCCCTTCCCATGGGGGAAACAACCCAGCAGAGAGAAGTGAGACACGCACGGGGATGTTCGCTTGGCTCTCAGATGCTGCTTTGAAAAAGCAAGCTGAGAACACAGCTAGGAAGTGCTGAAACGGGCAGGGGGAGGATCGGCCCCTTGGAGGGAGCAGGATTGAGGCCAGGGAACAGAACCACGAGGCAGAAAGTCAGCCTGTCACACCAGGAGGAAACATTTATCTGTGCTCTCAGGGAAAGCCTCTCATGCTGTTGTTCTGGTAGAATAAACACAAAATCAAGGCAACAGCTCTTCAGGTGCGCCCCGGGCTCCAGAGCAGCTGGGCTGTGCCTACACAGCTCATCCCATGGCTCCGGGTGGGATGTTAGGGCCCTGCAAAAAGGCCCTAATTTCCCTGGGGAAGATGGTGAGAAAGGCAAAGCTCAGGTCTCCTGACCCCAGGCTGGGAAGAAGCCACCAGGCAGGACTGATGTGGTCAAGAAGACCCAGCACCCCCAGCGGGCTGTGCCTCAAGCTCCATTGCTGGACAGCTTTCTGATGTGCTCGGTCCCCACAAGGAGAGGAAGAAGTCTTGAGCTGAGCCCCAGGTGAAGGCAGAGCAGATAAAAGCCTGTTTGGGGACTGGCGCTGCCCCTGTTTAGGAATCATTTTGGCCAACCCGCAGAGCACTGCTGGTTCCCCCAGACTAGGTTCCCAATTAGCCTCTCTGCTCGAGCACAGTTGGAGGGCAGAAGATGCCCTGCAGCGCTCAGATCCTCACCTGGCCTGAATTATCCCTAAAGTGCAGTGTAGTTAAGGTTAGCAATGGATCCAGGCTTTAGCTGGTTTAAAAAACATGGCTTATTACAGGGGAAATTAACCCGTTTCTGCTGGCCACACAGTGGTTTGCAGAGAAGAGATCAATAAATGAGAATCAGCCTCAAGAGAAACAGAAGAGCAGCGCTGCTTATAGCCAGAAATCAACCGAAAGGGCAGACTTGTAACAGGAAACATGCTCACAGCTGACTAGCAGCAAGAAAAGCCTCAGCTTTTAAAGAGAATGGGAGCAGCAGGCATCTTTCTTTCATAATTAGAGGTACAGGAATTAGGTGACCCTGAAGGTCCCTCCCAACCCAACCCAAAGTGACCTGCACCACCACGAAGGCACACAGCTCTCAGGCATTAAGGAAAAAGAAGCCACCCCTGGATCATACTGTGACATCCCAAAAAGAAACAGGGGAGGGGATGCCCAGGGGGCAAGAGACACAGGCTGCCCAGAGAACGGGAACAATAAGGGCCCCCAGGACCATTTTTTTCCTCAGCAGAGGAGCAGAGAGCATCCCACCACCATGCCATGCCCTCCGGTCTGGGACAGCTCCTGCACACCACATCAGCAGAGCTGTAGGTCCCTGCTCTGCTGCTGGCAGCCTTACAGGCTCCTGCACAGCCTCTGGGCTGCACTGAAAGCATTGCAGTACCCAAAGCATCACCTCTGCTCCGCCACAGCCACCTTTGAGGTCTCTGCACCCACCAGGAGCCGAGACCCATCCACCTTCCCCTTCTGATGTGCATCTCCAGAGAGCGAGGCGCCGAGGAAAGGGGATTCAAAGGCTGCCTCGCCAAACAGGGAGTCACTTAAGCAAGAGAGGAAGGCAGGGAGAGCCCCGCTCAAGAGCTTTGAGATGTCAGATCTGAGGGACTGAGCCGCACCTGCAGGAGCTCAGCAGCAGCTCCGAGAGCACCCTTAGCCCCAAGAGGATGAATAGGAGCTGCCCCCCTTCCTCTGACACCTACACCCCTTTTGAAGTCTGAGCTCATATCCTAAAAAGCTAACTGTTTTAAAGAGAAGCGGAGAGAGAAGGAAGCATCTTATAGCAAAGAGTAGGTGAGCATGCACATCCTACTGCTGTTCATTAAAAATAGCTTGTAATCTCATTTTTTTCCAGCTCAGAGAAAGTGCTGTGTATAAGTAGATAAGAGGCTTACATACCCAGGAGGCTCAATTAATGTTCTTAGTTCACATGGCCCCAGGTAGAAGGCATTGCTGACCCTGAGCTGCTGCTACCAACTGTTTCAGGAATAGCTTTCTTTTAAGTCCTTATAATCAGAGACTTTTTTAAAAAAATGTATTTCTAGTACTCCTCACCTCTGTAACGCTTCCGTATGATCTTCCCTCGCTTTACAGGTACTGCCAGCTGCATACCAGCAGCCTGGTGAATACTATTGCTCTTCCCTTCCCCCTCTGCCCAAACCCCAAACAAAAAGGAGAAGCCTTCCTGAGCCCAACCCTATATAGGGGAGCTGGATGGGCTCAGCTGTGCTGTGTGAGGGCCTGCTCTGCCCACCTGCACCCATCCTGCATGTAAATGGACATGGTGTAGGGATTTTGGTCTCTCCTGGCATCACTAGTGACTACACATGAAGGTGATTTTCTCATCCAAATGATTTTTCTTCCCTTCTTTCTGCCCCCTTCCAACCCTCAGCACCTCACAGCTGATCTCCCTCACTGTGGGGAGGATCCGGCCCAGGTGCTGGGATGGACAAAGCATTTCACCCTGGGTGCGATGTGTGCTGTGTGCCGTGTGCCCAGGCACACCGTGCTCCTGGATCCCTCCTGTGTGTCTGAGGAAGATAATCACATTTCTCAGCCCAACACCCATCCCTTCCCCTCCTGCCCTGCTCCTCTGCCTTCCTCGGGGACCTCACAGTGTCTGCACAGCTGATGTGTGGTGGGGAGGCTTCACCAGCATCTGCACTGCACGGGCTAGGGAAGCCGAAGTGCTCCCTGCTCCTGAAAGGGCCATTTAATCCACTTCCAGCCTCTACCCCTCCCCTGGACCTCCCTGGCATGCGGGACACAGGGACTTTTATTACACTGCTGCAAGCCTTGAAGGGGACTGATCATTTTTGTGCCTGTTCCACCCCTCACGGAGAGCCGTCTGCTCCGCCGGGCCACCAAGCTTACGTGCCTCTGGCCACGCACACACCGCCGTGGCACCAGCACAGCCAGCGGCCTGCTTTGGCCCCAAAAAGCCAGGCAGCGGGGAGGGCACTGAAAAATGCTGTGTTATCGGGGATAAGGGCTGGATTTTGGTTTCTTGCTCCCTTTGGTGGTTTGAGAGGGACTTTGCACAAGGTGCTGGCAGGGTGACAGGATGGCTGCAGGCAGGATGGGGGCGGCCTGGCCTCGGCCTTCCCTCCACGCCTGGCTCCCGGCCTGCTTCTCGCCAGCCCTCTGTGCCTCTTGCAGGGCACAGCCGCTGGATGGAATAGCTGGAATTCCAGGGATGTCTGAAATTCACCCGGCCTCCTTGTTCCTAGAGGGAGAACAGGCTGGTGGGAACGTGAAGCTTGGGAGAGCGGTGGTGGAAGCAGATTGCTGCCTCTGCTGAGCTACCTGGGGTTCTCCCCAGGGCAGCACCTCAGAGGCAGCAAAAGCACAAGTGGCCCAGTTTGACCCCCAAAACAAGGCAGCAGAAGCACAAGTGGCCCAGTTTGGCCCTCAAAGCAAAGCAGAGGTCACAGCTCAGCAGCAGGTGCCTTGCCAGCTGCAGATGCCTGAACTCGGAGGGGCTGGATACCCTCTGGAGCAGACAGCTGTGGAACTTGCTGGCTGTTGGATGCTTCACTGAAACCTCTCTGGGTGGGAAAATGTGACCCAGAAAAGCAAAAGCTTTCTCACATGGGAAAGGTGAATTCGCCTGCCTGTGGCCCAGCAAGGCTTCCCTCTATTTGCTACCCTTTACAGGAGGGGTTTGGATTAATCCTGTGCCCAAGGAGAGTTTCCCTGTGCCTGACTTCTAGATATTGCTTTGTGTCCAGCGCCCCTGCAGCCCTCTCACAGGGATAGAAGCAGACAAGTGGGACAGCAACTCTGCACTGCTATAATCCCAGCTTCTGCCGTGTAGGAGGGCATCTGTGGATATTTGCTGCTGTCACCGTCTTCCAGCCCTTTGCCACGAGCCAAGACTGTGTCCCTGCAGAAGCCGTGGCAAAACCCCAGCTGACCTAACAAGCCTCCATTTCTTATTAGGAAATCTTGCTGAAGGTACAGTAATAAAAACAGTATTTCTGAAAGAATCAGAAGCCAAACAAGGCTACTATTTTCTCCTAAAGATGTGCCAATAATGAGAAAATCCTCAGTCAATAAACAGCGAAGAGAAATGCTAAGCTGCTAGAAAGCAGGTGGGGCTGTCTCCAATTAGCCAGACCGTTACCACGCAAATGCAACATCTGGATTTTCTTTTGTTGCTCTGATGCTGCTTTTCCAACAGACAAATGCCCAGCGGTTCGCCTTTCCCCGAGGCAGCCCCACCTTTGTCAGCTCTGCTTCCTACTGTAAGCGGTGAGCTGCCAGCCCGTGTTACCCAGTTCTGGGATGCACTTTTTTACCCCGAATAAGGTGAATTTGAGCAATAGGCTTTTAAATTCACAAGCAATCTCTGAACCTGAATGGGACGTATGCGTGTGCTGCTGCAAACCACTGCGTTGCCAAAAATATTGCAGCTGGCAAGAGAGGGGCTGGCTGTGTGCTGCTTTAGGTCAAGCAGCAAAACCCTCCTTTCTCTGTGCCATGGGCTTACACAAAGGGTCTGCAGTGGGGCATCCAAAAGGGACGGTTTCTATCCACTGCTCAACGAGCTCCTGGGGGAAGATTCAGTCGATAAATAAGGGCAGAACTTTAGAGCTGGGCCTGGCTTATCGTTTGGATGAGGTGAGCTGGTGGACATCTTCCCTTCCTTCAGTAGGAACAGGGAGAAACCTGTCAGCCAAGAGGTTACCAAAGGCTTCTGCCTTTTTTTCCCTTGTCCACTGCTTGAAAAGAAAGCAGAGCCTTCTGCAGAGTGTGTTTATTTAGAGTGAGTTGCCTGAACTTCTCTCCCTAGGTGTCGGACTGTCGGACGTCTGTGGAGTCAGAGCTGCACTGCTTGCTCTGATGGGACGCAGGTCAGGTTTCTCTCTGAATCTCTCACTCCAAACACCCTCTCCAATATTTGCTTAAAAATCACTCTTTCCATGTCCATTCTGCCAGTAATTTCTCTTACTGGAATCTCTTCTAGTTCAAGTGCTGTCAAAAGAAGAAAAATTGCCCAAATAACCTTATTCCCTGGTGCTATCACACGCCGGCTGCTCCGGCCAGGCTGTGCCCGCACAGTGCCGAGGCAGAGCTGCCAATAAAAATCACCACGATGGTGCTGCGAGAAGCCCTAAAAGGCACGGTGGTTATGGGCAGGAAAACCTGCTGCTAGCAACCGGGTCCAGTTTATGCAAACACGACCTGGCTCACAAAAGCCGTAGTCAGATGAGGAGAGAGAGCTCCTTCTGTCATCCCCGGGCTCTTTCCGCTCTCGCTGAGCCCCGGGATGAGCCCATACCAGAGCCTGCAGCACAAGCCCCTCTTTCCTTCCCCGAGGTCAACCTGAGCTTGAGCATGGGACAGCACATGGGACTGAAACCAAAGTGATGCCGACTGCTGCTAGAAGCACAGGAGGAGAGCCCCGAATAATTGCCCTTATGGTAGCGTGCTCGTTTTCCAAGCCTCAGTACAAATGGAGAGGTCACTTCTGTCCCCAAATCCAACCCACTGCATCAGGACTGGGGAAAGCAGTGGGGTCTGTGGCTGTCCCTTGGCACAGTCCCTCAAGCCCGCTCCTCCTGCTGCCTGTAGCAGCTCTCCAGGCACTTGGTGCCTTCAGAAACCAGCTGTGTCCCACCATGCCTATAAAGAGAGAAAACCCAGATGCTGCTGGAGAGCAGGAACCCGAGCTTCCTTTAACTCTGCGGTACAAGCTGGTGTTCTGAGCAGCACCCCCGTCTGGAGACAGTGAAGTGCCTTGGGACAACCATGGCTGACCAAAGGGTGCCACAGGGCTGTGCCAATGAAGAGCAAGGGCAGAGAAAGCTCAACACCTCGAGGAGAGGGATAGTTTGGGGCACTGGTTGGCACATCAGCTGTAGTCCACCTGGTTGGAAGCACCCTGAGCCACATTCACAGAGCTAACAGTTGGCGAGGGCATAGCCTCGTGCACCAGGCCACAAGCCTGTCCATGGCCCTGGAGACGCAGAGCAGTGACTTCCCTGCAGCAGACATCACATCCTCCGAGCTGTGGGTTCAGAGACCTCACAGCTACTTATCTCCAGCCCAGGCCCTCCACCGTCTGTTGGCTGGCCTCATTTAGGGACTGTGCCTGTGGCGTAGGACACCCCCATGCCCCCTCCCTCCTGCCCCTGCCGTGCCCTGGAGCGAAGACACCTCCAGCCTCCTCCCAGGCTGGTGCTGCTGGCTTTATGCTAATGGAAAGTTTTCCTCCACGAGGCTATTTATTTATTTATTTATTTATTTATTTATTTATTTATTTATTTATTTATTTATTTTCCCCTCTGGCCGGTCACGGCTAAAATCCAGTCCTCAACTTAGCAAGGACAGAGCAAAGGTCTCTCTATACGGGTTGTGGGTTCTGGCTGGCAAATCCTAACAACATATATGGTTGTTGACTTTTCAGGTTTACGAATGTACAAGTCACACATTTTGTAGGCCAGCTGGTGGGAGGTATTTTCTTTAAGCTCTTTGAAAGCCCCAGTGAAGAACAGTGAACATTTCTTATCCCCAGGCTACGTACTTATTTTATCCTTAAATGTTCTTGGTAACTATTCACAGATTAAGGCTCTAATTTTCTTTCAGAATAAAGGCCGAGATAGATTATAGATAGCAAGGGCTATCAGCAGAGGGGAGGGCACAGCTGAGATCCTTTTTGATCACTACAGGGTGATGCAGAGAATTTAACAAGCCACGTGTCGCAAGGCCAAAATCACACAGACCAACATTTTGATGAATTATGTGAAGATTTATATATAAATATTCTACGTGTGTAAAAATAAGTATACAAACAGATGGAGAAAACGAGCTTAGCTAATGGCTGTGCCTGGCACTCGCGCTGCCTCCGCCACGCAGGGGGCCCAGCGTGGTTTATCGGCCGTGTGACAGCGCTTCCCTCTCGCCATTGAAAAATGGGGGGGGTTGTTTTAATGTCTCATAGCAACACCTTGGAGGAGAAAGTGCAGTGTCCGAGTGGAGCTGTTGGCTAATTCGGGGAGGCAGGTTTGTCGGAGGCTGGCTGGCGCAGCCCGGTTGGTGTGCTTCTTGCATCGGGTTCCAGGGGACACCTTGGGGACCACAGACTGCCAGTTTCTGTCTCCCTCATCAGCCCAAAGGCAGCTTTCAGGTGAGGCTGGCCTCTCCAGTAGAGCTGCCTGGTGTTACCAGCTTCTTACTGAACTTGCAGGGATATCTGCAGCTTCTGTCCATGCTTCTGGGGCCAGCCTGCTGGCATGGTGAGCAGCCCCGTGCCCAGATAGGAAAGAAGCAACGAGGCTCCCAGTGAGTAAAGGTGACCTCCATGCTCTGTAGGAGACCAGGACACTTCTTGTCTTCAGGACAAACCTCCCACAAATCAGCTTCATCCAAGTCCTTCCAGCTTGAAGGAATTCCCCCCAATTATCTACGGTGCGGTGGCACCCAGGGAACCCAGTCCTGCCCCGTATCCCCTCGTGCTGGGTTCTCATGCGACCACCACAAGCAGATTTAGCTCCAAATTGTGCCACTCCTGACAAAGGGTGTTGCTTTATGGAGTCTTGGTGCCTGGAGGTCCAGTCTAAGCCTGGATCCTGTGCTGGATCTCCCGTGGCCCAGCAGCAGGTCTTCTAGCAAACGAGCAGATGAGAGGCAGCATCCCGCAGAGCTGTACCAGCCAGTGCTGGAGGGAAGCAGGGGATGGAGCAAGCACCACCATGCCTGGACCAAGGTTTTTCTACCCTCAGAGGATACTGCTGCATCCTGCGAGCACCCTTTCAGCAGCTGGTGAACTGCATGGTGCTGACAGAACAAGACGGCATTTCTTTTGGCTTCATCCTCCTTCGTTGCCCTCTTCTCAGCTCTAACAGTTGTTCTTTTTTTCTTGGTTCCCCTTTTCCCTCCCTCCCTGTCTCTTCTCCCTGTGCCTGCTCCAAGCCATCTCTTCTTAATTGCCTGCATGTATTTTTTTTTTTTTTTTAATGAAAGGGCTATACAAACAGAACCCTGCGAGTGCCAGGCTAAATTCCTAAAACAAGCTTTCTCTTCCGGGAGGAGACCCGAACACATTCACTCATTGATTGGGCCGCTAGCTGATACTCAGCTCACCCCCCTCCTCCTGTATTCCAGATAGGTTTTATTTTTTATTAAACGTCTCTAAAAAGCCCAACAGATTGCCTGTGAATGACCACACAGTAGAATCCTACAAAGCTCCCATTCATGGCCAAGAAACTTGTACAATCCCAGTGGTGCAACAGAAAGACAGCTCTTTATAAACCAACCTGAGTTAAAAGGTCAATGGCCATAAACTCCCCCTCCCTGCTTTCCTGCAGGGTTTGGGTTTTTAATAGTAATCAGTGCTCTTTACTATCATAAGGAATAGGTCTCTTTAGGTGGGGGGAAGGGTTATTCTTTTGCTCGAGGACTGCAGGGAAAAGGCTGTATTATGCTGGGAGATGTGCTGTAGGACCTTCTGAGGGGTGCATTGCAATTCCCTATATATATTCCCTGTATATATTCCCTATATATATTCCCAGGCTCTTGGCTGGATGGATTAACCCTGGATTGGTTTGGTTTATGCAGCTGTCAGAGACCAAGGACGTGGTCTCTGAGAGAAGGCAGGCAATGGAGCTGGTCTCCTCAAGGATCTTTCACTTGTGATAATAAGAGGCCACAGAAGAACATCTGGAAAAGGAGAAACTAAAAGGAATCAGGTCATCGTGGACAGAACAGCCAAGTGCTGTGTGCCCGTGTGGCCAGCTAATGTCTGTCCACACTGGTAGAGCAAACGAGGTGTGTTGTAGATGCAGGTGGACAGAACACCAGCTCTGCCTCCTCCGAGCAGGTTCCTCTGCCAGAAGGCTCTGAAGAAGAGCCTGCAGACTTCATCAGCCATGTGATGGGTTCCCAGTGAGGAAGGCATACGAGCAGGCTGTGCTCTAAGTCAGGACCAGTGAGCTCCGTTAGCTGGCACCCCCCAGCTGTCTGTCTGAGTAGGAACAGCTTTTGCACCATTTCTGACTTTTAGGAGTTGACCTGGATACCTTCGTATCTGTGAGTGGTAGCTGCAAGGTGTAGAGTAACCGATTCTGAAATCGTTAAGTAATGTTTATAGGAGAAGACAAATTCTCTTTCCTAAAAAGCCCCCACAACCCAAGGAAACAAAGTCCTCCATCACAACAAATGACTCATGGGACTGTAAATAGAAAGACTTGAAGTATTTATGAACTGAGCACATAACTACTGTTTCAGAGATCTCATTATTCAGGAATTAGCAGGGAAGGACGATGGTTCCCCGTGGCAGTAGGGACGGATGAATGGGAGGGTCTGGATGGAGGCAGGTGTGTGCCCATCCAGGTGCATGTTCAAGTGGACTTCAAAGGCATAAGCACACAAACATACATGCTCAGCATGATGGGAATAAAAGGTTATTTAAGTTCTTCCATTAAAAATATCATTCAATTATTTTCGCATATTTAAGCCTCATTAACATCCTTTAAATCTCCCTTTCACACACACTGCAAAGCCTTTCAATGGGGGACTCATTTTAATGGACTTAGAGGTAATCTTGTTTTTTAGCAAATAAAATAAAGGTTTCACTAATTAAAAATGTTACAACATTTAGACTGGTCTTTTCTTTCCACTGCTTTAATTAAATGGCATCTTGGGGGAAGGTTTCAAGAGCTGGATCCGAGTTTTGTTTAATAATCCTAATACCGAGGCCAAAAAGGAACAAGCTGTTCTTGAAAGAACTTCATTTGGGAGATGCAGAGAGTAGAAAAGGCTTGACTTAGCCACGAGCCACGAGTTCAGTGGCTCTGAGAAACCCTTCAGGAGAACAGCTAAGGGTCCATGACGCAGAGACGGCATTACTCTGTCTCTGTTCCACGGAGAGCAGGGACAAAATATTCACGTTATCGCGTTCAAGAGGTAGTAACAGGCTCCAGAGGTCCCTCAAGACAACCACTCGATGGCCTCTCCAGCCCCGTTTGGATGGATGGGCACCCCGTCACCACCAGGCACCAGTGCAGACCATTACCATCCGCAGGAGCTGCTCCCTTCCAGCTGGCCCCGTGGTGCACCAGCGGGGGGATGTGCCCGTGTGCTCCGTGTGCTCTTCTGGCCATCCCCACCACGCCTTGTAGGAGGCTGAGGTGCAAGGTAGAGGAGCCTCTGCTGTGTATTAGCTGACACCAGGCAGGTACCCGCTCGGCTTTGCTGTCTGTAGGGCTCGGACTGCCACGTCCTCTCGGCAGCATTTATCCGCCTGGCTGGAATAAACGGCTCAGTGGAAAAGAGGTATGGTTTCTTTGGTGGAAAAACAGATATGGGGAGTTGTTTCCTCTTCTTTACCTCTCCCTCCCTCAAACTGCTGTTGATGAGCACCTTTTTTTGTGCTTAAAAACAATCAAGTGGACGAGGTTCGTAAGAAAGCTGGTGTTTATTTTTGAGGGCTTTTTTGAAACTCAGATCCCTGACCCAGTTAGACCGAGTTTGGCACAATGGAGTGGGGTGGCCAGCTGCCTCGCAGCAGAGAGGAGCTGGAGGCTGGCAAGCTGTGGACTCCAACTGGCTTTGCCACGTGGAAAACTGCGGTGTGGCACCACACCCCACACCTCCTCTCTCGTCTCCTTCCCCTCCAAAAGGCGCCGGAGAAAAGGACTGAGTCCCAGCCTGCGTTGCAGTGGGCACCCCATAGCACAGTGCTGCTGTTTGCCCCCAGATCCAACTCCCTTAACCCTGAGCTGCTGGAAGACATTGGGTTGGGGCTCAACAGTGGGGAGGCAGAGAGCGCCTGGTGTTCACACAGGGCACGAGGTGCCAAGGAACATTGCCCTAAAGGGTGCTGCTGATGTCCCTTTCTGGGAATGGGATAGAGAAAGAGGCTGGCTTTCCCTTGTGAGGGAAGGACATCGTCCAAGCCAGCCTCCTTTGCCTTGTGCAGGGATACCTGGAGCTCTGGGTCCCACCTCGCTCCAGTGACCAGGAATGAAGGAAGCCAGGAGGTGAAGATGGAGCTGGCACTGCCCTACACGGACACCCACAGCTCCGACCATGGGAGAGGGGCTGCTCTCCCTCCGCTTGGTTCTGCATGCTCCATCCATCCCTGGCTGGAGGAGCCCAGAAGGGATATTCCCATGTTGGGAGCATTTTACAGCCTTCACCTTGCTCAGCACCTGAGCCCTGAAAAGTCACAGCAATGAAATGGTGGGAGCCTGAACCTGACTTCCAGCACTAACTAGCACGGAGGGGCTCTTGGTTCATTCATAAGTCTTTCCTAGACTATAAAAGCTCTTTCCAAAGCTTGGCTTCATGTGCCTTTATTGGTGTTGAGCAATGACACCACTTCCCCACACGCAGTCACTCACATCCCTCCCACGCATCTGTTAAAGAACCAGCAGCAACTGTGAAAGGGTGCATGAGACATCAGCCACTTCTTGGAAAATGTTAATGTTTTCCTGCCTGATATGCTCAGCTAGCCTGGAATTATTTAAATAAAAAAGAAAGGACTTTTCCACAAGATTTCTGGGAGGGGTCTCCAAGGAGGAACTTGTTGTCAGCCACAGCTCATGACTAATGTAATATAAAAAGCGTCTGTTTGGCAGGGCTTTAGGCAAGTGACTGTTTCAGGAATGAGGGTATTATTTTATGTGTAATGTTATATTTAGTATTTGTAGACTGCAGAGTCGCAAGAAAATAATTGCATCAAGGAAATCTGGTGGAATCATAAACCATGAGAATGCAAAGCCTGAATCATCAGAGCCCGCAGGAGCCTGGGATTTATTCCACCAGCACTCACTGCAGCTCATCCATTTGTTGGCGTTTGGGGTATTTCCTTAGCATTAAAGGCGTTTATACTTCAGTGTTTATGTATTTACTGAGGCAATAGCTGCAGCATGTAAGAACAACTGAAGCTGTGAGATGGTTACTAGACCCCTAGAAAACAGACTTTGAACTGCCTCATTTTGTACTGTACTTCCTACCTCTGGTGCGGATGCATCGGAAAGCTCCAAAGATAGGAATGCTGAGGAATTTGACTATTGTTCAGATGTGGTTTTCCACATGATGATTCACACCATCCTCATTTTGTGCATCCTGGCATTCAAGAGATGATGTGTCCCTTGCTCCTCAGAATCACTCTAGAATACAAAGTGCCCCAAAATGAGATGGCAAAGCATCGGGCTGTGACATCCCCAGCTCCCACCCCCAAAAAGTCCTCCTGTGTCAGCTGAAAACCTCCCAAAGGGCTACTGAGGTGTTTATGGCTTCAAGATATGATGTTGCTTATATCCATGAGACCAGGTATCTCAATCTCTGGCTGCATTGTGTGAGGGGGTGAGGATGAACCAGGCAGTTGCTGATCTTGCCTTTTCTGACAATACAGGCATGTGTTTACCCTGGGGCAAACAAGACATGTGAACAGTGCCAAAGGTTGGCTCAGGTAAATTTGCCTTCCAATAAAACCAGAACACCTCATCTTCACTTTTGCATCTGAGCTGGAGAGCATAATGGGGTTTCAGTTCCTTTTACGTGAGCAGTGAAGACAAGACCCTTGTCACGGCATCTCAAGGGACGGTGGAGCACACGTCGTCCGCAGCTCCCAGCCTCCCTCCAACAGAAGGGCACGTGTGATCCCCAAGAAGAGCCACTTTCTTCACCAGTCAATACAGTGCTATAGTGTCCTCAGTAAGCAGGAAGGAGGGATGGGGCAAAAGAGGGATTCAGAGAAAGAGATGAGAGCAGTGGTGACATTTATTTCAAGACCTTCATGATGAAAGGTTCCCCGCGCTCTAAGGACTCATTCATGCCATTTCAGAGCTGGCATCCAACCAGGGCTTAATCCAGTGCAGAATGAAATCGGGCATTATGAGGAGATGGATGGTTGTAATTGAAATAATAACATAAATATAATTGAAATATAAATATATGTATGCACACACACACGCACACTGTATGAAACCTCCGTGGAAGCAACAATAACCTTTTAGCTCTGCGAGCCAAGCAGCCTATTCCTGTAACCGCCTCTAATCTGGATGTTTGCACCTGGGGTTCTTTAAGGAAACGCAGAGTTGTAATTAGCTGGGGGTGTGGAGAAGTCAGATGAGTGGGATATTCACGCTGCAAGACCAGAGCGTGAATTTGCACCGGGTCATGAGCATAAAGAGAGCAGGCGTGCCAGCTTCGTCCCGGGAGATCGATTTACGTGCTCTCCGTCATCAAATAGCCACACATCGCAACTCACAAATTTCCTCCAATGACTGTAAAGTTTCTCAAAAACCTTTCCTCCTGAGTTAGCCATTCAAAAAGTTGCTTTGTGACATTAAAAAAGATCCTTGGATTTCGTTAGGCTTCTGAACAGATTTAGCAGCCGTGGAGCTGGTACCAAACGCCCACGAGATGTTACAGTGCCCACATTGTTGGTGGGAACCTCAGGGAAAGAGGTTTCTGGACATGCCCTGGCGTCCACTTTCAGGTGATAACTTCTTGGCTAATAAACACATTTAAAACACAAAATATGAATTTCCCTTATTGCTCATGACGGAGTGGCTGCCAAGCATCGGCAATTAGGGTTCTGTCTGGAGAAGGAAGGGGCTTAGCCAGTGCCTTGGGATGCAGTGTGAGTTCAGACCAGGAGCCTCTGCTCGCTGCTGGGACACTTAGGAGAAGCTTCCCGTTGTGTCCACCTTCATCAAGGTGTGTCTCTGTCTATAGCTGCTGTTACAGCAGCCCCTGAGACACAGGTAAATGGTAGTTTTGGCACAACTGCCTTCTTGGCCGTCATATGATCTACTAGGGGGTAGATTGTGAGAGTCTGCTTAATTCGGGCAGGTTTATTTGCTGACACAAGTCCATAGCCCATTTCAAGCAATCTCTTCTCCAGCATAGCTGGATTCAGTGTAGCTGGACCCGTGAAAAGTCTTGGTCAGATGGAAAATGGGCATTAGCAGCCCGTGCAATGAATGCTCCAAGAATGGTGAATCTGGAATGAAAATGCTGTCGTGTGCGGTACACAGCACCAGTCCCCCGTTTGCACAGCTCACCCCGAGCTCCCATTCCCTTGGCAAATGGTTCTTTCTTTTCTCCTAGATGACGATGCTGGTTCTTGCCTGCTTTTTCCTTGGGGCTGAAATTTGTCTGCAGAATCTCCACATCCAAACCAGCAGTGTCAACGATATTTGGGAGGCTCCTCAAACAAAAACAAGGTTATAAATCTGTGTCTCTTACCAGCCTAACACAGCCCACAGGTGGGTTCTCACCTGGACCTCCTGTTGACACTGCAGACAACAAAGTGCCTTTTGGAAGGAGATGGTGTCTGTATTGTTTGTAAAAAGGGGTCTCTAAACAATTGGGACACATCCATGGCTACCTTAGACTGACATCATGGTGTGGTTAACAGGGTAACAGTGGAAGAGAATGTGACAAAATGAGCGATGGCACTGAAAGTAGCATGGAGACTTCATTTTGTCGAGGCGGATATTGCTGTTGGGTGGAGGTGTCTGGTATGTGTTCATGTCAGCGACAACTCCGAATATGCCAAAAAGTTGTCATCAGTGATTAAGTTCCCTCACAGAGGGAGGCTTGGGAATAGAAGTCAATGGCTTCATAATTAGCAAAAATTACTGAGAAAAAAAGTCATTTGGATGGGTTTCCCCCCCCTCCCTTTTCTTCCTTTTTTTTTTCCTCATCAAAGCCTTTCTATCTCTACATCCCCTTCTGAGCTGCTGTCTCCAGGCCCAGCCTTTTTGTGATGGCAGGGGGTGACGGGCCGCCCCAGAGCCCACTTGGCAGGATGGATTCACACAGCGACTGAAGAAACTCCGTGGCTGTCTGCTCCTTCGAACAACGTTCAGCATTTGCACCGTACCTGATTCTAGCTGGGCAGTGAGGCCCCAACACTCCATGCCCTGCTGGGGCTCATCCAAGCCACCTAAATTTCCTCTTCAACAGGCCTGGAGCTGGCTAACAGCCCCCTAGACCCGTGCTCTAGAAACTCTTTTTATCCTGCTGGCCTTCAGCCCAAAGATCTAGATGTGACAATGAGGGCTGCATCAGGCCCATAGCTCTGAGCCTGTCCTGCTGGACTGAGCACAGTTTCTGTGCCCATTACCATTAAACCCTCTTTTCTAACCATGTCACTCGCATGCAGTCAGAGGACCGGGATCCTGACAAGGTTTAGAAGCAGGGTTGCTGGCACTTTGGGCACAAATGGCACTCAGGGATAGCTGTCATGGTGTGCACACTGAGCTCCCTGCCGTACATGGAGGAAGGCCTGCCTGGCCCTTTCCTCCTGGAGCTGGAGCCTGAGCCGCAGGGAGGGTGGCAGAGCCCCAGCCCTGCTGGATGAGGCCCTGCAGGGGAGCAAAAAGCCCTTTCCATGGCCACACTGCACACGTTAGTGTAGGAATTTCCCAGGAAAACCGATTCTTAGCAAGAGCTGGCTTCTCTTTAGCAAACTCTACACAAAACAGCTGCTATGAGAGTGCTGTATCTCCTACGACTAGAAGGCGTGGAGGAATCTTCTGGGACATACAGATTTTCTCTGCTCCCCCATTTTCCCCCCCCAAAAAAAATAACCACCATGAAGCTGACTGCTTCTTACAAACGACACCAGGGACAAGTGGTCTCAGGCATCGGGGCAGCCTGGCGCTGCCACCCCAGCTCCACGTCCCCAGACCCCACAGCCTCCAGCCAGCCCCAAGCAGCACCCGTCAGGCCAGGCTGGGGACAGACAGGAGCTTCTCGAGGCTGGAAGACTGGCAGTGTTGTTCCAGGCATAAGGGAGCAGTGTTTTAAGCAGCCGGTCTCCGGGGGTTTCTCTCGCAGGCCCGGTAATTGCGTCATGTCTCCAGTGAGGTCAGCGCGCAGTTATCAAGATGGAGCTGCGCGGGCGCTCGTGGGGGACATTGCGGCAGGAGGGCACAATGCGATGTCTCTCAGCAGCCCTCCCGGCTTTCCACCGCCTCTGTCGGAGAGCTGGGAAGAAAGGGCCGCTTGTTCCCTGCCTGTCGTTAGCAGAAAGCGCTGGAAGTGTAACCAGAAATGACAACTTGACTGAAATGCGATGCCTCTGGAGGGGCCCAGAAGGCAGCAACGCGGTGCCTTCCAGCCAGGCAGAGACCCCTTTCTCTCCCTCCCCGAAGCAGCAGTCAGCTTGGGAAATGCTGTTTTCACAAAGGTGCATTTTTCCCTCTAAAAACAATAAATGGTGTTATTGATGGGCAGAGCTGAGGTCCGATGTGGCCACACACTGTGAGGTTTGGCTGGTTTCCTCCGCTGTCTCTACGCTCTTCGTTTCCCAAGGAGATTTTAGATACTTCCTTCTGCTGCCAGGGCCATGCATACAGGCAGAACAACCCCTGGAGGACCTTCTATACCCCAGCCAGCCTCAGCCAGGACCCAGGAGGGTGAGACACTGGCTCCTGACCCTAATTCAGGCCTCCACCTCCCTCCATCACTGCTGACCTACAGAAATAGAGCCTGAAGCCTCAAGGTCTAGCCTGTACTCACCAAACCATATTCCAATGCCAGGTTTCACTCCACCAGGCTGGAGATTCATGTGCAGACAGAAACAGCCATTCTCATCCAGAGAAAACACCCCAAGCAACGGCTGCTCTTTCAGCCTCACATCCTCTCTGATCTGGGCTGATTTAGGGCTGTCCTTATCTCCGAGGTACAAGTGATTTGGGAGCTTTGTTGAGCACAGATGCCTCAGGCACAGGTCCAATCTCATCTGGACAGGATTTAAGCAAGGAAGGAAACATTGCTTTGTGTCTGGCTTGGACAATGCATAATTTTCAAGAACTGTCCTATCAATTTTCCCCTAACACTGTCTCTAGCCAGTAGTTGGAAAGAAAAAAAGGTCAGACCCTAGACAGATGTTAGGGAAGAAAAATTAGAGCAAATAAATAGCATCTGGCTTCGTATCAGGAATCCAAACTATGAACAAAAACCCAACGGCCGGTCACCATTAAAGCAAACACGGGAGAAGAAAGCGGAAACTGGCCAAGCCCTTGATCTCTCCCACACATCTGCAACCCCGAGCCGATTTCCATCCCCTCGTGTCTCCTCCAGCTCCTATGCACATCCCCCTCCACGTGCCAACCTCTGTGCTCGCACAGAGACACCTGCACGTTCTTGCACGTGGCCCCGGCTCCCCGCTTGCCCCGGCCGTGCCCGTGCTGTGGATGATGCTGATTCACATGTCGTCACTGGCGGCTGCTCTCCCGCAGCTCCCCAGCCCTTGGATCTGCTGCTCTGCACGTCGCTGGCACGCAGCGGGGCCAAGAGCCTTCACCGGCGTGAAGTAGGGCACTGGGGCAAATGCCCGCTGAATGCCGATGAGCGCCCGTGAGCGAGGTTCCCTATTCTCTTCTCTTGGCTGCTGGTGCTTGTGGGGCAGGGGGAGGTGGGAGAGGAGCGGCACGGGCCAGAGACAGCAGCAGGAGCTCGGTCGCGCTCGGGGATGAATGCTAAGCAGACCCCACCGGGCGGGAGCGCCCAGATGAATGGGATCCTTTCACTTCAGCCTGACAGAGGAGGGATTTCATAGTTCTCCGAGCAGCACAGAGCTGCCTTAATCCAGCAGATACAATGCCCTGCTCATACGGCTCAGGAAACAAAATAAATATGTTCTTGCAAAAGCATCACAATGAAGCTTTTAAGGACTCGACACGAGAAGGCTCTACCTGGTTCTCGGGTCCTCTTGCATGTGTGGGAGCTAAGAGCCAGGCTTTTTATTTTCTCGCTCTGCTTTTTTCACAGTGCTTTCCTCCACTGCTGAACTTGGCCCTGAAGTGGAGGCGAAGAACATTTCCATACAGGCTCTCATCTAAAAATAAGCAGAAACAGTCACCCCCGGGTTTGTCCTAAAGAAAGGTATCACAGATACACCTGACAAAAAAGTTGGAAAAGTCTAGTATCCAGCAAACTCTGAGCGGCCTTGAGATACTTTCTCCACTTGCACCCAGCTGTGGCTGGAGAGCAGTATTTAGCATCAGCAGCTAACCCAGCTGCTTGCTCTGGCCACACACCTGGCTTTTGATGTTCTGCCCTGGTTTTGTGATGCCGCTGCAGCTCTGTTACCAAAAATAAAATAAAATAATAAAAAAATAAAAATTCACTGTACAGGCATGATAGTACAGGGGATCTGTGGCACACATGCTGTGTTGCATGGGGTGGTTATGGTACCAAAATCAAGGCTGTGTGCATCCATCCCTCTCTCCCAAGACCTCTTCCCCAGGTAGCATGCAGCCTGGAGAACAGGCTGGGTAACGCCAACCTGCTTATGGGTCCTCTTCTTATTTCTGTGATGGTTTCAGCTCCCAGCTGAAGGTCACCCTTGTTCTGCAGGGACGGGGTATGTTAATATCACTGCTAAGAGGTAGTGACAGCTCTTTCAGGTGTTGCAGCTGACATCTCCCCTAGGAATCGCTCCTAGGAGATGGGCTCATAATATCCAGAGCTTATGACAGAATTATACCATGGATATGGGATGCGGTTTTGGCCATCTGCGCTGTCCCTGTTGTGAAAGACCAGGTACATGGTGTTACTTTGGCAGCTTTGGTGTCTGTCTGGAGCAAATCTCCAAGTGCAGGACTCTGTGCTGTCCCTCTTTGGCTTGGGGAACTGCCTGCCTTCCTGCTCGGCACGCTGCAGGTACCAAACAGCAACACGAGCCTGCCAAATCCCCTCCTAAGACAAACAGCTTGTGTCAAGCTGATGAGAACATTCAGACATGAGAAATGCACAGGGGAAAAGATTTTAAGACCAGAACCAGTGGCTTTTCCAGCCTGACCTCCCTGCGTGCACCCAGGCCATAAAACATCACCTGGCAAACCCTGCGGCGGCACAAATCATGCTTCCCATCGGTGCAGGGGCCGGGGAGCGGTGGACCTTTTGGGGACAAAGATCTGCCTTCCAGAAGCATCCAGCTGTCCCGCTACAAGGCTGCTGGCCACGTTTTGGTTTCTCCAAGTGTTAAGCTCTGTTAAAAACCCAGTGCCTGTGCTCACTGCTCAGACGGAAACACTCGCCTCTAAAAATTAGCCTAGCTGCGACCCGAACCGTTCGACGTATGTGAGGTCCCATGCTCTGGAGCCTGTCTGGATGAGGAGGAAAATGCCCGTCATCTGCCAGCTTCCCCTGCTTCCACGCCAGCCCTGCCGAGATGCGGCTGGGTTTGGCTGGGATAACGGGAGCTCTGAGATCCCCGGGCCGACGAGCTACCAAAGTGCCAGACTGTGTCAAGCGAAGTGTGAGTCACCGCTCACAGCTTCTGCTCGGCGGCGGAGCAGAAATCCACAATTCTGGCAAAATTGAGGCCTTTTTATTATTCTCTCTTGCAGTCTTGCCAAGCTGGTATTTTTAGCGTCCCAACTCCAAGTTGAATAGAGCTGCCAAGGGCTGTCATCCCAACTTTCTGCTTCTAATTTCCTTGCAAGTGGAGATGCTGAGACTGCTGAGAATATTTCATTTACCACCTGGCCGCCAAAAAGCTAGGTCTGCATTTTGGGTGATGTCACATTTCCTGAGCTTTGGAGAATGGTTGTCTCTCCTTTCTCCTTTGGCACAAAACAAGCTCGATCATTCAAAAAAAGAAATCCCTCATGAGCTGCCAAGGAAATACCAACGAGAGAGACTAGAACAAAAGCCCAACTGTAAACTCAGAGGAGACAAAAGGATTCAATAAATCTGATTATTTCTTTTCCCACCCCAACCGTAGCATCCGTGTGGACTGATGACAAGACTAATTTGGTGACATTGGAAGAAATCAGAACAAATCTGCTCTTACTTCAGAGGCCTGTGCCTACGCCATCCATCCCAGGGGGCTGTGGTCGGTCTGGCTGAGGTCTGTGCCCCTCTGGCACGAGCTGCAGCTCCCATGCAGCCCGTGTAGCCCAAACAAATTTCATTGCAGAGATGTCAAGGAACTGACTGCTAACAGAATGTGTGATTCTCTTACTAGAATATAGGTGACTATATTCAGTAGTTGTGGCCAAAGACCTCATTAATAGCCCGCACACATAGCATATATAGCTACTTCTTAAATATAGAGCCATTATCCAGAGCTATTTCTATTATACACCCAAAGTGCTTGGGCTCAGACGTCTCAACGGCCTGAACCTGGATGTGGGTAAAGCGTAAGGCAGTGCTCCAAAGGGTGAGACAGAAGGGAAACCACCGTGCCAAGCAGCTTTAATGGAAAACACATTCGGAGTTGCCACAGTTCAATATTATTTTTAAATCCAAGTAATCCAAAAAGTACAGTGACTGGGTTACATCAGAGATGGGGGCTAGGTGCTTGTGGAGGAGGAGAAGCCAGTCATGATGAAAAGACGAGATTTGCTAACTGGAGCACCTCACTACGGGAAAAGCTCGGAGGCTGCTATGCTGGGAATTCCCACAGGAGCAGCTGCCTGCTCTTCGAGCAGTTATTTGTAAGGCACAGCCTTTTCAGCTTGCTGGTGGAGTGACCCCAACTTCGAGACTGCTGCTCCAGAGCACCTACCAATGAACCTCTCTCTGATGGTTTTTGGGATAAGGACTATTTGATTATTTCCAGTGTGTTCTCTACACTGTGACATTTAGACGCTGAAATGGACACAGTTTTGATTTTGGCCTGGGTTTACTTTTGTTTGTGAGTTGTTTGGTTTTTGTTGTTGTTTTGCTTTTTTCCTTTCTGAACAGAGAACAGAAAATCAGTCTAAAAGACAACAACAAAAAATAGCACCTGTATGGCAAGGACATGTGAACAGATGATCACTAAGGCTTAAGTAATGTGGGGGTTTGCAAATATTTTCACCCAGAAGACAAGGTTCCTCCACCCATAAATAGCAGCAATTCAAACAGAGGGCTCAGGCTCACAAACACACGCGTGAATCACTGTTTTTATTCCTTAGTCACATTCGCTACCAAGTACTCAGGAACTCCAGCGCTTCCACTCCTAGCTGGGCTGGGAAAAGCAAAAGTGTAAGGCCAAGTACTGACTCAGAGCAGCAAAGAAAAGCGTAGATCGGACAGAAGAGCTTTTGAGAGCAGCTCTCCTTTCAGTCTGCCTGTTCCTGCTCGTCTTTGGTCTGAGAGCCTCGGCCAAGGGCTGAGATGATGGCTGGTTCCCAGCCCCGCACCAGGCAGGATCTGTGCGGCTTCTGGACCTTCTCTCCACATGCCGAGGATGGCGGCCACCACACAAGCTTTTCTTCCCACATTTAGCCCTGCAGAGGAACACTGTTGGTGGTTTTGGCATCAGTGAAAGCACGTCAAAAAAATAAAGAGTTCTGGGGAGAGGAAATGGGGAGAAATGAAAGGGAAGAGGCTCGAGACTGTGTCTCTGTCACCAAAGGGATAAAGAGAAATAGGCAGTGCTAATTAAAGGGCATTCTCAACATTATGTAAAATGATTTGAGCAGCCCCATTAGCAGAAGAGCTGCCTGGTGCGCTGGGGGATCTTTGAACCTTTTCAGGTCCCAGCTGGCCCCATGCTGCTACCTGGCTGCCCCCACAGAAGTGGGGCATTCATCCCCCAGCCCATCAATGAGCTCGCCCACCATAAACCAGGCACCCCACGGCACACACACCGAGATGAAATGCTCTCTTTGACGGCCAGGAAGAGTTTCTCCTCCATCCCAGGGGAGTTCCCCACGGGAAGGGTCTTCCAATGCCTGCTCCCCATGGAGCCACCTCATCCTTTGAGCCTGGCCAGCATTGATATATCGATATATTTTTCCACAGCCATCCTGGGACTCATGGAGGCTGTGAATTCCTGGCCTAGCACATTTCTCAGAGCCAGTCTTCCTCCTGGCTGGTGCTGTAATGAAGGCTTGGAGGGACCCCTTACACCCCGCAGCTCTGCTGGCAGTGAGGGCCAGGAGTCCTCTCATCGCAGAGCTCTCCGGGCCAGGCGCACAGGGTTAATTTGTTCCCCAAGCACTCCGTCGACAAATTTTACAGGAGGCTGGGAAAGTAATGAAAATAGTCTGCCTTGCATGTTTATTTGAAAAATGCTATAAAACCCCCTGAATAATTTTCACACCGAGGTGATCTGCCCTGCCCTGCGAGGAGTAACTAAGTGGCTAACAGCCCTGGATGCCGCTCGCTGCTCCAGCCATGCCTCGGGGTTAGCAGCAGCCTGCTGCTGGCCCGGGGCTGCTCCCACCCTACAGGACCCCCATGGCACCTCAGGGAGTATGGGGCACACAGAAGGACCCTGAGCTGGAAGATCCCCAGGAGGTGACAGGGTAGCACTGCAGCATCCCGGGGTGAGGAAAAGGAGAAGATAAGGCAAGGGGAGACCAGGACTTTTCTTTTCCTTTCATGGAAAAAAAAATTGTGCAAGCATTCAGATGCAGGGAATTAAGTGTAATCCTATCTCCCAGCTGAAGCGTTGTGGGGAGCTGGCTCTTCTGATGACATTCCCCAGGTTCTCCACCCTGCAGCTTGGACGTTTGCAGCTCCAAGGAATCGCAGATGCCGATATGCAAAGAGCCATCTCCTGCTGAAAGGCCAGAGGGATGTATGGGTACTCCTGGATTAAAGCATTTTTCCTCATAAGGCTCCACAGCAGCACAGATGTTCCCATAGCTGTTATCCTCCCTCCATCTGCGTGGCTCTGGGGGTCAGTATTTCCCCCATGGCACTCCGATGCTTTTCTGTAGGTGTTAATGGCAGGGGCATCAGCAGCTTTTTGGGCCAAGCAGCTTTATGTGGGCTCACACCACGATGATATACACCAAGAGGAGCCCAAGGAAAGCAGACGGGTCTCCTGATAGCTGCTGGCCTTTCCCCTGGGGCTGGGAGTGGGTGACAGTGCGCTGAAGGTGTGGCATGGGGAGGCAGAGCAAGCCTTCATCTAGTAGGGGATCCTCGCTCTGCAGCAGGTGGAAAAGCAAAAGAACTGGTGTCAAGGCCCCGACACCGCCCCACTGCAGACCTCCTGCCACACACCGTGAAGAAACCCTTCTTCTAAATGAGAAAAATATGAAACAAACACAAGCTTTCACTTGCCTTCACCTCCTTCAGACATTTGTCCCAGGAAAACAAACTCAAAATATTGACTTTATGTAAAAAATGTTCTTCTATTGTTGGCCTTTCAGGGCTTTTTTTTTTTTTTTTCTTTTTTAATTATTCCTGTCGTCCTAAATGAATTAAGAATGGACCTTTCCACAGAGAAAATAAGAATAATTTTAAAAAGCCTAATTCTTGTAAATATGCCAGCTCTGTTGGCTTTCCCCGTTCCCTGTGTGCTGTGCCTGCGTACTTCCATGTAACTTTCTGTGGAGAGCTTAGCCTGAGAACAAAAATCCTATGTAAATATATAAACCAGAATCTTCTCTAATTAAGCTCTCTGGTCTTAATTGTTCCGGGAAGAAATGGCTAGGGAACAGCTGGAGACGCAGCGGAGGTTGGAGGTCCATCCTCTTCTCCTTCTGTCTCTCCGAGTCACGTTCTGTGCAGGTGACACCAGGTTAAACTCCTGAGGGGGTCCCCCAGGGGCAGGCAATCCCCAGGACAGCACGGCCAGCCTGGTGCCAGCTCTGGATGCTCCCCGTGTGTCCTGCCTGGGGCAAACAACCAAAACCTCCCCAAACTGGCTTTGGGGTGGGGATGGGAGGATCCGTCCCACCCCGCGGTGAGTTATCCAAGGTGAGTCAAACACATGGGGCTGACTCCACAAAAAAACAGGATTACACACGGGATTTGTACGTCTCTCTGCCCTGCTTTGGACTCCCTTGTGCTTTTTTTTCAGGAGGAGCAGGGAAAGAAAGACGCATTCAGCCGCTCACCCAGCGGCGCAGCTCCAGCCCGCCAGCCCTCTGCCAGCTCAAGAGCGAGCACGACAGATTTTCGGCTGGAGAAAATCTCTCTTGGCCCGCACTGGCATTTTCGCTTCTTTGGATGCGTTCCCCCAGGCTTTGCTTTCTCTCCTTTCCCCTTTTCATGCTAATTGTTGCGACGGAGCCCACAGCACGCAGGCGGCAGCGGGCGCAGAGCCGCAGCAGCACGGGGAAGTGGCACTCGCTTCCCACGGCCCCGCTCCTGGAAAAGCCCTGCATGGACAGGGACGGTGCTCAGCTTCTGTCCTGAAACACATTCGGCATCTGGTTCCCTATCAGCAAGCACAAACTGGAAAATAAACGCCAACGTGGCTTTCCCCATGGTGGAAACCAGACCGTGCGGCAGACCAGACGTGAGGACGAGTGGGGGGAGTGTGCCAGCAGTATAATTTTCTTTTCTTTTTCTCTTTTCTCCTGCAATGTGGAACTGCAACATGACCAGCAGTTTGCCACGCTGTGGATCTCCAAAGCTGCAGTCTGCTCTGGGCACCACGATGCCCCCGGCAGCCCCCCTGGGCGTGCAGGCAGCTCGGTGGCAGTCGCTGCTGCAGCCATCCCGCAGCCTGTTGTTACATCCATCAAATCTTAGCCAAAACCGGCATCCTTCCTGTGTGATCTCATCACCCTCTCCCTGTGGTTAGATATATTCCCTCCACATATGTAGGTAACAGGACAAACAGCCCCGGGGCTACTGTAAAAGAGAAAGAGGGAGCCACCTGTAAAGGAATAGTGCCTTCATGTTTTACAAAGAGTAGCATGTTTGAAAGCTGACAGAAATAATAATAATAATAAAGATTTTACCCTCTTTTGGAAACATGATCTTTATCTTTAAGGTTAAGGATTTCCATCTGCTAAATTAATTCCCCAGGAGAGCCAATGTGCTTACTTCCACTGAGGGGCTCGAATCCCATGCCGATCTTTTATTCTAACAATTTCATTTCCTCCCAAGTGATCTGGAGCTCACATTATTTTACCTGATGGATATTGGCACAGGAGACGCATGCTTCTCATTAGAGCATGATGGAGAAATCACCTTCCTCAGTGGTTTCCTAAAACCCAAGCCAGCACCAGCTCTATTTTCCTCAACTCGTTGATACAGGTGGAGGCATACAATCTCCCTGTTTAGTTTTTTTGTTTGTTTGTTTGTTGTGTTTTTTATCTTGTTGATGTTGTTTTGTCTTACTGGAAGCTGAGATTCTTGTTTTCTCTAATACATTAGCTGTGTCCTAGCGATCAGACCCGCAGCTGGCAGAAACCAGGGTGCCCCACTTCCTCACCAGTTTGTGTCCCATTTGCGTTTCACAAGCATTTTGCACTTCACATCCCTGTTGGGGATGTGCAGGAAGAACTCGGAGCGTGCAGGGTGAGCTTGCTCCATCCCTTTGCCGAATCTCTGCCAGATCAGCCACACGACACCAAACCTGGCATTCCCCAGCTCACCTCACCAAACATACAACCAGACCATGATGGCTTTTGGACAAGGCCAGTGTGAAAGCAGGGAAGGATCAACACTCCAGAGGAAAGATGCTTCCCTGCTTCACTACTTGTGCTGGTGGGTAGACAGCTATTCTCCCAGAAAGACACCAAGTCCCATTTGCTGTAATTCGTATTTGTTGAATGCACACACTCCTCCAGCCACTGGGAGCTCACAAAAATATTTGCAAGCCTGATGACTGTCTGCATGGTAGCCCAAAGACCAGCATGTGAAGGAAATGTGTAAGCAGAAGCCCTTTCTTATTGTCCTGATTTTTAAATGCAGATTTTGTACAATCAGGGGCTGGACGCTGGTGGCCAGTCGCTGAATTTGGAGTCCCAGTAAAGAAAGGACGTGGCACACCAATAACCCCCGGGATGATGCAGAAGCTCCTCACAAACATGTAGGACAATTTCTGCAGAAGAAGCTCAGTTCAGCATGGCTGGAAGAGGTGTTCCCCCAACATGGCCAGGCTGTTCCCCCAAACACACAGCGCTGTTTCCACCCATTTAGGGATCCTACAAGCCTTTCTTCTCCCCCCGCATTTGCTACGTGCGTTTGCTTTGGCCGCCTGGCCCTGACCTCCTTTTAGTTCCTCGTTTTTGCATTCAGTCCCTTCACAGAGAGCAATTGGCTCTCACACAGCTCCTCCCTTGTCTCCCAGCAGGAGCCGTACAGCGTGCAGTGTTCGGGGCAGCAAAGAGGGGAAGAAATGCACAGCAAGGAGCAGACCCAGGAGAGGCAGGACAGAGCGGAGGGGACTGATCCACGGGAACACTGGCCCCAGGGGCTCCTCGGCTGCTGCTCTCCGGCAGCTTTCTGTTGTCCACTCCAGAGAACATCATGTTTTTCTGGCCTCACAACTGCCAGCCGGAATACAAAACGCCATGTTGTTCGCGGTGGGGTTTTTCATCCAGGGCTGGTTTTGATTATTTTTCTCCTGCGAGAAAACAAACCTCGCTGCTGTTTCTTTCCACTCGCAGCGCGTGCGTAAGCCGGTGTTGGCATGCCTTGGTGAAACGAGGCAGCGGTGGCTCGGTTTGTTTGCTCCTCTCCAAGAAATGCGGCTCGCTTGGGGCAGCCTGGCCCCGTCTCTCTCCCTGCCTCATCATGTAAATGCGGAGGCTGTGTGATGCAGCCAGGCTGAAATCTGTTACAGAGCTGGGCACGAGGGATTTGCCCAAGGAGAAGAAAAATCTCGCTGCCATGCAAGGCAGCAAGGAAACTTCGACAGGGTTAGGCCTTGTAGTGGTGGCCATTCATACACCACGCTAGGCCGGGCTAAGCCTCAGGGCTCAGTCCAGCCCTTTAACAGGTGCATTGAATTTAGCAAAAGAGCAGGATAATACCCCTCTCTTTCCTCCTCCAAGTGCCTATTGCCTTGTAAGATGCCTGCTGTGTAATGCTGCCAGCTTTGTCCTGCAGGATTTTACACCAAACTCAGGTACCTCCACTCACAGTGCGCCAGCTGCCTCTGGGGATGGGCTAAAATTCATCAGGACTCATGGCTAAAGTAATTCCTCAGGATGTCTTTTCAGTTCCGTTTTAATGAGCAATTCATAATGCATCTTGATTATTTTTACAGCTTTGAAGTGTCACGTTATGAAATAAAGCACTGCCAGCTGAAGGCACCCGTTGCTTATGGGTGCTGTACAGGGACCAACACCCCCCCGGATCACTCCAGGCTCAGAAATAAGGCACAGAGCTTGTCCCTGCTCTTGGGGAACTTTCATACCCACTTCTCCTTTGCTCACTGCCTTTCTAAACCTCGGGTCAGAAAAACTGACAAGGCAGGTGTCTTTGGGAAGTGAGAAGAAGGCCGCGGGTACCTGCGGCTGTGGCAGCCCGGCACTGGAGGAGTTAAGCTGTGGCAGCAGGTCTGGAATCCACAAAGGTGTGCAAACGGCAGCCAGCCCTTCAGATGTGCTGGCTTTGCCCAGGGGCTGCTAAATTCCTGCCTCTCCCCTTGCAGTTGACATCTCCATCTCCACCGGCCTGCTGGCTGCCTTCCCTGCCCGGCCTAGCTGGGAGAGAAAAATGAAACCAAAGATGACTGTGGGAGCGGGGAAAACGCTGCTGCTGCAAAGGTGGCTGCTGGCAAAGGAGGGCTGGCCACGTCATGGGACACTTCTTGGCTTCAGCCCTACAGACAGCTCCCACCCCGGCAGGCAGAGCCTCGGGGAGGATGGAAAAGTACCGGTGAGTGCAGGCAGCCCTCCTCCTGCAGGCACCGTGCACACATGCATGCACTGTGCACACACACACACGCGCACCATGCTGTAGATTTTGGCACTGGGCTGCCTTGGGTTGGACACACGTCCCTGCACCTTCTGGGGGTGTCATGGGATGTCAGGACATCAAGCAGGAGCTGCTGCTAATGGCACGGCATCGTCACCGGGCCTGGGGTTCTCTGTTGGCACACAGAAGCAGCGTTATAAAGCTATAAAGTCCAAGTGGCCTCATCCTTTCA
This sequence comes from Netta rufina, assembly GCF_964035555.1. Taxonomy (NCBI): domain Eukaryota; kingdom Metazoa; phylum Chordata; class Aves; order Anseriformes; family Anatidae; genus Netta; species Netta rufina. Next base: position 14,818,485 of record NC_140134.1, on the reverse strand, counting down.
AAGATATGAAAAATGGACCTTGGGCTGGCACTGTTCCCATCCAACACCCCAACACCCACAGAGGATGAAGGAGGGGTTGCTTGGACAGCCCTGAGGTTTCTGAGCCTGTGCAGGAGGAAAATCAAAGCTATCAGCAACCCTTACAAACCTGCAAGCCCCAGCACCAGCAGATGCCCCAGAGGTGCAGACCTCTGAGAGCTCTCCCTGCGTTTTGCAGTCGTGCCTTGAAAACAGGAGGGGAGCAATTTATAATGGAGCAGTGTCACCAGCTGGCATGTGAAAAGCATTTCCTCCCTGTCAACAGGCGGGAGAGAAACTGGAGGGAACTGTGTAAAACCAGATTTAGTTTGCCTTAGTTCATAAAACGCTTCCCCAGCCCAGCAGCTCCAGGACAGCTTTTGGGGTCAGGGACACAGAGTGTCTCCCCTGAGCCAGCAGCTTCTGGATCCTGAGCCAGCAACCAGAGCCTTAAGCCCTGTTTGCAGCGTGGTGTGGACCGGTCCCTGGGGTAAGACTCATGTCAAGGCACGCCAAGCAGCATCGGAGGCATGCCCTTATTTTCTTAAGCTGATTCAGTGTAAGAAATCAGAGAATTCAGATCCCGTGTCAGGGGGCTTCGTGCAGCAACGCAGAGGGAGAAGAAGGGCTCTCCCCTGCCTCCGATGTGATTTTCACATTAGCTCCCAGCTCCTGCCCACCAGCCGGGGAGCCACGGAGAATCCAGCTCTCTGTAATTCCCCTCCACAAGCACATGAGTCAGAGCAGCCGCCTTCATTCACAGGTAATCACAGGGGTGAATGCATCCGCACTGCCTCCTTGCCTTTTAGCACCCTTGGAAGGGGTCTCAGGACTTTTAGTGCTCCAGGCCCAGATCAGCTCTCCCAGCTCATAATTTATGGCTGTTACCCCGACCTGCAGCGGGGCCCACAAGCTCTTTGGTAAGCAGGACGGGGGAATCATCTAATCCCAAAGAAGGAGGGAAGTGCTACCACCCCCTACCCAAAACAGTGGTGTCTGGAAAACCTTGGTGGATTTCCCTTGAGGCTGCCACCATCGGATTATCTGAGTGCTCCAGTCTCAGAGAGCACTGCCATCACATAACCCTAACACTGCAGCCCTGCCACTTCTCTTTTATGCTGGAAAAGTCAGGAATTAAGAGGACGCGACTTGCCAAAGGTCACAATGTAGCCTCAGCAGCAAGGCAGGGAACTGAGGAAAGCTATTGTGGAACAACACAGAATTAAACAGAGCATCCTTCCTCCTGCCGGGGTGTAGGTACCCCATGGAGAGACAGCACCACAGCCTCCATCTCCCACCACGTACCAACCTGCAATCACACTAATCCTTAGCATCATTTACAGATGATTTTCCATTTCGTGTTGGTCAAATTCCCAGTACTATTCTGCTTCTCCAGCACAGAAACTCCTGGTTAGGGGGTACGGCCACAGCTGGGGAGGGCAGTGGGAATGGCCAGGAGTCATAGCACCCCCTGACCCATCAGCAAGTCTGCCCCTGCCTCTGAAGAACCTCTCCTAAAGCCTTCAGGTACACCAGCAGGACCCTCTGAGATGCAGAGGTGGCTGTAGCTGATTCTCTGCACCAGCCAAGTGCCACGATGCTGTGCTCAGGCCACGCAGATAACAGTTTATCTCCCATTTAATTCTCTTAAAGGAATCAGCAATAGATATCTGCTGAATTTTACTGGGGAAAAAAAAAAAAAAAGGTACAAAAGCAGCTGGCACGGGAGCCTGTTGACCTAGGGAGGGATGCAGGGAGAGAGCAGCTGGCCGACCAAGCTGGGGAGCGTGCAGCGAGGTGCAGGGCCGTACCTGAGCCCTGCCGAACAAGGGCAGTCTGTGCGGCGAGCAGCAGGACTTCCAGTCCTCCCGCACAGCCCAGTCCCTGCCAGATGCCTGCGGTCACCGGCAGCCAGGACAAGGTGACCAGATCTGCCTCTTCTCTGCTCCAAACACAGAGCTGAGCAAATCACCTTCAATTAAACACCGCTCTGCTTTTCACCCGAAGGTTGCGATGCGATCTGGGATGCCACCGAGACTGGAGCTTATGTAAAATTCCTGCCCCCTTTATTCGTGGCCTGAAGGCAATCACAGGCAGCCAGCAGAGCATCCCCGCTAACCCAGCTCGCACCCCAGGTCTGCACAAACCCCGGCGTTTGGGGTTAGCACCCACTGACCCAGCTCAACACAGTCTGTGGTTGCAGACCTGCAGCAGATCCCAAATAAATGAACCCTTCCTCAGCCTCCTGCTCACAAGGGCTGAGCGGGCTTTCACCCTGCTCCCCTGCAGGATGCCAGAGCCAGGCACAGGGGAAATTTAACTCTAATCGAAGCTTAATGTCTGTATTTTTCTCTACTGCTCTCTCTCTGCTGGCACTTGTGGCTCCAGCGGGTGCTGTCGCTTCTGCAGAGGTCGGAAACAAAGCAGGAGGCAGCTGCGGGCAGCCAGGGTCCGTGAGTCTCCTCCTGCAGCACGCTGGCACTTCTTGGAAGGCAGCACCAGCTCTCCCCCGGCACCGTGGGCTTTCAGGAGGGCTCGTCAGCATGTGTCGGAGGTCAGCCTGCCCCGAGCTCTGTCTTGAACATCCTGTTGAGGTCTCGGCTCTAATTAACCAGTTCCTTGGTTTCTCCTCAGCCTGTGATCCTGCCTAAAAGGAAACCTCTTTCTCCATCCTTAGCATCCTGGAGGGCTCTCAGCAGGTGCTTGCTGCAGTGCAGACCCCAGGCTCAGCGGGCAACTGGGGGCCAATTTGGGGAGAAAAATGTATTGCTGTTGGGAAGCTCGAAACTGCCCTACCAGACCAGCCCCTCCTTCGTCTATCTCCCCAAATCTCCCATCCCACCTCTCATGTCATCCCACCAGCACCGTGTTGAAAAATGGCCAATTACTCTCAATCCCCCTGATCTCCCTCAGACTTTCTATTCCCAGCTCCCTGGTGGAACGTGTTTTAGGCCAATTTACTTCTAAACCCCTCTTTCCCACTGCCTGTGTCTCCGAATTTCGCTCCGGTTCCGTTCCCTTTGCCCGTGGGCTGCCACTGTTGGCTTTCTTCAACCAGACCCACACCAGCAGCTCGTTCGCCCACCTCGGCACAGCAAGAACGAATGTCACGAACCAGCCTCAGCACTAAGGGACGTGGAAAATTGGCTGGGAAAACTGGTGTAATTCCAGTGGCCGAGGGAGCGCGGAGCAGAGCTGCACACATCAAAAAAAGATCCCTGCGGAGCTGGCTGCCCGTCTTCAGCCCTGCTTCCCTGCTCCATCCCTTGTGTCCTGCCCTCGGGATGCTGCAGGGCTGCCAGCCCTCTGCCTGGGCACCCAGACCTGAAGACAAACAGTGTGGCTTTCAGGAGGGAAGAGCGGCGAGGAAGGGACTGCCGCCCCGAAGTGTCCGCGGGTGCGCACAGTCCTTCCTCCGCCTCGGCCTCCTCCCCGCAAGCTGAGCTGGGGTGAATAGAGGAGCCTGTCTGGGCTGGCGTGAGTCAGGGGACGAGGATGAGAGCCACACACAGGGCAAATGGAAAAATCCAACTTGCTCACCCCGCTAACGGTGCTAGGGGAGGTTATTCTTGGCCACCCTCGCCCTATACCAAAGAGGAGGGCTGTAAACACTGTCCCAGAGCCTTCCTCGCCTCCTGGCACTGCTTTTCAGCTAATCTGCATCCTCTGTTTCAGGCCATAGCTCCGTACCGGGCAGAAATACCCACCTATATAACCCCCAGTGCCCAGCTGCTCCTGGGCCAGCTCCTCAGCTCCGTTTCAGACCCAGCACCATTCCTGCGTCCTCTCTCACCAGGTGAATCCTGCCCAAGCCCAAGCACCCTTCCACTCGCTTTCCTCCTCGCCTTGATTTTATTTAGGTTTTCTCCTCTGCCTTCTTTCCTTCCCCTCCCCATCCTTGTTGCAGACACAGCCTTCAGCCAGCCTCCAGGGAGCTGCTCCATGGCCAGCACCAGGGAGGATACTCAGGGACACAGAGGGACAAGGAGGGGACACAGAGGGGACACGGAGGAGACATGGGCTGCGAGTCGGGGCTGAGCACAGAGAAATGGAGCCAGGACCAAAACCAGGAGGGATGTTCCAGCAGGGAATATCCGTCGGGGAAAGGTACAAAGTCCAAGAGGAGAAGAAGAAAGGAGAACAGCCCCTGGGTAAAAGGGATGGACACAACTCGAACATATTGCTGAGGGGCTCGTGTGCTTTGCTCCCCCTCCACAGTCCCTCACGAGTGCTCAACGCCCCTAATTCTGCATGTCCTTTAGCCAGCCAGCCCCACGTAGCCAAAGCAGCATGGCACGGCAGCTGAGCCAGGAAGGCAGGGCACAAAGAAATGAGCAGATGCTGAATTACCGACGGCTAAATATCCTGATGCCCCTGTTAGGGACGAGGAGACAGGGTCATGTCATTTTGCCTTCAAGGTCGGTGTCAGGGCTGTGAGTACACCCCCGGACTCCTGCCTGTCGGTCCCTACGCCAACCACCCGGCCATGCTCCTCCCTGATGTCTAACAGCAGCCGCCACAAGTCTGCCTCGCTCGCCTCCTGCACACGGGAGGAAATAAACGGGCACAGTGTGCTCGCTGCCTCTGTAGGGCTGCTGTTCAGCCCTGCCGTGCCCTCAGGTAACCCGGGAAGAGTGGCTCCTGCAGGACACACGGGACCTTGCTGCCCGCAGAATGATGTCAGCTCGGGAAATGAAGCGAGCGGCGACGATGAGGAGGGCGAGCCAGCAGGCAGCGAGCGCTTCGTTTCGCAGGGGAGAGAGCAGGGTCTGAGAGCAGGTGAGGCCAGGTGCTGCCTCCCCTTCTGAAAATCAAAGGGTTTTTCTTTTTCCCCTGTCTACAAATCCCAGATTTTTAGCATGGTCCTGGGCAAGACAGTGCGCTTCATTTCTCTACTGTTAAAGCAGGAATATTGGTACTTCTCCATGTCACAAGTGACACCTTGGTCATGTGGAGAGCTCAGATGGTGCCACGCACTAAAGCAGCTGTGTGGGTCTCGTGGACACATCAGCCCTCTGCTCCCTCCATCAGTTTCCATTAAACTAGGGTCAAAATGAAATCCAAGATCTTCATTTTCAAGGTTCTCACTGAAGCTAAAGGACCCAAAAATCCCAACAACAGTGAAAACCCCACCTAGATAAGGTAACAGCTCATCCACACAGCTTGCTGTGGAGAAAATGTGAAAGAAAGGAAAACGGGGAAAGAGGCAGCAAGATCCACAAGGGAACTCCAGACTAAGGGGTTTGGAGCCCACAGTGATGGGGTTTTGGGACAGACAGGCCTGTGGAGGGCTTGTCGCTGAGCCTTGAGTCTGTCCTGGGGGCCCTTGTCTTAAAAGACCTGCTCTGGAGCAGCAGCATCAGACAGGAGCAGCAGACAAGGGCTCCTTTGCCACGTTGGAGGGTTCATCAGGACAGAAGGACCTCCTGGCTTTACCCACTGCCACAGGGGGGAAATTGGGTGGGTTTCACTGAAGAAAACACCAAATTTCTTGACGCTGGAGGCTCCCCTCCTTCTGATGCAGGGCCGTGCCCGTGCCCCCCGGCCCTGACCACCCAGGCCGGCGGCCGGCAGCGCTCCGGGGCCCAGGGGAGGCAAACTGGGAGCATCGTGGCCCGCAGCAGCTTAGTTTAATCCCAGGCCCTGATGCACATGCTGCCCTCCTGAACAGTTTCTTTCTTGCTGCTTGAACGCCCCGCATTGTCCTTCCCCACCGTTTCGCAGGCAAGGTCCTTCTCCTGGCTGCTAGTGTTAACACAGCTTTCCCTTGTTCTGTCCCTTGAAATTTCCAGTAAAGCGCCTTTAATACAATCTCTCTGTGGCTGCTCTAATTATGTGTGAAATATTTTTTCCCCCCATAAACCAAAGAAAACAAATCAACACAGTGAGATCCTTTCTCTCGGGCTGTTTGGCAGGTCTCACGGTCTTCAGAAAAGTTGCCCGAGGTCCACACAGTCCCTGCTGTCTTTTCACAACAGCACTTTGGGGCTTCTGTAAAAGGACCCAACAAAGGTACGGGTAAAACAAATGACAAAGCCCTGACAGGCCATTTTCCCACCTGAGTGCTCACAAAGCAAAGGAGGGCTGTGTGCTGAGTGACAGAGCATGGGTGCTGTGTTGGGAGGAAGGCATTTGGGGTAGGGTGGCAGGAGGAGGGGATGCTCTGAAGTCTGTACCTTACCCCCACAAAGGCCAAGATACATTGAGTGCACTCAGCAAGAGAAAGATAATTCATTTTGTTTTCAGAGCACGTGGGACTTTTCACCTCCTGCACACATCAATGCACATCAGCACCTCCAGCACCCCGCGGCCCTGTCCCCAGGGAGCCCTTGGGTGCACCTACAGTGCGCAGCCTGCACCCGTCCCTGCACTCTGCTTGAGCCCTCACCCTCCTTTCAGCCCTCAGGAGCTGCTCAGGCCCTTTCCTTTCTTGCCATCAGGGTCACGTTCCCTGCCTCTTCTTGTAGTGTTTGGGAAATGTGGGCCCAGAATGTGAATATCTTCAAAATAAATCATGGTTTCATTGACGACTCCATGGCTGTCACTTCTTCCACCCAGGGAAATATTCTTACAATTATTATTTTTTTCCAAAACCAAACACCGCTAAAGAACACACTATCTGCACGTTTAGGACCTGCCTGAAATACTGCAAAGAAGAAAGAAAACGGGGAAGGGCTCAGGCCCTGTAAGAAGAGCCAGTCACTTGTCTCTGCACCAGGACTGCCACTCAGTGCCTGTGGGCTCCTGGCGTGGTGTCAGCCCCGAGCACACTGAGGGGAACCATTCCCACCTCTTGCTTCTTGCCTGCTCTTGCCCCTTCAGGGCTGGGTGGTTGGTGTCACCGTCACCTCATCCCAGCGAGGATATGGTGCTGTGACACCACATCAGGGCAGCGTTATCCCTTTCACAATCATCCCTCGTGCAGCCGCGCTCTCCTCTCAAAGCTCACCCACATTTTGCTGGAGCAGCAACACCGCAACACCGACACTGACTGCAGGCCCTGAAGTACAGCACAGCACAGAGCCCACCCCGACCCCAAAGGGGTCAGGGCCATGAGCAGAGCCCCCCACGTCCTCCTGCAGCCCACAGGGTGGGTCGGGTTGGGGGGTACTGGGGGAGCCCTGCGTGCCCTGGGCTGCCCCCGGCCCTGCACACACAGCCTGGTCTCTGGAAACGCTGCAGCTGGCAGGGCTCTTCCTGCTTCACAAATATTGACACTAAGAGCTCCTCATCCCAGCCTAGAAGTAACATTTTTGGGGCTGCATTTAACCGGGGGGATTTGGATTTTGGTTCTTCGCTTTCCTCTCCCCCATAGCAGAGCCTCACAGGGACCTGGCTGATCTGACCCTGCTTTTGGCCCATGGAAATACCTCCAAGTCCAACCGTATGCCTCAGCTCAGCCTAAAACATCCATTGTTCATCTTAGCAGCCTGGAAACTCCAGCTCTGCGCTCAGCAGAGGACACAAATAAATGGGGCAGAGGACATTCAGGGGAAACGGATCAGAAGCAGAGATACCCGCTGGAGATCCTTCTTCTAAAACAGCCATACTCAGAGAAACGGGGACACTCAGCCAAGAGCTTGGCTACGAGAAGCTAAGGAAAAGGAGTAGGTTGTCCAGAGGTGCATTTGGTGATCATAGGATGATCTGTGTAACCCTGGATGCCCCTCAGAGCCACTCATGCTGGGGGAAGGACGGGACAGTCCCAACCGTCTCCCCATGGGTTTTAAATGGGAGGTTAGATCTGGCTCTCTGAAAGCTGAGAGCTAAAAGCCGAGGCAGGCTATGTCTTCCATGGACAGAAAAAGGTGAGGTGTGCTATTAGTAGTAACCCTAGGGCTATTTCTGGGCCTCCTGAATTAAAACTCCAGCTCCAGCCACCCTCCTGCAGCCCAGACAGAGGAATGATCTCTCTTAGGCAGCAAACAAAAAGATGCATTTGCTGAGGACTGAGAAACAAGGAGGGAAATGTTGGTGCTGGAGGATGAGGTTTCACAGGTAAACAGGCCAAGAAAGAGAAAGGTTAAGAATAAACCTACGAGGAACAGCCCTTGGTGCCTGCTCTCCCTGTCTCTCCCCTTTGTGCCTGTCCTTCTTATTTCTTATATTTATTATTTATTATTATTTCTGATTTATTTTTATTCTTTATTCCTTATTTCATTTCTTATTTCTTATTTAATTCTTATTTTTTATTTTCCAACACTGTCACCAACAAGATGAGATTCTCCAGAGATGCTGTGTGGCACCTGCCCATCCCTGGCTTATCGGGATAGGGAAGGAAACACCACCCCATATCCCCCAGTCTCCCCACAGCTCCTGGTACCCCACGTGTACATGACTGTGCTCCTCGCTGGGATGCTGGCTGGCCCTCGAGAAAACTAGAAACCTCCTCTTGCTTCCCTTCCCTGGGTTTGCCCAGGACTGGCAGCTCTATGGCAGAGGAGCCTTGGGTCTGCCAGTGGCTCTTCTATGACAACACACTGCATGTGGGAACGTGCAGCACAACCCTGGTGAGCGATTCACGGCACCCCAGAGCCAGTTGTAAACACCCTGAGAAGGCTGCACGCGGTGTTTTAGGGCCACCACTCGAGGCCGTGCTGGATGACATCTCCAACAGCTCTAAAGGCGCCAGCCTGACGGCTGTGACTGCGGGGTGGGAGGTGAATAAGAAGTTGCAGGAGGTAAATGAGAAGCACATCCAGGCGAGGAGCACCTCATCCATGTACCAGACCAGCTCCTGCTTCTCCTCAGGCCTTGCTGTGGGAGAAGCTGTGCCCAGAGCTGCCTGGCAGCCCCTTCCGAGGCTCAGGCTGCTCTGCTTCCATTTCACCGCCACCAAGTCGGGTAAAACGTTTCTGTGCACAGGGGCTTTGGCGTGTTCCTGCCAAAAGCCTTTCCACTGACCTCTCCCACCTCCAAAGGGCCTGATCATGGAGGTGCGAGAAACTGGTGCTGTTTACAGGAAAAGGCCAGAGCTACACCTGCTGTCAGCCCCCATTTACACCCCCTCCCTGCCTCCTCCCCACCGTGAGTAAACACCTTTCATCGGGGGGGAAATAAACAAGAAATGATGCAAAATTTCCACTAAGAAAATAAAAACTAAGCAAAGCAAAGGGAGAAGCTCTCTGCACGAGGTCCCTGGAGGTCGGGGAGCCCCCAGCCTTCCCCCCCTGCCTGCCACCGATCCCGTGGGCACGAAGAACATAACCTCCAAAGCAAAAAGGGGACCGGGAGCAGAAGTGCCCAGCCTGCCTTGCTTGACGTAATCTCCCCGCCGGCTTCCAAGGTCAACAGCGAGCTGTTTGTACGGCCCTGGGCGAGAGGAGGCCTTCTGGGAGGAAAGCAAACAGAGGAGATGTCCTCTGCCCGCACAAAAGGTGCTGTATTCCCGTGTTGCTCCGTCCCCGGCTAGGAGGGAAATAAAATTAGCGCTGTTTTCGTTCATTCATTGTATAAATACCGCGCGTGGTGCCCACCCCCCTGTTTCCTCCCGGAGCTTGCAGGTCTGTGATGGGGAGGGGGGGAAGGCAGGCTCAGCAGCTGGTCAGCAGGGTGAGGTGAGGGCACGCACATGTGCAAAAGGGGGGGGAATTGAAAGAGGAGTGCGTTCAGGAGAGGAGCATCACGGAGAGGAGCTGCACACAGCATCACCCCAGCCACTCCGGAACAAAAGCAATTTCCCCATCGCCTGAGGATCGCTGGGAGGGGATGGACACGTACAGAGCACAGAGGGATGGATAACAGATCCCTTGTGCTACGGTGATGCTGTGCACAAAGCTGGACCCCGCAAAACTCCAGTGAACAGCCCCAGACAGCCCTGCCACATCAGGCTGTGGCCCTGAGGTGCTGCCCCTGCCCCTTGCAGAGGAGATGACCAGCATCCTGCACCCCAAAAGCCCTGCCTGGGTGCAGGAGGAGTTCCCAGGTCCACCTCTCTAGGTCATCCCCTCATTTCACAAAGCCCCAGCCCTCTGGCAGTGTAAACCCTAAACCCATAAATGTTTGGAGCCCATTCCCCCTACATCCCCCATGACATCCGAACTCCATCTACCCAAGCACAGAGATGAGGAGCCAGGACGAGGCCAAGATGCCCCATCCAGCACCCAAATATGTGACCGGAGATGTCCGTCCCTGCTCCCTCCACGCAGCCCTGTTGAGCAATCGGAAAGACACCGAGAGGACAGGAGAAGTGAGAAAGAAAAAAAATATATTTTATTAAAAAAAAAAAAAAAGGCAAACAGAAGCCGCTCTGTGCACCCCATCCCACCCGCAGGCTGCTATTTTTACCGGGTGATGAACAAGCCACAATATCGGGGCGGGGGCGCGGGGCGAGCCGGGCTGTTTACGTCTGCCGGCGCGGGGCGAGCAGAACGCAGCTCATTGAGCACGGCACGGCCGCTGCGGGCTCAATGGGTGCCTTGTGCGGCGCGGGAGGCTCGCGGAGGGCAGCAGTCCCGAGCTGGGATGAAAACGGGGCCGGGAGAAGCTGCCTGTGAGCACACGGGTTGGTTGTTAAAGATGGGTGAGTTTTTTGCCTGTGCTGACAAGGGTGGATATTCACCCCAGAGGAAAGGGGCGCAGGTGCTGGGGTTTGGGAGAGGTCCCTCCATGCCCGCTGATGACTTTTTGCATTTTCAGCCCCTATCTTGTGTTCTCAGCATGTCTCAGTGGGCAAAACCTCTTCCAGCAGCTTTCATGCCCCTCCTAATTTTTACCCACAGGGCTTTCAGCACTGCTTCTTCCCATCCCTCTGGTTGCCCATCCTGGCACAGGACCCCAACATAGGACCATACAGTTTCCCCCAGCACCCAGTGACACAGGCCGTGCCGATACATGGACATCACACCCTGCTTCTCCCAGCCCAGGACCTTGGCGTGGAGCAGTGCTGGACCCAAACGTGACAGTCAGAGCTGACTTCGAGGCACCCTGGCAGCAGCGCTCAGATGAGAGATGGTCAGGCTGGCTGTAAAACCGTGGATGGGACCCTTTAGGCAAAAGCCTAAAGCCTCACAGATTGGCCCTAAATCTCCAGTGCCTTTTTCTGAAGGTTTGGCACAGACTTTCAGATTGTGCACAGCCCCATTCAGTGGCCTCCACACGGAGAAGCCAGGATCCTGCACCCCCTTCTCACGTCCCTGCTGGTTTCTTAAGTGCCTAGTTAGCATCAAATAGGATTAAATAATACTAGAAATAAGTGTTCTGGGATGCCAAGCACTCCTTTTCACCCTGAGAGGAAGACAAGGGTTTGAGCTGCAGGCCGTGAGATGGCTTGAACTGGTGGTTGTGGAGAAGGAACAGCTTCGTGGTAGTGAGGGGGTAGGTCTGCACAATTTTTAAAAGCAGTTTGAGGATTTTATTCTTTATTCCTGCTTGTTCTATTCCTGATTTTCCTTTTTTTTTTTTTTTTTTTTTTTTTCTTGGCTGGAAATCCACCCAGGCCTGCCTTTCATTGCTTTTGGAAACTCACAAATAACTATCAGCCCAACTGATTGAATCTTTTTCTGTCTGGTGTCGTTTCCTTTTCTGCCTGTTTGCAGTCAGTGACTGCTTCCACCATGCAAATTCTGGATATTCAATAGGCAAAGCTATTATTCACCCTTCCTTGTGCACTGGGTTTGTTCTCTGATCAAATATTTGCACTCCCCAAGGGCTGAACCTCTCTGGGAATAGCCACAGGTCTCCTTTGAACGTTATAATGACATGTAAAAGCTTTACCTGACTGTGAGCACTCCTATAGCTTGTTACCTGTACTCCTGAGACCTCTGAATTGTCACTTCCCTGCTTTAAACAAAAAACAAAAGCCACTTATATGGCCTTTTTGACCCAGCCTCTCCTCAGCTTCAGAACAAACAAACACAACCGGCTCCAGCAGCGGTTTATGAATCACAATTTCTCTGCACGTATTTAGCTGTTTTTCCAATCGCTCCCGATGCAGACACAGAACTGGGACAGCCAGCAGGTACTGTGCAGTTTCTATCCCTTCCCAAAAGTTGCTAAGGAACCGCTTTGTGTGGAGCATCACATTTTCCTAGCTGGTCAGCTCCAAAGTGGAATTTTCTCTGCTCCCTGGCTGCAGCTCGCGAAAGGTTCAGATGGGGTTTTCTTTGCCAAACCACAGTGGCAGCAGAGGGTACACAGGGCTCCCAGTCCCTCCCCAGCCAAACAACCCAACGTATGCATTGCCCAGGAGGACTTCGTGTCACGGCGAGAAGGTGCTGTGGCCAGGCGTGATGTGTCGCAGAGCCCCTCGCACACGTGAGTCAGGACAGAATCACTCCGGGTGCATTTTATAGCTCCTGTCTACGTGCTTTTCTTCCTGCCCAGCTGGAAATACCGAGCCCTGCCTCAAGCACAGGCTGTCAAGCCCTGTCTGAAGTGCGCCTTGCCTGTCATCTTGCTGCTACAGCCATGCCATGCTGCCCGGCATCAGAGGCAGGCGATGCTCTGGCACAGCCACGGCAGCACCGCTGGAGATGGCAGCAGCCCCTGGGGCTGAGCCCGTGCCCTTTAAGTCATTGGGACGCCCCCGCTTGACCTTAAAGGATGGAAGATTAAACATGACTTCGACAGGCAGCGTTCTTATCCACCAAAAGGCACGCAAGGCAGGTGGGAATAAAGTATGAGTCTTGGACAGGGCTGTAAATGTCCTGTCCAGTGGTCCTGAAGAGTTTTCCCTCCCCACCCTTTTGACCTTAAGCATAAAGGTACCAAGAAAGCTTTAGCATTAAGTTTTCCCTGCTGAAAAAAAAAAAAAAAAAAAAAAAAAAGAGGGTGATCTCCAAGGGGGAGATTCGTGGCCAAAGTCCCTCCTGGGAAGGAGCGTGCCTCCACAAGCTGTGGTCTGGCTCTGGCTGTCGGGGTGATGGATGCCCGGCTCTCACAAGGGGGCATGAACACAGTGAAAGGGGTTACGAGCCTCGGGTTTAGCAGTGGGACAGCCGAGGGAACAAGTTTCGAAATGAGGCATGGCACTGAGGTAATTCATGGAGGGAGGGCAAAGCATTGTGTTGTAAACCAGAAAGCAAAGGAGGGTGCTGGGGAAAGAGAGGGAAACACAGATAACAAAATTGCAGGCACTGCTGGCCTTGGGGCTGCCACCTTGACCTCTTGGAGATGTCTGAGCACGGGGATGAACGGGCAGGTGAAGGGACCCAGGCACAGCCTGAGCCAGGGGACTCCTCGCAAGGTAGAGGTTGAGTCCCCAGCCCTGCGCCCACCCTCCTGTGTTGCTGGGGAGGCACACAGTTTCTCAGCCAGAAGAGGTTTTCTCAACTGGGAAAGCCTCAGCTGCCTGCCACCCCCCCCAGCTGCCATCCAGCCCCTTCCCAAGCCGAGGCGCAGGCCTGCAGGAGCAGACCCATCGCATGCTCCTCGGGCACAGCTTCGCCCACTCCAAGTCACCAGCATCCACCACTGAAAAATAAATAAATAAAAGTCAAAACTCATTACAGCCTCTTCAGCACCTTCCCACAGCATCCGAACTGCCAAGGATTCCACGATGGGATCCTCCCTGAGGTTTTGGGGTGGTTGCTTCAGCCTTCATCATCCCTCAGTGCTCCCTAGCTCTGCATTTCTCCCCCGGTTCTTCCACAGGCACAGCTTTTGGACAACTCCTCTCCACATCAGCCTCATTCCTCTGCCTCCATACCACTCGTCAGTTACCGCTGCTCCAGGTGCTTTCCATGTCCTCACAGCGAGCATCCTCTCCCTCTTCCCACACCTCCACCCACCTCCACCACCTGCCTCCCCCTCTGCCCCGCAGAGCCCCCCGGAGAGGTCCCCAAACTTTCTTCTCTGCTGCTGTCTGTGGGCTCCCCGTGAACGTGCCCATTGCTGGTGGGACAGCAGCGATACTGACTGCACTGCAGACACGCGTGCTTTGCTCAGGTTCCTTAATTAGCTTCATGTTATTTTAGTTTGCATAAACCACGTTCTCTTTTTATTACATAAACTATTTCTTCTCTCTCAACCACTTGTGGTGCTCCAAGTAGTTTGCTTCCAAACCAGAGGGCTAAATTTAATCCCCCACTCCCCATTCAGCTTTCTCCATTTACAGTATTTTTTTTTTTGGCAATGCTTTTTTTTTTTTCTTTTTCCCCTTTCTTTTCTTTTCTATTTTTTTCCCCTCTTTCCAAGAGGCTGGGCTTCCTTTTCTGTCCTTAAGCCCTCCTATTTCCCCCTGCCCCCTGGATGCCTGCCTACCTTTACTCTAAAATCCAGAGGAGGATCCAATACACTTAGTTTGCCAGCTCTTCAAGAGGTATCTAAGGAGGCTGACAGGAGTTTGATGGTCTCTCTTGCAGCCAGTGGCAGCTAATGTGGTCTGAACCCTCTCTCTCTTTTTTTGCCATTCACACACAGCACTTACTCTTCAAGCCTGCTGCTGCTGCCACTGCCTGAAAGGACCTGAAATACCACACAGGGAATTTTGATTTCTTCTGGGGGAACCGGGAAAAAAAAAAAAAAAAAGGCAGGAAAACTCATCTGGAGATTGCGAGGAAGACATACAGCAACAGCAAGAAGTGGCAAGCTCTTTCCGTCCTGAACGCCAAAAAACACCTAATTTCTCTGCCAGGTGTATGGGACTTAGATTCTCCAAGCACTGCACTGAACTGTTAAAGGTAAGGGGTTGCGCTTTCCTCCCTCTTCTCTCTCTTTGGGATTTTTTCCTTAACTTCCCCACTTCTTTCCTCGGTGCTCTATAGGCGCGGGCTCTAAAAAAGTGGATTGTCTCTTTCCCTGGTGAGCAGAGATGCGAGGGAAGTTGCACGCTGACTGCTCCCAGGGTTTTCCACGGAGCTGCCCTCCTGCCAGCAGCGCTGCTGCGAGAGGAGCCTGCCGGGATCCTATGGGGCCGGGCTGCCAGCAGCACCGCCGTGCCGGCCCCACACCAACCCCTGCAGCTATGGGGCTGTGGGGGCACGGCCCCATAGCCAGAGACTGGGGCCATGTGCTGAGTTTGTTAGTTCTTGGGCGAGGGAGGGAAAGCAAGGCACGTGGCTTGGGACACCGGGCATCCAATGCCACCAGGTGGGAGCGCAGAGAGGGGGCTACCCCTCTGCCTGCTCCCCAAACGATGTCGGTGTTCCTGCACGATGGATTTTGGCTGCCGTCGGTGGCATTTCTCATCCTGCTGCTGAGCGCGGGGCAAGGAGGCTGCGGCTGAGCTCGTTTGTCACTGGTGTCCCAAACCATCACGGGCTGTCTGCCGGTGACCGCTCCGCTCGCTGCCACCGCATCGCTATCGAGAGCACGAAGGGTGCTCTGCAGGCTCGTAGGACGTGAAGCCGCAGGTCGGGGGGATGAGACAAGGAGGAGGACGAGAGGAGATGGGATCAGGGAGGTGGGACGGTGTGCAGCACGCGTGCCACAGCTGCGAGTGAGCCCCTGGCACTGACAGCAACTCCTGGATGGTTTCCAGAGCGTGGTGCTGGGCACTGCTCGGTGGCTGCCCCTCTCCGAGCTGATTCCTGGCTGAAACACATTTTCAGCAGTAGCTCAGTAGTAGCTGAGCTCTTCTCTAAGAGCAGGCAGAGCAAAAAGTTTTTGTTCTTCGGCGCCTCTGTCGGAAATTTCTCCTTTTAGGTCACTCCCTGCTTTTTAAGACTTTTTTGCTTAAACTTTGTGTTCAGCAGCAGCCTACCCTCTGCACGTAGCGGAAAGCATGCTTTGTAACTCTGCCCTTTTGAGATGTTTGGCCAAAAAAATGCAGTTTGAAAAGTTCTCCCGGTTTTCTAAAATAACTTTGCCAGATGTGGGAAGGGGGGAATATCCCATGATGAAATAGTTGGGTGAGAGGAATTTTTTAGCATTCCCCACTATTTTCCTTTTTGTCTACGAGCTCCAGATAGAGGGCGCTGGCTGGGCAGAGGGGCCAGGGGTTTGGGGACTGATTTGGTGGGCTTTCAAGACCCCGCGGAGGAGATCTGTTTGTTTCTCTGCTTTGGTTGTTTGGTGCTATATGTTTTTGCAAAACTTCTGAGGCTGTACCCACCCGGCAGGGCAGATGGGAGGTGTTTTCCCTCTCCGAGACGTTTGGAGGTGCTGTCAGAGCGCAGAAGAGGGAAGCATCCCCACCTGTCCTCGCTGGGCCAGGGATGTTCCTGTGCTGCCTGCGGGCTCTCAGGAGCCCCAGCGACCTTTAGGGAAAACCCCATCTCCTCTGCTTGAGCTCCTGCTTGATGTTTCCTACAACCACTTCCACAGACAGAAGCAGGGTTTGACAGCAGTGAGAGGACTGGAGGACGGGCGGGCAAAGAGAGTCTGGGGGTCAGGAAGCTGAGGAGATTAACTAAAATGCTGCAGACTTAGCAGCGTCAGTGTAAATGGCAGCTCCTCACTGTAAAATATAACCTAACTGGAGAGAAATGTTAGGGGGTTTGGAGGAGGAGAGGATGGGTGGTATCATTTAAAAGACAGAAATGAATGAGCGTGTAAACTGCTGTTCCGTGCTCTGGTATCGACCAGAGATGTGTATAATGGCCAGAAAAGCTGGGGACTCCAAAATCCCCTCTGTTACTGGTCTCTTCTCTCCTCCTCTCCCTGGGGCAGCTCCTCTTCAGCCATAAATTGCCCGGGCCCGGTGACTTCCCTGCCTCCCCACACTGCCCTACACCCAGCAGGGACACGGGCTGGTGGAGGGCCAACTGCTGCCCGTTCCACACTCAACGGGACCTTTCTTAGCCGCCTGAGACATCTTTTCCACCGCCACCTGCCGCCGTCTCCCCGCCGGCGGTGGGACGGCTGCTCCACCGCAAGCCCAGCCTTCCCCAGCCTGCCTCCCTCTCCTCCTCCTCCTCCTCCTCCTCCTGCTCCCCCCGGCAGCCTCCACGTGTGAACAAGCCGGGCTGTGTGTGCTGCTCGCAGGCAGCTTCCCAGCAGCAGCAACAAAAGCCGTCTTCATCCTAGGTCTGGACCACATACGGAGCCAGAGCAGGACGGCTGCGGAGCAGCCCGCTGCATTCAGGGCTGTTTAAAGAGGGAAAGAGAGAGAGAGACAGCAAAGAGAGGGAGCTGTTATAGATATATATTTAAAAAAAAAAAAAAATACTTGAGCCCAGTGCAACAACGGAAACCTTACAGTTTACTTTTAAAAACTCAGTGCTTCCTTGTGCGCGGGCAGAACAGCCCGGCCTGTGTGCGCGGCGGGGCTGCGGGCGCTGCCTGTGTGCACAAGGCAGGGTGTGTGCGCCGCTGCCCCGCGCCGCGCTCAATGGGCTCACAGTGCCGAGCTCAAGAAGCTTTTTGTTGGCCTCATGAATAGGCGGGGGGATTTGTAGTGTTCGCCCGGGCAGCCTTTTTTTTTTTTTTTTTTTTGATGCTTCGCACTGAGATTTTTCCCTCCAGCGTCTTTTACGACGGGCTTTCCCTTTTTAATAAAAATTTCCATTTCTCCCTTGCGTGATGTTCTTCCTTCCCAGTGGTTCCTCAGCACAGACTGGGGAGCAGAAGGCTGGGGGAAATGATGGGGAAGGCCAGAATCCTTTGACTTGGGTACCCCAAAACCTTCCACATGTGTTAGCTGCTGAAATGCGTTGAGGTGCCAAGCAGCAGCCAAGTGGACCGCCTTGCTCAGCTCTCCTTGCCCTGCTTTACAAGCCCCCATGCAGTCACTGTGGTGAGCTAACACCCCTGATGGATTCACCTGGAACCACGTTACAGCCCCACAAGCAAACGGGGGAGATGGTGGCACCTGGGGGACTGGGTGTCCCAGTGGCTCTGCCCCTCTTTGGGGAGGAAGGCTTGCTGTGTTGGGAAAGCAGGGCACTCGGAGGCCTATTTCAAGCACCATCGTCTGCGTTTTCACCTTTGTAGTCGCTCTTTGTGCCAACCAAGGCATGGCAACTCGTGGCTTTTCTCCAGACACTGGCTCAAGCCGGAGCACAGGGGTCTCATGTGGAGTAGAAGAAGTTCGGGAGAGGCCCAGAACTCAGCTGAGGGCTGTACCTCGCTGCTCAACTCCCCCGGGGGATTGGAGGCCTCCTCAGGGTGTGGAGGCTTGCGCTGGCCAGGAGCGGAGCTTGCTGAGAGGAATTTGGGCGATGGGCTGGTCAAGGGGAAGGCAGGTCAGCACCGTTTGTCCTCCATTTGCTGTTAAAGTTGATGAAAGTTGACCACGCAGATGGCCCAGGTTGCCACCATCTTACCTGGGCGTCAGCATGGGAGCTGGGGATCTTCTGAAGCACCTGGGTCTCACATGGGGTGTAAAGAGCTGAACCCAGCGATGGAAGGTGCAACAGGGGCCACAGCAGGCAACGGGAGACAAAAGGGCATCTGTGAGGCAGAAGTGAGGTGACCAGGACAGCAAAGTGTTTCTGGCCGGGTAGGGAAAGGACTGCTCACGAGTTAGGCCCGAGAGTAAAGCTGCCTGTCCAGCCATGCCCAATAAACCTCGCTTACATTAGCGGGAAGATATGGAATGTAAATACTCATGCTTCAAGGCACAAGGCAACCACTAAATGCCTAGTGTCAAAAAGAAACTTCCTCCTCAGCAATTTCTCCCCTGTTTTTCGATGATGAGAACTTTGCTCTGAAGCTGGTGATACGGATCTTGTCCAAGACAGGATGCTGGCCTGGACACACCACTGGTTTCATCTGGGCTGGCAATTTCCAAGTACTTTTAGCTTCTACAATGCCCTTGGTTCACACTAGGCATAGGACTTGGACAGGTAATTAACAGTCATGACAACCGCTGAAGGACAGAAGGAATTGTCTGTGAAGGCCACAGGAGGGATAGATGTGACTTAATAGAGAGAAAATGAAATAGGAATAATTTGAAAGGAAAAAATATATATATTCTTTAGGGGAAACTAACAAAAAATAACCAAGGAACTGAGTCTTAGATCATGGACTGAAGGGAAAAAGGTGTGCAAAGGAAATGTGGAGGCCAGCAGCTGATAAACAGGTGAAAATGATGGCGCTGATCCCTTCCAGCTGGAGCTCCCCTCCCTCATTCACACCTCCTCCAGGAGTGCCCAGGACTGAACAATCTGTAATGCACAGCAAAACCTGCTGCTCCTGCTGGGATCCTGCACGGGCCAGAGATAAATCCCTGCCACAGCCCTGGAAGTCCCCAGTCAGAGCAGGCTTTGTGCAGGGCAGATTCAGCCTGGCTGGCATAACTCTTCTGGCTTCAGAGGATTACTCGGGATTAGCAGTGCTGTGGCACAGCAGCTAAGTGTAATTAACATTACATCATCTGTACCACGGCTTCAAGGTTGAAATCATCACGTAGTTCACATATTGGAAATTACAGGATGGCTTTTGTATGAATTATTAACTGTCACTGTTACTTACCCCAGAAAAATAGTTTCTGTGGGGTTTGGTGTATAAATAATACCCTGTGTCTTCATGGTGCTCGGCTTCAAAGCAATGCTTCAGTGCTGTACTCTAACGAATACCCTCCCGTTCTGTAATGACTGGTCTGCAAATGATGTCTTTTCCTCTGCCGTAAATTATACCGTGCAGTTACTGCTGCTATTGCATTCCGTCTGGTTAGTAAATAATACTCTTTACCTACTATTGTATCTGGGGTTTAAATAATACCCTGTCCTCCCACAGTACTTGGCATCTAAGTGTCACCCTGATCCTGCATGGTGCTTTGGAGAGCAGAGAACATCCTGCTGCTGCCGAACAAATTGCAGCCTTCCTCTCCGTTGTATTTGCCCTCTAAATATTACCCTGCTGTTTTATATAGCACTTATTGTATAAATAATACCCTGCTGCCTTGTAGCAATTGATATGTAAGCGATACCCTCAGGCGGCAGGGCACTTGGTCTGCTAATGCTGCCGAGTGTGACAGCAGGAGGGTGCAGTGCCTGAGACAAGGCTGTGTGCAGCGTGTGCCCATTTCTGCTCCAAAATTATTCTTGTATCCAGCCCTGATAGGCAGGCACCCATTCCTTTACACCTTTCTGAAGTACATTTGGCATTGTTTGGGGCCATTCTCTCGTTGTAGCCACGTAGGACATACATTACAGGCATGAAGATCTCAGAGGCCGGGAAGCAGAGATCTTCATTTCAGTTCATTCCCAGTGCTGTGCTTACAGCTCTCACTGGTGTTCCCAAAGTGACTTCATATTACCATTACTACTCCAATCAAGATAGCATTGAGTTCAGTGTGGGCTTCAAGACCTTCCTGAGAAGTAAGATAAGTTCTTGTGTGAGTTGGCATCTGCCAGACACCGCACTGCCATGGCAAGGTGCTTAGCCAGGCGCAGCCAGCTCAGCCTTCTCTACAGGACCTTTTGAAGAAGGCAGGGCTCAGAGCCCTCAGTCTTCACCTACATTCTCCATTATAGAAACTGTTTTCCCACAGAGACCACATTTCAAAGAGTTAATAATCTTTTGTCATTCCTTCTGCTAGCCCTACCACAAGTTCTCCTTTAGTCAAGGGAAGGTTTGTTACTGAGGTGGTATCTCCAAAAGCAGCTGAGAATGCTGGAAAACAAAGATGCTTTGGCTAACACAAGCCTTTCTTCCAGCTTTTCAATCCATCTCACTTCTGCTACTTCTGATCTTGTTTAGGCCAGTTTCATACAATTGACTCCACCAGCTGACTTAAAACTGAGTTCCTCTTGACTTTGAATAAGCACATCCAACCAGTGTAATGAAAGTACTTTATGGATATTATGCTCAGCCCTTTCTTTTTTAGGTGCTCAGGCCCCCACTCACCTGTCTACATGTTGCTGCACAGAGAGTTTTGGCAGCTGTAGAGTCACGGTCTAACACCAAAGACAAAAGGCTGGGTTTGCTCATGCTTAAAACGCAAACAGCTTGCTCATGCTGCACTCTGAGTAATGCTGAAGCTTTTCTCATGCCTCCATTATGTATACTAGGGAAACTGGCGACACTGGAATACAGTGGTTGGCACCTTCTCTTCAATTCTGACATGGTTCATTACCAATTTCTTCTAATCTCCAAGTTGGTTGCTCTCTATTCCTCAACTGCAAACGCAGCTGACATTGTGTATAGAACTGTGGTGCCTCATCCTTCAGAGATGTCTCTCTTATCTGTGCTGTTAGTGTAATTAAACAATAATATTTTGAAACTGATTGGGAATGAGAGTCATTAGACACTCAGATATCTGATTGGATTTATTTCCCTTATAAAATTATGTCCTTTTCCAGAAGTTGCTTTAGGGACTCAAGGACACATCTTGCAAAGCAGCAAAGTGCCCCAAGACACAGAAAAGCACTTCTGCAAATTCCATTGAGTGCCTCAGACATCCTTTTGCATCTTTAAATTCTGAGATACCGTGGACAATTGGGCAGGTTATCAGACTTTTACAAAGCAATTTTGACATTCCCATAACTCTCGCAGTAACCACTGGAGAGTACACTGTAAGAATTTAATCTATTGCTGCTGTATCAAAACTTGTAATCAAAATCTTTGAAAGCTCAGCTCAGAAGCCATTTGCTAATTTTCTTAATGACCAGCAGTGCATGCCTTTCTTGCTTTCCAAAATACTCGCTTATACTTATAATTCTCTTTTGTGACATCCCTGCAGTAGGAAGGACATCACATTGAGTCTTTCAGGAAGCAAGCATCCAGCCCAAGGGAAGACAAAGTCCAACATGACTTTCGAACATCTTCAATGCTGCAGCAGCACAGGGAGCTCTGGAGGCCCTAGATGTTGGCTGGACAAGCCTGGGGTCTGAGCTTTCAGGGCCAGAACCTATACCAGTGCTTGCCCCTCACCTTCCCAGTATAATTCCATTAGAAACCATTAACTTGAAGCAGGACTCACTCAACCACATTTGCCGGAATGCTCATCCTAAAAGCTAGAGAACATTTTCTTTTTGAACATTTAACTGTAGCTAGTCTTGCTGAGCATCACCCCTGTTGCGTGGCTTATTTATGCAGCGTGGATTGATGAGTATGAATGTCACGATGGCTTTTCGGTCACAGCTATGGAATTGCCACAATCTGCAGACTGCTCCATGACAGTGCCCAAATGTTATGCATGATTAGATCCAGTTCTCCTACTCTGTGAGAGCCAAACAGGATTTTCCTTGCTATGTTGTCTTATGGAATTAATTCTTCTGCTGTCTGAAAGCAGAGAGCTCTGTGCGAGCTTGTGGGGATTGGGAATTCCTTTTGAGTGCTCTCCCTGCTGCCTGTTTGGGGCTTTCAAAGAGTTACGTGTCTAGACTAGGTTTTAAAACCATAGCTTGGGTTTAATGTCACGAACCTCAGGGTTATAGGGCCTCGTTTCTACTGATTCCAATGGAAACTGGATCTGGCCGCCAGATAATTTACCTACCCATCTTACTGGGAGAATTACAAGATAGCGTGTTTAAAACAGATCATTATTATTTGTCGTTGAATCGGTCTTTTATGACAATAGTATAAAACAAATTTTATTTGTTTACAGATTCTCTGGCTAGTGCTGTGTGTCTGAGTCAAAATACCGGTACAGCATGCTCCAGGGTCCGTGTTAAAGCCCACATCTCTTCCATCACTGCCTGAGCGTATTTGCTGGTTTGAAGCACTTCACTAGGCAGTTATTTTGCCTACAAGGGGATCTGTGTTGGTGCCTTTCTGTTTCCCCAAAATGTGGGCACTGTTGGTTTCAAACTGTTCCACATAGCTCTGGAAAAACAACATTTTCTGTTGCCTTTACAGAATGCTTCACCAAACACTGGGCAGCATTTTGGCTCTCCCTCCCGACCACATCTCATGCATAGGAATTTATTTGCCTCTCAGAAAACTTTGTATTCCCATTTAATTGCGTTTCTGGTTTCCTCCATACCTCGCTTTCTCTTTTTGAAGGTATGACATATGGACTTTTCTTAGCAAACTGTAGATTTGGGCTTAGCAGCATTGGCTCTCCAAATGTCTGTGGCTTGTGTTTAGGTTAAATTTCTTTCCCATTGCAGTCTGCACCTCACTGTATGATTTTATACTTCATGTAAGAGCCTTGCTTTGTTTCAGTATTTCCATGCTCTCCCCAAATTTACGTTTGTTGGGCTTGGTCAGCTGCATATTTTGTAGATTGTGAGATCTTTGAGGCAGGGGCTGCTGTCTGTCTGGGCTGGGGTAATTCAGTGGAGCCCTGAGATCTGAGCTGTAAGGAAATGATTACTGATGTGCATTCAGTGACCCTCATCTGAAACTAATTTTGGGGAGGTTAATTGTCTCTGCCTTGCTCTCTCTTTCAATGTCATGTCATCACAGTTGCTTCCTAAGTAACACCAAACCAGTGCCTGATTATAGATTCAGATGCATGTAGAGAGAGCTCTCTGTATACATAACATACATTCACGTCAAAGAGTTGGGCTGTTATTAAAGTGCAAGGTTTCTATTCTTTCTTCAAGCTAATTTTGTCATGTGTTTGAAGGAAACAGACCACGGAGACTTTGAAAGATACCGAAATCCCCCTTGGAAAAGAAAGCAGAAGCCTGTGATTTGTTTCTGGATTGAACGATAGGTCTCACATGATTAAGTATTGATCCTTTTATATTTGCTGCTAATTTCAAAAAGTGGTTTTTGTTTATTTGGTGGATTGGTTGGTTGGTTTGGTTTTTGAGCAGCTTTCCTGGGGAAGTTTTGGACTGACAGAAAATGGAAATCTCAGCCAGGGAACTGAAACCCTTCTGCCAGTTATTGCCTCCCCCATGCTGAGGGTTCTCCTTGTTCCTGCTGGCTGGATGAATACATCACCCAGAGACTCACGTGCACTCTCACAGAGGGCCAGGACAATTTTTTAGGCATCTTTCCATCACCTTGCTCTTTCCCTTCCAACTCCTTACCAGTCTCTTAAAGTAGAACCCAAAACTTTTGTGGTCTCTGATGGATGGTCTTCTCTGTAGCAAACCCCAGGCAAGCCTGTTTGGCTGTGAACTATTTTGCTGCTATCTTCTCTCTTCTTTTGTTTCCTGCTTTACAATTTGGCTTGGTTCAAAAACCTCAGTGCTGTAGGAAAAAGAAAAAAAAAGAAAAAAAAAAAAAAAACAAAGGAAGATTTATTTTCTGCCTGGAGCCCCAGTTGATTTCTGCCCGAGAAGAATAGAGCAGGCTGAACCAAAGGCAGGAGTTATTGTTTGGATGAAACGACTTGACAAGTGAATAGGGGCAGTGGAGCAGTGTCCATGCCCAACAGGGCTGCTCCCAGCAAGGGAAGCTGAGCATCCCTCGGTGTTCCCAACGCAGCGAAATCCCCTTGGAACGATGGGGCAGGGCAGATAACTCCATCCCCCTAGAGGAACAGAGCAATAAATAGGGACCTTATTGACTGAGCCAGGCAAATCAAGTTAAACACGCGCTGTGTGTCTTGGCTGCGAGGGAAGAGGGCACCGCATGCCAGAACAGCCTCCTGCTATGCGAGAGGTGCGAGCACACAGAGAAGGAAGGGATTGTGCAGGGATGGTGGAGGGCAACCGTGTGCCATGAGACGGAGTCAATGGAATACCGGGTGAATAAAGGGAAAAGAACAAAATAAAAATGAAAGAAGAGACAGGCCAGGGAGATTTTAATAGGTTTTCAACATACTTATGGGAAAATCCATACACTGCCTGGGAGGGGTGTTCTATACAACTTTGCAGGTATTTTGGTTTGGTGATGCGGCTCTTGTACGAATGGTCTCTTAGAGGGCTGCTCTGCTACAGGAAGAGGCCTGACATAAAGGCTGACATGTCCAGCACAGAGAGAAGTGCGGGTTAGGAGCCAAGGGTTACCAGAAGCACCAAACTCTTCTTGACCTCAGCCCATCTTTACAGTCTGAATGTGAAGTCTGTGGTCTTAGTACAATGTGTAAACTGGAAGGCAAGCCTAGCCCACTGCCTCTGGAACCAGGGCTCATCAAATCAGCCTTAGAGATAGACAACTTTGAGGAAAATCTGCTCTGAAATTTTGGTAAAGCCCTTCTGCAGACAAAGAGGTGTGAGAGATCCTTCATCAGCAGTAGTAAAATCCACGCTTGCATTGCAGCTGGGGGTTCACATTGCTGTTGGAAGATGTATCTGAGGTCTTTGGTGTAAGGTGATGCCTAGAGGCTAGTGAATAAAGGCAAAAAGACTCCTCCCCTCCTGTGCAAGGAATACACATGAACAGTTTGTATGCATGTGGATTTCTGAGGAGTTGCAAAGAGTTGAAGCATCTGGAAACAGAAGAAAATAATAATCCTTTGCTTCTCCACTGGAAATGTCAGTGATCTGCTCAGGAGAAAGAGATTCTCCTGTGTAGAAAAATTCTGGAGTTATGGAGAAAAAAAAAAGCCAAGAGATCATTAGATTGCAAATCTTGCAGCTTATTTATGGAAAGTAGCAATGCTCGGACTGCAGGCTCTGCCTCCTGAGCAGCACATGGCAGGATGTCTCTGCCCTTCCCAGCCAGTAACCAGAAAGGCCCTGGCCCTCTCCCATGCCATTTGCCCTTTTGTCTTCTAGGTCACCCCAAAGGGAGGATGGAGTCGAGATTCCACCTTCCCAGCAGAACTAAACTGTGCATGTCTTGAATTTATGAGACAGGAAATCTATTTGGGAGGAAAGTTGTAGCTGAAACAGCCTCGTTGAAGTAAATCTAAGCACAGTGTTTACACAATGTCTGGAATTAATGCAGAGAAAACTTTCAGGTGCCAGCTTTGGAAAGAGAAAATGGGGAGCAAAAAGAGGCAGATACTGAGCTTGTAATGAAGCTAGAAACTCTTCCTCCAGGGTGGATGGGAGGTGGTTTCCCACTGTTAAACACCAAGGGCATGCACTAAAGGGCAGATAGGATGTGTTTGCTCACCTATCTCCTTTGTGTCCAAGCAGTGACAGCGGGAGGATGGTTAGTGTTGCCAGCTGGGTGTATTCACCCAGACATGCAGTTATTGCAGAGGCCCTGCAGCCATGCACAAGTTCATGTGGTTCTTCCCTCAAATCTAACTGTCTTGATTTGATTTGATGTTTTCTCTCTACCTGGAGCACGAGGAAAATGTTTGTACGTTGTGAAGCTGGCAGCTGGTATGTCTTGTCTAGTCCTGCCCAGTGCCTCGTTAGGTGAATTTTCACATCACTTTTCTTAGGAGCACACACGTTCAAACCAAGGCAATTTGGGGCAGCTGAGTATTGACAGCTATCAGGTTTGGGCAGTAGCTAGCAAAGTGAGTGAAGAGTTTCATGCTTAGGTCTCTGTGCCTATGGATTCTGTACTGACACAAGGTCTCAGGGGCATTGTGGAAAACTTTTCGTCCTAAGTGCAGCATCAGCCGTGAAGGGAAGCAAGGCTTATGTCCATGAAGCTTGAGCCAGCACAGAAGTATTACTGAGGTTTGCTTCTCTGCAGACACACTTCTATCTTGTCCTGTAGCCTCAGGAGCACATTTTCTCATGTTTAAGGCTGCTTCTCTGCACAAATGAGGTTTCAACCCATTCACAAGAGAAGTGAAGAGGCAAATTCTGCACAAGCGAATGTCCCCAGCACAGCCTGTGCACCATTCAGTCTCCAACAGAGCAATGGCTCAGCCCCCAGCAGGGCAAATATCTGCTGTCCATCAGCTGGGCTTTACCCATCCTTCTCCATCTCTCTCAGCATCTGCAGAGAACCTACCCACCTGTTTAGCTTTTGCCTATTTGGAGTACGTGGTGGTTTAGAGAGGGTAAGTGGTATGAGCCTTACCATGTTAATGGACAGAGGTTTTTCCACACCCCTTTCTCCTGCTCTGTACCAGGCATAGGTAGCTCAGGTCCTAGGAGCACAGCAGCAACAGCGTTGGGATTTCTCACTGGGATTTATGGGGAGACAATGCATCTGAGCAGACAATGGTGTCACTTGGAGAGCCACATGGCCAAAGCTGCCACCTTCACACTTGACATCCTGAGGGAATGAGATGTCTCAGGTGCCTTCTTCTGTGTTTTGGATGTTTTCCTCTCTGTGTCTAGAAGAGGTTTGCTCAAGGCTGATGACAGCTCCAGAAAACACGCATTATCGTTACTTTCTTTCTATGGGTGATCATTTTTTACCTGCCTCTTCCACCAAAGAAGAAGAGTGATGGGTGACTGTCATTCCCAGAGACACCATATCCTGGAGGAAAGAGTTTGCCAAGTCCCAGCTCTTCTTTCTGGCTTAAATTCTTCCTTGCAAGCCAAGGGACACACTCCAATTACCACTGCTGTGTGTAAAACAGGGTCTGAGGAGGCTTTATGCATAACCACCCTCCCATATCTAAAAGCTAGATGCTGAAAGAGTGCTCCAGGCTCCCCTACCACCCAGCAGACAAGTGGCTGAGCAGCTCTTTAAGGGTTCTCAGCCAAAACATCTATTTCATACGGAGATGAATTGCTCTTTAGAAGGTTTTTTCTCCCCTTGGACCAACGAGGATTCTGAGCAGAAGTTTCAGCCAGTCTCAAAGGCTCATTGTTGCCTTGAGTTTAGAGGCTCTGGGGGCTGTGAGTGTGGCTCTTGCTTTCCACATTGGGCAGACACTCAGAGCCACAGCAGCTCAGGCGTAGAGCTGACCCTGTAGCTTGCATGAGAGACTCCAGCTGCCATCTGCTCACCAGAGGGGGCATATTGAAGCTTCTCTGTCCTCAAATGGCAGGAAAATTGCCCATGTGTGTTGCAAGCAACAGGCAGTTTTGACCTTCCTACACAAGAACTAGTTTGGGGGTGGCTGGTGGCAAGGTCTGCTTGATCTCAGGAAAAAATAAAAAATAAAAAATAAAAATATGGAGAAATGCTGCTGAAGTTAATGGACATGTAATGTAAAACCAGTATAAATCAGGGGAGAATGAGAGGCATTCTGTGGTAGTTACCAGAAAAAAAAGATAAATGCTTATAAAGCTTTTTGTGTTCAGCTGGCCATTAGTTCCAGACCCAGTCTGAGCCTGGGTAGCTAACCAAGCCTAGCATCCGACTGTTTCGGCTTGACCAAGATTTCCTTTGGCATCCTGCTTGCTGAAGGCTTGTCCACACATCCTTGGGTATTTTGGCTCTTCCTGTAGTGTAAGTGCAATATAATTAAGCAAACAGTCAAATTATAACAGACTGGAGCTCTTTTATTAAAGGAAAGGCCATAAAGACATGGAAAATGGAAAAACACTGAACCAAAATTACAGGTCGGGGCGAATTTGGCTCTTTGTAGAGGAGGAGAGAGAGGAGCTCTGGACCAGACGATATGGCCGAGGGGCACGCTGATACCAGCCCCGGGGGTGTGAGCAGAGCTGCTTCTGGCCACGGTCGTGCCTCAAGGGGTGCTTCAGGACAGGAGCCAGCTGAGGCTCCAGCAGAAACCTGACATTTTTCCTAGTCTTCAGCTGCCGTTCTCTGTTTTCTGTCTTGCACGCTGAGCACACCTCGGCGCTGCCAATTTGCCATCTCCTGTAGCAATGCAGGCAGCCAGCGGTGCGGGGCTGTCAGCGGGGAGGACGACATCCCTCGATGACACAGTATCAGAGCAGTAACTGCCGTGTGTCCTCCTGATTGGGGAAAAAAAGGGCTTTATTGTTCCAGGGACGGTTTCAGAGGCAGAGCAGGCGGGAGCAGCATCCAAGCTGCTCTGTACATAAAGACCTTACTCTCAGAATGGTTTGGAAGCCAGACAGAATGGAATATTTCTCCTATTTTCTTTACAGCTGAAAAAACATGAAAAATCACAGGAGTGCATTTATTACCGTATTGCAGTTCCAAAGTTTGCCTTATTTAAAAAAAGAAAAAGAAGAAGTAAAATGAGTTTTGCCCACCCTCCTCACTTTTTTTTTTTTTCTCCCCTTCCTTCCCTCCCATTTCCTGGACCTGGCTGAGGTTTTTAACAGAAACGCTCTCAGTCCTGGGAACATGCAGGGGGACAATAAGGTGTTTGTTCCCAGAGATCATAGAGGAACGGTCTGTCATTTTACACGGGAGAGGTGAAACCACTCTCGAAGGACATGGAGCACGCTGCTTGACCAGGCATGAGGACCCTCCTGATGTCTCTGCTGGGTGGTGGCGTCTCCTCCAGCCTCATCGTGCCCTCAGTCCCCAGTGCTGGTACCTGAATCAGCGCTGGATGGAGGTGTCCTAGGGATACTAAGGTCTGATGGAGAATAAACAGGGAATGGAAAACTAGTTGAAGAGAGAGAGGCCAAGGCTAAATGACTACTGCTGGTTTTGACTCATGCTCAGGAGCCTCTTTATATCCACAGTTTGAAAGGAAATGTTGTCTTTGGAAAACACCTTTATGCCCAGGCATATCTTCTAGTTAATGAGTGGCATTTTATTAGCTGCCAGAAACAATATGTAAGTCTATTAAAGGTCTTCCAAAACTGAGGAACAAGGAAGCTTAAAATGACCTGTCCACCCCCGTCCAAAAAAAAATAATAAATAAAATAAGGACAACAGCAGGATTAAGGGTGATGAAAATAAATTTAATTGCAACAAGGGTGATTAACGTGGTATGGAACAAGCAAAGGCCACAGGAGAAACTGCAGATGGGACTCAATTAAAATAAACTAGAACAGAAAATGCTTTCCAGCAAGCAAACAAGTTAGACTGTGCTGCAAGTGGGCCATCTGGCTATTTTCCACCGCACAGTCTTACTCTGTAGGCACTTTGTTGGGCCTTGACTGCAGTGACTTTTCTTTTTCTTGCTCTCTCCAGATTCTTCAGGCCTTTGAAAACCTGGGGACAGGGTTGGAAGAGTAAGGGATTAAACCTGTCTGCACATATGTACACACTTTCCTCCACACACACTTAGATTCTCAAATAAACATATTTATATGCAGCCAATTTAGGACAGCCTGCACACAACCTGATACAGAAGCACGGCCTTAGGCATAAAATAAAGTGGCAATAAACTCCGGTGAAAGGGACAGTTGTTCTCCGGGGTGGAGAGCTCCTGAGCCTACCAGCGTTTCCCGGCTCTGTCTTTTTTGGAGAGGTGAGAGCTTTCCTGAGCTCTTCCTGGCCCAGGCTGAATTGGAGAGGGCCTTGCTCGTGTCTCGGTCAACGGTTAGAGCAGGTAGGATGGCCAGGATTTCTGTGGCAGTTCGGTTGGATTATTCTTCCTCCAGGCTGCTTGGTACCTTGTGCAGGGATGGTTGTTCTGCTGCAGACGGGTGCTGTGCAGCGTGTGCCACTTGCCACAACAGCTCCCAGCCCTGTTTGTTCTCCAGCAAGAGCAAACACAGCATTGCCAGAAAGTCCCTTGCAGGGCTGGGAGGTGTTTCTGTAGCATGGACCTTGCAGAAAAGGTAGTGTGAGCAGAGCTCCTTGTGGTAGGTGTGTGCTGCAGGAATTAGTCCCTCCCAGCACTCCCTGATAGATCTTGGACAGCCCCAAGTTAGTACTCGCCCTAGGAAGAGCTCCACCAATGTGTCTGCAGAGCTTCTTCTCTTCAAGGTGTTTATATTTTCTACTAGGAGGTAAGAACCTTGCCACTGAATTTAAGTGACGCAGCGACTTGGTAGCTCCTATGGGTTTTGTAGCCCACCTTTTACTATCAGCCAGGTTACCTTGTGCATTTTCAAAAGAACAGTCAAATGAAGTTATCATCAGAAACCTGTGTTATTTATAATACAAAAGGTGGAGGCATTGCCTGTGTTCCCAACTCTCCTCTCCTTAGCTGTTCAGCCACCATGGGGCCACCACTATGATCCTGAGCCGGCGATGCTCTGGGCTTTGCTCTGCCTTTACTCAGCCATGCAACTCAGGCATGAGCCAGTGTCTGTGAGCACACACCTCTCACGTTGGTTCTCCCATGTGCTGAACTGTGCCTTCGTGCTCCTTGAGCATGGCTCATCTAATCTAAACCCAGACCTCTGTAGAGAGGACACCCACACCTGAGCTGATCACCCCCTCTGCTCTGACAGGCGGCGGTCATCAGTTCTGCAGCACATGCTGTGTGTCTGCTTTAGAATGAGAAGAGCAACCCAAATCCCCTGGCTAGGCAGACCAGATCTCCATCATATGTGCGATTGGTGTTCCCTCAGCAGATGGCTGTTTTTCTTTATTTAAATCCAGAGCTGCTCCTTGAGGCAGCTGTTTGCTGGTTATCACGCCCTTGGCCATCATCACGGCGTTGCAGCACGGAGCCTCGCTGTAACAACGGGGCGAGGGTCACAGGCTTTCCCAGCACCATGAATCCTGCGTGCAGGCTCCGGGCTGGATCTCTCTGGCATGCTTACAGGGAGAGAAGAATGGAGATCAGCACTGCAAACAGCACCCGGAGGAGTAGGTTGGGTTTCTTCCTGCGGGGAGTCAATGCTTTGGCAGAGCACACCCAAAACATTATTATTGTGATTTGTTTAACCGCTGCTCACAAGGAAAAGGCATTGCCTCTGGGTTCTGTGGATTTTTTTTTTCCCTACAGCTAAGCTAATCTGTGGCGATACTGCAGGTCCCAGCAGATATCATATGAGGCTACTTTTTCCATGTGGAAGATCAGCATAAGGCTCGAGTGAGACCAGGAGTGCACAAGCTTGTCTTAGCTTTTGTGACACACTGAATTTCCTCCATTTAGGGCATTTTGTCCTGTGATGTCCCACTGATGTATAGGTGAGCCTTCTCTCTTCCTACCCACTGCCAATGCACACAGAAACAACAACTGCGTGGGACTCAAAACACTAGTAGCGTGCTGTAGACAGGGACCCTGAAAGAGTTTTCAGCTCCCATTATATTTCAGTGTCTCTCTTTCTTTTCTCATGTCGCTGGCAGGGCAGAAATTACCTGAGCCCAACCACAACCCCAGTTTAATCCAGGGAGATGTCCCTCAGGTGAGGTCAGGCTGCTCCGTGGTGGAAGCAGTGACCAGCAGGGCTCTTGATGCTCAGTCCCCAGCTGTTTGTGCCTGTAGGAAGCATTCTTCTAAGGAAACAAGAATATGCTTCAATGTTTGGAATTTTTTCCTCCCAAAGCATAAAGGGTTGCCCAAATGCTGAAGCTGTATCTGCTTCAAGTTCTTTGCAGTGCCTCATGTGTCCTCAGTGACTGATCTATAACCTGAAGGGGCTCCCCAAAATAAGGGTTAAGCCCTCATCCATCTCCGTCACTGGCAGCTTACCCCTAAATCTCTTTCTCCCTCCTAATGCCTATCCTGTGCAGACTTCAGGGATGGTTGGCTTAAACTGAGGAGGGAAAGGAGTTAACTTCACAGGATGTCTTTTTGCCTTCGATCCTACAAAGCAGTTAAAAAATTTGCATGATATTCATGGCTCTTTGTACTGCCTAGAGCCAGGCAAGATTAATAATACAAGAGCAGAGATCGAAACATTGATATATTTGTATTCATGAATTTTAATGTCAGAAGAAACCATCCTGGGCTGATCTCCTCTGTATCTAGACCCTTTGAACTTCTCCCAGATAGCCCCGTATGGAACCCAGTAGCTCACATTTGCCTAAGCCATATCTTCCAAAGAAGTTTTCAAGTTTGGATTTGAAGCTACCAAAGGATAGAAACTCCATTGTTTCCCTCGGTGCCAGTTTCACTGATCCATCACCTCCTGTTTAAAATGTGGGCTTTGTTTCCCGCTTGAGTTTGCTTGGCATATGGCTCCCAGCTATTAGTTCTCGTTATGCCTTTCTGTTAGATTAAAGAGCCCTTCAGTACCCGCAGCTTCTGCCTGAAAAGATGTTTGTGCACTATGGTCAACTTCTCAGTCCTCGCCGTTGTTGTTACAATAACTCGATTCAGGCTTCCTGGTCTCCCCACATCAGGCATTTCCTCCAGCCCTCAGATCCTCGCCCGTGGATATATTCTGTCCTGCTCGCTAGGACACAGCATCCCATTTTCAGCCATGTTCCGTGTCCCTTGTTCATCGGTGGATAATTTTTATATCTGTTTCCATTAAAATATTGCAGGCAGATTTATCAGGCACACTTTGAATCATTCCAACTAACAAAATCAAGTTTGGAAGCACCTGTTTTCTCTGCAAGTGCTTCAACTAAAAATAATATTATGGCTTTTCTTCAGTGCTTAATGAGTTGAAGTCTGTATCAGATTTCCCATTATTTTGCCCGGAGCTGATGTCAGTCAAGCCAGGGTGTATTTAGGAGGTTCTTCTTTGTATATCTTTGCTAAATCTTGGCACAGTGTTCTGGTGTTCGGGACCTGCCCCAGTGCTCCAGCACAGATTAAAACTGCACAGCAGTGGGCCAGCAATTTACACAGCCAGCTCTGTAAGGACTCCTGGGCACGCTGATTTCAGCCTGTTTATCCAGAGCAGATGGTGTTTCCAATTCTCCTTGCCTGCTGAGGAGCAGAAGGCACTTCACTGTCCCCCACCCCATCCGATGGCCACATGCCCCTGCCTTTCCCTAAATACTGAGCGCCAAACCCCTCGGCCTCTCCTGCAGCACCACACCATGACACTTGTCTTCATTTCCCTCTGCTGATGGCCTGTACCATGGCTGGTGTTTTCTTGGTTCCTATTAAGCTGCTTACACAAGTATATACCATTCCTAGCTGAAGAGACACCCAAACATGCACACAACTCCACGGCTTCTCCTTGAGCTTGGCCCTTTTATCTTTTATTCCCAAGCCCAGCAGAAATTGAGATATGTCCGGTTTGACCTTACCCAGCCCAACAGCTGCAACCTCGAGCCTCCCGCTCCTCTGCCAACATGTTCCAGCCCTGCTCTGTCCTGTTTTCCACCAGTGTAGCTGTCTCTTTTAACTAAAAGTTTCAAAAAGATGACATTTTGCAGTGTATCACGTTGAAAAGGATGAGTGCAGGGAGGTCAGTTTTTTTCAGAAGCGAAAGGCGAATGCTGGGCTGTACAGGATGAGGTTTATTTTTGGCCTCGACTTGTGCCAGCGAGGATATTTCGTGGCCCTTTCTGCCAGGCCGATAGGCATATGCTCAGGATGTTCCCCGCCAGCTGGGATCTTTCTGGACCACAGCAGCGAGGCAGCCGATATTTGGACAGGTGACCGGGAGGAAACTCTGGTGATTCAGCAGGTGGGGTCCTTCCTTCCGAGTCAGTGCTGAAACGCCAAACAGCGCTGGGTCGCCGGAGGATGCGGTTTTTATTGGAAATATTAAAACTGATCCAAGCACTCGTGGCTATTGAAAAATCTGATGATATTATACCTCAGAACGGTTATGAATGATAATCTGTTTAGGATTAATTTAGTTGGTCGAGGCTTTATTGCTTCTGCCATTCAGCGTCGGGAGGGTGCTCGTTTCTTTTCCTAAAGCTTTCTGAAGTAACAGGTGGCTCTGACTCGTTGATGGATCCCAACAGGATATTTACTGGGTGGGTTAGGATGCCCAGAATTGTATCCTGGGGATTTGCTGTGTCAATTCAGGATCCATGTGCAGTTACACCTATGTATGCTGTCGGTGCAATGAATTGGACCAAAACATTGTAACCTTTGGCTTTTTCACCATATGGAAGCAGATTTCCCTTCAGAGCATTTTACGGTGTACAAGATGTATCCAGGCATCTGTCCTGAGAGCCAGTGCTGGCTTGGATGGAGGATGCTGGTGAGGGGCAGCTCCTGCTGTGAGTTGTGATGGTTTCTGTGGTGTAAATACAGAATAACTGAGAGGATTTGTTGGAAAATTGTCTTTCTGCTCCACAGGGAAGACTGAACCACAAGAGACAGAATGGGAGAAAAATATAATAAGTGATCTACAGTGACACTTAGGTCTGTTGTACATAAGAGCATCTGATTTACTTGCCCAAGGGCTCCTTTCCTGTGCTCCCCGTGCCAGCCCCGTGCAGGAGGCAGCCGAAAGCATCACCCTGCCCTGCTGCAGCACAATTACTCTGCATGGACATGCAGCTGTCATAAATCCTTTCTCCTGTGTTGTTTCTTGCAGGTAAACTATGACCACTTTACTACTAGTGTTTGTGTGTTTGCGAGCCATCACCGCGGCCGCCTCTGTGGTGCTCTCAGGTACGTGCTGTGGGGTGCAGGGAGCCGGCACCGAGCAAGGTGCTGTACACTGGTCCCAAACCCGAGCGTGGGCATCTCTAGGTGTGCCCAAAAGTTCTTCTGTGTACACATGGGGCCCTTCGCCAGGTGGCTGCAGCCACAGTCCGTCACTGTCCTAGTGCTTGAGGAGCTGGGGGGGGTAGCTCAGCGTAAGGTGGATTTAGGGGGAAACCAAGGGAATTTCATCATTCCCCCTTTTTTCAGCCCTATCAGGTGTGATCTCGTGTTGTGGGCAGTAGGCACGCTGCAGTACAGCCCTTCATTCCCTTCATTCCCACATCCCAACTCCCAAGAGCAACCACGGAGCAAGGGTCATTGCTGTAACTTCCATTTCTGCAAAGCATTTCCTGCAGACTAGACCAAAAAGGGCTCACCTGAACGTGTGGGTATTTTTTGTAGCAGACAGGCATTGGGGACGTACAGAAGCACTGGATATTTTGGATAAAGTGCATTACCTCTGTAACCATTGCTTTGTTTGGGAACTGGCAGACAGTAGTGATGGCCTGGAAGTGAAGATACCTGAGCAGTCTCCCCTGCGCGTTGCCCTGGGCAGCTCCCTGAATATCCCCTGCTACTTCAACATCCCGGAGGAGGAGGACACCAGTGCTCTGCTGACCCCGCGGATCAAGTGGAGCAAGCTCTCCAACGGGACAGAAGTTGTCTTGCTCGTGGCCACCGGTGGGAAAATCCGGCTCAACACGGAGTACAGGGAGGTGGTCTCCTTGCCCAATTACCCCGCCATCCCCACCGACGCCACCTTGGAAATCAAGGCGCTGAGATCCAACCACACTGGGATTTATCGCTGTGAAGTGATGTACGGCATTGAGGACAGGCAAGACACAATAGAGGTCCTGGTGAAAGGTGAGACCCTGCCTTTGCTGTTTCCTCCCAGGATCATGCGGGGCAGAAGGGAAGAAATATATGGACAGGGAGGGTGCTGCTCTCCCCATAAGCATCAGCCCTTTTGGTCAGGCCTCAAATAGGGTCACAAACAAGTGAGCAGAAGCCATGGGCCAAGCTTTTATTTCAGCAGGTTAGCGGCAGACTAAACTGAGCAGAAATGACTCATGGCTGAGTACATGGCAATAAAAGGACTTTTCTGGCAGAAGGTGAGTTAGAGGCAGGAGGATGACGCCCTTGTCAGGAGGTGGTGCTGGGTATGCTGAGCTATTGCTCAGAGCAAGGCAGGAACAGGGCTAGCACAAAACCTTTTAATTCATCCAGACATTTTAGGAGATGGGATGCCCTCAGCTGGAGAATTGGTCTGTTCTGGAAAACCTTTCCCCACAGTCTTAAAAAGCCCACCCTACTCATAGGTGGATAAAAAATCATTTAGTTTAAGGATCCTATGATCCTTATCTTTATCACGGGTCTTGCTTCCAGCACAGCAGGAGAAACGAGGAGCTTTCTGCTGGGCACAGGCACAGCACGGGCTGGGAGCCCCCTCTTTGCCTCCCAGTGAATTTTCCACTTGGCTGGTGCCAGACCAGAGCATGCAGAGAGCCTTCCCTCGGAAAGCCCCCTGTTTATCAAAAAACACAACTCACATTTTCAGATGATCCAGAGATTTTAAGTGGTATGCCTCGTATGAGATATTGTTCTTTTTCCCTGGGTGTTTGCAGGACCCTTCAAACACACGCAGCAGTCACCGAGTCATCCTGGGCTCAAGATGCTAAAACACAGAAAATCAGCACAAACACCCATCATTTCTCATCCCTTTCTCCACATCCCTAACTCCTGTGGAAGGAAGGGGTTGGGTCCTCCCCAGCAGGCGTGCCGCTGATGCCCGTTGTGTTTTCCAGGCGTCGTGTTCCACTACAGAGCCATCTCCACGAGGTACACCTTGAACTTCGAGAAGGCCAAGCAGGCCTGTATCCAGAACAGCGCCGTCATTGCTACCCCCGAGCAGCTGCAGGCTGCCTACGAGGACGGGTACGAGCAGTGCGATGCCGGCTGGCTGGCTGACCAGACTGTCAGGTAAGGGCAGGGCTGTGATGTGAGGGCAGGAGTCCCGTGAGGAGCTGCTAGATGGGGGTGGGTGGGATGCAGCTGTGAAATAGAGGGTCTCGTGATTGCTGGTGTGCAGGGGGAGGTGTGGGCTGCAAGGTTTTTCCTGCTGGGGAGGCACCTTTAGGAGGAGAGCTGAGTGGACAACAGCTTAACCCCAATCCTTCCTCTCTGATGGATGAAACAGATGCTAAGGAAAGATCCCCGAGTGTGGCTCAGCCCCCACGAGGAGGCACTTTGGCGTGGAGCCTGGGACCATGGTGGGGAGAGCAGGACAGCGGGTCTCAGGGTCTCCGCTGCCACCTCCCCACACATTTTCTCCCCCCAGGTACCCCATCCACCTGCCCCGGGAGCGCTGTTACGGCGACAAGGATGAGTTTCCAGGCGTGAGGACCTATGGTGTCCGTGAGACTGATGAAACCTATGATGTTTACTGCTATGCAGAGCAAATGCAAGGTGATTCGGGGGGGTTCTTGCCAGGTGCAGGAGCTGCCAAAGCTCTGTTTGTGCCTAGAGCAGACAACAGTGCACAAAGGGCCTAGAAGATGGCAGGTTACAGATGAAAAACACATCATCCCCCAGCCAGGCCGCATGTTCTCTACGGTGTCTTTGTTAGACCTTGGACGATTTTAATGTCAAATGACTAATGCAGCCCAGAGGGTGGAGCTGGACTAACCTCCACCAGAGGCCGTGCCATCCTGCTTGTCTCTGATCACTCATTCAGGGCTGTGATGTCCAGAAGTGTCCACCACCCATGGTTATAATAGGGGCCCAATGAAATATTCAGCACATCAGAAGTGAAATTGTCCTTTATTTTCCTCTTACCCCATGACTCCAGCTAGCTGAGCGTGTTTCCCTTCAGTTATCTGCTCCACAAGACTCCCTTTCTTCTGGTCTCTAGAGAGTCACAAGGTGGGGCTGCAGCTCAGCTGTAGTGCACAGGATTTTTTCCTCTTATCCACAGTCAGGATTGGGAAAGGGAAAAGAGAGGGAACTGGGATTAAACCCAACACCAAATCCCTGTGCTGACGGATGCTCTGCTTGCAGGCAAAGTCTTCTACGCCACCTCCCCCGAGAAGTTCACCTTCCAGGAAGCATTCGACAAGTGCCGCAGCCTGGGAGCGCGGCTGGCCACCACGGGGGAGCTGTACCTGGCCTGGAAGGACGGCATGGACATGTGCAGTGCGGGCTGGCTGGCCGACCGCAGCGTCCGCTACCCCATCTCCAGAGCACGGCCCAACTGCGGGGGCAACCTGGTGGGCGTGCGGACGGTGTACCTGTACGTCAACCAGACGGGGTACCCGCACCCCCACTCCCGCTACGACGCCATCTGCTACAGCGGTGAGTGCAGTAAGAGACGTCTCTGTACCCTGCAGGCAAGGAGCGGCTCCTTGGACACAGCTATCTTAGCCTGGAAAGGTCCCCAGTGCTTTTCTTTTGTCGCAGTGCTCACCAGAGGTTTTTCTGTTCTGGTTTGAAAGAGGACCAGGTGGGACTACCCAAATATTTCTTGAGAAAACATCCAGTAGTGTAGTCTATGAGCGTGAATTAAATTAATTGTAATAATTCACACAGGCTGATGGAGGGGAGAATTTTCCACTCTTGGTCATTTTTCATCTCAGGCACTGCCAGGTAGTAATTCAGTGTTGCTGGTCACTGCAGAGCAGCACAGAGGCAAAGGGACCTGGTCTGAATCCCTCATTTATGTTCAGGTTGGAAGCAAAGAGTCCAGAAAGTGCACGGGTGCCTGTGCTGTGCAGGAGAGCTCCAGGAAGGGGGGAGCAACACAGTCCTCTGCTCCCCAGTGCCCCCACGCCTTCCAGCTTCGGTAGCAGACATGGAACAGAGCCCAGGTGCTTTTTGTACAGGACTTTCAATGCTGGAAAAGAGGAGAAAAGAGAACAGATCTGACCCTGTCTAGTGCTGTGATGTGGTGCAGACACTTAGTTTCCGTGCTGGGATAAATCAGAGGCTGCAGCAGTCTCTGGCAACTGTAAATGGGGCAAAATTGCACCTGGGAAGTGCGGAGCATCCCTGCGATGCCCTCTTTCTTCTAACTGCGCTCTTCTCCCTGCAGCGAGAAGGGGGCGAAGCACAGCTGTGTACGGTCAGCTCAGGACAGCCAGCAGTCAGCATTCGGATAAGGCTTCCGTCTTTGCAGAAATGATAACAAGAAGATGTGTTTTGAAACCCTTTTTCCCAAGCCTATTGTGCCCAGATGTAGGTGTGTTCAGTGTATCAGAAGGTCCAAGTGCCTGTCCCTGTAAAACCTCTCAGACTTCTTGGTATCCATCAATGTGGCCAAGCCGAAGATGGTTCCAACCAGCACAGCTCTCCGGTTATCTCAGGGCAAGCATTCAAAACCTCTGAGTACAGCCAGTCCTCGTCTGAACATCTCTGTCTAATTTATTGAATCCTTTAAGATCTAAGAGGTACGACCTAAAATGAACTAGCAGGAAAATGGAATTGGAAGTAAATAGAGTGGGGACAACAATCTTAGAGGCAAAGCCTGGCAGTGTCTTGTTAGCTCTCCCTCCCCAGCAGATATTTGCCTTGCTGTGTTTCCATCCCTCCCTGACCTCAGTTCTGTTTGATGCTGCTCTTTAAGCCCCCATCCCTGCTGTAGGCTGACCTGCACAGTGGAGCATCAACAAGCACATTGTCCTACCCCTGAGGGATGTGGCTTGTGCAGGAAGGTGATTTGGGAGGGGACAGGTGGGAGTGATGCACTTGATCAAGTGTGTTTGGTGATGGAGGAAGCGTTCTTGGATGTGGTGAGT
This sequence comes from Netta rufina, assembly GCF_964035555.1. Classification (NCBI taxonomy): domain Eukaryota; kingdom Metazoa; phylum Chordata; class Aves; order Anseriformes; family Anatidae; genus Netta; species Netta rufina. The sequence continues at coordinate 14,778,840 of NC_140134.1, read as the reverse complement.
TCCTAGGTCCTCGCAGAGCAGAAGGAGGCAGTGATCCTGGTGAGACTTCTTGCTCTTAGTGTGAGGCTCCAGGTGTCTCCCTGCACCTCTCTTGGACTCAGACCTGCTGTGGAGGTTTCCCCAGTCCCCTGCTTTCCCCCGGCCACCTTAAATTCCTTGCAGCAGGCACTAGAGGTCAGTGCAGACTTGGATATGGGCAAGATGCTCCCGGGAACGGGAGCTGGGAGGAGAACAGAGAAAGTCCTCTGCTTTCCCAGCTGTGGTGAGTCATTGCCTCGAACTCATCAACATCCAAGGCCAGGCTGGATGGGGCTTTGGGCAGCCTGGTCTGCTGGGAGGTGTCCCTGCCCATGGCAGGGGGTTGGAGCTGGACAGGCTTTAAGGTCCCTTCCAACCCAAACCATCCCGTGATTCCAAGATCTATGCCCTCCGTGCTGGGCTGTCATAGAGTGGAGAAAGGAAAGCCATGTGTTTTACCAGAACATGAGGATTTTCCTGCTAACCTCACAGCCAGCAAACACCCAGCTCCTCCAAGGCAGCCCCAGCACCACACACCTCTCAGGACTGCCCCCTGCTCACTTTGCTCTGTCTCATGATGCAGGTGACGACTTTGAGGCTCTAGTCCCGGGGCAGTTCACTGACGAGGTGGGCAGCGAGCTGGGCAGTGCCTTCACCGTGCAGACCGTCACCCAGACCGAGGTGGAGCTGCCCCTGCCCCGCAACGCCACCGAGGAGGAGGCCCGCGGCAGCATCGCGACCCTGGAGCCCATGGAGATCACCCCCGCTGCCACCGAGCTGTACGAGGGCTTCACCAGCTTCCCCGATCTCCTCGCCACCGTTGCCACAGGAGAGACAGCATCCCCTGGGGAGGAGAACGTGACCAGAGAGGAAGTCACGGGGGTGTGGGCTGTGCCCGAAGAGGTCACGACGTTGGTATCAGTCACCACTGTCACCACCGAAATGGCAGAGGTGAGCTCGGTGGAGGAGGCCATAGGGGTGACAGCCACACCAGGGCTGGAGCCTGTCTCGGCGTTCACAGTGGAAGATCATCTTGTGCGAGTGACAGCAGCCCCTGATGTCGCCCTCATCCCCCGGCAGCCCATTTCCCCCACTGGTAAGTCAGCACGACTCTGAGAAGCCTGAAGGTCAGCTTCTAGAAATAACTATTGAGCTGAAAAGTCTGAGCTTCTGCCATCGCAGAGGGCACCCAGCTCCCTGGAGGCATGCAGGCCTGTCTGGGGTCACAGGCAGGCTGAATGCCTCCACTGTGGTGGGACAGGAGGGCTGTGAGACACCTCAACATGTGCTGGAAGGGCTCAGGTGGCTGCTGCTTGGGGCTGCAGTGGTCATATCTACATTCCCATGGACATCTGGCTCCAGGGAAGGGGAAAATCAAGGTAGCAAGATCCCAGAGCAGGGCTAAAGAGATCCCCAGAGCATCACCCTATAAAGCAGCAGAGCTCAATGAGTGAGGGATCTCCATCAAAGTGGGTTTGACAGGTGGCAGCCCTTGCATTGCCATCAGGAAGATCCTATCTGGTCACACATCTGGGTTTGGCAGGTTCCTGTGTGCCCTGTCTCACCGTGTCTCCTCTTCCCCCAGGTGTGGTGTTTCACTACCGCGCCGCCACCAGCAGATACGCCCTCTCCTTCGTGCAAGCCCAGCAGGCCTGCCTGCAGAACAACGCGGTTATCGCCACCCCCGAGCAGCTCCAGGCTGCCTACGAGGCTGGCTTTGATCAGTGCGATGCCGGCTGGCTGCGGGACCAGACAGTCAGGTAAAACCATATGGATGAGGGCAAGGCACCCCCTGAAATGACTTTTCAGCCATGAGCTTGGGGCTTCACTCCAGTCTGCCCTGCTGCTCTGATCGTCAGCAGCTGAAGCTGCCCTAAGGCTGTCTCATCGTATCTAGTAGTGGCCGATAGACCTTTCTTCTCAACCTGTCCCACCCCTTTCCTAATCTGTGTGAGCATCCTGCAGTGCTGAGCCTCACAGCATACTGACACATCGCAGGAAAGATGGAGGAAAAAATTGTGTTTACTGCCCTGAGCTGGAAGTGCGGGTTAAATTTGTTTCCAAGTTGTGCTGGGGTCTCTGAGCACCTCTAAATGTGAAGACTTTGTGTCCTGTTCTCAAATACATGGAGATCCTTCATCCAGAGCTCATAAAGCTGAGCTTGGGTTGCCTCCTCTCTTCCCTCTGTAGGTACCCCATCGTGAATCCCCGCAGTAACTGTGTGGGAGACAAAGAGAGCTCTCCGGGCGTGCGGTCCTACGGCATGCGCCCAGCCTCAGAGACCTACGATGTGTACTGCTACATCGACAGGCTAAAGGGTGTGTTGTCCCCGTTCCTCTGAGCTCTACTGTGGAACAAAACGTGCTCCACACCCCCACGTCTGGGGTTGGGCAGATGTGCCACAGGATGCCAAGTGTGGTGAGGTTCCAAGACTCATGCTTGTCTTTTCCATTATCCCTCAGGTGAGGTGTTCTTTGCCACCCAACCAGAGCAGTTCACCTTCCAAGAAGCCCAGCAGTACTGTGAGAGCCAAAATGCCACCCTGGCCTCTGTGGGGCAGCTCCACGCTGCCTGGAAGCAGGGGCTGGATAGATGCTACCCGGGCTGGTTAGCCGACGGCAGCCTGCGGTATCCCATCGTGAGCCCCCGGCCCGCCTGCGGGGGAGATGCACCTGGCGTCAGGACCATCTACCAGCACTACAACCAGACAGGATTTCCCGACCCGCTCTCACGGCATCACGCCTTCTGCTTCAGAGGTACCATCCCACCCCTCGTAGGTCATAAACACCTTCCTGCTCAGGGAACAGGGCTTCATGAGGGAGCTTGGGCACATCAGGGTCCCAGTTTGGAATAATCAGGATCCGCCAAAGAGTCGCTTCTTCTGGGAACTCAGAGGCACATCCTCATAGTTATGTATTTACTTTATTGTCTTGATAAGCCAATATTGATATTGACTTTTCCTCAGAGGAAAAGTCTCACCCAATTCCCTCTGCCTCCACTTCTCTGCTCAGCTTGTCAGAAGTAATCTCCCATTATCAGAGTCTTTGTCTACTTTTTCACCATGGGTCATTATTTTAGTGTCTGGCTCATCCCTTATGCAGCCACTTCACCTGAGAATGCGAACTCCTGGAAACTCCCTCCATATCTTTTTTTTTTCCAGCTCTGCCATCTGTGGAGGAGGAAGGGGTTACCTCACTCTTTGAAGAAGAGGTGATGGTAACCCAAGTGATCCCTGGAGTGGAGGGGATACCTTCTGGGGAGGAAACTACTGTGGAGATGGAGTTATCTACCGAAATTGAGAATCAAACAGCCTGGGGAACAGAGGTCTTCCCAACCGACGTATCGCTGCTCTCAGGTGGGTCAGGTGCTTCTCCATCTCTTGGGTCATGTTTGGCTGCTCTTGTAGGGCCAGGGCACTCCTAAAATAAACAGGCTGTGTCCTCACATGGGGAAATCCTCTCCAAATGCATCCAGGAATCAAAGAGGAAGCTCAGAGGTCTCCTATCATGTGGAGTTAGCTCTTCACATAACAGTCTCAGGTGCATTTCAGAGGAGTGTGCTGGGAAGCGTGGAGGTGCTCAGGACATATCCTGTGCAGTTAACAGTTATTTAAGATATTTTACTCATTAACAAATTTGAGAGTATCAAAGGATTTTTGCAAATGCCTTTATCCCAAAGGTGATTTTATTATTTTATTAGATATCAGTTTGGAGGTAAAGTCAGTAGGGAAGTTGTTGACAGCTTCTTTAAAATAGTTTAGTAAATGATTGTCCTATTTCCCTCTCTTTTTCCCCTCCTTTATTTTTTTTTTCCAGTGAGCCCATCTGCTTTTCCTCCAGCTACCGTAATACCAGAGGAAACAAGTACCAATGTTTCCATCACCGAAGTGTCAGTGTCAGGAGAGATCCCTGAATCCGGGGAGCACCAAGTCAGTGGTGAATCTTCAGCATCTGGGTGGGTATCTGGAGCCCCAGATACAAGCGGAGAACCAACTTCTGGAGGTTTTGAACTTAGTGGAGAACACTCAGGGATTGGAGAAAGTGGATTACCATCTGTAGACCTGCATACCAGTGGCTTTCTACCTGGAGAAAGTGGCCTGCCCTCCGGGGACCTGAGTGGCTTGCCTTCTGGCACTGTTGATATCAGTGGCTTACCTTCTGCGGAGGAAGATATAACCGTGTCTGCTTCCAGGATACCAGACATTAGCGGGATGCCTTCTGGAGCTGAAAGCAGCGGGCTGCATTCTGGCTTTAGCGGAGAAATCTCCGGTACTGAACTCATCAGCGGGCTGCCATCTGGAGAGGAAAGCGGGCTCGCCTCTGGCTTTCCTACCGTCTCTCTTGTGGACTCCACCTTGGTGGAAGTTGTAACAACGGCACCGGGACGGCAAGAGGAGGGAAAAGGATCAATTGGAGTCAGTGGTGAAGGAGAGCTATCAGGGTTTCCGTCTGCTGAGTGGGACACCAGTGGAGGAGCCAGGGGGTTGCCCTCAGGAGCTGAAACCAGCGGAGAGCCCTCAGGGCTGCCTGAGCACAGTGGGGAACCTTTTGGGGTGCCTGAGCTCAGCGGGGAACCTTCTGGGGTGCCTGAGCTCAGCGGGGAGCCCTCTGGGGTGCCTGAGCTCAGCGGGTTCCCCTCGGGGCTGGATGTCAGCGGAGAACTTTCTGGAGTACCTGAGGTGAGCGGTGTGGTGGACCTCAGCGGCCTTACTTCTGGTGGTGATGGAAGCGGTGAGGCCTCAGGCGTTACCTTCATAAATGCCAGCTTGGAGGAGGTGACAACCCCTTCACCCGCAGAAGCAGAAGCGAAAGAGATTTTGGAGATCAGTGGATTGCCCTCAGGAGGTGGGGAGACATCAGGCATGGCGTCTGGGGGTTTGGAGCTCAGTGGCCAGCCTTCGGGACACATGGACTTTGGTGGGAGTGTTTCTGGGGTGCTCGAGATGAGCGGACTTCCAAGCGGGGTCATCGACAGCAGCGGAGAAGTCTCTGGTGTGGATGTCAGCAGCGGCCTGCCTTCTGGAGAGGAAAGTGGACTCCCCTCTGGCTTTCCTACGGTCTCTCTTGTGGATACCACTTTGGTAGAAGTTGTAACGCAGACATCAGTTGCACAAGAAGTGGGAGAAGGGCCGTCTGGGGTGATGGAGATCAGTGGATTTCCTTCTGGAGACAGAGGACTATCTGGAGAAGGGTCTGGAGCCGTGGAGTCTAGTGGGTTTCCTTCAGGGACAGGAGACTTCAGTGGAGAGCCATCTGGGGTCCCGTATTTCAGTGGAGACATTTCTGGAGCTACGGATATAAGTGGACAATCTTCAGCAGTGACTGATATCAGCGGGGAGGTCTCAGGACTTCCAGAAGTCACTTTAGTCACTTCTGATTTACTAGAAGTTGTGACGAGACCAACAGTTTCACAGGAACTGGGTGGGGAAGCAGCTGTCACCTTCCCCTATGGTTTTGGGCCAAGCGGTGAGGCCTCTGCATCTGGTGAACTCAGTGGGGAAACATCTGCGCTGCCAGAAAGTGGCATAGAAGCATCAACAGTTTATGAAACCAGCGGTGAAACATCTGCATATCCCGAGGTGACTGTAGAGACATCCACGATTCAAGAAATCAGTGGGGAAACATCTGCATACCCTGAGGTCAGTGTAGAAACATCCACGATTCAAGAGATCAGTGGGGAAACGTCTGCATATCCTGAGACTAGTGTAGAGACATCCACAATTCAAGAAATCAGTGGGGAAACATCTGCGTTTCCTGAAATTAGCCTAGAAACATCCACAATTCAGGAAGTAAGTGGAGAAACATCTGCATTTCCCGAAATTAGCACAGAAACATCAACAAGGCAAGAAGCCCGGGGTGAAACATCTGCTTACCCTGAGATTATCATAGAGACATCCACGATTCAGGAAGTCAGTGGGGAAACGTCTGCCTTTCCTGAAATTAGCACTGAAACGTCCACCATTCAAGAAATCAGTGGGGAAAGTTCTGCCTTTCCTGAAATTAGAATAGAAACATCCACCGTTCAAGAAATTAGTGGGGAAAGCTCTGCCTTTCCTGAAATTAGAATAGAAACATCCACAAGTCAAGAAGCCCGGGGTGAAACATCTGGCTTCCCTGAGATTAGCATAGAAGCCTCCACTGTTCATGAAACCAGTGGAGAAACATCTGCCTTTCCTGAAATTACCATAGAAGCCTCCACAGTCCATGAAACCAGTGGAGAAACATCTGCCTTTCCTGAAATTAGCATAGAGACATCCACAGTCCATGAAATTAGTGGGGAAAGCTCTGCCTTTCCTGAAATTAGAATAGAAACATCCACAAGTCAAGAAGCAAGGGGTGAAACATCTGGTTTTCCTGAGATTAGCATAGAAGCCTCCACTGTTCATGAAACCAGTGGGGAAGCATCTGCATTGCCTGAAATTAGCATCGAAACTTCAACAGTTCGTGAAATCAGTGGAGAGACATCTGCATTTCCCGAAATCAGCATAGAAACTTCGACAGTCCACGAAATCAGTGGCGAAACATCTGCATTTCCTGATATTAGTGTAGAAACTTCAACAGTCCATGAAATTAGTGGTGAGACGTCTGCGTATCCTGAAATTAGAATAGAAACGTCCACAAGTCAAGAAGCCCGGGGTGAAACATCTGGCTTTCCTGAGATTAGCATAGAAACATCCACTGTTCATGAAACCAGCGGGGAAACATCTGCATTTCCCGAAATTAGCACAGAAACATCAACAAGACAAGAAGCCAGGGGTGAAACCTCTGCCTATCCTGAAATTAGCATTGAAACATCCACCATTCAAGAAGTAAGTGGGGAAAGCTCTGCCTTTCCTGAAATTAGAATAGAAACGCCCACAAGTCAAGAAGCCCGGGGTGAAACATCTGCCTATCCTGAGATCAGCATAGAAGCCTCCACTGCCCATGAAACCAGCGGGGAAACATCTGCATTGCCTGCTGTTAACATGGAAACTGCTGCCACATCTCTGGCCAGTGGTGAGCCCTCCGGTGCTCCTGAGGGGAAGGAAATCCATGATGAAACGTCGGGAGCTGCGACACACTCAGTCACAGGCGTTTCGGGGGAAACCTCTGTCCCAGACGTTGTAATTAGTACCAGCACTCCAGATGTTGAGCTAACTCAGGGACCCAGGAGCCCTGAGGAGGCTCAGCTCGAAATAGAGCCCTCCACTCCCGCGGCATCAGGACAAGAGACAGAAACAGCCGCTGTCCTGGACAACCCCCCTCTGCCAGCCACCGCTACTGCTGCTCTGCCTCAAGCCTCACAAGAAGCCATCGATGCATTAGGACCCACTACAGAAGGTACTGTGCCTTCTCCTAATCCTAACACTACAGAGGGGAAGGGGAGGGAGGGAGGAAGGGGGCATAGCTGTTACTTTTTGCTTCTTCTACAGCCAAGAGCATTAACGCAGAAGCAGACTGAAGAAGAACATTATTATGGTGGGAAGCCATAAAAATGGGGGGGTCCCACTATCCGTTAACAGCTGAAACCTCATGGTCTCAGTCCCTCATGCAGCAATTATTGGTGTCCCCAAAGAAACCTGTGGTTAACGCCCCAACTGTGGGGACAGTTCTGCAGAGGGAATGCTCCTGTGTCACAGTGCAGCAACACGAGCACACGAGGCCCCAAACCATGTCATGTTCTGTAGCTCCTGTCTTAACAGATGATAGGCTGTGCCGGGTAGGTACTAATTATCCAGCCCCTGTAACCGCATCCCCAGGAGCCTTCTGCACCTCCCTCCTGCCATTTAGCAGGGAGAGCAGCTGGGGACCAGCACCAGGAGACGTGCAGGTGGCCTTCCTGCCCCTGCTGCACCTTGTAGGAGGCATCGGTCGCTCCTCCGAGCTGCTGCTCCTGGTGGATGCGGCTGCAGCCCAGCCCCGACGAGCAGCCCGGTGGAGCTGCCAGGAACACAGCGGGGGCATCGTCTGCTTCTGCCCCCAGGTCCATGGCTGACTGCTGGCACCTAGGTGAGCTCTCCCCTCCGTGCTGCTGGAGGGGGGATGCAAAAAGAGTATTCTGTGAACGATTGGCGAGAGCCGCTGGGTGTGATATGGCTGGGGAAGGCACCAAGGCATTCACGCCCCAGCTGAAATTGCTCTTAGCCATCGCTATCATCTAAAGAAAACAACATCTTTTTTTCTTCTCATGTGGAAACTAAAGCAAAGACGGCTCCGCCCGCCGGAGACTTCCACCCTGGCTGAGGGACGTGGCTGAGAAGTTGGATAAGGCAGGCTGCGAGCCTCTGCCCTGTTTTGTTTCTCTTTCCGTGATGTGCTGACTGGCTGCCCAGACTGCCGGGTGTTTCCAAGCACTTGCTCCATGGCTGCAGGCTGGCCATCAGCTGCTGTGCAGCGCCGAGGGGCTGAGAGGCAAAACAAGCCAGCTGGGGACCAAAATCTCCACTCTGCGCCTTGTCACTGCTGGCTGTGACATTAGCACCGGGCACGCTGCTCCCGTCTTCCTGCTGCCCTTTGGCACGGAGCGTGGCCACCCTCCAGTCTGCATCCTGTGCTGCTCTCTGCAGTGCAAACGGGCAAAATGTGTGAGGTGATGCTCACAGCAAGCCAACGCTGCCTTCTGGCAGCCCCGCTGATAGATGTGCTTCCCTCCACCCTGCCCCTTTTTGGTGCTTTAGCAGGACCCACTGCTGCCAAGTATAAACAGATACAATATTTAAATCTGAGCAGCCTTGTATGGTGAAAATGCTTCGCTAGCTTTCTGACAACCATGCAGCAAGCAGTGCTGACGTGCCTTGGAGGCATTGGGATGCTGCAAGAAGAAGAGCAGGGACATTGTCATGCCTGCCAGCCACTGCTTCTTGGCCAGGAAGGAGCCCAGGAACACAACATGTCCCACGACATCCCTGGCCGTGGCTTGGTTTCACTTTGCTACTGCCAGTAGCAGGTTCTGGGGCATGGGCCCCATTGCAAAACTATTCGTTCTTGTGCTGTGGCATAAAGGTCCTACGTGTGCTTTAGGTGCGTCGCGGTTCTGGACGGGCTGCACCCTCACGTTGGGCACTCTGCAGAAGCGTGGCACAAAAATATCTGCAAAGAGACCGACTCAGTTCCTTCTAGCAGAAGTAATTCATCCTGCCCCCTTCCCATCTTACCTCCTGCACTGGTTAATCCGCACCCCGTGGCACAGGCAGCTGGATTTGGCAAGGGTCTGTAAATGCAGGGCTGTGTGAAGCTCAGCCTGGTTTCTAACTTCATTTCCTTCCTCGAGGCAGTTTGAACGAGTTCCCTCTGCATCTCTTCTCTCTGAGACACCAGGTAATTGCAGACCTTTGTTCAGCCCTGGTCCCACACATCTGAGGTCCCCCATCCCTGCAGAGCCCCTGCACAGCAGATGCTGCAGGCATGGGCGAGGACAAGGCATTAGGGTGGTCCCAGGGCCTGGGGCTTGGGAACTTCATACCCAAAAAACTTCTTAGCACACCTAACAAGCCCTGCTTTTGGTCCATGCTTGCTGCCACGTCCTAGCCTGGAGGTAAAAACAAGTCAGCAAAGGCGGAGGCGAGTGGAAGGAAAGGAACCAGCCAGTGAGGCTCAGCAAAAGAAAAAAAAATTGGCCCCAAAGTATGGTTTTATTTCACTGCTTATTCTTTTTATAAATTACCCACAAGGCGATTGCCAGATTCTGCGGAGCATTTGTTAGCCAACATTCTTGTGAAGTATTTAGAAAGAAAACCATGTGTTCGGCAGCTCATGTGTGAAGAAGTTTGAAAAATGTTCCAGAATTGGAACGTGTTGTGTATTCATGAGTCACGGGAATGACGCTCCGGCAGCTGGGGTTTCTAAGCAGGTGACAGATAGAGGTAAGCGACCGCTGCGTGGAGCCTAACATCGATTCCTGATCAACCAGAGATGGGCTTCAGGACACGTGCTTGGTTGGTGCTCCCCCAGAAGATATTCTAGGGTGGAAGAACATTTTGGTCAATGAGCTTCGCAGCAGTATCCCTGCAGGGTGAAACGCAGCCCAGGTTGGGGTCTGAAGGAGGCTCAGCCAGGCAGCAAGAAAGTGTACTGACCGTGAACGTGCAGCACCTCTGCGCTGAGGGGAAACTCCTCCAGAAAAGCAAAGTGATGGCAGAAGGGAGGGGAGGAAAAATGTTCACAGATCTTCTTTTACTTCAGCTACTCTTCCCACATGAAAAATCTATGAGGAAGATCCACGGGTTGGAACCCAAAATAGTGTTTCCTGTGCTGTGGCTCCCTTTCTACCTGAAGCTTCCTGGTCTTTGACTTTAGCTCTTGCAGAAAGACCACCTCTAATACCTGTGCCTTGTGCTGTGCTCAGAGCTCGCAGGGTGTAATGGTTGCCCATTAAATGCAACAAATTTTGACTACCACTGAAGCACGGGTGAAGCCAGTTCAGCTCACAAAAGGAGCATGGAGTGAGGAGCAGGGGGCACGCGGCTGCTGGGCTCCTGTCCTGTCATTTAAGTGTTCCAGTTAGATTCAGCAGCCTTGTTAGTGGGATGATTTCAGAAGAATGATATTTTTCTGCTCTGCTGTAGTCCCTACTTCTCTCTAAAGGACAGAGCCAGAATCACAAGAAGACCAGAAATTAACACTTGCCATGCCAGTATTCTTTAGTTTTTAACCAAATTGAAGGCTTTGCCTGCACACGTCTTTAGTCAGCAGTTTGACTCCTCCATGAGGACAGGAACCCTACGAGCCTACAGCTTGAAGAATTGTCCATGGACTTGGCTTCTCCACCCAGAGTTTTGCCAACTCAGTGGGTCTTTTTGCTTCTGGTAACATTTGAAGACAAATAATTATTAGCTGAGAAAAGCAAGCTGGCGCTTCAGTGAGAGGCTGTGGTTTGGAGCACTCCGACCAGCCAATGACTTAACAACTTCACTCAGGTCAGGGGGGAAAATAGAAATGTGCTGAAATGGCAGCAATTTATGTTAAGTTTTGCTTCTCTCTGGTGAAATGAACTCATGGAGCCTGCTGCCTAGGGCCCCAGCACAGCTGAAGGTTAGAAGTCATAGGGTGAAAGGTCTTGATGAGTTTTCCTCCTTCTTCATACCCTGGAAATCCAAGGGATAGTGCTTTGTTGGTTCAAAGAAGACTGAACCAGAAGAAAAATGTCTAAAAACCATTCACCTGGTTCATAATGCTTCACCTAGTGTGGAAGGGAGTGTACATTCTCAAGAAGGAAATGGAGCTTCCAGCCCTGGCTGAGAGATGAGCAAAATCAGAAACCATTCACGGCCGCCCAGATGATTTGATGTCTCCTGGACACACTGTGCATTTTGCACCAAAATTTTATTTGCTTAATTCAGACCTTTCTCGGAAGATGCAGCCTACAGCCCTGGGCTATTTTTTTATATGTATCAGTTAACTTCTACACACAAGGTTTTGGAGGCAGAGATACTAAAAGTTGCTGAGCTCTCCTTCCATGGGAGTGTCACACTAATCAAACATCCCAGCAGATTGGCAGCTTCTCCTAGAAACAGGCTGTGCCAATATCTGCCCTTCCACTGCATGGAGGATGTGGTTTAATCATTAAAGTTAATTATTTTCAGAACTTAATTGCTCATCATAAGTCACTAGCTGGCTACATGATGTTCAATGCTGGTACTTTACTTAAAATGTGAGGGAATTCTTTCTCCCATCCCCTCTTATTCTTTTCTTGTAGGAGTAACTCTACAGTTGCTCAAATGTTTTTCTTCTCTGAGTTATCAGTTCAAACTTCCCCAGAGTCTCTGAAAAGCAAATTTAATTTGTACCTGGATTTTTTTTTCCTTTGGCCTCTAGAAGACAATGTTGTATCTGGTCTCTGAATCCCTGTCTGGATAATCACACTTAGAGGAATCTATAAAGAATGGGTGAGAGGCACAACAGGGACAGCTGGACATCCTGAAAATGCCTTGCCTTTCAGTCCTATATTTTCCTCTCTGCAGCAAAAAAGCAGGAGTTTAAATCCTCGAGTGTGTTTCTAAACTAGTCACTTAGAGCTCCAGTAAAACTGCACAGTTTATTTCAGGAGCTGGGTGATAGCATCCTGTCTGTTTGCAAGCTGCTTCTCCCCAGTAAATGTTTTAAGTGCAAACCTGGCCTTATTTAATGGATATTCTTGCTATCATCGATCCAGGCTGCCATTGAGAGAAATGCAGAGACTTTGTGACAACTGCACCATTTTAAGAAGTGTTAGCACTGTTTCTAGCATTGTCTTCTTAGCTTGGGATGAAGGATTTTGAAAGTAGTCCCTTCTCGCTGTGTGTTCACTTTTGCATGCCATTTGCCTTCTGAGCAAAACCAGGACTGATCTATTTCTCTTTCATTTCTAAAGGATTTTTCTTTCCAATTTCCATGATCTAGTACAGCACATTGTCTTCAAAGACACTGGGCAAATACTTCTGCTGTGTTCAGTTGCATCAAAAGAAAATAGTACTGACTATATTTAGTAAGTATCTGGCAATGCAAGAGAAAGCTTAGGAGGAAAATGGTGAAGGAAATTCAAAGTTTGCATTGTAACACTGCAACTCCCCTTGCTTTTGCCAGCCAACAGTTTACATCTTCCAGATGCAAGAGCCTATTTACGTTAGATTTCTTTGTTTTAATTTCTGGTTTCGTTTAAAAAAAAAAAATCCAAAAGTTAGACCTTAAGTCCAGTTAATATTGTAAAATAGAAACTCTTCTGACAATAGGTTTGGATAATCTTTTGCAACTTCTGGGTGATATTAACTGCAGTGCAAATCATCTCACAAAGAGCTGTTGATTTTGCATTATCCTTGAGAAGTGAGTTAATAATAAGGTCTAAATGGGCTTCCTATTCTTGGCACTGTGAAGCATTTTCTTCTCTGCCTCTGTTTCAGAGCCGAAGCTCCTGAAAGCCAGGGCTGCCTCTGTTCTGCATCCCATGCCACATCAGTTGTCCTTTGTTAGCGCCGGGTAATAATAGCAGGAGTTTCTCCTTGTCGCTTGATAAGCTCTCAAGCTGCACCTCAAAGCAAAGCTGACTTTTGAATGACTGCTCACCCAAGCAAATAAATAGCTCACGTACGCTGAAGGCCCTTGGGTGATGAGGGAGGGAGGAGGCAGCCAGTGCTGTGGAGCTTGGGGCTGGCCCCTGCTGAGCACAGCCTGCTGGTGAAGGGCACAGTGACGTGCTGACCTCACCTAGCCCCAAACTCTGGGGAAGCGGGTGAATTTCTGGCATAGAAAAGGTTAAGAAGAATAAAGCCAGGAGCTGAGTGATAGATGGGATCCTTTTCACTGGAGTTCTCACCTCCCATAAATCCCATGGCTTTGATGTGATATTCTAGAACCACCCACAAGCCAGGGTTTCCAGAGGCACCATGGCTGCCAATCTTAAAGCTTACTTTCCTACAAGACCAGATTTTCTGGGAGGACCAGAATCAGCAACACTTCCTCTGAGCTAACTGACATGTTTAAGTTTCCTGATATCAGCCTGGTGAGGTGATGCTGCATCCAGATGGAGACACAGTCACTGTCCCCACAGCAAACGGGCTGAAGGGGGAGTTTGGTATTTATGATCATCATGTGTTTAAAATGTCTTCTTTCCAGCCATTTGCAGCATGCTTCTGGGGGAAGAAAAAGAAAAAGTCTCACTTTTATTTGTTATCTGTTTTTCCTTTGCTACCTGTGAGTAAACACCTTCTCTCTGTGTGTGATATATGCAGATATATATGGGTACGTATGGAGATATACATACCATATATATTGTACGCAGAGATTTGTTTTTACAGCCTATATAATATGTGCAGTCATATTATATACACTGTCTGTAAAAGGAAATTCTGCCCCAGTGTTATTTCCCAGCTGGAGATTTGTGGCAATGAATTTGCATGTGTGTGTCTGCTCCCTCTTCCTCCGGCCCAAGGGATGGCAACAACTCAGAAGAGATCTCGGATGCACCAAGTTTTAGTCCACCTTGCCAAAGACAACCAAAGATTCATAATCCCCCGCTAAATATTCTGCTTTAGCTCTTGCTTTAGTACTCTGTTCCCACTTCTGCGCTGTGCTTTCCCCTCAATGGAGCCTGATGGACAAAGGAGAGCCTTTCCTTACTTGTTCAGCTGGAGCCCACTGGAATCAGTACAAACATCTGCTGCCACTGCTGTTGGAAGCCCGGGGGGACCTCTAGAGCTGTAATCATCCCTCAGGATCCTTCATTTTCCTTCACGCTTTCTGTCTTCTAAGAACTCCAAGTGTCACTGATCAGCAATAGCCAGCCAAGCACAGCTCCTCTCTTCTACCAGGCCCCCTTCTCTCAGTGAAGAACTAACTGCAGAACTGGTGTGAGTGGTCCACCAGCCATCTGAGGAACGATTACATTGCTCACAGTGACATAGCCTAGAATAAAGATGAGAGTCCTCGTGCTCCAAAGCACGAACCGATTTACCATCCGAGGTCAGGAAGAATGTTTTGCATCCTTCAGGCACGTTACAAAGCGTGCCATCTTTTACCTGACATCGTCAGACATTGGCCACTGAGCAACCAGACGTTCACACTGAGTATAACGTGTCTGCTTTCATATGTCTGGGGACACTGAGCAACTGGGCCACTCAGGCTGAAAATGCCCTAGCCAGAAGAACACAGACCTTGAGGAGTCCCTGCTCTGCTCTGGCATTTCCACAGCCACCATGTTCATCATCTTCGAGTGTTTCTTCACTAACCTCTGTCATCCACAAGAAGAGCATGGGAAGTTAGTCAGCACTTTTACAGAGTTTCTTCTCTTCTGAGTGTGAAAGAAAGAGGTGTTATCTCGCATGAAGAGCTAATCAGTCATCACTTAGCCTAACCTGCATGGTGTGCTCCCACCTTCTTCCTTAGTCTTGTTTCTTTAGTTGAACATCTCTGAGATCTTTCCATTCTGAATGATTTTCCTTCTGATTCCAAAGGTTGATAAGTAGGATTAAGGCTCAGTATGGAGAGGTACTAGGAGAAGGACTTTAATTCCAGCACAAATTACATTTTCTTATATAGAGATACAAACTGCTTACACGTGGTCTTCTTCAGAGCATCCTTGTCTCCTTCATTCTTCCCCAAGATGATAGAGGATGGAAGTGCTATCAAATGATGGCACTTACCGCACAGGCTTGTGCAAATTAGCAAACTGAGAAACACTGGAAAGCTGGGGGCTGAATTCTTCCCATCCCAACTTCTCTTTTCAGCTGTGGAAAAGCAGAGGGAATCTTAAGAGCTGCTCTAGATGGGAAAATAGGAATAGTTTCCACCACCATGAGGGAATCCACAGCTGGGAAAGACCTACAGCTTCTTCCAGGCCCATCACAAGCAAGAGAGTGCACAGTGTGGACAGATCTGGAGAGAAGGGCACTGCACTCCGGTGTTCTTCACCAAGAAGAAGCTGCCATAGCCCTTCCTAAAATCCTCACAAGGAAAAGGCTGAGGGTCTTTGAACCACCTTTGAATGCCCTTCTTTTCTTCCCTGTACTTAGATTCACTGAAATTACTTGCCCTAGGACTTCATCTGAATGATGGTTAGGAAGAAACTAGTAGGGAACACTGGCTCCAGGAATGCCAGCAGGGATACAGACATCCATTTCAGGATGTTTTTCCCACTTTTGGGAAGCCCACATTCTTCCTGGTATGCACACAACTGGTGGAGATGGCCACATGTTTGCATGTTCCATCCCTCGGGCAGAGATGGCAGACAATGAGGAGTTACCACAGCTATCAAAGAGGCTGAGAGCTGTCGGATATACATCTTGCTGAGGCTGTCTTGATGTCTCCAGAGCGGTGTTCAACCATCAAGTGACACCAAAACAACGTCCTCCTCGTAGGGTGGTCGGGCCTCTTGCCTTCGTCCCTCCAGCAGCAGCAGTGGCAGTATGCTTCCAAATACGAACCTGGCACCTCCCAGGTTCCCCCAGAGCACCTGGTCCTCCCTAAACAAGCAAGGAAACGAGTTCTCCTCTCGGTGGGGTTCCCTGCCCAGAGCCCTAATGGAAGCCCTTCATTTCTTGCAGACACTGATGAGTGCCACTCAAGCCCCTGTCTGAACGGAGCTACCTGCGTTGATGGCATCGACTCTTTCAAATGCTTATGCCTTCCCAGCTACGGAGGGGACCTGTGTGAGATCGGTACGGCCTACCTGGCTTCAGCTAATCTTACTAACAGCTCCACCACCTCCTTCCCACCCTACCCCAAAGAGCTGATCCCAGGTGCTCCCGTCAGCCCTCATCTCCATTAGCTAACCTCTAACAGCAGCTTGGAGGACAGCAGGGGAATGTTTCGAGCCTTTTGCTTACATATTCTGATTAGTTTGCTCATCACGGCGGCGTGTTCTCTAAGATCCCCAAGCAGGAACTTCTGGCGTCTTCTTCAGCTTTCTCTCGCTCAGTTTCTCTGGTGGAGCTCCGTACAGAAGTCACTGTCTCGTTGGGTCAAGGTCCTGTTCATCTGTAACAGCAGGGAAGCATCTGAGCACATCTCCACCCCGGGCAAGCTGTCTCTGCTAGACTGGAATTTCATGGAAGGATGCTTCAAGCAAGCCGTGTGAAATGATTGCGTTTCACTCCGTGAGGATGCAGCTGAGAGAAGCCTCCTTCACCCCAGGACCCTCGGCCGATCTGACACAGCACGACATTTTTGTCATCTCTGCATCGCGGCTTCCTGTGGCAAAACCAGCGGGGAGTGTGTATCTTTGAGAAAACATGAAGCGACCTACTTCTACATTGAGATGAGGCGCACTTTGACCTGCACTAATACTTCTTTTTGTTTCTACAAGAAAAGAATTTTTTTTTTTTTCTTAAAGCTGATGGAAGCCCAAACTTTTGTCAGCTTAACTGAGGGGAAGCTCCCCTGCCTTGCTCAAACAAGAGGAATAAGTTCGCAATTTCGTACTCACCTTGACGCAAGGAATGATAACACAGGCTGGATTTTTTCTTCACCTGTCTGCATCTCTCTTTCTGCTTTCAATATGAGCATATGGAGCAGACCATAAGAAGAAGGCTCAGGATTTTTGGACCGTCTGGGCAAGAAAGATGCTGTCTTTATGTCCCCTTGCTAATGAAACCTCATCAGCTCCTGATTTACTCACCCCTGCTGCCTTTTGTTCCGCCAGAAGATGCCTCCCCTGCAGCCGCTTATAAACTTGTTTGGCCCAAGCCAGCCTTAATTTCCTCCTTTCTGTGATTTATGGGCTCACAATGCCTGGGGCCCATAGTGTGGGAGATGCAGGAGGAAATCAATGCCCCGAATTCAGTGGTGAATGCAAATCTTGATTATTCCCATCAGGCAAGTCTTCCTTTCTCTGACATCTATTGGGCTCCAAGAGCACCGGGACACTGCAGGTGATCTCTGCCATCTGTGCGTGGCCCGTCCTTCCTGTCACCACGAGTGTCCCTACCAGGGACAAAGCTTTTTGTTGTTCTCCTCTAAGACGGTTGCTGTCATGTTTTCCCCTAAGTAACAGCTGTGTAGGAAAGAGCGGCCCTTCTCCCAGGCAATGTCCTGCTGAGGTTCTGTGCCATGTGCTGTCCCATCCCCGGGCTGTGATGACAAGGGGTGGCATTCAAGCAGCTGGAAAAAAAATATATTTAAATCTCCAAAAACAGAGCAATGTCTGCTCACCTTGTGCGAGCGGTCTGCCTGCAGAGACCAAGGATCCTTAGAGCTTCAGCTACTTCCAGATAATCCCTCTGATCTGCTAAGGAGGACAGAAAACATTTTAAACCCTCCCAACGCCTATGAAGCACCTGCAGTCCCCAGTCGGAAGAAGACCAGAAGGGTGGATTAGCAGGAGTTTGTGTGACTGAAGGTGACCGTGCTTTGACCTACAGAGTTTAACAGCAGAAGAAAGAAACTGAGCACAGAAAACCTTACAGGGAAGGGAGAGAGGCACGAGCACTGATGAAATCTCACCGCTCCCAGAGCAGGAGGTGGCTGAGAAAGGGTGGGAGGCCATGCACCTGCAAGGCTGACATCAAACCCCTCCTGGCGTGTCCTCGATTTCTGCTCTCACCTCTACCGGACCTCTCTCCATCCAGGGTGTAGCAAGGCTCTCTCTGCTCCCTCCTCATGGACTGCAGAGGGAAAGCTCATCCCTGTGAATGCACATATTGAAAAAAAATGATGTGGCAGAGCTCGTTCAAGGCCCTAGAGGTACACCACCTCCAGCCAGTGGCTGCTCCTGCCCAAAACTCAATTTCATGTGCCACCATAGCACCATTTTTGTGTCTGCCTCCAGTTCCTTCAGGCACATGGAGAAGTGTGCTGTTGTGTTGGATGGCAGCTACTGAAAGCTACTTTTGTGGTGGCTTCTCCAGTCACCTCTGTTCTCCCCATCCGTGGTTATATTTTATAATTAATAGGTTCAACTCTTCAGAGTTTCTCAGGTGGTTAAAGACACTCTAAAAAGCTGAGACATTTTCTGTCCTTTTCTCACAGCTTCCAAGACTTTCCCTTGAGATTTCATTTTCTTTCTCTGCCATGGTAAGTTCCTGCCCCCTCTCCTTTCTCCATCTGGGTAGGCTTCCTTTTCCTCAGAACCCAGAACCACGGCAAGCGATGTGACCACCTGAACCCGGGCTTTCCTCCCCCCTTTCCTTTTCAACATGCAAAATGTCGATTCTGGGCTCTGGGATTCAGGTTTTGGAGATACTTTCCAAAGCAAGAAAACTCTGCAGGTCAGCACAAGTGAGAAAAGGGGGTTGTGGCTTGGGCCAGCTCCTCAAGAAGCCCAGACACCAACGAGGATGGAAGTGCTCAGAAATAAGTGTCTTACTCAAGTTTTCCAGTAGCACTTACCACCTTAGGTCAAATACAGGGCCTTCAACACAGGCTCCCTTCTCTTCTGCATTTTTCTTGGATATCTTCTGTCATTTTCCCTGGGATGTGGCACAGACACCACGGTCAGGGGTTGCTTTTTAGCGGCGGTGACCGCGTGTTGTCCTGTGCCGTGGCTGCGTCAGCTGCCAGCAGGTGAGTTGGGAGGCCTCCAGGCTCACGCTCCAACTCCTTGTCATCACGCCCTTGTGTGTTGCAGACCTGGAGAACTGCGAGGACGGCTGGACCAAGTTCCAGGGCCACTGCTACCGGCACTTTGAGGAGAGGGAGACGTGGATGGACGCCGAGACCAGGTGCCGAGAACATCAGGCCCACCTGAGCAGCATCATCACCCCGGAGGAGCAGGAATTTGTGAACAGTGAGTGTTGGGGGGCACCTGGGGGACCTGCAGCGAGACGTGGGGAGCCACCACCCACTCTTCTCTCCCCGTCTGTTTTTTTCAGGCCACGCACAGGACTACCAGTGGATCGGGCTCAGCGACAGAGCCGTGGAGAACGATTTCCGCTGGTCCGACGGGCACTCGCTGGTGAGTCCCTGGGGAGAGCCAGGGGCACGGCATTGGGGTTTCCCTGCTGGTTCCAAGCCTCTCGTGAAACAGAGCCACAGGCTGGGCCCCACGGTGGTAGAAATAATTGGGCAGCCCGTGGTTTCTCCGGATAACAGGCAGGAGACACAAAGGAGGGGAGGAGAGGTAGTGGGAGAAAAGGGAGAAAAGGCTCCAGGTGAAAGGCTTTCCTCTCCCCCCAGCAATTTGAGAACTGGCGGCCCAACCAACCCGATAACTTCTTCTCCGCGGGTGAGGACTGTGTTGTGATGATCTGGCACGAGCAAGGCGAATGGAACGACGTCCCCTGCAACTACCACCTGCCCTTCACGTGCAAGAAAGGAACAGGTGAGGTCCTGCACCAGCAAGGAGGGGGCTCAGGGAGCAGCTGTGGGGCCAGGGCACAAGGGCAGCACTGGGAGCACCCAGAGCATGTGAATGGGAACCCGTGGGTCAGCTCCGATGGGGTTTTCCTCACAGGAAGCTTCATTTCTGCACAAGAAAATCAACGCAGGGAGCAAAGAGGAATGTGACATGGGTTTGTCACTGCAAGGGGTGTTCAAAAAGGTGGAAGGAATTGGCACTAGGATTTGACCTTGATCAAGCCTCCAGGAGAAAGATTCCTGAGGTCTTGAAAATGGGTAACACAAGCCAGCAGGAGCCAGGGCCTCACGTCCCCAGGCAGGGCTGTACCCCGATGGCAGCATCGCTCCTGCACGCCAGCCCCATGCCCTGCCAGGGAAGCTCTCACTGTAAGCCAGCCTCTCCAGTGAAGTTTTTATGAACTTTTTAGCAACATTCCCCTTTTTTGAATCACCTCCCTCTGCTTCTCCCCAAAACAAATGATCCCCCCACTGTCAGCTACCTCTCTGGCCCTGGGGCTCAGGCGATGAGCCAGAAACCTTTCGGATCCCTCCATCTCTCCCTGTCTTTGCCCTTCTCCCACAGTTGCCTGCGGGGATCCCCCTGTGGTGGAGAACGCCAGGACCTTCGGCCGGAGGAAGGACCGCTACGAAATCAACTCCCTGGTGCGGTACCAGTGCGACCAGGGCTACATCCAGCGCCACGTGCCCACCATCCGCTGCCAGCCCAACGGGCAGTGGGAGGAGCCGCGGATATCCTGCATAAACCGTACGTCCCGGCCACCCCAATCCCCACGGCCCCATCCCATGGGATGCCTTTGACCAAATCTTTTCCCCCCCCGCAGCCACCCTTTGGGGATGGGGAGGGTTGGGGCTGATGCGAGAGTGGCAGCGCCATGGGGTCAGGGTAGCTCTGAGCCAAAGGGATGCCCTGGTCCCTTGTTTTGGTGGAAGTTTTCCCAAGATGGGGCTGTAGGAAGGGGAAAAAAGGAGCTTAATAAGAGCTACTTGAAGAAAGGGAAGAAAAAGGAACGCTCCTGCAGTGGTGAGCTCAGGCATCAGCAGAGGACAGGAGCGGGGCGCTGTGCCCGGGGTCCCCCCATCCCGGCACGCTGCCGAGGAGCCAGGAGCCCAGCAGCAGAGCTCCCCCGAGGGACGGGGCTGGGCTCCTCACCCCTCTCCTCTCGGCCCTCCAGCCCTCTCCACGAGGCGTCCCAGCCCATCCCCAGGCTGCCTACACCCCGCTCCCATCCCTGCTCGCAGCTTCCCAACAATGTCATCGCCCTCAGCCAAATCACATCCGTCAAGTGTCAGCCCAGCTGCTGCTCCGGCTGCAGGCCCGGGGCGGAGGGGACAAAGCTCCAGGCAGGGAGGAGAAGGGGAGCAGGGGCAGGAGGCAGCGGGGCAGCCCCGGCTCGATGCACCAGGGCAGGGGGCTCAGGCTGCTCCCCTTTTTCGAACCCTCCTGCAGTTATTGCAGAAGGGTCGGCGGTGTGAGGCTGCCTCCAGGACACCCTGCTCAGCCTTGTTTTCCCAAGGATTTCATTCTGCAGGGCACAAGCAGCGTCTGTGCCACCAACAAGGTGTCTTTTCTCCCCCCGCAGCCTCCAGCTACCAGCGCAGGCTATACAAGAGGAGCCCCCGGAGCCGGTCGAGACCCAGCGGCAGCGCCGTGCACAGACCCACAAATTAGAGCGGGGCGAGAGACACCGAGGGGCAAACAGAGAGAGAAAGAGATTTTTACAGAACAGTTATATTAACAGAGTCGATTTCTTCTTCTTCTTGTTGCTTTTTGTCATATAAGGAAAAAAAAAAATTATATTAAAGACAAACCCACCTTTGTGTATATATATAAAAGAAAAAAAAAAATAATTAATGTTTTTCCAAGCACCAAAGCAAAGCGAATTAGAAGTCAGCCTTTTTACTAACCGTCCGGTTCCAATTATCTTCGTGCCTTCGGGGACAGGGAGGGGGGTGGGTTTGCAGAGGGCAGGGGGTTAAGTTAAATAATAAAGATGATTATTTTTTTCCTGATTTTATCCACGAACAATGTAATTATTTCTGTTATTTAATCTCCGGGGTGGACAGCACCTTTTGGGGTTAATTTTATTTTTAATTTTGTTTCTTTTTTTTTTTTTTGGTTTGTTGTTTTTTTTTGTTTTTTTTTCCAGAATCCTCCTACTGCTGCGGCACGTCGGGGCGGGTGGGGAGATGGGCAGTGAATGTACCGGGGGGGCCGGGGGCTGCGGTGAGGGGGAGCCGGGGGGGCATGCTGAGACCCGGGGGTCCCGGCCCCGCTCTGCCTCCCCGCCGCTGCCCCAGGGCGCAGCGCCCACCCCGGGACACCGTGCTCTTTCCAGGGGACCGTGCGGGGCACCAGCGTTCCCTGCACCTATTTATATTTTTGAACATATCCTATTTTGAAAGAATGATAAATAATAAAGAGAGCCAAATCCGAAAGGGTTGTGTGGTGTTTTTTTTTCTGGGGGGAAAGGGGGTGGCGAGGGGGCTGGTGGAGGGTTTTCCGTGGGAATGGAGGGAGCCCAGACAGGTTGCACGGGGGTGCAGTTGTGGGGACAAGGGAGAAGTGCAGGGGGACCCCAAAAGGGTAGGACACCGCTCCCCAAATTTGTCTTGGAAGGGGCTGGGGCAGGAGGAGCTGCCCAGGAGGGGCCAACCCCATCCACACCCCACAGCTAAAACCCAACACCGAGAAATCCCAGTGCCAGCAGATGCTCACCCTCTGCCCTCCAGGCCCAGCTCCTGGGGGTTAATTAGCACTCGTTAGGAGGGGATGCCCCCCAGGAGGTGATGGTGAGGAGATGGAGGCATGCATGGCCCCGGGAGCACCCCGGGGGTCCTGCCGGGGACCCCCACATCCTCCCTCCAGGCTAGGACAGAGGCAGGGACACAGCCACACCACTCCGGGGCTTTCTCCCTCGTTTATTAGAAGAGCTCCAGGAAAATACATCTTTTCGTAACAAAACGCTCGAAGAAGAAGGCACCAGAGTTCACACGGAGTCCGGGCGCAGGGCGCACCGAGGTAAGGCACTGGGGCCCCCACGGGGACGGGCACAGCAGCACCCCGCAGCGTGATGGGGACGAGGACAGGGATGCAGCAGAGGCACCCGCTCTGTGCCTCGGGTCCCCTGCAGCCGGGGTGGCGGGGGACAAGGGGACAGAAACGTGGCAGGGGACACGGGGGCAGAAACAGCCCGGGGCCGGCAGGGTGGCTGGCATGGGCAAGGGGCTGCCCCGGCCCCAAGCAGCAGCCCCACGCTGTACGTGGAGCAAGGTGCCCCAGCCAGGAGCCCGGCTGCGTTGAGAAAGTGTAAAATGTAAAGGAAGGAATAATTAAAATTAAAAAAAAAAAAAAATCAAACAAAATAAGCCTCCCCCCGCCCCGCCTCCCCCCACAATCACCCCCAGAACAGCCCTTGGGAAACACCCGGTGCCGGGCACCGTCGGGCTGGGAGCATCCTCAGGCCGAGAAGGAGAATCCCGGCTCCTTATCTCTCCTTGTAGCAGAAAACCCCAAACCTGCCCTTGCTGGGGAAGCCGAAGCTGCGGACGCCGGGCTCGGGGGGGCCGCAGTTGGCTCGGGGCTTGGCGATGGGGTAGCGCACGCTGCCGTCCGCCAGCCAGCCGGCGTCGCAGCGATCCAGCCCCAGGAACTTCCAGGCGGAGTAGAGGTGTCCCACCCTGGCGATCTCAGCTCCCGCGTCCTGGCACGCCTGCTTGGCTTCCTCCAGCGTCAGCCCGGCCGGGCGCTCCAGGTAGAAAATCTCTCCTAGGAGGGATGGAAGGAATCAGAGGGGGAGCCCCCCGGTGCCGAGCATCGCCCGGAGCATCCCCGCTGGGCTGCGAGCCCCACACCCCAAGGGGCAGGGAGGATGCGGGATGCCACCAGCAGGGCTCCAGATGCCACCAGCGGGGCCGTGCCCCCTCCCCAGCCCCCTGCCCCGTGCCCAGCACCCACCTCTGAGCGCGGAGGAGAAGCAGAAGACGTCGAAGCGGTGCAGGTGCCGGTGGCGGGGGCCGTAGCTGCGGATGCCTGGGGCGAGGTGCAGCCCTCCGCAGGGCTTACGGGGCAGGCGGATGGGGTAGTGCACGGTGCCGTCGGCCAGCCAGCCCGCGTTGCACCAGTCCAGGCCCTCGCTCCAGGCCTGGAAGAGCTGGCTGAAGGTGGCGATGAGGGCGCCCTGCTCCCGGCACGCTCGCTCGGCCTCGTGGAAGTTGAGGCGGTACTGCCCGCGGGGAGGCTGGTAGGGGAACACGACGCCTGGGGGGCGGACGGGGCGCTCAGGTGACACCGTCCGGAGCCAGCACGGGTCCCCAGACCCATCCCAAACCCAGGCTGTGGGGCAGGGAGCACCCCAGGGTGCAGCAGCCCAGGCTACACAGCCCCAGGCTGAGGAGGGGCTGCGCTGGGCACGCGGCCACCAGCAGCGAGTTGCCAGCGACATCTGGTGGCACTGGGACAGCTGGTGGCTGCCTCCTGGGGACACGCACACCTCCCTCCTGGGGATGCTCAGACAATAATAGGGCTGCCGGGACCGCCACCGCAGGGACACACGGACCCAGGGACACACGGACAGGGCTCCCAGGGGGACACGGCACCAGCACGGGGACAGCTGGACAACGGGAACCCCCAAACCTCCACCCGGAGAGCTCTGAGCCCCGAGGATCACCCCGCACACCCCAGCCCCTTTCTGCCCAACGGGGCCGGCTGGGCTGTGCCCCCAAACACCCCACTGCCCCACAGGGGTCCCCACCCCATCCCCACCTTGCAGCCGGAGGTCCACCACGTCGCTCTCGTCCTCCAGCCCGTCGATGACCTCGCAGCGGTACTTGCCGTCGTCCTGCAGGCGCACGTCGCTGACGACCAGCGAGGCCTCGTGCCGGCCGCCCTGGCGGAGGTGGGCACGGCCTCGGAAGTCCCCGAAGGCCATGTAGGTCTTGCCGATGGCCACCAGCACGTCCTGCTCCTTGGTGTAGTCGTCCCGCAGCTTGGACCACTTGATGCGGATCTTGCGCTTGCCCTCCTGGTGGGGCTCGAAGCGGTAGCGGCAGGGCAAGGTGGCATTGGCCCCGCTGAGGCTGTAAATGGGGTCTCGGGGGGTCTCCACCACCAGCTTTGCCCCGTTGAAGTAATCCACTGGAGACGGGGAGGGAAGATGTCACGGGCTGGGCCTCCCCTCTCCCCACAGCCACCTCTGAGCATCCCCGAGCACCCCCGGTGCTCCTCCAGCCCCGCGCACCCCTCAAGCTGTGGGTCCCGACCCCATCCTAGAGGCTTTGGGGGCAGCCCGGCCCCTGCCGTACCTTTCTCGTGCCCGTTGCCCTTGTCGTTCATGACGTGGTTGTAGTAGAAGCCGTTGTAGAAGGGGTGGTGGGAGCCGCTGGCCAGCTGCAGCAGGGTGGCCTCGAGGAGCAGCGGGAGCAGCAGCATGGCTGGGAGCGGGGCTGGACCCTGAGCAGAGAGGGAAAGGGCTGGGGCAGGACCCCAGGGCGTCCTCCAAACTGGGAGCACTGGGAACACTCCCCCGGGGCGTGCGGGGAGCACGGTGGCCGAGCTCAGCGTGCAGAGGCAGCGGGGCGTGCAGCAGGGCAGGGGAGGAGAGCTCGGGGCCGCCCGGCTCTGTGCGGGGCCGGGGCAGCGGGGGCAGCCCCCAGCCTGGCCGCAGACCCCCAGCTCCCCCCAAAAACCGGGTGCCACCCCCCAGCCCCGCCGCAGCAGAGGCTGTCCCCATACAACTTGCTCAGCGCACACCACGTCCCATAGGACGAGCCCGGCTGCCCCACGGCACCGCGGACCCACTTGTGGGGTCTGTGCCCCCAGCCCTGACCCCTCGGGCACCCAAGGGTGCCCAGCGCGGTGTCCCCCCCCCAGGACGGGCACATCGCTACCTGCCGGCCTGCAGCCCTTCCCCAGAGCCGGCAGGGGGGGCACGGCACCCGGCCAGCCTCCGCAGCCCCCCTGCAAAGCGGGCAGGGATGCGGCACCCGTGTCCCAGTCCGGATAAGGTTTAGGATTGCCCCAAACTGCGGGCAGGGGGTGCCGGCTGGCACCGCGGGGACCGGGCTGGGGACAGCGGGGACATCCAGCAGGCAGCCGGGGCTGGGACCCGCAGCCCCCTGCTCCCAGCGCGGGGTGCCCGACCCCGAGCTCTCCTCCTCGCCGGGTGCCACTGCTCTGTGGGTGCAGCAAGCACTTGGCCAACCCCAAAAGTCCAGCCCTGGGTGCTTGGTGACCTCAGGACGGAGGCAGCGGGCTGGGTGCAGGTGCTGGCAGCGAGGTGGGTGCGAGCTGGGTGCCGGGGCACTGCTCGAGGCACCGCGGCCCTGCGCACGCCGCCGTGTGCTGGCGGGGCGGCGGCACGGGCTCGAGGCACCGACAGCCTCGCACCTCGGGATGGGGACTCCAGCCCTCACCCCGCTGCGTCCCAAAGCTCCTCGCCACCCACAAGGCGATGGTGGCATGGAGACGTGGCGGAGAGCTGGTGTCCTCCACTGCGGCGATGCCCGGCACCCTCCGTGGTGATGCCCAGCGGTCCCGTAACGATGCCCAGTGATCCCATAACGATGCCCAGTGATCCCATAACGATGCCCAGTGATCCCACAGCGATGCCCAGCCCTCCCAGCCCTCCGTCCCCACTGGGTGCCGCACCCCAGGGTGCCAACCCACCCCGCGCCCGTCCCCGGGACCGAGCCCTACTCACGCCGGGCAGCAGCGGCAGGCAGCGGGCAGGCTGCGGGCGGTGCGGTGTGTTTGGGGCTCTTGCAAAGGCTGAGAGGAAGCAGCTCCAGGGCCTGCCTCTTAAAGGGAAACACACGCCTCTCCCAACCCCCTGCTCGCGGCCCGGAGCAGGGGTGGGTGCCCCGAGCCCCCCGCCCGCCCTCCAGCCCCAGCCGGAGCCGTGCGCCCTTCCCCGGGCTGTGCCCTCGCCACGCACCCGGCTGGTAACGGGACGGCATCGCCCCGGCTTGTCGGGGGGAGCCAAGGGGAACGGGGTGCCCCGTCGGGGATGCTGAGATGAGGGGGTGAGCCCCTCAAAGTCCTGCTCCAAGATGGGTGCGTGGAGAGGAGTTGTCCCGCTGGGGACAGGAGTTGTCCATGGGGACCGAGCATGGGCAGCGGCGGTGCCAAGCGAGCACGTTGTGGGAGCTCCACGAGCACCACGAGTACATTTTCAGAGCACCACGAGCACGTCATGCAAGCAACGAGCAGCTCTGGGGGTGTCTGTGCTCTGGGGTCAAGAGGAGGCACCAAGCCACGAGGCTCGACCCCATCAGGGCTCATCCTGGGGCCGGGTGGGCAAAGCGGAGCTGGGAGAGCGCGGCTCAGGGAGGGCTCTGCACCAAGGCACAGAAACGGGGCCAAAACTTTTGGGCAGCCCATCTGCTGGGCCATCTCCAGCCACGGCACAACCCCAGCTCCTTCCAGCTCCGGGGCTGCCATCCCTGGGAGCACAGCAGCAGCGTGTGGGCTGACCCGCTGCCCCGCCGGCCCGGCCCGGCGCTGCGCTTTGTTGTTTTACAGCGAGGAAATGAGGCTCAGGGGCCCGGGCCCTGCTCCTGCCGCCGCTCAGGACGGCGTCAAACCGGAAAGAAAACAAGGCGTGCGAAAATAAATGGGAAACCCCATCCTGGCGGCCCCGGGATCCGAGCCCGTCTGGCACCGGCGGCGCGCTGATAGGGAGCGGCGGCGGCCGGGACGCGGCGTTATCTGCCAGCAGCCCCGACCCCCTTGGGAAGCGTGGCTGGGACTGCCAGGGGACACGGGGTCTCACGGCTCAGCCTCTCTAATCACAAAGAAATAAGAGATTAAATCCAACCCCCCAAAACCGGGACGGGCTGCATTTGGGGGGCCCCACCGAGCAGCTCTAGCTGGACGCAGAAGCCATCACGGGTATTTTGGGGACACCGAGCCCCACGCTGGCTGTGATCATACACATCCTGCCCCCAGCACTGCCACGGGGCCCCAACCCACGGCACTGCCAGCTCGCTTTTGGCCAGGGACAGCCGTGGGTGCGTGACGCCCGGCGTGCCGCCCGCCCTGCCGGCCGGAGCGCGCTGCCCCGCAGCCCACAATGGGGGCGATTACATCTCCCGGCACGGCGGCTCCGGGCTGTGCCCCCCCCACAGCCCAGCCCATGTCTGATCTGATCTGATCGGGGACGGTCCCCTCCCCGCTGGGGCACGCTGCTCCTTGGCGCGGCCGCCCCATTGTTTGGGAGAGGAGGAGAAAGCTGCAGGGTGCCCAAAATGCCCCACAACGAGCCGTCCCTCTGCACGGCCCCAGGAGAATCGTTTGGTGAATCCCCTCTGCTCCTGCCCTCCTCTCACCCTATTTTCGGTGCGTAGGGGATGCTCCCAGCCCTGCTTTCTGCTGGGGCTTTGGGTTGAGCTCCCCGAGGGCGGCTCTGGGCTGTGGGGTGAGCAGCACTGCGTGGGGTCAGGGCAGAGCTGACCCTGCAGCATGTGGGACGGGCGCGTGCTTGGGGCTGGCCGAGCCCCACGGGTTGAACGGGAGCCATAAAAATGTCATCCCCAGCTCCCCCACCTCAAAGCCAGGGGCTGACAGCTTTGGGATTTCTCCCCGAAACGCCGCCTGCACGGGACCCATCTCAGCTCCTGCTGGCAGCCCCGGCAGGGACCTGGTGCTGAAGGCTACAAACGGGGAGGAAAACCCACAGCAGGACGGAGGAGGCTGCAATCGGCGCTGGGCTTTCCGGGCAGGGAGGAGAGGAGAGGAGAGCAGAGGATGCTCTCCCCTGCGGCTGCTTCCTGCCCACCAGGCAGCTGGCAGCACCGGCAGCGGGGTCAGCAGGCAGCGGGGTGCCGCGGCTGCAGCGTGCCGGCCTTCCTGCCTCCGGGAACAGCATCCGAGGGATGGGGACGAGCCGCAGGAGGCTTTGCGTGGTGAGCGGGGTGCCCCGGCCCTCCTCGCCCTCTTCAAAGGCAGCCCGGTGCTCTGCAGGAGGAAGGAAGCGGCGCAGGGATGGGAAGGGGCTCAGCATCCCCCGGCGGGGTGGGGGTGGCAGGGGACAGCGGTGACGGGGTGTGGGGGACGCGTCCCCTGCTCTGAGGGGTGGCTTTGGCTCGCTTCGTCCTCCCCGCACAGCCTCCCCCGGCTGTCTCGGCCCGCCTGGGAGCAGGCTGCCCTTATCTCTGCCACAGCTTCCCGGCGATAAGGGGGGCACGGCTGGATGGGAGCAGAGCTCAGCGTGTCCCCCCCCAGCTCTGGCTGTGTCACCGGTCTGTCACCGAGCAGCCAGGGCTGCGGTGAGCTCAGGAGCTGCGGGGACACGGGTGGCACCGGGGCAATTTGTGCCAGCCTCGGGGTCCCTTCCCAGTGGGGCAGAAACCCCTGGAAGGGAGCAAAGCTGCTCCACCCCAACACCCCGCTGCCTTCCCCGATGGGCCCAGGGTCCCCGTCCAGCAGCCTCCACCCCGCACTCCACGGGAGCTCTGCTGGCCGCAGCCCCGGCCAAAGCTCTCGCTCCACCTTGGGGGATTTGCTCCAGGAGCAGAGCCAGAGGAGGACGGGCAGGGTGTGGGGTGCTGAGAGCTGCTTCCCCTCCCCATGTCCCGTCCCATTACGCTGGGCCAGCTGCGAGCACCGGGAGGGGTGGGGGCCGTGGGAAGGATGCGCGCAGCCCGGGCACCCCGGGGCCCCTCCGCCTTCCCCGCAGCCATGTGGCAGAGCAGCGAGCACACGGCCTGAAGTTTCAGCTGGTTTTAATACTGTCAGTGACACCCCAGCAGGGCCACCCCCAGACCGGCCAGGTCCCCTCGGTGCTTTCCGAAGCCAGCCCGGCCCCGCAGCCGCTTCCCGGCCCAGCACACGGGGACGGCGTCGCCACCAGTGCTGCCCACAGGGACACGGCCCCAAAGTGCCCCCAGCCACGCTCCTGCCTGGCAGTGCCAGCCCTCGCCTCTCTCCTCCTGCCATTCCCGGCTGCTCCGGCATCGAGAGGCTCCCCGCCAGCAAACGAAGGGAAAAAACAGGTTACAAAAAGGGTCAGGGATGGGGCTGTCTGCCCGCTGCACTTGGGTTGTTCAGCCAGCGCCTGCTGCTGCTCCTCCTGGCACCCCGTGGCCACAGCCCAGCTCCTCGACCCACTGCGTGGCTCTGGGGGCGAGGGACCTGCAGCCCCCCCAGTAAGAGGGGACGGTGGCACTGCTGAAGGTTTGGAGGAGGCTGGAGCTGGCACCCTAGGACTGCGATCAAAGGGGAGAAAAAATTCCCAAGAACTTCCCCCGTTAGGAGGGCAGGGTGCCCCCACCACCCGCAGACCCCTGGGTTTGCTCCCTTGGGGAAAAACAGCCTCGCTGGGGGCCGGGGAGGGCTCTCGGCTGCCAAAAAGCCAGAGCCGGGGGCAGAGCTGCCGGCCAAGGAGACGCGGCACTTTGTGATAGGAGCAGCCTCTCCCCCCTCTCATCACTCCCCTCGCACTATGCGGCACTGACACCGCCGGCAAGGGGACTCGGGGCCTTGCAAAAGGGACAGGGGACCCAGCTGAGGGGTTGCAGCCCCTGCGTGCAGCTGTGCAGGGAGCAGGAGGGGCGGCGGGGGCTGGTTTGGGTCCCTCCAAAAACAGCCAAGCCCTGAGCTCTGGCGCGGCGCTGCTGCTGGCTGGAGCCTCGCTGCTGGAAGCAGAAGCAAAAAGGGGCAGAGAAGTTGGCTCCAGGGTTGGCGGGGGTCCTACAGCCAAGCCCTGGTCGCAGAAGGGGCCCTCGTTCCCAGCTCACGGGGCAAAAGAGCAGGGCCCATCCCCACATCCCACCCGTGACAGCCCCGTAAAGTGCAGTGCCGCAGCCCCAGCCCCATCCAGCCAGGGCAAAAAGGCAGCGCCTCCGAATTTGGGGGAAGGATGGGGGAGAGGGAGGCTTGAGGTTTGGAGCGGGAGGTGCGCGGGGGCGGGCAGGGCAGGGCAGCCCCCTCTGGTTGCTCTGCCCCGGCCCCTACTCGTCGCAGCCCAGCAGCTCGAGGCGCAGCGTGATGCGGTTGTGCCAGGCCACGGGCAGGACGCGCACGAAGCGGGCGTAGAAGGGCACGTCGAAGACGTTCTTCTTGTGCGAGTAGTTGTCGCTGTTGCCGTGGAAGATCTGGGAGGGGAAAAGGTGGAGGTGAGCACCCCGTTACCAGCCCGAATCTCCCCCCGTGCCACCCCGCCCCACCCCGAGGTGTCCCCGAGCCCCCGGAGCTCGCCGCCCCTCACCTTGGTGCTGTTGGTCTGGCTGTCCCGGTACAGGGTCCAGGAGGTGCCGTTGTCACTGTAGGCCACTTTGTAGGCTGCCACGTACTGGATGTGGCCGAAGTCGCGGGCGCCTTGCGTGATGATGCCCGTCACCTTCTTGGGGTCCCCGAGGTCGATCTGGCACAGAGAGGTTGGGTTGGGTTGGGTCGGGTCGGGCACCTCAGCGGGGTTGGCACAGCCCTGCCGGGGCAGCAGAGCTCCCACCCAGGGCATCCCACACATCCCGGGGGTCCAGAGCACAGAAAGCACCACTCAACCCCTTCCCCGGTGGCAGAGCAGCTCATAAAATGCTGTCGTGACATAGCTGAGCCCCCTCTGCACCGTTTGCTGAAAAGGTCGGGGTGGGAAGGATGGCAAAGCTCTCCAGGCAAAAAATAAAAAAATAAAATAAAGAAGCCCCAGTGGAGATGCATTTCCAGCAGAAGGAGATTCTGGCTGGGGAAACACGCAGCTCGCTGCGGTCTGACATTTGGGCTGAGTGAGATGGTTCCTGGCTGGCACAGCGTGGGGCAACGCAGCAAAGGAGCTGAAAGCCTCCTGAATTTAGCTCCTATTTTATGTTCCTTCAGGCCAGTACCAGCCACACGTACCTGTGTATTTATATATCCGAGTGTCAGTGTAAATCTGCACGTACACAAACGCCCAGCCGTCAGTGTGGCAGCCCAGAGCTGCGTGTCGCTGCGACCCCATCAGGAGGCATCCCCACCAGCTGCTTGATTTAGGGCCGAGGAGCAGCTGCTTTTAATCATTTCCCAAATAAAAGAAAAAGTGGGACAAATATCTAAACTGCTCTGTCCTATTATGTCACGGAATCATGTGAGAAGGATAAAAACAGCGGAGGAGAGGAAACCGAGAAGGAAATTTCAAAACTATTTGTTCCCATTCCAGGCTGGGAATGGAAACGCAGACCTGAGCTGTCCTGCACAACGGAAGGGAGGAGGAGCTGGGGCTGAAGAACCGGGGTCCGCAGGGGGGTCAGGGCCCTGGGGGGGTTGCTTTGGGCCCCCCCCAGCCCCGGGGCAGAGCCTGGGGCAGGCAGACCCACCTGCAGCCACTCGGCCTGCCCGTTGTGCAGCGCCGTCCAGGCGTTGGTCTTGCCCGTCTTGTCCAGGCGGGCGTAGTGGGGGTGCCAGGTGAAGGCGTCGATCCCCCACGTCTTGAAGACGCTGGAGGCTGTGATCTGCTGGTCAGAGATCTGGTGGGATTTCATGCCCAGAGGCTCCGAGCAACCTGCCGTGTTGAAATACACTGTAACACAACGGTTTATGCAGGCGGTGAGAGGGAAAGAGTCCAAAGCACCACCAGCATCCCCACCGCCGCCGGCAGAGCCCCGCGGGGCCAGCGGGCACATCATGGAGACATGGGGAGCAGAGCTGGGCACGGGATGGCACCGGGGACACGGGACAGCACCGGGGACACGGGATGGCACCGGGGAGGTGCAGGGCTTGCAGCTCGCCCACGCTCCTGGGCGCAGCCAGGACGGTGTTTTCAGTGCCGAGCCATTCCCTGCCTCACAGTGCCTCCTGCTGCAGGGATGTGTGGACAGCCCCGCAGCACAGCCCGGCACGAGGACGGCTCAGCGCTGAATTCACAGCTGGCACCGCACCCGGGTAGGGGCAGGATGAGGCCTCAGCCCCAGCCCAGCATGCTTGCCCCGCTCGGGGCTGTGCCAGGCACTGCCGAGGACGTGCAGCAGGGCAGGAATGCGGGGAGGAGAAGGGAGAGCCGAGGGCTCCGGCTAATCATCAGTCACGTTTCCCACAGGACTTTGATCTTCGGGAGCTTTTCAAGCTCTCCGGCAGGAAAAGCAGCCGGGTCAAGGATTGGATGGGAAACAATAAAAAAAAAAAAAAAAAAAAAACGGCCGTGAGCTGGGACAGCTTGGGAAGGTGTTAGCAGCGTGAGAACGCAGCTCTGCCCGGCTGAGCTGATGGGATTAACAGCCCGCGCTCCCTAAAAGCTCCCGTGGGGATTTCCAGGCATCACGAGACAGCAGGAGGAAAACAAGCGCTGGCTGGCCAAGTAGGGATGAGGACGGGTACGAGGGGGGACGCCCTGTCCTACGTCCCCTACAGCGACCACGGGGTCAGCCTGGCGAGGCGAGACGTCAGCAGTGGGTCCAAACTGACACCCCCCGGCCAGCCCTGTGGTCCCTGGGGAGGGGACAGCCTCAGCCCAGCACCCGGAGCCCACGCAGAGCCCCCTCCCCGTAGCACAGGGCAGGAATTTACCGTTCATCTCGCAGCCGATGAGCTCGAAGCGCAGCGTGCAGGCGCGGCGGCACACCACGGGGTAGATGCGGATGAACTGGGCCGTGATGGGAGGGTCCAGCATGTTGGTCTGCATGGTGCCATAGTCCACGTTCCCTTGGAAAACCTGGAAAAAAAGCAGGCAGAGGTGGGCACCCCAGCACCCCCCAAAAAGCCCTTGCCCGCCAGACGGACAGACCTCGGTGTCTGTCCCCGTGAACCAGGAGAACTCGAGCGATTCGATCGTGCCCCGAGGAGCGCAGGAGCTGGCAGCAGCCCCAGTGCTCTCAGCACCACCACGTGATGCCCCGTGCTTCGTGCGCACGGAGCTGCCCCCGCTCCCTGCAGCTGCGCTCCCCAAATCACCGCATCTGCTCCACAAGCAGAGGGGCGGCGTGCTGTCGGGTCACGCTTCCACGCTTTTTTTTTTTTTTTCCAGCATTGTGCAGATGAGATAAACTTTGCTTTGTTGAAAGCGAGGCAGATATTCCCAGCCTGTCCCCGGGTGCACAAAAAAAACCAGCCAGGAGGCATTTCCCCTAAAAAAGGGCTGCACTCAGTGCCTCCGGACCGAGATACGCGGTGGGCTCACGCTCAGCCCAGAGCCACGCAAGTTATTTGTGAGCACTTCCAGGCTGTGCCCACATCCTCTGGAGCACGTTAACTACAGAGATGTTATCTGAATGACCTGAATAAATCAGCCCTGCTTCTTCGGGCGTGCTCATTATGGTCAATTAAAGAGCTGGAGAGGACTCCCAAACTGCCCGGGGTCCCCAAACTGCCCAGGGTCCCCGATGTGGCTCTGACCCAGGTCGGAAGCACTCCCCCAAGCTCAGGACGGGGCACACAGCCCCACCGTTCAGCCCACCTTGTCCGTGTCCTGCTTCTCGTCCTTGCAGAAGGTGAACTCCCTGCCGTCCAGGCTGTAGGCCACTTTGTAGGCACGGATGTACTCCGACTTGCCCACGCGGCGAGCGCCCTGCGTGACGATGCCGCTCAGCCTCATCTTCCTCAGCAGGTTGGCCTGGGGGCAGCGAGAGGGTGAATACAGCGGGGTGTGAGAGTTCTCCAGCCACGGCACCACCCAGAAACACCTGGGCACCATAGTTTCCTTGGTGCTAAAGCCCTGCATCCCCTGGCCCAGGTGTGGGCAGAGGAGGGGACGTCACCACTCCGGGTGCCCACGCGGTGTCCCGGGTGGCACCGTGCTCAACCCCAGCAGCAGCAGCTGACGGGGCTGCTCGCTGCTCCCCCCACGGGTACCTGGATCCAGGGGCTCTTGTCGTAATTGCTGGAGGTCCAGGCGTTGACGATGCCGTGGTTGTTGAGGCGGGCGAGCTCCGGCCCCCAGCGCTGGAGGCCGAGGAAGCCGTAGTGGACGGAGGAGGCCGAGAGCTGCGCGTCAGAGATGGCTCCTCCTTCCATGCCCAGGGGAACGGCGCAGCCTGGGGGCACGGACAGGGGCCATACGTGACCAGGCAGCAGAATCAGGGGCTCGTCTGCCTCCTGTCTGGGGACAAGGGGTGCCGGGAACTTACGGACGTGGCAGGACCTCCCGAAGAAGGGAGAAGGGCACTTGCAGGTGTAGTCGCCGTCCAGGTCCAGGCAGGTGCCTCCGTTTTTGCAGGGCTGGGAGGAGCACTCGTTCTTGTCTAGGACAGAGAAGAGGCTCAGGAGGTGACCCCAAAACCAGCCCCAGGAAGAAAGGGGAGAGGTGTCTGCAGAGCGAGGCTCCCGCAGACCTGCTGGCACAGGCTGGAGCTCTCCTCCAAGCCGTGTCCCTACTGAGCTTTGGGGCAGCCCCCGTCACATCGCCGGGGCCACCACGTCCCCCTGGGAGCAGGTCCAGGGGTGCCTGAGCTGCCACCTCCAGCCCCCCCGGCCCCCAGCCTGCTGTACTCACTGTTCTGGCAGTGCACCCCGTCGTACCCCGCGGGGCACTTGCAGATGTAGTCGGTGAAGACGTCCCCTCGGTTTGGGACCAACTGGCACTCGCCGTTGTTGTGGCAAGGGTTAGGGTGGCAGGGGCCTGGGGAAGGGGAAAGGAGGTAGAAAGGGATGTTATATGGGCACAGGGGGGGAAATAAGAGCATCCTCTGTGTTTTCCCAGCCAGAGGATGCAACAGGGCTGGAGGCACAGGGCCACGAGGAGGGCACGGTGCCAGGCTCCTGCGGGTGCCTGGTCCCCTGCACCTCACAGAGCCCCTGCGACGGGGACTCGGGTCCCTCCCTGAGCCCCACCTCTCTCTGTCTCGTTGCAGTCGATCCCCACGAAGCCTTCAGGGCAGATGCAGAAGAAGGGGGCCTCGTTGATGCCGGTCAGGCAGGTGCCCCCGTTCTGACAGTGGTTGACGTTGCAGAAGTCACCTGCCAGCAAAGCCACGTGTCACCGCGAGCCATCAGCAACAAAGCGCACGGAAAAAAAGTGGTTGGACAGAGCCCGAAGGTCAGCCCGGCGCCCAGGGAATGGGGCTGGTCACCCTGCTGGGTTTTGCTAACCAAAGTTAAGTATTTACAAACAAAAAAAATGATCGTAGGGGGAGCCACGTGCCTGAGCTCACAGCCACTGGAGACAGGAGAGGAGGAAGCGCAGGGTGCCGCACGGCCTCGGGGAAATTCCTCCCACCCCCGATTTACCCTGCCCAAACAACTGCGGGGTGGCAACGCTCTCCATAAACCTCGACGGGATTCCCACGGACCTGCCTGAAAACCTTGAGAGCCCCAAGCCAAGCACAGGCACTTTTTCAAGTGTGGCACGTTGCTCGGTGCCACGCTCGAGCCAGAGCAAAGCTGGAACCCAGGTGGAGACCCAGCAGTAACCCCCCACTACCTGCGTGCCCCAGAGAAGGTGGAAGGTAACGAGCTGTGGGCTTGCTGCCTGGACCCACACGGAGCAGCAAGGCTCTCATTAGCCTAAGCTACTACTCAGAGAGCTCCTACTCATTAGCCTTTTAATAGCAGGGCTGCTCCGGGGTAATCCTATTCTTCCCCATGCTCAGCGACTGCAGGGGAGGCAGCAGCAGCAGCAGGCAGGCCAGGCAAGGCCCGGCATCCCACGAGGGTTTCCAAAAGGATGCTGGAGCTCCCTTAGCCTCCCTCGGGAGGCAGAAAACCTTGGGCACCGGTTCAAGGCGCTGCCCAGCCAGCTCTGCATGACCTCATGCTCCATCAATGCGCTGCCATGAGCTACGGCGCGGGAGGAGAGGGCTCCTGCACGGGCTGCTCCCCGGGGATGCCTTCGCCCCGCACTCCTCCGCAGGACCTGGGCACATCCAGCAGCCTCGTCCCAAGGATCCCCTGCGCACAGAGCTGCCTGTGTTGAGCAGCAGGAGCTGCTGCCTCCCACAGCACAGCCTGCCAGCGGACGTGTGCGCCCCGGCACCCTCGTGCACGCTGCTCCGCCGGGGGAGTTTCTGGGGTGGGACACTGCAGGAGAAAGAGCAAGCGGAGTAAAATTCTCTGCATATCTTCCCAGGGCTGGGATGGGATGGGAGGGGTCCCGGTGCTGGATGTATACTTGATTTATTCCGAGGGAGCAGATTCTCTTTTATCCCCTCCCAGGAATAAATCCTCAGGTGGCGGGTGTCGCCGGCCAGCCCCTGGCCCAGCAGCAAGGCACGCCACGCCGCTCCCATTTTCCAGTGCTGCAAAAAGTTTTGGATGCTCCTACTTTTTGGGGACGTTTCAGGGCCAGTGGAGGAGCGGGTCAGCATCTCCATCCTCCCCACACACAGATCTCTCGGGTCAAGGCCGGAGCTGTCCCGGGTTGGACAGCCAGGAACCAAGGCAACGAAGCTCAGGCACCGCTTTTGGAAATGTTTGCTTATGTGAGCCCACAGGCTGGCCGGAAGGCAAAAATAACATCCTCCGAAAACCGGCGGGGCTGGGGGGGGTCAGGTCAGGGCTGCCTGGGGAGGGCCGAGCGGGCGCCCTCCTGCGCATGGGCTTCACTCCCCTGCTCCCTGCTCACCCCCGTCCCTTTGGGGTCACCTTTTGGGGCCAACCTTTGGGGTCACCCTTTTGGGATCACCATTTCGGAGTCACCCTTTTAGGCTCACCCACCCCACGGTAACCCTTAGGGGTCACCCTTTTGGGGTCACCCACCCCACGGTGACCCAGAAGGAGCTGCCTCTCCCCACGCCTCCCGGTGCCTTGCCGTGCCGTGCCGGCCGCTCCCAGGGAAGCTGTTTACCCGCTTATCTCAGCCCCAAAGCACGGCACGGCCCAGCTCGGCTCGGCTTGGCAGCCAGGAGCGAGCCGCGGCCCCGAGCTCGTCCCACCCGGCCCCTGCGCTCCCGCGGGGGCTGCGCGCACCCCCGGCACCCCCGGCACTCACCGGCCACCACCAGCAGCAGCGAGAGCCCCAGCCCCAGCAGGAGCAGCGCTCGCCACCGCCTTGCTGGCTCCATGCTGCGTGCCGAGCCGTGCCGAGCTGCTCCGCTCCTGCTCCGCTCCGCCGCGGGGCTCGGGGCGGGGAGTGGCTCGGGGTGGCCCCGCACGGCTCGGCACGGCTCGGCTCGGCCTCACGTGCTCCGCCGCCCGCCCCCGGGGTGGGACCGGCCCGGCACGGCACGGCCCCTCCGAGCCCTGCCGCCGCTGCCCACGGGGCCGGCTTCAAAGCTGGAGGTGGTTAATTAGTAAGCAGGAAGCGAGGCGCTAATGAGCGCGCTCGGGGTGTGCGCGCCGGGGGTGTGGGGGCGCGCATAGGGGGCGTGGGGGGCACACTCGGCACAGGGTGCACGCTCAGAGTGCATGGGGTGCACGCTCAGGGTGCACGCTCAGTGCGTGGAGAGCACACTCAGGGTGCATGAAGTGCACACTCAGTGCACGGGGAGCACACTCAGGGTGCGTAGATGCACACTCAGGAGTGCACAGGGTGCACACTCTGCATGGGGTGCACGCTCAGGGTGCATGGGGAGCACACTCAGTGCATGGGGAGCACGCTCAGCACAGTGTGCACACTCAGGCTGCATGAAGAGCACACTCAGAGTGCACGGGGAGCACTCAGCACACGGGCTGCCCGCTCAGGCTACATTTTCTCTCCCTGGGTGGGCTTCTCCCTGGGTGCGCTCCCCCAGGGCACGTTGGAGCTCCGGGCGCACCCCACAGCACCACGCACAATCAGCCCGAGGAGCCCAGTTTCCTCTGGAGCAGCCTGCAGCCAGGCCGGGGACAGCCCCAGAGCACAGCACCACACGTCTGTTGGCTCAGCCACGAACAAGACCCTCTTTGAGCGTTGTCCAGCCTGCACCCCAGGGGAGGCCGTGCTGGAGAAGCCCAGCCGTGCTCTCCGGAGCTGGTGCCACGTGGGGAGCTCTGCCCTGGAAGGCAGGAACTGTGGGGCTCAAGCACGCTCAGGCTGAATTCACATTCAGCAGCAAACACTTCTGAAGAGGGTACAGGAAACCACACAGTAAAAATATGCAGGATCATTTGCCTCCGCACTGGAAATCTACTCCTACCCCCCCTAACCATGAAGTTGACCTTATCTCCTCTTGCAAAACCCTCTGTTTTAGTATTAACTAATCTGCTGCAGATAGTCCTGCTGCTGCCCACCGTTACATGTTGACTCTTCCCGAGTCTTGCTCCATTTCTGGCTCTGGCAACACGGCAAGCTCAGCCGGCAGCGAGCTCAGCAGCCCGGACACGTGCCGTGCCCTTTGATCAGCCGTTCCACCTCGTTTTCCATCCCTGCTCCATCCCCATCCCTTGGACACAGCGGTGCCCGTGCCTCCTGTGAGGTGCAGCCAAGCGCTGCCCCACGCACAGGGAGCTTGCCCACCCTCCTAAATAAACCCCTTGAACGTCTCCCCGGAGCACCGGGGCGTGAGGAAGGCAGGCAGCACGCACGTCTCTCACGGCCAAGCTCGGCGGTGGAATTTCCATCAGTTATTGATGGAAACGCCAGCGAGCGCTTCACCGTGACGAAAGGAAAAACAGCAGCTGGAAAGGAGAGAGTGGACAAGACACGGGGCTTGCTTTCGAATAACCCTTCAGCCTCAGGGTAATTACTGCTATTGTGTTCAGCGGAAAACAAGGTCGGGAGGGGAGCACGGGGCAAGGTTCCCAGGCCCGGACGCAGGCAACTGGGCCAAGGGGGTTTGTTTTGCCTTCTGAGGGGTGACCGTCTGGATGTGTCCCAGAAGGAGCTCCAGAAAAACCAGCAGCCTGTCTAAAAATGGAAAGCGGAATGTTTTCCTCCTGGCCCCTGGGGCATAAACGCCGCTGTCCCTACTGACACGCATGGGAAAGGATATTAAAAACAGAGACGGGGGAGGCAGCCGGAGCTCTGCTCTCCGCGGGACCCCTCTGTCCCGGCAGCACCAGGGGCTCCTTGAAGGGGATGGAGGGATCCCAGAGAGGGCAGGGGGCACCTGGGGCTGGAAAGGTGCCGTGCTGGAAGATCCTGGCTATCGAAGGAGAGAGAAGCAACCTGTGAAGCCCAGGGAAGCTGCGGGGAGCGGAGAGAGCCCCCCATGCGCTCACCACGCCCCAGCTGCGCACAGCCGCCAAGTTTTCGCAAGGGATGGCTCTACTTGAAAGAGTTTGGTAGGTCGAAGGTCAGGCGTAATTTCACTGCCTTCTGCAGGGACTATTTAGGCCTTGTTATAGCAGGATTTACCACTGGGCTTGGTTTCTTCTGCGTGGAGACCTTCCAAGCCGAGCAGCGCTGTAACTCTTTCTGAGCCGTGCAGATAGCCAGTGCCCTGCGCCCCAGCGGCTGCGTGCTCCTGTGGTGCAATCCTCTTTATTTCCAAACTCAGCCAAAGTTGTTTCCCCTTGACAATCCCCGGCCTTCCCCTTGCTCAAGCTCCCAGCCAGCTCCCGGGCCATAAACCCCTCGGGTTTCGGCTGAGGGCTGATACATTTGCAGGGGTCACGCTGTTATCGCTGGGGTTTCGCACTCCTCCTCACCACCCCGTGCACAGGCAATCCCCTCTGACCCACGGGACCTTTCCCCCCCATCAGAGACCCTCCCCGTGTGGATCTTCGCGTGGGCGGACACCCTATTGTTTCAGCAATCCCTCCATAAAGCAGTTGAATGGTTTAGGTTTATCTGGGGAGCAGGGCAGCGTTACACCCAGGAGGGATTCCTGATGTGGTTTTCCTCCCTCGCCCCAGCACCGAGCTCAGCCCTTTCCTAGAGCAGCTCCCTGCAAAGTTGTGGCTCAGGCCACAGCACGGGTCCTGGGAAGCTTTCCGGCCCCGGGGGATGAAGCCTCTGCCCCTCCGAACAGCAGGGACAAGCAATCTGCAGCGCCGTCTCAGGGGATTAAGCCCCAGCCCTAATCCTAATCCTGCTAACCAGGATAACCCGGCGCTCGCTGCCAGCACCTCGAGCCTCCCGCAGCCCCGTCTGCCCCGACGTCGTCAGCGCCCGCCTGGGTGCCAGCTCATGGTTTCCGATGGCTGCCGAGGACATCCACAGCCAGGCCAATCCCAACTTCTGGCTCGCCTCCTCTGTTTATTTTCTAGAAGAAGAAAAGCTTTCCAAATCCTCTGCCCTTTCCACGAAAAGGTCAGCGGTTTCTGTAAAGCGGGCTTTACAAGGATGCTAACGCTTAGGTACTGGGAATTTCAGGGCTCTCTGAAGAAACCTAGACACTGAACGTCCTCGGGGCATGGAGAGCTCTTCACGAGTTCCCTTCGGGGTATGAAAAGCCTCGTGAGTTAAAAGGAAGGAGGCAAAGGGCAGCACCCCCCTCAGTTCTGCTCAGCTCCCACCGCTGATCGTGTCAGGGCTCAGATGAGATCCCCGCCAGTTTAACTCTGCTCTAACCTCCATAAACAAGATTAGACCCAGATTAGAGCTGGCGTGTCTGTGTAAGGTGCTTAAAATAAGCACCTTTATATAACCCCTTCTCCGAATTCGAGTGCTTTGCAGTCCTCCAGGATTTAGGCACACTGCGTCCGACAGCAAAGGTGGGCCTTCATCTATGCATGAGAAACTGATGGCTGGAGGAGCTGGGGGCGAGGACAGGCTCAATTATTTCCCCCATCCCAGAGGCACACCCCAGCCCTGCGTGCCTGCTCCGTGCCCGAGGGGCAGAGGCACCGAGGCCGTGCTGAACTGATGGAGCTGTGCCGCAACGCGCGATCGAAACCGCGCATCGACCGGCGGCGTGGGTGACCCCGATGCTGGGGGCACGCAGGCCGAGCTGTTTGCTCTTCCCCTGGAGCCCCCACCAAGCCCTGACACGAAACGCTAAATCGCCTGCCCGATAAGATTATCGTCCCCGTGATAACCGGGGTTTTTGTGGCACGGCACAGCCCCGCCTGCCCCCTTGGTGCTCCAAGCCGGCGGCTGGGTGCACGCGCTCCCAGCGCACGCCTCCTCAGGGCCTTCCTCCCTTTCCTAGCAGCTTCCAGCCTGGCCCAGCTGCTAATGCCATATGAATATGTACCGGCCGTAATGAGGCCTAATGAGCCCTAACGAGCTTTGAACCCGTCCTACCGGCTGGTTGAGCTGGGCGCTGCTCATCAGGGCACGCTCCCCGCTCCCAGCCGTGAGCGGGCCTGGGCCTGGTTCCTTCCTGCAGCTGCCTTTGATCTCCTATCTCGGAGCATAATTAGGAGGTGGGGGCTCTGCCTCGCCCCCTGCTCTGCCTCCCACTCGCTCTGATCCCCCCCCAGAGCCGGGCAGGGTGAGATTTGCCACGGCTCCGGGCTTTTTCCATGGCTGTGGCAGCAGGAGAGCGCGGATCCCTGCCTCACACCCCAAACACGGGGCCTGCAGCCCAAATTGGCCCTCAGAGGCCACCCCGAGCCACCCGTGTCCCCGTGCCAGGGCAGGATGGTGGCTCCCGGAGGAGCTCTGTGCCAGTGGGGAGCTCCTGAGGCCTGGCTTTGTGGGCTGCAGCCTCCAGGGCCAGAGCAGAAAGCGCCGCGGGTGCCTGGCACCGAGGTCTGCGCCCAGCAGAGCCGGCTTGGCTGCTCCATTCCTCCTCTCCCGCAGCTCCTCCTCTTTTCAGAAGGAAACGAAAACACACTCTGGGCCAGAAGTGGCTTTCCTGGAGGACACACGTGTGAGCGCCGACACAGGCTGCTGCTTGGTCCCGGTGTCCAAACCCCTTGTGGAGGATGCCCACAGCCAGCCCCGGGGTCAGCACGCACCCGAGGCACAGCCCAGCAGGCACCTCCATACAGTTTTGGGTAGCAAACACACGTTTTTTTAGCACTGACAGCCTCCTTAGCAGGATGGAGAGTATCCTGAGAGGCAGGGGTGTACACCCACCCCCTGGCTGCTTCTAAAAGCCCCTCCGGAGCACATTTCCTGGAGCTCAGCTTCATCCCAGAGCCTCGTAAAGCCTCCCAGGCAGCGAGGCGTTTCCCCCTTCCTGCCCAGAGCTTTGCACTGATGTGTTTTTAAGACACCCGGCCTGTTAGTCATGCCCCACGCACCCTCTGCAACCATCCCTCCTTCTCCCTGGGAACTGCCACCGCACCACTGACTTCGGCCAGCCTCCAACGGGGCATTTACCGGGGCTCGGGGAGCGCTGACACCCGTGGAGGTGGCAGCTGTGACACCGGGCAGTGCTCCAGCACCAAAACGGCTGCTCCACGCGTGTCCCATGCCACTGCCTCGGCCCCTGCAGGCAGCAGGGCTGTCTTGCCCGGTCTTGTAGCTGCCTGCCAGCCCCTGCACAAACACGGCCCCGGCGAAGCAGCCGCCCTCGCCTCTCACCCGCCCTGCGCTTTGCTGGGCTCCAAGATCAGCCCCGATTGCTTTGGGAGGTTGGTTTTCTCCCAGAGAAATCTCCCATCTCACCTCCTGTTTTCTTTCTTCTACTTCTATTCTTTTTCTTTTTCTTTTTTCTCTTTTTTTCCATTCTCAGCTCCATCTTCTAATTTGTTCCCCGTTTTCTCACTCCTTCCCCCCACTCCTGTCTCAACCCCCTCCTTTCTTTTCCACACACCCTTTTTAACGCTTTTTCTCTTCTCCAACGTCCTCTTCTGCTTTCCCGTCTCCCAGCCTAACCCTCCTGTGCTGCTCCCTCTGCACGACAGCACAAACAGACCAGCAGTCGGCACCCCCCGAAATGCAACCAGCAGCTGCCCGCAGGCCACATCCCTGGCGCACAGCACAGCAAAAATTCCCCTTGCTGCATCCCACGGCCCTGAACCCACAAAGCCACACAGCATCATCTCCTGGGGGATAACCAAGAAGCCGGATGGGGCCGGTGTTTTAGGCTGGAAAAGCCTTCGGGGTTGTTGGTAACTGCGGCCAGCGCCTTGCTCTCCACCTCACCTCGCAGATTTGTACCTGCCCCAGGAAGGATGCTGAGCGGGGAGGGAGGAGGCCACCCATTCCCTGCAGCACAGCACCCTCTAGCCTCCGCTGGGGCCGCAGCTCGTTGCTGGTCCCAGGGAGCACCTCCAGCACCAGCGCTCAGCCAGGCGGCCTCCTGTGTGTCCCCACACATCCAGCCCTGGCGGCCCGAGCAGCGGTGACGCAGAGGATTTCAGGGGAATTTGGTGGAAGATTTGGCTCCCCGCTGCCTCCAAACCCCCAACCCCTTCCTCCTTTGCTCCCCACCACTCCCACCTCCCCCCCATGCCCCCTTCCTTTCTACACCTCCATGAAACAAAGCTCCTGCTCTTTGCACCCCAACACCACCCCCCTTTCCCCCAAAACACAACTGCAGCCTTGCTCTTTGTCCCCACCCTCCTCCGAACGCAGGCTGTGCTCCCCACCTCCCAGCCCAGCCCAGCCCCAGCCCCACTATTTTGGCACGAGGCCGTGCTTCCACCTCCGCTCGCTTTATTTATTTATTTATCTATTTATTTATTTATCTATTTATTTATTTATTTGTGTATTTGTGTATTTATTTCCATAAATACTGCTCGCTAGGAAGAGGCTCTCGCCCACCCCCCGAGCAGTACAGAAGTGCAGGTTTTTTGTCAGGGACCAACAATCCCACCGCTCGGTTCACGGAGCAGTTTGCAGGGCTGCAAACTCATTCAGCACTACTTCTATCGCAGCTTCTGCAGGGAAAATATTTCACAAGCAGGCACTGAAAAAAAAAAAAAAAAGAAAAGCAAAAAAAAAAAAAAAAAAGAAAAGCGTGGCTTTAGCAGTCTCCCTGGCTGGCTTCCTGAGGCTGGATAATCATAGCCCTTCCAAACTCC
Organism: Netta rufina; assembly: GCF_964035555.1. NCBI lineage: Eukaryota > Metazoa > Chordata > Aves > Anseriformes > Anatidae > Netta > Netta rufina. The sequence continues at coordinate 14,734,458 of NC_140134.1, read as the reverse complement.
AGCCTCAGGAACACGGCATGATGGCAAATGTCAGACAGACCACTTGGAGTTCAGCAGCAGACAAACAGCTTCCTTTCTTCGCTGTGACATCTTGGGAATGCTCCAGGAGCAGCTCACACATCTCCCTGGCTGTGCTGTGTTCTTTTCTTCCCTCCTGCTCTCCTCCGGCAGCTCCCTTCCCAGCTCGATCTGCCTGCCCGCTACCTGCTGCTCAAGCGCTGCCTCCCCTGCGCACCAACACTCCTCTTCGTGCCTGCAGCTTTGCCTCAATTTGCCAAAATTTGTGCCAAAGGGGCAGAAACGGCTCCCAGCAAACAAAAAGCGGGATCGCAGCTGGCTCCTTTTGGCAGCTTTTGGCACATTGGTGGGGATTTCACCTCGCCAGGCTCCCTGGACAATTTGGAAGCGTTGTGGCACGGATTCAGCTGAGGGAGATACTGAAGGAGCCTTCCCCTGCAGGGCTGGGGCTGCCTGGAGAAGCAGGCAATATCTGAGTGCCACGGAGCACCCAGAAGCAGGAGGCAGACCCCATACTCCCCCAGCACCCAGGAACTTGGTTCCCAAAGCCTCTTCCCCCAGCCAGCAGCTGTGGGGTAAAAGCAGTGAGCTGGCTGTCAGGAATTTGTGGACAGAACCGGCTGAGCACAGCCTGGTAAAACACTCAGCTCAGCGGCATTTCTCTTGGCCTAAAGAATTTGGGAACGCAGCAGCCTATCTGCTCTGAAATGGTCAGTCCCTGTGATAGCAGGCAGAGCCCTCTTGGTTTGGCAGAAAACCAGAAAAAAAAGAGTCGGAAAGTCGCCTTCAGCCACAGGAAGGGACCAGGCACCTCTGCTCTACAGGGGACGAAAGGGTGGACAGCAGGAGCCCGGTAAGGCAGAGGTTAGTCACCAAGTTCTATAATTAGGAAATAAATAGCGTGCTAAATAAACCCAGAGCAGAAGCTTTTGAGGAGGGCGACAGAGCTGGAAGTTGGCAATGAGCAACCGAATGAGAATGTGATGGAAAAATACTGAGCAGGTGGGCCACGTGCCACCTCCACGGCTGGCTTGCATGATGCAGCCCTTCTCCCATCGCTGGCATTTGTCTCTTTACGTTGTCAGCTCCTCAGGACAGAAGGCCAGTCTATTTAGAGATCAGCAAAGTGCCCATTACGCTTTTAGACACCATTTTCAGAAAACACATAAGAGTCCAAAGAGCACTGTGCATCCAGCTCCGACAGGCTCTCAAGCAGCTGAGTGCTGCAGCCGCCGAGCCAGTACCTCGCAGGCGCTGCAGGGAAGGCAGAGAGGAAAAATCATTGCCTTTATTTCCATCTGTAAAGCTTTTCTGTGCTCACATGTCCCTGACAGGCACTTTGCTTACTTTCAGCTGGCAATCAAACCCTGTCATAAGAGATGTTTTCTCTTTTGCTCCTGCTGCACTGGCTGGGATCAGCACCCCGATGTTTCCTCCAGCAGAAAGGTTTCCTAAGAGGTGCAAAGTCCCTGGGTGTCCTTCAGCGTGCCGGTGCACGGTGAGTTTGCTGACCAGGAGAAAAGCTGGGCCAACGGAAATGAAGCAGAAAAAGAGCCGGTTCCTTACGGCAGCAGCAGCCAAAAGAGAGAGGGATGCGAAGAATAAAACGTCACTGTCACCAAGGCGTTGCACTGTCACCAAGGTGTTGCACGGCACGGCTCAGCCTGGCCTTGCACTGTGCCAAGTTCTCTCTGCCTGCTGCCTTCCCAATTGCTGGGTTTTTAGAGGTAAAATTATGGTCAGTTTTTCCTCAGCCTTGCTGTACAGAGCTAAGCACCTGCCCAATGCACTAGGCAAAGCTCTGCTCTTCCCATGTCTACGGTTCCCAGCACATACATCTGGCTTTCTTTGCAGTACCCACACAAATCAGAGGAATCCTCCTGTCTCTGAAGCATTAGGATGCTGCTGGACACCCTCATCCCATTCCAGGGCAGGAACATCACACAAGCACCTGCTGGGCTGGAGCTGCCAAATGTCTCCCTACAAGGCAGGCAGGCTGGAAACGGAGCTCAGCTCTTCCCAGAACCCTGCCTTTACGGGATGGGATAGTTCAGGCTCCTGCTCGGACGGCGTTTCCCCAGCGTGAGCTGTGCATTGCGAGCGACACAGGCTCCTGGCTGCGGGCCACATCCTGCACACGCTGCTCCCACAGCAGCCAGCAGCACCGTGGCAAGCATCGTGGGAGCAGCCCTGTACAAAAGGCCGCCCTATGTTTTACTTCTCCTTCTCAGCAAGCGGGCAGATAAGAGTTTCCTTTGCTGCGCTTTGTGGCGGTGTGCTGAAGAAAGCTCCCTGCTAATAGCCAGGCCAGAGAAATCCCCAACAGCCTCAAGGTATGACGGTAAAAGCCTTGCCTGGGGGCTCAGCACCACTTCACCGCCTATTTCCCTGCAGATTGCCTGGTGAGCAGACAAGGTATAACTAGAATTAATCGGACTGCAATTGCGTGTAATCAAACCCAAACATTCTTCAAATACTTGGTTAAGAGGCTGATACAGGAAGTTTATCTAATAAGCCTATCTTGCAGCTTGATCACAGGCATAGCTTGGCAGACCTCAGCCCAGCCAGGTTCATGCCGTGTTTAATTACCACCACGCACCCTGGGCATTTTTACGAGGTTCGTTAAAAGCTGAAGATAAGGAGCTCGGCTCCTGCTTGACCTCAAGGTGCGGGATCGCTCCTATAGCAGGGAGAAGAGGCCCTGAGGCACTGCTGCTGTTCCTCTCCCACCTTTTTTCGGCTCAGCAGCCCCCGTGCTGCCCTTCCCCGCGCTCCCTCCTTCGCGGTGACTCAGTGCACGGCAGTTACTCATCCCTCCAGATACACAGCTCTCTGGAAAATGTGACTTGCGCCCTGAAAGCTTTCTCGACGTAGGAAGCTCCAACTGCCGGTAAACAGAGGGAGACAAGAGGACTGAAATCAGGGAAAGGATTTTTCCACCCGGTTACATAAAGTGACCAAACACACAGCGAGGAACAGCTGATGCTACTAGGACTGCAACGCGCTGCCCTTTTGGGACACGCTGAGAGGAGCAAGTTGATAAACAGCGCATTGCAGACATTTTTTTCGTTATTATTTGTTTTCCTTTTGTGCCTGACCCCGCAGGCTGGTTTTGGATGGGAGGATTTTGCTGTCGCCCGTCCTGTGGGAGGCAGCCAGACGGCTCCCCCGTGTCTCTGAGGGACCAGGAGCCCTCCTCGCCCCTCAGGGACACCTTGGGCACCCTGAGGTGAGCCCCTGGCCATGCACTGGCCTGGGGAAGCCGCAGCCACCAGGTTGGAAGCCCAACACGGAGCACATCACTGCACAGCCACCTCAACGGAGGTGTGGGGAGCTGGGGCTGGGCTCTCCTCACAGATAACTCATGGGAGGGCTGAGGGAATGGCCTCGAGTTACACCAGGGGAGGTTGAGGCTGGAAATGAGGAGACATTTCTGTCAGAAAGAGCGGCCAGGCACTGGGACGGGTTGTGCAGGGAGGTGGTGGCACCGTCCCTGGGGGTGTTGAAGGAGAGGTTGGACGTGGTGCTTGGGGACACGGCTTGGTGGTGACACTGGTGGTGGTGGGCAGTTGGCCCAGGTGCCCTTGGAGGTCTCCACTGCCTCCAGCCCCAGCCCGGCCCCACTCTGTCATGGCGGCGGCTCCCCACAGTCCCCCACATCCCCATCCCTCCCGCGGCCGCCCATCACGGCTTGACTGACGGCTCTCCCCACCAATGAACCCGCAGGTCTCCGCCCCTCCTCTCCTCACCCGCCCAATGGCAACCGAGCGGCTGCAGCTCCCGCCCCCTCCCCTCCGCCTCCACCAATGGGCGCGCGAGAAGCGGGGCGGCGCCGCCAATGGGAGGACGAGGGCGGTTGCAAAGGGGCCACGGGCAGCGCGGCGGCCGCAGACGGGCGGGAGCGGTGGCGGCGGCTGGGCAGGGGCCTGCAGGTGAGGGGGCGGCGGCAGGGCCGCAGCGGGGGCCGGGCTCCGTGAGGGGACCTGAGGGGGCTCCTCCGGCCCCGCGCCTCGCGGTTTCGGTCCCGGGAGGGGTTTAAGGGCCCGCCGGGCCTGGGGGGGAGGCTTGGTGGCGCTGCGGGGTGTAATAAGCGGAGACTTGCTCCTGCTGGTGCTCCTGGGGGCTGCCCTGATGTTTTTAAGGGGTGTGTGAGCGGTGGGTTCCCCTGCAGCTGCCCCCGGGGGGATCCCGTCCCTCAGGTGGGCCTCCGAAGCCATCCATCACCTCCCTCTTGCTCTTCCTTCACGCTTGTCCCAGCTCTGGTAAGTTCCAAAGGTCCCCGCCTGCCCCTGGCAGGTTGGTGGTGGCTTCCACATCATCGCTGCCTCCTCGTGTCGTAAACGCTCGTGGGCTGTTGGTCAGCTGGCTGGCACGGTGGGGGCACGGTGGTTTACGTGCCCCGTTTATCAGTGGTTATCGCCTTGAGCCATGTCCGTGGTGCTGCTGGGGTTGGCATGTTCCGGTCCACTGATATCGCCTTCCTAGAAGGCAGCGTTGGGCTGTTGGCGTTCCTAATATCTCGGTTCCACACCTTCTTCCATTAACGCTCATTTCCTGTGCTGGAGTGGGGATTTTTGTGACTGGCATCATCTTTATTCCGTCGGTCTCCACTTCAGCTCCTTCCCCAGATGCTCGTTTAGGTCTTGTGTCACCAGAGCAGCTTGAATAAGTTGTTGCCTCCTCTTGGGTCAGTGGGCACACGGCCTTCCTTAGAGCAAGGACAAGAAGGATATTAAAGAACTGAGAGGTAATATTTGGGTTCTCATGTCTTACTCTTAAAAACAGTCATTTCTCAGCTCTTGCATTGGCAGGTCCCTAGTGTTCCTGGGTGAATTAGCTGAACAGGGCACGAGGCTGACCTCGGATTCTGTCTCTTCTAGAGGTGCAATCTCTTCCCTCTCTGACCTCCAGAGAGCCATGGAGGTTGGGGTTAACGCTTTCCACCTTGCAAAACTGCTTCTGAAGAAGTTAAGCTAAAAACCAATTTGTTCTGCTCCTCTTGTAAAAGCTAGATTTTCTCTTCAGCGAATAAATAGCAGCTTAAGCTTCCAGCGTTTCATAAAGCTGCGTTATTAAACTTGTCATGTGAAAACCCAGAGATTAACGCAGTGAAATGGTCACTGTTCTGGGCTGTGGTGGAGAGAAGGAAAGATGGCAAAACAGCATCATTTGTCCTTGACAGGCACATGGAGAGGTTAGCCAAGCACAAAGTTTCAACTGCATTTATAGGCGTCTTTTGATGTACCATAGCAAATGGTGCCTTCAGAGCAGCGATTCAACCCTTCTGCAGTCTGACCTCACCCGATAATGGAAATGTTTTTGGTGCTGCAGGATTCACCTTGTCCTGTTACTCTTCTTTCTTGTTCTGCCTCTTGTCTCTTCATCCTTCGTGCGCCAGGGCTGGCAGCACTGGAATTTGGATTAAGTTAAAAACCAACAGGATTTAGCAAAGTCTGTAATAGGGGGTTGCATGCTGAGGTCTTTAGTGTCTATTTCTAGCTGAAGGGTGCTGACACTACCTAGACCCAGCAGATCTTATGTACTCAGGCTTTGTGAAGCACGTCAAACACCACACAAGCCACAGTGTGGTGATGAGTTGGGTGCAGAAGGGAGCTGCATTAAAAACAGATAAAATTGGCAAGTACAAACCAGATCCATAGCTTAGCTGGCATTATTGAAAGTTCTGGCTTCTCGTGCCTTCTTGTGATTGTGTTGTGAGTTGGCAATTTAATATTTAATGATACACTTCACCTCTCTGATCCTTGTTTGCAACATGTCTAGACTAATGCTGCCATTAGTGGATTAGAAATGGCCAAGTGCTCAGTCGTCTGCCCCACCACGGAAAAAAGAAGCTGGCTTTTCTGCTTCTTGGGAATGGCTCCTGGTGCTCTGAAGCTGCTGGTGTGGACTTCCCAGCAAAGGCCTAAATCTCCAAAGTTTTGCTGGTATGTTGGAGTCGGCATCTGTATTTGCTGAGTCCTCTGGAAGATCTTGTTTTGTGGTGTGTCAGAGTACAGCTCTGAGCAGCTCTCTGTGGTGTGTGCTATAGATCAACTGCTGCTATATGTGGCAAACCAACTTCTCTACAAATATTTGCACTTCATCCTAAATGGCTCTTGAAGATTAAGCTTATAAGCAGTTCAGATAACAAACTGATAAAACTCATCTGACTGTTCAGACATTAAATTTAAACTCAATTGACTTTGCTACCAAGCAGTTTACTTCATTTCAGCGTGCAAGGGCAGTCTGACCTTCTTATGGAGAAGACAGTCCTGCCTGCCCAACATACCTGTTGTCTGGTAATGCTGCTGACCTAGCCAGGCAGACATCTCTGCCTCTTTCAGCTCTAGGAAGCCTTGTGTGCCCTGAGGCTTGTCTTTTCTCCAGCTCTATCAGTTGACTTGATAATAAAACATAATTGTGTCTGGCTGCCAGCTTTGCTCATCCAACACTGGGCAGCAATAATCAAAACTCCTCTCTAAAGCAATTTTGTACAAACCAAGAGCTTGAAACATCTTTGTGCCTGTGCTCTCTTAGAGGTCAGGGCAGTGGAGGAAGCATCGTACTTTACAGCATGCAGATGTCTTCATCTGTATCTCTGGATTCACCAGGAAGTGCAGCTGCCTGGCTCTGGGAACTTGCTTTACTGCTGAGAAATACTCTGTAAAACTTATTTACATCTTCCCAAGATGCCTTTGCATCAGGATGCAGGTTCCAGAAAGATAACACCGAGGGCATTCAAATCTGGCTGTCCCTTAACTGGAACACCCTGTTCTGCACAGTGTGGGCCGGGCATATGTCAGTGTGGAAGGTTTGTACCAGAGGGAGCAGATGCACAAAGCGAATGTCCTTGTAAGAGGTAGAGAGAAATCCCGAAGAAGTGTGGCTGCAATCTCCCTAAATTCCCATTCATGCTTAGAAGGATGGAGAGCAGTCGAGCTCTCCAAGGTGTGAGTTGCTGGTGGCTGCTCTGGTGCACCAGAACCTGCTTGCTTTAATCAGCATCCTGATAAAAGCTGCATTATTTTTCAGTAGGGGTAAGTATGTGTTGGTCGGGTCCTGCCTCCTGGTATTCGGTTCTTTTACCCCAAAGCTTTATTGTTTAATTTCTGAATGCAATGATGCGAATCAGCCTTCTGCCTGTCGTGGGCAGCCTCAGCGTGAATGACTCTGCAAATCTCTGCAGCCGTGGAGCAGAGCTGCTGGGCTGGGGGGGAAACAAGCGGGCTGACTGAGGGCTTGGGAGCAAAGCGGCAGCTCAGCTCTGGTTATGCTCAGGTAGAGGTGTTTGCTGACTGCTGAACTCGGGATTAGACCAGCTCGAGCACTGCTGGCTGGCTCGACTCGTGCTTTGCTGATGGATGGCGTTCCCTGCTGCGCAGCTCGAGCGGCCTGGAACAGGCTGTGCTTGTGCAGCTGGGCTCCCTGCAGCTGGGATGTGCGTGGACTTCAGGCTGCTCTTCCAGCTCGGACAGTGTGGGGACAGAGGGAACGAGTCCGAGGACAGGCGAGGCTTTGACAGCGTGGTGCTGCGTTTCACAGCGCAGTGAAGGAGTGGGGCTGGCTCCTGGGGCTCTTCTCAGCCTGTGCTGCAGCTCACAGCAGCTCACCTCACTGCTTGGGGCTGGGTGCTGGAGGCATTCCCCTCTGAGTGGGGACTGGCAGGTTCTCTGCACCTTTATTCAGCTTCTTCCCTTGAGCTTAATGCTGGCCCTGGGCAATATGGTAGGTAAGTGACACCTGCTGTAAGACCACAGAAGGGTGTTAGCCAGCACTTTTTTTCCCTCCCACAGTACCTGAAAGTAAGCTTGACCTCTTCTACAAAGAGCTGAACCCTTGCTGCTCCACGAGGCAGTAGTTAGGGTGTGACAAAGTCCTAAGTCTCTGCAGTACGCAATGAATGATGTTTGTTTAATAACATAAGCCTTTATTAAGATAAGATGCAATTAATTGATTTCTATGGAGTCATCAGAGCCTTAATGGCCGTGTCCGAGTTTAATCTTGTATATCAGGTGCGTGTAATAAAAGCTAATAAAGTTTTTTTGATTCATCTATGACAAACAGGATCCAGCTCGTTTGCTGTGCAGCCTCCAGTCTGTGCCACCTTCCTTAGGTAAGATGCGGGAGCTGCCTGTCCTGCAGTGGAACTGTTCTGATCAGCTGAAGAAACAAAAGCAGTTCCTGGCAATTGGAAGGAAGTGAAATTGAAGGCTCATTTGACTGTAAATTAACCTTCCTGGGGAAGTGAAGGAGCTCAGGAGCCTTTGGCCCTGTGGGCTGTAGGATTACTTTCAGGAGCTTTCTCAAGTGAGCTGCCTTGGCATGTGCAGCCAGCCTTCTGAGGGGCTTGGCTTCTGCTCTGCAGGTGCTGGATTGTTCAGAGTCAAAAACTAAAAGCTGCAGTTGAAGGCAGCTGTCCTTCTGGCTGCCCTGCTGGTGCCTCTTGCGATGAACTTTGTCCCTGTAGCCTCACGGTACCCCGAGATTTAGTGCCTGAGCCAAATATTGTATCTGGTGGAAAGGTCAAATTCCCATGAAGACAGCAGCCAACGAATTCTTGCTGGAACAGGGTGTAAACAGTACCTGCTGCTTTGTGCGCTCCCCAGCCAGCCAAATCCTGGCCTGGGTGCTGGCTCTGGCACAAGGCGGAGGGGTTTGCCCTGAGGAGCAGCGTGCTGTGTAAATAATGTTCTAGTCAGCACCCCGGCGATGGGACGTGTCAGCGTGCCCCGTTTGCTTGGAGATTAAAAACTTGTCTGATGACAAAACCGCAGTGGGCTTTGCCAGACTCCTGATGGTCTGGTGACTTTCTCCCTCTTGGTCACATCTCCTGAAAACCCAAGTGCTTAAAGAGCTCCAAGTGCTCAGCTAATGCTTAATTAGGCCCTCAGTGCTTTGAGGTCTGAAGCTCAATTGGCTCTTGATGCACTCCTCGGTACTTCTGGCCATTTACAAGATGATCTCAGTGGTTCTGATGTGTTGTCTTCTAAAGCCACCCCCGAAGATAACAGGAGGTTCTGCAGTGTCATGCCTTGCTTTGTGTGCCTAAAATGATGGTGTTAGTACTGGTGTGGCCCTAAAATACTTGTATTTGTGTAATTCTTTGGAAAGATGGAAGTAGTAATCCAGGCTTGACTTTTTTTTTTTCTGAAAAAATAAGTATCTTTTATATAAAGGGTGCTCAGTAGAAGACAGGATTCTGGGCTGTGCAGTAATGCTTGAAGCTTTTTCATTGTTCCCCTTTCAGGTTCCTGTGCTCGGGTGGCTGCTGTGACCTCGGGCTGTCCTCCAGTGCTTTACAAAACCTTAATCCCGCGGTCTTTCTCGTCAAGAAACACTGCTTCAAGCCCTTTCACTACATACATTTTCATCTGGATGGTCTCTAAACATCTCCCTCTGCGTTTAAACCTCTGGCTGCAAGCACACCCTGACACGTTTCTGTAGGCTTCCTGGAGTGAGTTTCAAGTAATCCTCTGACGTAAAGCTTGGCTTTCTTCTTTGTAGTGCCCTGAGTTCCCACCCTTTCCGTAGTAAAGTTCCCTTCTCTGTGATGCAGGCCTAAATGTCCCGCATGATATCAACAACCTGTAACCTCTGGTTGTGTGGTGTAACACTGGGGAGAGGCGTGAGCTTTGACTTTTATTAGAGATAATTTCCTGGGATCACTTCCTAAAGAGCTTCAGTGAAGCAGCCTTCCTTCTCCCTTCAGAAAAGGGGGGGAAAAAAAACCCACACCACCTTCCGATGTGAATCTTTCTAGGCATAGCTTTTGTTTTGCTTCCCTTGGCTACTAGACTTGCTTTCAGAATTTTCTTCCCTGTGCAAGCACCAAAACCAAATTAAACTAGTCCAAGAAATGTCTGATAAGTTAGTTAACGAGGTCTGCCTGCTTAATCCATTCAGACACAGCCTCTTTGGCTCACTGAATTGCAGTGGGGAAGAAAGGGCACTGTGAGTTTTGATAGAAGCCCTCTGGGAGCCGCTTCCCTTGGTGCCTGGCTCTCCAGCACGCAGAGCTGGGTGCAGCTTGGGCCCGGGTGGAGGAGCTGCAGGGCTCGGTGGCTACCAAATGCTGTTTGTGCCTCCCTGAGTCATGGGAGTGAAGCGACCTCTGTCCCTGCAAGAGGCTCCTCTCCCCAGGGAAGCTGGGACAGAAACATGTGCAAGTCCAATTTGCTGTCAGGCGTGACTTCACTTAGTTTGCAAGCAAATATCTGGGTGGTGGCTTTCCCAAAACCAGCATCCTGGAAGGGACACGTAAGGGATTTGCTGTAGCTTCTTGGTACTTCCATCTCTATCTGGAAATTAAGACACTGCTGATTTCTTCCTCCTTGTACTGGTACAAGTGAGATGCGCTCTGTTAACACCAGTGCTAAAATAATTCTTTCCTGCTTGGTTTAAAACTTCTTATTTTGTGATGAAAGAGCAGATGAAAAGACTTCAGAAATCCAGCACTTGCTTCCAACGGTGAATTTTTAACGTTAGTGCTAAGTCACAAACAGGACTTAAGTATCCTGATTAAAGAGCTGTAGCTCATTAGGGATGTCATGCCTTTTAGTGATTTATAAATAAGAAAAAAGGAGTTGTATACTTAAGGTTCATCAAAAAATAACATCCTTGGCCCTGAGAGCTTCAGCTTCCTGGTGTTCCTTGTGGCTCTCAGCCCCCGTGATGGTTGGGAAGGCAGGCTTGATTGCTTCCAGCAATGCACTTACTGTCCCTTGCTAATTTTGGCTAGCTTGCTAAAGCGAATCCCATGTTGTGTATACAGAAAAGGGCAAATGTCTGTTTGCTTGTATTAGCGCTGACCCATTTAGAGGAGATTGAAGATTAAAATTTGACTGGCTCAACGCTGGAGTTATCTGTACTTTTTTCGTAAACTGGCAAGTTCATTGGGTCAGTGCAAAAAGGGTTTACCAAAACCGAAGCAAGGTGACCTCATCCCTGCCCGTAAATAGAGACATTTGTCCTGGGTGATTAGAGGCAGAGAGAGCTCTCAAATCCATTTCAGTAAGCTAAACCTTTAAATTTTTAGAGCTTGAGTACTCTGGCTCAGTTCCTGCACATCTGCCATGGCTCAGACAGGTCTAAGTAGGTCTTCAGCAATACCAGAGCCTCGAGGAAGTGCCCAAAGTGCTGCAGGTGGGCTCAGGGGCACTGAGCTTACCAGCCTGGGCTTCTGAGACCGGTTTCATTGCAGAAGTTGATCTGTGCAGCCAGCCATCTGTCTCCGTGTTACCCGTCCGCACTGATCCGAGCCTGTGGGTAAAGATCCTGGCAAGCACACCAGCATTTAGCACGTGTTTGAGGTGTCTGCGTCTGCTTAGAACATGTTGGGTGGATGTGGTTTTAGACTCTGAAAGGGAAGAGTATTTGTGTGTAAGTGACAGGGATAACCCTGCCTACCAACTAGCTGGTTTTCCTCTGAGCAACGCCAAGCTAGCAGACTTCTTAAAGGTAGCAACAAGCAAAAACTGGGAGAGGAGACTCGGGGAGATGCGAGCTAGTTGGGTGAGTTACACTGAGTCACCAGTACAAAACGCTAATGACTAATTGTGCTCAGTTTTATTTTTAACAACTTCACTAGTGATTGAATGCTGTAAACAGCAAACTTAGCCAAAGATCCGTGTGGCAGGGAAGTCTTAAGTTTGTCTTGGTGTCTCTGTTACTTTTCTGAATAAAACAGCGAAGAGAAGAAGCCAGCAGAACATTATGCTTGGATTCGTGATCATCTGATTAGAAGTGTGCTTTTTAATAGCCTACTCTTTTCTCCCCTCTCCGTGAAGCTTGGGACTGGAAAACCAAAGCTTCAGAAGTGTCCAACGTTAAATGTCTCTGCAGTCCTCACCCTCTGTTCTCTTGCAGCACAGATGGCTGTGGTGGCAGAGACTTGTGGCTCTCCGGCGTGCTGCTGATCAATAGCTGATGTCAGACTTGTTTTCTTCCGAGGGATTTTGGTGTAGCTGCATCGAGTACAGCAAGTACTTCTGAGATTTTTGTCATCCTGATAGGAAGAAGAGTGAGGCTGCAGAACGGCCTGTCCTGCTGGCACGTTTTCCAAGTCAGAAGGAGCAGACAGTTCTGGGGCTTTATCTCGGAGGTTCCGATTCCATATCAGCTTATTGTGTCTGTGAGGAATCCAGCCCGAACTGTCCATATCGCTTCTGCTTTGCACTCACAGGCTGCCAGCACTCTTATTGGCATTATCAAATTTCTGCAGCAAGCCTTGTGCATGTGCAGCAGTGTTAATTAGGTGGCTGTGTCTCAGCCTCCCGGTGGCTCTCACCTTCTTGCTGAAGTGTGGTACGTGCGATGTGCTGTAACTCCTCAAGCAGCAAGTGTGGGAACAGGCAGAGGCTGTTTGTAAACTTGTCTGCGAGAGGCTGCCTTGCTAAGCCTGCCTGAAAGGAGCAGGAAACTTCTTTCTGCCTGGCTTTGCACTTCAGTAATTGTGTAGGTACTACACAGAGTTGAGAGGAGCAGTGCTGTTACCTCTAGTCTTCTAAAGGTGCAGAGATTGGGGCAGCTGTCAGAACTAAGAGTGTCACCATCATCTCTGCAGAGGTGGTGGCTGCATGGTCTGCTGCAAGTTCACAACCCTCTGAGTCACGTTATTTTTCATTGCAGTTTTCTCTCCTCGTGAAGCTATCCTCATGCTGCAGAGAGATTAGTATGCTGTAGGCAACTGAGCTAGCCTGGAAACTCCACAGGCAAGAGGTTTGCAATGCAGATGGGTCAGAGTTGAAGTGGCTATGACTGAATGCACAAATCAATTGCAAAGTCTGTGATGGGACCACTGTATAAATGTGTGTTCTTGCCTTGCAGCCAAGAGATGCAGCTTTATCAGTAACAATCGATCTGTTTTCCCTCCCTTTGCAGGATAGCTCGGCTAGCACGTGGGTCCAGACAGTGAAAATTCTACAGAGGACTGGCAATTATTCCTCGTTTGAAGAAGAAGTGACATTGGTAAGGCTTACTTGTCAGTTGCTATCTTATTTGCATTACCCATGTGGCAGAGGAAGGACCAAGGGTAAAAAGTGTCCCTTCAATACAGATGAAATATCTCTGTAATAACTGCATCCAGTTATTTGAACCATATGTTCAAAAGCAGCTGGCTCAGTTCAAGAATTTGATTTCAACCTGGAAGGATATTGTTATATTGCATTTCTCTTTAATTCTCCCTCCCACCCTTTCCCCGCTTCCTTTACTCTGAAGCCCTTGAAGGGCTAGATTTTAATCTAGTCCTCCTTTCACTGTGGAACAACAGTGAATTAAATGCTGAACTCAGTGATATATGTACAGTGACCACCCTAAACACATGCAGGAGTTAATACCAGTATAGCTAAGGACCTACCACAGTAGTTCTTTCAAGTTCTTCTTTTCAAGCCTGGCTTGTACATCTGGGAAGAAACATCCATCCCGAGCTGCCAATATCCCGTTATAGCCTGGCTTTTCACTCAGCTTCTATTTGAGCTAGGTAGTCTTGGCCAAGATCCCGAAAGCATTGCCTGGCTGCAGTCTGCAGGCTTTGACACCTGAGATACGGTTACAACTCCAGTGCAGCACTGATTAGGAGTAAATCTCCTTTCCAACAGGTCATCCAGTTTCCATTCCTTTTGGTGGTCAGGGCGTTTAGAGCAGTACAAAATAAGCTTCCTTTCATCTTCAAAGTAGCTAGACTGAGCTGATCTGCTAGGATTTGCGTAGCATTGTTAACTGACAAATTAAGGTGGTTAGCACAGTTTGGTCTTCAACGTGGCAAGTGATATTCCTATCCAACAATATATTGTAGAAGGCTTTAATATTGCTCTTTATCTCCAGGTTCAAGATGAGTGTGATGCTGGAAACCCCCGAGCTGCCAGCAGTGTTTGATGGGGTGAAGCTTGCTGCAGTCGCTGCTGTTCTCTATGTTATTGTTCGCTGCTTGAATTTGAAAAGCCCAACTGCCCCTCCTGAACTCATTTACCAGGACTCTGCTTTGTCCCGCTTCCTACTCAAATCCTGCCCACTTTTGACCAGAGAGTAAGTAGGAGATTTTTTTCCACATTGTCCTGTGTTGTGGGGAGAGGAGCTGCACCTAGGCATCCTTCTGCTTAGTGTATTTAATTGTGGGTACTAATGAATGGCAGGGTATTCTCTCAAAGAAATAAATGTCCTAAGTGCAGCATCTCATTATTGTTAGTGTTCCAGGAAGCTGGGTTAAGATCAACCCTCGTTGTGCAGGGTTTTCCAGGGATGTGTGGAAAAACATGTGTGTCCCTCTGTATAGGATCTGTATGCAGGTGCTGCAGTGTACAGGCTGCTGTCTGCGGAAACGGCTGAGGGATGGATGCAATCAGCACATGTTCCTGTTCGTGTACTCTCCTCTCTAGTAGGGAAGAAATCTATTAGGGCTCACAGGAAGGAAATATTTTCGTAGTGTGGTTATGTGCTTGTAATGAAAATGGGGGTGGCTCTTAGTTTTAAAGTGCCTACTTCTATCTGAAGTGCCTTAAATTGGAGGCTAATGAAATCTATTACTGGGTACAGCACATCATCATAACTAGTTGAATAAAGTAACAACATACCGGACAGCTCTGAGAAAATCCTGTTGAATTCGCCCTCAATTTGAGGTTATGTCAGCTGTATATTTGAGCAGACTGATCTTCAGCTTCCCCTTCTAGGACCTCCAGAACCAGTGCAGTTGCCCTTACCTCCACCAATAATATGAAGCATTTACTACAACTTCATGAAGCCATGGAGGGCTTTGACACTGCAATCACCTTGAAAACTTGCAGGTCCTTCTTAAAAGCCCTAAATGCATCAATTATTTAGTAAGTGCTAAGTGCTGCCAGATGGACCTTGCTTGTGGATCGCTGAAGTCACGCTGACTTAAAGATAGTCATTTTAGGGAAGATGAGTCTTTCAGCAGTGCTCTTAGGTACCTTGGCTACCTGAAGTGTTACGATCTTAGACCACAGGGTTTGTAAACTCTTAGAGAGAACAAAGTACTATCTATTTTAAATTGGAACCCAAAGAGTATTCCCTGATGCGCTCTGAGTTCAATAGTAATGTGTCTGAAGCTGAGCACTGAAGGTGAGTATTATTTCTAGTGCCATAACTGCAAAGCAGTTGCTTCCCTAAAACATGTCAAGTCGCTGGAACCTCCTTAGTCCATTTTATGCGCTTGCCATTTAAGTGCTGGCACTCTGGATTGACGTGTCCGTAGTCACTGAAAGAGCAAGCATTAAGCTGTGCTGATTGCCAGTCTTGAAGACATATTAATGACAGGGTAGAAACTTAGAAACTTAAATGGATGTGCTTGTTGTGGAGTGTTTCAGAGTCTGTTACTGCTATTCCAGCGCCGTTCCCATGGCACGAGCTCCTAAGCAGCACCATATTAGAGCCGTGTTTCGGACTTCCACGCAGTTGAAGAACAAAGCATTCCCAAAGGAGTGGAAATGCAAAACATGTCTAAACATTGTAGTACATCTGTTGTGTATTAGCTACAGGCGTGAAGAGCTTCTTGCAGAACCCTCGCTTTGTGTTCATCGTGTGCAGCCTCGCGTTGTTTTTCTTTGGATCAGCTCGGAGCTCACACTTGGCAGCTCCTCTGAATCCTGTAGCTGTGATTTCCAGCACTCGGTTCTTGGGCAGAGTGTTGTGAGAAAGGCTTGTACCACCCCAGGAAACAAACTCAAACAAATTAGAATAAAATATGTCAAGAAGTAGTCGTTCAGTCTTGTTACCTGTGTAGCTCTGCTCAAGCAGAGAGGGGGATACAATGCTGGTGGTGATTGAAAGGGCTTACTGGAAGGAGGACACAGTTGTGAGATAATGTTTATGAGGTTTTGCTATTCTGTTGAGGTTATTGCAGACTTTTTTTTTTAAATGCAAATATTGAAATATCAAAAAAGTCCTGTCTTTATGCATGAAAGTCACCTGGAGACTAATGGGGAACAAATGTATTTAAATTCCTGCAATTATGCATGAAATGGTTTGTAGTACTAATTAGGAAGAGCTATGTGGAAACATCTTGTGCTATACTCCACTGAAAAACCTTGTAAGGCTTTGATTGCTTGCTAATTATTCCGAGTGTTAGGAAAGCTGATTAAGCAGCTCTTTTCAAATTCTACCATGAAAGCAAAATAAGTAGCCCAGCAATCCCTTCTGTTAGATCAGTGCTGGGTTTGTTGTAAGATCTCCCACTGATTCTTCTGTGCAGATGGAAACTGTCTTTCAGATGTGGTGCCTTCAGTGCCCGTATGCTCAAGAGAGGAAGGAGTGAGGGTATTACAAGCAAGGTGTCAGGTAGAATAGTTTTTGCTTATTTCTTTCTATCTGTGCAGCGATTAAAAATAACTGAAAAACACTTCTATTGTATTTCCCCTTCGTGGCACCATCCTTACCTGTGGACTTACTGGATAAATTGTAAACAGAGCATCATTCAGCAAGCCGAGTGATGGTGGATGAATAATTGAAGAGCTTTGGACAGTAAAACTGCCTGAGATGGCTGTGTGCCAGGTACCTTGTACTTGCAGATGTTGGTACTGCTTCTTACAGTTCTCTGAACTGCTGGGAGCTTTCTACATATCTATCAAACACTGGGAAACAAAAGACTTTTTTTCCTAAATTAGAAGGAATTCTCATCTCTATTTCCCTTCCTGAACCTGTGGCCAGCTCTGTACTTTTGCTTACCAAGTCGAGTAGCGTAATCAACCCCTTTTTTATTCTAAGATCTGCTGCTTGCTACAAACGTCTTGCACATCAGGTCAGCTGCTGGTACCCTCAAGCACTTGGGCCTTTCCTTGTGCTTTCAGAGTGGTGCTCTTTCCTTGTCTTTCAAATTGGCACAGAAGGTCTGCCACCTCTTACCCCTGTAGAAATGCAGCATTGACTCTTCAGAATCACAAAAATAAATTTGGCCAGTGTTTGCTGTACTGGGCTAGAGATTTTTTTGGCTGTTCCCAATTCTTCTACTGTCAAGTGTGTGTGACTCTAGTCCCGTAGAGCCACGGCACAAATATCATCCTTACGGAGAATAATTTTCCTTGCCTCCTGTAAACTTATCCTTAATAAAGGATGGGCTCAAGCAAGGCTTGATTTGTAAATCAGCTTTTAAATACCTCTGGATTGGTCTGCAAATGGGATGAAAACAACCTGTCACCTGTTGTAACGCAGGTGGCAGTTCTCAGGCTGTCCCCTGATGTGAACAAATTGCAGACTGCTTTCTTGTCATCTGTACCCTGTGTAGTATAGCGCATCAAAGTAGACGCAAGAGTCAATGTTTAAAGTGTTAATCTCCTCGGTTGGAGTGAAGTAATGCTCCAAAAATAAGCCTGTTGCTGAACTTCCACTTCAGATCTTTGAGGATCTGAATGCTGATGCTTGCTAATAAAAATAGCACGGTTTTTATGTGCTTTGTTTGAGCTGCTTATGCAGCTGCTGCTTTCCTAAACTCCTGTATGCTGGGAGATGTACGTGCTCTAAAATCATAATCTGCTGTCCGACAGCCGCTAAAATTTAATCTACGAGCACAGATTGGAATCATTTTTACTCATAAAATGCTAGGAGAATGTTTTTGGAACACCTAGGAGTTGCTGCTCTCGGGCTGTTGTGGATGAGAGATCCTATCACGACGTGGGGATGGGCTCTACAGCTGAAATGAATCACTCGGAGATAAAAACGCTCGCATTTGTGAGCAGATCAGTGTAACTGTGAATGCATCTGGCCAGTTAAGACACATGATGTGATGAGTACATAGTTCACTAAAATCAGTTTCCATAATAAGTAACTGCAGCCCCAGACCTGCTCTCCCGTCTGCTGCTGAGTCCAGTTACCAGAAGTTGTAGCTGCAGGAAACCTGAACTGCCTCGGGTGCTTCTCTTCTGTCACAGTACCTGCTGTCTGTTGCAGCTCACCAAATCAAAATGGGAAATCACTCAGACGAGTTAGCTGAAAGCTTTGGATCTCGAGCAAACCGGGAAGCCATTTTTTTCACAGAAGCTGAGATTTGTTTCCACTCCAACCTAGCTCTGTGTTTGGATCTCCCACGTGTCAGTATCTGGTTGTGTGCTCTGTTGTGGTGCATCAGCCTCATCCTCGTGCAGGCAAGAGGTCTTCTGGCTGCTGTTCCCCACCCAGCTGGCTGCTCACGCCTTGTCTTGCTCCAATAATCTCAAACTGCTACTGCAGGGCGGTGAAAGCTGTGCCCGTAGGTAGATGTGGTGCCTGTGCCTGGGTTCTCCTACGTCTGTGAACAGCTCGGTTGTAACAGGGCACGCCGAGGAGTGCGTGGTGAATCAGCTCCATACAGTGAAACTTGCTGTCCTGAGATAATCCCTGCAGGATAATGGTTTATTTCAAAACTATTTCCATCTGCAGCAGGCATTACAGAGAAGCTGAGGAAGTCTGTCTTGTCCTTGAGCACTTTTCCTCTTCCAACTTGCTGTATCTGAGGGAGGCCACCTGCTTTTCTGAGTGAGGGCCCTCATTTGAAAGACACAGTAAAATTTAGCAGTAGTGATTGTCTTTGTATCAAAACCTACAGGACAAGGCTTGAATGCTTCTTGAACCGAACACTTATTTGCTTGCCTTTAAGAGCCCACATGATACCTAGCACATGTTTTCACGTGTCACACCCTGCTGAGCTTGTTTGCTTAAGGTAAGCCACAAGAAAAATAGCCTGAGTACATGCTCCCCTGCCTACAGGGGGATTGTTTCCGAGGAGCATCTTATTTGAGCTGTTTGCCATGAGGAATGTTGGCCTCATTGTGAAACAGCCTGTGCTAGCTACAGCTATCAGCACCGGCTATAGTTAAGTGCTTTCAGCTGGGTTGAGTATGAAAATATTTCTGGAACTGATTTTTACATAATATGGTTGAAATAAAATTTAGCTTATCTAACCTGCCCTCTCAGAGGGTAAGGACTCTTGAATAATTCCTGGCTGGTGTTTTTCTTCCTCACCAGTGTGGTTTCATGTGCCTGTGTGATTAAAGAGTTCTTTCTATGCTCTTTAGTAAAAGCAAGCTGAAAGTCCATGTAAACCCTAAATAATAACGTGTTTTGTCCTTCAGTCCTGTGCAGTCTCGCACTGCAGTGCTCAGTACTTGGTCTTAAAAGTTCCTGTAGACTTCCTTCCATTGAACGACGCGAAGTCACTCACAGGAAGACTTTCAAAACCAGGTTTATCTATTGCCAAAATAGAGGGTCAACAACAAATAGTCTCAAATCACATGCAGCTACAGATTGTAAGGATGCTTTGCAAGTCCAGCTTGTCCATCAGCTGAGCACAGCTTTTACTGGAATGCATCGATAGAGACACATCCCTTTGCTACTGCCAAGGTTTTACAGGGTTTTGTAGTCGGTTAAATTGGCAGCTTGTTGTCTTGTTTAAAAAAAAGTCTAATATTTTTAATCACTGTACTAGCTGGCTGCTTTTGCAGCAATCTGTTCTGGTGGGTTTTAATCTGGTTTAGTTTTTCACCAACTCCGTAGGATTTATGCAGTCTGGGCAAGTTCTTTCCACGCTCCCCGTTGAAGTCTTGTGATGTTTCCAGCCTGCAGGAGACTGAACTAAAGGGGCTTAGAGGTTATCTAGCTTGCTGTAAGCCTGTAGCTTAAAGGTCAGTGGGCAGTAGTAAAAGAAAAGGTGGGTGAGATAACAAGCTGTTGCCATAACACCTGTGTGTATTGCAGAGTTGTAACTGCTTTTTCTTAAAAGCGAACACCAGAAATGTACATTAGCGTATTTAAGTAAGGCTAAGTGGGAGTAACAAGTCTCTGCATCAGAATAGTGTCCTATGCACATTACTCACGCTGGATTTTGACCTTTGAATATTCATCTGGAAGTGTAGTTACGCGCAGGGTGACTAATGCTAGCACATCTCTGCTGCAGGCGGTGATGCTTCAACAACTGACTGAAGTTAACTTAAAAGATAAGCTGAGTGGTTTTCTTCCTCCGTCTATAGGATGCTCAGAAATGCTGGCTTGTGCTCTCTGAAGGGACCAGGCAGTGAATTCACCCTTCTTAAGGCTCTGCACAGTTCTAGCACAGAGGGAAATGTAAAACCCACAGGCAGCCTGTCCCTTGCTACAGACAGTCGCAGGGGTTCCTGCCTTGTTCTCAGTCCTGTAACAAACGATGTATCAGGGAAACTGCCTGTGCTCTTTGCCCATGAAAGAAAAAACTGGCATAGAGGTTTGATTTACTGAAGATCAGTACTTCAGGCAACTTCTGCAGTCAGATTATTTGAAGGCAGTCTTATTTTTTTTCCCCAAAGAACCCAGCTGTGAGTTGAGGAAGCAGGCTGCGCGCTGTTGATAAACAGAACTCTCGAAGCCATTTGTCTGCATTTAAACTCCAGCAGCAGTGGTGGGCCTTGGAGACTCTTCTGATTTGCTTTCTAACAATATCCTGTGGTATGTGTGGCTGCAGCTGCTGCAGCGATTGCTCTGGAGCTCTGCGACTTACAACCAGAAACCGAGCTGCAGATAAATGAGGAAGGGTTTGGTGCCCGCACAGATCTCCGGATTTTTCATCAAAGTGGTAGCATTGATCAGTCACAGCTGTATGACTTCGCTCCTGTAGCTGGAGAAATGGCTTTCCTGTTAGCCCTGCTGGGTAAGACTGCGGATTCTACCTGGGATAACTTTGACTTGAAGAAGTGCTGTGTAGAAAATCACCCAAGCTTCCAATGTTCGTGCTTATCCTAAGGTTAGAAACCATGCAGCGATGTTGATGTCGGAGCCTCTTCTGGAGGAGTTACAGATTTTTATGGGTTGTATTTGGGGGGGGGAAAGCTGCTAGCAAAATGCAAAGTTATTTTTAAAGGATATGGAAGGGGGACAGGGGCTACAGATGTGACACATAAGAGAGCTGCCATGGAGAAGCAGGGCCAGTGGTGATCAGTGTCAGAGCATAAAGCAAGGCTGCTGTCCAGTCACACCGATGGGTTACAGCCCTGAGGAACACATTGGGTGAGCCAAAAGCTGCCTGGTGTGCTGTGGACAGGGAGAGACATGAAAGAATGGGATCTCTGCTTCTTAGGGTCCCAAGCAGTAGATGGAAATAAGTGCAAGAAGCCCTAAAAAAAGGGGGAAAGATGAAGGGGGAAATGCCTTGCTGATCTCTCAGGGTGCAAGGTGGTGTGGGCAGCTCCCAAACTTGTTCTGGATACCCAGCCCCATGCAGCAGAGACCACAGCTCCTTAATTGGAAGCATGCTCCCTGGGGCGTCTCTTCTCCTAAATCATGAATCATTCATGCTTTCCTGTCAAGAGCTGATGTAAGGCTCATTTTCGAGGCACTGGCTCGGTCTCTCCTTTGCGGAGTGGCCAGGTGAGTGCCCCAGCAGCACACTGTTAGGCCACTTGCAGCTCTGCTTGTAGCCATGGAGCAAAGAACCCAGCCTTTTACCCCCTCCAGCTACCAGCTGCTTACCCCGATGTCTTTTTGAGGACTGTTGAAGCCAGAAAGAAAAAGGCAGGCTGTTTTGGCACCTTGCTTTAATGTGCCATTGATAAACAAGGTTGGTAGAGTGCTCCTCTTGTGGTGGAAGGGACAGATTTATTTAGTGGCGTTTTTCTTGGTCACTTACTACAGGTCCTTTTGAAACTGGGCCTGCTTCCCTACCAAACCCTGCTCAAGAGGCAAAATTTCCCTGTACCATGCTCTTCATTCAACTGAGAAGAATATTTCTATAGAAAATTGTCGCAATGAGCAAGTCTTGTGGCTTTTAGTCTTCCAGACCTTGCTATGAATCCTCTTGTTTCTCCGTCTGACTTACGAAATCGAGTGCTTACACAAGTCCATGTGGCTCAACCCAGCAGGCTTCGGCGCTTCAATTAAAACAGATTTACAATATTTGACAAGTTTTGAAGGTCAGCTTGGTTGGCTAGCAACGTGCTGCTCCAGGCTCAGTGAGCCACCAGGTCTCTGCACAGTCTGTGAGCAGCATTTGTGCACGCGCTGTTTCAGTGCGTAGGAATGTCTGCGTTTTGGCCTCTTAGTGCTGATCTCTCAGCAGGGAGAGCATGTCAGTCTCTCTGCTCTAGTAAGGCTGTGAAGAGCGATGCTGTTGGTTCAGTCATAGCAAAAACAATTTTGTTTGTTACTGTGTTTGGAAACGAGGGGGAGATTTGTTATGGCTTCGCTTATGTGTTCTCCGAGCTTGTTAACACAGTGGGGATGCGTAACTAAATGACTCCCTCTTTCAGGTACATTCCGCCCCTGATCTGGGGGAAGAGTGGACATATCCAGACTGCCCTTTATGGAAAAATGGGGAGAGTGAGATCACCGCATCCGTACGGACACCGCAAGTACCTCACGATGCCAGATGGAGCAACAGCAACCTTTGATCTCTTCGAGCCGCAGTCCGAGCACTGCACTGGAGGTCAGTCGCAGCAGCTGCCGGCTGCATCTAGCTGCTGACCTCGGTTCTGTGCTCTGGGCCATGGAGGGGGGTAGATAAGAGCCCTGATACTTGATTCTCAGAAAAGATGGGTGTTAATTCTGGTGATAGGAAGGGGGCAGCTACACAGTGCTAGCCAGCCTGTGGAGGCTGTGAGACCATCTTGCTGTGTACTCATCTCAGACAGCACAGTAGGACCTGCTAGACTAATTACCCGTGTGTGGCGAGGGGTGGGCATTAAGGAGCAGCAAAAGTGTTCCATAGCTTCTCTGCATGAAAACAATCTCAATGTGCTTAGGATATAAAGGAGTCCAGACTATAAGAGAATTCTGTGCAAAATGTAGGAAATCCTGGTGATCTCCTACTGTGCTATGTATGTGTTTTCAGAGTTAGTCAGATTTCAAACACCCTATTGCTAGCGGTAACAGCAACACTTAAAATTGAGTTACTGTGACTTCAGTAGTACAGTCTAACCTCTGCAGCAGCTGACTTCATTGTAAGCCCACAACTCCCGTTTGGCCTTCAGAAAAGGCCAAATTCTTCACATTATCGGAGTTGAGATCTTTGTGGTATAATGCTGTGCTGCAACAGTTTCTGCTGGCCTTATCACTGAGGAGAATCTGAACAGTGCTTTCCTAATGAGGCAAAAATTCACAGTGGGTAGAGTTAGAGCTTTGCACGTAAGTGCAGAGAGTATGAGAGCTAAGTGGAAGTACATACATGTATGCTAATCCTGAATATATTTTTACTGTCCTTACTTGAGTTACGGTAATGGCTTTCTTAGCTGATGAAATGATACCTTGTTAAACTGATGAGCAGTGCCAGCAGATCAGATGTTAGATTAGCCACAAAGCAGGTGATGGCTGATGTCCGTTGGTCAGAATTTCTGTGCTTAGCAAAGCTTCATTTTGAAGATCTGGGTTGTGCTGGATTCTGAAAGGGAAATGAGAAAAATAGCTTAGTGTACCTGGTGCATGGAGAAGCAGTGGGCTCTCGTGCTTCCACACGCTCAGCAGTCTCAGCAGGCTGTCAGAAGGCAGAACGAGTGTGATGTCCAACATCTTTCTTCAGAGGGAAGGATTTTCTCTTGGTCACTAGGCAGTTTCTGTAGAACTGTTTGGTCAGCCTTCCCCAAAGCTAGGAGATTGTTCGTCTGCTATAACATGAATTACTCCTTCCACATCTTTAGCAATAGAGCTGCTAGTTTTCTGTCCCACACCAGGCTTTTTGGCAGAATGGTAGGATTTTTACCTTTCTTCTGCTACGTGGTTTCCCATGGATCTGAAATGGAAAGCTTCTGAATTTCTTAATTTGCATGAAGTGACATTTACTTAACTTCCCTCTCTTTCTGTGCACAGAGGATGTCACGATGGTGATCTGCCCTGGGATTGCTAACCACAGCGAGAAGCAGTACATCCGCACTTTTGTTGACTATGCGCAGAAAAATGGGTACAGATGTGCTGTTCTGAATCACCTGGGGGCCCTGCCGAACATCGAGCTCACTTCTCCACGCATGTTCACCTACGGTAGGTGCTGCGACAGCTGACAGCTTTCGAGCTTGTGGAAGTTCTAGGGCTTGATCAGGCTCCTTCAGCACACCACAATTGCCATAGGTGAATTAGGCTGATCATTTTATGCTGTTTCTTAGGATCTAAACTTAACTTATGAGGAAGAAGGGAAGCTAATAGCAGGATTTAGTTTTTTTCTCACTTATCCTAGTTCTAACATACGTATCTTAATTAAGGAGACCATTTTTGAAAGAAAAATAGAAAAAAAAAAAGTAGTCATGGCTACTATGAGCCTGCTCAAGTGGTTACAGAGATGCTCAAATGTCAGTTTAGTGGGATATGAACGACCTTGGCTCTGTAGGATAAAAGCTATTTCTGACACTTTGGAAAATGTAGTATGAGAAGGAGCATGTATCACCTTATCCAGAAAGTACATTTCTATTCTAGGAAGGACGTGGTCAGATTGGTCCCTGAATGTAACACAAATGTCAAGGAATGGCAGCAGTTCTGTGGTCTGACAGTAAAACTACAGTAGAGGTAGTGCTTAACTACCCTGATGTGGGGCTTTCACCTTGAATATAAGGAAATCCTTCTTAACCTAGAAATTAAAAGGAATAAAGTGCTTCAAGGTGGGTTAAGAGTGACTCCAGTTATTCTTACCCGCCCTGCTAGTGTGTGATGTGATCTTAGTAGAATGTGGCCCTCTTGCCAGGGACCTGATCTGCCTGTTCCCAAGTTCTGATGAGCCTTCGTGTTCTCCTTTACTGCAAACATCTATAGTTATATTAAATCAGGAGTCAACTGTGGCTACAATAGCCTGGTGTTGGGTTTCTTTATATCTTTCTAAAGGTAACTAAGATACTTACTGCTAAGAGTTTGGATTAACAGCTCAAATGTTGATCTTGAACACTTGGATTGCCAAAACACCTCGTGCTTTCAGACTCTGGGTCTAGCAGGCAAACAGGCAGTAGTGCTTCGTTGCTTGTTTTGTAGCTATTAAATCTGCTCCTGAGAGGAAAACATTTCAGGAATACCAATAGCTTTAATTTTTAATGAGATCCTAGACTGGTAGTTGTTTTGAGTCTACCAAGCTTGACTTCCCAAAAGCATTTGATTTTTTGATAGAATTTGAGAGCTTCCTTCCAAAAATAGAACCTTCCTAGTGCAGAGTACAATCCCCAAATTCACTGGCTGCTCTCTGAAACTTCTGGTAGTGTCATGCTAGCTTGATATTTAAACATAGGCTATGGCATTATTTTTATTTTTTTTTGAATAATTAGCTAAAATGACTAATAAGGGACTGGGGAAGAGGGGATGTAATGCCATCATCAGCATGTATAGATCTGCTACTGCTCTGCCTGGTGCTGTTTTCAATAAGATGGTGCTCTAACTTTGCCTAGTGTCAAATGCCAGTCTAGATTTCCCAATCCCTCTCTAATTTTCTGAGAACTTGCTGGAGCTGATGGCAGATTGTTCGTTTCATGCAGCTGCCCTTTAGACCTTAGGGAGCTATTCTGCTCTGTAGCTCCGAAGATATGCCTTTCTAAATCTTACAGCCTTGGGAAGGGCGAGGAATGTCTAGCACTTCCTCTGAGTAAGACAGTAAATCACTTCACAAGCAACTCTGCCAAGTGTTGTGCCAGCAAGACCCTGCGCAGACTTTACTCTGCCTCCAGCCCGAATACCCTGTTGTCCTTCCAGCTTATGCTGGATTCCTGATGCATTTGTTGGGGAGCAAGTAGCATAAACATGATTTGCTGAATCCCAAAGCCTTTATATCAAGCTTGACCTGTTGCTGTTCCAGCTTTAGGTTTCTGAAACGGCTGCCAGCTGCTGTCAAATCATGAAAGTCAAACACGGTGTTTTGACTGCTGGCTTCTTCCAGAGGAGACTAGAGTGATGCAGCGTTTGTCATCTTGAGGAAAACTGTCCATTACCAATGTTCACAAGGAAGTGCCCAAGTTGTGATGAAAGGCTCAGCCAGAAGCCTCCTATTTCACTGAAGTGAATGCAAACTGTAGTGCTCAGCATCTCCTCCAGAGCTGGCCAAAACCTGTGTCTGATGTCCAGCAAGGATGTTGCTTTTGGGGTGGGGGCACACTGGAGCAGTGCTTGGGTGGCACAGCGTACAATCCAAGCTCTTTAAATGTACCTTCCTGGAGCAGCTCCACAGGACAGAGCTGAGATTCTGGCCCTAAACCGGAATAGACAGCTGTAGTTTTATTGCTTTTGCTCATGTGGTGCCTTCTGAGTGGTTTGAAGCACTGAGTCCAACTGGAAGGCTAACAAAGTGCCTAGCCTGCTGATACCATTGTCCTAATACCATCAGTTTGGGAGCTGCTTCTCTTTGTTTCCTCTTCCAAACTCAAAGGCAGCAGAAATAGCTGTAGGTACTGATATGCAGAGATTTTACCTAGCCATGTCAAAGCCAGGGTTGTTTGACTTCACTTCTTCGGTTGCTTTGGAAAGGCAGAGTTTGGATTGTCAGAGCGGCTGCTCCAAGGGTTAGGCTTTTCAAATTTTATCTTTGGCAGTCAGTCGGACAGGCATGAGCTAAGGTCCACAGGACTCATAAAACAGAGACATGAACACGTGTGTGAATCAGAGCCCTTAAAATCTTGAGGTTATTGAAAAGTCAGAAAGGGGAAGGCGCTGAGCTTAAAGCACACAACTGGAGTGTGAAGTAGAGAACTGTTGGAAGATAACTCTTGACATTGTCCTTATTTTTCAGGTTGCACCTGGGAGTTTGGTGCGATGGTTAACTACATCAAGAAGACCTACCCTCAGACCCAGCTGGTTGTCGTAGGCTTCAGCCTGGGTGGAAACATCGTGTGCAAGTACCTGGGGGAGAGCCAGGCCAACCAGGAGAGAGTCCTGTGCTGTGTCAGCGTGTGCCAGGGCTACAGCGCGCTCAGGTGAGCCTGCTGCTCTCTTCTGGGTGGGGAAAAGCTTGCTGGTTCTCTTGCACCTAATTAAATTAGTCTGTAGGACTGCAGGATGCCGCCTTCCTGAAGCAGCAATCAAAGCTTTGTTGATCAGCAGTACAAATGAACAGTCAGCAGTACAAACTGGCTTTCTGTACCTGGCCAGGTAAACGCTGGCAGCTTCTGCTCTGTGCCTGTGGGTTGGCCTGGCTCTGTTGTGGCAGCGCTGCTGGTGTCGTAAGGAGAGGCATTCCCCATGCAGTCCTGGCTAATTAATCAGGCAGGTTGGGCAGTGTGACAAACTGCTGAGCTGGTGCCAAGTTTGAGGCAATAGTTTGCTTTCTCATCGCTCTGAGGAGTATCACTTGGCCCATAATAGCTTTCCTGGCTTCGCTGCCGAGTGTCATCCGGCAGCTCTTATCTGGGGAGGCTGGAAGGACACAGCTCGTGCTCTGTCAGTCCATGCCCCTCTCCTTTTGGGGGTGCTGCTGAAACAGGCAGGGGGCTGATGGAAGGGTGAAGAGGCTCTTGCAACCCCTGCTACCTGCCTGAAGTGGGGAAGGTGGAGAGGCTAAGGATAATAGCCCTAAGGGCTGCCTAAAACATTAACCTGTTGTTCCCAGCCTGGAAGCAGAGGCTGTAGCACTTCACAGGAGCTGTAAGGGCTCCACCTAGTGTTAGCACTTATATTCACTGATGGAGGCTTTGGGTACAGCCCTGCTGCTTCAGAACTTGCAGCTCAACTACTGTGCAATAACTTCCATGTGCAAGTTACTGAAGATTGAAACTACTGAAGATTGAAGCTAATGCTCACGGGTCTTGCTGTCTCTACATATGGGCAGCTAGTGAGGTACAGCTGGTTGTACAGTAACTTAACTGCCTCTCTGAGCAATGAGAATATTTGAAAAGCAAGGGGCTGTCGAGGGTAGGGTGTTGGTGTCAAGATCCTTTGGACAGATAAAGCTGGAACTGGCAGCACGGAGCTGGAACTCTTGATGCTGCTGATGCTCTACCTCTACTGTGACTACTTTGGTATTCAGCAGTCTGAAGACACCTTTTATAAGTTAAGCTCTTACAGGTGAAAGTAAGAAGTTTTTTCTGGAAGCATTGGACATGGCTGAAAGTTTGATAGACAATTCAGTAACATTCCAGTATACCTCGTGCCTTTTTGAGACTTCAGATCAGGTGCAAATCAGATGCTTTCAAGAATAGTCTGGTTTTGTTTCAAGTAAAGTGTTAGTTGTATTGAGGTTCTGGCACAGAGTATCCTATTGAAACAAGCTCCTGAAACTGTTTTTGTAGCCATCAAACAGGGTTTGCAAGGATTGCATCTGGCCTTGGCCGGTTTGATTTATCTTGGAGTTATGCAACGTTGTGTTTCTGGTCTCCAAAATGTTCTGAGTAATTCTGTTCCCTGAGCTGATTTCTTAGTAGTATGTCATGGTGTGCTGGTGAAACGGCAGGGTAAGGACAACCTGTTTAACAATGCTGCACTTGGATATCTGCGTGGAAAAATAACAGCTGCTCCTGTGAGCTTAACGTAAGTCTTCTGCGGGTTGCTGTGGATTCCTGAGCTCTTGACTCCACCTGCTGGGTGAACATCTACCAGCAAATCTCCGGTCACAGAACATCTGCTGTGCATTACCGTGTGCCCAGCAGGAAGGCTTCTCGTATCTTGTGTCTCCCTACCTAATGTTTAGTGCTGCTTTTAAATGCTAATTAGACAAAGCTAGGGAAAAGCAACATCAGTAAATAACTACGAAGTAAACGACAGGATAGGGTGGGCCTTGTTATAGAAGGGGGAGGGAAGAGGTACAAAGCATCTCCAGGTGGAAAGGATAAGCCTTATCCTTCTTGGACTTGGTCTGCTATGTGAGAATTACTGTTCTTCCCTCTGAGCTACACAAAAGTGGATTGCCCTGGTAGATGACCAGTTAGATTACAATTCCTCTTTTTATTAGCTTGTACAGCCTTTGTCCCTAACTATCCCCAAATATCTTTAGGAAGTAAAGGAAAAAATTAGGAGAAAGTGGTAGTGAGCAAGATGAAGCAGGCATTTGAAATTTGGAAACCTTTCCAGGGCATTAAGCAAGTGCCCCATAGAGGGGCATGGTAAAGTAGAAGCGAAGCAAGGCTCTGCCGGCAGAAAATGGGTCTCTGTTTAATGAATTAACACAAAGTCTGGGGAATTTGTTCCCTGAGGCTAAGCAGGGACCTGTCTCCTTATTCCTTAATCTCTGCCTGCACAGGCTTGATTCTGCTTCTTGATCTTGTGGAATGCATCTTTAGTGTAGCTACAGGCTGTGGGGAGAGTCTCCACCTTTGAAACCGGTGCAGTCCTCAAATAATACTGGAAGTTGAATTTTTGTCAGTGCTTGCAGCCCTTCATATTAGGAGTCCTGCTGTCTGCTGCAGAAATTGTGGGGAAATGTCGTAGTTATAACTTCGGCTGTCTTGAAATCACTTTAAAGGTTTGCTTGGGAAATCTTTTCCTGTCTCTATTCCCCTGTCCTGGTGTAAGTGTGGTAGCTGTAGCCTGGTTAGACAACAAGCCCATGTTGCAGCACTGCTTGCAAGCAGGCAGCCTGCTTATGCTCTGCTAGGAAACCTGCAGCTTGTGGCTTGGAAGGTCACAATAAATCCCCTGTAGTTCTGGTGGTATGTTAATGTTTAAATGGGAGTAGTTCAGTAGCTGGAACTGCCTGCTCCCAGCATTCTTAGGTCGCTCAGTAAATGATAGTAGGTTCCCTCAGTAACAGCAAACCCTTGGTAAGAGTAAAGCTCTAACCTGCCCGTGACCCTGCAGAGCAAAGGAGTGCTTGTATCTGGCAAAGCTCACAGAAGTCTGGACGACTTTAATTCTGTTTTAACAACAGATAAGCTGTGAAGTGCTGTTCTGCTCTGAGAATAGGTAAAGGCTTCAACTCCGATGCCACTTGCAGCTGCAATGAGTATTTCCCCTTACAGTTCCTGCCAATGAAGGTAAAACAATAATAGTGTGTGTAAATATTGCAAACATCTGCACAAATGATTTCCTTTGTAAAGCTATTACACGCAATTAACTTTTTTCAGCAATAGGTTTTAGTCCTTTCCTCGGTGGTTCCATTAAGTAAATTGCATTCAACTTATGCAAAGGGATAGCAGAGTCCTCTTGTCAGTGTTGCAGATCTTGACTGATGGCTCCTAAATGCTCTGATCAGGACAGCTAATTGCACTGTGCAAAATGAGACTGCAGATCTGTTTTCTGATACTCCCGAACTTCATCAAAGTGGAAGTCATTTCCTGGAAAAGGTTAAGCTATGGCAGGGGAAGCCTGGAGATTTGTTTACTTAGCCTCTAGGCTGCAGTGAGATGTTACGGTGTATTACTCTGATCTTTCAAGATCTCCATTAACAGCTTAGATTGCTATGCTCTGTGTTTTTTCTAGGGCACAGGAAACCTTCATGCAATGGGATCAATGCAGAAGATTTTATAACTTCCTCATGGCAGATAACATGAAGAAGATCATCCTTTCTCACAGGTAAACTTGCATTGGTGCAAGCCAATTGCTCTATTGGATTTATCTCCTCTTCTCAGTCAGACTTTAAATTCAGACTCCTGAAAGATTACGAACAAATCCTCTGCTCGGTGTCTTTTAAGTGAAGCAAGAAAAAGAAGGGGAGCCCATGCCAATCGCGTATACTGTAAAATACACAAATAAGCTCTGGTAATCCTGTTAGAAGAAAGTAGGCTTTGTTGTGTTTTGTTTTTGGTTTTTTTTTTTTTCCTTCTGAGGAGACTTGCTTAATGAATAAACAAGATGAGCACAGGAAAACATTGTAATTAAACTTCAAAGTGGAGTATTGTGCATCTGTTTCACTTCTAGCTAAAGAATCCTCTATTCCAGGAGCCTCTTGTTCTGCCACCTACTGGAGGTAGGATTAATCTTCAAGATCTGCTGCAAGGGGCTGCTGCTTATCAGATAAGCAAACAGTCATCCTGTAGATCTGGCTTCTAGTTTTCTTCTCCAAAGAGCACGTAGCCAGCAGAATACTTAGTGCTGCTCTTCCTAGAGTGCTACTGTCCTTGCAGTATCCCTGTGCTACTGTTGTGATCTGTGGCTCTCAGATACAAAAGGAATGTGTTGGTTAAACAGGTGACATGCTCCGTGGTGTTTCCTAGACCAAAATTACCTGGGTGCTTCTAGGGCAATGAATATGTAAGTACCTCATCAGTGGATGCTAATTAAGGCCCATTCCAGTAAGGAGCATGTGCCACTTGCAAGCTTGTGGTTCATAGCTAACAGTCCTGTGTGGTATGAAAAACAGGCAGGAGGAGGTAGGACAACTGATTTGTAGGATGATCCACGTAATTCACTGCAGACTGACAAATATTTGG
Organism: Netta rufina; assembly: GCF_964035555.1. NCBI lineage: Eukaryota > Metazoa > Chordata > Aves > Anseriformes > Anatidae > Netta > Netta rufina. Next base: position 14,703,241 of record NC_140134.1, on the reverse strand, counting down.
ACAACTTGGCCAAATTATACATGTCAGGGTATATAAGCCCCCATGAAATGGTGCTTAGATTCATAAGCCAGATAAAGGCAGTGCTGGCTTGAAGGAGATTCAGTTAAGTAATCTTTTTTTCCACAATCGTTTGTGCTCTAGGGCAGCTCCCCCAAGTCAAGCCTGGTCTCCCTCCTGCTCTGCCCTGCAGCTGCTTCTAAAAGGGAATAAAAATCCTTTCCAGCTTGCAGCCTTTGTTCTATTTGTTAAGGGAGCGGTTTGTTCTGGTGAAGAAACACATCCTCTCCTGAGGGTAATAACTAATTATGACAAGTGTCCATAGTAAATAGCTTTCTGCTAAGGTAATGCCCCCAAGTAATTTCTGCTGGATGAGCTAACCTAATATCTGTGCTGGGGAGACTTCAGGACCAGATGGTGACGGGGCTGCTGTGCCCAGGACTGCTAGTGCTCTCCCCGAGCCACCCACGGGTTTGATCTGAAGCCAGAGGACCCTCCCTCCAACATGAAGCCTCTGTTCTAAATCCCCCTAGTGCTGTCTGTTCTGGGAAGGTTCTTTATAGAGGCCCCTTCTGCAGTTTTTCAGTATAACAAGGGAGCATTTTTCTCTGAAGTGGCTGTTAGTTTCTGTTACACCTTATTCAGAAGCAAGGTAGATGAAAAAGCTGTGCTTGATCCCAAGAAACCCTTGTGTACGTAGCCCACTTCTGTTCTTACCTTGTCAGATTTGGTAAACTCACTTGTCCTTGAGCAGGTCACGGCTTTGCTGCACTTGTTATGGTGTTTGGATATTTATCTTGTTACTCCTCTTTCAGGCAAGTTCTTTTTGGAGATAACGTGAAGAAGCCACAAAGCCTTTCAGATGCTGATCTGAGCAAACTCTATACGGCAACATCCCTTATGCAGATCGATGATAATGTTATGAGGTATGAAGGGGGACTCTATGCTGCTCTCTGGAAGTGCCTTCTGTTTTAAGTGTTACTCTTGCAGGTCTCTTTCTGTGCCTGTAGGAATCTGCTGAAATGCAGCGCTGACAACCCCAAATCCTTCCTTGTCTTTACATTGAATAAAACCATAAAAAAAAAAAAGATTATTTTTGATAGTCACAGCTTCTGTAAAGTCATCCAGGAGGCAGTTATCTATAACATCTGAACCTGCAGCCCAGAATAAACAAGGAAGAGGCAAGCTCTTGCCAAGAGGTCCACAAAAAATAATGCAGAATGTGATAAGCATCTCAGAAGTGCTCATGAGTGTTTTTAGTCCTGCTTGAATTTTGAAACAAACCCTTCCCCCTGAGAATAATGCCTTCTTTGTGAACATTAGAACTGGCTGAGATAACACGAACTTCTTAACTTGTCATACTTGCACCTAAATTAAGCTCTCTGCATTATTAGGCAGCAAGCTGTTACTGCCTGTGTCCTTGAAAACAACTTAGTACTTTGTTTAGTGGCTGTGATCTTGCCATGGCATGTTCTATGTTAGGCATTGACACCTTTACAAAATGCTGAAGCTGTACACTGCCAGCTCTACAGCCAAAAGGTTTTTGGAGGAGTAGTAATATTGCTGTTTGTTGTCTTTCTAAGAGTGATTCCTAGGGGAAATATACTTGTCCTTCATCCCTGAGGCCTGTCTACTTTGGGCCTATGGCTGCATCATTGTCTCCTACCCCAGGAAAGAGAAAAAGCACATGAGTATAAGCTCACTGCATCCTTGGTTTGAGATGAAGGGCTAAGGATACTGCAAAAAAATGGAACCACAGTGGATTCTGTGTGGCTTGTAGGCAGGCCCTTTTGTCCAGTATGTTTGAGGTTTGTAAGCTGTGATGGTTTTATGTTTGTAAAGGCTTTCAGGTGGTGAATAAGTTTATAAGTTATTCACACAGGAGAAAGCAAATTAAGTTTAAAAAAGATGCCTTGAAGGCTGCTAGACTTCCACTTGAATGTTTAACTTGGTGTGTGTAGAAGAAACACAAATCCTGCTATCAGTGTTTGAGTAAGCACAGAAAGCATAAAAACATGTGCTGCCAAAGCTGAATTTTGCAGAAAAAAGGCATTGTCCTTAAAAATACGGGTCTGGGCATGTATGTCCTTATTTGCAAATGGGAGTCAGGTGGATGCTAGGAACATGATGGCAATGACACTATCCATTTCAGGAAGTTCCATGGGTACAGTTCCCTGAAGGAGTACTACGAAGAAGAAAGCTGCCTGCACTACTTGCACAGGGTAAGCTCTTGCAATTGACTGCTCTTGTACCATCTTCTTCCTACTGGAGATAAAATGCTCCGTGCTTTCTGGTTTTGATACCTAGACACAGCTGTCTTAGCTTGGATTTTTAGAAGTAATCAGTATTTTGGAGTGGGATTTCAGTTCTTACTACTCCTAATGCTGGTTCTAAATGCTCTGGGCTCTCTAGAGATCATAGCTCTGGGTAGTAGCATCCAGATGATCCAGCTAAAGCCAGGAGTTCAGCTGAACCCCTTTGAGTGTAGGTGCATAAGGTGGAAAATGGGTGGTGGCATACAGCCTTCCAGGCAGAAAAGACTAGATACTCTGCAGGAGGCTTAGCACACTATCTGGAAGGCAGATGCTTAGCAGGCCGAAGTAATGCAGAAGTAGAACTGGAAAATTAATTCCTTCTTGATTTGCTGAACCGGAGGATGGAGGCACTCCAAGGGAGTTTCCTGGACTTTAACCAAGGTGTCTATAACAGCTAGCACTGGCTGCCTGATGTGCAAAGCAATGTAGAGTAAAAAGGGTGTAGCTATTTGAATTCTGAGAATGGGGAAGATCTGTGATTTAATCTGTTTGCTTTGTTACACCCGTATCGCTTTTCATACAACTGAATTGGAAAAAAAAAATAAAGTGCTGCAGAGTACTCCGTTGGTAAAAAGCCACCAGTCTGAATTTTTGACTGTTTTGCTGATGGTTCTCCAGTTAAAGGACAACTGAAATAAGATGTCTGAATTGAGCCAAGCTAAGAAGCTTTATAACAGTTGATAGAAACTCAAATACCAACCCCTAACTGTTTTTTTCTCTACTATGTTTCTTGGTACAGATCTATGTTCCTCTTCTGCTGGTTAATGCTGCTGATGACCCTCTTGTCCATGAGAGCCTTCTATCAATTCCAAGAGCTCTTTCAGGTATGTTGAAGCAGTCTGCTCCAGCAGTGCATATTTGTTTACCTGCAGCTTCCTTATCTCATCACGATCCATGATGACAAAGCAGCTTGACTTGCCTTATTACGTCCATAATCCTGTGGAAGGTGTACTAAGCCTCTTTAAAACACCAGTTGCAGGAACTAATGAGGCTCTTTGTGAGGAGGAAGAACTCGAGTCCTCCTTTCAGGCATCTTCTGCTGTTTAGGCTGCTGTTGATAGCCAGTAGTTTACATTCGGGTTACTTTCTTGAATGGAAAAAAAAGCTTCCTCGTGTCTTTGTTTCTCATTGGGATGTAGTAGAAAGGTGGGTTACTGCAGTGACAGTCTTGAACAAGTATAGATGAAGGGCCCCCTTCCCTGATGAATGGAGCCCATGCTTTGCTGTGCTACTTGATAATGAAATAAGGTGTGTCCTTTGAAAGGAGTTCTGTCAGCTCTCTGTCTTCAGCCAAGAAAAAGTCAAATACCCTTTAGAAGCTCAGAAGAATGAGCTGCTTGCTGTTTCTCTGCACAAATGGTGCACAGGAAGGAAAGATGGGTTCATTCTTCTCTCTGAAAGCTACAGGCAGAGAATTCATCTACAGCTGCTTCCAGACAGAACGAAGCACAGGGATTTTCTCACTGCACATAGATCAAAGTGGATAATATAATGCCAGAGCTTTGGTGCAGCTCAGCATGATGCTAACAGTCCTAGTTCCAGTGTACGTGAGTTAAAGGTAGAAGGATGTGACCTGTGTTGCCATAAGGGCCCAGCCAGCAGCATTTCTTGGCCAGCCTGGTTCCTGTGGACCATCTTATTTTGTGAAATTGTTAGGTTATGTGCTTTTGACTTCATATTAGCTGTGGCCTTTGTCAGCACGTTTCTGCTTCCATCACAGGATTGCTCCTTTTGGTTCAGACCCTATGCCAAGGATTGAGTTGATTATTGCAGTTTAAGGTGGTTTAGCTCTTGGCTCCAAATTGCTGACCTGCTGGAACTGTGTGCTTCCTTCTGTCTTACAGAGAAACGGGAGAACGTCATGCACGTGCTGCCCCTTCACGGAGGCCACCTGGGCTTCTTTGAGGGGTCTGTACTATTCCCAGAACCTCTGACCTGGATGGATAAGCTCGTGGTGCAGTACGCCAATGCCATCTGCCAGTGGGAGAAGACAAAGTCTCATTGCTCAGACACAGAGCAGGCGGTATCTGGCCAGGAGTAATTGACCCAAAGACTCTGGATCACTTCAGTATATCTCCCCCTTTGGGAACTCTTTGTTCCCTCACCTGCTGCTTCAGGTTTCCATTCTCCTTGATATCCTATGGCTGGGGTTTGATCACAATGTTTCCTTCTGAAGTGGAGTTAAAACAGAGGTTGATATCTGGTCAGAGGATCTTTGCTTATATAGTCACTTGGGTTTGTAATTTACTGCTCTGCTTGAAGAATTAGATTCCGACTGTGACTTGTTACAGGGTAGTTGAGCTAAAGACAGTTTGCTTTGATGTAACACAAGTTTCAGATGCCAAAAGCCTTTCACCTGGTGGTCAAAAACTTGATCTGAAGCATTTGTTGAGATGTAGATGACAAGGTAACTGACTTTTTCAGTCCCTGTGCTGGAAAAAACCCTGTACCAAGCCACAGGCCAGTGAGTGGTTCAGTCCATGAGCCACTAAATAGTGGCTTGGGAAAACAGATGCTTGACTGTCGGTGGAGTTCTAATCTTACACCATCTTAAGGGAGTGTTTCACTTCCTGGGAGTGCAGTTACACAAGTGAATCACTTTAAAAATGCTTAACTTTTCCATGCTTCAGATATCTGTGGGTTGGGGTATCTTTACGCTGGGACTCCAGGTAGAGAAAAGCTGCGGGCTGGTAATACCAGTTAATGTTTCTCTGTAACCACATTCTCACACCAAGACCAGACCAGTCACCTTGTCGTATTTGCCTCTTTTTAAATGTAGTCATGTTTTTAGTACTGGATCTCTTGTTTGACCCAGAGCTTTTTAAAATTGGCTCTGGCTTCCGAATGGAAACCAGCAATGAAGAATCTGCAGGATCTTTTTGTGAGCTCAGTATGTTTTAAGAATATTTCATAGTTATGTACTCTGTTAGGGATTAAATTGTAGGGTGGGGGGGAATGTATCTAGATTTACTCCCCTTATGTCAGGGTAGATTATACCAAAATTCTCGTCCTTAATTTTCAAAGCATTGAATGGTTTTCAAACACATGACTTGCCTTACAGTTGGTGGGATCTTGATGGGTCTAGCCCTGTGCAACTAAAATACCTTTGACTAACTACTTCTGTATCTGTGCAAATGCTGCAGGATTTTACTGGCTCCAGTAAGACATTGGGCTCCTCGCGTGAATTCCTTTCTGCATGCCCAGACACCCTCTTCTAGTTGTAATGTGCAAGGTGAAGTGCAAAAGCTCCTTGCAGGAGTGAAGCCTCAAGTGGCTGTTAGGGCCGAGGTGGTTATTGCGGGCTCTGCTCTATCTCCTGGTAGGAAAGTTGCCCCATGACAATCTGGAGACTGAATTTTTGTGGTCACAATCTTTTTTTCCCTATTTGTTCTGTCAACATTGTAGTCTCATTAATCCACCCTTGAGACTTCTTTGTCCTAGTGTCAGTGAAGCTCTTTTCCTGTCACACTTCCCGCATCCAACGAGCACTTTATTGCTTTAGCCTTGGTTTCTGTGCCAGGCTCTTCAGTTTGTAGTTGAAAGGTGAAACAAGCTGCAAGACTTCAGCATGGTAATGCAGGGGAACAAGCCTTCTGGACTGCCCTGTCCCGGAACTTCATTCAGTAGGTTGCAGAGGTAGCTTTTTATTTTAATAAAGCAATAATTAACTATTGTAGCAAAGGTGCATTATCATATCAGGAAATTCCTTTCAGTTTGCCTTAGGCCAGACACCGCGGCCTGCTAGAATGAACTGTGGGTACCTGCACGTTGTCCTTGTTACTGAGCCCAGGTTTCCTTTTGTTCCTCAAAGAAAAAGGTGTGATCAAGTAAAGCTGCAGCAGTACTTGGCCATGCTTGTGGCTGTTCCTTAAGAACTATTTTAGGGCATCAGTTAGCAAGGATATTCTTAGCTGATGGATATTTGTCTTTGTGTTGTTGTTCTCTCACTCATCCTGCATCTGTATATCACTAAAACCTGTCACGCAAGATGCTCAGAATTTTGCTTAAGTAGCTGCTCATGCAATTTTTACTGGATGTTCTGTAAATGTATTCTCACTTATCAGGATTGGAGTGTAAACAACATTTGTATGCATCAACTAGCCACAGTATGAATTTAGGTGTGTAGGGTATGTGATTTTTTTGTTTGTTTGTTTGTTTTTATCTCCAGGGGGTCACAATTTTAGATGTCTCAGTTTTCCTGGCATATACATCTGCAGCTTCACAGGTCACAGCTTTCTGCCTTGAGGAAGCAAAGCTGCTCCTCCCATGACGGGAGATGCCCTTTTTAAAATGCTTCATGTCCTGCTTCAGTCCAGCTTTACTGTGCTGTGAATATCAACTCCAGAGAGATTTAGAGGAACAGGAGCTTCCCTTGGTAGTGACCCCACTGTTGAGGTGAGGAGCCCATCATACGAGCCAACATGTAACTACGAAGGAAGGACAGTGTGCATCAAGCCTCCTTGGAGATCAAAATTCTTTCTCAGATTTCCTCAAAGTTCCTCAAAAGCAGGGCTCCCTGCCCAGCTCCCCACATGGCTGCAATTCTGCCTTCCTTCCCAGGACCCCAGGCTTGCAGAAACAGTTCGGCTGTCGGCTGCCCCCGACAGGGAAGTTGGAAGTGAGAGAGCTATGGCTGGCTGCTGTCTGAAGGTGGATGTTGAGGCAAAGCTGGTGTTTGCTTGCTTCGGAATTGGGGTTAGGGGGCAAACTGCTTTTTGGCCAAGGCATGTCAGAGTAAAGCTCCACTTTCAGAGGAGCTGGGTAGGTTTTTATTGAAGAACTTTTCCTCCTTCCTTTTTTAAGAACCGTTCTTGACAGACTGGGTTTTGAAACATTTCCTGTTCCTGAGGTGTGAGGAAGTTGCCTTCTCAAGTGTACCTTTATTTCAAAATGACTTTGCTGTAGTTACAGTAGATGGCCAATAAGTGACATCTTAAAGCAAGTATTTCCTAAAAAATGAGGTGAGCAGCTGAGCAATTCTCAAAGCAGCAAGAGCTTTGTCTAATCAAGAAGGGATTTTGCTCAAACATTAGTTTTTTTTCAAGGAGTACTACATCTTCCTGCCCTGTAACTCATAAGCCTTCATATTTCAAAAGTGCCAATGCTGTGGACTTTCTGAAACTCTCAACTAGAGAGGTAATAGGGGTCTGTCCTGCTCCTTTGACCTGTTCTTGCACTTGCACCTACAGCTGCTTAAACCGCTTGTGGCTTGACAACTAATTCTAGCCTGTTTGGGGAGGAAGAACTTTGTCATAGGTTGGTTGTGCAAGGGTTCCAGAACCTGGGAGTCACCTTACTAACTTCTGTTGCAGACAGAAGCAGTAAAAATCTCTTCTCCCAATCCCACCCAATTTGCTGCTTTCAAAGCAACTCATGTTGTCAAACCTGCTGCAGCAATTTAGAGATCTCAAGGAAGCAGGAGAGGAGGAAGTGAAGCTGCAGTGCGTGTTATCTAGAGACCTTCAAAGAAGGAATCCTGTATTAAATCTTGCTGCTGACAGAGATTGGCAGCTGATACCTAGTGCCAGTACCACGAGCAGGAAGGGACTTTGTCCAATCCTTACCTGAAATGCATTTCTCTCCCAAAATAAGGCAGTGCTAGTTCTGTGATGTCTGCAGATGGTCTTCACTTGCCAGTGAACCCCACCTTAAATGCAATATGAATTTTTAGATCTTAGAGGTGAAGCAGTCTTTTCATCTCTTGCAAAGACACACAAGCTTGTAGAAGGACACACTTCAAGCCCAGAGCAGTACAGCCTGGTAGCACAGTTCAAGACTACAGCATGATGAATCTGTCATGAGCTCTGTTTAGTTTCAAACCGGGATTAGAAAAGGCATCAGCAGAGCTCTTCATTTATTCTCATGTACTATACACCCCTCTTCCTTATCACTGTATGTAAAAGTAACACTCAGACATAAACCCCAAGGACCATCTCAATCAGATAGCAAGTTGCAGACCGTATTTTTGTGGTGGTTAGGCTGGTCCAACCATCTTTGTCAGTGTCTGGAGACACCTGGAACTTGTAGGGGAGCAGCTGGGACTTGCTCTTATGGACCACAAGGAACTTGCAGCTTCCACGACACCAGATCTGCCAGCATGTTTAATGATCCCGTGGTTGGGTTCTAAACTGAAAGTGTTTTTAAATGAGTCAACAGCTGCACTGTAAAGACAGACACTTGAACCTCCCTGCAGTCCTTTCCTGACCATTTTTCTGCAGTTCCTGTTCTGTGAAGGTACAGGTTACAAAGACAGGGCACTAAGCAAAGATGTTGAGAACCGTTGTCTCCAGCACTGAATTTAGCCACGCTACCTGTGTGTCATCTGTCCTGGGTCTGTCACAAGTTCCTAGACCTCAGCCCTTTGACACGTGGTGCCTTGCCCTTTTTCTCCTCCTCCCTTGACATCAGCATATCTAGAGACTTCAGCAGCAGCTCTGTCAGAGCTTTTGGGCTTTGCTTTTTAGTAAAGGATTCCTCACACAGCAAGCGGTGAGACCCCTCTGGCGATGTACACTGTACAAGCGTGTGCTGACATAAAGGACCTTTGTGGGCAGCCTACAACTAGATGGTCTATTTTAATGCTTAAAATAGCAATGTGTGTAAGCAGTGGATCATTTCTCAGCTCTGTTCCTCGAGTTCCTCGAATTTGCCTCTAGCCATAGGGATTGAGTCAGACGGAGGGTTTGCTTAGTATGTGACTCGTTACCTTGTGATCCCCAAGTTCGTGTGTCTGTTGACTCTTCAGCAACATAACTGGAGGTGAATTGTGTAAGGGGCTACATCTCAAATGAAAGAGCAGAGTGGTAACTTCAAGAACTAATTGCTGAACAGTTCAGTCACCTGGTTTGCTTCCAAGGACTTTTTTTTAGAAATATTATGCCTCTCTGGAGGTTACTGAAATTCTTCACAGCCTTTTCAGGAAGACCAGGAGAGGCCCTAGTCCTGTGCTGCGTGTGCAAGTCATTTGTTGTGAAGAGCATCGTGTCAAGTCATGCTCCGCGTGTCCTGAGCCCTCTGGCAGCTCTGTCAGTTGGGTAGATCCCAGAGCCACGGTGATTCAAAGCAGGGTCTCCTTCGGGGCTTCTAGTTCTAGGCAAAAAGCAAACAGCTCTTCTTGGCGTGAGGGCTTCCTGAGCTGTCTACCAGCTTTGAATGCCTCAGAGCAGCCCAGAGCTGCAGAGGGGGTGCCTGCCCCCCTTTCATTGCTAGTAGCCTCTTACAGCAGCCTGGACTCTCCTCAGCTGGTAGGGAAGCTCAGGCCCGGTGCCATCAGTGAGTCACAGCAGCTGCCAGCTTTCCACACTGCAGTGGAAAGGTTTCTGGGATTACCCTGAGCTATTGCATTTCAAACATCTGTATTTGTGTTTTTCTGGTTAATCAACGGACACAAACACCGCAACCCAGGGCAGCATTTATCAGGTTGGATCTGCTGGTATTGAAGAACCTTTTCCAGGTCTGTCTGATAACGCTCTAAAAGCCCCAGCCCTGCATCCCCTGTGGATGAGGAGCATGTTTTGCCATCTCACCCCTTGGCCTTGCCTAACACAGGTGACTTGAATACCAGCGAGGAGCCTGATGCCACGAGGTGGCCCAACACAAAGCCTTTTAGCTTTTGTCTGAGTGACGAACTTGCATCGCCTGCCTGCAGTCATGTGAGAGCTTTGATTAGATGCAGAATTTCCTTGTGGGATCTCTTACAGCTCTTCTGGGTTGCTGACCCTTCTGTGGCTCCTGCCAGCTGGGATGTCTTTTAAAAATAATAACAATTAAAAGTGTATTTCATGTAACCAAACACTACTGCTTAGCCCACGTCAGCAGCTTTCCAAAGGAACGTGTTTTCTCATTCCTGACAACTTGTCTCTTTTTCCCCGTGACTAGAAATCCTTTCTGAGAAAGCGATAACCCCCTTGCAGGAGGGGCCCTTTCTCTGGGGGTGCCAAGCTGAAGAGGTGTGGGGAGCCCTCAGGAAGGCAGACCCATGCCCTTCTCACGTTGCTGCTGCAGCTGTGTTAGAGCAGGCTGAGAATCGGATGTTCCTGGTGAGCAGCGTGGTTCATTACAGATAAATTTCCAAATTGGCAAAATTATCCTCTGGAACAATCTCTAAATGCTGCCCTGAAAAAGCTTGTGTACAGAGATAGCCTCCCTGCTGCCACGTTCTGAGTCAGATTCTCTGAAGCTGACAGCTGCAGGGGAGATGATTTGCAACTAGCAATGCAATTTTTCTATATCTGCTGATGTTTACCTTTAAAATTATATATATAAATATATATTAAAGTGTCTTTGATTTTTTCTTTAATTTTTGTTCTTCTGTGTGGTGTAAGATGGAAGTCATTGCACAACAAAATGTAATTTTGTTATCTTTGATTCAGTGGGATTTCTTTATTTAAAAATAAAGGACTTAAGGAAGTCAGTGCTCCGTGGAGTGGCTGTGTCCCGTGTTACTGGGTGGGGGGGTGCTGCTGTCATTCCTGACACACGGAGCAGCAGTGAGGATGTCTGACATGGGAACGTATTGAGCCAACAAGGTCATCCTCACCAGAACACAGCCGGGTCTCTGAACACCTTCCCTCGGTCACAGGATTTGGATTAGCTCAAGGAGGAACTGGAGGAGTTCTTCGGCCCCAGCCCTTAAACGTGAGTTTTGTTTGGTGTTAAGGCTTCTGTTTGGTAGTGGCCTAAAACAGGAGCACCTCAGAGCAGGGCTGCCCATATATCCCTGTGGGGTTCACGAAAGCAGGAGTTGCCTTGCTGCTCCCCCTCCTGTCTCCCAGACAGCAAAAACCCTTAGAAACCCTTGTCAGTAATTCCTGTGTCACGAGCTTTAGCCCTGCCTCTGGGTTTCTGACCACTTCTTGGCTCCTCTGGAGCTAAATGCAAGGGCTCTGGTTGTTCCAGGAGCTGTGGCTGGCTGCCTCCTTGGAGGGAGAAGCGTCAAGCTTGCACTCTTCTTCCCTGCCTTGGGGAGAAGCTCTGCCACTCCTACATGTATACATATCTCTATATATATGGGAGCATCTCAAATAATTGTCCTGGCTTGAGCAGTAGCATGGGGTTCCTTGCTGTCCCCTGAGCAAAGCCCTGTGTGTTTTTCGCAGCAGCTGACGGGCTGGTGGCTCAGCCTGGGGAGCTGGCTCTGAGTTCATCTCCCCCCTGCCTCCCCTTGCAGCCCGCGTTGCGTGCACAAGTAATGCTCCAGCCTTTCCTAGTTGCTTTTCCTTCCCCCAGAGGAGGTGTGATTGCTTTCCTGAGCAAGCGAGCCGGGCTGTTGTGTTTTCACTGGCCCCAGGGCTGCGGGGGCTTCCCTGGGGCTGCTTGGTGGGCTCAGCGGGGTGAGGAGCTGCCTCCAGTCCTCCTCGGGGCCCCGGCACAAGGCTGGCATCGCAGGGTCCGCGGTGCTCAGCGAGCCGGCAGCGCTGCGGAGGCTGGAGGAAAGGGACTGCAGCCCAGACAGGCCCCGTCCTCCCGGCGGCTTCGGAGCCAGCCTCCTGTTTGGTTTGAGCCCGAGCCAGTGCCCTGATGAATGCAGCTCTTGTCGGCTCTGGATGGGGCTCTGGCCCTCTGCTAATGAAAGGCGCTGGTGTGTGGCTGCGGGGCTGGGGGACGGGGAGGAGGGGGCAATACTGGGTTGGCAGAGGAGGAGGTGACCGTCAAGTCCCAGGCTAGTGGTGCTGCCACCCCTCGCTGGTCGTGAGCAGCTCTCGTGCCCTCCTCCTCCTCCTTTTGGGGCTCCTCATGGGGTTTTCCTGATGTGAACGGCTTTGATCTGAGCTCCTTCTCAGATGCAGTGCTGGGAGAGGTGGCTGTGTTAAGGCTTCTAGGGGATTTGCGAGGGTAAATCTGCTCATCTTTCACTGTCCCGTGGTTAAAATTCATCTCTGACCCTCAGTGGCTGCTGTTCTTTCTCCCTGACAGAGTGAGGATTAGGTAGTCAGCTCCATCTGGGCCCTTCTTGGGATCTTTGCATCTTTTGGGCTGTTTTCTCTGGCTAAAGCAGGGAACAGAATTGGGGGGCCTGGTCCAGGGGAAGGAGAACCCTGGTTTGGGATGCAGGGAGGATGGAGAAGGACAGTTCCAAGAGGCCTGTTCACATCAGGGCTGCTGCTCCAAGCCCCTAACAGAGCTGAGCAGCAGCGCCTGCGCCCCAAAAGCCTTCCCCTGTCCCTTGCCGTGTGCCACGAGGGACCCAGGAGCTGTGCTGTTAAACACTTCTTTATTTCTCCACGTCCAGCTTTCAGCCAGCCCCTGGCAGGGCCCTCCTGCTGTGACGGCCTCCGGCTGCGTTACCCCACTCCTGCCTGTCCCCCCTCCAGCCGATGCCACCCCAGGAGCTCCCCAGTGCCCCCAGGGCCGGCTGTGGAGCCCCTCTCCGGCTGCACTGCCCCACAGAAGAAAAACCTAAGGCTGAAGCAGAGCAAGGCACGTCCTACCTGCATCCCAACCCCTGCGGTGTGCCCGGGACAAAGGGACAAAGGGCCATCCTCCTGGCTGCCACCACCCCCCTTCCCAGCATGGACACTCCCCCGTGCTCCCCTTTTTTTTTGCAGGAGCAGGCTGGTGGCCAGCTTTCTCTGCTGGCTCCCAGGGAAAGGACCCTACTCCAGGAGGGTCAGGGACCCTATTCCAGGTGGGACGGGGCTGCCAGGTGGCCCACAGCCAGGTCTGGGGATGGGGACAGGCACGGGGCAATGCACCCAGAGCGCCTCGTTCCCAGCAGTCACTCAACCAACGCTACGGGAGGGAGGTGGTTGGGGTTAGGGGACCACCTCTGAGCCTATGTTAGGGGGGAAGGGGGACGGCCCCCGCCTTAGAGGGCCGTGTCTTCAGCCTCGATGCAGGGCCCGAAGAGCTTCTCCGCAGTGGCTTTGCCGTCGTACTTGGGCAGGTTGCCACCGAAGTCTGCCGGCAGGATGTCGGCGTCGATCTCCTGGTAGAAGGACTCCAGCTCCTCGCCGTGCACAAAGACCTGGCGCGAGGGGAGCGACCCTCAGCAGAGAGCTGGCGACCCCACAGGTGGCAAAGGGGTGCCTGGGGGACACCGGCAGTGCTGGGAGCCAGCAGCAGTCCCAGCTCTCCCACCTTCTTCCCCCCCATCTGCTCGGCTTTACCCCCCTTTGCCCCCGGGTCCCCTCCCCGCACTCACCCTCTCCAGCAGTTTGCTTTTCAGGAAGGGTTTGACCACGTTGTAGGTCGTGGTGAAGTACCAAGGCTGGTGGATGAAGTGCACGGCCTTGAAGCGCGCTGGGAAGGAGTCCTAGGGTGCCAAACCCAGGCGGGGCCAGTCACAGACCGTGCTGGCCTCATAGGGCCGGGAGAGGAGGTGGGCAGCAACAGAAACCCTGCACTGCCTCCACACCCTTTCCCCAGCCTCCCTCTTTTGTTCTGACCCAGAGGTTCAGCCATCCCAGCCCCAGGAGCAGCAGGGAAGCTGCAGAGATCCCATCTTGCAGGATTAAACCAATTAAGGAGCAAAGGAAGGAGGGTGTGATGGGGAACAGCCCCTCCAAGATGGCAATCCAGCCCCCTGCTGGCCCTGGGCACGTTCTCTTCCAGCTCACCTGCAGCATGTCCACCATCTTCTTGAGCTCGGAAGGTTTGATCCCTGACGCCTGCTGCATGGTGAAGCCCTTGAAGTTCTCGATGATGCAGAACCCGTTGATCTGGGTCTCTTCGTTTTCCAGCAGCTTCTCCAAGATAACGCAGTAGGCACGAAGGATCTGGAGGGGAGGAGTGACAGCAGGGTCCGTGCCTCCATTTCCTCCTTTGCCCTGCGGGTCCTTCCTTCCTAAACCCCTCCGATTTAGTGGTGTGGTGCCCCCCTTCACCCCGAGTTATCTGGGCTGGGAGATGCACACCCTGTGCCCTGCAACCCGCACCACACCAGGAGGAAAGAAGGGGAGCCCCTTGGGACGGACCAGGAGAAATTCAGAGTTTTACTTAAACCTGGGTGGAACAACCCCCAAAAACCTGCTGACCTCGTCAAAGGTGATCTCCTCGTAGTCCCAGTTCTCGATGTTGAAGAGCATCACCACCCGGCCGTACTTGTCCCTGCTGGCCAGGATGCCGGGGTAGCCCGCCTCGATGGTGCTGCGCACAGCCTCGGGGGTCAGGTTGTCGAAGAGCTCGGGGTACTGCTGCCGAAAGTTCACGTAGCCTGCGGGGGGACAAAGCTGCTCACCCGTCCTCGGGAAGCCGGGAGAGCACGGGCTGAGCTCCCCGCCCCTGGCACCCCGCAGGCACGGAATATGGGAACGTGCTGGGAAAAGGGGGGTGAACAAAACAGCTCGTCTGCGAGCCAGCGCTGATAATTACAACTCATTATCCACCCGGCAGACACAAAGGAGAGCAGAGCAGAGCCAGGCAGGACAAAGCCTGTGGCCAACCCCTGCTCCCCGTCCATCCCTGTGTGCCACCCCCAGCATGGGGAGGGGGTGCCACAAGCCCCCCCTGCCCTGGAGTGGTCCCAGGGGTGCTGAGCCCCCCAGGCACCGTGCACAAAACGCATCAGGATGTGAGCAGAGACCTCCAGCCCTGCCTTTTGCAGCTGCTGCTCGCTCCCGTGCCCTGCCAGGGGTCTGGGTGCACTGGGAGGCACAGAGGGGGATCGGGACACCCATCCCCACCCACCCCCACAGCGCAGGGCCCCCCACCTTTCAGCAGGTCATAGGCCCTGTGGACGTCGAACTTGCGGGCGCGGATGAAGCGGAGGAAGAAGGAGTCGTCCTTGCCCTGCATCTTCTCAGCCACCGCCTTGCAGACGTCCTCGGTGCCCGCCCGCTCCTGCACCAGCTCCCGCAGCGCCCTCACCGCCGCCTCCCTCTGCTCCTCGGTCTCGTTCAGCTCGTCCTTTGCCTGGAAAGGGAGCAGGGAAGGGCCCTCAGCATCCTCACAAAGCCCTGGGGACCCTGAGCCACCCGCAGATCCACCCCGGCGTGTGTTTTGGCACAGAAAAGCAGCCGGACACGGTGCCGCTGGCTGCGGGTCCCTGGGCTGTGCCTCACCTTCTGCAGGGTGTGCAGGGGGATCTGCTGGCACCTCCCGAAAACGGGGCCGTGGTCCTTGGTGGTGAGGCGCTCCAGCTTGGTGCGCAGGGCCTGCTCCTCCTCCGAGACGATGCGGAAGGTGCCCGTCTGGGGGCGAGGAGAGGATGGGGGGCTGAGGAATCCTCTGCTCACAGCCCCCCACCTCCCTCCCCGCCAGCCCCACGAGGCTGGGGACAGCCCCGGCGCTGTGCGGATCCCTCTGGGCTGCACCCCATGGGACAGGGAAGGGCGAGGGGTGCCGCAGCCCAGCGCTGCAGAGAGGGGATGCTCAGTACTCACAACAGCAGACATGTTGCCTTTAGCCTTTATCAGCAGCAGGACACTGGAAGAGAGGAGGAGGAATTACCGTGGGGATCTGAAAAGCCCCTGCAGCCCCCGGTGCCCCTGTCCCTCCTGGAGGAGGGTACCTGGTGGGCACAGCACCCTCAGCTCCATCACCTGCTGCCCGTGGGGCTGCCTGGTGGAAGCTGAGAGCGTTGGAGAAACAGCAGGGCTGTTTGCAAAAGCAGATTAAATACGTGGGTATTGGTCATCTGACGCCTCCAGCGTGGTGTTTTTTTTCTGGGTTTACATTTTTTGGGAGGCTGTGGGCAGGAACACCCATGGGTCATGGGGACACACAACCCCGGGAGCTCCTCCAGCACGGTGTCACCTCTGACCACATCCAGGGCAGTGCGGGGAGCACCAAGTGCTTCCCAAGACCTGGTACGAGCAACATGCCCCAAGCAGCACGCGCAGTGTGGGTCCTGCTGCCCTGTGGGTGCTCATTGTGCTGCTCAGGGGAGTCCCTGCAGCATGGCCCAGCGCTGCCACAGCCCTGCTGAGCTGCTGGGTTGGGGATGTTTGCGGGAATGGGGTGTAATGGGGTATCCTCCTGCTCCCCAAATGCTCCCCTTGGCCCTTGGGCTCTTTCTGCACCGCTCCAAGGCTTGAGTCATGGAGAGCAATGCAGAACGACCTCAGGCAACGCTCCCACCTCCTCCTCTTAACACAGAGCTGCCTTCCCTGCCCACCCTGTTGTCTTTCATTCCTGGCACACTGTCCCCATGATATTCACCAAACAGCAGAGCCCCTGCAGCTCCAGAGCCCGTCCCCAGCCATGACACCAGACCCCAAAACCCCTCAGCATCTCCCCAGTGCCCCGCTTGTCCCGACACCTCCCATGGGCTCCCCCACCAGCACCCCCTTTTTTTGAGGCACAGAAAACAAAACCCATTCCCAGAGGTGACAGGTCGAGGAGGGCTGGGCCACGGGGCCTGATGCAAAATATTTCAGCTGCAAAACGTCCCCCATACTCACCAGGGACAGGGAAACCCAAATCACCTGCAGAGGGTCACTGCACCAGGCTGGGAGCGCGGAGTGGGGCCGGGCAGCTGGGCAGCGAGGCCGGAGTGGAGCAGCAAGAAAAGCCAGGAGAAAGCTTTGTAGAGTCACCGGGTTGGGATTAGGCCGTCACAAGGCATCAACTCGCCGCAGCTTTATAATTAAGTCCGCGCGAAGCAGGCTGCAAGCCCCGTTAAAACCTTACAAAAGGCAGATGAGGAGAGGGGAGGACGGAGCAGGAGGGCTGCGGGCCGGGTGCGCGGAGGGGCGGGATGCTGGGCCCGATTAACGAAGTATAAAAGCTCCTCATTGTGTAACCCCCTCATTAGCGTGGGGCCGGGGGTGGGCAGCGTGCCACCCCCCGCCTCTGCCCCCAGCTCTGCGAGCAGAGAGCACGGGGGGAGCTCGGCCGGGGTGCTTGTGGGGCAGGTGGGGGTGCACCCACATCCTCTCCTCCTCCTTCGTCACCTCCCTGCAAAGCAGCGTTTGTTTTGCTTTAAAAATAATAAAAAATGTGGGCAAACAGTGTCCTCAAATGGGGCTGGTCCTGTGTGGTGTGGACAGCCCCAGTGTGGAGGTTCACTGGTGGCATCCCGCACACAGAGAGGACGGCCGGGGGATGGGGATCACAGGCAATCCCGGTGATCCCAATGATCGGCTTCTCTGGGAACTCGAGGGCAGCCCACCTCGGGGCCAGAGGGACAATTTGGGGACAGTGACACGAGGCTTTTTGGGGTGTCCACGTCACCGTGTGCCCAGGCTGCTGGGCGCTGGGGAGCTCTTCCAACCTTCGCTCTCCCTTGGGATGGGTTTATGGGGTCAGGATGAGGACGGTGCCATGCACGGCTGCTTCCTGCAGCCCCGTGGCTCCTCCACGGGGAGGGAAGACAGGAGCCCATTGAGAGCCAGGAGCTTGGCCGTGCTCCTGCTGCACTGGGGATTTGGGGGGTGGTGGTGGTAGTGAACGGGAACGAAGGGGCTTACACAAGGCATGTTTTGTAACGCCGTGAGGATTTACGGATTTGGATTTCACCACGCTGCCCGACAGCAGAGCCGAGACCCCTCAGTGAGGGAGGAGGAGGAGGAGGAAGGCACGGGGCTCCCACAGAGGGGCAAGCGGGGGAAACCCGTGCCTGGAGCAAGCCCCCCGGTGACGCCAGAGCCACCAGCGGCCCCGTCCCTGCCCCGTGCTGACCCCGCACGGCCCCGGCTGTGCCCTGGCTCTTTCTCTGGGCATTTCTCCACAGACCAGCCCCAAGGGGTGGCAGCCCCGTGAGGGCAAACCACGGGGATTTTTGCATCTGGAGCCCTTGGGGGATCACCAGGACAGCCCCAAAGCCCTGTTCTGAGCTGTGTGACCCCGCTGAGGGGCTGGCAGGGGTCGGTCTCCCTCAGGCCACCGGAAGTGAAGGGCGGGGGGCGGGCGCTGTTGCCATGGTGACGGGCGGCACTTCCGGGCGGGAGTTTCGGGCGGGCGGGCAAGATGGCGGCGGCCATGGCGCAGCGCGTCCTGGCGTTGGCGGCCGAGGAGGGCCCCGAGCGGCTCCAGGAGGCCCTGCAGGGCCTGGGGGAGGGCGAGGTGCGCGGTCGTGGGTCCCCCGTAACCCCTCACCCCCGAGCCGGGGGCTCTCCTGGCGGCGCCTGGCAGCTTGGCCTTCTCGTTGCAGCTGGGCGAGATGGTGACGAAGCAGGCCCTGAGGGGCAGGGAGACGGCGGCGCTGCTGAGGGGGATCTTCAGAGGTGGGTGGTGGCGGGGCTGGGTCCCCGGGGGGGGGCACGGTGAGCTGGGTGGGGGCCGTGGGCAGCAGCACGGGCTGTGAGGGGCGCCTCTGGGGAGAGCCAGGCGGGTGTAAGCGGGATGTGAGACCACGAAGTAATTATGCAGTGAAAAGGGAGCTGGAGTAACACGGTTTTGGTGACCATATTCTATAGTGGCTTTACTTTTGGTAGCACATAGGTGTGTTTCACCTGCTGGCTGCTGAAGCTCAGTTCCCAAGTGGTTCACCTCAAAATGCTGCCACTTGCTGAGCCTGGAGGGCAGGTCGGCAGAACCAGAGTGTGATAAGAGGGCTGAGTGTTTCGGCAGTTTTATCCAAGAGATTCTCATTTCCTGTGCTCTGTTTTTTATCTGTGTTGTCAGATATACAAAATGGGGAGCTGCAGCTGAGTGACGGTTTAGCCCTGCAAATTTCCTGTTTAGTAAGGCGTTGTTATTTGTATAACCTTGTTTCCATTCCTCATCTTACTTTGTTCTCTCATTATAAGGCTCCCCGTGTTCCCAGCCGAGTGGCGTTCTCAGGAGGCTGCAGGTGTACAAGCACTGCGTCCCGCTGGTGGAGTCAGGGGATCTGCACTTGAGCAAGGCGTCTGAAATCATCGGGCTGCTGATGCTGGAGGTAGGAGCTCCTTCGGGCTGGCTCTCCTGAGGCCTGCCGCCTATCCCCTAGCAAGTACACCGAGTGCTTCACCACTGAGATAAATGAGCTGTGGATCTGCCCTGGACTAAGTGGGTCTTGGAACTTGCCATGTGTGTAAACATGATTTTCTTTGGATATCTGGACCTAGGCTCCAAAATCGTAATTGCCTTCACTTGATTAGCTGCTCTGTTCTGTCCAAGACAGTGTGGGATAGAGATCTTGGGGTGAACTCTCCCTTTAGACGCCCTGCACTGTGAGAAATGTTGTCCTTTTCTGGTGTTTGGTGACCGTGGGAACGTGTATGAGGAGTGCTCCTGTGCCTGCCCCAGGCTCTTTCACGTTATTCCATCTTCTCCCAGGTTCGCCAGCTGCCAGGCCCCGCGTTGGCTGAGCTCGCCACGCTGTTTGTTGATGTTGTTAAGGGCGGCAGCCTGTCTAATGGGAAATCCTTGGAGCTGTTTTCCACTGTTCTTACTGCGTTGGCCAGCTCAAAGGAGAGCCTGGCTTATGGGAAAGGTAACTTTCTCTTCTCCTTCTGCCAGCCTCTCCTCTCTCCCTCTGGAGCGTACACCTAAAAGACTTTTGCTTTCTTAGGTGAACTGAATGGGGAAGAGTTTAAGAAACAGCTGATAAATACTCTTTGCTCCAGCAAGTACGTACCTCTCGGCCAGCTCCGCTCTGCGTTAGCTTGGTAAAAACTCAGCCAGGGCCTAGTCCTGTTTGGGCCTTTTACAGAAATCCCTGTGACACCCCAGAGGTGTGGCGAGAGCTAAATCTGCAGTTAGATGTGTCCACAGCCCTGTCGTTCCCTTAGTTATGTGTCAAAACAGTGTGCTTCGTGTTGTGCTTTGAGAAGGACGTGGTGGCGAGTTGGATGGCTCTGTCTGTGTCCTGTTCTGTCGTCTTTGAATCTGTGCCCTCTGTGACAGTGTCCTCCCTGGCTGGAAAGGCAAAGGAACAGCCTGTTGCCAGGTCTTGTAACAGTGTTGTGTGAGTTGGTCTCAGGAAGTGTTTGTTTTTATTCCTTTCTTGATGTTTGTTGTTGTGGGGGCCAGGGCAGTTTGGAACCATTTTAAGTCTGGGTAATTTGGGTGACAGTGGTGATTTCAGGTTGGAAGTTTGGCTTCTGATGTTAATATCAGGAAGTAACAAACAGGGAAACTGAATCAAGGGATAAACAATAATTCTGCTTCCACTCAGTTTCCTGGCAAACTTTTGTTTTGTCAGGTGGGACCCTCAGAGCGTGATACATCTTGCCAACATGTTCAGGTAATTCTTCTTTCCTTCAGCAAGCACCAATGCTTTCTTGTGCTGCAGTCATCTCCATGTCCCATCTCACAGGTACTTTGGGGAAAGTGCAAAGTGTCTGAGCATAGCAGGTGTCATCACCCCGTGGGTGTTTCGGTCAGTGAATGTCCGGATTGAACAGTGTCCTGGGACAGTGCTTGGGTATTGGGTGATCTCTGTTCTGCTGAGAGCTTTGGGAGCTTGCTGCCTGTCTGTCTGTGAACTCTTTGTCTAGTTATGGGTTGAAACTACTGGGGGCTCTGAAGGAAATTCATGAAAATGATCAGGGTCTGTCTTTGGTCCAACAGGGATATTCCACTGTCGGGAGAGGAGCTGCAGTTTGTGGTGGAAAAGGTCCTTAGGATGTTCTCCAAATTAGACCTGCAGGAAATTCCCCCCCTGGTCTATCAGCTGCTGCTGCTTTCTGCTAAGGTAACAGCTCATGGGAGGTGGCCTCCTTCTGGGCATGCATCACAGGAAAAAATATACACAAGCTGAGCTACAGGCTGGATTTTGGAAGGGGTTTTGATCGCTCCCAATCTGCTGTGGGGAGCAGGATGCAGCAGGACATCATCAGCTTTGTTTTGTTTTTCTTTTTTCCTCTATCTCCCTCTAGACTGAAGAAGCTGAATGCTCAGAGGAAGACATAAGCTTGTTCTTTTATGGGGAACTGTAGCAGGGAACCTTTGGGAAATAAGGGATGAGCTCAGACCCAGGGGACAGCAGAGTGGATTGTTTTCAGTATTCTTAAGCGTGGGTCTGCTCACTCCTTGTGGACTGCTCGCCTCTAGTGTAATATTGCCTCGTGCAGTATAACTTCTGGGTTGTACTGTGACTTGTACTGGAAATGTCTCCCCTCCTGTCCCATCCTGCAAGCGGAGGCTGCCAGCGACATATCTGCCCTTCGTCAGAGCGATCTGGCTCTTGCTCTGTTTGTGACTGAGTACCTGCCAAAATGGTCCAGACAAAAGTGAATTACCCATGTGTTACGGGAGGTCGTTGGTGTCCACTGGCCAAAATGCGATCATATATATATGAAGTTAGGAGTTTGAAAACCTTCCTAATTGATTATAATATAAAGGATCCTTTCCAATTAATAACGACTTGGAACAAAACAAAAAACTGTGAGAGGAGCAGCTTCTGCAACTCTTCAATAAGTGCGGTCAAAAGAAGGGGACAAACTAAAGTCATCGTTCGTCATTTCATCTGGAAGCGAGCAGTGCAGGATCCTTCCAGCACCTCAGCAATTTATGAAGGGACATAAAGGATACCGTGACATTTGTAATTGCTGTGGGAATAGAGGGTAGCTCCCCGGGATCTTGCAGACCACGCAGTTGCGTAATGTAATGTCCTTTCTTGCAGGGCAGTAGGAAGACTGTTTTGGAAGGAATCATCAGTTTTTTCAATCAGTTGGACAAGAGACTGAAGGAAGAACAGAAGGTTCCGCAGTAAGTTCTCTCTCTGTCATCCCCTTTCTTTACAACCTGGGTACTTACACTCACCCTTGTCCTGCCTGGTACTCTTGAATGTGACAGGCCTTGTACAAGTGCATACTCCCTGATGCCTAAGACATAATTTGTGGCATTGGATGGCTCTTTTTTTTTTCAATCTGGTAAACCTTACAGATCAGTGGACCTTGAGGTAGCCACGGTGCCCCTAGACCAGCTCCGCCACGTGGAAGGCACTGTCATTCTCCATATCATTTCTGTTATCAACCTGGATCAGGACCTAGGCGAGGAGTTAATCAAACATCTGAAGGTATGACAGAGATGGAACAGGCGCTGTTCTTGAAGGTATTGAAGCAGAGCTTTTAAAATCAACACTAGTTATCTTTAGAAGGGATTTAATCATTTTTATGGCCATTTTATGATTTCATGAAGTGTTACGTGGAAAGAGACGTGTTCCCATCTGTGCCACAGCAGCAGTGTGATAGGAGCTTGATAGTTTGATTTGTGGGATGCTGCAGTTGAAGCTAGCATGCTTTTTAACTATTGCTTACTATTTTCTAGACTGAGCAACAGAAGGACCCCGGTAAAGCTCTGTGTCCCTTCAGTGTGGCTCTTTTGCTGTCGGTTGCAGTAAAACACAGACTGCAAGAGCAGGTACGTGTGATAGATAGACAAAGAACTTCAGTGGCAGTGCACACAGCCTGGTGTGAGAAGGGAAGAAGAGTTAGATCAATGTCTCATCAGAATCAGATTAAAAGTGGCTTTGGGATGCTGGTGGGGAGGCAGATCATCAGTACCCTGTAGTTTACCAAACACTATAAAAGACTCCAGAACAATATCAGAATTTTTCAGAATCGTATTTCCTGTGGGCCAAATGTTGTAGGGTGAGAAGAAAAGCATTGTCTTCCTTCTCTAACGTTTTGGCTCTGTGGTAGACACCTGAAGTGCATCTGGCAGCAAGTTACCTTCTCTGGGACACTTAATGAGGTTGGTGTATTTGTCCTGAGAAAGAAGTGAGTTAAGGTTTTTGGCAGGTTGTACTGAGACTTGTGTTCTGCCTGGTGCTTGTACTGGAACGTGCCCAAGATTATACAGATCCCATTTCAAAGATTATTTCCTCATGCTCAGTGATTTTATGTTCCAGATATTTGATTTCTTGAAAACATCAATCACAAGAAGCTGCAAGGACCTGCAGTTCCTGCAGGCCTCCAAGTTTCTGCAGGACTTGTTTCCTCAGCAATATGATATAACAGCTGTGATTCTGGAGGTGGTGAAAAATAGGTGAGTTGTTGCTGTGCGCTGCAAAACGCTCAGCAGGCTTGGGGAGGGAGAGTGTTCCAGCCTTGCTGGAATGCTCTGGGATCACATGTTTGCTGCTGACCTGTTACCAGCAGGGAACAATGTCAAAATCCAAAGGTTCTATCTTTTTGCCCAGAGAAGCTGTGGATGCCCCAACCCTGGAAGTGTTTAAGGCCTGGTTGGATGGGGCTTTGAGCAACCTGGTCTAGTGGAATGTGCCCCTGCTCATAGCAGGGGGGTTGGAATGGGATGATCTTTAAGATCCCTTCCAACCCCAACTTTTTTTGATGCTATGATTCTATCACAGTTTTCTACTGGCGAATTTAAACAAACAAACAAATTTAGATGTATAAATGTGCCTCCTCCACCCCAAATCTCAGCATCTGGTGGTACACAGGACTAAACCGATCAGAACCCTGTCTGTTTCTTGCTAGGAAAGAAACTGATGGTATGAGTCATGCTGCCTGCTGTAGTTTGTGTTCTGATCAAGGGATGAGTGATAGGTTCAGTGTTTACTTCCCTCCACATGGTTAGTCCTTTAAACATCCTGTGGGATATCTGTGATCTGTCATCAGTTGTCCTTTAGTTTGATGTGAGGCATTCCTTTTCTGCCTTCCTCTATGTCTTGAAGACTCAGGATCTGCAGGATCCGTGCATCCAGGCTGCAGCCCAGTGTCACGCTGAGATGAGATTGAGTGCACACTTCCCATAGGAAGGAAACCTTTGGATTGGAAAAGAAGTCTGATGGCTGGAGAGCCAGGAATGCAAAATGTGTGGGCTGAGCACCTGCCCCTCAACCTAAAGATAGTCACAGGGCTGAGAGGGATGGTACCTTCCCTGGGGTGAACAAGCACCTCTTGCTGCTGCTCTGCATCTGGAATGACTGGAGGATTTTAATACTGACTGCTCTAATCTAAATGTTTTCTGTGACTAGGTTGTTTCTTTTCTGATCTGTTTAATGTTTTCCCCAGTGCATTTGGCTGGGACCATGTTACTCAGGGCCTGGTGGATCTCGGCTTCAGCCTAATGGAATCGTATGAACCAAAAAAGCCCTTTGGAGGGAAAGCTGCTGAGACCAATTTTGGCCTATCAAAAACGCCAGCCCAGCAGGCTTGTAGACTGGGAGCAAGTATCCTGCTGGAAACATTTAAGGTAGCGTATGGTTTGGAGAGTTCTTTGCAGGGGGAATCTCTTCCTATTTTCTCTTGGTGAATGGTGTCAAAACCTTGCCTACAGTATCCATCATGAGCACTTCACAGACAGGATTTGGTTTCCTTTTTGTCCCTGTCCAGCAGGAAGAGGTCATCTTCATAAAGACCCAATCCTAATCTGTTCCGTCTAGCATGCTACTTGTGTAAGCACTGTTACACAAGAGAGACTGCAGAGAAGGTAGAGAAATTCAGAGGTACAAAGAAAATGTGACAGATGTGGGATTGAAACCAGCATCTTCACTGAAGTGGTAAATTTGCATCCCACAGACAATTTGACCCCATTATGTTTCAAGTGTACCGTGTGTGCCTCGCTGATGGGCTGGTTCTGATTGGACTGGGATGAAACCTGAATCAGCCTGTCTGAATTTAACTGAAAAAGGGACTTCTGACAACCAGTCGCAATTTAGCCTTTAGATTTGGATGGATTTGCTTTGTGCAGGACAATGCCTGTGTTCTGGTGTACAGGAATGTCTTAAGTTTGTGTAGATTTTGATTTTATTTGTTGTTGTCTGTCATTTCAGGTCCATGAGCCCATCAGAAGTGATATTCTTGAGCAGGTCCTGAACAGAGTCCTCACAAAAGCAGCATCTCCCGTCAGCCACTTCATAGGTAACAGGAAAGAGAGAATTGTGTCCAGCTCTGTGAACACTTCAGAACGTAGCTTCTCAGAAGCTAAGTTCTTGCTGAGGTGACCTGAAGCCAGGAAAATCTCTCGTTGCTTCTCACTGAGGTGCCAGCCTCGGATCACCTTGCGTTTGTCGCAGGTGAAAAATGTTTTCAGGCGGTTGCCGTGGAATGGCTGACGCACAGAAAGGTGGTGGCCACCAGTTCCTGGTCTTGCCTTCCTGTCAGCCTTGGGTGGGTGCCTGGGAGTCCCTGGGGCTGCTAATGCCTGCGCTGCAGCCTCTTCTCTTATACCTTAGTGCCCTCTGGTGGGGTGAGGCCCTGCAGCCAGGCTGTGAGCATGTTGCGCTTTGTGCCTGCTGTAGAGCGCAGATTATCAATGCTCATCCTGTTATGACTTCTCCAAGGAATGGAAGGGCTTTGATTGTTCTGTAATTGTTAACCCTACAGAAATCTTTTGCTCTCTTTCCTAATATAGACTTGGCCCCTTGGCAGCAGCTGCTCCTTTTGTCATTTTATTTTTCAGACTTGCTGTCCAATATTGTTGTGTCTGCTCCTCTTGTGCTTCAGAATTCATCCTCCAGAGTCACAGAGACCTTTGACAATTTATCTTTTCTGCCCATTGACACAGTGCAAGGGCTCCTCCGGGCAGTGCAGGTAAGGCTTAGCATTTCTCCATAAATGCCCTTGTTAGTTTAGTTCCAGTGATAGCTCCAGGCCACAATTACATGCATGATCTAATAACCTTTCTTGTAAAATAAGCCTTAATGCTCTGCTGTAGGTTGTTCAATGTAGCATGGAACTGTTCTTCAAGCATGGGTATGCACGTGCCCTCTAGCAAAAAACATGGTGCCGTTTGGAACGGTGCTGGAACTGCTCTGTGCTGACCTTTCATCTGAAAGAGGCCCAGATGCTCCACGACATAGAAACCTAGGTATATGGGTCCAGATCAACAGCTGTAGCTATCATTGTTGTGTTTGTTTTTTTTTTTTTTAAATCCTTCCAAGCTCCATGTCAGTGTTTCTCTTTGGCTGGGCTGAGATATTGCCCTGGGGTTCAACTTCTCCCTGTTTAGCTCAAACTGGTTATAGCAGTCATTTCCCAAACCCTCACACTGTGTCCTCACTAACCTGCTAAGGTGTCCTGCTGCTACAGCTCTCTGGGTTTAATTTTATAATACGCTATTTTGACATGTTTTGGTTTCCCTACTGTACTGATGACAGTGTTGGAAATGCAGGGCCAGATGGGCCTGAGGAAGATGAGCTCATATGCACCAAGGGCTTGGCATGCCTTAGTGCTTTTCTCTCCAAAGTATATTTTCCTTTCCAGCCCCTGCTCAAAGTCAGCATGTCAGTGAGGGACTCCCTGATACTTGTTCTCCAAAAAGCTATCTTTTCCAGGTAAGCTGGGAAGGGGATTCTTTGAAAAGATTTCTGCAACTCATATGTGTATTTTTTGGAGCAGAAGAATTTTTTGTTTGCTTTGGCTATGAGTCGTCTTACTGTGTTCTTCCAGTAATTAATGGTGACATCTGTCCCTTCGGCCTTAGGGCTGCAGTACAGTCAGAGCTCTACCTGCTGAGAGATCCCAACCCCCACATGAAAGGTCTTTGGAAATTCAGAAAGTTGTTGGGAACTCCAAACAAGAAGGCAAAATTAAAACCAATCCTATGCACTCTACAAATGAGTACATCCAGATGCTAGGGAGAGTCCAGAAGGAACCACTGACTCAGGGGGAAGGTGGCATCTCAGCATTCTGATCTCTTACAAAATGGTAGAGAAGCAGGCTTGTTGTCTTGGTAATGCTTTGAGCAATAAGTACATCCTGCTGTCTTCATAATGCTGTGATCGTAGACTGGGTTCTGTGGGGCAGTGGCTGCCTGGTTATAAAAACAGAATTCATAATTCAGCATTATTATTCAAGGCAAGGGACTTGGTCTCGGGGAAAGATCTGGGGGTTTCAGTGAGCAAAGCAAAATAGCTTTTTTTTGAGGAATTTTGCATCTCTGAGATGAGCTCTGCAAGAGACTCCTATTCCAGTTTTCAAGGGATGTTTAATGCTTGTGTCTGGGGCTCTCCCTCAGTGTGAGCATTGGAAGGGCAGAAAGGAAATAAAATGCTGGGAGTGTAAAGCGAAGGAGTTCCCAGCAAGCTCCCAGCCTCTTAACTGCTTGGGGCTGTGTTGCCCTCTTGGGGAATACAGAGCCAGTGGGCCCAGGCACTGTGTTTTTGTGGACCTTTTTTCATCACTGAGTAGTTCTTACGTTGTTCTTGCTTTTTATTCCTTATGCTTCTCTTTTCTCCCCCTGACTCACAGGCAGCTCGATGCTCGTAAAGCTGCAGTTGCTGGCTTTTTGCTTCTGTTACGAAATTTTAAGATTCTGGGCAGCTTGACTTCTTCCCAGTGCAGCCAGGCCATTGGTGCCACTCAGGTGAGTGCTGCTCTGCAGGCTCTGGTGCAGGTATGTGACAGTCTTACATCTAACACGCACAGTTTGAAACAACTCGGAGTGCTGTGTTTCCCCAAAATGGAGATACAGCTTGAGTAAGGGTTAGTCCTGGAAGCGGAACTTTTGGAAATGCAGCATGCAAAGACAAGCTGGTCTGGGGATGTAGTTTCTTGGAGTCATTATCTCTTACAGCACGCTGCCTGGCAGCATGCTTATTTCATGACTATTTCAGTGACTGTTTAGGGGTCAGGCCCCTTTTCACCTTGCTTCTGTGCTATTTGAGAGCTGTAACCGGTATAACGTGACTAATATTCCATCTCAGGTCCAGGCAGATGTTCATGCCTGCTATAATTCTGCAGCTAATGAGGCCTTCTGCCTCGAAATCCTGGGCAGCCTGAGGCGATGTTTGAGCCAGCAAGCGGATGTCCGACTCATGTTATATGAGGTAAACATGGTTTCTCTGGCCTCCTTTTAAACAGTCAGTAGCTCTGCTGTAGTCTGGTTCTGCTGTAGCCCCAGGTAAATAATGATTACGTTATTGTAGAAAATGACCCATCGTCTCAGTTATGTTCTTCTTGGGACACGTACTGATACCAGACACTGGATAAAAAAATACATTTCTTTTTTCAATCCTGCTGCTTTTTATTTTGGGCCATCATAAGCCCAAAGGCATGCTAATGTATTTTCCTTGTCTCATGCATTGCTTAAGAGTAGACATCAAAGTCTCTCTTCCTTTGGCGTGGCCAAGGAAATGGGAAGCATGCTTGATGCCCAGTGGGGAGCAGTGTTATGGCAGGCATCGGATGGAAGCAGTGCAGCTCTGCTAACGCCGGGCTCCAAAGAAAGCCCTGCTTGGAGAGTATGGGGAAACTTCCTTAAAGATTGCATCGGGGACCTGTTTTTTCTCCTATCCTTTTGCAGCCTCCTTTAAAGGTTTGTTTTTCTCTAAGATTTCTCACGACAACAAGCCTGGTGTACAGAGCAATTTGTGGGTTCACATCTAAGTAACTGTGGGGTACCAGCTTGAGAGAAGTTAAACTGTTCAGATGAGAGAGATTTTGTTTCCTTCCTGACTTGGTTGGACTGACCTTTAGTGAGCTGCAAGTTTTGTATGTGTTTTTCAGTGTTGCTATAGGACTTGTGCTTGTTTTATCCATCCACTGAGATTTCTCAGTCTAAAGAATTTTTGCCTCCTACGGTTTCCCCACTGACTTGTTTTGCCTTTGATGCAGGATTTCACAGTTTGAAGTTGGATCTAGTGCTGGTGTTAAATAGCAATGAAAGTCACTCTGGGCTTGATGCCACTGCTGCTAGGGAGATACAGCTTGTGAGAGGGCTCCTGCAAGGAAATATATGCTCTTTCTGATTCATACCTTCTTTCTGTTGAGTCTTTGCTTTGCCAGGTATGGGGTTTTACACTGAGCACATTATTTGCTCATGGATGGTGCTAAAGGGTCATTTCTGTCTTGTGACGCAAACTTCTTTTGCATATGGTGTATTTTCTTTGTCAAGTAAGCCAAGTTGTCTTTCCTTCCTGTCTTCAGGGTTTCTATGATGTCCTTCGCAGGAACTCCCAGCTGGCCAGCTCTATAATGGAAACGCTCTTGTCCCAGGTAAAGCACTGCTCTGTGACATGGCTGCAGAGACACGAAGAATTCCGCACTGCGACCAGCACAGCAAGCAATTTAGGTTAAATATCAGGAAAATAGTTCTCCCACGCACTCACAAGACGTGTAAGTGCTGCGGCACTTCTACAGAGAGGTGTTTGAATCCCTGCTATATTGAGAAAGCAGACTAGGTAAACATCTGTGGAAACTGGTTCATATCCTGTCTCAGGACACAGGATGGAAGAGAAATGATCTCGTGGAGCCCTTTACAGTCCTTGACACTTCTTGCAGCATCTTGGAGTTGATGCCCAGAGAAGTGTTTTGTGTGCTCCCCGTTCCTTAGCAGTGCACAGCAGTCAGCCTCCCATGCATCCCCAAGGATATGTAATTATTATTGCTGTCCTCCCATAGGGAGAGTACCCAAGTCCTTGTAGGATCTAGGAGGATTAACTCATCCCCCAACAGCGTTGCTCATGGCAACAAGACAATCACATTTCCTCAATCCATTGGACAGGCTGTGCTTTCTTTGAGACAAGTAATTTTCTTCCCTTTAATCATCCATAGAGTTCATGCTGACTAATTCCAGCTTTCCCATACCGGTATAGGGTCTGAGAAGGGAACAAGAACAGAACCAAGGCAGCTTTTGGGTAGCAGAAGGCGATTGATGGGAATTTGGTGCAAACGGGGTACCATTTTATAGCATCATTACATGCCAAACTTTCCCTATTTGGTTCTGTTCCTACATCAGTACTTGGAGCATACCTCCTTCACGTGCTGTGCTGGATGGCAAGGACCTGGTGCAAGCACGGTCTGTCACAGGTTTGTTGTAGAGCCAAGTGTAGCTTCCATATCTGCCTGCATCCTTGGGCCAGGAAGCCGGATGTTATACCAGGGCCAAACGTTCAGTATCGAGGTGGGGCAACAGGAAGAGTTCCTTTTCCTCGCTGTTTAAAGGGTGGGTAACACTGCAGGTGAAACACAAGTGGCATTGCGTGTTGAAGGAACACAACAGGAAGTGGTCAGATAGACTTGTTTCAGCGCAGTGACCTGGCCTTTTAGCTGAGAGGCACGAGAGCAACTGGAGAGGGGATTTTAATTACTAGCAGAGCAGATGGTGGGGCTGAGTTACGTGTATGGTCCCATTACCATGGTGCTGGTTTCTCCTTTGTAGAATGGAGATAAAAGATTATCGTATTCTGTATTCAAACAACTCAAGAGGCTCAGTTACTAAGTAACTGGTTATTTTTATTTCGTGTTTTCTGTGGCAGATAAAACAATATTACTTGCCCCAGCCAGACCTCCTGCCTCCACTGAAACTTGAGGGTTGTATTATGGCTCAAGGAGATCAAATCTTTCTGCAGGAACCACTGGTAAGAGCTGTATTGGCTGGCCACAGCTGCGAGTTCATCTGTTCCATAGGATTTTAGTTGTGCTGCTACATGAGATGAATACCTCGTATTTCTTCAATACCTTGTATTTCTCCTAGCTTGGAGCTATTCTTTTAATGACAATAGAGCTGGGTGTTTCACCCCTGCCTGAGGCTATCTATCAGAGCTCTGTTAGCAAAGTGGTTTGGGGGACCTGGGTGAAAAATGCACACGGAGTGGTGTCGTGTTCTGTTATCTTCTGTTGAGCTCACTCTGTTATTTTTCTTCCTTCAACTTAATTCTGCATAAAATAGTCATGCAGTGTGTGATGTGGGGGAAGAGCCTGCCCTTTGATCTCGTTCCTTTGATATTGTTGCAGATGAGATCTCGATTCATGGGATTTCCAAGGGAACAAATTCCAATTCATTGCTTTGTTTTTCCCTAAGGAAGTTTCCATGCTGTGCTGCAGTAGCACACCCAGGAAGGGAGCAGACACTTCAGCTGCAGTGAGGGCCCTCTTGGAAATTCCCTCTCCGTCTCCTCCAACAGTTAGAGTAGCTGGGTTGTGGGAGCTAAGTCTGTACATCCTGTGTAGGCAAGCTCACGCAGACAATATTGTCTGAGGCTAGAACTCTTTAACTGCGTGTAGGGTTACAGAAAGCCTCTTCTGGGAATTAGGCGTATTCTGGAGACTGACATGAACCTCTGAAGGCGCCTCTGGTTCTTTGCATCAAGCTATAATGGTCCAGCCTGTGACGTTGAACGGGCTGTCCTCATCTGACAGTAGTCTCTTTCTAGAAGGCTGATTGTGACTGTGTGGCTGCTTCCTTCAGGCCCATCTGCTCTGCTGTATCCAGCACTGTCTAGCCTGGTATAAGAGCACTGTGCGTTTATGCCAAGGAGCTGAAGATGACGATGAGGAGGAGGAGGATGTGGGATTTGAGCAAAACTTTGAGGAGATGCTAGAATCTGTCACACGACGGATGATCAAGAGTGAGCTGGAAGACTTTGAACTGGTAAATCAGATTTTCGGTTTGACTCAGTGACAGAAGACACTGAGTTCTTGTCAGGTTTTGAAATGATTCTTTCACTTGTTTCCTCTACCTCTTAGGATAAATCAGCAGATTTCTCTCTGTCTTCTGGTGTTGGTGTAAAGAATAACATCTATGCCATCCAGGTGATGGGAATTTGTGAGGTTCTGATTGAGTACAATTTCAACATAGGGAATTTCAGGTAAAACATCAAATCTTACCCTCTGGCACTAGCTGTGCTCTGCTGTGCCTTGCTTTTCGGAGTGCAGGACACAGACTCTGCAAGCAGAGGATAATAGTCCCAACGCAGAGTCAGAGTGATGTTTTCTGAGTGTATGTGCCTTGTGGCACAGATATTCACAGAACCTTGGGAGTGTCTTCTGAATGTCATGTGTTGTGGGAGCTGTGATATAACATTTTGTAAAAGGGCAGGTCAAGAAGGAGTGGATGAGGCTTACACTGTCAGGGAGATGTCATGTCATAGTTTTATCATCTAGAAGGTGTCTGTGTAATTTGGCAGCTGAAGCTTCAAATGGGGAACCTTAAGACTGGAGTTTCTCCTCTAATGCTTTCCTTTGCTTTATTGCAGTAAGAACAAGTTTGAGGATGTCCTAGGCCTGTTTACCTGTTACAACAAACTCTCTGAAATCCTGAGGGAGAAAGCCGGAAAGAACAAATCTGCCTTGGGCAACAAAATTGCACGGAGCTTCCTGTCCATGGGTTTTGTATCTACTCTGCTCACAGCTCTGTTCAGGTGAGAAGCTGTCCCATCTGGAGTAGCTTTCAGGCCTGCTCACAAGCTGCTTCCGTGGTGTCTGCATGCTGGCTGATCTTGTGCACTGTGTACACCATACAGACGTTTTCATGTCTGTACGAAGCCTCTGTAACAGCACTTATTGTCTGGAGAGCAGCATCATGTGTCTTTTCCAGACAAAGGGTCTTTTCCACCCTGGATTCAGCTAGTGATTTTTTTGTGTGTAAATGGATATTTAGATCTTGAATTTAATGTGGCAAACTGAAAGCAAGCAGTAGGTGTAGTGATAGTTCTGTTCTATACAGTGTATTGCTTGTGACTAGAGCTCTGGTGTGAAGAGACGCAGTGCTGATAGGCCATCCTTGTGCTTTTTCCAGTGCATCCTCAATTCCCTGACAGTGCTCTTGATTCTTCAGGGATGATGCCCAAAGCCACGAGGAGAGCCTGGCGGTTCTGCGCTCCAACACAGAGTTCTTGCGCTATGCTGTCAGTGTAGCGCTGCAGAAGGTGCAGCAGCTGGAGGAGACGGGACAAACCGATGGACCAGACGGACAAAATCCTGAGAAGATGTTTCAGAACCTCTGCAAAATCACACGGTGAGTCACTGTGGAACGTGCAGTCATCAGCCCTGAAAAGCAGCAATGCATTTTGGGGAGTTTAGATTCTCATGGTTTTGAAAGAAGAATGCAGTCTGTAACTGAAACGGTTGTTATCACTGGAATTAGACTGTTGCCTTTCTTTCCTCCCGAGAAATCAAGTGGAGCAACTATGGTTTCGGTGCCAGAGTGAGTGATACAACTCTTAACTTTTTACTTTAGTCTGGAAGAACCAAACAACATCAAACTCTCATTTTAATCCTCTTTCTGACTTTTGGTTCATCACTTAGAGTCACAGGGGAGGTAGCATGGTTACAGGCTAGATTCTTGAGGCCTCTGGAAAACTATGAAATTAAAATTCACTTCACTGTAAAACAGGTATAAGAGGGACACCAGATTCAGAAAACATTTTTTTTTTAGGATGTTTGCAAGGTGTTTGAAGATACTCAGGCATCTAATCTTTTGGAAATCTGAGAATATTAAGCAACTAAATGTCTTTTAGGATCTGGGTCATATGTGCAAGTGGTTGCTTCAGATCCTTCTCAGCAGAGAGCACAAAAAAACAAATTACCTGTATATTTTGTCTCATCCCATAGATGAAACTATTTTTGTTGCAGTCATTGGAGCTAAATATGAGGTACATGTTTGTGTGATTGGATATGGAAATAGAGCAAGTTCATCTACACAGCAGAGAGAACTAATGAGAAGAAAGGAGAGAGAATAAGAAAGGGAACAAGAACAGTTGGAGGGGCAGGAAAAAGGTGTTTGCCTGCAAATAGAAATGTCTCCTCTAGGCCAAACAATTTAGCTTTCTTCGAAGCTTTTCACTTTGCTTTGCCTGCATTTACCTTTCTGATTTTATTTATATAGAGCCCTATGGAGATAGCTGACATTTCACAAATTTAGACTGCCAGGAGATGAGCTGCTCTTGTCATTGACAGATTTGACACCAGTGGTCAGTGTTTGGGTAGTCTGAGACAGAAGAAAAACTGCGTGAAAGAAAGGAGTCCTTAAAAATGGACTTGGGGTTGGAAGGTCCCTTGGCATGTGGGAAGGATTAAGTTATTTAGCTGTGCAGGCAGAAAGCCGTGGCTGTTCTGCTCACATTGAAACAGTCTTCTTTAAAGTGGATCTCTTCGCCCTGCTCTTATAAGAAAAAGACCTTCCAATTTAGTTATATTAAAAATATGAACCGAAGATTCTGTGATTAGCCATGTTCTAGGCTCTTGCACTGTGCAGCCAGCTTTACAGGAGCGTGTGATGTCAACTCCTCTCCCATCCCCTAGGGTCCTGCTTTGGAGGTACACTTCAATTCCCACTGTTGTCGAAGAGTCCGGGAAGAAGAAGGGCAAAAGCATTTCCCTGCTGTGCTTGGAAGGTTGTCTGCGGATCTTCAACACGGTGCAGCAGCTGTATGCTGCTAGGATCCCCCAGTTTCTACAGGCCCTGGGTAGGCATGTGGTACAATGCTAGCCTTCATGTTCAGCCCACGTGTATTCTTTATCCATAGCTAGAGGGGTCCAGTCATTGTCCCTCAATAGCAAGGAGAGTTCAGTAGCCATGGATTTTCATGCCAGTTCCGAGATATGTTTACCTGCCATCAGTCTGTCAGCAGAGGATAGTTGGGGTCTGATATAGTGTTCTATTTGAGGTTTGCCTTTAGCGTGTTTTTGTGCTCACCACAGGTTTACAGTCTGTATTCTTTCCCTAGCTGTGAGCAGTTTCAGTCTTTCCTACTTTTGGAAATAAATCCTGTGTTCTGCTCTTGGCATTTAGCTCTTTTCTGCACCTCTCTGTCTGCCAGATACTACTGATGGTGACGCAGAAGCAGCGGATATTAATGTCACAGAGAAAGCTGCCTTCCAGATCCGACAGTTTCAGGTAAGTACCACTGTGTGCTGCAAGTGTTCCAAAGCACTTGTAATTCTGGCAGAAAATGCTGTTAGTTCTCTATTGCTTGACCACAGAATCAAGTATACACTAGCAACTCTGACACTGTGAGTCATTGGCTGTTCAGAAAAGTTTCTGATCCTTAAGGAAGGCTTCTTCAGGGCAGTGTGCAGGGCAGGATTGAAGTGCACGTGTATTCAGAGAGCTCTAAGGTCCTGCAATGCAGCATAAAACATACCTGAGTAAGTTGCAGAAGTCACACTGAATCAAAAGTGAACCTCAGAGTAAGCACTCAAAAAAAAAAAAAAATAATCAGTGTGTGCTCCTTAAAGAAGATTCCTCTCTTTATATTTTTTTTTCATTCTTGAACGTTGCAAATTCCTTTATATGCTGCAGCTTCTGATTATTTACTTCTTAAAACGTCCCCGCAACAAGCATGCGAGCTCAGTGTCTCTGTCCTTCCTCCCCATGATCAGAGGTCTCTGGTGAACCAGTTCAGCAGTGCTGAAGATGACTTCAACTCCAAGGAAACGCAGTTACTTGTCACCGTTCTCTCCACTTTGTCCAAACTCCTGGACCCAACATCTCAGCAGGTACTTCACAACCTTCTTGGGGTGGTGAGGATGTGTGTAGCAATCATAGATGTGGGAGGAACGTTACCAGATTGAGTTGATATCTGAGGGCTTTGATCTGGACTTTGACGTGTGTGTGTGTTCATGTTCTAGCCTTCTCCTGCAGACCAGACCGTGTCAAACCGACAGTTTTAGTAAGCTGTCGAGCATTATCTTGTCAAATGCCTGCAAGAACAGTTGAGAACAAGTTACTTTCCCACCCTCCCCCTTGCACGTTCTGATGCTGCCTTTGGGCATCTGGAGCCCAAACTGTTTGTTTCCATGAGAAGCAACCCCTGATAGAGCCTAGGTGTGGTTTGGCTTCCACGTGGGAGTAAAGCCAAAAAAGGCCAGCAGATTTGTGACTAGTCCAAATACAGCTTTTCAGAACGGATTGGCTGAGTGCCTAATTTATTCCGTGCAAGGATGCGTTTTCTAAAGCACAGACTAGAGGTGCCCCAATTTTACATATTAGGCACTGCGCTAAAAGTGTGCTAGAAGTCTGGAGTTGTCATTTACCTTAAATTAAATGGAGCTGTTACTCTGTCAGAGGGCAGGTATAGCCATTCCTGTGTCCTGCATCTCAGCTTTTGACTTGTTAGTAGGTTAAATGTTCCTTGTGGAATTTAACAGAGCATGGCTGAATGCCCTTCTGCCAGAAGGGGACTCTGCTGGTCTCCCTTCACTGTGACTCATTGTCTTGAATGACCTCTTTTTGTGTTTCTTTTTGTTTCTTTGCTTGCTTGCTTTTTTTGTTGTTGTTGTTTAATTTTGTGTTTTGAGTTCTGTTTCAAACCATTAATATTTTTTTCTCCTCTTATACAGTTCCTTCAGTTCCTGACATGGACGGTCAAAATTTGCAAAGAAAATGCTCTAGGTAAGTAAGCTCTGAGGGGTGTGTTTGGATGCGATGTCTCAGGTCTGATAATAGTCTCTTAAATGCTCTGCTCTTTTTTCTGTTTCAATCTCTTTCTTGCAGATAGATTCAGGTGCTATTCTGTGGCAGATTGCCATGACTTTGTGTTCATTGGCATGGCTATTAGGAAAGAAACTTCATCCCTATAAATACTAGAGCAGCTGAAAAAAGAGAAGTTACTTACTTGACTTTTTTCTCTTGTTACTTAGTGTACCTGTTGCTCAAATTTGGATTT
Organism: Netta rufina; assembly: GCF_964035555.1. Taxonomy (NCBI): domain Eukaryota; kingdom Metazoa; phylum Chordata; class Aves; order Anseriformes; family Anatidae; genus Netta; species Netta rufina. The sequence goes on along the minus strand of NC_140134.1, from coordinate 14,666,821 downwards.
GTATTCTGGAAAAACATTACTCTTGCCAGAGTTTGTATTGTGCTTACTAGGTGCTTCTGAGCACTGTTTTCCTGTGAGATGAGGGCTCTGTTATTCCCCCTTGTAGCATTATGCACAGTGCCCATTGTTGTAAACTCTGCTGTTGCAACTAGAGCATTTCGATAGGATTTTCATTTACTGTGTTTCTGGGAGTGTAGACTTAACTCCATACTGAATCTGAGGCTTTCCCTCAATGGATGTATGATGTTCCTGAATAGTGAAAGGAGTTCTACATCTGCTAACATCCTGTTTTACTTTCCTTCCCCCACAGAGGACATCTCTTGCTGTAAGGGTTTGCTGACTCTCCTTTTCAGCCTCCATGTTCAGTACAAGAGTCCTGTCAGTCTGCTGCGTGAACTTGCACAAGATATCCATGCTTGCCTGGGAGACATAGATCAGGTATGATGCAGAGTCCACAGCAACTTACCTCTCTTCACTTAGTTCTGTCAGGGCAGAATAGATGGAGCAAACCACGCAATAAGAGCTGAAGTTTTGCTCACCAGAATTTTTCTCTCCCCCCCACCAGGACATAGAAGTCGAGAGCCAGTCCCATTTTGCCATAGTGAATGCCAAGACTGCAGCCCCTACTGTCTGCGTGAGTCAAAGCTGTGTGGATGGAGCAACCAGCCACTGCTACAAGTGACGTGTAGATTTCTGTTCTGTCAAACTCCTCCAAGAACCTGTTTTGTTATTGCTGTTTCTGTCTTAGCTGCTGGTTCTGAGTCAGGCAGATAAGGTCCTTGAAGAGGTGGATTGGCTTATCAAGAAACTTACCAGTCTGGGATCAGACACATCAGGTAATAGCAGTGGCCCACTTCTTACTGTTACACCTTTGTCAAAGACAAAAACAAAAAAGTATTTCAGGATTCTCAGGTAGCATCATCTCAGGGCAGGTAAACTCTCCCTTGAGTTGGTTTCACATCAGCAGTGAGAGTTGTCACAACCCCTGCCCCAGTTATTTTCCCTGTGCCACACCGGTGTTATGTGCACCTGACAAAAAGTGGTCTTTTATGTCTCTCACCTGCCTAATTGGGCTTGTTAGACACACATTTATATAGTATTCCTCTCTTTCTACTAGAAGACTCTACTCAGGCATCAAACCAGACCCAGGCTCTGGAGAAGGGCATAATTCTGCAGCTGGGAACTCTGCTGACGGTTTTTCATGAGCTGGTGCAGACAGCACTTCCTGCAGGGAGCTGTGTGGACACGCTGCTGAGAAGCCTCAGCAAGACCTACACAATCCTCACCTCCCTCATCAAACATGTGAGTGCAGCTCTGCTGACAGTGAGCTGGCTGGGATCTAAAAACTTTTTCCCCATCTGCCACAGCAAGCTCGCAGTGACCCCTGGCAGCAGCTACTCAGGGCTGGGCTGTTCATCTCTTGCATAAAATGAGTCCTTATTCCATTGGCTTTTATGCACTCAGTTTCGTGACCTTTCCACAGCAGTGATAGGTATACCAGGGGAGATAAAAGAAAGCTTTTCTCCAGTTGACTTTGACTGCGCTTGGCTGAGACTGGTTCTTTCCAGTGTCTCTTGTAGGCACTAACAATATTCTCACAGTGCTCAGCAATCCTGCCCTGGCCACTCATTCCCATCTAAGGCTCAAAGCATTGAACCTGGGGCAACTGGGACACGAGATCAGACTGGGGAACTCATCTGAGACAAGATGATGAATTCCCTGGAGCTCTCACAGCTCTGGAATGCAGAGGTCATTTGGGCTATAGCCAGCCGCTGGGGAGGATAGTTCTTGTAAATACTGCCCTCCTCACTGCGAGCAGTACTGCTACTGCTGTAGCCTCTACAACGCTGTATGTGCTTCAGCAGTCTTGGTTTCAGAAGAATCCAATTTATGCTCAGGCAATCTACAGTGTTCCTCGTTTCTTTCTGAACATTGGCATAGGAAGGAATTTTGTTTTAAACTGAAACAAGACTTGGATGCTCTGGAAATGATACCCTGTTGTCTTCTGATCTGAGGACAGCAGGCAGCCCTCTGAGCTCCTCATCCTGTTGTCAGAACTTCCTTTCTTAATTGGTCAGTGGCAATTGAATGAGCTGCTTTGAGCCCTTGCCTGGAAGTACAGGTTGTGGGAACAGCGCATCCAAAAGAGACTCATTCATGTTTTCTTTGCAGTATATTCAAGCTTGCCGCAGCACCTCGAATACGATTCCAGGAAGGCTAGAAAAGCTGGTGAGTGTGAGCAAATTGCTGGAGGAAATGGCTCATTGTCTTGATCTGGGAGTAACACCAGCCTCTCTGCTTCTTTGCAGGTGAAGCTGTCAGGTTCCCATTTGACCCCACAGTGTTACTCATTCATTACTTATGTACAGGTAGGATCTAAAATAACTGTGGTAAAATCATACTTCATCTGTCTGATGCAGAATGGTGAATCAGATGCAGTGCACGGGCACCTTTTGGGATTTTTAATCTTCTTGACATGACTTGAGCGTCTTATAGTTTAAGTTTTAATATGTCAAATAATAGTGTAAGACATTTCAGTACCATTGGGACCAGGCATGTTGATTTCTATTTGAGCAGGGAAGGAAGAAAACGCTTAGGGAACTGGTTTTTAGCTAATTTTTTATTTCCCCTTCTGCTCATGTGCCTTTTTTGGATGCAGTTGATACTGCTGTTAATCACGGTGGCAAGTAAAGGTCAAGGACACTGCAGTCGTCACCACACAAAGCGCTGTGGGTGCCAAAGAAAGCAACCTGGGATGAGATTTGTCTGTTTAGACAGGAAGTGGGTGCTTGAGTGAGGACCAAAGGACTTGTAAACCAGATCTGGCATGTTGGGGAAAATACAGTGGCATGCAAAGCTACTGTTGCTGGGGATGTCTCACACATACATGCTTATGAATGTATAAACCATGAAGTTATTTTCTTTCCTTCCTTTTTTTGTGAGATTCCATTCCTACATACTGCCTTTCTGTCATGTAGCTGGTAAATGCTGTGTTAGCTGGCTAGAGCAAAGCCTTCTGTGGCCTTACTTGGCTGGCCTTTCCTTCCCTATTTACCCTCTAATGCCACATCTTTTGGCTTCCTTCTTCAGAACATCCATAGTGAGAGCTTAAGCTTTGTGGAAGAGAAGAAAAAGAAGAAGAAAGAAGAAGCTGCCGCAGTCTCCACAGTCATGGTGAGGTTGTCTTGCTCTCTATTAGAATACGGGCTACGTTTGAACTTGGGATCATGCCTCAATGCTTGCTTTACCTGGTGGATTCTTAGAGATCACCAATGACACATTGTCATTTGGGCCTTTAAGTAAAAATCTAATTTCTGCAACCTGAACTTCAGAGACAAGTTTACAAAAAATTAAATAAAAATACTAAATGCAACCTAAAAGCTCCCAGGGATGGAAAAAGGTCAAGTCTGGATAGCTTGTGTTGTCTGACTGTTCTGTGTTTGGGATAAGCTATGAAATTACAGAAATAGAAAAAATTATTGGAGCTAATAGTATATGCTATGCAAGGGTTTATTAATTTTATCAGTACATTTAAAGATAAAATATTGGATTCCATTAAAGTAAGGCAGCTGATACTGACTGGCTGATTTTGTTAGGAGCAGGTAAGCAGGTTCCTGGCCTTTTGTGTCCTCTGTTTACGCTCATTGTTGGTGTCTCCTCTGTCTTGTCTGTTGTCCCAGACATTCCTGTGATGCTAAGTGTTTAAAAACCACAAGCCTGATCTTTCTAGCCACTTCCTGAGTGTGTGGAAACGTTAAGAAATGCTGCATACCCTTTTGCCACTCCCTTCAGCATGGGGAACAAACATTAGTGGTGTGAAATATACAGGGCAGAAATGTGATGGAACAGCAGTGTGCTCATTGCCTGGAAAGCATAGGCTTAGAATGTCTTTGCAGAGCTGGAGCAGAGCGAGTTCTGCTCTGGCTGTCAGGCATATTGGGGCTGTGGACTGCAGAAAAAAATAGATATATGTGGAAGAGCCTTGCTGCAGAACCATTCTGGGAGGCAGGTTAAACCCAGCAACAAACTAGGCAGGTAAAGCAGGACTGCTGTGGAAAAAGGCTACTGAAGACAGTTCTCTGAACTGGAATGGTTGTGGCCTTTGTGTCTTGCTATAGCACCACTGGCTTTTGGGGAATCAAAACTGCTGGTAGAAATACAGGTGCTGCTGTAGTGCCATAGCTGGGATGTGTGTTAGTGATGACTATACAAGGCAGTTTTCGTGCTGTTTGCTTCAAATCTGACCTGCCACCTTTCTGCATTTCAGGCTAAGGTGCTTCGGGATACCAAGCCAATCCCCAACCTGATTTTTGCAATAGAGCAATATGAGAAGTTCCTTATCCATCTGTCCAAGAAATCAAAGGTAACGTAAAGCAGAGGTCTTCTGTGATATGAGCTCAAGGGAACAGCAGTACCGTGGCACGGTAGAAGGCTACTGCTGTTTCACTATAAAAACAAAAATCACTCCATTGCTGCTCAGATTAGGAAAGTGTAAGAACCTTACCTTTCTTTCAGGCTTAACTAAACCACACTTTGTTCTAGTTCTGTGTATAGGACTAGGCAGGGTAGAAAACTAAGAAGCTAATGCCCTTTGTCTTGCCCCACTGTTGCTGCAGGTGAACTTGATGCAATACATGAAGCTCAGTACCTCCCGGGACTTCCGCATCAACACGTCCATGCTAGACAGCGTGTTGCAGGAGCATAACACAGAGGATGCTGAAAATGAACCGGACAATGACCAGGTAAGAATTCCTTCTGCTGCTGTTACTGTTGGGTTTCTGCTGCCATGTGTATGTGTGAGCTGTTTAGGTATATGGAAACTAGGCCAGTTTTGTCTCGCTTGGGTTAGCCCTCGCTTCAATAGTAAGCTAAGAGGAGTGAGCAAATAGGCCTGAAGTGTTCCCTGCAGTCCAGCCCTCTGCCTTAAGTGACCTTTGTGTCCGTGGACCAGTTGGCTGCATGCCTGGTGTTAAGCAGGACTGTTTATAAACCTTCTTGTTTGCCTCTGCCTGTCTCAGCAAGCTGAGAAGTCTGTCAGCATTGCCTGAGGCCTGGCTGGCCTCCTCCAGCAGCTGCTGCTGGGGAAGGTAGCACAGCTTGTGCTGGACAGAAGACACACCACTTTCCTTTGCTGATTGTCCAGGTTTTTATTGGTGCTTTTGCCCATATTTCCCAGAGTGTAACCAGCATCAACAAGCCAGAATCCAGCACTGAACAAACAGGCCTTGTCTTGTGCCGTTCAGAACCTGGGGTCTAAATTCCAGCATGAAGTAAAGAGGTCCGGGGGAAAGCTGTGGTGGGTGAGAGGAGTCCTCTATTTCAGGCCATGTTTGCTAGGGAGGAAAAAGTGCTAAATCCTGTTCTGTCAGTCTGCTTTCTTGAAGTAAACGTTCATTAGAGTACTCACACAAACACATTCTCCCTGTACTGGTACTCTCTCTCTCCTCTCTCCAGTCCACCACAGCAGAGCAGCCAGATGAGAACCAGGAACCCAAAAAGAAGAGACGGCGAAAAAAATAAAGGTGCGGTTGCCACTGCTGCCCCCTCCTCCTGCAGTGCCTGTTCTGCGGCAGATTCACCTTGGTCTTGAAGAACCGTGTGTACAGAGATAGTAGCTTCCTTTTTCTCTTGTCAGATACTCAAGACTTCTTTCTTCATGCCTGGGGTGTGCAAACAGTGACTCTTGTCAAGCATCTCAGGTATTAAAGCTGGCTGCTGCCTTAAGAAGTGCCTCTGCCATTCAAACACGCTGCTACCACAGTTCTCTTCTTCAGGAACATCCCTTCTTCCAGCAAAAAGCAAGCAGCTCACCCAGGATCAGTCCCTGACAAAAGATGTGCTTCTGAAAGGACAGCCGGGTTCTGGCACGCTCTCTGGACAACTGTCATTCTGGCACTCGAGCGTCATCACTTTTTTTCCAGCGAACCTTTGGTTATTTCAAGAAGCTGATATATATCCAGTGCTTCTCCTGGAAGACAATGGGACAATGAGTTCCGTGCATTCTGCAGTACAATTATAGACTGTACAACATACGAATATGAGAGTAACAGTAATTAGTTGCTTTTAGTTCAGAGCATGTAGCACAGAAAGCCCTAAATTTATTCAAACTTCTCGTTTGTATGGTGCTGTGAGTGCAGAAAACAGCCCTGGTAGGAAGCAGCACACGGGCTGTTCTCCCTCAGAGCTGAAGGTCGCTGCCATGCGTAGTGCCAAAGAAGCAGAGAGGTGCCAGCATGCTCTGGAGAGCCAGCAGTAGGGGCTGTGTTACATTTTTGCTGACCCCGATGCACTTATTTAATTTGCTTTGTTCTTGATGAGAACACAAGTACCCTTTTTGCCCACAGAGCCCAGATTCTTTTTTTCTGAAAGCACACTTCACCTGTAGAACTCCTAATAAAGGCTGCTTAAGGCTGAAATGTCTGATGTGGTCAATAACTGACAAAACAACTCCGAGGGCAGGTTCCTCTTATCTGGCAAAACGCTGCTGCATAGTGAGGAGGTGCTATTTAAAGCAGCTCCCAGCCAACAATTAAATGTTTGTTTGCAGCAGTTGGAAGGTTACATCAGGTGCACCTAGGGACACCTGTAAGCCTCGGGGCTGCTGGGGAGGGACACAGCCCTGCCAAGGCTGAAACGTGCAGCATGGGCTGGGCTCTGAACCCAGCTCTGCTGAGCTGAGGGAGAGCGGGGATGGAGAGAAAACACTGAAGGCCAAAAATGTTTGGGCCTGGAGGACAAGACATACACAGCTGTAGAGCTGTCTCATTTCACAGAGGGAACAAGTCAGGCTCGGGCTGTGTTTAAAAGACGAGAGGAAGGCTCATCTGCCTTCTGAGGGGCACAAAGCAAACTTGTGCATGGGCTGACAGAGCCAGGCTCTGTTTTCTTTATCAGAAATAGCTGGAAGCAGCAGCACAAAATGCCCAAGTGCTGAGAAAGGCGAGCAGGGTAGGGAGGGGCTGGCACCAGGGGGTGGAGGCCCTGAGATTGGGCTTCACCTCCAGCAGCAGGGAGGCTCCTGTAGGGCCTCCAGCTTTTATAGGGGATGGCGCTCAGAGAGCTGCCGCTCACCTTGGGGGATGCCGTACTTCTTCTCCATCCCCGTGGGGTTTGATGGTGTCACGCAGTTCATGGTCACCTCCTTCCTTAAGCACTGGTCAACATCCACGGCGCTGAAGAAAGCCACCGACTGCGGCAGGTCCTGGAGGCCCAGCTTGTAGGCAAACATGCACCTGGAAACAGAGGGGAGCAAGTGGGGCCGTGCCACAGCACACACAGCTCTGTCACACCTGGGCTGCAGCAGACAGCATGGCACAGCCCAGCAGGGATGTGACAGGGGTGTCAAACTGTGTCCCCTCATGTCCCAGGCAGCAGAAAATCCCTCGTAGGCAGCACCCCTTGGGGAAAAAAAAGCCAGGGAGGTTGCTTAACGGGGAAGCTCAGTGCCCAGCCCTTTCTGTCACCACGAGCACCGCTTGTTCTCCGCTGGGGAAAGAACTCCGCGGCCTTTTCTCAAAGGCAGGAACCAGCCAGCACTTAAAAGTTGGAGCGAGCCCGCCACCTTCTCTCAGGCGCAGCCAGCTCTCCTTTCCTCTTACTGCACGAGGGGGGCTTTGATCAGCCGCAGGCTGGGCTGGAACAAAGGCAGCCTCACAAAACCCCGCTCAGCCCTCGGCACAGATTGCTTTGCACCCGTGGCAGGCAGCGGCTGGCAGACAAAGTGCTGCGGGAGTGCCGGGGAGCGGGAGGGTCAAGGAGCGCCGGAGGAGCTGTGGGAGGAACGCAGCATTGCTAGGCTCAGCCTCTGAGGAAGAAAAGGCCAAACCCAGCCCATCACTGCTGGCTAATCCTCCCACGCAGAGCAGATGTTGGATTTTCCCAGCAGGAAGCCCTGTGCTCGCAATAGCTGGGATAAAGGCACAAGCATCAGGGCGGCTCCCCCCGCTGCGAGTGCTGCCCGGGTGCAGAAAAGCTGTTTGCTGTATCCTTACCTCAGCCGGGCAGAAAATAGCTCTGCTTTTGGCCAACTCCTCTATAAACCACACGCCATAAAGCACGGGGAAGGGGGCTTCAGAGCTGAGGGGAACCACAACCCCGTGTAATGGGAGGAGACGTGCTCAGGACTGGCCCTAGGAGGTGTCCCAGCCCCATATCTCTCCCCCAGCCCCATATCTCACCGTGTCAGCAGGTTGGTGATCTGCAGGGCCAGGGCGGCCCGGTAGCGGTCCTGCTCCTGGACCAGGTAGCGCACCTCGTCGTGGATGCTGATGCAGAAGCGCCCGCTGATGTCGAACTCCTCGAAGAGCCACTTCATGGAGACCAGCATCAGGTGCAGGTAGTCGACGGCCGAGCTCTGCACCACCCAGTTCACCCTGCTGGTCAGAAACTGGGGGCAGGAAACACAGAAACGCTCTGAGAAACGCCAGGAGAAACACCAGGAGAAATGCTGGGAGAAACATGAGGAGAAATGCCCAGAGAAATGCCCTGAGAAACACCCAGGGCCTGGGCCTGTTCCTCTCAGAGGGGCTGTTGAGGGTTCCTGTGTTTCCCCTGAGAAAAGGGGAGCAGGACCCAACACCTGCGGGTTTCTTCTGCAGCTCTGAGGGGTTTGTAGGGTTTCCTGCCCCTCAGGAGGGCAGAGCTGGGGCCTTACCTCGCCCTTGGCCACGGCGGGCTCCAGCGCCCTGCTGATGTGGCAGCCCAGCACCGGGGTCTGTGGCGAGGAGGACAAGGCGATGCTCTCCAGCTTGTTGAACATTTCAGACTCAGTGCCGCCAGCCCACACCCGGTGGCCCACCACGTCCCACTTCTTCTTGCTTCGGGACCTGTTGGGGCAGAAGGCGGGTCTGAGGGAGCCTCAAACACCCTCTTCTGGTTTGGGGCAGCCCCCACGGCCATCTGCTGCTGCTCACGCACTGGGAGACACTGGGAGCATCCCAGTCCCATGGACAGGGGTGGACCTGAGACAGCTGGGACCACCCGGCCCCTTCGTTGCCCACCACCCACGGCCTTTCCCCGCCTCACTCCCCCATCCCACAAGCACCATTTGGGGTCACAGCATCTCACTTTCTCGCAGCTTCCCTCTGGAGCCGGTGGACATCCCGGGCTGACACCGAGCCATCTTCTGCCCTGTCCACGGCCAGGTCCAGCTCCTTCACCAGCCACTCGCCCTCCTCGCTCAGATGAAACCTGGGCAGCGACAGCCAGCTGGGGGTGACCCACACCCGGGGCAGCACCCACGGGGACACCGTCCCCACGCACCCCACAGCCCTGGGGGGCAGCACCCACCTGCGGATGCCCTTGGTGACGGCGTACATCTGCTGGGCTTTCTCCCGCGCCTGCTCCTGCGTCAGCCGGTGGTTGAACTGCATCAGCAGGCGCTCGGCGAAGGGCTGCCCGGCCCCGTAGATGCGCCCGTAGTTGAAGACCTTGGCGTGCTCCCGGCTGATGCCCACCGTGGCGGCCGTCTTGCTGTGCAGGTCCGTCCCGTTGCTCTTCTTCCCCTGCAGGGTCATCCAGCCGAAGGCCGTGCACCCTGCGGCGAGGAGGGAGGGAGGGAGGAAGGGGTTGAATGCCCAGCGTTTTGGGGTGCCGACACCCGCTGTAGGGCCCTTGCTCACCGTGCATGCCGGCGAAGTGCGCCTCGCCCAGGATGGCCGCTATCCACAGCTCCTGCGAGTCCACGTCCGCGCCCACCAGGGCGTAGCCGGGTGGCACCTGCACCATGGCTTTCAGCTCGCTGCCCACACGGTCGGCCTGCGGGACGTGGTGCCAACCTCAGCACACCCCATACAACGCCCCTTCCTCCTCCTCCTGCATCCCAGCACGACTCCGACCCGCCCCAGCTCCATTTTCCCATACAGAACACACTCGCTGCCCCAAAATGCACGGACACCCCCTCGCCGTGCCCCGAACCCCGTGGGCTCGGCCGTACCCGTGCGTTGCTGGCTGTCAGCCACGTGGGCTCCACGGCCCGCCGGGTGATGGTGCCCGCGGTCACCACCTGCGGCAGGATGGCTCCGTAGTCGTCCTCCTCGTTGTAGTCCGGGTGCCTGGGACAGGGGCAAAGGGTGAGCACCAGCCTGAGGGAGCCCCCCCAGCACCACCCATCCCTCCCCGTACCTGGTGACGGCGCGGGGCAGCTCCCCTTTCTTCAGCCACACCACCATCTGCGAGCTGCGGAGACACGTCAGGGCACAGGGGGTGCTGAGCTGCTCTGAGCACCTGTAGGGACTCCACACACACGCTCTGAGATGTGTGGGATGGTGGCAACGGGGCCGGGGCTGCTCACCTGATCCGCTTGTGAGCGTTCCTCCAGAAGGAGATCATCTTGTTGATCTCCAGAGCCCTCGTCCCGTGGGTGCGCCCCACGGCAGCCCGCAGGGTGCCGTCCTCCATGCGGGGCAGGAAATCCTTGGCAAAGGGGCTCCCGACGTTGTTGGCGTTCCCGTCCTTTAGCAGCACGGATTTCGGGGCTCAGCGTGCCACCGCTTGCTACCAGCACAGCCCCACGTGCCCTCCCACCCCACAGGGCTGGATTAGGGACACCAGAGGAGTAGAGCAGGACATGAGGAGAGGCTGGGCTGTGGGGCAGGGCGATGCAGCCCCACGTAGCAGGGGGTGCTGAGCACCAGGACCCGACTTGCCTTGTGGGGCAGCTTGAAGAACCAGCACCCGGGGACGTCGACGTCGTTGTAGGGCCCATTGCCATGGTGGTACGAGGGCCGGCTGTTGTCCTCCGGCAGCTCGCCCCACTCGCCCCCCTCCTCCTGTGACCAACACCACAAGGTGTGGGGGGCACGGGGCCCTCCTGCCCCACGCGGGCACCCGCTGGGAGCCCCCAGCACGGGGCTAAAGGGGGGAAATCGAGGAAAAGGGGAAGGATGCAAGGTCCCAACCCCGCAGCAAAGCCCGTTTACCTGCACCAAGCTCTGGTCCGCCCTGCCCACGTCCCCCTCCAGCTGGCTCAGCTCCTCCACCTGCGGCACAGAGAGGCCACCCCAAAAAGGATGGGGTCGGGCAGGTTATTAAAGGGTTTTTCTTACTGCTGGTGTTTGCGGGCGCGTTGGAGAAAGCCCAGCCTTGCTACCCACACCAGGAGGCCTCCTCCCTCCCAGCATCACCTTCTGCCACATGCTGCTGCCGTCCATCACCAGCAGCTCGTCCTCCACGCTCTGCTCCTGCGGGGGCTGCTCCTGGCCCTTCTCCAGCCGGTGCTGCCGGCACAGCTCCTCGATGGCCCTGCGCACGCACCCACCCTGAGGAGGTGGCCAGGCACCGCGGCTCAGCCCCCGCAGGGCACCCCCTGCGTCCCCCCTCACCTGTGGGGGCAGACGGGACCCTCCCCGCCCGGGGGGGCCGCGGGCAGGTTGTCCTGCCGCCCCGGCACCAGGTATCCCCAGCCGTGCTTCTCCGAGTAGTGCAGGGGGAAGCCGTCCCAGGCCAGGCGCATCAGTTTTGGGGTCACCCTCATCTGCAGGCTGATCAGGCTGGGCCCCGGCACCCAGCCTTCATCCTCCAGGCGCGGGCACAGCTTGCGGTACCACCTGGGGAGGGGACACGGGGCGTGATGAAGAAGGGGACAGGGAGCAGGGAGCAAGCCCTTGGCACCCCCGCGGTCCCCAACTCACCCCGGGTGGCCGGGGAGGTGCTGCAGCTTCTTGGGCTGCAGCGTCACCGTGTCCTTCAGGCGCTGCAGGAGGGTGCTGCCCTCGGGGGCTGCTCGCAGCTCCTCGTCCTCGCTGGGGGGGCCAGGGTCTGGGGGGGACACGGGGAGCCCTGGGGCTGAGCATCCCTCAAGCCCCAGGTCCCCCTAAACCTCCCCACACTCACCTTCCTGCCAGTCCTGTGCCACTCCTGCCCCGGGGGCTTCGCCTTCCTTCACCTTCTGGTCCTTCTTCTTCCTCGGGGGTTTCTTCTGCTTGAACTCCTGCGTGTCCCACTCCAGGTCCCAGAGCCAGGGGTCCTCCTTGTACCTGCCGGCACGCCGCGGCCGTGCTCCAGCACCCATGGGTGGGGGCGCGGCGCCACCCCCTCCCCTCGGCTGGCCCCGGTACCTGTCCCCGTGCAGCAGCTGGCAGGCGTCGTTGGCCAGGTTCATCAGGGACTTCTTCATCTCCTTCTGCAGCTCCTCGTAGGTGCCCTGGGCGTCGTCCAGGTACCTCTGCCAGTTGCCGTTGACCGGCAGGTAGGACACCCCCATCTCCAGCATCCCTGCGAACGTCACGGGGTGGGGGCACCTGCGGCCCAAGGCAGCCCCGAATTAGGATCCTCCCGGAGGGGAGATGCCCTCCGAGCAGGGGGGCACAGCACCAATGGCTGTTTGCTCCTCCTCACCCCCAGACAGAGCCGAGAGCCTCCTGGAACGGGGCTCAGCACCCTCCCGGCCTCCCCAGGAAGGGATCAGCCACATCCCACCCCCAGCAGGGTCACAGTGTCCCCAGCCTCCCACCGGGCCCCCTCACCTCTCCATGAAGAGCGGCAGCTGCTCCTGGAACACCTCGTGGGTGGCTTGGACATCGCGGGCGCAGTAGGACATCAGGTCCTGGGGGCACGGCATGGCGTCACCGGCAGCAGGAGGCGGCCACAGGAGCACCCAAACCCCTCGCACCGAGACGAGAAGCACCCCGCAGCTCCCCCTGCCCCGTTCCCTGCACCTGGAAGTGATCCCTGATATCGGCCATGGTCCCCTTGACAAACAGCTCCCGCGCCTCCTTCTCCAGCGGCTCCCCGCCCACGTAGAGCGCGTGCACGTCGGCCAGGTTGTTGATGCTGCTGACGTGCACCCAGTCCCACGCCGTGACCTGGCGGGCGCAGGGGACAACCCCGTTATTTTTTTTATTTTATTTTTATTTTAGCCCCTGCCCGCCTGGAACGGGCTGGGAGCGATTCACCCGGCAGAGCCACCCCAAATCCCCGGGCGGCAGCGGCGCAGCCCCGCACTCACCGCCGGCCCCTCGGCTTTGCTGCGGGTCTTCTTGATGTGCTGCCTGACCTGCTGCAGCCCCTTCCTCTTGCCGTGCTTCGCGGCCATCCAGAGGCTGCGCTGGAAGCCCGTCAGCCCCGAGATGGCCATGTGCATGCTCATGGTGTCCAGGAAACGCACCCGGGAGCCCTGCCAGGAGGGAGGAGAGGTGGTGCCGGGCGTGCTGGAGGAGAAACGCGCTGCAAAACTGCTGAGCTGCGAGGCCACGCTCAGGATGCTTGTGCCAGGGCAAAGCTTTGCCTCCCAGCACCCCTCTCCTGAGAGCCCGTGGCCACCTCAGAGCTTGTGGCATCCTCACAGGACGCACGAGCACCTCCCTGTAGAGCCTGCCCACCGCAGCCCATCATGCAGGGGACAAACGCAAGGCATGGGGTGGGTGCTGCCAAACGAGGTGAGCACAACCCACGGGTTCTCATGCCTAACAGCATCACCAAAACCACCCCAAAGCGCTGATGCAAATTATTTGGGAAGCAAACCCCCGGTGCCAGCACGAAGCATCGGCACGGGTCTCACCCGGCCCTCGCTACACACAGCCAGAGCAGCGAAGCGGGCAGGACGAGCCCCTGCAGGACAGGGCACCTGGATGAGGTACTGCTCCTTGATGAAGGCCCGGTCGAAGGCCACGTTGTGCCCCACCACCACGCGCTCCGGCCGCTCCTGCCGCCCGGCACAGCCGGCACCCGCGGCGCTCTCCAGCGGGATGAGATCCGCCAGGCTCAGGCGGCTGGACCAGGAGTAACGCTGCTCCAGCAGCCTCCTGCTGCACCACGAGTACCTGCGGGGCACACGGCCATCCAAAAACACTCAGGGGCTGCGCACCGAGACCCGCGGGACCCCAGAAAACCCCTCCAGCATCTCACCAAGCGTGCGGCGAGACCGCGACCGCCAGCGTGGGGCAGTGCCCGTCGGCCAGGCACACCTCCACGTCCAGCACCACCGCCCGATCCTGGGGAAAGTCGACGGGCTCCGGCCGGCCGTCGGGGCCGTAGCGGGTCCAGCCGAGCTGCCAGGCCCAGCTGGGGGGCGCGGGGGGCAGGCGGCAGCGCAGCAGCTCCTCGGCAGCCTCCAGGTAGGGCAGGCTCTGCTTCTGGGCCAGCAGGCGGAAATGCTCGTCGATGTTGTCCCCGTACATGCGGGGCAGGCGCAGCTCCACGTCGGGCAGGGCCGAGGTCTCCTTGCCCCACAGCTCGTGGCGCTGCAGGTGCTCCACGCTGCGCCGCACCGCCGCCTCCGAGTAGCGCACCCGGGCCCCGCGGAAGATCTGCTCGTGGAGGCCGCGGGACAGCATCTGGATGTTGAGGGGGTTGACGCGGCGCTGCCCCTGCTCCGCGTCCTCGGCCGGGCTCTCCGGCAGCGGGTGGCCGGCGAAGGAGCTGGAGGCGCGGTGCCGGGGGGCGCCGGGGCGCAGCACCGAGCCTCGCCGGAGCGCACGCCGCATGGTGCCTGCCTCTGGGAGCCTGCAGGAGCAGCAGCAGGGGCTGAGTTTTGCACCGCTGCTCCTCAGCCCCTTGCAGAAGACCCCTGACAGCGGCTGCAGCGTGCACGGCCGGGCTGCTCAAGGCAGCATGCAGCCTCCCCTGGGCTGTGCACAGCTCGCTGCAGGTGTGCGCCCTCCCTGCAAGCACCCACACCTCTTGGCATTACTTCGTGCACCGCCCCATGGCAGCACGCAACCCACCTGCGGGTGTGCACAGCCCTAGGAGCATGCATCAATACCCCCTGCAGCTGTGCACCCCCCTGCAGGCGTGCAAACCCCCCTGGCAAGTATGCAAACCCCCCTGTAAGAGTGCAACCCCCACCGGCATGCAAACCCTTTGCACGTGGGCAAAACCCCCGTAAACATGCAACCCCCCCAGCAGGCGTGCAAACTCCTTGCACGCATGCAAGCCCCCCATGGACGTGCAAACCCCTTGCACGCTTGCAACCCCCCCGTGCACGCGTGCAAACCCCTTGCACGCGTGCAACCCTCCCCATAGGCGTGCAACTCCCCCCATGGACGTGCAAACCCCTTGCACGTTCGCAACCCCCCCCTTGCACGCGTGCCCCCCCCCCCCCCCAAGGCACGCGCCCCGTTCCCGCCGCCCCGCCCCGCCCGCGCCCACCTGGGCCCAGCGCGCGCCGCCCGGCCCCGGCCCGCGGGCGGAACCACCCGGGAGGGGCGCGGGGGGGGGCTTCCGGCTGCCGCTGACGTCCCCGCGCCGCCCGGCGAGGCCCGGCCCCCCCCCGCCACCCCCCCGCCTCCGCGCACATGGCCGGGCCCGGCGGTGCTGCAGTCAGGAGGGTGCGCGGGCACGGCCGGGTAGAGGCGGCCGCGTGGCCTAATGGATAAGGCGTCTGACTTCGGATCAGAAGATTGCAGGTTCGAGTCCTGCCGCGGTCGTAGCGGAACCCCTCTGAAAATTCAGGGTGTTTGTTTTTTTATTCTCCCTCTCCCTGCTTTTATATTTCTTTTTTTTTGGGATCTCAAGGAAATCAAACGGCACAGGGGGCACAGGGCGGCCCCCCACGCGTGGCTGTAGGGGGTCCTAAAGCTGCGGTGCCCCGGGGCTGCTGCTGCCGCCTCCCCACCCGCTGTTGCCCCCAGCTCTCCGCGCGTTTTGCTCTTTTATTCAAAATCAGCGTGAAAAGAGGCGGCTGCTGGCTCTGCGGGGGAAACTATGGGGTCACCGGGTCTGTGACAGCAGCAGGGCAGGGGGTGCTGGGGCACCCCATGGGCACAGCTGGCAGGGGGCTCAGCCCCACCCCGGGCACTGCTTTTTCACCATTTCCTCACCATTTTCTCACCATTTTGCTCACGTCCGACACTCACGGGGTGCTCGCAGCCCCCAGAAGCGCTCCACGAGCCACGGGGGGCCCCAAAACCTCCCAGCAGGGCTATGGGGGCGGCTCGGCACGCAGCGGGACACCCCAGGACCCCAGCACCCCACACAGCTTGGGCGAGGGCTGCGGGGCCGCGGGGCTGGGAGCCGGGGTCCCCGGCACCGGGATGGGTGACACCGGAGGGGACGGCTCGGAGAGGGGCAGGGGGCGGCTGAGGGACCCTGGGTGCCAATGGGAGGCAGACGGGGACCCGAGGGGACGGGGGAACGGGGCAGGGGGGAGCCGTGCCGGGCCGGGCCGTGCCGAGCCGAGCCGTGCCGGGCCACCAGGTGTCGCTGCGGTCCCGCTGCTGGGGCCGCTCACACGGGGCAGGGGCCGGGGCCGGGGCCGGAGCCGTCGGGGCGCGGTTCCTCCGCTGTCCGACGGCTCCGCTCCCCCGCAGGACATCGAAGGGAGGCTCCGAGGACCCTGCCCCAGATCCTCGGGTCCCCGCGGAGCGCTCCGGGGGCTGGGGTAGAGCGGGGACAAAGCCCCGGCTCCCAGCACCAGCCCCGACGGCAGCGAGGGGGACGGGACGGGACGGGACGGGACGGGACGGGACGGGGTCACCTCCCCGGCACGGAGCAGTGCGGGGACACGGGGACAGCCCCGGCCCCTGCAGCCCGCTCGGAGAAAGGCGAGGCTGAGCCTCGGGCGTGCGCCCTGGGCCCCTCTTTGTGTCTGCAATCGCGCCGCTATCGCGACCGGCGCGACATATATACTGCGCAGGGTGGGTCTCGTCCCTCGTCCTCCCCTCCGCTGCTTTATTTGCACGCCCATCTGCCGCGCGGTCCCTGCTCTGGTTATTTTTATCACGGTCAATTTTTTTTTCTTTTTTTCTTTTTTTTAATAAAAATAAAGAAATCGCCCCACTAAAAAAAAATCCCTCCCTCCTCAAACGAAAAATAAATAAATAAATAAATTAATTAATTAATTAAACAATTTTTCCTTAAAACACCGCCGCTTCCTAAGGTGTGGAAAGGGGGGGGGGGGGGAAATAATAATACTAAAGATAAATGGGGAAAAGGCCCGCAGGAATTTCCCCGGGGCTGGGGCCGGGGGGGCTGCAGGCACAAGCCGGGGCAGGGCGGCAGGGGGGTGCCCCCCCCCCGGGCCCTTGTCTGCCTGTCGGAAGCCCGCAGCCCTGCGCGCCCCGTCGGGGCCGGGCACGGAGCTGCCGCCGGCGGAGCTGGGGGCTGCGGGCCGGACAATGGGGCGGCGGCGGGGACTTTGTTTAACCCCATTGCCCCCCAGCCGGCGGGGCCAGGGGTCAAGGGCTTCGCCAGTCGCCGGGGCACGGCCCCAGGGGAACGCCACGTCGGGGGGGGCGGCCGGTGCGGGACGCCTCCGGAAAGGGGCAACTGGGGGGGGTGAGGAGGGCTCCGGGAGGGTGTTTGGGGTTTTTTTTAATGGGGGGCTACACGTTTCTCTGGGAGAGGGAGGTGAGAAGCGGCCGCTGCCTCCGGGCACCCCCGGTTCTGCCTTCGCCCCCCGGTTCGGGGGGTGGGTGTGGGGGGGCTGCGGGAGGAGGCAGCCGGCTTTGGGGGCGTGCAGCCTCTCCCCGGGCAGAGGGGGGTTCGTGCCGCCTCTCCAGGAGCCGAGAAATGGGCATTTGATAGGTGACGTACGGGCTTACGTGGGAATCCGTGCCCAGCACCGCGCTGCCGGCGCCTTTTCTCCTGACACCACACTAACCCGCAGCTCGCACCCCCCTTGCCAGCCTGGGGGGGGTGGGGGGGGAGCGGGAGGGGGGCAGGAGAAGGGAAAAGAAAAGCAGCCCCCTCTTTTTGCTGCTCGGGAGACCAGCCCCGGAGCTCCGAAAGTGAGCGAGGGCGAGGGCGAGGGGAAGCGGCCGGCAGCCGGCACCGAGCCGAGGGGCCGGGGGGGGGGGGCCGGCAGGGGAGGAAGACCCCCCCCAAAACCCCTTTTATTTTGATTTTATTTTATTTTTTTTTCTGGGACTAGGGGCGAGCCGGCGGGGGAGGAGGCTGGCACCCGAGGTAAGTCCCCTCCGCCCGGAGCTGCGGGCACGGGCGGTGCCGGCGCTGCGGGGGCGCGAAGGAACCGGGGGTTGGGGGAGCAAAGGGGGGGGCACAGCCGGGCCTGCCCCATCCCCGTCCCCTTCCCCATCCCGGGGCAGGGCCCTGGAGGGGCTGCGGGCTCCGTTTTAGGGCCGGGGGAGGTTGGAGGCGGCGGGGGGACAGGCGGTGGCGGTGGTCCCGGGGGTCGCGGGCAGCCCGTGCCCCGCACCCTGCCCCATCCGTCGGGGCCGGGCCGGGGTCCCCCGGGTGGAGCAGCCCCCGGAGCCCGCTCCCAGCCCCGGGCTCCTCCCGTGCGTGTCTCAATTCACTCAGGCTTGACTTGGCAATAAGCTCTCTCAATAGGGTGACAATAGAGCCCCAGTGGGACCCGAACAAAGAATTTGAAAGTAGTTAAATTGCAGGACACGTCCATCGCCTGGGTGCTTGAATTAAAGAAAAAAAAAATCGGAGAAAAGAAAAAGGAGAGAGACTTTTCTTTGGGCTGGTGAGAAAATGCTCAGGGTAAAAGTTGGTTTGGCGTCTTCATTTCAGCGACAATGGAGCAGAGCTAATTCAATAGGAAACGCGGGGATTTTTTAATGAAAAGACCGCCAGGGTTACACCGAAGTTAAGCTCTTGTGAATTAATTATTAGGGCAAATAAACTGGGGAGGGGGGGAGCGCTCTGGAGGGAGTGTTGCAATTTCTTAATATTCTCCTTTTCGTGTTTAACGACAATGCCATTAGGTTTCGACTCTGGGTGAGCAAAAGGATTTCTTACACTCCCCGGGAAGAGGAGAAGACGCTTTTTATGGTGTTACTTAATTGCTTTTAAAATAAAATACTACGGAATTTGGCAACGAGCTCCGGTTTCTGCTGGCGGTGGCGTTTGGGGTTATATTTCCTTTCGTGGCAACTCGCAGACGCAAAAAAAAAAAAAAAAAAGGAAAATAACGGGGAAATTTAAAAACCCCAATGTAAAGGCGAGGCGGCGAGTTCGGCTCTTCCAGACCCCTCGGTCTCGATCGGTTTATTTTTTCCTACAGAGAAAACCCGTCCGGGGCTGGCTGCGTGCTCACCAGGGCGGCGAGAGGCTCCCCAAAGCCGGTCCGGGGCATTGCTTTGGGAGAATCGCAGATAAAAAAAACATCAGCCGGGTTGGGTTAACCGCAGGAAGGAAGACGAGGACAAAAAAAATAAAATAGAAATAATAAAAAAAGGTCGGAAGCGAAGTAAAGGTGTGCCAGGAGGGAGGGTTATTTTATTTTATTTTTTGGTTTTATTCTATATTTTTTTCCTCGCTGCAGAGGCTGCAGGCGAGGCGCTACGGGTGTAATTATATAAAAAGGGGAATTAAGCCAGGGAAATATGGAAGGAGGAAGAGGAAGGAGGAGAGGGAAGGAGGAGAGGAGCGCAGGCGGCACCTGCCGTGCCGGACTGCTGCCAGCTCGCCTCCGCCTGCCGGCGGGCTACCGGCGGGGCGAGACATCGCCCGGCTCGGCCTGGCCGTCGGGGCTGGATAGCACGGCTCGGCTCGGCACGGCTCGGCACGGGAGGGACTCTCAGCCTTCTTCTCTCCCCCCGCTACCACCGGGGAAAAGCCCGAGGTGCTGCTCTGCCCGACGGCTGCAGTGCCGAGCCGAGCCGTGCCGAGCCGTGCCGAGCCGTGCCGAGCCGTGCCGAGCCGTGCCATGCCCTGCCAAGCCCTACCAAGCCCTGTCGAGCCCTACCAAGCCCTACCAAGCCGTGCCAAGCCCTGCCGAGCCGTGCCGAGCCGTGCCGAGCCGCCCCGCTGCGGGGAGCCGTGCGGACTTTCAGCACTTGGACAGCGGTGCGGTAACGGGGCCGGGCCGGGCCGGGCCGTGCCAAAAAAGCCCGGGGGCAGCGCAGGCAGCGGGGCGGCCGCGGCCCCTTTCTGCTGACCTCCTAAGGGGACCGGGGGGGCGACACCCCGAGGGGGCCCCGGGGGGCTTCGTGCCCCGCTGGGGGGGGGCAGAGGGGAGGCCCCCGGCCGGGCAGGGCAGGGGGGAGGCGGCAGCCCCGCAGCGGGACGAGGTGGCCCCGAGGGGGCGGGCAGCTCGCCGGGGGGTGTTGGGGGGGGACATCGGGGGGTGGATGGGGGGAGCGGCCCCTCTGCCCCTCGCAGCCCCATCCTCGGGGGGTAATTAGGGGGTGAGCTGGAGGGGCTGCGGGCTGTGCTGGGCAGAGCCCGGCAGCAAGCAACCCCCGCCGCCGCCGCCTTCCTCCCGTCCTCCTCCTCTCCCCCTCCTTTCCCCCGCCTCCTCCCCTCCCCCCTTCCCTCCTCCTCCTCCCTCCTCCTCCTCCTCCTCCTCCTCCTCCTCCTCCTCCTCCTCCTCTCCGCCATGGTTGGAGTGAATCGGAGGCTGCCGGGCTGACGTCAGTGCGGGCAGAGCCTGCCGCCGGCGGCAGCTCCCGGCCAGCAGCCACAACCGGCACCGGCAGCCGCCGGGAGGACGGCGGGGGGAGCCCGGCAGCAGCCGCCCCAAACGCTCCGTGCCCGGCCACCCCCAGGGGACGGCGGCCGCGGGGGTCGCTGCTCGCCCCGGGGCAGCCCTGCCCGCCCCTCCGCCCGCCTGCCCGCCCGGGGAGGGGCTGGGGGGGGTCCGTCGTTCTTCGTCCTCACCCCCCCCGCAGCCCAAATCCATCCCCAACGCCGCCCGTTTCGTCCAGGGACGGCCGCCGCTGCCCTCGCCCCGGCTGCAAGCGTGAGTGTCGCGGCCGGGCGTCGCCGCCGCCATCGGGTGTCCCCCGGGGGGCTGGAGGGCGAGGGGGGTGAAAGGGGGGGGGACGTGGCCCCGGGAGGAGGCTGCTGTGGGGGGGGGGAGGATGGAAGGGAGGTGGGGAGGGGGAGCTGAAGTTGGGCCGGTCCCCGCGGGGAAGTTGCGAGGCTCTCCCGGGGGACAGAGCCGCCCCCCGCCGCTCCCTGCCCCGGCCCGGACCCCCCCGTCGGGGCTGAGCAGCCCGCGGCGAGCGGCGGTGGCCCGGGGGGGGAGGCCCAGGGGGGAGGCCAGCGGGGGAGAACGGCCACGGGGCGACCTTTGGCTGCCGGGGGCGAGTTGGCTCCGGGCAACCTCTCCCCGGCCGGCCGGGACCGGGCAGCCCGACGGGGCGGGCTGTGCCCCGACGGGGCGGCGGGGAGCCGGGGCCGAGCGGTGCCGGCGGCGGCCGAATTGTCCCCAAATGTCCCCGCTCGCCGGCCGGAGGGGTGGGCGCCGGCCAAAACACGCCTGAACGGGGCCGAGCCCGCCAGCACAGCCAGCGTTTAGGCCCCGGGGGCAGTCCCCGGCTCCCCCAATTTCTCCTCCGGGCACAGCGGGGGCTGCCGCGGGGCCTCGCTTTGCGGGAGGGGGGGGACCGGGGGGGCACCGGGGCACCGGGCTCCCCGCTCCCCTGCTCGGATAGAGCGGCCCCGGGGCCGCCGCTGCCCGTGCTGCGGTCTGCCAGCAGCTGGAGGCTTTTTTTGTTTCGCATTCGCTTCTCTCTGCATCTCCGCTTTATTTTCTCCCTTTTATTTTTTTTTTCCTTTTATTTTTCGTATTTTTTCTTTCGCTTTTTTATTTTTCTTCAATTCTCCTTTACTTCATTTTTTTTTCCCCTATGCATTCTCCCCTTCTGCTCTCCCTTCCCCGCGGACTCTTATTTCCTCGGCTTTTTTATTTATTTATTTTTTTTTTTCCCGTGTCTCCCTGGAAGTGAAATGCATTTTAGGCCTCAGCCTTAAGGAAACCCGAGCGGGAGCGGTGCAGGTGCCCTGGGAGCCTGCACCTGCCCGGATTCCCCCCCCCTCGACGTGCCCGGCCCCACCGGGCCAGGAGGGGGCCGGGACCCCGGCCCCTTCTCGGCCTCGTCCCGGCCCCGGGAGCCGGAGGAAAGAGCAGCCGGGGGCCGGGCCGCTGCGGCGGAGCCTTTTCAGAGCCGGAGCTCGTTTAGACGTGGCTTTTAATTGCTAAACAAAGCAACACGTTTCCTCAACGCCCGTCGGGAGCCGCCGCTTGTGCGTAAAGTTGGCGAAGCCCCGGTTGTGGGAGGAAAAGGGGGGGAAAAAAAAAAAAAAAGGGAAAAAAAAAAAAAAAGCAAACACACACAATTAGGAGGAGATGCAGCTCGGGGCGGCGAGGCGCGGGGGGTTACTCTAGGTTGGCTAAAAATAACTTCTCCTAATTAAAGAAAAGTGACGTCAGACGCGCAGGGCGTGAAGAGGGGAAGGCAGCGGGGCTCGGGGCAGGGCGAGCGCCTTCAGGCACGGCGGGGCCGCCCGACAGCCGGACAGCACGGCCAACGGGGCTCCTCCGAGGGGCGGCCGGCGGGGCCGGGCTGCCCGGCTGCGGGAAGGGGAGCACCGACCGCTCCCGGGGCCCCCTGCCCCGGGGGGAGCCCTACAAAAAGCGGGGGGCTCCGGGGCCGCCTTCCCCAACCCCCGGGGGGGATTTGCGCGGAGGCTCCGCGGGCGCGGAGCGGCGGCGGCTGCAGCACCATGGCCAGAGCCTCGCCCGCCCCGCCCCGTCGGGGAGGCAGAACCTCGGCCGGGCCTTTTGGGAGACCTCCCCGCTTTTTTTTTTTTAATAATTTCTTCTTTTTATTTATTATTTTTTTTTTTTTCACCGTCCTTCTCGGCTAAACCGGGCCGCAGCCCGGGGGATCGTTTTCCCCCGTTGTTCTGCCTGTGAGCGCAGGGAAGGGCAGCCCCCGGTGCCCCCCATCCCGGTGTCGTCCCCCCCCCCCGATCTTCCCGGTCCCCCAGGTGAGGCCGGGCGCTGGCTGCCTCCGGGCTCTGCCCGCTGCGGCCTCCGGAGCCCCCCGCTCGCTCCCCGCTCTGCTCGCCGGTGCTTTGCGATGTGCCAAGGAGCCATTTTGTACACGTCCTGCTTAAACTGCGCCCCAAATAATAATAAAAATAATGATAATAATAATAAAATAAAAAATATAAACCAACGCCCAAGCGATAGGAAAAAAATCCCCCAAAGGCCAGCAGCATTTTTCTCCTAGGTGCCGGGCCTCCGCCTGCACGGAGCGGGTCGAGGCCGGGGGCTCGGAGCCGAGCAAAGCGTTGCCGAAAAGCAGCAGGGAAGAATCCCGGGATTTATTTCTGCGGAGAGAAATCCCATCCCTTACCCGGCGGAGAAAGGGGGGCCCGCTCTCGGTACCCCAGCAGGGGGACCGGGACCGGAGCGGGGCCGCATCGCCGCCGCCGCCGGCAGCCCTCCGGTGCTCCCCGCGGTCGGGGGATAACGGGGACACCCCCGGGGGGAAACTGAGGCCGGGTCGTGGCCCGGGAGAGCCCCTTCTGTGGGCACCGGGCTGCGGGCACCGCTCGGTATCGCCGCCACCGAGGGGCAGCCCCGGGGAGCGGGGCCGGTGGGCACCTTCCCCCGCCCCGGCCGGGGAACGCGCGGGCAGCAATCACCGTAACGGCGGCAGCAATAAATTAGGGGCAAATCCACAGCCGGAAAATTAAGGAGATCCGATTTGTAGCGATTTTTTTATTTTATTTTATTTTATTTTTTTTCCCTCTCTCTCCAGGGCAGATTAGAATAACCTCAGCCGAGCCCCCTCCCGAGCGGCTCGGGGCCGCGGGGATGGCACCGAGGGGCTGGGGAAGGAGCAAAGATTTCTCCCCACCCGCCGCAGCCCCGTCGGGGTGCCCGGGGCACCCCCGGGCCCGTTTCTCGTTAGGGAGGAGGAGGAAGGCAGCCGGGAGCCAGGCAGGGCGGCTCGGCTCGGCTGTGCGCCGGGAGCGCGGAGGGGCTGGCAGGGCTGAGCCTGGAGCTTTTAGCCTAATTGAGCTCCAGTATTTTTATTTTTTATTATTTTTATTATTATTATTATTTTTCAAAGGAAAGGCGGGGAGGGGGAAGCGAGGAGAGGGAGAAATAAAGAAGCCGAGCGGAGCTCGCTGAGAGCCGGAGCTGCCGGGACCGGCAGGCTGCGCTCAGCCGCGGCTGCTCCTGCAGCGATCGCTTCGTTCCGCGGCTCCCCCGTTTCGCAGCAGGTCCCATTTTAGCTAAACCTCAGATTTAAGGGAAAGCAACGTTTAGGAGCGGCGACGGATTACAGTTTTTATTTTATTTTTATTTTATTTATTTTATTTTATTTTTTTTTTTGCGGGGCAGGTCAGATAAGCATCCCAGATAATCACATTTACCTCCCGGCATTTTATTATCCTTATTGCTGCTGTTGGATTTGTGTGCGCCGCGTTCGTCGCTGCACGCACAGCGCGCTAAGAGCCGGCGAGGGGAAGAGCAAAACCTAGAGGGGAAATAATTAAAACGGGGGCGGGGGGGGGGAAAGAAAGGGGTGTCGAGAGGATCCGGGCGGGATCGCAGGCGTATCCCCGGCCCGGCTGCTCCTCGGCCGATTTGGCTGCGGGGAAGGCGCCGTCCGGGCCGCCCCGACGCCCGGCCAGGTGCAGAGGCCGGACGGGGCGGGCTATGCTGCAGGAGGAGAGGTTGCGAGGGACGGGGGGGGGGGGGCAACGGCGTGCTGGGACCGGGGAAAGGCAGCAGGAAAAAGGAGGGAAAAAGGGAAGGAAAACGTACGGGGAAAGGAAGGGAGGGGAAAAAGGGAAAGGCCGGGGAAAGGGAGAAGGGAGGGCGAAGGACAAGGAGAGGGAAGTTAGCTGCAGGTGGGTCCTCCGTGCCGTGCCGTGCTGTGCCGTGCCGGGGGTGCTGCCCGCCCGTGCCCCCTCTTTGATGCCGAGGGGGGTTCTGTAGGGCTGGGGGGGGCACACCACAACGCGGCTCCTGCAGCACGGGCGGGGAGGCGAAGCACGGCGGGTGGGGGGCAGGCAGGTGCCGGGGCGCCGCGGGAGGAGGGTGCAGCTGGGGGCGTGCTGCTCCGAGCCGAGCTGCTCCGAGCCGAGCCGAGCCGCGCCCGCCCCGTCCCGCCCGCCCCGTCCAGCAGCGGGGGCTCGGCCGGGGCCGGGGCGCCAAAACGCGGGAAAAGGGGGCGCGGATTTAAATGCGGGGCCGCCGATTGGCTGGGGGGGGCGTGACGTCACTTCCCAAAGGGGGCGATTACCATGCGAGGGGAGTAGAAGTTGGGCGGCGGGGCGGGAGCGGGAGCGGGATCGGGAGCGCTGCTGCTGCCCGGGTCGGGACCGCGCGGGGCTCGGCTCGGCTCAGCCCGGCTCGCCTTGGCTCTGCCCGGCTCGGCACAGCTCGCCTCGGCTCCCCGCAGCCCCTCACGGTGCCTTGCTCGCTCCCGCAGCGCGGCTCCGTCTCCTCCGCTCCTCGTATTTATCATTTTTATTTTTTTTTTCTCTTTTTCCCCCCTTTTTTCCCCCCTTCTCTCTCCCCCTCTGGCTCCCCGCCGGCAGATCCCGGCCGCTCTCCCTCTCCCCCCCCCCCCCCTCCCCACGCCGTGTGCCCTCTCCCCGCAGCCGACGGCAGCCCCGCCGGAGGGATGTTTCTGTCTTTGGTTATCTAGCTGTATGAGTGTTGTGGAGCCATCATAAAGCTAGATAACCGAAAGTAGAAATGACTTCCAAACCTGCTCGCCCCCGGGGAAGAGGCTGCAGCAGGACCGGCGCCGCTGGAGCCCGGAGCAGAGGCGAATCGCGGCCCCGCCACCTCGGGGCTCCAGGTAAGCGCCGCGCCCGCCCCGTCGGGGCGCTCCCGGGGGCTCCGGGCACCGGGACGGGAGGGCCGGGAGAAGCGGGCGAGCCCCGCGCACACGCCCGCAGCGTTTCGGGGCTCGGCACGCCGGGAGGCAGCCCTAAAAAACCCGCTCCCGGCTCCGGGCAGGCGCTGGGTGCGGGGCTGGGAGGCTGGAGGGGGCGAGCGCCCCGGGCGCCTCTCCTAACAAAGCCTCCCCCGTCCCCACCCTGCGGGTCCGACCTCAAAACCCCCCCAGTTTTGGGATATTTTTCTTCTCTCTTCTTCCCTGTCTCTCTTCTCTCTCCCTCTTTTTTTTTTTTTTGGCTTGATTCTGGCCTCCCTTTCGGAAGGTCAGCTCGCTCATCATGCGATCGCTCTCCCCCCCACGCGTCGGCTCTCGCTTTTGTCCGTGGCTGGGGGGTCCCCGGGGAGGGGGGGGTCCCCGGGGAAGGGCAGGGGTCCCGCTGCTGGGTGCACCCCTCCTGGTGTGCGGCCGCCGGCCCCGCAGCTTCCCCGGGAGCTGAGCAGTCGGCAGGCACAAAGCCTCCCTCACCTCCGCTGCGAGCCCGGAGAAGTTGAAACATAATATGTATTACAATGTCTGGCAAATAATAAAAAAAAAAAAAAAAAAAAAAAAGGAAAGAAATAAGAAGAAGAAAAAAAAAAAAAGCAATTGGCAAATCTGCATTCCGTTCCCATGGCGACACAAAGCACCGCGCTCTCCGCCGAGCCTCCCCAGCACGTTTTCCCAGCCGGTGTGGGGCGAGCGCCCTCGGCCGGGGTTGGGGTCCCCAAGGCCCCCCCCAAGCACCCTGGGGTCCGCACGGGGCATCGCCGCCAGCCCCTCGCCTGCTGCTCACATCCTACGGGGACGGTCCCCATGCCGCCGTGAGCCCCCGTGGGCCGTGACAGCCCCGGGGAGGTTTCTCCCCGCAGCTCCAGGGGGCTCCTCGCGGGGTCTCTGCCCCCCGGGAGCCGCAGCGGGAGCCGGGGGCACCGTGGCCGCGCTCCCACTGCTGGCAGAGGTGGGCAGCGGGTGCCCGGCCGTGGGGCGAGGGCGGCGTCGGGGGGCTGAGCCGCCCGTGCCCCCCGGGGAGGCGAGAGGAGGGAGCCCCGCGCAGCCCCCAGGCAGGTTTTCCAGCAGCCCTTGCACGGGGGAATGGCGTCAGACGCCACGTAGGCCCGCAAAGCTAAATCTGCCTGTGCACCCTTCCAGGGCCGGCAAAGCGTCGCCATAACCGCAGTAAGGAGAAAGGATCTGAGCCTGAATCGGGCTATACCGCGAGAGAGAAAAGTTCTGAGGAGCTGGTGGTATTATGTATTCTAATGAGGAGTCATTGGAGAAATTAAAAAGGGCAGAGAGACGACGACGGCAGCGCTAATTCCGCAGGAAGCCTCCCAGGGAAAAGGCCGTGTGAGTGTGAACGCTGAAAAGCATGAAGGCCTGGAATTAGACTATCATTTAGAGAGCGTTACTAATCCGAAGTTACAGCAGTAATTCCATGATTTGCTGGGTCCCACACGCAGCGCCAGAATTAAAGATACGGATTTTCTAGAAATGTAACTCAACTGTGGCACCGAGTCTCGGCGAGATCCGAATGAATCATTCATTCCAAAGGCAGCGAAAGACGTGTCATTAAGAACCAACCTCCTTCTCCCCAGCCCATCTGGAATATGTATGCTCAATGCAGCCCCAGAAATTGTGGAAGAGATCGGAGGTGGGGAGGAGGGAATGTAGTGCTTTCCCTCCTTTCTGATGGCGGTTATTTTTAAGAAATAATTTTCCAATTATTTCCACAATATTGTGAGCGGCACTCGATTCTTCTCCTATTTATTTCCCCCCCCCCCCCCCTTTCCATATGATAGCATCGAGTCAGGTGCAAACGGTTTCGGTGGAGATGCTTGAAAACTAGAGCGAACAAAGCAGGAGAGAACCGAGCAAGGTGGCTGATGAATGCATTTATTCCGGAGTAATGATTTGATGGGGGATGGAGGAAAGAAACATTCAAATTCCTAATGAATATAATTCAGGAGGAATCACTCGACCAGCGTGGCAGAGAAAATCTGTTTGGTGGGAGTGTTTCTGCACTGGCAGAGCCCAGGAGGTATTTCTGTCCCTGGCTTTTGTAATTGCAAAAGGTGAAAATTTAAAAAAGGGGGATCGGAGGGAAAAAAAATTATATATATATACACGCATATAATAAATGTGTTTGTGTGTGTGTATATAAATACATATATATATATATATATAATTTTACGAAATAAAATGGAAGTGTGGAAATCAGTGTCTACATGCAAACTCTTACAAAGGATCGAGGCAAGCTTTTTCGCCTTGCTGTTGGATCCGTTGTTCAGAAACCTCCCTTGGCTCCTCGATTTTTTTTTTCTCCCCCAAACCCCGCGTTCTGGGCGGATTTTTCGGGTGTTTTTGCAGGCTGTAGGGCTGGTTGGCGTAACCCACAGCAGGCCCCCCCCCCCAAAACGGGGTTGAGGCAGGGACGGAGCGCTCTGGCCTTTGGTTTCCAGCGGGGAGAAGCCGTGGTTGAATTTTTGTTGGTGCCGAATTCTGCCTTGTCGCCCTCCCTGCCTGCAGGGCTGGGGGAGGCGCGGGGTCCTGGTGAACAAGGAGGCTGAGGCTGGCAGTGAAGGATGGGGACGGTGGCAGGAGCCTCGCCAGCTTGTGCGCGTGGGTGGAGGGCGAGGATGCGGATAAAGCCCCCTGGGTGCACCCATCCTCGTGCAAACCCCACCGCCTCTCGTCCCTCGCGGCCCGGTGCCAGCTCCTCGCTTTGTGCCCTTTTTGAAGCCCTGGTGGAAGGGGGTCACCGATTCAGCTCCTTAGGGCCAGGGGTGGATTTTGGCGAGCGGGACCTGAGCCAAAACACCCCGGCAGCCCCCACGGGTCCCCCTCCATCTGAGCCTTTGCCCTGTTCGCGTAGCTGTTGGCGTCAGCGGGATCCTTCCTCCCACCCCAGGAGGTGAGGGGTCTCCTGCTGCTGCCCTGCCCCATCCCGTGCGGGGCAGGGGCGATGCCGTGGGCAGGGAGCAGAGCCCAGGCCCCAGGGGGCCACCCAGCGCCCTCGGCTCTCCCTTTTTGGTGGGATGTGGCACAGGCCAGGCGCGGGTGAGGTCTCTGGAGCTGGGCCCTGATGTCTTTGTTCTTCAGGCAGTGCTGGGGATGGGCAGAGGGAGCCAGGAGCGTAAAGGATCGGCGTGCGTGGTTCGGGGGTAAGTGGAAAACATCAGCTGTGGGTTTCCCCCGGGGGATCGACGCCCTGGGACGTCGGGTGCTCAAACTCTTCTCTTTGTTTCTCTTCTTTCCCCAAAACTTCTCCCCCGTGCAGCGGGCTGGGCTCCCGGCACGAGGCGAGGGGATCTGTAGCAGGTAGCCAAGCAAGCCCAACCCGGGGTGGCTCCGGGGGCAGGTGGAGAAGGGAAGGGGCTGCTCGGTGCCTGCCCCTCGAACCGGCTGCCTGTGAATGGAGGCAGGGCTGCGTCAGCCCGGCCGCTCGGTTCTGGATGAAATCCCATCAATGGGCATTTTTGTGGAATCGCCTGGCGATGGCTGGTGTGAAGCTGCAGGCCTGGCTCTCTCCTTTTCTTTTGTCTCCCTCGGCTCCCACCCCCTCCGTGTGCCCTTGACGCAGGCGGACGGTGCCTGCGCTTACCTGCCCCTCGTCCCGGGCTTTGTGCGTGCCGTCGGGGAAGGGGCAGAGCCAGGGGCACAGCTCGGTGGCTTCGGGGGCTCGTCCTGCTCCTGGCTGTGCCCGGGTCTGCAGAGCACAGGCAGCGGCTCCGCGGGCGCGAGGTGCTAATTTGGGTGCGAGGTGCTAATTTGGAGCTTTTCCGAGGTGTGAGCGCGGAGGTGTTGGCGTCTGGCCACGCGGCACCTGGGCAATTTGTCACCCCCGTCCCACTCCCAGCCCCTGGCAGCCCTGGGGACCTGCGGTGTGAGATGGGTGCGGTGCCACCAGGACTCGCTCCGCCCCGCTGGGTTCTTTTTTTTTGCTGCTTTTCAGTGTTTCCTACCCACTGGGGATGCTTTGCCAAGAGCCTGGCTCGCAGAAGCGAGGTCTGGCGCTGCTCTCCCGGCCACGTGCTGGGGACCTGGGCTCGTGCTGGCCCTGCGGGGCCGTCGCCCTGCCGCAGCCACGCTGTGCGCCCTGGGTGAGGACGGACGGGGCTTTGGGGTCGGGGTTTTCAGGTGCCGCCGGTGTTTGTTCAGCGGCTCAGGTTTGGTTAGGAGCGTTCGCCTCGAAAGCTCAGGAGTGGGGGGGAAAAAAAAAAAAAAAAAGAGAAACTGGGGGGGAGGAAAGCACACAATCTCTGTCAGTTAGCTGTCTCTTGGAAACTCAGCTCGCTGTTCCTATAGAGGCTTTCTCTTTGCCTTCACCCTGGTCTGGCCTTAAGTACCACTTTAAGTGGGCTTTGCTCATTCACATCCAGGCTCCTTAGAGCAATTGAGCCCGCGGGGGTTTGAAAAGAAGGGACAGTCCCTCAATGGCAGGACCTTGGGCCAGGCTAATTGGTTTTGGTTCAAGGGGATACTGGATTTGTGAAAAGCCCAAAGACATCTTTCCCACGCCAAATCCCAGCTCTTCAGAGGGGGAAGTGAGGGGTGCCGGGTGGGGAAAGGAGCTGAAAGGAAGGTGGGGTGGTCGGACCTCCGAAACGACCCCAGCACCCAGAGCCTCAGCAGGGATGGGGCACGGGGACGGGGTCCCTCCTCCTTGGGGCAGGTGGATGGCAGGGACGGGCCTGGGCGCTGAGCACAGTGTCCGTGGTGGCCTGGTTTCATTAAAAACAGGCTTTTTCTGGGCAAGGCTACCGTGGAGATGCCAGGAGGAACAGGAGGATGGGACCTGGGGAGCACCAAATCGCTTCTCTGTGTGTGTGTGTCCATAGGGGGGATTTGCTGAGGTCTTTTGTATCTCGTTTTGGTTTGGGATTTTTTTTTTCCCCTTACGCTGAATCTCTCTGGCACCATTCCAGCAGTCCCATGACCTTTACTCTCCTAGATCCATAAAAATCACTTAATTATTGGGCCGAAAATCAAGGCTTGGAAACAAAGCCAGCTTATGGGACCATCATTTCTTGATATATTTCCTGAGAGGACATATTTCTGGGCACCTTCAGAGCAGTGCGCGCAGCTTGTTGGATATGAGATATCAAGGCATTATTTATTGAGGAAGTCTTCACACTCCCTCATCTGTTATAATTAACTGATGACATTTTTTCTTAGGTTCAAAATATGGTGAAAAAGTATAATTAGCACGAAGCTGAGGCACTGCATTAAAATGTCTCCTATAGTTAATGTAAGATAGCCCTGCTATTTATTATAGGAGGAGCTGGCTCTGACCTCTCTGTTGCCTAACACTTTTTATTGTAAAGATTCTTGAACTTTTTTTTTTTTCTTTTTGAGAACCTCTGACACTCCCATTGTTTGCTGCGGGCCCTTGAAATTCGGCGGGGGGAAGCTTTTCGGCTAGAGAAATGCCTATTCTTTGTCCCCGAAATTCCTTTCAGGTTTAGCTGAATTATGAATTGTTCGGGATCGCAATTTCCCTTCAGTTGCCTCTTTTGCGGGGGGAGAAAAAAGGGGTAAAATTGGTGTTTCAGTGACATAATCACGGACAGGGAGCAGGGTAGAGCCCTGGGCTCGTGCTGCGGTGCGCTGGCACAGGCGGGAGGACAGTCACGGCCAACTCCACGACCCCTTCCCACACCCAGCTGATCTTCCTGCGGTGCATCCCAGGCGCGAGCTCCTCCAGGTCCCGGTGCTGAGGGAGGGGAAAAAAAAAATCACATTTGTGTGCGTGCTCGGCCTGGGTCCTGCCAGCCCCAGCGCTTCACCTTCCCTGCACCGCCGGCCCCGGGAGAGCAGCCTTCTGCCGCTGCCTGATAACACCGGCCCCGTATTTCACAGTGCCACGAAGCTGTGCCGAGGCTCGGGGTCCAAATCCCTCTCCTCGCGCAGGACGAAGGGCGTGGGGCGGAGGGAGGGGGGGATTCGCCACCCTCGCGTACAATTGTTTTTTTTTTGTTGTTGTTGTTGCTTATACAAACAATCTATTATTTATTAGGCATAAATAATACATTTTCTGTGTGTTTAGAACGCACGTGATTGCTGCGGATTAAAAACGTGCCCGGTGTAAGGCGCCGAAGCAGGTCGGGGGCGCCCGGCTGCGCTTTGGCCACGGGATGGGAGCGCAGCCTGTGCCCGTGCCGGGCTGCGAGGACTCGGTCACAGCCGATTTTTGGCTCCCTCCCTCTTTCCCTGGCCAGGGTGGCTGCAGGGCGAGGTGGAATTGAGGTTGCAGGGACGGCCATAAATCGAGAATTGCCAAACTTTTGAAGTGCCCGACCACGCGATCCAAGCGAGGCCTTTCCAGGGTGGGGTTTGTGCGCTGATTGCCTTGGTAGGGGACAGCGAAGGCAGGGGCAGGCAGGGCCCATCAGGCCACTGAAAGTGCTCCTCCGAATGTGTGGGGTGTCAGCAGAGCCTACACTTGCTCTGAACTCAGTGGCCAAGAAGATGTCTCCAAGCTGCAAGGGCCTTTGTGCCAGCTCGCAGGCACCGCAGCCTGGCACCCTCGCCTTGCACACTCCTTCCCCGTGACCCTCCTGGGAGCCGTCGCACGTGGTGGAGGGAAAGGGGAGGCCTTTGTGCGTTGAGCAGCAGATCTAATCTCTGCTTTTCACTGCTGGAAGAATTTCCTCCACTTTACCTGGGAGGTGATTACACGCGATGCAGATTTATCTTTGCTCGAGATGGCTTTTTTTTTTTTTTCTTCCCTTTGTTTACTGGGGATTTCTCCATTCTGGCTGGCGGTGCCCCCCAGGAAACATTTGGCTCTTTCTGTCCTGTAGGTTCTAGCTGAGCAAACTTGTCTGGGGAAAGTAGGCGGCCGCTCTTTTGTTTTACTTCTCTGGGTCTAACCCAGTGTTGTCCCCTCGCACACACCTGGCGCACCCTCTCCAGCCAGCAGTGTGTCAGCTCTGGGTTTTAATTGCACAACCTCGTGTTGGTTTTTTTTTCCTTATGGATTCCTGGAGGCCGGCACGGATACCTGCCTGTGGTTTGGGTCTCCATTGTGCGGGTACGGCCTGGTGCTTCACGGGCTTCTTCTTCATAACTTTCCCCCTCTCTCCTGCCTTTCGGTTCAGCAAAGGGCCTGTCTGTCTGGATGCAGGCAATAAACGTCTGTTCTCACCCTGACTTCTATTAATGAGATAGAGACAGGTAAGCATCACACATACCAACTTTCCTGCTCTCAGCAACATCAAGGAAACGGTGACAAGCTATTAATGGGAAGTGATGGTCTGGGTGCTAATTAGTGCTTCCTTTTCAACTTTTACCTACACGTCTGCCGCGATGCCCATCCCAGCCTCTCCCCTCTCCTTGCATCCCTTTGTTTCCAGCGCGTTCTTCGTTCACTGCACACATCCCATGTTGAAGGGGCTCCTCTCTTTATTTATTTAATTTTTTTTCCTACCAATTTCTTTCCGCATCTCTTCATTCCCTTTCTGTCCCCTTTTTTCCCTTGGTAATTGCTGCCTGCACCCTCTTCCTCCCATGGTTGCTCCCAGCAAAAAAAAAAAAAGAGCGTGGTGCTGTAGTGGGATCTGAGCCCTCGGGGATGGCGCTACACGAAGTCGCCAGGAGTTTCTCACCTCCATCACCGGGTAGCAATATTCGCTCGTGGCACCAGTGCACGGGGTCAGGTCACCCCGGGGACGTGAAGGTCAGAGATCTGTCCCCTCCTCCCACAGGTGATGCTGCAGGGAGGCTCCCGGCAGCCCACAGGTCTTGGTCATGGAGCAATTAGTATTTAAAGCAGCTCCTCTGCTGATGCCCAGAGAGCCAGGAGGATGGCTCTGTGCTGCGTGAGCCTGTAGGAGATGGCAGGTCCTGCCCCACGCAGCGTGCGGTCTAAGCCCTAAACGCACTCGCTCTCCAGCAGGCCCCAAAGTGGCTGGATTTGGGGATCCACCCCAATTCCTGCTGCTGCAGCAGCGTGATGCCCAGTCTCAGCTCGGTGCCCACATCTCTTTCTCCTGACCTTCAGGCTCTGCCCCTTCCCCGAGGACCCTAACCGTCCCTTCCTCGCTTTTTTTTTCACGGGCTGTGGGTTTGCTGTGTCCCGAGGCGTGTCCCGAGGAGCTGCCTAATCTGCCCCTGCCATTCCCGGTCACAGGCTCGGCGCACACCGTGGCTTTGCGGGGAGCGCTCGCAGGGCAGCGGGGCCGGAGGCAGCTAGAGGTTTGCATATTAGCTAATTAATTTCCCTGACTGAAGGCTGCTGCCTGGCCTCCTGTTTATGCTCCTCGCCGCTCCCCTGCTCCCCCCGCCTCGCTGACACACACACGCGAGGCGACACAGCGCGGGCGAACGTCAGCAGCCCCCCGCAGCCCCCAGACGCCAGCGGGTTTTTCTGCGGGCTCGTCAGGCGCGGGTTTCCCCGCTTCATGGTACACAGGGGCCCCCTGCTTCACGTTCGCCGATTCCTATTAGACCCCGCGCACCAGGGCCCCGTCTCTCCCAGCAAAGCAACGCGCCGCATCCCATCCATAAATCCAGCCCTGGAACAAAGCCTCCTCTACCCTGCCCCATATTTCTACCCAGCCTGCCCGCTTTCCCCTCGCTCGCTCTCTCTTTCTCTCTCTCTCGCTCTCTCTCCTCTCTCTCCCATGCTGAAGGTTTCCTAGTGCCAGGGAGATATGATAATTCTTGTGAAGAGAGCATGAAATGCCTCTGCTCTTTGTGTCTGTTTAATTCAATGAGAATCCCAGCCCCAGATGTCATGAATGGTGGGCTTTGTGCTGGCCCTTCCTAAGCCCTAACCGCCAGCCCTGCTCTCTGTCTTTCTTGTTTCCCACCACTGGATACTGATTAACAAACTAAATTATTTTTCCTCCCTAATGATGTTTTCCCACTTTGCCCACCAGGCTGGAAGAAGCCACGGGGAGGAAGGAGTTTGTGCAAAGGATGAGATAGCCAGGGAGAAAATTAAAGAGACAGTGTTGCTCTCTGGGCTCTGGCAACACGGGTCCGCTCGGCTTTATTTCCTTGTTAGAGGACGTGGCCGTGTCTGGCTGTGTTTTATGTGGCCGTGCGTGTTTCAGCTGAGGGGACGGGCTGGAAAGCCTCTGCACGAGGTGTGCTCTGAAGTACGCCAAGGTCCGTAACTCAGTTGTGTGTGCGCCAGTTTGCACGGTCCCAAATTTCAGGTCTCTCTTCCAGCCGTTTCTTCGTGAGTGACACTTGGTAATTGCTTGACGTCCAGCCGTACGTGTGGGAGCCTCGTTCTAATTGAGACAAATTCTCTTTTCCTTAATCAGACGTGACTGCGAGCGCGCGGAGTGGGATGCCTTGGGAAGGGCTGGGACGTCTCCACCTGGGCGAGGAGAGGTGAGTCCCTGGGAGTCCCGCTGGAGGGCTGAGTCCAACCTGGGCACGGGGGACCAGCTCTTTTACCCGATCCCTTCCTCCACAGCCAAATTCCCCAGCTAGGCTTTTGAAGCAGCGCCAGTTTGCTGCTGCTGGTGGTCAGCGGTGATAATCCAGTGAGCCTGGGTACACCTGGAGGCAGGGAGCCAAGCGGGTCCGTGTGAAGCCGCCTGCTTCCTGGCCTCCTTGCTGGGCACCAACCGAGCTGTGGCCGGCAAATTCCCTCCTGAAGCAGGCGGAGAGGATGGGTGCAAGCGTGGCGAGCAGAAAAGGCAGCAGGGAGGGAGAGAGCCTTTAAAAAAATAATAATAAAAATGAGGGTTCGAATTGGGTAGCTGGGAGTTACTGAGCGGGGGAGTGGATGTGGCATTTTGTGTGGTTGGTTTGTTTTGTTCAGAGAAGGGGGGCTCACGCAGGCTCAGCAGCTGCTGTCCTCAGTGCTTCGGTGCCCTGCGTGGCTCCCGTCTTCCTCCGCTTCGACTCAAGGCAGGAGAAAGGAGCAGAGAGAAGGGTGCTGCTTGTCTGCACCCACCGAGCCCTGCGAGCACAGGCACCGCAGCCAGCACAGTACTGCCTTGTGTACGGCCTTTGCTTCCCGCTGCAGTCACATCTGACCCTTATTACTTCTGCAAGGTAGAACAAGGCAGGAAAAATGGCTGTGCGGTGAGTTTCTTCATGCGCCAGGATTTATTAAGAACAATAGGGGAAATCAATCCATCTATGTAGAATACATCGCAGGCTGCAATGGGATAAAGCATTTATTCCGCTCTTGAAGGGTAGAGCTATAACTCATGGGAGGCAAAACCCTCAGTGCTCCGGAGTCCCTTCCCTTCATGTGTGCAAAGAAATGCTTTAGCCCATGGCAACCCACCAGCTATTGAATTTGTGTGGAGAATCTGCCGCCCTTCCCCTCCGCTGGCCCCTTTTTGGAAGGCGAGGCACTCATTAAAACACACCTCTGGAAAAATGAAGGGGCTGTCTGTTCGGAGGCATCTCTGCATCTCGGCTTTACTTAAAACAGAAGGCCAAGGCAGAGGAGAGAATAGAAATGTCTCGGTGACGTACAAGCAACCCCCCACCAATTTCGAACAGAAAGATTAAAACCGGCGCCGGTTTTGCTGAACTTTCTGCCGATGCCCAAGAACCGGGCGTTGCAATTACAGCGGAGAGGCACGGGTTGGGGTGCCGTGGCAGGGCGAGGCGATGTGCAGGGAGAGCTGTGCTCTCTGGCCGGGTATCTCCGCTGCTGACTGCGTGTGTGTCTGCGTCTGTCAGCACTGCCCTGTGCCCGGCTCGTGCAGTGCAAAGACTGGAGCAGTAGTTAGCAGGGGCAAAAGGTGACCGGGATTTGTTATAATCTTTCTGGGTGTGTGAGAGTGTGAAGGCGGGGGGGGCATTACTAGTGAAATGGTATTTTCACTAAGCCTATTTTCACTGGGTCTAATCTATCTTGTGGGAAGAGGATCTCTTCAATAGGGCAGGCCCGGCGAGGCTCAGGAGCTGTTTGGAGGGGGTCTGGAGAGCCGAGGAGCGCGGGCAGGGGGAGGCGTAGCAATTGAGCGGACACATGTCAGACGGCCTTCCTCAGCTGAGATGACTTGGTAGGTAGCGTGCTGTTGGGCAGATGGGGTTAATTCTTACACCCAAATCAAAAGGCGACCGAGGGGGGAATGTTTTATTAATGAAAGCAGCCCTTTGTGAGTATTCCTCCTGAGGCACGTTCCCTCCACCCGCTGCCTTCCCCCCTGGCTGCTGTCTGGCCCCGCGTCTTGCTCAGTACCTGCTCAGCTGCCACTCACCCACTGATGGGTTTCATCAAGAACTGTCTCTGCATGTCTGAGTTGTGGGCCCGGGCGGGCAAGGCCGTGCAGGAGGAGGGACCGGTCCTCGGCCAGCCTGGAGAGAGGCTGCGCCACCGGCAGGCAGAGCTCGGGCTGTCACAGGTTGCGTGTCAGCCCATCGCTTGCTGCGGGGTCACCTTTTGCTGGTATCAAAGAGCGAGAGACGCTGTGGTTGGCAGAGCACGAGGGAAAACGCAGGTCGAAAGCAGGCACCTCAGTGGGCTGGGGATGGAGGGGACGACTGGAGGTTGGGCTGGGGAGGTTCAGGGTGCCTCACCCACCATCCAGCCCTCTTCCCATCCCACTGCCTCGCTGTCCTGACAAGAAATGGGCTCAAGAGAAAGGGCAGAGGAGCTGGTTTCTGTGCCCCAGGAAGCATTCATTCCTGCCTGCTTCCTCAGGCGGACTGGGCAGCTTGTGCTGAAGGACCAGGCTGTGGGAGTGGGAAGATCTGTGAGCGGAATTTATTTCTGTCGCTTTGTTAAAAATAAAACAAAAGCTGGTTTATGACAATTGATTTAGAAGAAGGAGGAAGCGGAGCTCAATTCCCAGAGCTCCTTTTAGAAAGGCTCTGCATGCGTGCGTGCGTGTTGTATGTGTGTCAGAACAGAGCACCCAAGGAA
The DNA here is from genome assembly GCF_964035555.1 of Netta rufina. NCBI lineage: Eukaryota > Metazoa > Chordata > Aves > Anseriformes > Anatidae > Netta > Netta rufina. Next base: position 14,629,426 of record NC_140134.1, on the reverse strand, counting down.
GGCCGGGTCGGGAAACCTCGCATGGAAGCGGGGAAGAGACCCTGGTGCATGGCTGCTTCCCTGAGGGAACCCCCGCAGGGCTAATGTTTGATCTGAGGCTCGGCTGTACTCCTCTGAAACCTTGGGATGTCAGGAGCTCGAAGGGAGCCTGGGACGGAAGAGGATGCTATTTGCATTTTCCTATGAATGCATCTATTTGTATAAATATGGTGTCTCCGTGCATGCGCACACTCCCCCTACGCATGCATTTGTTTGAAGAGCAATGCACTGTCCCCGTGGTGTTCTCTGCTCAGGGCCAGAATTGGTTAGCCTGAAATTCAGACTCCTTCCTGGAGGAGCTGTAACTCCCCTCCCTGCTCCAAATCTAGCGATGGCTGTGGACGCGGGACTCCCGAGATGTTTTGCCGTGCGATAGCAGAGTTTCATTGTGGAGGATTGCAACTCCCCCTTTCAAATTTGCACAGACATCAAAAGAGTCTGGAAGGTTCAAACAGATCACAACGTAATCAAAATGCCAAGCCACCGTCTGTTTCTGCCTTTGGGTTGACAAGCAGGATTAGCACCCAAGGGAAGCAGGGTGTAATAGTGTTTCACGGGCACTGTGAACAGCCCAGAAGTGCGCGGAGTACAGAAAGGTTAGCCGAAGGGCAGGTCTAGCTACAGACGTATGGTTGGGGGGTGGATTTTAAAGCAACGAGCTGTGCGCGTACAACCTCTGTGGATATTTACTTCAGCAGAAGGCAGGACTGTCCTGCATATGGTTATGTCATGCTGGAAGCACTTTAAGCTAAACTGGAGAGAGCCAGTCCTGGCCTGGAATGTGAGTGGAGATGTGCACCGGAGCAGCAAGCAGCAGAGCCGGTTGACCTATAGGGCTGTCATGATAACGGTGTGGCTTTCCGTGTAGACAACCCCAGAGTGGAGTAGCTAGCCTGCCATCCCGTATGTTTCCCTGTCTAACTGAGATGTATAACACAGCTTGTCTGTGCGTGGCTGTAATCGCCCTCTTGCCCGGGTAACGCGTGCTCTGGTTCTCAGCGGCGTAGAGGAGCAGATGCCAAATTTCCAATGGGTGCCATGTGCCTATTTTGCCACGCGAAATAGCCCCATCTTGGCTAAAGGCTCATGAAATGCTTCCCAAATACCGCTTTTATGTCAGTAATTGCTATAGCCATTCTGAGGACAGCCCATGACCACGGATTAGAGTTCCTCATTTGGTATTTGAGCTTACTCATTTGGAGAGGAACAACATTGATATTTCCACTGTAAAATTCTCATGAAATGGGAAACACCAGGTGTAGCTTTGTTTGCATCATCCGTATCACCTTACCTTTACCGTTTTATAACTGACTTTGTTTTAAATTTTTGTTAAATTGAAATTTGGGAAGGTTGTGTGTTCTTTACGGGTGCCTCTGCAGATTTGGCTTGGGATTTGTTTTGTTCTGGACAGGAGAAAGGCAGGATTTGCCCGCGACTTGTTCTGTTGGCTGGGCAGGCCATGGTTTCCCTCATAGCTCTCAGCCTAACTGCCTGCACGGCTGTAGATGTCCACAAAACCTTTCCCTGGGTCAGAACGCAGTTGGGACACAATCTCCAGCAGCTTACAGGATTTATGGGGCACATCCAGACAGGCAGTCACGTACTGGAAGCTCCTGCCTGTGTTGTAGGGTGGACCTGAGGCCCGTCTCAGCTTCCACAGGTGCCTGAAGGGACAGGCATTGTGAGGGCACAGCCGCCTCTATAATCACAGGCATTCCCTGGCAGTATGCACTGCCTTGTGAAGGAGAGATGTACTGTAGCAAACAGCCCCACGAGCTGAATTTTCAGGACAGAAGGGCTGGGGGAAAGCAGTGGGAGCGCTGTGCACCTGGCGCCTCAGCCCTGGGAGCGAGCGGCCTGGGCTAAGATGGCCGCTCGCCCCGCCTGTGGGCACACTCAGGCCGGTGATGGCGTCTCCCCGGTGCCCAGGGCTCCCTGTTTTCCCTTCGGGGCTGCATGCTGGCTGCCCATACTTCCAGCCCTCGGTGCCAGCCGCCAAGGGTCGGGCGGAGAGGAGCCCGCCGGGGCAGGCCAGCCGCAGCCCTGAGGCAGCGTGGGCCCTGGCGGCCATTTTGAGGGAGGCGAGCGCTGCCTGTAAGATGGCCGCATGGGCATGAGGTGGGGTGCAGCGCTGCCTCGTCTTCGCCACGCTGCCTCCCTCACGCCGTCCCCTCCTTATCTTGCTAATTACCAATGAAGGCAGAACAATAACGGGAGCTGGCATGCCCCAGTTCTTTCTCTGCCACCTCCTTCCTCGGGCGGAAAATCTGCACGCACAACTCCCCCCCCTCCCTCACTCCCCCCCGCCCGCCAGCCCCTCTGTGATATTAATTGAATTAACATACTTCCTAATTTGCCCTGTGTTTTCTGCGCGCCGGCTCCCAGCCGCCTCGTCATGGCTTATCCAACTGGTGGGGAAGGAGCGAGCGCATTCTTCCCCTCCGCTCGTTTGGTTGTATGCGAAAAATCCTTAATGACATATAAAAGGGGTGGCGTGGGGGTGGGGATGGCGGGACAATAGCCCATGAGGGATTTGGCAGGAGACGTGCAATATTTACCGAGATAGACCATCCTTGCTGTCGTTTTGTTGGTGGATTACGACGGCCGTTTTCACCGCGTTCCTCCATTTATTTATTTTTCCGATGGCAGGGGGGACGCGTTGGCACGCTGCTGCTTTGTACGCCTTGCTTCACCTATGAAAAGGACACATTAAGGTGTTTCCATAAACCCCTGGATGACAAAGAAAGCGCCTTTCTGCTCGGCTCGTATGCAACAATGACAGAAGCCTTTAAAACCATGATTTTCCCCCCCCCCAACGATTGCAGAAGGCTTCCCCTAAAAGGAACTTAAATACATATCATTAAATCTAAAGCACTAAGCTCCGCTCCTGCTAACTATGCCATGCTTTTTGTTTCTGATAGTATTTGTCCATTGCACAGAGCAAGCGATGGATGCGGAGCCTCCCCCGCCCTCCTCCCTTTGTTTAAATGACAAAATGTTTCTATGTTTTTGTTTAGAAAATAAACCTTTGTGTTTTTTTCAGCTTTTATTTTTATTTTGCATTTATCCTGGCATGAAATCCAAACTCCCCCTCTTCCCAGATCTTGGGAATCCATGTTCCTTGTGATCGTTTTTCCCTCCTTTATCTAAAAATGCAATGCTATTTTACAGTATTTCTCTGAAAATGCACCAATAATATTTTGAATTTGAGTATTTGGGGCTTCAGGATATTGCTTTTTTTTTTTTTTTTTTATAAGCGATGAATGAAAAGCGATGATTTAAGTGTGTAATGCACAATACAGATGCCATGCATTGTAAATACATTTCAGGGGCATAAAATCCAACACAGAGAGCCGGTGTTCCACGAAAGCCGGGAGTCCAAAAATAACTGTAAAAATGAATTGTCTGTCGGGACGAATCTCTCAGATCCCATCCAATATTTGCAAGGTTACAATATACAACTGGGTTACTTATTGGCATACATATCTCATTTTAAAATGCCGATGACAAACTAAAAAAAAAAAAAAAAAAAGAGGTGAAGGAGATATTTGACTGATTATTGAATAACGTGGATTCCTCGCATTTAATTTCATACTTACATGCTATTTGCTTATCCCATGTTTATGGGTATGTGCTTTAGCTTCATATAAATCTCTCCTGTCTGTCTGTCTCGCCGTGTTCTTTTCTCTTCTGCTATCCCATCTGCTTCTCATGGTCCTTCTCCTGAAACCACATCACGGGGTCCGATGGGGATAAAGGGAATCTGCCTCTGGTCTCTATCATAAACATGCCAACGTGGGCTATTGTGTCGGGAGCCGGCGGTCACCAGATGGTGCTTGGTTGCCCAGGGTCTGTGTTGCTGGGTTTGGTCTCTCTGTACGCCAACAAGCCCCTTAGTATTGTGTCCCCTCAAGATCTACCCGCCCTGTCTAAGGACGTGGTAGGGACCTCGTGATGTGTCCCGGCGAGGAGATGCTTCTGGAAGTGCTCAGCGCTTTGCAGCCTCAGCCACGCGGATACGAGCTGCCCTTGCAAAGCTGAGCTTTGTTAATCCCTGTGCTCAGCCCTGTTCACCCCACCTGCATTCATGGGGAGGAAAATCAGCATGTGAGTTTGTGTAGGACTAAATGCTGTCCTCATGCAAAAAAAAAAAAAAAAAAAAGGTCTGTGCCAGCCTGAGCAGACATCTCCACTTGCTAGCTTTAAGCACCAGGCTTGGGAAGACAGGGCAGTGATACTTCTGCTTCTGTAGTGTGCAGACAAAATCAAGGTATCTCATCAAAATCAAGGTATCTCATCTTGTGTGGGTATTATTGAGGAGTGGTTACAGACAGCAGGGCTTTCCCCGAGAAAAAACGTTCAGTGGGTCCAGCCAGGAGAGACCCGGGACAAATCCTGCTCTTCACTTGGTGTCTGCACGTCCTCAGGAGGTCCCGGACGTTGTTGTGCATGTAGGCTGCAGAGGGGGAATTAATGCAGAAATAAAGATTGAGAATAAAAACACTGAATGCAGACAGATGGAGAGAGCCTGGCATAATTACATTTAGTGGAGGGCCGCCATGAATGAAACCAATTAAAGGAGAAGCAATGCTTCTGTGAGAGAGAGAGGGGGGAAGATGGCCACCTCGCCGTGACTTCTTAGGCATCCATCGTCCGGTGGGGGTGAGTCCCCAGGTCACGGGGGAAAATGTGCATGCTTAGTGGGACTTTGCTTATCTGCCAGGGCAAAAAACGAGAAGGAAATGGGAAAAGTAGGAGAGTGGCGGGGCAGGAGCGGAGCTGGCTCGCAGCCAGCCCCAGCCTCACGGTCCCCATTGTCTCATGGCTCTAATGCGTGCCTAGAAATCCAGTATTTGGGATTCAGGTTGCCGCTGTAAAGCAGAAAGGTCGTGCTCAGCGCCGCCTGGCATGGATTCCTCGGGCAGCTCTTTCTCCTGCATGCCCCGAGCGTGCCTTATGGACAAGCTCGGCTGAAGACCTTGCAAGCCAGGAGCAATGCTGCTGGCTCTGGTTCCCACTCCATCAGACACTCAGCTGGGTTCAGAGGGAGCTTTGCAAGTCGTTGCTGCAGGTGGCCAGGGCTAGGACAGTCTTTTGGGGCTATTTCTTCTGTTTTAAGCAGAGCTTCTCAAAGCTCTGCCCATAGAAGACATGTCAGTGCCCTCCTCTAGGGTCTGTGCCATCCCCTAAACAAAGAACTGAGGAATCGGTGCCCTGCTTGGGAAAGGTGGAGGTGGGAATGTCCCCCTGCACACTGCCAGAAATCCCAATTTTCCAGCTTTCTCCCCCTCTTCCCTCCTGCTCTCAGGGGTCGAAGCCTTCTGGGTAGAACAGCAGCTGGCGAGGCTCGGCCAGAATGACTCCCGGGGGGTTATCACCCGGCTTGGGATTTGGGATGTTTGTTGTAAAACCCCATCACCTGGAATCAAGGGCTGCCTGGAAGTTTCAGTTTTCACTTGAAAGTAATAAAATGGTGCTAACGAGGAGTGTATTTACGGGCATCCTCATTACAGGGAAGGCTCTGGAAACAAGGCAAAGACATGCTAGGGCCTGGAATTGCCAGTCTGAAAAAGATCTTTCCAAATCCTCGGGTGTTTTTGGAGTCAAGATCAGCGATTTTGAGGAGTCAGATTGCTGGCATTTGGAACTTGAGGCTGGAAGCACAAAGTGCTGCAGAGCATTGATCAGGGAGGGAAAGAAAATCTTTTGCTATTGAAGTATGAAGGATTGCACTGGGCTGGATGGGGCCTGGCTTGCTCCTGCTGGATGTGCCGATGGCTCTCAGGAGCAGCCCAAGCCACTGGTCGCAGAGAAACTTGGAAATAAATGTGTGTGGTGTGTGCTGCAGCCTCTGACTTGTAGTAATTGGTGATGCTGGTGCAGGCACCCTGTCCTGGTGGAGATCGAGTCGGGGTGCCCGTGTGTTTGTGCTCGTGGGGGTGAGGCTGCACCGAGGCAGACCGGCTGTGCCTGTGGACCTGTCCTGGTGTGGCACACTCTGGGGACAGCTTGGAGAATATTATTGGACTTTCCCACTGCCAGGACTCAGGAGAAAAACACCTTTTTTAATTATTTTTTTTAAATTTCTCTGGTCCTTGCTTTAACTGAGAGGTCAGTGCTGTGCTCAGTGCCACGGGGGGCTCTGCTGAAGAGCCAGAGGTGAGAGTGCTGTCCCTGTGCTGTCCTCCTGGGGCTGTGCAGGAGCTCCCCGGGTTGCCCCCCAGCCTGGTCCCCCAGGGGATCGTGCTCCTTCGGTCCGTTTGTGAGGCACTGCACAGGCATCGCCCCCACACCGGCCGCCACTTGGCCTGAACGCGCTGTAACCCGCGTGGTTTTAACATATCGTGTGTGCAAATGTGCTGGAGCTCCCCGAGATGAAGGCACGAGCCAGGACTTGTACGAGCTGGCCCGGTGGCTTCGTGAATTCTTTCAGGCCTGGCTTTCATTCCCCCGTGCAGCCGCGCTAACAGCCCGCTCTGCTCATCCGTGGCGTTTCCAGCAGCTCGGGCCCTGCCCCGTCCCCAGGCGTGGAGCTGAGGAGCAGGGTGGAAATGCAGAAAACACAGAGCGCTAATGAGCGGGTGCTAGGCTGGGGCCCTTCGGGCTCGTTTTGCCCGTGCTCGGGCTCAGGGGTGACGTGGCAGAGCAGGCTGAGAGCTTGGGGAGGAAACAAACAGCTCACGAACACGGGCTGGCTGGGGAGCGCGTCCTGCGGGGTCACTGGCACTGCCTGCTCGTCCTGCTGACCCTTCAGACCTGTGTCCTCCGATCCGACCTGCTCAAAACGTGTCACCCCGACAGGCACAGGGACACCGGGCTGTGCCAGCTGCACGCCGTGCCCCTGAGGGACCGGCTTGGCGGCTGTGCAGAATTAAATCCGCATTTTCTAGGCCACTTTGGGAAAAAAATGGCTGAAAATTTCCTTTCCTTAGCCTAAAAACCCAGCTCTCCCGTTGGCTCTTCAAGCGCCGGGCAGGGACTAGAGATCTCCTGCGACCCGAGAGCCTGACGAAGCTGTGAGCGGCTCAGTGAGGGGGGAGATGGGTTTTGTTGTTCCCCTGCTTTGGGCACGAGTGCCACGGTGCTGTGCCGGTGGCAGGGGGCACCTCAGGGCTGCTGAGCCCAGAGGAGAAGAAGAAGGGACGGCTCTGGTGACGACCACACGGCCCTGGGGAGCGGGAGGCTGCGTGACAGCCCGCTTGATGCTCTCCACAAGCCCTCCTGCCCGCGGAGCCGGCGGTGACACGTCTCTGACAGGAGCGGGGAGGAGATGCCAGCGGGAGAGCCTGGTCGTGTCAGCCGGGATCAGGTCCCAGGCCCGGCCGTGGCTGCCAGCAGCTGCCCCGAGCGCTGGTGAACACGATGCAGAGCTGATCCTGGGGTGTGTGCATGCCTGTGGCGAGGTGCTGTCCTAAAAATCTCCTGCCCCCTGCTCCTGGGGCTCTCCAAAACGCTGCTGGAAGCGGCACCGTGGCTGCCGGAGGGGCACCGGCCGCGGATGTGACAGGCTCACGCTGGGCTTGCAGTCAGGCAACGGGTGCCGGCCTCGTAGGGTGCAGGCAGAAATGTTTCGGGGTGGGATTGGCTCTCCTACAGATCCTACTGCTTCCCCGGGAAGACGGGAAAACTCTGGTCCTGAAGGGATGAGCTCTGCCTGCACTTTGATGGCAGCCGTCCCAGGAACCGTGGGGAAAAAAAGACACCCACTGCTTTTTTCATATCTCCTTGTTTCTGTCTGCCTATCAGCCTGTCAGCTAGCTAGATGCTAATCCACATCAGCAGCAGCACAAATAAAGCTAGACTGGAGGGATGCTAATTTATGCCTGGATTTCATGCTTTGTTTTACTTCCCCACTTTATTGGACAGGGGAGGCTTTGTGAGTGACGTAAAATGTCGTGCGCTCTCCCCGTGGCAGGTTCCTGCACATGCAGCAGGAGAAGTTCATTGCTCTGCCTCCCCTGCAGCTCCGCACATGCCCTTCTCTGCCTCCCCGGGGTGTTTTCGGGGGGATATTTCCGACGGGCTCCCCTCGGACGAGGCCTGGCGCTGAGTTTTGCTGTGCTGCATTGAAAAGCCGGGGGTGCGTTTCCAGCCTCGCCTCGCTTTCCGCGCTGGCGCTGGCGTTTCTGCATCTAAACTGTAATTTTGTATGCTCTAACCGGGCAGCGGGGCTGCAGCCTCTGTCATTTGCATGAATAAATGTCATGTAAAATCATCTGCTCGGGGAGAGTGACCAGCTGCGGAGTGGGCGATGCGCTCGGAGCCAGGCGCGGGTGTGCGGGATGCGCTGAGAGCTGCTCGCCTCGCCGGCGTTGGGGAGAAGCCCGGGTGGGCGGATGGGAGGTCGCAGGGGCATCCCCAGCCTGCCACCGCCACGGCCAGCGGTGCGAGCAGGGGAGGAGTTGATCCCTTGGTGTTGGTCTGGGGGAAAACCCACAAGGCTTTGAAATGCGCTTAGGGAAAGGGAAAATGTAAAGGTTGCTCAAGGAAGAGTTAATAATGAAGGGTCCGGCGTGGTTTCTTGCGTAGGATACGCGCTGTGACCCTTGGGGTCTTTGACAAGAGGCGTCAGCCCGCAGGGACAGGGAGGTAGGGGTGTGGAAGGTCTTCAGCCCCATTAAAGGGTGGGAGATGCCCAAATCCCTTTGCGGCTCTGTGCTTTCCCCTGCAGCCAAGGTTTGTCAGCAAAGTGGCAAACCACAGGTTAGGGAGAGACCAGGCCAGAGCTGGAGAGGACTTCGAAGTGGCCACGTAGGCTACCGATCGCCCTGCTTCTTCGCCCAGCTCCTTCACACCTCCCGCTGCCCTCGCCCAGCTCCCCCGGGCTAAACCCCAAGCGAGGAGCTCATCGCGTTCGGTACAAGCTGCCCAAATTTACAGCCGGGAAATGGGAGCAGAACCGCATGCCCTGGTTTCTCCGTGCTGTCAGACAGCTTCCCCCAGCCCCGCGTCCTGGCACGCTGAGCCCTGGTGGTTTTATTTCACGCGGTGCCTGCCTCGCCCCGTTCCAACCACGGCTCTGCTCCTGGCCCTGTGCGTGGTGCTGTGCCCATCCCCGTGTGTTGGGGCAGGGGGCTGTGACCCTAAAACCATTTATGACTGATGAAAACCCCAGGTTTGCTTCCTTGGCAGCTCCCAGAGCTCTGCCGCAGCGAGGCAGCTCTCTTTCGGGTTTCCATCACAGCTTTTTAATTTTAATTTTTATTTTTTTCCCCTGATTATCCGATGGCCGGGAATAGTTCCTTCCTCCCGAGGTGCATCTGCTGGTGGAGGAGGACGTGTGGGCTGTGGCATTTGTGGCGGCAGCTTTCTCCGGGCCCCTCCTTTACAGCTCCAGCAAAGCAGACCCAGGGGGCTGGGGTTGTTTTTTTTTTTTTGGGGGGGGGGACCCCGGAGCATCGCCCCTCGCTCGGCTCTTCCGCGGAGGGGCTGGGAGGTGGCTGGAGGTGCCGGGCTTTGTGCGCCTGCCTCTCGCAGCTCTCTTTGTTTTGTCTCCCCCTCCAGTACCTTGTGCAGCCGCATTTGCATATATGGAAAACGCTGCCAGCCTCTCCTCCCCCTTCCCCAGCCCCTCGCCGCCTTGGCTCGGCCGACCCGTGGGCATTTCCAGCTGAACGGTGGCCGCCGAGCCCGGCCAAGCGTGCGCTGGGGCTGGGGGGCGAACCCTTCTCCGTCTGCCGTTCCCTTCCCGAGGGGGCCGTGGAGGTGCTCGGGGGGCGGGCAGGACATCAGGGGGCTTTGGGCTTAATTCCCTCTGACTCGCAGGGAAGGCGGCGAGGTCCCTGAGCCCCCAGCCCCGGCACCCTTGGTGGCAGCAGCCCCACGGGAAGCAGGCCACGTTTAGGCGATTTTCCATCCTCTCTGGAAAGCTTGAGAGCGGGCAGCCCTACTGATAAACCCCCCTGCTTCACCAGCCAGCCCTCCACCTCCCCAAAAGTGTCCTCCTCGGGATGTTTTAAGTCCCTACATCCCCGGCACGGTGCTCGGGGACAGCCCGGGCCATTGGAGCGGCCGGGGACGGAAGAAGGGGGTGGAGGAGAGCCGGGGCAGCTGCGGGGCTTGTGTTAGTAAACACTTCCTCGGGTTCACATTTTAATTCCTCGCCCCCCCTCCCCATCTTCTCCCCCATCCTTTCCCTTTTCTGTCCGCTCACACAATGAGACCATTGTCAAGGGGTGATTTGAATGAGGGGTCTCCGGGCATGTTCCCAGCATTGTCAAACAGAGTGGGAAAAAAAAAAAAAAAAAAAAACACAACTCCAGCCTAGCCAGGAGGACCAGACCAGACCGAGACAGATGCCTAAATTAGTGACAAAGCCTTTTGAATGTCCCCCCTAGACAAGGGGTGCCTTGTGCGTGTGTGCGTGTGTGTGTGCATGCTCGTGGGTGTGTGTTGGTGGCTGGGTGGCAGCTTGCATGTCTCCCCATGTTAATTAGTTTTGCATGCATGTCTGATAAGGTGCCAATGAATATATTTGTCCTCCTTCACATCGGCGAGAGCTGTCTGGGCGGCGGGGGAGATGCGGGGCGCTTTGGGGAGGGGGGGTGCTGGGTGCAGCCCGGGGTGATCGAGCTGTGCGGGGCCGGGGTGAAGCTGGGAAGAGAAACGAAGCTTTTTTTTTCTTCTTTTTTTTTTTTTGGTTCACTGGCTCTTTCTGCTCGTCTTCGCCGATTGTCTGGCTGAGGGGCTGCGGGCTCTTTCTTCCCCTTTGCCCTGCGTCTCTCTCTGGAGCCCCTTGGAAGGTGTTTATTGCCCAGGGGGTCGTGTCCATCTTTGTGTGCACGCAGAGGCACGCAGCCGCTCGCACAAAGCCCCGCGCACAAAACCTCAGCCTGCTGCTCCAGGAGGGCAGCCGGACCCGGTGCCAGCCAAAAAACACGGGAAGGAAGCGAAACGGGTGTGCGAGCGGGACGGGCACGGGGTGGGGAGACAAAGAGGTGGGCGCTGCCGAGGGTTTAGATGATTTGCAAGCAGTGGCTCGGGTGCAGGGACTAATTACCGAGAGAAAAGTCTTTCTGCATCCCCAGCGTGTGGACCAGCACATCAAGCCATTCCTAGAGTGCTGTTACCATCCCTCCCTCCATCCACCCACCCCCATCCTGTAGGTTCACCCAAGAATCCGTAGCACACGTTGGGATAATTAATTTCTTGTGTATTTTTATTTATTTATTTTTACATCCTTTCCCTTAAATCACCAAGACTCCAGAGCCCACGTAGGTTCCTCGAGCAGAGCAAGAAGAGGCTGTAGCAAGGCGAGGTGCCGTCGCTGCCCGTGCTGCCGCCTGCCCCTGAGCAGGAAGAGCAGGGAAATTCGTGGCTGAGCAGCGCCCGACACGAGGCTGCTTCGAAGCCGGGCTGCTTGGGGAAGTTCTGCTGCGTGCCGAGGTCTGGGGGCTTTGCTCTCTGCTCCACGCCGGGGTCCTGGTGCCGGCAGCGGAGCTGTGGAGGGGCAGCGGGGTCCTGCAGGAGCCTGGCTGGGAGGTGGCAGAGCGCGGGGCGAGCAGCCCCAAAAACCTGTGGGTAGCGTGGAGGGAAAAGGGACCCCGGTGAAAGGCAGGTCACCCCGTCGGAGAACAAAGGCAATTTGGTGTGACTTCTCGGCGCTGCCTAATTGCGCGGGGTGAATAATGAGCAGCGGGGGAGGCAGCCCCACCGTCCTCCCCGCGGGCTGCGGCCAGCGGCCAAGCCCCGCAGCTGGAAACCCCGAGTCGGTGCCAGCAAATCGTGGGTGTCCTCGGAGAGAGCCAGCCCGCTGCTCGGCATCTGTGCCCCTCGCAGGGCCCGTGGGGCTCCTCCGTTGCAAAGCCGTTGTGTTCACGCCGAGATATCAACCGGGGGGGAAGCTGCTGGTGGGAGAGCTCACCCTGCGGGTGCTTGGACGTGCTGTTTGCGCATGGGGTGACCCTGGCCTTCAGTCACAGGGATGCAGAGGGAAGCAGCACCCTCCCCGTGCCTCATCCCCGAACAAAATCCTTGCTGGAGACCCCTTCCAGCTGCTCCCCCATCCCTGCCTCCTCCGTCCTGCTCCCAGGCCCCGCGCAGGGCTGTGGAAACCGCTTTGTCAGAGCCCCTTGCCAGGCCGAGCTGCAGAAGGGTGGTTTTTTTTTTTTCCCTTTCCACATCGGGATGACAATTCCCACACAAGCACAGCCTTTTAATGAATCCGTGGCAGCGAGGCAGGTAGCGCTCGGCCTGCCAAGGCTGCTTGGCACAGCTGGAGGCACGGAACCGCCGCGGGCACCCGGCCGGGGACAGGGTGGGAAGAGTGAACGTGGGGACAGCGTGGGGACAGCGGGGACAGTGGGGACAGCTCCTCCCCAGCGGGGACCCGTCCTTCATCGCCCTCCCCTTCATCCACGCGCTCTCCCTCCCTCCTCACCGCGTCCCACCTCGTTCTCTCCCTCTCCCACCTCCTCCCCTGGCTGCTTGCTCCTTCCACCTCCCTGCGCCTCCTCCGCCGCGGCGTTTTCTCACTCCTCCCCCAGTTTCGTGGTGCCCCTGCTCTCCCCGGCGGGTTCCCCTCCCCGGCGTGCCTCCGGAGCTGGGCTGTGGAGTGGGAACTTGGGGCTGGGTCCCGGGGCTGCGGCGGAGGTCAGAGCTATCTGGGGATTGTTTGAAAGAGATTTGCCCACATCCCGGCCCATGTGACCAGCCTCAGCTGCAGGTCTCTCTTTCTTAATCTGGAGATAAGCGTGATTATCCGAGGAAGGGCTGTTCGGAGCTTTGTAACTGTGACAGGGGAGCTTTCAAGTCGCACTTTGCTGGCAGAGCAGCGTTTAAAGCCGGGGAATCAGATTCCAAGCGTGGCTTTGCATCTCTTTTCTGCTGGGAGCATGGCGCAGGGCTGGCAGTGGGGATGGGAGCTTGATGAGGACTTTGCTTATGATGCGGAAAAAAAGAGCTGGGGGAGGGAAACGGGGGTGGGGGGAAGAAGGAGGCGAAAAAATCCCAATTCGCCATTTCCCAGGATAACAGAGATGCTCCTGCTCAAGGGGCCGGGCTGGCAGGAAGGTCCTTTTGGTGGCTGGGGGGGATTTTGGCGGCTGGCTCAGTGCTGCCGTGGTGGCACCCGGACAGCGAGGACGCGGCTGGGTGCTCCTGCTCTCCCGCATCACCCCGACAAGCCCCTCGCACAGGAGGCCCTGTTTGGGAACAAAATGCTCCTGGGAGCCAGGATCAGCCCGTCCTGCCCGCATTGTGCCCTGCTGCCTGTCCCCGTCCAGAGGAGGGACACCTGGGGACAGCGCGGTTTGGTGTCACGTCCCTGTCCTGCGTCACCGGAGGGCGAGGTGTTGACAAGGGCACGGCCTCTGCGGGTTTCTCTCAGTGGGGCAGGCATCGGGACAGGGGTCAGGGGGAGCGTTCGGCTGGGGAGCGAGGCGCTCCTTTGCTGCTATTTGCGGAACGGGAGCTGGTGGCGGAGACCCATGGCGGCGGCGCTTTTGGTGGAGACGGGTCAAGGAGAAAGCGAGCTGGATCCACGCCAGGGGCTGGGATCTGGGTCGAGGCTGAATCAGGACGAAGTTGCCAGCGCTGCGGACCGCCGCCTGGGCAGCACTCGCTGTTCTTGCCGGCCCCTCCTTGGAAGTGGTTCAGCTTCCAGCGCGGCTTCTGAGGCCAGCCCGATCCCAAGGGCGTCCAGAGCAGCCCCCTCCTGCTCCCCCTGCTCCACAACCCCCTTCTAGCTGGTGGCAACCCACAGGGAAGGCACCGAGCAGCCCCTTCACCCCACTTTGGTCGAGCAGGGGCAGTTTCTTGCCTGTCACGGCACCGAGGGACCTCAGACATCCCTCTTCTTCCTCCTCCTTGGGGGCACGTCGTGTTTTTCGTAGCTCAGCCCTGCCGGCTGTCCAACCCTTCAGGTGAGAGCTGAGGCAGGTCGTGGGCCTTCCCCTGGAGGCAGGGGTACGGAGATGCGTGCCGGCAGGGCTGGTGGCTCGCTTTCCCCCCGCCGCTTCCAGGAGGGAAGCGATTGCAAATGCATCATCTCCAGAGCGAGCTCTGAAATATCTCCCACATTGTCTGCCTGTCCCCGGAGCCCCACACAGCTGGTCTGTGGGTGGAAGCTCTGTTTTCCTTGTACCCCCGTGAACTTTATTTCTTGCTATTTTTCTCCGCCCGCCGCTTACACCAATCCTCCTCAGCGCCCACAGCTTATTCCGGGGCTTTACCGAGGATCTGGCCAACATCTGCAGCCTGCCTCCAGGGCACGGCTCCTGAAGGAACTCGGAGCTGGACACAGCGTGCCTCTCGCCCAGCCACAGCAAGGCCGAGCAGCCCAAATCCCTGCCTGTAGGGATATCACACGTGCCCAGGGTGCAGGAGAACACGGAGAGCTCCCCCCGAGCTCCTGGCAGCCCGGCAGGCGGCAGAGGGAGCGTGGGCAGCAGCAGGGGGGTGTTGGCGTGTGCAGGCAGCAGCACGCGCACGCTGGGGCACGCGTGCCCGTCGGCAGCGGCACGGCCACACGTGTGCCTGCACGGCCCCGTGTCCCGAAACCCTGGGCTGCAAGGGGAGAGCGGGGAGACCCTCTGAAGGGCATCCCCAAAGGGATTTGGAGGCAGCAGCACCTGCATGGGGAGGGACGGGCAGACGGACACAGGGCGGGTGTGTGGAGCTTGGTTAATGCCTGCTCAGCCCGGGCACCGATCGGCCCCTAATGGAAAGCTTCTTAGCAAGGCTCTGGGCTGATGGCAAGCGGAGGGATGCGAGGTGGAAGGGATTAGTGGGATGAGCCACGCGGGGAAAGGAAAAAGCGAAAGGAAAGGCGCTGGTGGGTCTCAGAGGATAGAGCTGAACGGAGATGCGGGGAGGAGAGGGGAGCAGGATGGACAGAACCCAGCCAGGCGGTTTCCCAAAGGGGAAACCTGCCTGCCCAGGAGGCAGGGCCTGAGCAAGGTTTCTGGGGAGCAAGGAGGAGCTCTGAAGGAGCCATGGCCATGCCTGAGAGGGGGAGAGCTGCTTGTTGTCACAGCTCTTCTCCAAAGCGGCTGGTGCTCGTGGGGGGAGGCAGCTTGTGTCCGGGAGGGCGAGCTGGGTGCCCTACCTGCTCCCCTCCGCCAGCACCGCGGGCAGGGCAGAGACCAGGAATTTCCCCGGGCACCACCTTAGGCCAGGCCTGGCCTCCAGGCTGGGGACGAGCCCAGCGCAGGGAATAACGCACACGAGGTCTGGAGGGGCCGTGTGCTCCCCGTCCTGCACAGCATCCCCCAGCCATGCTCTGCCTGCTGCCTCCTCAGCTGCTGCAGTGCCAAATTCCCTGCGGCACGGGGACCCTCGGGGGAACAGGGGCACCTCCAGGACCAGGAGGGTCTGGGAACCTCCTCGTGGCCTTGCTGAACTCACCTGGCTGTCAGCTGGCACCGTGTGGGCAGGGGCTGAGACCCAGGGACAACTTGGGGACACTTCAAGGACAACTCAGGGACAATTCAGGGCTTTGCATTTGGTTCTGCCCCTTGGGGCCATTTATCTCTGCCCCTCGGTGGGACTGCTCCCCAGGGCCAGGGCTGCCAGCACCCCATGGCAGTGCCCTCCTTGGGGACACCAGTGACAGCCCCGAGGGCTGTCCCACACCCGGCCACCGAACGTGGGAAACTTCTGTCCCTGCAGCCGGCTCGGCTGGTGTCCCCTAAGTCAGGGCTCCCTTCCCGGCCTCCCATCCCCCTCCGCCTCCCTGCCTCCCTCCCCCCCCTTTCGCCGGAGCCTCTCTCCTCCCGATTTGCATAATTTTCCATTTTCAGTGTCCCCTTTTCTTTTTTTCCCTCTCCATATGGTGCGTCCCCCTCTCTGCCTGGCGCAGGAGCCTTCCTTAACAAGCTCGGCAAAGCCCTCTCTCTCAGGGGCTGCACATGAAAGATGCTCTGTAAAAACAGAGGCCGGGAAGGAGCCCTCCCCCTCTCCCCCTTGATTTATAAGGGGCCGGGATGTGGGAACGTTTCTGGGTCGTGCTTTGGAGCCGTCGGGTGCTTGCTGCCGTCTGCAGCGCCTGTTTGCCCCCCGCCATTCAGCGCAGCCCCCTGCGGCCGCCTCTCCCTTCGCTTTGATCTGCAATGCAAAAAGAGCGGCCGGGCCGAGCCTCTGCCCCTGGTGCCCGGCCCGACCCCTGTTTTTGGGGTGCCCCAGCCCTGCCACGGCGGGGCCAGGCCGTGCCCTTGCTCCGGCCTCACCGTGCTGTGACTCCACAAGGCTGGGGCACAGCTGACACAGGTGACACGAGTGGCACGGGTGGCACAGGTGGCACATCCCAGCAGCTTTCGGTGCCATCTCCATCCCCCTGTGGCTCTGTCCCAGCAGCTCCCAGGCTCCAGCTCTCCCCGCAGCAGCAGGCCCCGGGCTGTCGGTGACACGGGGACCCCGTTGCCACCCCGTGGGGAGCCCGAGGGCTGTGCCAGCGCCGTGCCACCGTGCCCAGGGTGGCGGCCAAGCGGCGCCCGGCCAGCTGCTAACGGGTTAAGCCGGTCTCCAGCTAATTTCTCCCGGCGCTCCCCTCCTCCTCGCACTTCTGTATGCAGCAGGCAGGGCCTCAGCGCAGGTTCCTGCACTGAGCTGTTGCCAGGGGAGTAGTTAGGCGAGTCTGAGCTATGCGGGGAAAAGGCCCGGGCTGTCAAAGTGTCTGAGATGAACCATAGCCCGGTCCCCCTGCAGCTGGGCCCAAGCATGCATCAGCCCTTGTTTGGAGCCTGGGAATGGCAAAGCCCAGGGAGGTTCAAGGGCAAACTTGCTATTCATTAGTCAGGGGTCCTTGACGTTCCCACTCTCTGTCTCCCTTCTTCTTCTTCTCTTTTCTGTCCCGCTTTTGACAGATTCCTGGGTGCTTTGGGGGGGAAGCTCCCCTCCTCCTCCTCCTCCTCCTCCTCCTCCTCCTCGCCCCGGCGAGAGCCCTCCACATAAACTTCCCCCGAAGACAAGGCAGGAGGACAACAATGAGGGCGAGCGGCAGCCGCAGCCCTCGGGCGTCCTCGCTGCCCGCTGCCCGGCCCTGCCCGCAGCTCGCCCGCCTTTGGTTATCTCGGAGCTCGCAGGAAATTGGAGCTTGAGATAAGGAGCGATGGCAGCGGCCTCCTCCTCTCGGGTTCCGCGCTCGGAGCTGTAAACGCTGGCCCAGGTGCCCAGGACGAGAGGTGGAGGGAAGCCTCCGGGGGCCAGGCGCACGCCCGACCCCAGGCAGGAGATAAAAGTGGCCGCGGAGGCGTAACGCCGAGCCTCCCTCCCGCCCCGCCGCTCTCAACGTCCCTGTGCACGGAGGAGCCGAAGCTCCCTTGTAATTATCCAAAGCAAACAGCACGTGTTATTAGGTTAAAATGATTTTTTTTTTTCTTCCCTCCCCAGGCCCCCGGAGCAGAATGGAGGTGTAATTGTGCTAAGGAGTTAGCAGGGGAGAGCGCAGCTTTTGGTCACATTCAAGTTGGAGGTCTTGAGCCAGGGAGGAGGTATGAAAGGCTTGTATTTGCATAAGCAGCATGCATCTGTGCAAAAAGAGAGATATCAGGGGCTTGCGAAATTCAATCAAGGCTGGGAGGGAAGAAAAAAGCGGGGAGGGGGGGGGGGAGAAGGAAGGGAGGGCGAAAAAAAAAAAATGACAGTGAAAAAGGTTTTTCTGAGTAACACCCTGGCGAGATTAAATTGTCCAGAAAGTTTCTCCGCGCGAGCCTGCGATGCAGAGGCTGGGCTGAGGGGAGGGGAGGAGCAGGGTCCCTCCTTCCCGGCCACAAACGGGGCTTTGGCAAGGGGTGGGAATATGATTAGGCAGAGCCTCGTGCATCGGCGTGCCGTTATTTGGGGGTTTGTGCCCTTCTCCCTGCCCCGAACAACCCCAAGGGGCGGTTTGATGGAGTTACCTCCAGCCTGCTGGGTTGCTCCGGCTCCTCCTGCCCCAATTTCTTACCAAATGCTGGTGGGCATCACCAGGTGGGGTGGTGTTTGTAGCCACGAGCATCCCCTCCATCTGCGCATTAAATGGGGAGCTCAGGAGCTCGTAGCAAGCTCAGCCTGCCCAGGTGGAGGTTGGGGGCACCCAGCAAGGCTTTCCCCTGGCAAGCACAAGGGTGCCTCCTCCTCCTCCTCTCCTGGGCCTTGGGAAAGCGCCCAGCACCCTGCAGCTCCCATCCCTGCTGCCCTGCCCAGCGGGATGTTAGGAAACAGCAGAGCTGAGCTCACCCGGGCTGGAGCTGCCTCCTGCCCCTCCAACTTCGAGGCTGGCCTCAAAGTTGTGAAGGGGAAGGGATTTTCCTCGGATTCCCATCAAGCGCTTTAGGAATAGTGTAATAAAGGGGTTACAGAAGATATCTATTTTTAAGAAGGAGCAAAAATACCCAGGCAAATTGCAGCCCGGACCCCAGAGCGCGGAGTATTTGCACAGTTCAAAGAGTGACGGCGGCTCAGCCACTCGCAGCCCGGGAACGTCGCTGTGCGACCTACAGCACATCACATGCCAGCTGCTCCCAGGGCGGCTCATTAGAGAGCCACACGGAAGATTTATCTCTCAAAATGGGCTCGCAAATATTTTATAAAATTTGCAATATTTTATAAAATTACAATTTGGCGCAATAAGAAGAATAAATGAGCCGGCTGGCGGCTCCTTTTGCATCCTGGGTCCAAGCGTGCCCAGGAACTGGGGGGGGCATTTGGCGTGGCTCCTGCCCGCACGGCGCTTTATGAGCAAAGCAAAGGGAGGACAGCGAAGGGTTCAAAAGCTTTGGAGGGGATGTGTGCTTGCCATGGGGAAAACAAGAAGGAAATGGAGGAAAAATTGTGAAAATTCAGGAAAAAAGGAGGAAGATGCTGCTACAAAGTGTGGGGCAAAAGCAGAAGCGCAGGGAGAGCCGCAAAGGGGGCGAGGCAGCACTTTTGCCCAGCAGACAGCTTTGGCTGCAGCTCCGAGGCTCGGTATCACTTTCTACAGACAGCCAAGGGCGCCGAGGGCAGGGAAAGTTAACGTGAAGATTAAAACATCAGAGGGCTGTTCCTTTAGTGGCTCTGACATGCAGAGTAATCCCATGCCCCAAAGCCTACGGAGGAAGGACAAGCGGCAACCCCTCCCCGGGCTGGCGGGGCAGGGGGCGGACGGGGGTCTGGGTGGGCATGGGGGGAGCCCAGTGTCTCGGGGACCTGGGCAAGGTGGCACCGAGCTGCTGGGCTGGAGGGGCCGGGCAGTGGGGTGGGGAGCTGTGGGTCCACCCGTGATCCGAGGTGTTCAGCCCTCAGCCGAGCGCTGCTGTGGTTCTGTGCGCTGGTTCTGCGCCCTGCCCCGCTGCAGGTTGTAACCTCTCCCTTTTTTCCTTTCCTTCCTAGATCCCGGGGAGTGGAGAAGGGATTTCTCAAGCCCCTGAGCTCCTTGTTGTGCAGTTGGCTGCCACCTGCCTGGACTCGCTGGCTGATGCCTCCAGGATCCTCCAGGAGGGTCCCAACCTGCTGCAGCGATGGTTCCACGAGGAAGAAGCTCATGAACAGCAGTGCCTCGGATCCCACCGCTGTGGGGAGGGACGGGGAACCAAGGGAAAACCCCACCTAACTCCTGTACACCTCCAGTACCCCAAATACCCCCAGCAGGACCACAGCGCTCAGAGAGATCTGAGCAAGCCACAGCCTCCAAAATGCTGGGTGCACAGCGGGGGCAGGAGGCAGGTCGGAGCTGGCCGGACCCTGCTTTCAGCAGGTTTTTGAGGTTGGGCTCTGCTCATGGAGCAGGGCTTGGCCCTTGCTGCTCAACCACAGGGCACCGTGTGTGTGTGGAGCCCCCAGGACTGTGACTGTGTCGGGGCCGGGCAGCCCTGCTGCTGCTTTCTTGCACTGTAAAAAGGAAAAAAAAAAAAAAAAAAAGGACTGTCTGTAATTGTCTCCCGTTAACATCACCCCCACCCCTCGCGCTGTTGAAAATAAACTCTCCTTTTTGCAAAAGCGAGCCGTGTCATCTGCTGCGCTCTCGGGACGGAGGAGGTGCCGGGCCCACAACGCCCCCAGACGCAGGGGGAGCAGCCCAGCCCAAGCTGCGTGGTGCCCGAGCGATCTTTATTTGGTCTGCGCCCTGTCTGGGAAGCGGCCGCTAAACCCAAGGCAAACAGGCCCTGTGAAAGAGGATAATGAATATGTCTCCAAAACGATTTGGAGCCCTTCTGCTTGCGGAGCGGGGGTTCCCCATTGTGCCCGGCTCCCGGCGTGCTCTCGGCGGAGCGCGCGAGGTGGCTGCTTTCCCAGCTGAAACCCTAAAAAAAAAAAGAAAAAAAAAAAAAAAAGCAAAGCAAACAATGGGTCAAGGCCCGCATTGTGCGCGCCCAGGCAGGCAGAAGGAGCGCAGCCCGGCATGGCCAAGTTCAAGGCTGGGCAGGGGGCCGGGCGCGCGGGGATGCTAATGGGGCTGCCGAGCCTCGGGGCCGGGAGCAGGGGGGCCGGGGGCTCTGCGTGTCCTCGTCCTACGTGGCCGCCAGCGCCCCAAAAACTCCTTGTGGGGAGCACTGGGGGTGGGTGCCCAGGGGAGCAAGGGGAGCTGCTGGTACCAGGAACGGGGTGGGTTATCGGGGTGCTGGTGTTACTGGGAGGGGGTGTTATGCACTGGGTCTCGGGTTAGAGGGGGAACTGGGGACGCTGGTGGGTTGTACTGGGGAAACTGGTGCTGCGGGGAGAAGGGGAATGAGAAGAGAGGCGATGGCCCAGCGCAGGCTGCAGGCAGCCCGTGTGAAGGGCCTGGCAGGGGCATCCTGCGGGGTGGGGGCGGCTTTGGGATCCCTGCAGAGGACGGGGCTCGGCCGCTCTGAGGACTCAGCCCAGCAGCAGCCGGAGCCCCCCCGGCCCCCCCCGGCCCCCCTTTCCCCGCCGTTTCGCCCCGGCTCCCCCCCCCCCCGGCCCGGATGAAGTGTGCGGAGACAGGCGGAGCGGCCCGTGGAAAAACACCATGGAGGGCCCGCACAAAGGGGGTTTTATTCAAATTTGTTTAGAGTTTAGCGGATTTGCATGAAAAATGTGTGAGAAAAGCCGGCTCCAATGACCTCATCCCCAGCTGCCATTAATGTTCAATTAAGTGCTGAATAGCGGCAAAGGGGGGGACCGGCCGGGACGTGCAGAGAATCCAGGCTCGGGCGCAGACTGTGAGAACCGCGCGGCCCCCCCCGGCCGTCTGGCCCCGGCCAGCCCCGACGGGGTCCCCCCCCCCCCCCGCCGCCCCCCTGGCAGCGGCGCTCCGGGAGCTGCGCTCGACCCGACGGGGCCCCCTCCGGGTCACCTCCCCCCCCCCGAGGTGTAAAATAAGGGGGACCCCTCCCCCGGGGGGGGGGATGTCTGGGTGTCTGGGTGCTGCTGGCTGTCCCCTGCAGCCCCCGTTGTTGGGGGGGGGGACACACACAGAGCCCCCACCGCCCGTCCCGGCCGGGCCGGAGCCGCTCTCCGCCTCGCAGCCGGTGTCAAAGCCCAAGTTCAAGTCCACGCCGAGGGGGCTCTGCCCCGGGATTCCCAGCTCCTTCCCATCCTCCGCCTTTTGTTCGCCTCTGACAATTGCTCTTTATTTCTTACACACCCCCCAGCCTCCCCCCCGCGAGCCCCCCCGACCCCCCCCCACCCCCCCCCCCACCCCCCTTCCCGCACTTGGCACCGTTTAGCTGCCTGCCTTGCAAACTTAACAGCCCCGGTTCTCGGTTATAAGCACTCAAAATTCCCCTTCTTTCCCCTTATAAACACGGCCCCGGGGTGCGCGGCTCTCCCCCGGGGGCTGCCCCCCCCCCCCCCCCCCCCGGGTTCCCACGGGCCGGCCCCGGCCCGCCGAGGGCAGCCGCGAAGTTGCCGCTCCGGGACACGGCGGGAGCAGCACAGGAGCGAGCAGGATCCTGCACAAATCCCCCCCCCCCGAGGGCTCCCCCAAGCCGCTGCTGCCCCGGGACGGCGCTCAGGTAAGGGACCCCCCCCCCCCCAAAAAAAATAATAATAATAATAATTGAATCCCCGGGGGCTGCCTCTGCGGCGGGGCGCGCCGGGACGGGCAAGTTTGGGGCTGTCTCACTGCACCCCCCAAAAAAAAAAAAAAAAAGATATCCTTTCCCAGGGCTTGCTGTGGGGTTGTAGTGGCCGTGGGTGCCCCCCCAGGAGTGCCCCCCCACACACCCCTTCCCCCCGCAGGGGTGTGCGGCCGGGCCGGGGTGCGGGGATGCTCGGCGCTGCCTGGCGGGGGGAGGTGGGGAGGCCTTGGGGGACTTCCCCAAACTTCCTCCGCCCCCCTCGGGAGGGGAACACCCACCTCGGAGCGGGCCCGGGGGGCTCGGGGGGGACCCCGGCGAGCCGGCACCCCCGGCGGCTTCCCACCTGCAGCCGGGGAGCGCCGGTAAAACCGTGCCCGCTGCCGTCGGGGCGCTGGGGAAGGGGGGCGCTGGGGGAGCAGAGGGCTCCCGGTGGGCAAACCCCACCCCCGGGGCCTCCTCCGCCCCCCCCCCGGGGGGGCAGCTGGGCCCCTCGGGGCGCCGTGGAGCCGGGGTGCCCGTGGGGAGCGCGGTTTAACGGGGGGGGGGGGGTCGGACTTGGGGTTATAGGGGGGGACAGCGGCGGATCCGGGGTGCCCAGCCCCGGGCTTGGCACCTGAGCTGGGGGGGGCACAGCTCCTGTGGCCGTGCCCTCCTCACGGGGGGGGTTCAACCCACGCAGGACACCCCACGCGTGCCGGCACCGCGCTGGGATGCGCCGGGGGGGAGCGGGGTCGGAGCGGGGCCGCGGGGCCGCGGCTGCCCCCAGGCCTCGGGCACGGGCGGGCAGATTTGGTTTTGCGCTTATTTTATTTTATTTTTTTGTATTATTTCTTTGAAGACAAATTTGGGGGAAGGGGGTGGAACGAAGCTTTCCCCCCCCCCCCCCCCCCCGCGGTTAAAATAGAGATAAGGCAAGGCGGGAACGAAAACACCTTATCTGGGCGGGGAGGGCGAGATTCGGGGGAAAAAAAAAAAAAGAACAAAAAATTAAAAAATAAAAAGGAGAGGTGAGAGGCTGGGATATGGTGGGAAGGCAGGAGGGGGGCCCGAGGAGCCGAGACCCTTCCCCACGCCCTGCGCAGCCCCGCGGGGGCCCTTCCCCGGCTCCCCAGGTCCCCCGTGCGCCTGTTAAAGATCCACGCGTCCCACGCGTCCCACGCGCCCTCGGGGGCGCCACGATTCCCCTCGGCGCAACACGAGGGCCGTTTCCCCACGGCCGTCATCCCCGCTATCACCCCGGGGGGGTGATTTTTATTTTTTTTTTGGGGGGGGGGGGCGGCTGGGCACAGCCGGTGCCCATCCCTCGGTGCGCCCCAAGGCGGGAGCCCCGCGCTCCGAGGCGGCGCACGTTTGAAAATAGCAGGATTGGCGCACATCGGGGCGCGGACACGCCCGCTGATGTGGGAGAGGCTTTATTATCATTATTTATTATTTTTTTTTCTGTAGCTATTTAAAAAAATAAAAATAAAAGCGCCCCGGTGCCTCTAATTTCCGTCCCATCCGTGCGCTGCCTGGCGAGCCCCCCCCCCCCATTCTCCGCCGCCTTGGGGACCCCCACGCGTGTTTGGACACACGGGGCTGCGTGTCCCCGTGGGATTTCCCCCCATCCCCGACCCTGCAGGGACAAAACCACCTCCGGGACCCCCACCCGAGACCCTGGGGGGGGGACCGCGGCCGTGGTGGACCCGCAGCGGGCACGAGGTGCGCGGGGCCGGCGTCGGGAGGCGTCGGAGCCCCTCGGGGCGGGGGGGGCAAAGCGACTTTTCCCCCCGATCGGTCGGCAATCAGAAATCCCCTGCGCATGGAAACAGCCCTAATCGGCGGGGGGGGGAGGAGGGAGAGATAGGGGGAGGAAAGAGGGATGGAGGGATGGAGGAGGGATGGAGAGGAGAAGGAGGGATGGAGGGGGGAAGGAGGGATGGAGGAGGGATGGAAGAGAGAAGGAGGGATGGAGGGAAGGATGGATGGAGGGGGAAAGGAGGGATGGAGAGCTGGAGGGGGGGGGGGCGGGAGGGGGGAAGGGTGCCGCGCCCCCGATTGGCCGTTTAAGCACAAAAATCCAGCGCTGGCTTTGAGGGGAGGGGGCCCGGGAGGTGCTGGGGGGCAGAGGTGGGCGCTGGGGCTGCTGGCGGGGCCCCCCCGGCCCCCCCCCGCCGGCAGCCATTTTGCAGCAGTGCCTGCCGTCGTGCCAGGGCCGGGCGGGGCGGGGGGCGGGGGGGGGGGGTGCGGGAGGTGCTCGCTGCCCTCCCCGGCCCGGCGGGGCTGGGGGGCTCCGTGCCACGGTGGGAAATGTATTGCCTCGCCCGGCACGCTCGCCCATTGACAGAGATAAACATGCAAATGAGAGGATTTGCATGTGATTAACATACAGGCAGATTGGGGGGGGAGGGGAGGGGCCGCCTGTGTGCGCACTGCAGCGTGTTTTAATGCAACACCCAAACAGCCATTGCTGATGGCTCCCGCCAGCGGCACCTGCGGGCCCCGTTTCGCCCCCCCCCAGCTCCCCCGAAGCTGGCACCGACCCCCCCGTGCCCCCATCCCCGACCCCCTCCGGACCCCGCTCTCGTCGCTCCTTTTCCCGACCCCGGCCGGGTGCAGGAGGGAGAAGAGCGCAGCCCCCCCCCCATCCCCAACCCCCGGTGCGGAGCCACCCGGCCCCGTTGGGCTCGGTTCAGCCCCGCGGGACGCGGGGACACGCGTGGGTCACTAAAAGGCTGCCCCGAGCCGGGGACGGGCTGGGGCTGGGGCTGGGTTTTCACCTTGTGCGTGGGAAGGAGGCGGAGGGCTGGGGGGGCTCCGTTCAACCGCTGCTGCTTCCAGGCTCCGCCACCGCCTGAAATCGCGCGGGGAAGGGGAAAAAGGGGCCGGGGGAGCGTGGCCGGGGGGGTCCCGGGCCCGGCAGCGGTCCCCGAGCGGCCCCGGAGCTGGGGGGGCACCGGGATGCCCCCCTCGGGGTGCTGCCATCGCGCCGCACCCGTGGCCGAGCATCCCTCGGGGGGTGTCCCCCGCCGGGGGCCGTGCCCGTGAGCGGCCGCGGCCCCAAATTTTGCACGCGCGTGGCCCCAAGCGGGTTCACCCACGGGGGTGTCGGCGATTTCTGCACGTGCCGACCCCCCCTCCGCGCCCTCACACGGGGCTGTATCAGAGCCCGCTGCACCCGCACCCACCGAGGGGACCCGCACCCACCCGCTGGTTCCGCACCCACCGTGGGTGCCCGCTCCCCGGACACCCGTGGGTGCGTCCCACGGCGGGCTGAGCCCCGCAGCAGCGGCCCCAGGGGTGCGGGGAAGGCCGTGCCCCCCCCGCTTGTAGCTCGGCCGCCAGGAGCCCCCCAGGCCGGGCATCTCCTCCCCTCCGGCTGCGGTGCGGCGTGGGGGCGGCCGCGGGGCGCCCTGCCCACACCCCCGCGTGTTTTCGTTGAGGTGGGAACCTCGCCCTGCCCGGCCGGCAAGGCAGCAAAAGCAGCGGGCCGCGGGGCGAGGAAAATCCATCCACGGAGGGAGCCGGGGGGGGGAGAATCCAGCCCGAATTTGGGGGTGCCCATCACGGTCCCCCCCCCAAAAAAAACAAGGACGATTTGGGAAAAAACGAGGGCGGCCCTTGGGGTGCGGGGGGCGCAGCGGGCAGCGCCCGTTCCCTGCCCCGGCTGCGGGGATGCTGCGGGGATGCTGCGGGTGCCCGGCTCCCCTCTCTGCTCTCCGCATCCCGGGCTCCCCGTTCCCAATTTAGGGGCCTCCGTCCCCAATTTAGGTGCCCCCGAGCCGCGGCTCCGTCCCCATAGCCCCCAGCAGCAGGTCCCCGGTGCGCACGGGCGCTTTGCGGGGCCGGGAGCCCGGCGTTCCTCCGCCGTTCCCCGGCGGCACCGGGGGGAGAGGGCGCCGGGGCCGGGCATTATTTGGGGAGGGGGCTCAGGACCAAGGGAGGGGGCCCGGGGAAAAGCCAAGCTGCGGCTGCCGGTGAGAAACCCAACCGCGCCGCCTCGTCCCCGCGTCCCACGGCACGGGAGATGAAAGCGCCGACGAATTTTGTTTTCCAAACCAATTTTAGAAAGCTCCCGTGTGTATCTGCCCGCGGTTCCTCGGGAGAGAGGGAACAGGCGGAGCAGCCCTGCAATGAATTCTTCCTGCTGAAAATTCCTCCCAAATAGAGTTAATAGATTATTCTTACAAATAACTCTGCCTCTTTTCTCAGCGACTCCATACACAATCGGAACTTGCAAACACCAACACCGTTGCTGTCCTTTTTTTTTTTCTTTTTTTTTTTTTCTTTTTCCTTTTTTTTAATGTACCCGAAATATAATTTCCTTAGGGTTAGGAAGCCCTTCAGAACAGCCCGCTGGATAATACCCAGCAGTTCCTTCTTTTAAAACGACAAAAACGTCAGGTGAAGCCTCCAGGAGAAGCATCGTGCCAAGGACAATGCCGAGCGGGGCTGAACGTGTCCAGCCGATGCCACTTACGAGAATCATTTTTTTATTTTATTTTTTTTTTTTCATTTAGGTCAATTTAGGAACTACCGAGAGGGGGGGAGAGTAGGAAAAAGCGAGGCACGGAGGGAGACCCGGGGACCTGCGGCCACCGCGGCTGCTGGGCGGCACCGGCGGCCCCGCTCCCGGCCGCAGCCCGCAGCCAGACCCGGAGCCCTTCTCCCTGCCCCATTTTTATTTTTTTAATTTTCTTATTTTTTATTTTATTCCCGTCCCCGATTTCCCCGGAGGACGCTGGGGGCGACCCCCTCGGTCAGCCCCGAGCTGCGGCAATGCAGGGCGAAGTTGGCAGCGCCCGGCGGTGTTAGGGCGAGGCGTGGGGCGCAGGATCCGGCCCGGTAAAATCCCGATACTCGCAACGGGATTTTTTTGGGGGTCAGAAGCGGTACCGCTTCGTGCCGCCCGCCCCACGCACAGCCCTGCCCCGCACCTTCCTCGCTCCGCTTTTGGGGCTTAGAGCGGAAAAAGGGGAAGCGCCGGTTAACGAAAGGGGGCTGCGTTTCTGGCAGCACGGCCGGCTTTTCGCCGCCGGGCTCGGGCAAGGCGAGCCCCAGGCTTGGCCACCCCATTTCCCCGTCGGGGCCCGTCGGGGCGTTCACGGGGACCAGGGCCGGGGGTGCCCTTCCCTGCCCGGCCGCGGCAGCAGCCCGGCAGCGGGGAGAGCGGCGGAGGCAGGCGAAGCCTCTGGGCGTTTATTAGCGCGGGTTAACAACTGCCTTTCCCCTATAAACCCTACAAACCATTACTAACCCTATAAACCATTTCCTCTCCCAGCCTCTTCGTTCCGCACCGGGCTCGGCACCGACCCACACCCGAAGCGCGGCCCCGGGGGGGGGGGCTGAGCCCAGCCCGGTACCGCCGGGGAAAGGGATGAGGGGCAAGGAGCGGAGCCCCGGGACAGCCGCGGTGCTGCGGGGCCGCTCGGGACCCCACGGAGCCGCCCCCCGACGGGCGGCCCCGCCCGGCCCCTCCTGTCCAGGGTCCTGAAAGCGCCCGCTCGGCGCCGACGGGGCGGGCGGGGAGAGCCGCCGACGGGCCGGGCACGGGGCCGGGAGGCATTTTAGGGACGGGGACAGGGAACGGGGACTTGGGGCCGGAGCCGGGCTCCTCGCCGCGGCGGACACCGGGGGAGCTGGCTTGTGCGGCGAGACGGGGCGGCAGCTGTAGGGCTGCCCCGACGGCGCCTTTGCAGGCGCTATTCTTCCCCGATTTACTGCTTGTCACCGGCGGCTCAAAGCGTCCCCCCACCGGCTCCGGGACCTGAGCCGTCTTCCCCCTCCCTCGCTTGGGGGCTGTGCAGAGCGGGGCCGAGGGACCCCCCCCCCGTTTTTCTCTCCTCGCCCCCTCCCTCCCCGGGCGCACGGCGCTGCCCGCAGCCCGCTCCCCTGCGCGCCCGCCGCTCCGGGGAAGTTCAAGAAGTTGCTTGGCCCCGCTCCCTGCGAGCAGAGCCAGCCCAAACACCAGCGTCTGCCCCGGAATATTTCACCGTCGGGGAGAGGAGGGAAGGAGGGGTGTGTGTGGGGGGAGACAGCTTAAAAAAAAAAAAAAAAAAAAAAAAAAAAAGCCCCCTCGGGCTCTAATCTCCCATGCATCGTTACAACTGTCCGCAACGAGGCGGGGGAGGCCGGGCTGCAATTAGCTATAGAGCCGCTCGCCTTGCAAACAGAGGGGCTCGGATTATTGCAAATTCATTTCTATTTTCCAGGCCAGCGCTTGTATTCTCTGTTAGCATAAGAATAGAGCCAGGCCCTGTGAACTCCTCCGACCTACTGACCCCTCTCCCCAGAAATGAATAGCAGCACTTTCCGTCCCCCCCCCTCGCCAGCCTCTCCAGCAGACTCGAGCCACGGCCTAAATTCCTAATCAGGGTAATTTAATATATCTTAAGCCCCTGGCTGCTTTATTTTCGCTCCTTTTTTTAGTTTGTTTTAGGCATTCACTGGCTCTCACCCCGTCATTAGAGATCCTTATTTGACGGATATAAGAAGCTGTTATGAGACTACAAGTCTCTTTTTATCTTCTAAATAAGCTGTGCTTCCCTGTAATTAGAATGGTATTCCCAGCCTTTGAGGCCTTTCAGGACCGCCTAACAAAAAACTTGCAGGAGATGAATAATCCCGAAGGACAAACTCCCCGTCCCGAGTGAGGACCGGGACAGAAAGCGGCGCTGGGCTGCGGGGAGGGGGGTGCACAGTGGGGGCACACACGCGTGTGCAGGGCTGGCCCTGCCCGCACCCCCCCCAAACACCGGCCCTGGGGGCGCTGGGGGCCGGTGGGGTCGGTGCAGCCGCTCGCCTCTTGTCCGGGGGTCACCCGGCGACACCGCTGTCCCCGTGTCCCCAAAGCTCCTTGCGGGGCACCGGGGTCCTCCCAGCCCTAAAACCCTCCCGGGGGGGGGCTCCCTCGGCGGCAGGCACCGAGCCCTCGCCCCCCGTCCCCGCAGCACCTCGGGACCACCGGGACCCCAAGCCCCGGCCACCCCCAGCCGTGTCCCCGGCCCCCCCGGGACCCCGTCCCCCCATGTGCCCGTGGAGCCGTCGAGGGGATCGCGCCCCGGCCGCTCCTCTCGGCTCTCCTTGGCCAGCTCCTGCTGACGCCATGAGCCAAACTCGCCAGAATTGGCTCAGATTTATGACGTCACGGCCGCTCGACGGGGGTCCCCGTCGGGGGTCCCGCCCCGGCCCTGGAAACTGAGATTTTTCTGGGGGGGAACCAGCCCCGAAGGCTCTGCCTTGCCGGGACCGGGGAGGGGGCACACCCCGCCACCCGTCCCCACGCAGCTCCGGAGGTTTGGGGAAAATATCACAGCTCTACACGTATAGAAAATAGATGTGGAAACGCAGGGAAAGTGGCTGCGGGATAATTAGCCTTCTTGATGTGGTTGGAGAGTTATCTAATCCAGAGGAGCCTCAAGGCATCATTACGGAGACAATATTTCAGGAAATCCAATTCATTGGAGCAAAAATATGACATTCATTTTGCTGGTTATGTTATTACAAATATCCTTCAAAGCCGACATTTCACGCCCCCCCCCCAAAAAAAAAAAAAAAGGGGAAAAAAAAAAGAAATAAAATAAAATAAAATGACCAGCCCGAGAGCCCCTCAGCTAGGGGCTGGGTACGAGGAGGAGGAGGCTGAGCCCGGCAGCAGAGGCTCCTCGCCTCCAGGAGCGGGGCTGGGTGTCCGGGGGGGGGGATTTGAGGCTGGAGGGAGCTCCCGAGGGGGCAGAGGGTTGAGGGGGGGTCGGGCAGAAGCAGCGGCAAGGCGAGGGCGAGCTGCCCGGCCCCGACCGGCGGACACCCTGCGCTGCAGCTGCCCGGCTTGGCGGAGGCTGCCCTCGCTTCGCCTTGCGCCAGCGGTGCGCGCTATTTTCAGCTCCCTTTCGCCCTCCCGGGCGGCGGGCGGCGAGCAGCAAGGCTCTGCCTCGCCCGGTGGGCTGCGGAGCCCCAGAGCTTTCCCTGTAACGCCGAGCCGCTGGTGCCGCTGGTGCCGCTGGTGTCACTGGTGTCACCGGTGCCACTGGTGCGCGGCGCGGAGCGGCGCTGCCGGGCGGTTCCCTGCCTCTTCCCCGCTGCCTGCGGCTCTCCCGGGGTTTTCCTGCCCGGCCCCGGCCCTTCCCACCTGTTTTAATTTGGGGTCGGGGAGGGGGAAAGCGGGGCCGGAGCCGGAGGGGGTGCGGGTGGTCGTCGGTCTCTCCCGGCACCGAGAGGATGTCCGGAGCGGAGACTTCCCAACCCCTGTCAACGAAATCCGCCCCCCCGAGCGCCCCTCGACGCCCTCCCCGCGCCCCCCCGCACCCCGCAGCTCCCCCGGCCCACGCAGGGGCACGGACACGCGTGGCACCCCCCACGGAAGTGTTTATTTTTCGTGCAAAACGGGGAAAACACCGCGTTTCCCGTCCCTAGACGGCAGGGTCCGGGTGGCCCCGGCACACCGGGGCCGGCCCCGTCCCGATGGGGCGACCGCGGGGGTCGCCCCCGAAGCGCGCCCATGGCGGCTCCCCCAGCTGCCGCCACGTCTCGGCTCCAAGTCGCAGCCCGGTTGTTTTGTTTAATTAAACTCAATGTCAGTGTTAATTTTCCGCCTGGCCGGGCAGCCCTGCCTTCGCCGGAGCCGCCGTGTTGGTTACAGATGTCAGGATGCCCCGTCGGGGCTGCGCAGAGCCCGTGGAGCCGCGTGGCGCCGGCCACGCGTGTCCGCGGCCGCGGGCCGGCCGCTGGGAGGAGCAGGGAAGGGGTTTCCCTGGCGAAGCTCCCCCCTCTTCACCCGCAACTCGGTCCCGCGTGGGCGAGCGGCGTGGTGTTTCGCCAGCTTTGTAACGGGGGCGCCCCCTCTGCCCCCTACGGAGCGCCCCCGTCCCCTGGCTGTGCAGGGACAGCAGGGCAGGGGGTGCTGCGGGGGGTCGGGGGGGGGTCTGAGGCACTGAGCGGCTCTGGAGGGGGGCGCAGGGGAAGGACGAGGAGCTGGGGAAATGTAGGTGCTGGGGGAAGGCGCGGGATGGGATCCGTGTCAGGCTTTGAGGGGTGGTCCTCTGGGAAATGTGGGAACAGGGTTTGGGAGCAGGGAGTTGGTGCCGTCCACTGCTTTAGGAAAGAGGTCCCCTCCCGAGGTGTTCTGGGGGACAGAGATGCTCTGGGGATGAGCAGGGGACCCCGAGGCACCCCCAAACCCACGGCAGCTCCAGGGAGGAGCCGTCCCCTCCCCACAAGTGCCCCAGCCCAGGACAGGGCACAGGAGGGTGGCAGTGAGGGATGTGCCCTCCTGCCTGCCTGCACCCAGCAGAGCCCTCAGCCGGCTCCCCGTCAGCCCTTCCAGCAGCCAGGTACCTCTCTGCTCTTGATTTCCCCAATATTTTTCCAACCCCTC
This sequence comes from Netta rufina, assembly GCF_964035555.1. Taxonomy (NCBI): domain Eukaryota; kingdom Metazoa; phylum Chordata; class Aves; order Anseriformes; family Anatidae; genus Netta; species Netta rufina. The sequence goes on along the minus strand of NC_140134.1, from coordinate 14,598,094 downwards.
TAAAACTGAGGTCCTGCACCCCCCAGGGGAGTGCCAGAGCTGCTCCCGTGCCGAGCGCCCAGCCGGAGCATCCGATGCTCTCTGCCTCTCCTGCTGAGACGAGCAGGGAATAATAAGTGCCCGTTCACCTTCTCCCTGCCACTCATGCTTTCACAGCCCCCTCTCTTATCCCCCTTCGTCAACTCTTTTGGCAGGCTGAAGAACTCCAACCCTATTGAGTCCCTGCTCTGACTGCAGCTACCGCGCGTCTCCAGCCACCGGCCTCCCCGTCCCTCCCTGCAGCCTCCCCGGCTCTGGGCTCCTCTCCTGCCATCGCCACGCTCTGCTCTTTCCCAAGTCATTTTGCCTCTTTGCCCCCCTGCCAGCGAGCAATGCGATCTGTTCAAAGCCACATCCACAGCCCGGAGCTCTCCTGGAGCCGCCTCGTTGCTGCGTGGGCAGCGGATTTGCGTCCTCCGTGCACGCTCGCCACCGAATCCCCTTCTCGTTTTAAGGCTTTTATCAGCACAGAGCCCCTTCTATCCCCCTCTGAGCAGTGCCAGGGCTGTAGCAGTGCTGGGTATTGGCACTTGGCAGCTTCCTCCCTTTCCCCAGCCACTTCCAAGCCTCCCAAGCACCGCGCTCCTGTGCCGCGGAGGCTCTGGCGGTGACCCCTCCGCTGCGGGAGCCCCAGGTTTTGTTACGCCACTTTGTCTCCTAACTTTTAACCGGTTATTCATTCCCGAGCTGCTTTTCAAACTTCCCTTCTCAGCAACGGGACCGGCCTTATTTACCAAACAATCAGGTTTATTGCTGTTTCTACTCATTCTTTGTTACAATTTCTATCTGTTTTCCCCATTAAACTCGGGACGTTGTGATTTTCCGGACCCCCCGTCGAGCCCTTTTTCGGAAGTTGGCTATCCTCCATTCCTATTTACAAAGACCGATTCACACAGGAGGCTACGCTCCAGCTACTGAAATAGCCATTTCATATTTAAGTCCTTCCAAAACTCCCGTGGAAATCTCATCCTTTGTCGCTATTTATTTCTGCGGGAGCAGCTCTGCGACCTTTTCCACCCCTACCTGGCCTGCGAGCGCACCCGGCTCCCGCAAGAAAGCCTCCTGTGGGGGAATTTCTGTAAGATCTTGTGAGCGATTGCCAGGGCAGGGGATTCATCTGGTTTCCTTCTTCGGCTGCCCGGCTGCCACCGCCCAGCCCTGCCTGCACGGCCACCTCTGGGGCTTTTTATTTGCCCTTGGCAAATTGTTCCTGGGAAGCTCTTTGTCCTGCCTCGCGGTTTTACATCCATGCTGGGCGTTGCTGCTCCTCTGGATTTTCCCCAGTTTCTGCTTTTTTTCGGTGCATGTTTTTGCTTCTGCCGTTCTGTTTGACTGTGAGATTTCTCTAGGTGGCCTTAAATCTGCATTGGCCCACAGCACGTTTGTTATAGTGTGGGATTTGGATGGGCTCCTGTCTCCCTGCCCGTGTCCCCAAACCCTGTGGGCACCGATGGGCGCTGGTCCCACGCATTTTGGGCAGTTTCTGCCATTGCTGCTCCTTTCCCCCCTACACAGCCACCGTCCCCACCCCAGTGTCACCTCCAGGCTTGGCACGGAGCATCCTGGGGACCTTTACGAACCCACCACCATGCACCTGCCCCAATTAGGGTGGGGATTTACACCCTAATCTCCCCTTTGGGTGCTGACAGGGTACAACCCATGCCTGCTAGCCCTGATTTCCAGGCGGGCATCAGATCCTGGGAGGGTGACGGTGGGGCAGCAGCAGGAGAGGTGTGGGGCTGGTAGCTCGGAGCAGAGCGAGCCCCTTGGCAAGCGTCCATCCCACTGCCTGCTGGAGGTGCAGGTGGAAACGCCTCGGAAGAGAAAAACGCACCCGCAGCAGCGGGCCCGGCGTTATTGAAGCCGCTCGTAAACAAAGCCACTTGAGTGGAGAGTATTCAGGGAGCCCAACAGCCGCAGGAAACTATAATTACGTTTAAATATTGTTAGCGTCATTATCTTTTATCCGCGATCAGATTAAAACAATTATGGCATTTTCAGGAATTGTCCTGGCATTCTCTTGACCGGCGTTATCTGTCAGGCAGGAAATGTGATTTTCTCCCCGCGCGCTGGGAGAGGCGCCAGCAGCCGCGCGGTCCCCGGCACACCGGGAGCAGCCGGCAGCCGGTGCGAATTCCCCTTTTGTGGAGAAAACTTCCCCCATCCCGTTCCCATTCGTAGGGCACGAGCTGCTCCTTCCCCGTCACTCTGTTTCCAGCCTCTTGCTCCGGGTTGTCCAGCCCGGGTCCCCTGCCCCGGTGGCGGGGTGGGGACGGAGGGGGATGCAGTCCCGTGCCACCACCTCTGCCGGTGGCGGTGGCGGCGTGCCGGAGCGGGTGGGCTTGGCAAACACGGCTCCGTGCCTGAAAGCCGTGGTGAGCAATTTACCCGAGGAACTCATTTCAGGAGATCTAGTCTAAGTTAATTAAAGATGGCTGGCTGGGGTCATCGCCTTGGCAACAATTAAGGGCAGGAAAGACGCCTCATTAGTAATAGTTTTTAACAAAAACCGTAATTTTTCATATCAGGACAATTGCTGGCACACAAGGTGGGGGGGATGAGGACGCTTTGCTCTCTGTCCCTCTGTCTGTCCCCACCATGGCTGCTGGTTGCCCGCAGGGCAGGACAGGGACCCTCGGCCATTGCCACCCCGAGGCCTCCCGAGCATCCCGGCCTTGTACCTGGCCTGGGGTGGCTGCTGGTGGCAGTGCCACCCCCGCCACCACCATGGCTCCGTTCCTCCAGCTGTGCCCTTTTTTTTTTTTCCTTTTTTCCCTTTTTTCTCTTCCCTCCTCCCCCCCCACCTCTTTGTAATCCAGAAATCTTAATGCCGCTGCCTACTAATGCCAGGCTGGGCAGAGTAGCTTTATTTTCTACTTAATTAACTGTCATCCTGTGATTGATCAATTAATGATGGAGCCATCACGGTAATGCTCCGGGAGCTGGTGCACGAGGGCCAGGCCGAGGCGGGCGCTCGCCTCCCCGCTCCTACCTGCCCCGCTGCCTGGGCACGCTGCCCTAAATCCTGCCCTGACAGCAAAGGGCAAGGTGACAGGGGCAGCCCCTTCTCCTGCAAATTTTGGCCCTTTGCAGGGCAGCAGCAGGAGGCCCATGGCCCAGGAGCGATGCTCCTGCCCTGTTACCCCCAGCCGGGCAGCGGGGGGGTCACGTCCTCCTCCTCTTCCTCCTCTGCCTCCTCCTCCGCCTCCTTCTCCTCCACCTCCAAAGTTGCACAAATGGCTCAAACAGGAGGGATAAATATAAACTCCATTCAGATATCCATAGAAACAGAGCTGGAGATGGAAGACCCCATGCAGCTAGAACCTTCCTCCTCCTTCCCACACACTGACATTCCCAGCGTTATTCCAGAGCCCTTTACGAAACCCCTCGGGCTGGGCAGGGGCCAGCAAGGTGCTACTGGAGAAACCCCAGAATCGGGGAGAGCTGTTCCTGCTGGATAATTTATCCCTTACCATAAGAAACAACAACAACAAAAAAATCAGCATTGTGATCTAAGAGCTGTGAATCCACTCGGGGTGGATCTGCCCACTCGCACACGTGTGTGCACGGGTAAAGCAGGGGCACCGTGAGCACGGCGTGAGTCCTGCGGGTTAATTGCTGCTTCTTTCCTGCTCTGCAAAGTGCTGAGGTACGGATTGGATTGGATGTGCCCGGCGTATTGTCGTGCACCAGCCTGGCCCCACCACCCTGAATGCAGCCCCAGCACGGCCCAGCCGTGTGCCTGCACCCACAGCACCGCCGCGTGTGTCTGTGCACCGGGGACAACGCATAAGTTTTAAGCCAGATGAGGCTCCCCTAACCCTGCCGGCTGGCCGAAAGGAATTAAAACCATGCCACAGGCAAGCAGCCGCTCCTGCGGGCTGCCTGAGCAGCTCTTGTCCTGCAGGAGCTGCGGGCTGAGCTGTTTGTCTCACCGCAGTGCTGCGCACACCCCCGGCCCACACGCACACACACACACATGGAGAGAGTCACGCGCAGACAGCCGGGGTGGAACCTTACAAAGTGTCGCAAACATGATGCTATTTTTCGAGTTAAAGCTCCGAATTGTGCATCGGAGGTGACACACGCTGCGCGTCGGGGGCCGAGAATAGGCCGGGCTTGGAAGCAACTCTGGCAAATATCAAAGGCATCGGCACCTCCTTGCTTCCCAAACCCAATCAGACACAATTCCCGCGGCCGATAATGCACGTTTACGGAGGGGAGATGTTGGAAGAGGCAAATCTAAGCAGAAAAAGGGTCTCTTTGTAGCCCCAGCTGCTGAGATGCTGGCAGGGCCCCGGCTGTCTGAGCCCTCCCAGGTCTGCTCTCCCTTCCTGCTGGAGGTCTGGCGGGGAGGCTGGCGTGGCACGAAGGCTGTGATGGTTTGGGGATAATGAACCTGGTGGCCAAATTCAACCCCTGGCAGTCTTTGGGTGGGGACTGGAGCCTTTTCTCGGTGCCTGCAGGCTCTGGGTGCCCAGCAGTGCCCAGACACTCGGGACCAGGAGGAGCAGCAGGGACAAAGCTCCCGTGGTTGTGCAGAGCCTAAAAATGATCTGAGGCTTGGGCAGGATGGGGAGAGGGTGGCAAAGAGTCTCCCTGTTGGGGAGCACTGAGAGAAAAAGGAGGTGTAAGAAGCTGGAGAAAATGAGTTCATATTTACAAAAACAGTGGCTGAGCATCCTCAGGGCTTCAGCAGCTCCTCTCCCCTGGTTGCATCCATTCCTCCAGGGAAGGCAGGGGCCTTGGTGCACAACCGAGCATAGTATATGTACACTCTCTGATCATGTACTTAGGGGCTTTTAGCTAAGAAAAGTCAGGTTAAAATGCTAGGCTACCATGCTTACAGACATTTTCAGCAGCCACCACTGAAGCTGGGTTAAGAACACCAGCTTTACAGGTAACTGGAAAACGCAGGAACTGAGGGTTTCGAGTGGTTTATCGAATCTCTTGATAAATTAAAACATTTTTAACGTGCACAAGAGCAAACCTACGTCCTGAATTTCCACGTGCTGGAAACAGCCCCCCCCGTGCAGCTGCCGGGGCTGCCCCTGTGGCTGCTCGTCCCGGGAGCCCCGTGGCCGTGCGGGAGGAGAGCAGCACCCGGGGCCGCTGTGCCCGCCGTGCCCTCACCCTGAGCATTGTGGCCGGCTCGTAAAGATGCTCCAGGATGGAGCCGGAGCCATTTAAAACCAATTAATAAGCAGTAAACTGCCCCAGCCCTCGCTGTTCATTAGGCAACCACAAAGAAACTTTATTTTAGAGTTGCAGCCCTTTTTTTTTTCTTTTTTTTTTTTTTCTTTTTTTTTTTTTTTTTTCAGAAGGAAACTTTTTAAATATGTAATTGGCTCTGGGAACCAGGACCCAAAGGGGTTGCAAAAGCAAGGGAAGCAATTGCCTTAATCAGTCCAAGATCCCTGATTTATTTATGTATTTATTTCTATTTCAAAGCGGTGCTGCTCATCATATCAGGGCCTTTAGAAGCACAATTATTCTCTCGACGGAAGACCTAACCTAGGCTGTGATTATTTGCCTTTCTGAAAGGCAGCGTGGACCCCCCCAGCCGTCGTTCCCCCCCCCCCCCCAGCCCCCAGCTCAGCGATTTTGGAGCCCCCCAGCCAGCTTTCCCCCTCCAAACCGCCCCTGCCAGCACACGGCGGAGCTCCGCGGCTTCAAAGGCTGGTGCAAATGTGAACTAAATAACGCTCCTTTCTTCATCTCCTCCGGCCCCTTCTCGAGTTGCAGGAGATAAATGGGTGCCCGTCCTCGCCGCTCGCACAAGGCACCCGAGGTCACCCCCACGAACCCAGCCGGGGCTGCCTCAGCTCGGCAACCCGGTGGGTTTTGTCCCCGGGAGCCTGGCTTGTGCCATGAGAAGTGTTTTATTTATCTGACGGGGGTGGGATGCAGAGGGGCTGAGCTGCCAGGCAGGGCCTGCCAAGGCTGAGCGTGTTCGGGTGATGGGAGAAAATGAGGGGAAACGGGAAAAAGCAGAAATCGGGATGCTCGCGGTGGGGCGAGGCCCCTCTGAGCCCAGCCAGCCCTGCCTGTAGGGTCAGGTTTTTGGGGGCCAGTGCTGGCGTTTTGCACACACCATCAGGGAGGGGGGGACTTGCATTTTCCCCACCGGCTGCAAATTTTGTCCCCCAGCATCCCCATCCCATGGCCCCGCGATGTCACGGTGCCGGGGCTCGCGGCGATGCCACGCCGGGCACGGGCTCGCGAGAAATTCTCCTCTGCCCCCCCAACTCCCGCATTGCATATTTTGCGAACGTTTAATTGGCTGCAATTATTAACTAGCACGGACACTGGAAACCTGCCAGTCAGGAAAATAATGAACCGTTTTAATACAAATTCAGCCCGTAAACAAACGCGGCTGCCAGCGCCGCTGCGGCCGCCTGGTGCTCGGCGGAGATGCTCCAGGAGGGGTTCACCTTGGTGGGAACCCGGGGTTGGGGAACCCTCCATCCCCATGGGACCACGCGCGTCCACGTCCCCACGGGGACCCCACATCCCCCCAGAATGGTACCCGCACCCCCTGAGATCCCCAGATCATTCCTTGAGGTGCAGAGCCCAGGCCTTGTGGGGGGGGGGGGGGGTGCTCAGCATCGTCCCCATTAATGCAGGGCTGAAACCACAGGAACCCCCCCAGCAGATGATGCCTGTGCACCCCCGAGCTCTCCCTAAATATTTCTGCCCAGAAAAATATTCCTGCCAAGGTGTGGAGCTCGGCTCTGCCTACTTCTGATTTATTCCAAAATTCTCCATTCTCTATGCTTCTAAAAATTTTTCTCTTTCTCTCTCTCTTTTTTTTTTTTTTTTTTTTAAAGTAAAATGAGCTGATGTTCCTTTTAACTTTCAGTAATTTGTAGAAATTAAAAAAAAAAAATCATTTGCTACGCGACCCAGATTTTAATAGCACTCTGAAATTAATGTCTCAGGGCTTTGTTTTATTTTTTAATTTTTTTTTTTTTGATGAACTCACTCCCAGAATGGTGAAAAACCTCTCAAATCTGGATCATGAAAGTAGTTCTGAATTGTTTTCCTGATTTTTTAAAATACTTCTGACAAATTAATTGTTCTGCATCTGAATGGAGATGAAAATCCCCTTCCTCTTGCACGTAGTGCACAGAAGCGTATTTTAGCATTATAAAATAAAGCGAAATTTTACAAAACAGAGAGATTCTCAAAATCTAAATTACTGAAGAGGTGGGGCTGTGTTTCTCTGTTCTCAGGGACATGTGTGTAAAAAGGCATTTTTACATGTTGTCTAGGCTGAGAATATTGATGCCTGCCTTCACGAGTGCCTCCTTCCCCTGAATTAAGCAACAAGGTAGTAAAGATACAGCATTTATAAGCCAAAAAAGCAGGCACAATTTATTAAACAGCTACAATGTGACAATAAATAATTTTAATGTCAATCAAAATCTGATTATTGTCACAGAAATTTGGATTGAAAAGATAAAAGCCTGAAAAGGAGAATTGAAATCAAAACCGCAGAGAAGATTCCAATATCTTTGTTCCTTGCGATAAATATTTTGGGTGATGGTTTTAAACAGATAATTCTTAATTTTTGGGGGGGAAAAAGGTTGAATGCGATAGGCTTTTAAGAAAGGCGGTAAGAAAATATACACAGGTTTGGGAGGCAGTGAGAAGAGCTTTTTTTTTTTATAAAATGATTTAAAAAAAAAAAAGCAAGAGAAAACAAACATTATTATTATTATTTTAATTGAAAAAGACTGGTTTTAAAAAATTTTCTGTTGACTGCAGGGCAGTGGTGGGAGAGGGATGGCTCGCACTCACTGGACAATATCCCCCCTCCGTCCTCCCACCTTGGCAAAAACAAACAAACCCCCAAAAAAACGCTGGGGATGCGTTGGCCAAAGCCCAGGCTCTCTGGGTGAAAAAGCCCCGAATTAGGGCCACGCATTTATCCGTGCAGCAAAACTTCAAACAGCCGGGGAGCCCCTGCAGCCGCGGGGCCGTGCCGCCACCGCAGCCCGGGCTCGGGGCCGGAGGATGCTGGCGGCTGGGGACACAGCGTGCCGGCAGCTGGGGTGGCAAACGCCGGCCATTTCTGCTCAGAAATTAATTGTGTAGGGGAAATAGAGGTGTTTTTTTAAATACCGGGGGGAAACGGCGTGTTTTCCAGCAGCCTTTTGGGTGCTGCGTGTGTGGGGTAGTGAAAAAATAATTTCCCTCGCTGTGAGCTTGTCAAAGCTGAGGCCAAGGATGCAGCTGCTGGGAAGCACCCACATCACCCTTTTTTACCCCAAAATGAGGATGCTGAGGGTGCTGCGGGGAGGATGCGTGGCATCCCTGGGGTGTCGCAGGGTGCTGCAGGGCTGGTGGCCTCTGCTTGCTGCCCGTGAGGGGCTGGGTGAGACCCTCCAGCAAGGAGAAGGGTGCCCTGCATCGCCCAGCTTTCCCCTGCACGCCTGGGCAGCAGCTAGGGCTTGGCACCATGTTCAGATGACGTCTGATTTGGGGACATAAAATGCTAATATTTCACGGAGCGGCTAAGGTCGGAATCCTCCCTGCACCACTTCAGGCATTCGGTTTTATTCCGCACCCCAACCATGCCTGATTCTTCCTCCAGACATGCTCCCAGTTATTGTTATTCTTCTTGCAAGGATTTAGGGGCATGGCACAAATGTGCACACCTGCAAATACACAACTGGGTGGCCAATATTGGCTCAACCCCTGGCAGCAGAGCCGGCGGGTTTGGAGGTGTGGGGATGTCCAAGCGTGTCCCCAGAGCGGCTGATGGATGGACGAGGAGGAACCGGGCGGTTTTAATCAGCGTGCGCGCCGCAATAGTTGGGTGAAGAAGGGACCTGGCACCCGGATCCTGTATTTGTTATAAATCACACCCCTAAAAGCAGGGGGGAGAAAAAAAAAATTAAATCGAGGGGGGAATCGCGATGCTTTCAGTGCCAACTCACTCCCCGAGCTGGAACAAAGCTTTGCCAGCCCAGGAATAAATGATGCCGCACCTAACGGCTCTTATCCCTTCCCCGGTGCCTCCGACGAGGCAGCTGTAGGGGTTTGGAGATGCGGAGGTGATAGGAGGCGGCGTCCGGGCCTGGTGCTGGTTTTACCTTTACCAGTGGAGATGCTGGGACCGGCAGAGGGGCCGGGAGAGGGGCTCGGCCCCGGGTCCCCGCTCGCCCCGGCTGAGCAGCCGCCGGGCTCCTCTCTCTGCTCAATTGCACAGCGCACAAATGGAATCGCTCTCCTCGCTGTGTTTGTGGCCACGGGAGTGGAAGAATTACATCGGGCTGAAAATAGTATTTACTTTTACTGATTGAAAAATAGATGTTTGAAAAAAAAAATGCAAAAGCAGGAATTGAAACTATAATTACAACAAACCGTATGTAAACTCCCAGGTAAACACTGATTATACTGTGTCATTTCAGCCAGACTTTATTAGCGAGGGAAGAGGAGAATCTTCTCTCTCTCTGCCTGCGGCGGATGCGGTGTGTAGGATCCCACCGCCTGCCATTTGCAGAGCACTTTTCACCCTAAAAAATCCCACGTTTCCGGCTTGATCCCACATGGCTCTCCTCACCCCAGCTCCCTCGGATGAGCCGTGCTCTCGCCTTGTGCACGTGCATGGGTGCAGCGTGGGGCTGCGGCACGGGGGCCTTGGGAGGAGGCTGGGGAGTGGGCAGGAGGTGCTGGGGGGATGAGGAACTTGGAATGGGGTCCTGAGGGGTGGGATGGGGTAGGTAGGGTGGGATGGGGTGGGTGGGGTGGGGTGGGATGGGATGGGGTTGGATGGGGTTGGGTGTGATGGGGGGGATGGGATGGGATGGGATGGGATGGGGTCAGATGGGATGGGGTGGGATGCCCCAGCTGCAGAATCCCTGTTCCCACAGCACCCATGGGCCTGGTGGGACCCATCCCCACGGAAAGGCCGGTGCCAGCCGCAGGGCTCCCTGTGCAGCTCCCCATCGCTCAGCCACACACCCTTCCTCGTCCCTGTGTTAGGCACCATCTCCTCTCGCTCACAGGCTCCTCACCCAGCCCCAAACCCCTAAAATTTCCCCTCTCCCTTGGGCCCACCGGTGCCGGAGCTGCAGCCCCCGCTGCCCCCCGGGGCAGTGCCAGGCAGCCTTGGGGACACCACAGCATCCCTCCGCCACCCCGGGCCGCCCGGCCTCCTGCTCCCCTTGCTCTCTGACATTTGGAGGGGAGTTTTGGGGTGGCGTTGGGGCACGGGGGGGGACACACAACGAGAAAAACACGGGGAGCTCCAGGTAGCTCTTACACAACAGCGCTGCGGGGCCGGCGGCGCGTACAGCTTTGCCATAGTGGCACCCTGTGGCAAGAGGCGTTACTGCAAGCCTGGGGGGGGGGGGACACGGGGAGGGGGATTTGGGGAGGGGGACAAGGCCCCTGGGGAAAGGGAGAGAGGGGCTGCTGCCCCCCCGGGGGTAGGGGCAGGGGGGGCTGCTCTTTGTCTGCCCTCCCGCACGGCTCCCGGTATCCGCCAGCAGCAGGAGAGGGGGGCGAGGAGAAGGGCCGGGGGGGAGTTATTGACACAGAGGGCACGATGCTAAAAATCAAATCTCTCCCTCGCTCAGGCGGTGTTGACAGAAGAGGATGGGCAGGAGATATCAGCGGCACACACGCGCGTCCCGGGAGAGGGCGCAGGCCGGCGGGCACCGCACCACGTGGGTGCAGGAAGGCTCTGCCTGGGGTATCTGCAGGAAAAGAAACCCCAAACCCTCCTTGGAAGCTGGGGGGCACCCCCTGAAGCCCCCACCCCACTGGGCACCGCCGGGGAGCCAGCAGCAGAAAATCTCCCCCGACCGCCGTGGGGGCTGTCGCCAGAGCTTCGGCTGCCCAGCGCATCCGAAAAAGAGATGTGGAAGAAGAGAAATGGGATCAAGCACTGGGGGAGCTTGGTGCAGGGATGCTCCCCCCCCCGTGGGCCCTCTCTGCTGTGCCTGTTGTCACCATGCACGGTTGCTCCAGCACTTAGGAGTAGAGGCCTGCAGGTTATATGTATGAAGCAAAAACAACCTGGGCTTGAATGAGAGAGGAAAACCTATTTCTGGAACACCTCCAGGTTCAAGCCAGGGCACCAGGCAGGTGTTTCTAGTGAGGGATTGGGCTTGACACGGATTGCAGGGATAGGCAGGGTTTAAATGGTTGGTGCTGAAGTTCTGGGAGGGACGGACTTGGGTCTGGGCTCCTCTTCAGACCCCTGGGTGAGGAGGGGGCGCAGGAAGGCTGGGGCTGCCTGCAAAGCCTGCCCCTATAAGCTGCATCCTTCTTTCCCCAAATATGCATTTCTAGACCTCAGAAAATGCGAGGAAGAGGGGGGATGAGGAGCAGGCCCTCCCCAGGCATTAACCAAGGCCGTGGCTGTGTGACTTTGCCCCAGGGCTTCCCAGATGTCAGCCACCTCCCTGAAAAACCATCAGGGAAGAAAGGGGAAATAAAACCCTGTGCGAGCAGTGCAGGACAAGGCCCCAGCTTGCCTCATTCCTGCTGTCTCTGAAGGCTCGGTTGACCTCCTTTTGGGGACTCCTGCTATGAACCCCAAATACAAAGCACACACCATGTGGGGGCCCTCATTTCTCCTGCAGACCAGGGCACCCCCGGCCCCAGTTTCCACAGCAGCAGGAGCAACGGGTGCAGACCCCTGTGGGACCCCCTGGACACCCCATCACAGCCCCTGGTCGTGGTGAGGGGGGGCACCAGCAGCAAGAGGTGTCCCAGCCCTTCCCTGGGGTGACCACACCAATCCCACACCCTCCTTTATCCCATCGGGCTGTCTTTGGGCTCGTGGCCCCCCTCCACCCCCGAGCTCAGCGCCCCTTTCTGCTGTTAACACCCTCTGGCTCTCCGCACACCTGCAGACAATCGGGTCCCCAGCCACCTCCACCTTCCCCCCGCCTCAAAAGCTCCCCTCAGCTGTCTTTAAGCCGTATCTGAAATATGCGGTATGTAGGAGGAGAAATTCAGTCTGACAGCAGTTTAAAACACTGCACTACTTGGCAGATTTAAATGCTATTTTAAATATAAGCTATGACACAACGGACAAAAATAGCATTGAAAATACCCTGTCATGTTCCATATTGCGAGGAGTAGAGAAGCAGACCAGGCTAGAAAGGAGCAGAGAAAGAGGCCAGATGGAGAGGAGAGGTTATTTTGTTTGTTTTAAAGAAACGGGATAAATGTATTTTGTATGTGACTGGGTAAATGTGTTTTATGGAGCATGGAGCCAAAAAAATAAAAAATAAATAAAGCTTCGCATGAAAATCTACGTGTGGTGTTCCATGTGGGATCTGCCAAGCAGGTTTGCTGGTAAATAATTGGGGCGAGGATGTATTTATTACAGGGCTGTGTTGGTAATACCCAACACCAGCAGCCGCCGGGCTGCTATCGGATTGCACTTGGTCACCTCTGAGCCTTTTCTCCCTCTTTATTTACCCGCGATTTAATAGGAATTTGATCTGCCCAAGAAAAAGGGCACCCTGAAATAGCTGGAAGTGAGTTAACTTGCAGCCCAGCAGCCGGGCGCCGTGGGGCATGGGGCTGTCCCCCCGGGTGCTCCCCCAAACGCGGGCAGGGAGGTGAGCCCTGGCCATCTCCTGGGGTCAGGATCCTGCTCACACGAGGGGAAGGACGGAGGCAAGGAGCAGGGAGCTGATTTATCACACTGCTAGGCCGGGGGTGCTGCCGTGGGGCTGCTGCATGCCTGTAACATCCGCCCCTCTTTGGTCTTCTGCTGGAGGGGCAGAGTTTGGCCAAGCGAAAGCCCCTGGTGCGGTCACTCCATCCCCAGGGCCAAAGCAGAGGCAGGGCAGGGCCGGCACCCTCCGAAAATCAGCCTGCAGGAGAGGCTTTTTGGGGCAGCACGGCATGGCTCAGCCTCAGGAACAGCATCACTGCTCCCAGCACCAGGCAGGGAGTGAGAGGGAAGAAAGCTGGCTAAGCTCCCAGAGCATTACCGTGACCTTCACCAGCTCAAGGCTAAGGCAACTGTCAGGGAAGGGCAGCCACGCTGCTGCATCTTAATAAAGATTTCGGAGACCTCCCAGTCACCTCAGAAGCCCCCTGGAGCTGGGATTTGGCCCTGGGGCTCCCCAGGCCTCAGCATGACAGCCAGGGCACCGCAGCCACGCGGGTGGAAAGGGCAGCAGAGGTGCTGAGCGGGGATGGGATGTGTCACCATGCCCTGCGTGGCCACCCTGCTGCCAAAAACGTCCCCCCCAGTGCACCGCGAGCCCTGAGCACGCGGCGTTGACGGTGCCCAGGCGTGGGGCAGGTAGTAAAGGGGCTGGGAGCTGCGTGCCAGAGCGGTGGCCGGTGGCATCGCCATCCTGCCTCCTCCTGCCGCCCTGCCCAGCTGCAGCGGCAGCTCCGCTCCCTCCCTCGCTCTTTGTTAAGCGCTGAATTCATCTGACAACTCAAAGAGGGGAGAGACCTCGCGGCCGCAGCGGCCGCAGCGGTTCCCCGGCTCCCCCTCTGCCCTCATTTGCAATGCTTGAGTGGGGATTTCTCTATTTACTAAGCTAACAATGTGGGTTCCCAGGGCCGGGGCTGATGATGACATCCCGGCGCTGGTGGGTGGTGGGGCCGGGGGGGGATTGCATAATGCCGAGGCAGGCGTGGGAAACCCAAGCATCTGCGAGAAAAGTCGCTGCCAGCCGCTTTGAGCGGGGCTCAAAGGGCTCCCGGGGACCCGGTGCCGAGGGCCTGGCGTGGGAGAGGCTGGGGGCTGCTGCCCCGCGCCCCGGCCCCGCTGCCACCGCCACCACCGGCTCCGTCCCCGGAAGGGTTAAGGCGGGCGGCGGGGTCTGCTCATTACAGGGCGAAGGGGGGAGATGGCACTTGCAAATCCCTCAATTACCCGGGCCAGAAGGCTGCTCAGGAAGAGCTTTATTAACGGTCGCCGTCTTCATTAACCGCTTCTCCACAGCTGCCTAATTACGGTCCGCCATTAGACTTGGCGGGGTCTCCCCCAGCACCGCCCTGACCCCCCGGCCCCCTGATTAACCTTAATTACCCCTCCTTGGCCGGGCGCTCACCTGAGCGGGGCCGAGGCCGGGGGCGCTGGGGGCTGCCTAATTGCGGGCGTCCCCCCGGCGGGGGCGCGGGGAGGGGGCCGGAGGCGGCCGCCCGCCCGCTGCACGCCAGATGTTCGCGGCTGAAAAGCGGAGGGCTGCCCTCGCACTGAGCTAAGAGGCGGCAATGAGATCGCTAGCAGGGCATTGAGGGAGGCGGTGAAAGGGTTTCCCACCTGAGCCGATTGGGGCCGAGCGGGGTTTGCCGGCGAGGGAAGGCCGGGGACGAGGGACGCGGGGCTGGTGGTTGTCCCCGCTCGGCATTGGGACGCCATGGGGCCTCCTCCTTGCTCCTCTCCTCCAGGGAGCGGGGTTTGGGGATGTCACCCGGGACTGAAGGGACATCCAGCCCCGGAGGTGGCCTTATGGTGTGTGCCCACGTTACGTATTTCGGGCTGTCCCTTGCTGCAAGGCCATGGGCACAGCGGAGGTCGCAGCAGGGTGAACCCCTGCACCCTCCAGCTCTCCCACCCATGGTGCAGCCACCCCTTCCCCGGAGGAGCCCTAAGCACCCCAGCCGAACCTCAGCACACCCCAATCCTCTCGTGGTGGCCCGTTCACCATCCCCATGCCTGGGTGGCTCCTGGGGACCCGGCGTGACCTGGTGCAGCGATACTGCTCGCGGCCACCAAACCAGCAGGGACGGCACTGGGGGAGGCCCAGGAGGGTGGGGATGGCTCATCCCGAGGGTCCCGTGCCCCCCATTGCCCCTGCCCACTGGGGCCTCCTCCCTGAGGAGCCACCACAAAGCTGCTGCCATCGCTTTTCTTCTCTCCCTCGCCGAACAGAGTGAAGCACGGCTCCAGGGATGCAGGGAAAATGGAGCCTCTTTCTCCATCTCCCGCGTGCCCCCACCACCTTCTTCTGCCACCCCCCCCCCCCCCCCAGCCCCCAACACACACCTCCCTTTTGGGAGCAAAAAAAAATAAAAAAAATAGATAATAAAGTTCTTATTTCCACCACATTTGCCATTTCCTGGTCTAAGTAAAGAGTGTCATAAGAGTGACAAGCTAAAAGCCACTGATTACTGTGGATTCATGGCATTTATTCTCCTCGTGAAAAGAGCAAACATCAGAAATAATGTGGTCCGGCCTGCCTCAGAGCCTAACCCTGCAATTAATCAGCATTCATGTGCAGAAGGTGCACGAGCATCTGATATGCAGAGAGGGAGTAATTAAAGGCAGATGCAATCTCTGCTTCCCGCGGGCCTGGGGAGGGCAGCGCAGCCCCCGCCGGGTGCAGCGCCCCAAACTCGTCCCCCTCTCCCCTGCTGCTCCTGCTCACCCCTCTACTGCCTCAGCCAGAGGCTTTGGGGACGAGCTCTCGTCCCTGCAGAGCCCCCCAGCCCACGCCGTGTCCGTGGCAGCGCTGCGTGCAGCTCTCCAGCCGAGTGCTGCCTCCCTGCTCCCTCCCATCTTTTACAAATGACGTGGCCATGGCCCGAAACCCCCGAGGGGCGCGGGGCCGCTGGCCTAGCAAAGCGAGCGGGAGGATTTGGGGAAGCCGGTATTTAGCTGAGCTTCCGATGCCTTGAACCCTGACACGGCTCGGTGACACCGTAAGGAGGGGGTGAGGTCCCCGGGGATTGCTCCGGGCTGGGGCTTGCCCGGGACTATCAGTGGCCTCCTCCCGCCGGGGTCTGCACCGCTGCTCCCGCTGATCCTGTCGAGACCTTTAATCCGTGGGGGATCAGCAAATTAATCCACTAAAGCATGAAGGGCCTGAGCTGTGTTTAATCGCTCCCTTTTGTGTCAGGGGACGGCTAAATGACCATACAAGAGAAAAACCCACAGAAGGGTCAGAGGGGAGGCGGTGGGTGATTAACCCCCGTCACCTCCCCGCCGGCTGCGGCGCGGGGCGAGCCGGGACTGACCCCGTGCGCAGCCTGCTCCCCGTGTCCCCGGGATGCTGGCGGTGGGTGCCCCATGCTCCGCAGCCCCCAGCAGCACGGCCACGAGCTGCCCAGCCCTGGGTGAGACGAGCTGCGAGAGGTCTCAGCCCAGCTCCCAGCGGACCAGCTCTTATCACGCCAATTACCCCGCAACGCGCCCTCCGGGAGCTATTTCGGCCGAGGGGTCAGCGGCAGTGGTGACGGGGGCCACATCCTCCCCGTGCCCCCGGGGAGGAGGAGCTGCAGCGAGCAGAAGCCCTGCTGGATCGTGCCAGCGCGTGGTTGAGCGCAGCAAACGCTCGCAGCCAGCACCCTTCAAAAATATCGCTCGGGGAACAAGTGACACCGCCTCCCCCTCGGCGTCCTCGCACCCCAACGCCCTCGCCCCAGCAGGGGCGGCCACGCCAGCCTGGGTGCTGCACCCCCCTTCCCCACCGGTCCTCCTCCTCTCCCCCCCCCAACCCGAATTTGCTTCAAAAGGAGAATAACCTGCAATATATATATATTTTTTTTCCTTTCTGGAAACTAATGGACTCCTTAAATAGCAAAAATTGCACCCTGTAATTAAGATCTTGCTTTTTAAATGATTAATCATTCTAACCCCTTCCAGCGGCATCCCACTTACTGCTGCTCTCATATTGAAATGCAGATCTGAGAGGGAGGGAGCCGAGCAGGTCTGCGGAGAGGAGCAATTAAATCTTCCAGCTGTCGCTGGCCCACCCCGTCCTCCTGCTTTTCGGGAAGCCCTGGGTGTTGTCCACGGGGCTCACTCAGCGCCCCACTCTGCATCCCCCCCGTTTTTGGCCCTCTGATCTCTTCTCCCCACGTCCACCCCTTCTTTTTCCGTTGCCTCCTGCTTGCTGGGCTGAGTGGTGCTTCCCCAGCCCAAGGCCTGGCCTTTTTTTCCTGTGGAAATGCTGGCGGTTCCCCCAAAATTCACCCATCCTCCTCTTCCCAGGTGAAAGGGGAAGGAGGACATCAGGGCCATGGAGAACTGGTGACGCCTGCACCAGGGTTCGCAGGTCCCCAGGTCGCACCTCCTGCCCTTCTCTTGGTCTCCCTCTGACCAGCACCTGGTCATAAAAAAATAAAATCCCACAAAAACCACTCAGGAATATGGGCCACCCCCCTGAGTGGGCTTCCCCGCAGCCCTGATGCATCACCTCCCTCGTCCACGCTTCACTGGGACAAGCCATGGGGTTTTTTTTGAGCAAACTGCTCAGCTGTGTAGAAATCACGACCAAAAGAAGCCCGAATCCCCCCTGCAGGTCCTCCTCAGGCTGGAGCGAGCCCTTCAGGGGGTTTCTGTGAGCACGCAGGTGGGTTTTCAGCCCCGTTGTGGTGGATATATGAGTTATGACAGTCAGCCACATTTCTTGGCCTGCTGTCCCCTCTGGACCAGGCTGCCACCGGCCACAGGGGAAGGACCTGGGGTGTGCATTTTGGTTGTAATGCTCTCCAGCAAATCCCCCTTCCCGTCCTCCCCTCAAGCCGTTGTATCTGAAGGGGTGAGGAGAGGGGTGCGGAAGGCAATGCCGTGGTGAGGCCTAGTGTGGTTACAGCCCTGCGCCCTCGTCCTCCTGCCATGGAGGTATCCCAGAGGGACTGGGTCCCTCGGTGCCTGGGCACCTTTCTCCACACAGATCTCTTTTTGTGGTCTTGTAAGGGTGTGAGCAGCACTGATCTGGGGCTTCCTTCCCCACAGCTGGAGCTTGGAGGCCTTGTCACCATGACAAGATGGGGATCAGAGCAGCAGAACACACGGCAGGTGGTGTGGAGCCGTGACTGCCCTCCCACCAGCCGCTCTGGGCGCCCCAAATCACCCACTGATCCCGAGGGATTTGAAGGCATTCAATGCCCGCTTTGCTGGTGTTTTGGCCTTGGTCCTGCTGGGAAAAACCTTAAGCGGCCTGGCATGGAAATACCCCTCACAGCCCCTGCAGGAAAGTGGGGAAAATCCACCAACTCCCTATTTACGGGCCCCCGCTCCTCCGCACGGCCCCTTTCTTCCTCGCCTTTGCTTTCCCCTTTTTACTCCCTGCCCTGAGCTCCAAGGCTCAGGACCCCGTCCCATCCCCGAGCCCCCGTCATTTGCATTTTCACCAGCCTTGATTAATGCCGAGGCCTGTTTATAGAGTTACAATCTCCAAATTAGGTTGCCGAAGGCATCCCGGGCCAGCCCTGGAAAAATCTCGGTGGCTGAAAGGAGCCATAACTAAGCCTTAAGCAGACGTCTTTATTCAGCTGTAATTGACGTTTAACAGACGTCTGTAACTTCGTCTGGACTTATTAAAAAAAAAATCAAAAAAATTTCAAAAAAAAAAAAAGTTCTCCCCTCTCTTTATGTTCCCCCCTTTTATCCAGCAGTCAAAAGTGTAAGAAACCACCACACAGCCCCACTCGGTCAGCGTGCAGCAGGGGCCGTGACAATAGTGGGGCTGAGACAAAGCCGCAGCCCACGCTGCACACACTGGCGCCTTGTATGTCTATTTACCTCCTAGAGTGGTTTATGCTAATTTATTGGCGAGCGGCGACCACTCCTGCATACTGATTCGCCTCCCCGTCCTCCTGAGCCGGGGGCCCTCGTCTGCAGGGGGGCAGTGGGGTGACCCCCTCCCAGCGGTGCCCCAAAAAGGATGCTGCAGCGCCCGCGGGTCCCACCCCTGCCAAGCCCCAGCTTCCATCATGTGGTGGCTCCTTATTTTGGGCTTTTGGTGATGGAAAAAATGGGGTGCCAGCTCTGTCCCCTCGTGCAGGGACCTTCCAGCTGCTCGAGCCGCAGCGAGGGGAACCAAACCTTAGGCTGGAGCCATGGGCACAGCCAGCAATGCTATAGATAGCTGCGGAGACAGCAGGATCTTCATATAAATATCTCGCTGCTGTGTGCCTGTTCTGCTGCCATGTGTGAGCATGGGAGGGTGCTCACAAGTCAGGAAGACACTAGAAATCAGGATAAAATTATTTTCTTCTCTCCTGAGTGCTTACATTGTGTACTATTCTTTGCCACACAATGGTTTCTTTCGGCGCTGGGACGTGGATTCTCAGGTCGGCTCTTAGTGACTGCTCCTTGAAGGCAAAATTTCCTTCCTCCCTTGAGAAGGTGTGGTGCTGGGGAAGAGCCCCTGTGCTGCCCGTGGGTGTTCCTCCAGGCAGGAGGACAGGCAGGCCCCTCTCACAGACCGCTGCCTTCCCAGCTGAGGGTTTTACAGGGCATTTCTGCATTTCTGCTACTTGGAGTGGAAGAGTAAATCCGTCCTGTTGGTTCAGGATTCACAGGAGCAAAGCCAAGCAAAGCCAAGATTTGGGGGCAAAGCCAGGAGAATCGACCGAGGCAAAAGAAACGAAGCCAGGAGCAATTCCTTTGATGCTGGGGACTTGCCGTATGCAGCACGGGGAGGTCCCCAATACCTGGCCACTGCTGCGAGGACGTGAAGGCTGGGGACAGCCAGAGCTGGGGCTTTGTGCCCACAGAGGGAATACTGGGTGAGGGTTTTGCAGGTGGTACAGGGAACCTGTCCAAGAGGAAGGGTGTAAGGAAGGGCAGGTCAGTAAGATGTATGAAGTACATCAGACAGCCTTCGGCCTCCCCAGGAGTAGATGAAGGGCTGTGGGCTGCAGCCCCCTGGCTCTCCCAGCCCTGACAGGCAATTCCTGGCTGCACAGCGGGGCAGGAAACCTGCCCACGCAGTGGGATGGCACACACCGCCATCCCATGCCGGAGGAGAGCCCATCTTGCCAGAAAAGTCATTTTTTTTCATCTGCTTTGTGTCGCTCAAGCTCCGGAAAGGGGCTGCGTCGCAGGCACGGATCCGGCCTTTTGTGTTCCAACCCCCAAGGCTGGGGATTTCTTTCCTTTTTGTGCTGCTCGCAGCAGCAATGACTTTCTCAGTCCTTCTGGCATCTGGTTAGGCTCACGGAGAGCTCCCCGCTCCCCCCAGCCCCCTGCCCGTGAGGCAGGGCCCTGGGAAGGTGCCAGCCCCGAGCCTGGCAGCCGCAGCCCTGCCTGCACCGCTGCGTGCAGGAGGAGGGAGATGGATGCGAGCACCATGTCTTAGGCGAGGGCACCTCATGGTGGCAGCTGCAGAAATCGCCTGGGAAGCCTTTGTTTTAGCCATTTCCCTTTTTTTTCTCGCAGGGCAGTTTGCCCTGGCTGTGGCTGGCGAGGGGGAAACGGTTCTCAGGAGCAGCGTGAGCCTGCAGGGACCAAAAAAGCTGGCCCTGGCCTGCAGATCCTCCTCCTGGCTCCTCTGCCACATGTCCCCTTCTCGAACCCGTGCGCAGAGGCACCGATGTGTGAAGCCAAGTCCGGGTCTTGCTTGGCTGCCCATGGAGCATCCCCTGAGGCCATATCCCCACGGCCCCTTTGCACCCCAACCCAACGGGATATGGGGGCTGTGAGGGTGTGTGGGGCTGGGCTAGGGACAGCCACAAGTGTTGCAGCAAACCACAGCCATTTAGGGCTGAGCCCCCCGCCCTGACACCCCAAGGAGCCCTGCAGAGGCTTCTGCAATCTTCCCTTCCCCTGGGGCTCGTGGCACAGCGGGAGCATCCCCGGGGCTCGCCGGCGAGCTGTTATCTGCCAGTCAAAGGCGTGCGAGGAGAGAACACCCCCCAAAAAAAAACCACAAGATGTCTGGTGTGAATCTCCTGATCCCGCTAACCCGTGCAAGCGTGCAAGCGGCAGCCCCGGGTCTCGCTTAGCAACAGGGCACGGAGCAGCCCGCGGCTCGCGGGAGAAAAAAGGGCCCTTTCTTGTCGGTGAAAGATTCATCGTCGGGCTGCAAGTGGCCCCTCCCCTCTTTCAAATACTTGTCAGCGGGGAGAATACAGCTTAGATACTGGGCTGATCAGATCATGGCTAATCTGTTATTCCTGCCCGCTAAAACTGCCGGAAGACTTTCAAACAACTTCACTGGGAGCGTGTGCGGCGGGAGGGAGCGGGCGGAGGAGCCGAGCCGCGGGCAGCCCCGCGCCGCAGCCCCTGGGCACCTCCTGAGCCTGGGGAGGGTCCCCTGGGGATGGGGGCGATGGGCTGGCCGAAGTGTCCCCTGCGGTGAGAAGCGGGTCCTCCTGGCTGCGTGGCTCTTTCTCCCCAGTCCAGCCATTTTGGAGACGTTTGTTGTTGTGGAAAGGTGTGTGCCCAGGAACCTCAGTGATGCAGGGAGTGCCAAAAGGTGGCCAGCTCGGAGGAAGGTGCTTTCCTGGTTGTTCCCTCCCTCCAGGCTGACGTATTTGTAAAGGAAAAAAAAAAGAAATAGACCAGACAAATCAAACAACTCATATTCAGTGGTTTGCAGGAATTTCACGTGGTGGCCCGCATTCTGCTCTCCCACACGCGGGGGTAAAGCAAGGGGATGCTGTTAGCAGGGGAGGAGGCAGCGCACTCACACACACCCCCTACAAGCACTCCTGCGCCCAGCACCTGGGCCAGGATGTGCGGCCAGCCCAGGGGACAGAGGGACGTGCAGCCAGTGTCCCCCGGCTCCGCTCAGCCGTGTCCTCGCCGCTCCTTTTCTCCATGCTCATTAGCTCAAGCCACTGCCACGCCAGGGCCCCGAAGTCCCAGCCAGCAGCCCGGCTGGAGCAGGGAGGGACAGTGGGAAGGCAATGCCTTTGGCTGGGAATTGAGAACCAAAGCACTTAGGCCAAAGCCATGGATTTTGCAATCTTTTATTTAAAAAGTAGAATTTTAAAATGACAATCGCACGCTGCTCTGCCTCTCCCTAAACACTCTGTGTGCCCACGCGTCTTGCTGATGCGTCTTGCCCTGCTCCCTACGTCTCGTGCTGCCTTGCCCTGCTGCACAGCCCTGCCAGCCCAGAACTACGCCTGGATTTAGCCCAAATCTACTTCTTTTGGGCTCTGCACTAACCGTGGTTATTGTGCAGAACCTGCCATGGAAACGGACCCTCGGTGGGACAGCTCTGCCTGAGACAGAAAGGAAAACTCCTGAAGTGGCCAGAGCTCATGGGAGCCCATGGGAGGGGGACGGGGTGCTCAGCGAGCCTGGGGACAGGGTCACACCCCAGCAAGCTCCTCTTAGTCAGGAATAATTAATTACCTTCTCGAGGATCTTAGCTTCAGCCCTTCCCTGCTCATGCACCAGCCCAGGAGAGGAGGGAGGGAGGAGACGGCAGCGAAGAGGGTAGAGAATTAATTGGACATTGTGTTGGGAATCGCCTCCTGGTTGCTGTCAATCTTGGGAGTGAACAGCCTCTTGTCTCACTCAATAGGAACTTTATATGCTCCTTTAATCCTTCAGTCCGTATTGTCAGGGCTTCCCCCCTCCTCCTGTCTCTCCTTCCCACCGCAGGACTTTTGATGACCCCAGCTGTCTGAGGCAATACAAAGAAGCTCCTTAACTAACACCCTGTGATCTATACAGGCAATAAAGAGGCTCCCCTTGACAAGGATTTGCGGGCAGAATATATGCAAATGCTGGGATGTGGGTGGGTGGGGAGGTGTGTCGCAGAAGCCACTGCGTGCTTTGGCACGGCTCCCGGCCCTGGGACGGGGTGAAGGGGAGATGTGGTGCAGGTGAGGGAAGGTGGCACGTGGGAGAACCCCAGGCTGCACGTGGAGGCGTGCAGAGGGGACACCCAGTGCCACTTTGCTCCCTGCTGTCCCAGGCAGGGTGGGGATGGATGCCGTGGGGCAGCGAGGAGATGGGGAGTCCTGCACGCGGCTGTTACAGCAGCATCTCTGTAGCTTTTGGATGCTTGCATCCAAGCAGCGTGGGTTCCTCCTGCAGCGTGGGCTCCTCTCTTTGTCACCCCTTCCTCCCTGTCCCTGCAGGCTCAGGACACCTGGCAGTGGCAGCAGGCAGCTCAGCGTGTGCGTGACCAGGCTCCTTGCCTGCTCACAAGGACGTCTGTGCAGGCAGCATCCCCCCGACCACGGATGGGTGGTGCCACCTCTCCTCCCCTTTGTTCACCACCTCCCCTTGCACGCCTGGAGTTTTTCCTCTCTTTCCCAAGCCAGAGGGGTGAATCCCCTGGCACGGCAGCCCCGTGGTGAGGAATGAAACCCAAGGAGCACCAACACCACGTCTTCACGTCCACGAGCACGTGGAGGCCAGAAGTCCTCGTCGAGCTCCACGGCCGGGGCATGGGGTGTCCCCGGCAGCCCGGGGACACGGGGCTGGGTGCGGGCACCGCGTGCTGCTCCTCGAGAGGCCACGGCCACCTCCTGAAGTCAGGAGGCCATGCTCCTTCCCACATTAGCACATGAATGGGGCTGGGGGGGGGGGGGGAGGCGGGAAGGGGGGCAAGCCCCCACTGTCCACTCAAGCAAACAATTTGGCTAGCAAATTGACATAATTACAAGGGACAGAGAGAAAAGAAAGGCGAGCCCCCTCCCCTGCGCTCCAGAGGGCCCGACCCCTGCCGAGTTACTTAGACCCTTTGTGAGACTCAATGCTAGGTACTGATTAGGGAACGTATGCCCTTTTCAAGGGCCCTAAGTGATTGGCTGCCTTAATCTGATTACAATTTACAGCACTCCTGAAGAAGGGGCTGGAGAGCCTTTCACACAGGCGTGGACGCGCCAGGTCTGCCACGCACGCACTCGCACCAGCACAAAGGTGCGCAGAGGTGCAGAGCCGTGCCGCGGCCGGGCGGCTGGCACGCGTCCCTGCGGGCGTGAGGAGGGGCACACGCGCGTGCAACGCGCCCGCAGACGTGCCAACGCCACTGGGCACACGGCAGCTGTGCTGCTGTGGCATTCAGGGAGCCAGGGGGTGTGTTTGGAAAGGGTTGGGGTGTGTGCATGTGAGGCAACACCCGCACGGCTGCAGCGTGTGCACGGGGACAGGGGGCTTGGCACACGCTGGCACCCCAAAACTGGGACAGCCACCGAGGCTTTGGGCGTGCAGGGAGCCCACGCCAGCCCCAATCTGGGGTTACACCACACACCTAACCCCGCACAGGCACACCCACGGGCACAGACACAAGCTCGTGCCCCCGTGCCACAGATGGGGATCCTGTGCAGGGGTGCAGGGGTCCCCGCCAGTCCGCGCGGCCATTCTCCCAAATCTCTGCAGCAGCTTGCAGGAGCGGGAGTGTGATCTAAGCCCACCACCTGCCTATTAAAAGCAGGATTAAATGGTGCTGTTCCCCCCTCCCCACCCCCTTCCCGCTCTCTCTAACATCATCCCCTTGGGGAAACCACCATCTTTACATGAGATTTTCTTTCTTTTTTTTTTTTTTTTTCTTTTTTTTTTTTTTTTAACCTCTTTTCTGCTTCGTGCTCCATAGCTCCCAGGGGATTAGCAGCCAGGCTGGCCCTTCCAGCCTACTTGAAGGCGGGTTGTTTCAGCCAGCCCCCCCATGGGAACCTGCCCCAGGACAGCTTTGGTCAATGCCTCCGGTGCTTCCCAGCCAATTTGTACCACCTAATCCCTGAGGGTATCAACAGCTCCTTTCTCACACATCCTCCTGCCTGCCAGAGCAGGCCAATCCTCTGCTCCCCGTTGAGAAACCCTCCGTCCACTGCTGGGGCCGTGACCGCACTTCAAACACGCTGGCCCGACCCCAGCATTGTTTGTCAGGGAATTAAAACTGCAAGGCCGGCCCCAGAGAGTGATTTAGGTACTGAGACCAGACTGAGCCCTGCGAGAGCACAAGCAATAAAACGCTTCACTGCCCAGGAGTCTGGGCAATTCAGGTGTCTTCCCACGAGGAGGAGGCAGAGCCCAGAGGACAGGGAGTGGGGTTGGGGCTCCTTCTGCCCGCACGTGCATGTGGAGCAGGACCATCTCCTGCTGCTCACAGACCTGTCCTGATGGAGATGTGTGCTGGCAGCCTTGTTAAAACAATAAGGGCTGCTCAGTTTTTTTTTTTTTGGTTACTGAGCTCCATGGCTCTTTGCAGGCTGCTGGGAAGAGAGACCAGAGGCTGTAGGAGCTGGATGCAACCTCCCCACAGTGGGACACTGCCTCCCCACCCTGCATGGGGCTGGCATGGCTGCACACATGGCTAATGGTCAAAGCCCCTCTTTTTCCCATTCCTGTACTGGTTCGGGTTGGAGAGGGCTAACTTGGGTGAGCCACCTGGACAATACAGGGCAGGAGCAAAATTGTCCTGGGCAAAGCCTCTTGAGTTACAGCCAGCAATGTCAGTGCCTGGCATGAGATGGGGGGATCTGCTATTTAGGGATGCTGAACTGGTAAATTGAGGGACACCCCAAGCTCATCCTAAGGGGAGAACTAGCTCAGGAACTAGGAATGCTGCATTTTAACAGCGATTTAGCTGAATTTCCCCTTAGACAACAAAGCCCTTTCCCTGAGTCCCACGCCACCGCTGTGCTCAAGACAATTACTGCGGAGGATTTTAGGCCTTTTCTTTTTTTTGCTGCTCCTTTTATCAACAGCAAGGTTGTCTCAGGCCAAGCAGAGACAACCCTGGTTCAGAACAGAGCATCTCCTGCGCCTGGCTGTCCCCGTCCCCTCGCCATGGCGGGGGAACACAGTGTTTCGGCGCCTCCTCCTCTGTCACAATGTTTTTCAGCTCCACCAAGCAAAGTGTCCAATTAGAGCAGAGCCTCTTGCTTCCATCTTTGCCGACATTTAATTAACATGCTGCTGCTGGCAGCCGCTGACAAATTCCAGAAACATGTTGTAAAGGGTTTTTGTCTTTACCCAGCATGGAAAATGAGGGTGTCATATCCCAAGGGGATGTGAATAGCTACTTTTGACTCCCCCCCTCAGGTGTGAGAATTACAGCTAGATGCGGTGAAGAGACCTATCAGCCCTCCCACCTCCTTTTTTTATTTTTTTTCCCCTTTTTTTCTCCTGCTCCTCACACATCACCCTGGAAAACACACAGGTTTTAGGCCTGATTTTCACTCCTGTCTCCCTATAACTCTGGCTGAAGCCTGATGGCCTTGCTGGCCGGAAGGAAGTGGGGTTAAGAGACGGGGCTGTGCTCTCTGCCTTTGGGCTCTTCCCACTAGAATAGCACAGTGAAGTGGGAGGAATGGTTTGATGAAAATGGAAGAAATGGATGAAACTGGAAAGGAGGAAAGGGCCTTGTCAGCCATTCAGTACAAGCAAACAAGGCCCCCAAATTGCTGATGGAGGCCTCAGCAGAGCGATCAAGAGGAGATGGCAGTGGGAAGCACACAAATATGTTGCCAGGCTCAAAAGCAGGCTTTGGGCAGCAGCGTGAGCACAGGGACAGCCCCTGCACCCCAGCACCACCTCCCCAAAAGCACCAGCCTGTGCTCCCCACAGCGCTTCAGCCTTCGCCAAGGACAACCTGGCTGCCGTGCCTCTGCCTTTTATCAAGGAGATACACTATGAGAGAGCCATTAGAACAACACGTGCTTATTTTATTCACAGGAACTAATTACAAAACTGAACCAGCGGGGCAGGGTCACGGGGAACAGGGCGATTTCTCCGGCCACCCGCTGTCTCCACAGGGGCAGGGTGGCGACCGCCATCTTCCTGCCGCCGGGGTATCCCCGCCACCCTGCTGAGGTGGCAGCCCCAAAAGCCGGTGGCTCATGGCGAGGCAGGCTTGTCGGGGTTGTGCATGTGGTACACGTCGCTCTCCTCGTCCTCAGGCACCTGCAGAGCCATGCAGCCCCCTCAGCTCTGCCGCAGGCCCTCATGCGACGGGCGGCAGCGCCATCTTGTGCCTCCCAGCCCACCCGCCACCACCCCAGGCCTCACCTCCCAGTAGATATCATCCTCGAAGCAGTTCTCATCCGCCGCATCGCCCCAAATGGGCAGCTTCAGGATGGCCCCTGCAAGAAGCCGGGGAAGGTGGTGGGGTGGTCAAGGGGCACCCTGAGCGCGTCCCTGGGACGCATCGCTCAGGGCTATCCCCGCCGATCAGGGCTGATTTTGGGGCGCTGCCTTGCTCATGCAAAAAGATGCCCAAGTGATGGTGGAATTTGTGTGGGAAAGGGGTGCTCCCCAATTCCTGGCTCTGAACCCTGGTGCATGGCCCTGATGTTGGGCCCTGACCCTGCTGCTCATGGCCCTGGGTGATGCCAGAAGAAACCGTGCTGGTCAGGAGATTGGGAAGAAAATGGGATTTCTGCTGTGCTCCCGCTGCCCACGGAGTGGCAGCAAGGACATGTTGGATGGAGACAAGGTGCAGGTGGCCAGAGTCCATCTTTCTTAGCAGCAGAGGGAATGAGCCAAGCCCTGATGTGGTGCTCAGTGCTAGACCAACACAACCTCCCACCCTATCTCCCTGAGAGGAGATGAGGCTGTGGTCTGACCCACATCACAGTGAAACCCCCATTCTTCTATTTGACCTTGCTGGGATACAGTCTTCCCTCTTCACTGCCCAGTATGAGCTTTTGGGGTAGTCCTGTCCGCAAGAAGTCAAAAGTGATGTGAGCAAGCCTGGGGCTGCCCCTTCTGCACAGCGGGTGCAACCCTTGCAACACAAGTAGGAAGGACTCGTCCAGCCAAGGGAGTCTCCATTGCAGTTACAGGATGGACCCAACCCTCACCTCTCCGTGTTCTCCTCCTGCTTACCTACAAGGGCCCCCCCAGCGAAAGCCATCAGCAGAGACACGAAAATGCCAGCTGCCTGGAACCCTCCTTGGACACTGGGTGTCCGCGTCTTGTAGCTGCCAGTGAAGTCAAACGCTTTAATGAACCTGCAGAGGATGGAAATGGTGAGGATTGCTTCTGGCAGAGATCCACCCTGGTGGAGAAAGGTTGTGCAGAGCCAAGGTAGAGGAGCTTTGTTGCCCTGCTCCCTTGAGGGCTCCTCCCTAGCCCCATCCCTCTTCGACAATGGACCAGGAGTGTGTTGCAATGACACAAAACACTGTTCACTTCCTTCTGTTCTGCCCCCTGGCAAAACTTTACCTAGGAGGAGTCCAAAATGTAAACATTTCTTTTGTTTCAGAACTTCAGCCTTACTGGAATCCCAAAACAATGCACAGATAGAGGAAGGAACATCTCCCCACCCACTGTGCCCCAGAGTAATGCCAAGGAGTGGGGTCGATTCACTTTTTGAGGATGCCAGAAGTCAGCTACAAAAGATTAGTCTTTCATGCTCGAGTAAGCCCAACATAGTCATTGCACCCCATGTTTTTGAGTGGAAAAGGGACAACTCTGGACACAGAGCAAAAGCTATTAATTGCTCCTCTCTTCCAGCCCATGAGCCCTAGGTAAGATCTATTCTCATGGATGAGTTTCAAGCTTTCTTACCCTTCCTTTCCATATACATCCTCTGTGGCTGCAGCTGCAGTGATGGCTCCCACAATGCCCCCAATAAGGCCTGGCATGCCGTGGAGGTTGTGGATGCCACACGTGTCCTGGATGTGCAACCTGGACTCCAAAACAGGCTGAAGGGAAGGGAGGCAAAGAGATCAGACATGAGCACAGCCCTGGAAAGGATTAGTTCCTTCCACAGAGGACTGGGATAAGCAGAGAAAGAAGATTGGTATTGTGTGTCCCACTCAAGATTTGAGGGTTTGTAGACAAAGATGTGAGTGAAGCTGAGGGTAAAATAAGAATTTATCCTCCAAACACTCTCCTGTTTGGAGACTGAGCCTTCCTGAGTGTTTTGAGGCAGTTAATGGAGTAAGAAGTGCGTCTCCCTAATAGCAGAAAGCAGGATCACTCAAGGAGAAATGAATCCGTTCCTGGTCTCCTTGGCAGGACCAGGGCTGCAGACCCCCAGAGCAGCACTCACCGTGAGGTAGACATACCCCACCGTGGACACGATGCCACAGATGAACCCGACAATGAGGGAGCCGTATGGGGTCAGCATCATCTCCGCGCTGGTGCCCACAGCCACACCGCCAGCCAGCGTTGCGTTCTGGATGTGGACCTGCAGAAACAACCGCCCCAGCTTGGCATCTCAGGGAGATCCCGATTGTTCAGGGAACGGTGCAAATGGTAGAGCAGGAGAACCAGCTCTGAAAGTGCTTCCATAGGATATATCAGGGCCCACTTCCCTGCTCGTTGGTGAAAAACAAGAAGAGAAGAACAGGCAGCCTCTGTCGGCAGCACAGGCACACACAGACTCCCACTCCCCGTACCACACACGTTCTTTGCATCCACTAATCTGGGTGGGGAGTTGTGATGAGATGGAAATTGTCTCACCCGTGTGTCATGCCAGCTCTGCTGTCACACAGCTGTACGCCCCCACACAGAACACGTACAAGTCAGCCCCCCGATTGCTCACAAGCTGCTGCACAGGCCCCGCTCAGCTTGCTGGGGAGCGCTGCCAAACCTGGCTCTGCATCGTGCCCATCAGCAGCTCTCCTGGGAGAGCTGTGCCTGAGCTTCACCACGTGCAGGGCATCAGCCTGCAGCTCATGACCACCAGGGCTCACGTCCCACCTGCTTTTTCAGTGCACCCTCTGGCTGGAGGCTGGTTGCACCACCACGTCCCAAAACCCCAGTTCAGCAAAGGACAAGTATCGCTCTCTTCCTGGGCCCTTGGTCAACCTCATTATAAGTCTCCTGGGGAGCGCAGGGCTCTTGGCTCCCTGCTTACCATGTCCAGCTTGCCTTTCTTCTGCAGCATGCTGGAGAAGGCCATTGTGGTGAGGACACAGGCAGCCAGCGAGCAGTACGTGTTGATGGCAGCGCGGTGCTGGGCATCCCCGTGCTCAGAAATGGCCGAGTTAAAACTGGGCCAGTACATCCACAGATAGAGGGTACCTGGCGGGGTGGGGAGGAGGGGGCAGAGAAGGGAAAGGGAAAAGAAAGAATACAGGAATTGAAAAAAAAAAACCTCTAAAGGAAGATCTTTTTATGCAGAGGGAAGTTAAATCCCTGTGTCCTGCTGCCCCAGAGCTGCGATCCCACATTGGGACCAGCACCAGGTGGGGCTGGCAGAGGAGGGGAGCCAAAGCACTGCCTTGTTTTCCCAGACACCACCTGATCTCTGGCACCGATGAGGGGAGCTGAGCAGTCCCAAGGTGCTGAGAACTGGAACAGAGTGCTTCTCAGCCCCTGGTCCTGGTTTTGCTCTGTTTTTTCCAGTGACACGAGGAGGAACCAGCTCTCTGCAGCTGAGCGGCACGCACATACCAGCGAAGCCGAGGCTGCTGCTGACTCACCGATCATGGCGAAGAGGTCGGAGTGGTACACAGAGCCCTGCTTGTCCTTGCTCTGCTCCAGGTTGGGTCTGTACAGGACACGTGTCACGGTGAGGCCGAAGTAGGCTCCGAAAGTGTGAATGGTCATGGAGCCACCTGCGTCCTTAACCTGCAGCCGTGGGAAAGCAGAGGTTCATTTTGGAATTGCCACTCGTACTGGAGGTGAGATGTGGTCTGCCCATCTGTTTTTCCAACCTGCCTTCAGCCATGGGGAGAGGGGGACTGCCGAAAGCCTTACGTGAAGCAGGTTGAGGAGGATGTACTCATTCACCGCGAAGAGCGTGACTTGAAACAAGGTCATGACGAGGAGCTGTATGGGGCTGGTTTTGCCCAGGATGGCCCCAAAGGCAACGCACACAGAACCCACGCAGAAATCGGCATTGATTAGGCTGGAAAACGGGAAGGGAAATTGTGGTTTAGTAAGGAAACTTTGCAACTCACCCACACCCAGCTCTAGAGATCCCACCCTGAGACATGGAGGTGGTTAGGAGCCAGCTCTGGGATTCCCACTAACCTTCCTCCCAGCCTGACACACTGTCCAGGTAGGGAGCTTCCCCCAAAACTGTTTCCCATGGAACAGTACCATGGGAGGTGGCACCCCAGAGCCCGTATCTCTCCTTACTTCTCCACTCCGATGAGGATCTTCCCGTTCTGGAAAGAGTGGAACCAGCCTTGCATCAGGAGAGCCCACTGGATCCCAAAGGCGGCAAGGAGGAAATTGAAACCCACGGCTCCGAATCCATAACGCTTGAGGAATGTCATGAGGAAGCCAAAGCCCACAAAGATCATCACGTGGACGTCCTGGAAAGCTGTGCACAGGGAAGGAATCGTCAGCTCTGAGAGGACGGCAAGGCTGCGAGCGCTGCTTGAATTTGGTGGGGAAAGAAAACACACCACATCATGGCAGCAGGGAGGAAATTCAAGGGGAAGTGTGTGTGCCTGTTCCATGTCCCCCCATTTCCAAGCCTGAAAATGTCTTAGCTTTTGGAAACTGGATTTTCAGTTAAAAGGTTCAGTCCTGAAAGCCAAAAATGTTTATTAAAAGCTGTAAGCAAGGGAAGACTGGAGACTAATGGGGCGTGCAATGGAAAACATTTTTCTATTCAAGTTGTTTTCTTCCCCTTTAAACAAACAAACAAAAAACTCAGCAAACATCGTGTGAGATGAACAGGGTCTGCCAAATATTGTTAAACCCAAACAAATGGTCATTTTGGGTAGGTCTATCCAACACAGGGGTCCTGGTGATGGCTTGGAGCAAGTGTTTAGGGAAAAACACAAGAACAGGGAGCTTACAAATACATTTTTAATTGCCACTGAAATCAGCGGCAAAATACCCTTGAGAACAGGATCCCACCTTGCGAGATTTTGAGTGCTTAAACCAGAGAGACCCAGTTCTTCCAACAAGTGCTCATACCTGTGAACTGGAGCCCCTCAGATGCCCTTCCCCGGGGGAAACCGTACCTGTGTGAGCCTCTTGAGAGAAATACTCGGTGCAATAAACCCGCTGTACTTTTTAATGCTAAACGTTTCTTTCAGATAAGCATCACTTTGCAATTAAGTGAGCTGAAACGCTGCGTAATTACGAGTTGAACCATGCAGACCCTCACACTGGAGGCCACTCCAGTGAAAAAAAAGCAGGACACGTAAGAAGCTCAGGGCAGAAGAAATTCAGCGATTGAGGACCTGCTCTGCCCCTGGTTCTCTGTTGGCCCTTTGGCATCCAGCAGCCCTGGATGTGCTCCTCGGGGATGGTGGAGCTGCAGCCACTGCCTCCACTATGGGCTGGGTGAGGACTTGGCTGTGTGCAACTGCAGAAGTCTTGGCTTCCATCCTCTGGAGCTTTACAAGATCTTCAGCTTGAGTGAAGACGAGCATTTGGACAGGCGCCAGTGATGTATCGTCAGGTTGTGGAGACAGATTAATTCCCTTGGTTTCAAAAATGCCCCCACCTATGATGCTACTCGTGAAAGATGGAGAAGACGAGACCTGCAGCTGACCCTGCTCAGCAGAGGTCACGCCAAGCAGCCTTCTCCCCAAGTCCTAAGAAGCCGTCTTTGTAACTCCGGTTTAACCGTGCAGTCACACACGCTTTCCCTCTGCAGCTATATTTATTCTCTCCATCTTTTTTTTTTTTTTTTTTTTTCTCAAGCGTAAGCAGCACAATACACAGCTAGAATTATCCTCAGCCATTTGCATCAAACACTCCTAATTTCATCCTGTAAGCAGAAACACGCGGGTCAGTTAGGGCTGCGGGCTGCGTGCCCTCGGAAAATACAGAGGATCCCTGCTGCGTTAGACCCTGCAGACAACCAGGAGGAAAAGCAGGTCTTTCTTCAAACTGCACGCAGTCTAAAGCCTTTTTCTAAACCTTGCCTTTGTTTTCCCTTGAGGAGAATGACACTTGTGTTACACGGCAGGGCCGTGCCCTACAGGTTTTGCGACCCTTCTTTTGTGGGAGGGCAATTGGTGTCGCTCTCCAGAGGAGGTGTTTGGGCTTTGGGAATACAACCTGTGCTGAAGGATCTGATTTCTCTTCCCTAGGGAGCAGCTCATTCATTATGGAGTATCAACGTGTGACACAAAATGAGAAGACAGCGTTGCGCTGCCTGGAGTCGATGGCACCAGTGACAGGACTGCACGAACGCATCCTGCATTTCCTACTCACTTCAGGTCGTCACTGCTCGCCCACTGCGACAGCTTTGGACAGGTCCTGCGGGCAGCAGCAGTCACAGGCGTGTTAATACAAACGACCCGTGGGTGTTTAAGCATCGAGCTCTCTTCTAAACAGAGCTGCGTGGACAGATCGAAACGCTCGGGTTCTGCCCTCTTGCTGTGTTGGTCTATCGTTGCGGAGAGAGAGGATTTCTCTGATTAGGTACTGGTGGAAAAAAAAAAAAAAAAAAAAAGCTGTTCTTTGGGCACGTGAACCCTTCCTCAGGTCTGGGACAGAAACAGGACTCAAAGCTAAGCTGAGCTAAGCAGCTGTTTGTAGGTTGATCAAGTTTTGGGAATCCACTCGGCCGTTTGAGGGGATACCTGGTGCTGTGGAGCAGAGACGGGCAGTGAGGACGGTAGGGCTGCAACGCTCTGAGCTCCTACAAGCTCGTTCTTGGCCCCCCTGGTGCTCTCCCAGCCCTTCAGCCACACGGCTTTCTGAGCAGCGGCTTTCTGCAAGCAGCTCCCTTCTGAACCAGCTAATCCTCAGCAGCCACAGGTTTCTATAGCTCCTTTGATTTAGCAGGTGTTTTTTAATGGAAATGTTCTAAATAGATGCATGACTCAGGCCCGTTGCTTCCTTGGAAACAATTGCCTGCAGAAGCAGCCTGTTCCCCACGGCTCACAAAGGAGGTGACCAGCCCTGGAGACCAAAGCCAGCCCGGGGCACTGCCTGGCCAGAAGGGCTTCAGCCACCCGGGCAATCCCCGCGGCAATCGGGCGCCCCGAGAGATCGGCCCCGGGAAGCTGGCAGGGTACGAGGACTCCGGCATCAAAATGGCAGCATCTAAAGGGTAATTTGCTCGTGAGGGGGAGGGCGTAGGAAGGGGAGGAAGATGTCACAGGATCTCAGCAGCCGTTCCTCTGTATGCACGGGGAAGCTTGCTCTGATCCGGAGCTGAGGGAGGGGGCAGCAAGCCGAAACTTGCAGGGTGCTGGGAACACGTCAGCCCTATTCCTGGGGAAAAGACGTCATGTACTGGTGGCACAGCACCCTGCCAACAGACCCCCAGAGCACCGGAGGGCCACAAGGGTTTTTTCACACCCTTGGGTGTGCCCCAGAGCAGCGTCAGGGCAAAGCCCAGCTCTCCATGTGGAGACACCACCTCTGAGAGGCTCCGTCCCAAGCCAGAAATAACTGGGGAAGATGGAAGAAGCACTTGGGAAGGAACTATCCTACTGGAACCTTTCCTCTAACCTCTCCCCAAACACTTGGGGCAACAGAAACATCTTCTGGGTGGTGTGTGTGCAACGGAGATGTTGGAGCATGGGATGTTGGGATGTTGGGATGATGGGATGGGATGGGATGGGATGGGATGGGATGGGATGGGATGGGATGGGATGGGATGGTGGCCAACCAGCACTGGGACCGGGCTTCCTGAATACTCACACGGGTATCGGAAGTAGAAATCGTTCTCGATGTCGCTGGTCAGGTTCATCTGGTGCTTCTCTTCCTCCCAGTGGGCATCGGCTTCGGGGCCGAAGCGCACGAAGACGCCGAAGAGGACGATCATGGCCACCTCCCAGAGGAGGCAGACGAGCGGGAGCCGCCAGCGCATGCAGGTGTTCTTCGCCATCCCCTGGTGCCTCGGCCGCTCCATCCGCAGCTACGCCCGGCGCCCCGGCACGCTGTCAGCCCGCGGCCCCCTGCCTGCCCGTGGCGGGCCACATATATACGTCGGGGAACGCGAGGTGGGGCCCAGGGAGGTGCCTGCAGCAGGATCACGTTTCAGACACGGAGACTCGCGGATGTGCTCTCTTCTCTCGCCCTCCTTCCTCCCTGGGAGGAGAGCCGGGGCTCCAGCACCTCTTCTCCCAGCAACTCCCGGCCGCAGTGAGCCCTGCCTCCCCGGGGGACTCGTAGCCGTGGAGCTGGGTGTCCTGCCCCCTGCCCTGCCCTGCCCCACAGCCCTCCCCGTCCCCTTTTCTGACCCTGCCACCCCAGCAGCCTCCCTGCCCGCGTTGTGTCCCGCTGCCCTCGCCCCTCGCTCGGCTCTGTGAATGCCCTTCCCCACTGCCGAGGATGCCAGGGCAGCCTGAGTCACCGGGCACGGCTCCATGAAGGTCCGTGGGACAGTCCCAGGAGGAAGAGGAAGGTAGATGCTTCCATCCAAAGGCCAAGATCATGCACAGGCACGCCGTGGCACTGCCAAGGCTGCCGGGTATCTGTAGGGTTACCCAGCCTGTCCTCCTGGCAAGACGAGCTGGGCTGGGGCTGCAGGAGCTGGGTGCCAGAGATGGGACCGGAGAGCTCAGCACTGCAGCCCTCAGCTGCAGGCTAAATAAACGTCCCCTTCTCCAGCATGGGGCTTCCTTTGGTGTTACACTGAACACAACTCTTCCTTTTTCCACCGTTCTGAACCAGGTGCTGTGCCCTCAAAGAGCCAGGCAAGTCCTTCAAGAGGAGCCCAGCTCCTTCCTCTGCCTGCGGATCCCGGAGATGCCTGTCAGTCTTCCAGAGATGAAAGACTGCAGCCCAGGCAAGCTGCCCAAATTTGCTGATGGCATCTAATTGTGGCCTGCAGGCTGAGCAAGCAGCGCTGATTTCTGTGTTGATTAGGCAATAATTTGAGTTTATTATTATTTCTTGCTTGCTTTCTTCGCAAACTGACAGATGGCAGAAAAATGCTGGGGATGGTCTCGAAGAGACTGATGGCTGCACAAAATCCTTCTCCAATCCCATTTGGGCTCCAGGCAGGGCAGAGGCAGCTTTGGCAAGAAGCTGGGAAAGGCAGCTCGGGAGCGAGGAGCACGTTTCTGTGGCACAGCAGCCAGTGAGAGATGCACCACGGAGGGTCACCTGGGAGCAGGGCAGCACGTAACCTAGCTGAGAAATCCTCTGGGCATCCAACTATGGGGCGGCTGCAGCCGTACACACCAAGAGGAGACCTTCAGCCAGAAAGAAGCCAAACCCATGAGCGACACCTGAGCCCTAAGTGCCAGCAGCTCTGTTGATAGTTGTGTGTCCTCCTGTCTGCTACGTGGCGGGACCAGTCCTCAGCCCTGCCCTGGAGCAGCTCTTGGAAACCTTGAGAAAGGAGACACGGGGGCACAAAGGAGCATTTCATAACATAAGGGGACCTGCTGGAGCCTGGTAGCCCGGCCCCAGCAGCTGTGCTCTACGTGGGGACTCCTCTTTAGCACAAGAAAGCAAACTGCAGAGCTTTCCAGCCTGGGGGCTCACTGAATTGCTGGCATCCCCCAAAAAGCAGCACCACAGCCGTGTCCCTGCAGAGCCCGGGAGGTCCCACAGGGGCTGTCCTGCAGCAGCTCTGTCCCCTGCCTCCCTCCTCAGCACGTGCAGGCAGGGCACGAGGGATAACAGCTTTTCTATCAGCCCGATAGTCTCACCTTGCTGCACCGCCTCGCGCTGCCCCTTCCTTATCGCCCTGCAGATCAGCACAGTTCCCCTGCCAGCCCGATGGAGCCGGCACGCTCTGCTGGCTGCCGCACACAGGGCTCAGCCCTCATCTGCTCTCACCCAGCCGTGCCCTGGGAGCCTCTTCCAGGAGCACAGCTCCCCAGGCAGCTTTGCAGGGTGATACTGGGATTGCCACACGCTAGGGTGAGCCACCAAATCCCTGTGAGCGTGCAGGTGTCTGTAAAGGTACCCCCAGCCCCCCAGCCCAAGGTTCGCTGAGGAAATCAGCAGGGTTGTGCAGGGGCTCGGGGCAGCTCCGTTTGTCCTTCTGCTCCGGGACGTGGAACTGGGCTGGCAGCGGGCAGGTCCCGGTTGCCTTGGGAAGGCTCTGGGTGAGGGTTGTACCGGACTGGTCCCAGCTGGGTCTCTCCCAGTTCCTCACTTTTAACGAGCACTAAAAATATTTCAGAGACGTAAAAACAAAATCTGAAGCGTGCACAAATCCCTCCCTCTTGCCTGGAGGCCTCCGGGCAGCTTCGCCCAGGAGAGGAGGGCACGGGGACTCCTTGGTTCACTGCGAGCTGTCCCAGCAGATCTTATCGCTGCTCGCACAGGGGCACCGGCACCGGGCTGGTCCCAGAGGTGACCGCAGCAGGTTTGTGCTGTGCATCCTGCTCCTCGGGAGGGGGCACAACGGGACACATCCCGCTCCACCCTGGAATGACACCGGAGCTCACGCCAGTGAGCAGATGGACTTTAATACCCTACAAGCCCCCAAACCTTCCTGCAGCTCTTGCTGTTGTCAGATTGCTGCCCAGAGACACATGGGGCAGCAATGCCCAGCCCTGCTCGCTGCTCCAAAATCAGGGGCAAAGCAGCAGCAGGCAGTACCCGTAGCACTGGGCACACAGGACAGGCAGGACACTGATGGGACATGATGTGGGGAAGCTCCGAAGCTTTCACGCAGCACAGGAGAGTCTCTGGGCATCAGCCAGCATCTCAGGTGACTCGTTGTGTGCGGGTCCTTGAGGAGTGTCCTGAAAGCAAAGCACCCAAAGCAATCCAAAACAAAGCTTTGTGGCTGGCTCAGCGGAATGAAAAACAAGCTGTCCACTGGGGCTGAACAAAGCGTCGGTGTGGTGGGAGAACAAACCTTGCATTTAGGTCTGGCGCTTCTCAGCCCCTATCTGAAGTGAGACCTCGCCATTAAATATTGCTCCAGGAGAAATGTCAGAAAAAGGTCAAAAGAAAGCACGACTTTTTTAAGTTCAGAATAGCGCTTTTTGGATCAAAGTGCCAACCAAACGTGAGCCCAACCTACAAATGATTTTTCTGGCGGCCTTCCCTTCCCTTCCTCCCACAAAACCACGTTTATCAGCAGGTAAATGATTGGCCAGCGAGAGCCCAGGGGCTTTACTGGAAAGAGGAAAAGTCGGTGTCCTTGGGGAGCGGGCGGAGAGGGCAAACCTCACAGCGAGGGAGGAGGAGGAGAGGCGTGCGGCTGTCCCCAGGGCGGTGCCGCCACGCTGTCCCCGCGCCCTGCACACAGCTCTGGTCCCAGGCGGTCCCCGGTAGTGCCGGTTCGTGTCACGCTCCGCTCGGTGCCCTCTTTGCGCTGCGCACCCTCCGCACGTGGTCCCCGCGAACTCCCGCCGGCGCGCCCCCGCCACGCTGACGCCCCCGCCCCGGCAGCCAATGAGAGGGCGCCCAGGCACTGACGTCACCGCCGCGCCCTCCCCTCCCGCCTTTAAGTTTGAAACCGGCGGCGGCCGCCAATCGGCTGGCCCCTCGCGCTTGGCCACGCCCCCTCGGGCTCCTCACCGCCGCCGGCCAATCGGGCGCACCCAACCGCGGCCAATCAGCACCGCTCCCAGACGGAGCGCGGGCCCGCGCAGCGCGCGTGCGCGGCCATCCGCGGCGAGCCAATGAGAGGCTCCGGTTGGGGAAGGCGGGCTGGCGGCGGCGGCCAATGAGGGAGCGCGAGGCTGAGGCGCGAGCAGACGAGCGCGTAATGGCGGCGGCGGCGTGAGGGGGAGAGGGGCCGCCGGGCCGGGGGGCGCCGTGAGGGGGCCGCGGGGCCGGGAGGAGGCCGTGAGGAGGCCCTGAGGGGGCCCTGAGGGGGCCCTGAGGGGGCCGCCGCCGCCGCCGCCGCCGCCATGTCGGTGCCGTGCTCGCCCAGCGCCGTGTTCCTGCTGGACACCTCCAGCCCGTGCCGGCGGGCGCGGCTGCGGCGGGGCGCCCTGCGCCTCCTCAACCACCTGTGCTGCCGCTTCGGGCCGCCCCGCCTGCGCTGGGCCTTCCGCTTCTTCGACTCGCTGGGAGGTCGCGGCGGGGCCTCGCGGGGCGGCGGCTTTCGGCAGCCGGGGCCCGGCGCTTGGGCTCGCTTCGAGGAGGAGCTGGCTGAGCGCATGGGGGCCGCACAGAGCGGCCTGCCAGGCCCCGCGCCCCGCGCCGCCCTCACGCACGGTGGGCTGAAGGAGACGCTGCTGGGCTTCCAGTGGGAGCGGCCCGAGATCGCCTCCCCCACCAAGCCCCTCCGAGCCAGCCGCAGGTCAGCGCCTGGGCCGGCGAGGGGAGAGGTTCCCGAGAACCTGGCGGCCCCCGAGGGCTTCGCCAACGCCGTGTTCCTCTTCTCGCCCTGTCCCCACTCCGGCCGGGAGCTGCAGCAGTTCGTGTCTGGCAGTGCTGCTGCTGCGCCCCTCGAGCCGCCCACGGCCCAGGAGGTGGC
The DNA here is from genome assembly GCF_964035555.1 of Netta rufina. Lineage (NCBI taxonomy): Eukaryota > Metazoa > Chordata > Aves > Anseriformes > Anatidae > Netta > Netta rufina. Next base: position 14,559,197 of record NC_140134.1, on the reverse strand, counting down.
GGAGAAACTCCTGCCCAGGGGCGTCCAGGAGCTGCTGGTGGACCAGAAGGTCACGCTGTACTGGGTGGACACCGCTGAGTGGTCACAGGTAGGGAGCAAAGGCTCTGCTGGGCCATCTCTACACCGAGCTCCTGTACGAGAAGGAAGGGGATCCTGTTCTGTGTGGCGAGCTTTGGGTGGGAAGGAGGTCTGCAGCCACTGCCACGTAGCCTTGGTCACTAAGACGCTGACAGCTGGGATCGTAGAACTTGCTCAAAACACCTTCTAGTCCTACATCCAAATCATTTATAAAGACGTCAAAGAGGACTGGCCCTGAACTGGAGCCTTTAGGGACCCCACCACTGACTGTCTGCCAGCCAGATGTGGCCCCATTTGCCACAACCCTTTGAGCCCTGCCCGTCAGCCAGTTGCTCACCCATTGGATGACGTTTTTGTTCAGCTGTATGCTGGACATTTTGTCCAGTAGGATCCTAAGGGAAACTGTGTCAAAAGCTTTACTGAAGTCCAAAAAGATCACATCAGCTGGTTTCCCTTGATCTACTAGATGGGTTGATCTTACCATAAAAGGAAACCAAATTTGTCAAACAGGATGCCATCCGGACCCATGGGCTTGTCTGGGTCCAGGTGGAGCAGCAAATCCTGCACACGGTCAGGGTCGGTTGGGAGCTTGTCGTTCCCACCATCATGGTCCTCCTGCTCAGGGCAAGCTGGGTCCTGAAGCCCAGCATCAGCGTTGGAGACAGAGGCAAAGAAGGCATTAAATGTCCCTGCTTTGCCTATGTCCTTGTCATGGAAGCCGTAATGGAAGTTCTTTTGACTGAGACATGTCAGTGATTTACTAACTCCAGGGTTTATCAATGGGCTGTCTTGTCCTTGGAGTCAGGTAGCAGTGTGGCAGTTCAGCTGTCTAGATACTAAACTCAAAAACGCATCCTTGAAAGTACTGGCTACGTCTTAGTTCATTTGGAGTAGTCTTTTCTCTGTTGGGTGCCCCTGGAAGTTGGTAGAGTCCATGAAAACACTTGGGAAGAACTGAGATGCTGTTTGTGTGCTTGTTACACCACTTCTTCTAGAAATGTGCAGTCTTTATTTGTTGTTTGGGTAGAGATTGTCTCACTGCCAATGTGAACTGGAGCCCCCTCTGTTACTTCATTTCAGGTGATCGAATCCCCGGATCATGTTGGCTACTGGACAATGCTTGAGCTGCTCCAGCAGATAGGAGGCACCATTTTGCCATCCGAAACCTTAGAGCAGTGTTTGAGCCACCACAGGGTGCACCTTGGGCACGGCTTTCTTGGAGACCCGAGTTCCCCCGTGCTGCAGACGCTGCCATGGACGTCAGTTCTGCCGCTGGACTCAACCTTGACCTGCTTGTTTTCGAAGCCCTCCGTATTTCAAGCAGCATTCCCCAAGCAGGAAGGGACGTTGTTTCTCAGCATGCCTGGTAATATTTTTTAAGGCATAATAATAAGTCTGTTAGCCAGGGTTCTTGATCAGTTTCCATTGTTTACAAAATGAGTGGGAGTAACTTTAGATGTTTAAGGGTCTACGTTTCTTATGTGTGTTTTAAATCTTCTTATTCTTCTGGTATGAGAGTGATTGGCCTGTATTCCTGTTCGGGTCTCTTCCATGCTTTCCAGAAGTTTGGGTGCATGAGGAGCTCATTGCTGGTCCCGTACTACATAGGCGTGCAACCTTCTATGTGCTTTAGCTCAGTTTCTTCAATCTGGCTAAACCAAGAAGATGCATAAAAAGGCCCTTCAAAAGAAAACTCAGCCTTAAAGCAGCATGCGGTGTGCATTTTTTTTCTTCAGTAGTCCCTTCATGCGCTCAGCTCCTTCTTGAGAGCCTGGGGAGATCTTAGTGAAGAGCTGTTCCCTGTTTGATCTTGATACTTGTTTTTCTTGCGTTGAAGCTGTCTCCATCCAGATAAAAGAATTTTTTACACAGTTTAGGGCTTCTGTTTTTATTTTGTCCTTGCACAGGAGGAAAGAGGCAGGAAAAGTGTGCCGTGATTCTGGAACCTCTAGCCATGAGCCAACAACAACTGTGTTGTCCAGTCGATATCTTCCTGAAAGGCAGCTTGACGGGCTGGAACTGGATGCAGGCTGGCAGCTTTCTCACAGAGAGCTGGGTACTGCACATTTCTGAGGCTGACTGCGCAGAACATAACCGGGTGGTGTTTCATCAGCTGCTGAGAAGTCTAGTGGCTGAAGAACTGTCCATGGTAAATCTTTCTTTGCCCTAAACTAGTATCTGTTTTGAAACAAGTCATGGCAAAAAGGGTGACAGTGACATGTTATGAAAACAATAATGCTGCTATTTGTTATGCTGCAAATTGCTCATTTGGAGCTAGTTTTGGAACAGTTTTTAGAAGATCATGCATGTCTACAACCAGTTTGTAAAATGTTCATGCTCATTAAGTCTTTGTATATTTCCAGAAAATGTAAACGTATTATTTTTTTGATGTAGGTTGCTGAAGTGTCTCTATCCAAGACGTGGAGCCCCTGCACTGCGGTTCTGTCCCCACTTTCTGAGAGCGCCGCAGTTCTCACCCTCCTGCGTGCTGAGCAGACCGCAGAGGCTCAGCAGCACGACCTTGGAGGAGCTGTGGTGGAGGACCCTCCCCAAGATCCCACTCTGCATCTCCCGGATATTGTGCATAGCGTGTTGAGTAACATTGACATGTCAGCGGAGGATTCTCTAGCTAGCCCAGGTAGGTGTTAGGAAATGCAAAGCTGTATTTTGATCCGCTCTAGCTTCAGAGCCTTCCACTCCAAATCAGACCTAAGGATTTCCTCAGTGAGGAGTCTCATTTTGTCTTGATTTCTGTGGCTCAGGCCTTTCAGTTCTATTGACAGCATTAGTTCCTATTGCCTTGTAGGTAAAGCACAGCTGCACGTGCTTGGGGACAAGTTTTTAAAAAGTGTTATGTGGGCTACCTCTGTGAAACCTTTGCATGTGGCTGCACGGAGACTACTTTTGGCTCACCTCTTGCGTTAAGGTCGTGTGTCGATCTGCTTGAGGGTAGGAAAGCTCTGCAGGAGGATCTGGATAGGCTGCACCGATGGGCTGAGGTCAACTGCATGAAGTTCAACAAGGCCAAGTGCCGGGTCCTGCACCTGGGGCGCAATAACCCCAAGCAGAGCTACAGGCTGGGAGAGGAATGGTTGGAGAGCTGCCAGGCAGAGAAGGACCTGGGAGTGATGGTGGATAGTCAGCTGAATATGAGCCAGCAGTATGCTCAGGTGGGCAAGAAGGCCAACGGCATCCTGGCTTGTATCAGGAACAGTGTGACCAGCAGGGCTAGGGAGGTGATCATCCCCCTGGACTCGGCTCTGGTGAGGCCGCACCTCGAGTACTGTGTTCAGTTTTGGGCCCCTCGCTACAAGAAGGACATCGAGGTGCTTGAGCGGGTCCAGAGAAGGGCGACGAAGCTGGTGAGGGGCCTGGGGAACAAGTCCTACGAGGAGCGGCTGAGGGAGCTGGGCTTGTTCAGCCTGGAGAAGAGGAGGCTCAGGGGCGACCTTATCGCTCTCTATAGGTACCTCAAGGGAGGCTGTAGCGAGGTGGGGGTTGGTCTGTTCTCCCACGTGCCTGGTGACAGGACGAGGGGGAATGGGCTTAAGTTGAGCCAGGGGAGTTTTAGGTTAGATGTTAGGAAGAACTTCTTCACTGAAAGGGTTGTGAGGCATTGGAACAGGCTGCCCAGGGAAGTGGTGGAGTCACCATCCCTGGAAGTCTTCAAAAGACATTTAGATGTAGAGCTTAGGGATATGGTTTAGTGGAGGGCTGTTAGCGTTAGGTTGGAGGTTGGACTCGATGACCTTGAGGTCTCTTCCAACCTAGAAATTCTGTGATTCTGTGATTCTGTTAATGTGAATCTTATGGGTCTCCCAGCCTGATGTTTGGCTAGTAAATTGTCCCTCCATGAGGTGAGCTTTGGAAACCTGTCTTAGAGCCTCTATGGAGGCCAAAGCCTTCTGCCATTTCATTTAGCTTCCTTCTAATATTTTAATTTTTGTCTGTTCAGAAGAATCTCCTGTGCCAGAGTGGGTCCGACGGGAGCTGTCCGATACAGGGAGCTGGCATCCTTCAGTGCTTGAAGCATGGTACCATTCATCAAACGTTTGTGGAGCAAGCTCAGACCTGATGGAGTCATTCAGGTACTTCTTATGAAACCAGTCTGAGTAGTACTCAAGAATTTCTGCTCCCTTTTAAGGGAGCATGGCTGAATTGTTGCTCAAAGTGCTAGAATGAAATGCTCATCTTAGTAAACTGAGCACAGAAACAGAAGCATTATGTGCTTTTGCTTCAATATGCCTTGGTGTGTGAGACAAAAGGGAGTGGGAACAGGATATTTGGGTAGCAGTCAGCTTGCATTAAGGTCTTGACAGCTTCAGGAGTGAGATAGATGGTTTAAATGACCAAAGCTATTCAGATCTGCCAGGTGGCAGATTGCACCTCTTCTGCTTCAGTAAGATTCACTGCAAAGTGCTGGTGGTTTTGTTACCACCATTGGTGTTTACTGAGAACGTGTTAATCTGCATGCTTTAAAGATCTTGCTGAATGTAACATAAAAAATGCATAACGTAGGACAGCCTCGGTAGCATGAAGCTGCTCGTGTGTGCTTTTGACATGGATCAGTGGCATTTGTCGTACATCAGGCAACTCCTGCCTCCTGCTGTGCTTGTTTCCAGTTCGGTGTGATTCTTTTAAGCTGGAGGATTGGGTGGATTTATTGCTTCTGTAAGGCTGATAGGGAGCAGGCTTTAGAAGAGTACCAGCCTGTGTTACTTGCACTGTAGAATTGTGCTTCCCTAAGGCTTGCAGGAAGAAAGGCTCGCGCGTAGAAGCAGGTTCATATGCAGTAAGAACAAGAGGCGTGCCTCCCCCTCTCTTTTTTGATACCTGTGTTGAATTGCTCTTTTATGTAGGCTCCTGCAGGCTCCTTGTGCTAACGAGAAGGATGGTGCAGACCAATCTGAAGTGGAACTCTCAGAAAGTCTGTCTGAGCTGTACCAAAGAAAATTCAGTGAAATATCTGCCACAGCTGGACCAGGAAATAACAGAAAAAGACGTATGTATGATTTGAGATTATATGTGCATGTTACCAATTAAAGATGATAGAGATTTCTCAGCAGGCCTCCTTATTGTATAAACCCTAAAGATCCATCCTTTCCTGAGTAGTGGCATGCTTTAGATTTTTTTTCTCTATTTAAAAGACAGCATAACTTAAACACTAATATTGTCCTTTAGTACAACCCAGATAACTCCTAAATTCAAGGCTACACAGTGACTGACGATTAAAAAGCAGCATGCAGAGCTCTGCAGTTTCGCTAGTTGTTGGAACAGAGACTGCTACAACTTCTGCTAAATATTGGAACCTCTTTATTTTATTTATTTATTTATTTTTTTTACTAATTTGGAGAAATTGAACACTTTGTTTTCCAGAAGAGTTTCATTGTTACATTTTAGTATTTTAAGCAGTGGTGCAGGTATCTTCACAATATATCCTTAACCGTCAGATGTCTCCATTTCTGTGACACAAAATTGCTTCACGTATATGCAACTTCTGATTCTACTTGTAACTTACCTTGCAGTGAAAATTTTCCCTCACTTCTGACCTGGAGAACTTGCTACCTCCTCTGCTGCCTGTACATTTCACAGAGAAATACAATCCTTTTACAGCCTATTTATTTTCAACTAAAAGTTACTAATGTTGCCTGATAGCAGCACATAACTCTAAATTATGTCCTCCCTTGGTGGTGTTCCTGGCCCATTGTTTGGTGGAACTAACTCTCTTTCTGTTGCGTTGCAGGTGGGGTTCCCCGAACTCCAGTCAGGCAGAAGATGAAGACCATGCCCAGATCCCTGCAGATGCTTAATGTTGCAAGGCTCAATGTCAAAGCACAGAAGTTTCAACCTGATGGTGTGCCACCAGCAGTGAGTGAGAAGGTTCCGCAGAAGCTTTCAGCGAAAAGGTTGGATGAAAAATGGGAAGAAAAGGAAAAGGCTCTTAAAATATCAGTAGGCGAGTACTGACTTACCAGTTCTGATACCAGTCCTTATATTTGTAGGCGGTTATGTTGGATTTTTGGGGAAAGGCGAAAGAAAGAAAATAATGGAGTGGAGTACCAGTAGGTAGCGAGCAGATTGTTTGGGTTTCTATATCTGTGTTGTCATACTCTGGTTATTACTTCTAATTTTTCACCTTTCTCCCATTTGGTTTTTGTAAAGGTTTACATCATAATGTTATAATAGTGTTATAACCTCTGGAATTAGTTTCCTGCCCCATCTGAAAAGAATGATAAAGGACTGTGGTGTCCTTTGTTGTAGTTCTGTACCAAAAGAAGTAAAGCAAAGTACCCCTTGGTGATGTTTGGATCATTTGTTCTGGACCTAGGGCCGCTTCTGTTATTGTTATGTGGTCTGCGTGTGTCTTTGTTGGAGAAAAATCTTGTTAATGGCCTCCTGTAATCCTTTCTTCAGTTGGAATGGGGTTTTAATCAGTAAGGAGTGTTAAATTTCTGTTTAGTTGACTTCGATCACTTCCCTTGCAGACTTCAAAACCGAGGAGGAACTGCAGGCCCATCTAATTACAAGCTATCAGAAGGCTGTTGCTGAGGAAGTTATTTCATCTGTGTGTGCCCAGAACATGATCATGGCCGTTAAAAGGTTCTTGAAAGTACAAAATGCCAAAGAGAAAGAGGTAGGTAAGAATATGTAAGCAGGGTTGTTACCGATCTAGGAATTAGATTTTTTGCTATTTCAGGCTACTTTTTTCCTTCAATTTACCTTATTTTTTATATGTTTGCACTTGGTTAAAACCACTAACTCTTATCTGTCCTGAATCAGTTGTAAAAATCTGTAGGTAATTGTAAGGAATGTCAGAAAATCCATTTCAGTTATCAGTTCACACCATTGGTAAAAGATTGCAGCGGATCATTTTTCCTTTACATGGACCTCATTTTGAATTTTAATTTTGCCTGAAGACAAAAAAAAAATTTAACAAATTAAAAAAAAATTCTAACAAACCGTATCTTAAAGTTGTCTTCTGTTTTTGTTTTTAATGATTAATCTTTGGTAAGTCACTGAAATCAAAGCAATTCCTTCCTTGAAGGACAAATAAAAATTAAGCCGTTCCCAAGATAGTGGCACAAAATTACAAACTTTGTTGTAATTGTGTCTTTACAGGTGGCCTGCATGGAACAAGTCAGAAACCATCTCCTGAAGACAAGCAAAGTGCTCAGACAACAGCATGGCTCAGAGAAAGAAACCAAAGTCAGAGAGTATGAGACGCTTTATTTGCTTCAACTTCAGCGATGCTGTAGAGTTAGTTAGCGATTCTTGATGGTGGCTTTTTTTGTGCAAGTGGAAAGGTATTTACATGGGTAAATGTTCCAAAGAATCTTGGCACACTTCAAAAAACATTTCAAAGAATCAATGGTAAAAACATTTCATTAAATGCAAATACATATTATATGACAAGTATTGCAGCCAAAATCTGAAATAAGACATTTCCCATGCCACCAAAAGGAAGTGTTAACTGATTTAGGTTGTCAAAAGGAGCCACTTCCCCTACAATATTTGTTTTTTTTTTTTTTTAAAGTAAATGTTTTGAAGTAAATATCCAGTTTGCTCCAGATAAAGGGTCAGTAAATGACTGCTTGTTTTCTTAGGTGTCAACTTCAGGTATTCTTGCGCCTTGAGTTGTGTCTTCAGTGCCCTTCACTACAAAGCAACACTGATGAAATGGAGCAGCTGTTAGAAGAGGTAAGTAGATTATAGACCAGGTTGTGGTTTTAAGTGGCATGAGGGATGTAGACCTGGACCTTTATAGTTTTCCCCTCATTCTACTGTAACATTCTGTATTCCTTGCTAAAAATCTGGTGTTAACAACTATCATGGCTTAATCCATTTTTTCACCTGATTTTCTTCTCTTCCAGATGACAGACATGCTGCGCATTTTATGTCTGACTGAAGACCCAGCTTATCTCACAAAGTTTCTAGAGGAAATACTGGATTTGTAAGTTCTTTGGGGTAACTCGATTCTTACTGGGGACTGTGACTTTGGTTGTGTGCTCTCTCTGAGTAAACAGAAATCTACAGCTTTGATTTACTGCATTCTTGTAATTCTAAGAAGTTTAGACTATTCTGCTTGCTACACTTTTAATTAATGGAAACATAGCTGATAAGCATGTAAACTAATGGCAAAAAAGGCTTTTAATTGATATCTAAAGATTCAGTTTAAACCTGGGGATTGTAATGGAGTTGGTTTTGTGGGGGACTTTATTTGATGTGGGTTCTCTGATGTTCTAGGTATATGAATTCTATACCGAAGACCCTTGGAGATCTTTACTACAGTCTGGGTACACAAATACCACCGAAGCTGGCATCTGTTCTGCCTCCAGACTTCTTCAGTGATGATTCAGTGACTCTGGATAGCAAATCTCCAGGCCTTCCAGAGTCTTTATCATCTGCCCTAACTCCCAGTGCTGTTTGCCTACGCAGTGAGGGTGATCAGCTGGAGGAACTGCGCACCCGATCTGCCAAAAAGAGAAGGTAATAATCCCAAATGAGGGAGGCAGCTTGGTGCAGCCTGGCCTGCGTCTGTGGAGCTAACTAAACTATAGCTCTATCATTTTGGTTCTGTTGCTCAATGGCTTCTTGGGGCAAACTCAGACTTGCTGAGAGCTCTGCAAGCCTGATGGGAAATATGTCTCCCAGTTTTCATTTTAACTTCCCATTATTTTATTATATGAAAGTGTAATCTTGATTTGATTCTGTATGCCTGCTCTATGCACAAGCAGAGTATGGCCCTCTTCTGAGAGAAGTTCTGCTATGCAGTTAGGTGACCCTGTATCACTAAGGTTAAAACTGAGATTTACTGGAGCCCTCTGTGTTGAGGATTGCATGCGTTTCTGCAAACCGTGAAGTGAGTTTAATACCAACCTTAAAGTTAATTATAGTAGTTATATTGCAAATCATTTTTCAATATTGTAACAAATGATGTACTAACTAATAATTTGCAGTCTGAATTTAGATAAAGGCTTTCTATCTCAAGAGTCAAACCCATGTTTAATTGTCATTAGGTTGATAACTACACTTCTGATCTTATTTTAACTTCATCTTTGTATGACTTCTAAAGGAATAATATATTAGCCAGACACAGGAGCATGACAGAAGCATCACAGAACTTGCGTCAAATTGAGATTCCCAAGACAGCCAAGACTCCCCTCAGAAAGGTAAAACTCTCACAGAAGGGTTGTGTGTGGGTTGCTCGTGCAGGGGTGCAGCAACATTGTGAAGTGACACTTGAGTGGGGAAAAAAGAAACCTTGCTTTGTATTAACTCAGTAGGTGTGCCTTGTATCAAAACTTCCAGTGAGTCTGATTAATTTTTTTGTTTGTTTTAGGAGAGCTCACGTTCTCACCTTGCCACTGAGAAATCCCAACAAATGCCTCTGCAGAAAGAAGCAGTGCAAGGTATATTGACTTCTAGCTTTTCCATGGAAAGGTGCGTCTTCAGCACGTGCTATCCCTGTAAATTTCAGTGAGCTCATGAAATCATGCTGAAGCATCCTGGAAATCTGAAGGAAACTGCTGAATTCTGGAAAAAAAACTTTGACGACAAAAATAGTTGTTTTCTGTGTGCTCACGTACAGAAAACTTGCATCGTATATCCTGAAAAAAAAAAAAAAAAACAACCTTTCAGTTCTTCCTTGGCTGTTGCAATTATTTCCATCTGCTCTGAAAAAGAGTGAGGGCAGGAGAAAACTCTTACATCTGGAAATAGGATGTTTTTCCTCAAAAGTATGTAATAGGATTTAAATCCCACATCTGTTCCCCGAACCCACGTGTACTTCAGTTACGACTTTGTAGCTTACTCAGTGTTGCTCCATCTGGGATGCTGGCTGGCTGCTTTTCCTGTGGCACCTGCTAGCAGCTTATTGCTGGAAAGTATGGATAATACAAACTTGAGTCCAGGATAGATTTAGAGAATGACACAGTCCATAAACAACTCTCCCTCCCCTTCCCCCCCCCCCCTCCCCCCCCCCCCCCCCACAAACACAAAACAAACAAACAAACAAAAAACCAGGCCATTTTTCAATGTGTTCTGGCCTCTAAAATACTTCTGACTTGCTACTTTTTCCTTTTAATCTGATCCTTTCTTGCTTTGTCTTTCCTCACAGAGGTTACAAAGGTAAGGAGGAACCTCTTCAACGAAGGGATACGTTCACCATCCAAAAAGTCTATGAAAAAGATGCCTAGAAGCCAGTCAGTATCTGCTGTGGAAGGCCTAAAATACAAATGCTCTGATGAAGGTGCTAAGGGTAGGTCATAACTTGCATGTGTAGGATAGCTATGGAAGCGCTTCTGAAACTAATTGTGTGGTGTTATCAAATCAGGTGAAAGCATTTTGAATCATTGCTGTGATTGTTTGTAGAGAGAACAGGATGGCATTGGAACTGAAACCTGTTTTTTGCTGAATTCCATACACCTCACAAAGAAATCAAATGTTAAAAATGCTTGGTTACAAAAAGATCTGTGAATTAAGGTTAAAGAACGGAAGCAATCTTACGTGTGTCACATTAAAGTTAGTGCTATTAATAAATTGAGGGAATAAGAAAGAAGTGAAGACACTGGACTCTTAAATACATAGAATAATTTGAGTGCTGGGAGGCTGATCCCTAGTTGTTCCATATTGGCAGTCATTCATAAGCTGAAACCCGTGTGAAATTAATTCTTTCTCCTAACTGCTTTCTAATTGTGTGGTGCTATATCCATTCATTGCTTGAATTTCTTTATTTTTCAGATCATCACAAGTTACTGACCAAGAGAGTTGCAGAAACACCACTACATAAACAGGTCTCTAGGAGACTACTGCATAGGCAGATCAAAGGCCGGTGAGTAAGCTCTTTCTGAATTTCATCAGTAAGTGCTGGGTGTTTGATGGCTGAGCACAAGAACCAGATGTCTTTGTTTTCAAAGTGTCACCTTCACCTAAGGTAGCAAAGAGAACAGAGAACCAGTGGAGGCTAAGTTTCATTGTGTAAGTAAAAGTACTTTAATTCCTGCAGCAGAGTGCTGTTCAGGTTTAGCTGCTGCGCTGAGAATTTCTGAAGTGCAATCCTGACTTAGAGGTAGCAGTTTCGTGTGGAAGCAAATGCTGCCTATCCTACAGCTAGAAAGATGCTTATACTCAGTCATGTCTTAATAGGAGGCAGAGTGCTTACTGGCTGCTCAGGGTAGCCCCCAAAGCAGTGTATTGCAGAATATAGTACTGCTTTTCAGTTTTCATGGTACGTTTTGTTTTTGTAAATGAGAACAGTACGTGAAGTCTGAATTGTTTTTTTTAAAGGTCTTCTGATCCAGGCTGTGACACTGGTGTTGTAGAAGAGTCTCCAGAGAAGGCCATAATTGGTAAGCAGGAAGTTTTTTTTTGATTAAAGCTATTTTTGCTTGTTGTAGTCCTTAAGATGAGTGTGCTTCAATGTAGGTAACTCACAAATAAGTGACACAGAAGTATTCTACAGTTGTTGGTGGAGCACAGCCTCCTCTGATGGAACTATTTGCAGCTTGCTGCTTTGATTACCCTTTGACTATCCTCTGCATTTTCACTTGGAAAAGTTACTCTTTACCTGAAGTGAAGATATTTGAAGGACTTCATGGGTCAACAAGACCTTGAGCTGCTGTAATTATGGTCAAACCAGCACGTTTTTTTTAATGTAATGTGTTAGTGCTGGGACCCTAAAACTGCTCTGGCTTCTACTGTCACAGACAAGTGTTCTGCAGAGCCATGTGGCAATGTCATGTTGGCTACTGCTGTTTCTCTTCCTCAGGAAGGAAGAAGAAAAGAGCATGGTTGGGCAAGTAGGAAGGTAAAATTCAGTAAAAAGAGGAGAGTTAACTAATGGAGAGTTAACTAATCTGGATGTAACTTGGATTGAATATGGATTTTTCTAGTATTCCTTCTCGTGCAATTGCTGGAGAGGAAAGAAAGTGATCGTGACTTAGAGGACAGGAGACTATGATTTGGAAGGAGACTTGTGTGCATTAGTATTCCGAACACCCCAGGAAAGTAGAAGCGTTTTTCTTCACATACTTGCCTTTGTATGTGACATAATGTTACTGTGTGGAAGTTTCTTTTTAGTATGTTCTTTTCCATTGTGATCTGTTCCTGAAGATGTCACTATTGTTGAGGGAGAAAGAAGCTTCAGTCTCTGATATCATTACCTTTCAGAAGCAGGTTTAAGAAGAAGTCCACGCATCAAACAACTGTCGTTGAATAGGACCCACTCTGGTGTTTTCTATTCTGCTGCGCAGCCCAGCTCACAGAATTCACAGGGAGTCCACCAAGGACGAGAAGAGGAGAGCTGCACTCAGCAGGATGTAGCAGGTACTGAATGGAACCTGAGCAGGCTGATATTGCTGATCTGAAAAGCTGGCGTGGATAGCTCGAAGTTTGATTCGTTCTCTAAAAGACTGTAAGGAGTGAAGAGCTATCATGTAATGTCTTCTGTAGAGAGAAACTCAGCCCCACTAATTCTTGAACTGAGAATCTCCATCTGTAGGATGGAGAGGCAGCTATTTCTATGATGAGTACACTGCCAACTTCAACTAGTCAGGCCCATCTAACAGAATATCACTGATTGCCATTCTGCATCCCTTAAATGCAGTGAAACCCTGTCACATTTGGGACAGAAATCCTAAAGCTAGTTTGTCTCCTGGCTGCATAAAGGCATAAAGCAGTGACTGATGGGGTCTTCTTTGCTGGGTTTCTCACTAGGATTATCGGTTGCAATGGTTTCATTTATTTCTTTATATTTTACCTACTGGAATCCTTAGTCTTGAACTATAATTTTCTGATGCTATGAGCTGTAAATAAAATAGGAGGCTGAGCTTTTTTTTCTAGAGCACTGTTTCTATAGATGGATATCAGTTTTAGTTTGGGAAATAATAATTCTACTGAATCTTAACATCAGGCTAGAAAAAAAAAACCCTGCTAGGGCAGGCAGCTTTGTATACTACCTGTCCATACATCTGAAGTGATTGAGATGATTGTTCATGGCGGGTTTCTTGGTGTTAGTTGAATTGTACTATTCCATTTCAGCCATTAAGCTGCACTCCAAGAGCCCCACAGTCCAGACTCCCAAGAGACTCTTTTTTGGTGCAGTCATTGATACGTGTAGCCCTGCAGAGAAGCATTCATCTGGAAGGAGGAGAACAAGAAAGGATTCTTTAAACTTGGAGGAGCTGACGGCCTGTCAGGTAAAAACACTTGCCCTTCTCTTCCTTCAATCCCCTTACTCTGTGTTTAGTGAGACCAATACATCTTAAACTTAGTGTTTAAGTCTAATCAAACAGTTTGCTTTAAACCTTGAAGTAAATGTTAAGAAGGATGCGTAATACTGTTGGAATAGAACAAGGCTGATTCCTTTTTTTTCCCCCCTGCAGACGCTTAGAAAAACACCTCATAAATCTACGCAGAAGCTACTGAATTCTGCCAGTAAACTACCTAGGAGATCACCTCGCATTCTCCACAGGACTCCCCAAAAACTGGAGAAGACTCCCAGCAAAAGCCCAGCTGCTAAGCAGAGTGCAGCCAAGTGTTTGGGAAAGTATTTTTCTCGTCCTGTACAAGGGGCCAAGTCCCCATCTGTGTTACGGGAAAGTAAAAGGGTTCACTTACTGCAAGTAGCGCCTGAGGATCGTACTCTACAAGACAAACTTTCCCCTCCTTACAAAGAGGCTGCCTTACAAATGCCGGAGCATAACGAGGCATCAAACACTGTGAACTCCTCACTACCTCACAACAACTCGAATCCACTTGGTTCTTCCCCATCTGCCCTCCAGGAAAGCTTTCTTACAGAACTGCGAACTCCAAGGTGTTCCTTGAGATCCCTCTCAAAATTATCCTCCCCAGCTGGTACTCAGAGGCTCATCTTTCCAAGTGAAATTCGGGTGCAGCCAGAAGCAGTATCTCAAGCAATGGAAAGTACTCCCAGGAAGCTTGAAGATTCAGGTTCAAAGTTACCTGCACTACCTGCCAGCCCCCTGACTGCAGAAATGTCTGAGCTCACTGTGAAGCTGCAGTCTCCCTTCAGTTCTCCTCTCTGTGCCGCAGCCATCAGCTCTCCTTCCCATGTGCAGGCTGGGGAGTCTCACTGGGAACTTACTGTGCCTAAAACATCTCTCCTAAAATCCCCAGGTATCGCTGGCTCTTTGCCAAAGTCCCCACTTAATGCCTCCAAGCAAGGTGGGTGTGAGCCAGATTCTGGAGGAGAGGACCTCACACCACGTGCATGTGAAACACCTTCCAGAAATAAGGACAGCCATCGTGATAACGGTGATAGCTCTTGTGAAGAAAGCCTCCAGCTCTCTAAGTCCCAAATTCCTGAAAATACCCCTGTGTCAGAGAAAAACAAACCAGTGGATGTAATGGCTCAGAACTCTTCTCCAGGAAAGGACCCAGAAAATGTGGATGAGCATTCCTCTCCAAAGCTGCCTGCTGGAGAATGTGCACTGAGTGCTGAGACGGAGTGCGAGCAGGTGGTTAAGGAGGGAAACTCCAGTGCGAGCACCTGTGAGTCCTTCTTAAGCAGTTCTCAAACAAGCAGCGATGAGTTGGAGGCAAGAAGCCTCCTGAGGGAAGAATACACGAGGACAAAGGCTCCGTCTCTCCGGAGGCCCTCCAGGTGTGCCCTGAGTACTTCACCTCCTCTACCAAAGTCTACTCCTGCCTACTCCTTGCGCTGCACCGCAGACAGGAGGCAGCGGGAGGCCGCAGCACGGATGGGAAACCCTGAGCTTCCAGCCAAGTTCTCCACCCCTAAAAGCCATTGCAAAGCGCCTTCTGCCAGCCCACCCACTTACGAGGTCGAACTTGAAATGCAAGCTTCAGGCTTACCCAAGCTTCGCATTAAGAAAATCAGCTCTTGCTCAGCGCTGGAGGTTCAGCCTGAAGCAAGTGCCAGCAAACCCAAGGGAGGAGAAAGCCCCTTCGGTGATCTTGCTACGGCCTCGTGTAGCAAACACCCAGGGAAGCTGGCAGCTGCCTGCGTCTCACCCTCCTGCTTCCGCGCTTTCCACAGTACGCCTGGGAAAGGTGGGGGGCAGACCTACATCTGCCAGTCGTGCACCCCAACGAGCTGTGCTTCGAACGCCACCTCCCCGTCTCCCCTGGAAGCAGAAGTTCCCCAGACGCCTTCTCCAAAGCTGAAGGGGAAGAGCACCCCTGATGCTATCAAGGACTGGCCTCGGAGGAGGAGAGCAGCAGGCAGCACTGCTAGCGCTGGCTCTGGTCGAAACGAGAAAACTGCGGATGAAAGAAGGATGTCAGCAGGCAGAGAAGGAGAAGTGAAGGTCTTGGAGCGCTGCAGCAGCAGAGTAATAAGTATGCTCGGAGAGTTTGAACTGGAAGGGATTTGCAGGCTGCAGGATCAGGCATCTCCTCCTGATTCTGATCCCAGAGCTGAAGAGAGCTTTGTTGTGGGAACTTTTGGCTTAAAATCGCGGAAGCGGACATTTACATCCCTATCTCCAGAGAAGGAGGAGAATCACGAGGCTAAGAGAACCTGCAGTGACAAGCACAACTCGGATCCCTGTGTCTTTTCCCCAGATGAGGGCAACAGAAGCAAGTCAAGAACAGACTCGGTGCTTTCTGAGAAGCCCAGAGCGTGTTCACTCGTAACTCCTGTGCAGCCCAGTTGCATGGGGGATGATGATGTCTTCCTTTTATCAGGTAATTAAGTGGCTCTCTTGAAATTCAGAGATGGCTAAAAGTGTGGGGTAGGGGAGAGAAAAGGCACAACTATTTTCTGTCTGTCTTAGGGAGACTGAGATGGAGAGGGAGAGTGGGTTGCAAGTGACAAGGAAGCTAATTATGTGGAGAGGCAGATCAGCTGTGAGGAATTCAGCTAGTGGGATTGTTTGTGAGAGTTTCATCAGTGGAGTAATAATGATGCAAAAGGGTAATAAATGTGAAAGAGCAGGAGGCTGGACAAATTAAAAGGAAAAATTAAGAATTGCATCCATTTCCTCCCTGTAGAAGCACATAGTGGAAAAAGGTTTGGTAAGGTAACTACAGCACACAGGATGGAATACAAACCATGGCTTGAGGAAAGTGACAGCACTCATGCTGCAGTGTGTGTTGAAATTGAACCAGGCAATGAATTCTGAGAGAATGAAATGTGTGAAGGTGCAACTGCAGACTTGCTTGGTGCCAGAAACCCCCAGTTTTAGATAAATTGGAAATATTACTTGTGCTGATGGAAGCTTTGAGGCTGAGTAAGGGCTGAGACTTAAAGGCGCTCTCGAGCTGTCAGTTTGCAGCGTGTCACTCTGCTTCTCCAGGTACAACTCCACCGCTGAAGAGCGCGCTGTCTGCGAGCAGCCTCCTGGCGCTGACTCAGTCTCCGCTGCTGTGTAAGGGGCAGACGCCGCCGGCTCGGAAGCGTGCTCGAGGTAACTCCTTGTGCTGTAGGGGAGGGCTGGGCTCCAGCAGGCTGCCCGGTGTGCTCCCCTTGCCTGCAGTTAAATGAGAGCACAAGCAGGCCGGGGCTTGGGCTTGGTGCAGCGAAGCACTTCTGTGCTGTGTCTTCTCTCACACTTCCTAAAAATTTGGTGTGAACTGGGACGTTTGGAAGGTGGGGTGGTAGCAGTGAAGAAAAGAGTAGCAGAACAGGAAGTTGAGCGTACTGCTCCTGGTGATACTGGGTTTCTTGGAGTCACCAGGAAGTAAATTTTGAGCAAATTGTGGCTTTAATTTTTTCATCTCTTGTAGAAGGAGAATCGGATGCCCTTGAAGTTATGACCAACCAGGAGCTGTCTCCATTCCACAGCGTGGCTTCCAGGAAGCGGCCCCTCAGCAGGACTTACTCCCGGAAAAGGCTGCTCAGCTGAATTTGGAGCCAGAACAACATGGGAAACTGTTATCTGAGCTGTACCATGGGGATTTTAACAAGGAACTTTTAATTGGTGCTGTCCTGGAGCTGTCTGTATTGGTGGGAGATGGGATGGAGGAATAGGGCAGTGGAAATAAGGACCGTCTAAAGGTTTTAACCTCAATTATGTCAGCTCTCTGCCCTGACTGACACTTCTCCTGTGTGTAGTAGCTGAGTTGTGCAGTTAAGGTTCAATCCTGCTCAGCAAAGAGGGAGAATTGCCCACCTTTGACGGCTTTCTTGTAAAATAAACTGATCTGAATTTTCACTACATCACTTGGTCAGAAGTCTGTCTCTACCCCACGTTGTGGGCAAGAGGTGGTGGCTGCATGAAGGAAGCTGGAGGTGAATGTACAGAAATCAGGCTGCGTGCTCCTTGGTTTGTCTTGTCCTCCTACTAACTGGGGCCCTCTGTTAGCTGCATCCACTGTGCCACAGACAGGGACATTTGAGTGGTAAAACTTGGAATGGAGTAACTGGAGATGAGATCAGGTGATTTGCACTTCCCCTTTCTGGCTTTTAATTCAAATTTATGTTAAATTTCAAATGGGAATTGTGGTACTGGTGCTCACAACTTCAACTGAAGTGGGGGCTTGCTTCTAGTCAGGAGTCCCCCATCGTTAAAGCAGGTACCCGGGGCTCCTCCACGTGAATGGGGTCAGTGCCATGGCACAGGACTGTATTTAACCTCCCTTACAGCTGGAAGGGAACGCTGCTTTATTTAAAGCCCTTTATAGGCAGGAATGGAAAATGATGTTGACCCAGGGCTGCTTTGATCCTGGATGCTTTGATTGCACTGCTGTCTGGAGCTGCTTTTCCTACTTCGTGTAGGAAGCCTGCCAGCTCAGGCTCTGTGGGCAGAGGAAATGCTGAACTCCTGACTGGAAAGCAGTGTTGGGAACAGGTATTTGTCATGGTTATTCTGAGTGCTTACAGAAGCAGGTACACTAGATCCCATGCAGTGAGCGGTAAATAAACTCCTTTCCATACACCAAACACCTTTGCATACCCCAAGTAAATGACCACTGCAGCCTCTGGCAATTGCTTCATAAAACTCACTCTGCTTTATTAGAAAAGTTACAAAAAGTTCCTACAAAAACCTATTTACAAATTTTCAAACTGCTGAGCAAGCCCTGTGGCAGGGGCTTCCCAACTGTAAACAAGTTCTTAGTGTCAGAGGCCAGGGAGGCATTTCCCCTGTCCCGGTGTTCGAGCTGCAGCGGGTGCAGGAGGAGAGGCGTTGGGTCAGTGCTGTCCTGTGTGGCAGCAACGTGGAGTGTGAGCTGTCCTGCACCTTGCACGCTTGTTTCCCTTACAGAAGTCCTGTCTCTCTTCCTTGGGCATCTGAAATGTAACAGCGTTGTAGCCAGGCTGGCGTAGGGGGCAGAAAGGCTCCTGTCAGCGGTACCCGCTCCTTCCTGCAGGGTAGCGTGAAGCCTACGCCTAGAGTGGGTTTTTCCTGACGTCGATCATGGCTGGATGGTGCGGCATGGGGCTCACGTTCAGGCTGGCTCGGCGGGGCTCCCAGCGGGGCTTGGCGGGAGGGAGGCCCCGGGGCAGCTGCACCTCGTGGGGCTGCCCAGCCCTGAGCGAGTGCTCCGCGTCCCTCCGGGGGTCCCCGGGGCTGTCGCTGGGCAGGGAGGAACGGCGCCAGGTGGATGGCAACGGGGCGTGCACCAGGTCCCTGCTCTCATCCCGCAGGCGGTGGCTTTCTTCAGCGGCAGCCAGAGGCACGGGCAGCTCCCCAGGGCTGGGCTCCTCGCAGGGCCCGTGCGCATTTCTCTCCATGCCTGCAGGGAAAGAGACGAGCATTGGGATCTCCACTCAAAGCCCTGCCTCGAGCGTGGTAGGGAAGGCAAATCCCAAACCTCCTCTCACCTTTGGGCCCTCCCGGCTGGAGACTCAAGCTGCTCAGCCTCTGGCTCAGCTCCTGGTTTGCCCGCAGGCAGCGGCTCAGCTCCTTTTCCAGCAGCTGGATCCTCCCCTCGTACTGCAGCTTGCTGCTGGCCAGCCCCTCGTCCATGTGCTCTGTGAAGGGAAACAGAGGCCACTTCCAGACTTCCAGCTCTGAAGCGTGCGAGCGGCGTCGCTGCCGCCTGCAGGGAGCTGGGCGGTTACCGCGGCTCTGCTGGAGCAGCAGCTGCACGCTCTGCTCGTGCTCCTTCTGCTGCAGCGTCAGCTGCCGGTCCGTCTCCAGGCGCTGCCGCTCCAAGGCCACCTCCAGCCAGTGCACCAGCTGCTGCTGCTCCTCCAGCTGCATCTCCAGCTCCGAGAAGGCGATGTGCTGCCGGTGCTGCTCCTCCCGCAGCGTCACCACCTGCCGGGGGAACAGCTCAGCTCCTGCCTCGCCCCGCTCTGCCTCCTCCAGTTTCCTCGATGAGGAAAACAAGAGGTTGGTCAGCCCCTAAGGATCCCCCCGGCGCTCCCACCTTGTCGAAGTACTTGCAGAGCAGAGCCCGGGTCTCGGAGGAGGAGAGGTAGCTGAGCTTGGCCATGAGGTTCATCTCGCACTGGGACAGCAGGCTGGCCGAGGCCCGCAGGACTCGCTGCCTGCACGTGATGGACTCGTTCTTGTACTCGATGGCTGCGTCCAGCGCCTCGATGGCCTCGTCCAGCTGGAACAAGATCCGTTCTTCCTGCCGGGGCAGAGCTGCAGTTACCAGAGAGCAAAGGGTTTGCTGCCTAACCCCTGCCCTCAAGCTTTTTCATCTCCTGGCCAAGACAACGCTGATGGGAGGTTGGGATCTGCCCGGTTTGGGGATGCAGAGGAGCATCTGCTGCTGGCCCCGTGCTCAGATCTTTACCTCCAGCCCAAGAAGAGGTACCTCTGGGGACAGCAGGGTGCCCTGGCGCAGCTTGTTGTCGAGCTCCAGCCTCTGCTTGAGCAGCTGGTCCTTCTCCTGCCGCAGGCTGTTGATTTCCTGGCGGATCTGCTGCTGGTCGTGGGCGCTGCCGTGCCGCAGTTGCCCGCTCTTCTCAGTCAGCTCCTTTTCCAGGTGCTCCAGGCGGCTGGACACGCGCACGATGTCGTCCGTCAGTGCCTGCAGCAGAAGATACTCGATGGATCTGCTCCAAAGAAAAGCCCCCAGCCCCTTTCCACTCCCTCCATAAGTCAAGTGACCCCCACGCACACATAAGCCAAGGATTTCCAAAACAATGAGGTCAGAGGCCCAGCACAAACAGGCTCTCTGACAGAGGCAGATTTCCCACCAATTTTCCAACACCATCACCTAGCCTGGTTCTGCCAGACTCGGGACAACACTGCTGGAAATGGAGCGAGGGGCAGAGGTGTCACGTTCTTGTCCTACCTGGCTGGAGCGCAGTCTCTTGCTCTCCAGGCCGTTCTTCTCCTGCAGCAGGGCTTCCTTCTTGGCCACGATAGCTTCACGCTTCCTCAGCTCATCCTCCAGCTCATCTAGGGCCCGGCGCTGCTCGAGAACTTTATCCATCTCCATGTCCAGCCACTTCTTCTGCTCCTCAATTTTCTGAGGGTAGGAGGCAAAAAGCACGTGCATGTGTACAGACAGCAGCAGCACCAGGACTGCTAGTCTGAAGAGCAGTGGGGTTGATTCCATCTCTGCTAACCCAAATGGCCCAGACTTCACTGTTTTTATCCTCCTAGCTTGCCAAAACACAGAGCTGAGCCAAATCCCCAGCTGCCCAGGAGCCCCTGGGGGGCTACATCTCCCACCACCCCCCTTCTGCGAGCAAACGCGATTTCACAGCTTCTCTACTGATACTTCAGGAGAGATCCTGGCCCTGGAGACAAGACATGATTTAAGTCTTCTGCTACCAGATGCAAGTGCCATTACGGACTGTCCTCCTTAAGGGGAGGATGGATTCGTAACCAAGTGTGCTAGGTCTCGAGCTGAGGCACCAACAGACGAGGCAGGCTCGCTGTGCCCGTACCTGCTGCTGCTCCAGGCTGATCACCGAGCCGTTGCTGCCGCTCCGCCGCTTCCTCTGGAAAGCTGCGATTTCCTCCGTTTTGATGCGCAGGATTTTCTGGTGCTGCTCGTGCTTCAGTTCCAGTTCCTGCATGGGAAAGGGCAACCGCTAGCCTCGAGGGGTGCACGCTGCTTGAGAACCGAGCACCGCGGGCTGCTGGACGGGTTATGCTCCCAGCCAGCTCTTTGGGAGCTCTTAAAAAAGAAACGCAGCGCCCGCCACCCTCTCTCCAGCCTGATGCTGAGGATCACAGGCAGCATCAGCTACCCACCCCTGCCCAGCCCATCCATCACCTTCACAAATGCAGCAGTCGCACAGCTGCTCCTGCCAGCTCCTACCTTGACGCGGTGCTGCCGCTTATTCATCTCGGCCTCCAGCCGCCGCTTCTGCTCGCTCTCCTCCCGCAGCCGCCGCTGCAGCTGGCCCTGCTGCCGCCGCATCAGCTGGATGTTCCTCTCCAGCTCCTGCACCCGCTTCTCGCTCTGCGCCGAAAGCGACACCAGCCTCTCCGTCGCCTGCTTCTTCTTGCACAGGACCTGCCCGGGGGGTGAAACTGCTTGGTGGCCCCCGAGCCCTTGGCAGAGCGTCCCCAGCTCCCCCGGGGACAGAGCCAGGCGCCCTCCGTTCGCACCCACCTGCGCCTTGCTCTGCGCAGCTGCCACGCGCGTGCGGTACTCCTGCAGCTTGCGCTTCTCCCCGGGGTCCCACGGCTCTTTGCCCTCCAGCTCCTGGAGCTGCTTCTGGCTGTCGCTCAGCTCGGCCCGCACCTGCTCTGCCTCCTGCTCCAGCTCGCTGATCTTCTGGCAGTACTGCTTGTTCAGGGCCTGCGCATCCTTGCCTGCAAGGCAGCCCCTCCGCAATGACCTCCAGCTCCCCTTCCCTCCCAGCCGGGCCAGACCTCTCCCTTCTGTCCAAATATTTTTGGCAGGTGGCTACAGACCGAGTGCAGGGACTTCCAGCCCTTCTCCTCCAGCTCCCTTCAGCAATTCTAGGCACGGGAATTTGGGCAGAAACCAAGGGGAAAGGCCTCAGGCAGCAGGAGGCAGAGGGAAGCAGTGCCCTGCTGCCAGCAGAAGGGATGGGGCACACGACAAGGGAAAGGGAGGATGGAAGCAGAGACCAAGCATCCCACCTAGGAGGAGATTTCACAGGGGATGTGTGCACGTTCCCCGACCACCCCCTGCTTATCTGCCTCTCCAGCAGCTCCGCACCTGTCTTAATGAGCTCCGTGATCAGCTCCTCCTTCATGCGGATGTTGATGGCCAGCTCGCGGATCTTCTGCTGTGCTTGCACCAGCCTCCACTCCGAGTCCTTCCCTGGAAGGCGCTCCTGCCTCCGGCAGGCCTCTGCAACACAGATTCCCAGATAAGGACTCTCCCATCCTCGCCAGGGGACAGAAGGGCAGTTAGACCTCAGAGCTGTAGCCAAGAACTGCCTCGAGTCACCTGCTGCGTGCACCAGAGCAGGCAGCTTGTCCCACATCCCAGCAGGCCAAACCTCTCCCCAACAGAAGCAGGGAGAACGTTACCTGCTCCGCTTCGTCCCCCGGGTTCAGCCCGGTGGGTCACAGTGCCCTTCTATCAGAAGGAAACCCCCAGTCCCACCACATACGGTTGCCACTTGCCTTTTAGCAGCTCCAGCTGCTCCTCCTGCATCAGGCGGGGACTGCCTCCGCCCAGCTCCTCACCCAGCTTGCTGCACGCCTCCCTCTTGCTCCAGCTCTGAATCCCATTTCTGGAAAGAGCAGCACGTTAATCAGCTGGGGCTGCTCCCAGCAAGGACCCTGAGATCCACAAGAGTCAGAACAGATGCTGGTGAGCTCCCCAGTGAGCTGACAGCTGTCTTTGCAGCACCACTGACCCCACAAGCAGCATTTGCTTCTACACCCTATGCAGAGGAGGCTGAGCTCCCTGCTGCAGCACAGGCTCCCACAGCTCCCAGGGCAATGTAGGGTGCTGGGACAGCCTCAACTCACCGGCGCTGGCACAGGGACTGTTTCTGTTCCCACTCTTCCTCCTCTTCCGAGGAGAGCTCTGCCAGCTTCTCTGAGTCCTGGCTGAGCTCCCTCCTCAGCACCGTGTCTTTGACCTCTGCGCTGCTGGGCGGACGCTGCGTGTGATTCAGGTGACAGCCTGCCAGGTCCTCGTCCTGGAAGGAGGGATTGCTGTCAAGCTGCCGGGGCAGGGAATCGGAAAGAGAGAAAATGTGCCACAGGAGAGCCAGTGATGGAAAAAGCAGCTGAGTCTCAGCTGGGAATAACTATTAGGCACACAGAAAAGCCAAAAAATAGTGTTTGCAGGAGAACTGAGTTTTGCTAGAGGCAGACAGCTGCTGCTCAGAAGCTGAGCAAAGTCTAGGACCTGCCACTAACATTGAGGTAAAAAACTTAGTTTGGAAGCTTGAGCTTTTTCCGAGATAAGAATCCTTCCTTGTGTGCATGCTGAGTGCAGCTTTGACCAGATTCACGTTCAGGGGTGGGAATAGCAGTTCCTATGCCGAAGGGAATCAGAGCAAAAAGGCAGCAGCTCCTCAGGGGCAGACCTGTGCTCTCACCTTCCTACAGAGGACCCTTCCACTCTGCTCGGCAGGAAGGAGCCCCGAGGGAACCCCGCAGAGGCTGTGGGACTGCGCAGCAGCCAGAGGGGCCGTGTGAGGTCTCTGGGCAGCCGTGACCAGGTGAAGGTCTTCCAGCAGTTCTGGCACACACAGGTTTGGCATGGCCATCTCCAGGCGCACGTGCAGCTCGGAGATCTTATCCTGCTGTTCCTGCAGTTTGTCGCTCTGAAAGCAACAAGAAAAATGTCACTACGTACATGTGGATCCCAGACCTGCTGCACAGGAGCCCAAAGGCCGGGTTGTACCTGCCCTAATGCCTGCACTGGGGCAGGCCCAATTTAAGAAAGCAGAGCCCAGAAATACCTGCAGTTTGTACTGCTCCATGGCATCCTCCAGGGCAGCCAGGAAGTCACGGTTCTCCTCCTCCAGGCGCTCCACTTGTCTCTGCAGCTTGGCCACGTGCTCGTCTTTGATGGACTCACACCCCTTCTCTGTGTTCACCTGTCCCCAAAATACAAGAGAGGCGATGTCAGCGTTCACCTTTGTCCATCCCTCCCTGTGCTGGCCTCCATAAGGGTTCTGCAGGCACAGCTTTGCGGAGGTTTTGCTTGTGAAATCAATCTCCCAGCTGCAGCTGAGACCAAGCTGTTGCTGTCTGCAACACGCTGTGGGAGCACCATGGCTTCCTGCCCCCCTGCGGCCTCTTGGCCACGTTGCTTTTCCTCCACTCCCTCTCCTGCTCCTTCCACAACATGCTGTGGCTGCTGCTCTCCGCAGCAGCGGTGGGACAGGGGAACACCACCTCCTCCCCACCTCGGCGCTGAAACACCTCGAAGCCTCGTCACCTGGCCTTTTGCCAGCTTCGAGCCTCGTGCGTCGAGGCCCTGCTCTTCCGCAGAGGTGCTCTCGATGCCGCTATCCAGCCCGGCCGAGGTCAGCTCGCTCCTCTCGCTCTCCACCGCGCACAGCCACTCCTTCACCCGCAGGATCTGCTCCACCGTCAGGTTGCTGTCCTCCTGCAGCTCCGTCAGCAGCCGGTACGCGGCGTCCGTGCAGGTCCTGTAGTGCGCGCACTCCGCCAGCAGCCGAGCCGTGGGGTCTGGGGCGCTGCGTTTGGTGGTGTCGGAGCGGTTGATGATGCGGGTCTCCGAGCGGTGCCGCTGCTCCAGCGCCTTCTGCAGGTTCTTTATCTGCCGGTGAAGCTCCTCGACGTGCTCCGTCTCCTTGCGGCAGTTCACCACCGCCTTGTTCTGGATGTTCTGAGCTCGGCTGGCGTAGTTCAGCGTGTTGAGGCTCTCGTCGAAGTCGGAGGAGGAAGGGCTGACGCAGGCTATCATCACAGTCTGGGCATTCCCTCCCAGGGAGTCTTTCAGGATCCTGGGGGAAGCACAGACACAGGTGATTAAACTAGCTGAAATGCAAAATAACGCAGGAACCCAAAGGTTTCCAGCCCTTTTCAAAGGTTTTCAAACCCAAGGAGAATGATGTTCTGGCTCTGCAGCCAGCTCAGCACTATTGCAGTGAGCAGTGATTAAGCAGAGGACTCACAGTTTGCACCACGCCAAGTTTCCATCTGCGTAACGCCTGAAGCTGCGTGCTACCCAACTCTGTGTTCCTTGCTATGTGTGTGCAGCGAGGGAACGTGCTGGAGACTGCAAAAGGAACCTGCTCAAGCTAAAAACTAACCGTGGGGCGGCTCGTCACAGGCAAACCACCAAGCAAACCGAACAGAAGCATCTTTAGTCACTGCCAGGCAGGAATGGCCAGAACACCCCACTGCAGATTCAATATCATGACTTAAGCAAGCCTCAAGCCTCCTCTTCTGCAGCACCATAATGAGCTAGCCTGAAATCGGTAGCCTGGCCTCACTGTTCTTCAGCTTTCCCCACATGAAACCTCCCCCACAGGGCAGACTTACGAAATGCCAGACCAGCAGAGCTCTCACAACCAAGCAGTCACACCGAGAGCCCTGGTCTGCGAGCAGAAGGGGTGACTCGCCCTGCAAGCCCCTCTCAGTTAGCTTGGGCTCTCTGCCACCAAACCTGGCAGGCTGGGCATGGGAAAGACCATCAGCTGGCCAGAAAGCCACAAAGGAGCATCACGTCCCTCCTGCTGGGCCACCAGCCATGAGATTGTGGGGTCCCGGTCCCGATCTGTACCTGGTGATTTTGGAATCCCTGTAGGGGATGTGGCTGCTCTTCCTCCGAGGGTCCCCCAGGGCACTGATGACGTTGCCCAAGGCCAGCAGCCCGCTGTTGATCTGGATGCTCTCCTTCAGCCTCTCCCCCGTGTTTCCAGTCTTCACAATCCGCTCTGAGCCCGCCAGGTCCACGAAGTGGAACTTGGAAACCAGGACCTGGCCCGAGGCGGGGACCGAGGGGTGGTTGTGGAGGGCAAGGCGGGTGAGGCGGCCGGCCCCGCGCCGCTGCTCCATCGTCACCGTGAAGATGGTGTGCGAGCGGCTCGACTGCGCGTTGATGTGGGTGGCTCCTGTGTGCTTGGCTGTGTTGCCCATCTCCAGCAGGCTCAGCACCTCGTCCAGCCCCTCCACCTCTGACTCCTTCACGCCGCTGAGCACTGCAACGGCAAACAGAGCCCTGGCTGTAAGGGATGGGCTGCCTGAGGAAGGCCTGGCCCTGCTTTCAGGTGCCTAACCCCAAAACGGCCTTGGGAACGGGGAGAAAAGGGAGCCCGAGAGCAGCCACACGTACCGACGTTCCCCTTGTCATCCTCGCGGATCTGGATGTCTTTGCTGGCCGTATCCACCTGCAGCAAGTCCCGAAACTCCTCCTTGTACACCTCCAGGTAGGACACCC
Source organism: Netta rufina (assembly GCF_964035555.1). NCBI lineage: Eukaryota > Metazoa > Chordata > Aves > Anseriformes > Anatidae > Netta > Netta rufina. The sequence goes on along the minus strand of NC_140134.1, from coordinate 14,532,929 downwards.
GCACCGTGTAGTCAACCAGGTCGTTCTCATCGATGAGCCTGAAGGTCTCGGCCATGGCTCGCGGGATGATGCCCTGCTCATCTTCATTGATGGCAGCTGGCAGAGAGAAATGGACACGGTTACAGGATGCAAATCCTATCCCAATTCTGTCCTGCATAGCAGTGGCAGATCCGAGCATACACTTCTTCCTAAGGTGCATTACTGAGCCAGCATCCTGTCTGAAGCCGCAGTGTGCTTCCCTGTGAAACCAGCATTACTCCACGAACCTTCCTAGCTCCGAGAACTTTTTGGTTTGTGCTCGGAGACTGCTTTTATCTGCCCGTGGCACTGCACCGTTCAAGTTTTAAACCATCCTGCTTTTGCCTGAGGCAGCCCCCCAAACCAATGGAGCCCCCAGAGCGGCTGGGGAGCCAAACGCAGCCTGGGGACGGGGACAAAACCCAGCGGGTGTGAGGCACGGAGACCACCGAGCATCCCGGGGGGGGGGGCTCCGTGAGGGGACCAGGGGCCAGCAGCCCCCCTCTGCCCCCTCAGAGCCCCCCCCCGGCCCCGGGGGAGCCCGGTACCCACCGACGCTGGCCTCGCCGATGGTGTACGTCTTGCCGGAGCCGGTCTGTCCGTAGGCGAAGACGGTGGCGTTGAAGCCCTGGAAGAAGGCTCGGAGCAGGGGCCGCACACAGGCGCTGTACACGGCCGCCTGCCCCGCCGCCTCGGGCAGCACGGCGGCGAAGCGAAAGCGGCGCCGGTGGCCCAGGGCCACCTCCCCGGTGGCGGCGTCGCCCCGCAGGCAGGGCCGGTGGCCCCGCAGCACCTCCTTGGGCAGCAGCGGCCGCACCCGCACCGCCACCCGCACCGCGGCCCCCTCCGGGGCCATGGCCGGGCCCGGCGCGGCTCCGCTCGACTGGGCGCGGGGAGATGGCGTCAGGAGGAACCGCCCCGCACCGACACGGGGAGCGGGGACGGGATGGGGCCGGGACCGGGGGATGTGGGGGGGAGGCTGCGAGGGGAGGGGGGCAGCGGGCGGCATGCGGTGCCCCATCAGTCGTGAGGTGCCCCAGCAGTCGTGATATATACCCCGTCGGTCATGAGATGCCCCGCCAGTCGTGATATAGCCCATCAGTCGGGTCGTGAGATGCCCTGTCAGTCGTGAGATGCCCTGCCAGTCGTGATATACCCCATCTATCACAATATACCCCACCAGCTGTGAGATGCCCCATCAGTCATGATATACCCCATTGGTCGTGAGATGCCCCATCAGTCAAGAGATACCCCACCAGCTGTATCTCACCAGTCAGTTGTGAGATACCCATCAGTCATGATATGCCCCGTCGATCATGATATACCCCATCGGTCATGATATAGCCTATTGGTAGTGATATACTCCATCCATCATGAGATACAGAATCACAGAATCACAGAATCACAGAATTTTCTAGGTTGGAAGAGACCTCAAGATCATCGAGTCCAACCTCTGACCTAACGCTAGCAGTCCCCACTAAACCATATCCCTAAGCTCTACATCTAAACGTCTTTTGAAGACTTCCAGGGATGGTGACTCCACCACTTCCCTGGGCAGCCTGTTCCAATGCCTCACAACCCTTTCAGTGAAGAAATTCTTCCTAACATCTAACCTAAAACTCCCCTGGCTCAACTTAAGCCCATTCCCCCTCGTCCTGTCACCAGGCACGTGGGAGAACAGGCCAACCCCCACCTCGCTACAGCCTCCCGTGAGGTACCCATAGAGAGCGATAAGGTCGCCCCTGAGCCTCCTCTTCTCCAGGCTGAACAAGCCCAGCTCCCTCAGCCGCTCCTCGTAGGACTTGTTCCCCAGGCCCCTCACCAGCTTCGTCGCCCTTCTCTGGACTCGCTCAAGCACCTCCACGTCCTTCTTGTAGCGAGGGGCCCAAAACTGAACACAGTACTCGAGGTGCGGCCTCACCAGAGCCGAGTCCAGGGGGATGATCACCTCCCTAGCCCTGCTGGTCACACTGTTCCTGATACAAGCCAGGATGCCGTTGGCCTTCTTGCCCACCTGAGCACACTGCTGGCTCATATTCAGCCGACTATCCACCATCACTCCCAGGTCCTTCTCTGCCTGGCAGCTCTCCAACCATTCCTCTCCCAGCCTGTAGCTCTGCTTGGGGTTATTGCGCCCCAGGTGCAGGACCCGGCACTTGGCCTTGTTGAACTTCATGCAGTTGACCTCAGCCCATCGGTGCAGCCTATCCAGATCCTCCTGCAGAGCTTTCCTACCCTCAAGCAGATCGACACACGCACCTAACTTGGTGTCATCTGCAAACTTACTGAGGGTGCACTTGGTCCCCTCATCCAGATCATCGATGAAGATATTAAAGAGGACCGGCCCCAGCACCGAGCCCTGGGGAGCACCACTAGTGACAGGCCTCCAGCTGGATTTGACTCCATTCACCACGACTCTTTGGGCCCGGCTATCCAGCCAATTTTTAACCCAACAAAGCGTACGCCAGTCCAAGTCACGAGCAGCCAGTTTCTTGAGGAGAATGCTGTGGGAGACGGTGTCAAAAGCCTTACTGAAGTCAAGGTAGACCACATCCACAGCCTTGCCCTCATCCGCCAAGCACGTCACTTTGTCATAGAAGGAAATCAGGTCCGTCAAACAGGACCTGCCTTTCATAAACCCCTGCTGACTGGGCCTGATCACCTGGTGGCCCTGAAAGTGCCACGTGATGACACTCAAGATAATCTGCTCCATGAGCTTCCCTGGCACTGAGGACAAACTGACAGGCCTATAGTTCCCCGGGTCTACCCTCCGGCCCTCCATGTAGATGGGCGTCACGTTTGCTAGCCGCCAGTCGACTGGGACCTCCCCCGATAGCCAGGACTGCTGATAAATGATGGAAAGCGGCTTGGCCAGCTCCTCCGCCAGCTCTCTCCGTATCCTCGGGTGGATCCCATCTGGCCCCATCAACTTGCGTACATCCAAGTGCCGTAGCAGGTTGCCAACCATTTCCTCATGGATAGTGAGGGCCACATTCTGCTCCCCATCCCCTTCCACCAGTTCAGGGTACTGGGTATCCAGAGAGTAACTGTTTTTTTTTTCCTCGTCTTTTGTAACTAAGTTCCCCCTCGCATCCAGGAAAGGATGGAGATTCTCCTTAGTCCTCTGTTTTGCGTTGATGTATTTGTAAAAACATTTTTTGTTGTCTTTAATGGCAGTAGCCAGATTGAGCTCCAGATGAGCTTTGGCCTTTCTAATTTTGTCTCTGCACTGCCTCGCAACATCCTTATAGTGATCCCAAGTAGCACGCCCTCTTTTCCAAAGATCGTAAACCCTCTTTTTTCTCCTAAGCTCAAGTCACAATTCTCTGTTCAGCCAGGCCGGTCTTCTTCCCCGCCAGCTCGTCTTTGGGCACGTGGGGACAGACCGCTCCTGAGCCATTAAGATTTCCTTCCTGGACTCAGGAGTCCAGCCTTCCCGGACTCCTCTGCCCTTCAGAGCCGCCTCCCAGGGGACTCTGCCAACCAGTGTCCTGAACAGATCCAAGTCGGCCCTCCGGAACTCCAATACAGCAGTTTTACTGGTCCCCTTCCCGGCTTCTCCAAGAATGGAGAACTCTACCATTTCATGGTCACTCTGCCCAAGACACTTTCCAACCGCCACACCTCCTACCGGTCCTCTGTTTGTGAAGAGAATGTCTAGCAGGGTATCTCCCCTGGTAGGCTCACTAACCAGCTGTGCCATGAAGCTCTCTTCCACGCTCTCCAGAAACCTCCTAGGCTGCTTTCTCTGGGCTGTGTTGTGCTTCCAGGATATATCTGGGAAGTTGAAGTCCCCCATGAGAACAAGCGCTGACGATTTCGCAACTTTTGGCAGCTGCCTGTAGAACTCTTCATCCGTCTCCTCATCCTGGTTCGGCGGTCTATAACAGACCCCCACCAGGATGCTTGCCTTGTTGGCCTTCCCGCTGATCCTAACCCATAGGGACTCAGCCTTAGCATTCCCAGCCTCAAGTTCCACGACATCAAAACTCTGATATAGAGAGCCACAGCACCACCCCTTCCATGCTGCCTGTCCCTTCTGAAGAGCCTATAGCCAGACACTGAGTAGCACTCCAGTCATGAGAGTGGTCCCACCACATTTCCGTGATGGCAACCAAGTCGTAGCCTGCCCGCCGCACAATGGCTTCCAGCTCCTGTTTGTTACCCATGCTGCGTGCATTAGTGGAGATGCACTTCACTTGAAGGGCCATTGCCTTCTCTCCCAGCCTTGCCATTGTCCCCCCGGCACAGCTCTAACGAGCCTTGTTTCAGCCCCGTCCCCCAGCTTACCTAGTTTAAAGCCCTCTCAATGAGCCCCACCAGCTCCTGGCCTAGGATCCGTTTCCCCCTTAGAGATAGGGAGACACGATTATGTAAAGGGCAATATCTGGGTAAATATGACAACCCTCACCCCTCCCCATCTACCCCCAAATGTACAGCTCCTCCAGGATGTACGTGCAGGAGGAGCAGGCAAAGACAGGCTAATTTAATTCAGTTCTACTTTGGGCACCATGTTCCTTCTTCAGCCTTGATTTTGTGGCTAGAACTGAGTCTTCTCGTGATACAAAAGCAAGGCCGATACAAAACTAAGGCCGATACAACAATTTATCAAGTTCAGCAATCCCTTCAGCTTGCTATACATCTTTTCTGTTTTATCCTCGTTGTTTCAAAGAGAAGAGAGAAGCCACAAAAGGCACTATGTCCCTTAAGGTGGAGTCAATCTTCAACATTGACCCTTGCGGAAGGGGACAGGCAGGGCTCCACAGTGTGCTGAAGGGTGTTCCCCGGGGTATGGGACGCGCTGGATGGCAAGAGACACGAGAGCAAACGGGGGCCTCGGCAGACCCTGAGAGGAGCCCGGTGCCCGCAGGCAAGCTGACTTGAGGAAAAAGGACTCCACAATCAGTAAGACTGAAAAGCAGGTATGTTTATTCAGCGCTGGGCAGAACGGGGGGTAGTCCCACCAAAGACGTGCGCACCCGACGTGGCAACTTGCCTTGCTTATCTGCAGCAAAGAGTTACATAGGCCTGAAGCTTCACATACTCATCACCTGTCCCCGTTTCGTCTTAAAATGAGTCCCAAGCAGTCATTGCTGGAAACTCTTCCCGCCTGCGCTTGCGCAGTGTGTCTTGGTGGTGGTCGTCGGGGGTCGTGGGGATGAAGGTTGGTGACTCTTCCTCGTCTCCGCTCCTTGACCTCTTGTCTCTGCGCAGACTCAGTTGCTCCTTGGCTCTTGTCCATCCGCAGGACCAGTTTCTGCCAGTTTCTTAAGACAGGCTCCCAGTCTTCGTGGGAGACTGACCTTGGGAAGGGGCCCACGGCTTCTTGCTTTAGGTAATTTGCACAACGCACCGCGGTTAGCAAAGACACTGAGTAGCATCCTAGCTTAATGCCGTCAGCGCTCTATCTCGACTCGGTGAGATTCCCCCACCTCCCTCTCTCCAAGCTGCCCCTGTGCCCCTGCAGGGGACACCCGGCCCTCCCCGAGTCGGCAGCGGGTCACAGAAGGGCCCTTTGTGCCATCATCGGGGCACTCCCCACGGCTGCCTATAAAAGCCAGAGCAGCCAGCCCCGCCACCCAGTGTCCGGCACGGCTGTGACGGGACAGGGCAGGAGCACGAGGCTGCGGAGCAGTCCCCGAGCATAGCCCGCGTCTTCACACAGCGCCGAGCCATTTCCGTGAGATTGCCTCTTCTCTACCCTCAGCCCGCAGGATGGGGGAGAGACGACCACCCAGTAGCCCCATGCTGGCCTGGGTGGAGCCCGAGGCTCGTCAGGAGAACACAGCTCCCACTGAACACCATGGGCCGCTGTTGAATGGTGAGCGAGGGCCCCCGTCAGGGGGAGCAGGGCTGGGGCTAGGGAGCGGGGGGGCCAGCAAGAACACCCTGCTCAGCGTCAGGACCAGCATGGCAGCCCAGCCCCAGGACACCCCCAGGGAGGTTGTGCCAGGGGAGCAAGCACGGGGCTGGAGGGAGGCCAGAGCTCCTTCCTCTGCTCCCTCCTGCCTTTGGCCACCCTCTACAACCCTCCTTCTTCTCCAGCCTTCTTAGAAGCTGACAGCTTAGCTGTCTACCAGGAAGAAGCGAAGAGCTTGCACAGCATCCTGGCCTTCGTCCTCAGCACACAACGGGTAGGTGTGGCCTTGCCATGGTGGCTGTGCCTGTGTCTCCTGAGGGTCGCGCAGCTCTGCTGCCAGGATGCTGGCGGGCTGCTGGCGAGGCAGAGCTGCCGCCCTCCAGGAGCCCCGCACAGCCCTGAGCCCCTCGAGGCTTTGGTCCTGCTGCCGGCCGTGGGTCTCCCCTCTCACGCTCCCCGTTGTTCTCTCTGCCACCCGGCTGCCAGGATAAAGACCTGAAGATGAAGTTCCTAATTAGTGTCATCAGAGTGTGCAGAAGCGCCGTGAACTGCGACCTGTGGAGCGGCCTCGATGACTTCTGCAGCAAATACCAGCTGGCAGAGCATATTAAGGTGAGGGGACACCCCCTGGTGTCTCTGGGAGGGGTGCAAGGGCAGGCTGTGGGGACGGGACTCTCGAGGGCTTTGGCGGGGCCAAGCGCTGCGTGGACACTCAGCTGCCCCTGACGGCCTTGGGGCCATTGAGAAGCCCCGTCAGCAGCAGGGAGGTGGCAGGGCGGCCCTCTGGTGCCACAGCTGGCTGGGGGCACTGGGGCTCCACCGGCCCTTCTGACCTGGACCAGCTCTGCTGGCGCTGCCGAGCTGTGCCGCCCGATGCCCGGTGCCATCCCGGTTGTGCTCTGCAGGTGCTGCTGGAAGACGAGCCCTTGGACATTCTGAACACAGAGGTGCAGCAGCAAGCCATGCTTGCACTTGGCCACTTGAGGTACGTGCCCAGCCCCTGCTCTGGCCCTGGGCCCGGCTTCCAGGCTTCCGCTGTCTAGGCAGCAGCCTGGCAGTGCCGGCCGCGGGGCCGCTGCTCGCCAAGCCTCGGGGCTTCTGGAAGGTGGAAGGCAGCCCCCATGGCAGGGACCGAGGCCCCGCAGTGCTGCGTCCTCCTCCCTGAGGCCCTGAGGCCCTGCTCCCAGCACCCTGACAACGAGGCCCCTTGCTTTCTTTGCAGCTATGTCAAGTCAGCGCTGGAGGGCAGGAAGAAGAGCATCCTGCTCGCCTGTTTCAACAGTGTATTCCTGCTGCCCTCACACGAGCATTTGGAGGGCCCGAGCCGCATCAACTACTTGGAGGTATGCTCTGGGAGAGCTCTTGGAACACCCGTCCCTCTGGGTTGATCCCTGGCTGCTCTGTGCTGAGATCTGTGCAGATCCCGGCAGAGGGAGAGGGACTGGAGATCCACTGCCACCCCTTTGTTGTCCTTGCAGACCCTGGATGCCATGGACAACATGCTGGAGCTGTTCATTGGAAATTCTCCTGTCTCCGGCTTCTGGGAGCTGCAGGACATCTTGCAGGTCTGCCACTTGCCAAGAGCGGGGTTCCCAGGGGCGCTTCCTCACCCGGAGGGAATTCAGCATCCACTCCGGAACGGACAGGCCCTACTGCAGTGCCACGCACAGGCAGCACAGGGCAGGAAGGGTGCCCGCCTCCCTTGGGGGAACCGGGGGCTGCCCACTCAGGTCTTCTGGCAGCCCCGTATCCCCTGGCTGCAGACCTTTCCCCTCCACAGACTCCTCGTGTGTCGGAGAAAAGCCTTGCCCATGGCGCTCCTGGGCTTCCTTTGCGTCAACGCAGCGGCAGGAATTGGACCCCTCTTCCGAGGCACTGCACTGGTCACCACTGGTGCTGCTGCTGTCCACCTGCCTCCTTGTCCGCCGTGCTTTCCTCCCGAGATCGGAGTGCTGCGGGAGCCCAGCACTGATGCTCCTGCTTTAGCGGGCATCAGCTCCCAGGGCAGACCAGCACTTTCTCCCCTCACAGATTCTGCTGCCCTTTGCCAACTCCCACAGCGAAGCTATTTGCGAGAGGGCCGTGGGGAGGGCCGTGAAGCTGACCAGCTGGCTAGCCACAAGCTTCTCACCGGAGGTAAGGAGCCACGCACCCCTCCAGCCAGCCCACCTCCCCTTCCCCGCAGACCACATCAGCCTGCAGCTCAGGGGTGCTGCCGAGGCAAGCCCGGCTACAGACCCTCAGCTAGGGCTCAGCCCTGAAGCAAGGGCCTTCAGCCCTCCTTTGCCCATGGACCCCGATCCTGGGGGATGTTCCCAGTCCCTGAGAGCACTCTCGGGAGCCAGCTCTGCCCCCCGTCCTGTGCAGGCCTCAAGCGCCCAGGGAGCACGGTGGGAGAGCAGGCATGGCCAAGGCTGCTGACTCACCTGGGACCCAGCCCTGGGCACACTCTTGGCTCCAGGACTTTGGCCCCAGCTGCCTCCCACAGCACTTCCCTCCTCTCTCTCTCGCCCAGGACCGCAGCGCCGATGGAGGACCCACGAATGGATGCACAGAGTGCAATTTGCCTCTCCTGGGACAGTTGGTGGGATGGCTCCTCCTTTGCCACACTTGCAAGAACTGGCAGCTACGATGGGAGGCTTTGGATGCCCTTCATTACCTCTTCCGATTCCTCCAGACAAACAGTAAGAGAAGCTGTGTTGGGCTTCCTTCCCCTCCAGACACAGGCACTGCCTGAGGCACTTGCTTCTTTTCCTAAGTAGTGCCATGGAGCGCTCTTGTGGAGACCTCTAGAGTGGTCTTCCTAGAGAGAGGATCCCTGTATGTACCCCTCGTATCCCTGCACTACAGCGCTCCAGCCCTTCGAGCCACCCCCCACACCTCAGTTAGGCCAAGAGCGTTTTGGTTGTGCGATTGCACGCAGGGCTCTCGTTCCTTTGTGTGTCCCAAGCTGGGAGCATTTGCATGCGTACCCCTGAGGCACACGTCACCCCTTGCTCTCTTGCCATCTCCGTTGCTCCCATCAGATGTCTGCCTTTGCTTTCCATGTCTGTCCAACGCTTCCTCCCTGGGCTCTGCAGCATCTCCGCCCTCCTCAGCCATTCCTACTCAAAAGCTCTTTTCGCCACTTGGTAAGCCTCCTAACAAAAGTGGCTTGTCCTTGTGAATCTTCTTCTTTTTGTCCCCCTCTGCTGCCGTGTTTAGGAAGAACAGCACCAGAAGATAATCAACAGCCTCAGGGGAAAGCTGAGGCCATACCCTGGCTTCCTTCGCCCACTACCACGGACATTGCCACGGTAATGAGTTCCTCCCTTCCTGGCACACTTGTCCCAGCAGCAGCAGGAGACTTGTGGGAACACAGGGCTCCGGCATCAGTGCGGCTGGTGTGGCCTCGCTGTTCTGGCCCGCGCGGTCCTGCTGTCCCTGAGTAGGACCTCTCCATAGGCGGTACTCCAGCCTCACAGCAGCAGCTCCTCCTGGCCCTCCTGGCCACCGGCAAGCCCCACATATCTGCAGGGCCAGCACCCTGGGCCCGTGCCTCCAACCCTGGTCCCTCACCCCGAGGGCTCTTCTCAGCCCCCACCACGCAGGGACTGCAGCCCCTGCTTCCTGCTTTCCCGTGGGCACTGCTGCCAGCACGGCCAGGCATCTGTCTCCAGAGCTGCTCTCACCGCTCAGTTCTGCAGCACCATCGGGGCACTTGCTGCAACGTGTCTTACATCCCTTCCTCCTTGCAGAACTTTGGAGAATACCTCCAGCAGTCTCAGAGGACAGACATCATCCTCCAGGTCATTGAAGCCCTGAGAGACTCCAACATATACGACAAGCAGGAGGCCAGCAGTGTGCTGGATATGGCCATCGAAGACCCTGCCTCCTGGCTGACCGACGTAAGTGGCCTGTAGTTGGATTGCCCTGCCCGTTAGCCCATGTCAGGCCCTGCTTCCTCCCTCCCACGTCCAGCCCTCTCAGGCACCTCAGGCAATCCCTGGAAGCCATCCCAGAGCGATGGGAAGGGCAGTTGTGTGAGTAGTGGCTGAAAATACGTCTGCACTCCATTTTTGCCTCTCCAGGTGCCAGAGATCGTGAGGTGCATCTACAGACACGTGGAGTGCATCAACACGGCATCAGCCCGGCGCAGCCTGGACATCCTCATCCTCTGGCTGGCCAACCAGCGGCCAAGGGAGGTGGCCAGCACCCTGCTGCAGATCTCGCCATCATCTGACAGGCATGCCAACCTTCAGGGCTTCTTGTATGGGAGGGGAGGGGACAGGACACATCTGCCTGACACATCCACAGCAAACTGCACGCTGCGTTTCCAGAGCAGGGCCCTCCACGCCGCCATGCTTTCCAGCCGTGGTTCCTTGGCCACAGCCAGGGCAGCCGGAGCTGAGCAAGCCAGCCAGGATCCCTGCCACCACAGGGAACGTCATCTCTGCCCTCTCCTGCTTGCCTGGACAAGGCTCCCAGGGCACCCCAAGGGAGGGGGGCGGCAGGGCCAGGGCTGCAGGACAGCCTGGGGCCTGCGGGGCCTGTGCAGGCCACGGCGCTGGGGCGGAGTGTGCCCTGCTGACTGAGTGCTTCGTCCTTGCAGCACTGCCCTGGCCATGTGGGAAACCATGTTCTCCCAGAACCAGACGATGGAGAATGTCCTGAGGGAGACACTTAGCGTGCTCCAGGAGCAGAAGCTGCGCAGGCTCCCGAGCTTCATCCCTGACGACAACTGCATCCCTCACTTGGCGGTGAGTTACTGGACGAGGCCTTGCTCCTCTTCAGGGCCGTGTGTGTGCCTCTGCCCATCTACCCCCAAACTGGCAGCTCCTCCAGGACGTCCGTGCGGGAGGAGCAGGCAAAGAAAGGCTGCTGGGTGCTGCCAGGCACAGGGCACTCAGGGGCCCTGCGGCCTTCCACAGCCACAGCTGCCCTAGGACAGGCTGCCTGGCCCCGGGGCCCCTGGCCTGAGGCGCCGCGAGAGCCAGGAGCTGCCTGCAGCCTCTGACAGTCTCTCAATGCTGTGTTCCTTTCAGCTGCTGGCCCACCCAGATGTTGGAGAAGACGACTCGGGGGCCCTGCACCATCTCCAGAGGCTCTTGAAGCATCCCAACCGAGTGACGCACTCGCTGGTGCTCAGCGCTCTCCTCCGAGCGTCAGAGACACCTGTCATGGTGAGCAGGGCACACTTCTGTGAAGGCCGGTGGGCCTTTGTCCTGAAGGTATCATGGCCTGCTCCCGGCCAGCTGGGAGGGCTCTGCTCTGCCCGCAGCTCTGTGGCGCGGAAGAAATGGCCAAGAAATGAGCTGGCCACGGAGGGGCCCAGCGGCTCTCTGGGGAGCTTTCCATGCATGCCATGTAGCTTTTGGGGCGGGTCCGAAAAGGGGGCACAGAGTCTTTGCTCAGCTGCCCTCCTTTTCGTCGTGCTGCCTCTGTGCGAGCAAGATGGCAGCCTGGTGCCCTGGCACCACAGGCTTTTGGCCAGGGTGGCCTTTCATCGTTTCACCAAACGGAAACTCTGTCCTTCCTCCAGGCAAGAAAACTTCCCGTGCTGCTGCCAGGCATCATTCAGGGCCTGCAGGTTGCCAGGTCTGACACCAAGATGAAGGCCCTGCTTCTCATCGGAAACGTGATGGACCACGTGAAGAGGAAGCAGGCCAGCTCCATCGCTCTGCAAGTGGCTGGGGACATCCTGCCACTGTTTAACGATGTAAGGCTGCTGCGGGACCTGAGCCCACAAATGGGCACTCTCATGACAGCTGCCCCCCGTGAAGGAGGCCTCTTACGTTCCCTCTAGTGGGGCTGCGTCCTTTCACTGTGGCTACAGATCTGGCCACAGCTCCTTTGAGCACACTCTGATTCTGTAGCACCTCCGTTCACGTCAGCCACCCTAACGCCCCTGCTCACCGCGGGCAGGGAGCAGCTCTTGCTGAAGTCTTCCTCTCTTCCTCCTACCAGGAGTGCAGCCAGCTGCAAGAGCTCTCCATCTGCCTCTACAACAAAGTGATGCAGGCTGCGTTGTGGCGCCACAAGAGGCAGCTGAAGAAGGTCGTGCAGAGGAGCCTGCTCCCACTCTTTTTTCACCTGAGTGACCAGACCCAGAGCGTGGCCAAGGTGCGTATGGCATACCTGACTAGAGGGACTAGCAGACTGACACCACAGGGGTTGCCTGGGCGTCCGGTGACAGGGCTGAAGGCAACCGGGCACTTGGCACGTGCGTCCCCTCGGGGTGCAGCCGCCTGCGTCACGGAGAATGGGGGCACAGCTCCCCTCCTTCCTTATGGCAAACGCAGTTCACACTCACCCCCCACTGCATTATCCCACCGTGGGCTGGGAAAGGCCTGCAGCCCTGCCAAGAGGTGGGGGTTGCCAGGTCCCCTTCCCTGGGCTCTGGTGCCATCTCAGCCTCTGCTGCTCTGCAGGCCTCCCTGGAAGCCCTTGTCACCGCTGCAAACTTCCTGAAGAAGGAAAAACTCAAGCACCTGGCACAGACAGAGCAGACCTGGAGGATCGCAGAGTGCTTGGTAAAGACAACAGCTCTCTCCATACCTCAAAACCCCAGCCCCACAGGGCTCGTGGCTGGGAGATGGGAATGGCCTGAGGGGAAGGGGGGGTGTTGGCAGGAGGGGGTGGTCTGTCCAGCTGGGCAGGGTCTGCAAGCCCCGTAACCTTGCGCTCTCTCCAGCTCGTGCAGAACAAGAGAAAGGTGGAGAAATACCTGCAGCAGAGCCTGCCGTACCTGCAGCACACTCAGGTCACCTTGCGGGAGGCAGCCATCAGATTCATCGGTGAGCCACAGCCCCCGGGGTCCCTCTTTTGTCAGCCTTTGCCAGCCCCAGTGTCCCCAGAGTCCCCCCCGGGACTGGGTCCCCATGCAAGTGGGCCTGGGGGGCGCCTTGCAGGCTTCTGACAGCAGCTTTGTGCCTAGGTCTTGCCGCGCAGCACTGCAAGGACCAGAGCGAGAGGAAGATCCATGAAATCTGCGGCTGTGAGTGAGGGCAGCGGGGTGTGGGTCCACGACCGGTGGGGCAGGGGGCATTCACCTTTCTCAGAGGGAAGGGAGAAAGTTTGTATGGCCAAAAGCTCGGTTGGGGTTGAAGCTGGCCAGTAGCGGGGTGGCTAAGAGAAAGGGCTTTTCTGGAGTATGTTCCGGGGTGGCAGGCTCTGCCCGCAGTCTCTGCAGACAGGTGGGTTTCATTTCTGCTCTGTTGCTCTCCATTGCAGTCCTCCAGCCCTTGCAGAATGACGAGGAGGAAAGTGTTGTGTCTCTGGCCACTCAGACCATCTTCATCCTGACACATCCAAGGGAGCAGCTGACATCGGGCTGGTGCCGACGGGCACTGTGCTGCTGCCTCTCCTAAGCCAGGGAGAGGCACAAAACCTTCAAACGTCTGCATTCCATTAAAACTCCAACAACACGTGCAGGGCCGGGGAATCCTTTGCATGGTGTGCTGAGCATTCCAGCCTCTACCGTAGTGGGCAGCCGTAAGGGTTTTAGGTGGTGTGGTGGGGAATGGCTTAGGAGTGGTGGCTTGTGGAAAACGGACTCCACAATCCATAAGATTGTAAAGTAGGTGTGTTTATTCAGCGCTGGGTGGCACGGGGGTAGTCCCCCTGTGAGAAACAAAGTTGTGTTTTTGCAGTACAGAACTACTTTTCTGTATTGCACGGTGGTTGTGTAGTCATAACAAGGAGAAATGCTAAGGAGATGAGTGGACGGTAGAAGGCCTCGCTGTTCCAAAATAAGTTGGAAGCTTGAGACAAACAGGATGAGCAGTGTGAGAACAGTAAAACAAAGATCACAAGACCTCAACGCACAAGAAGGGAGAAATTAAAGGGTTGAAAACAAGAAAAATGGTACATATATGGTATAGAGGAGGGTCGAGTAGCTTGAGAACCTGTAGTACTCTGCCAATGAGGAAACAGGGGAGGTGATCAGGGGCTGGGCAATAGGGAATAAAAGGTTAGGATTTGTTTACTAAAATGCGCTCCGGAGTGATGGGACACCCGCCCTTGCAATCGTGAATAAAATATCTTCACAGAAGATCCTGTCTGAAGAAAGTTATTTGAGATTTTTCTCAAAGTTGTGCGTACCTGATGCGGCAACTTGCCTTGCTTATCTGCAGCAAAGAGTTACGTAGGCCTGAAGTTTCACAGCGCGCCCGTACATATTCATAGCCTGTCCCCGCTTCGTCTTAAAATGAGTCCCAAGCAGTCATTGCTGGAAACTCTTCCCATCTGCGCTTGCGCAGTGTGTCTTGGTGGTGGTCGTCGGGGGTCGTGGGGATGAAGGTTGGTGACTCTTCCTCGTCTCCGCTCCTTGACCTCTTGTCTCTGCGCAGACTCAGTTGCTCCTTGGCTCTTGTCCATCCTCAGGACCAGTTTCTGCCAGTTTCTTAAGACAGGCTCCCAGTCTTCATGGGAGACTGACCTTGGGAAGGGGCCCACGACTTCTGTCTGTAGGTAATTTGCACAACGCACCACGGTTAGCAAAGACACTGAGTAGCATCCTAGCTTAATGCCGTCAGCGCTCTATCTTGACTTGATAAGAGTCTCCTAACTCCTGCTCTCAGTGGAATATGGTCGAGGAGGATGTCTCTCTCTCCCTGTCCTGATGGGGAGTATAACGAAGATCAAAGCACAGTGGTGAACTCCACCTGCACGAATCCTTGATAAACAGGAGCAAAGAGCAGGTTCAGTGAATCTGTGGTACGGGCCGAGCTCAGCGTTGTGTGCATGGTACTTGTGTACCTCTGCATAGGTGCTGCCTGGGGGATCCCTGGGTTGGTGAGGTAATGAAAATAAATAGTGGTAGCAGCAGTGCTGTAGGAATGGCCTCAGTGAGGGGTCCCAGGAGATGCCCCGTGGCAGATAAAGCCCATTCCCTCTGGCTCCAAAAGCAACCGCTGTCCAAAGCTGGACCAGTGAGTGATGCTGCTGGTGCCTGTGTGAGAGCGCATCTAAGAGAGGAAAACAAAACCCAGCAACAACAGAAGCCACTGTGCATCAGTCATGAGATGAGTGAGCAAGAAACAGTGGGAGAAAGAGCCCTGTAGCCAGCACAGTGAGTGAAGGAGGGGGACAAGGTGCTCGAGGTGCCAGAACGGAGATTCCCCTGCAGCCCATGGAAAAAATGCTCCCAATGGAAGCCTTTGGGTACACCTGAACTGCCTTGGGGAGCCTTTATGCAACCCCACGCACAGCAGGACTCTGCTCTTTCTCTCTCTCCAAGTACTGACACACACAGAATCACAGAATTTCTAGGTTGGAAGAGACCTCAAGATCATCGAGTCCAACCTCTGACCTAACGCTAGCAGTCCCCACTAAACCATATCCCTAAGCTCTACATCTAAACGTCTTTTGAAGACTTCCAGGGATGGTGACTCCACCACTTCCCTGGGCAGCCTGTTCCAATGCCTCACAACCCTTTCAGTGAAGAAGTTCTTCCTAACATCTAACCTAAAACTCCCCTGGCTCAACTTAAGCCCATTCCCCCTCGTCCTGTCACCAGGCACGTGGGAGAACAGACCAACCCCCACCTCGCTACAGCCTCCCTTGAGGTACCCATAGAGAGCGATAAGGTCGCCCCTGAGCCTCCTCTTCTCCAGGCTGAACAAGCCCAGCTCCCTCAGCCGCTCCTCGTAGGACTTGTTCCCCAGGCCCCTCACCAGCTTCGTCGCCCTTCTCTGGACCCGCTCAAGCACCTCGATGTCCTTCTTGTAGCGAGGGGCCCAAAACTGAACACAGTACTCGAGGTGCGGCCTCACCAGAGCCGAGTCCAGGGGGATGATCACCTCCCTAGCCCTGCTGGTCACACTGTTCCTGATACAAGCCAGGATGCCGTTGGCCTTCTTGCCCACCTGAGCACACTGCTGCCTCATACTCAGCCGACTATCCACCATCACTCCCAGGTCCTTCTCTGCCTGGCAGCTCTCCAACCATTCCTCTCCCAGCCTGTAGCTCTGCTTGGGGTTATTGCGCCCCAGGTGCAGGACCCGGCACTTGGCCTTGTTGAACTTCATGCAGTTGACCTCAGCCCATCGGTGCAGCCTATCCAGATCCTCCTGCAGAGCTTTCCTACCCTCAAGCAGATCGACACACGCACCTAACTTGGTGTCATCTGCAAACTTACTGAGGGTGCACTCGATGCCCTCGTCCAGATCATCAATGAAGATATTAAAGAGGACCGGCCCCAGCACCGAGCCCTGGGGGACACCACTAGTGACTGGCCTCCAGCTGGATTTGACTCCATTCACCACGACTCTTTGGGCCCGGCTATCCAGCCAATTTTTAACCCAACAAAGCGTACGCCAGTCCAAGCCACGAGCAGCCAGTTTCTTGAGGAGAATGCTGTGGGAGACGATGTCAAAAGCCTTACTGAAGTCAAGGTAGACCACATCCACAGCCTTGCCCTCATCCGCCAAGCACGTCACTTTGTCACAGAAGGAGATCAGGTCCGTCAAACAGGACCTGCCTTTCATAAACCCCTGCTGACTGGGCCTGATCACCTGGTGGCCCTGAAAGTGCCACGTGATGACACTCAAGATAATCTGCTCCATGAGCTTCCCTGGCACTGAGGACAAACTGACAGGCCTATAGTTCCCCGGGTCTACCCTCCGGCCCTCCATGTAGATGGGCGTCACGTTTGCTAGCCGCCAGTCGACTGGGACCTCCCCCGATAGCCAGGACTGCTGATAAATGATGGAAAGCGGCTTGGCCAGCTCCTCCGCCAGCTCTCTCCGTATCCTCGGGTGGATCCCATCTGGCCCCATCAACTTGCGTACATCCAAGTGCCGTAGCAGGTTGCCAACCATTTCCTCATGGATAGTGAGGGCCACATTCTGCTCCCCATCCCCTTCCACCAGTTCAGGGTACTGGGTATCCAGAGAATAACTGTTTTTTTTTTTCCTCGTCTTTTGTAACTAAGTTCCCCCTCGCATCCAGGAAAGGATGGAGATTCTCCTTAGTCCTCTGTTTTGCGTTGATGCATTTGTAAAAACATTTTTTGTTGTCTTTAATGGCAGTAGCCAGATTGAGCTCCAGATGAGCTTTGGCCTTTCTAATTTTGTCTCTGCACTGCCTCGCAACATCCTTATAGTGATCCCAAGTAGCACGCCCTCTTTTCCAAAGATCGTAAACCCTCTTTTTTCTCCTAAGCTCAAGTCACAATTCTCTGTTCAGCCAGGCCGGTCTTCTTCCCCGCCGGCTCGTCTTTGGGCACGTGGGGACAGACCGCTCCTGAGCCATTAAGATTTCCTTCCTGGACTCAGGAGTCCAGCCTTCCCGGACTCCTCTGCCCTTCAGAGCCGCCTCCCAGGGGACTCTGCCAACCAGTGTCCTGAACAGATCCAAGTCGGCCCTCCGGAACTCCAATACAGCAGTTTTACTGGTCCCCTTCCCGGCTTCTCCAAGAATGGAGAACTCTACCATTTCATGGTCACTCTGCCCAAGACACTTTCCAACCGCCACACCTCCTACCGGTCCTCTGTTTGTGAAGAGAATGTCTAGCAGGGTATCTCCCCTGGTAGGCTCACTAACCAGCTGTGCCATGAAGCTCTCTTCCACGCTCTCCAGAAACCTCCTAGGCTGCTTTCTCTGGGCTGTGTTGTGCTTCCAGGATATATCTGGGAAGTTGAAGTCCCCCATGAGAACAAGCGCTGACGATTTCGCAACTTTTGGCAGCTGCCTGTAGAACTCTTCATCCGTCTCCTCATCCTGGTTCGGCGGTCTATAACAGACCCCCACCAGGATGCTTGCCTTGTTGGCCTTCCCGCTGATCCTAACCCATAGGGACTCAGCCTTAGCATTCCCAGCCTCAAGTTCCACGACATCAAAACTCTGATATAGAGAGCCACAGCACCACCCCTTCCATGCTGCCTGTCCCTTCTGAAGAGCCTATAGCCAGACACTGAGTAGCACTCCAGTCATGAGAGTGGTCCCACCACATTTCCGTGATGGCAACCAAGTCGTAGCCTGCCCGCCGCACAATGGCTTCCAGCTCCTGTTTGTTACCCATGCTGCGTGCATTAGTGGAGATGCACTTCACTTGAAGGGCCATTGCCTTCTCTCCCAGCCTTGCCATTGTCCCCCCGGCACAGCTCTAACGAGCCTTGTTTCAGCCCCGTCCCCCAGCTTACCTAGTTTAAAGCCCTCTCAATGAGCCCCACCAGCTCCTGGCCTAGGATCCGTTTCCCCCTTAGAGATAGGGAGACACGATTATGTAAAGGGCAATATCTGGGTAAATATGACAACCCTCACCCCTCCCCATCTACCCCCAAATGTACAGCTCCTCCAGGATGTACGTGCAGGAGGAGCAGGCAAAGACAGGCTAATTTAATTCAGTTCTACTTTGGGCACCATGTTCCTTCTTCAGCCTTGATTTTGTGGCTAGAACTGAGTCTTCTTGTGATACAAAAGCAAGGCCGATACAACAATTTATCAAGTTCAGCAATCCCTTCAGCTTGCTATACATCTTTTCTGTTTTATCCTCGTTGTTTCAAAGAGAAGAGAGAAGCCACAAAAGGCACTATGTCCCTTAAGGTGGAGTCAATCTTCAACATTGACCCTTGCGGAAGGGGACAGGCAGGGCTCCACAGTGTGCTGAAGGGTGTTCCCCGGGGTATGGGACGCGCTGGATGGCAAGAGACACGAGAGCAAACGGGGGCCTCGGCAGACCCTGAGAGGAGCCCGGTGCCCGCAGGCAAGCTGACTTGAGGAAAAAGGACTCCACAATCAGTAAGACTGAAAAGCAGGTATGTTTATTCAGCGCTGGGCAGAACGGGGGGTAGTCCCACCAAAGACGTGCGCACCCGACGTGGCAACTTGCCTTGCTTATCTGCAGCAAAGAGTTACATAGGCCTGAAGCTTCACATACTCATCACCTGTCCCCGTTTCGTCTTAAAATGAGTCCCAAGCAGTCATTGCTGGAAACTCTTCCCGCCTGCGCTTGCGCAGTGTGTCTTGGTGGTGGTCGTCGGGGGTCGTGGGGATGAAGGTTGGTGACTCTTCCTCGTCTCCGCTCCTTGACCTCTTGTCTCTGCGCAGACTCAGTTGCTCCTTGGCTCTTGTCCATCCGCAGGACCAGTTTCTGCCAGTTTCTTAAGACAGGCTCCCAGTCTTCGTGGGAGACTGACCTTGGGAAGGGGCCCACGGCTTCTTGCTTTAGGTAATTTGCACAACGCACCGCGGTTAGCAAAGACACTGAGTAGCATCCTAGCTTAATGCCGTCAGCGCTCTATCTCGACTCGGTGAGATTCCCCCACCTCCCTCTCTCCAAGCTGCCCCTGTGCCCCTGCAGGGGACACCCGGCCCTCCCCGAGTCGGCAGCGGGTCACAGAAGGGCCCTTTGTGCCGTCATCGGGGCACTCCCCACGGCTGCCTATAAAAGCCAGAGCAGCCAGCCCCGCCACCCAGTGTCCGGCACGGCTGTGACGGGACAGGGCAGGAGCACGAGGCTGCGGAGCAGTCCCCGAGCATAGCCCGCGTCTTCACACAGCGCCGAGCCATTTCCGTGAGATTGCCTCTTCTCTACCCTCAGCCCGCAGGATGGGGGAGAGACGACCACCCAGTAGCCCCATGCTGGCCTGGGTGGAGCCCGAGGCTCGTCAGGAGAACACAGCTCCCACTGAACACCATGGGCCGCTGTTGAATGGTGAGCGAGGGCCCCCGTCAGGGGGAGCAGGGCTGGGGCTAGGGAGCGGGGGGGCCAGCAAGAACACCCTGCTCAGCGTCAGGACCAGCATGGCAGCCCAGCCCCAGGACACCCCCAGGGAGGTTGTGCCAGGGGAGCAAGCACGGGGCTGGAGGGAGGCCAGAGCTCCTTCCTCTGCTCCCTCCTGCCTTTGGCCACCCTCTACAACCCTCCTTCTTCTCCAGCCTTCTTAGAAGCTGACAGCTTAGCTGTCTACCAGGAAGAAGCGAAGAGCTTGCACAGCATCCTGGCCTTCGTCCTCAGCACACAACGGGTAGGTGTGGCCTTGCCATGGTGGCTGTGCCTGTGTCTCCTGAGGGTCGCGCAGCTCTGCTGCCAGGATGCTGGCGGGCTGCTGGCGAGGCAGAGCTGCCGCCCTCCAGGAGCCCCGCACAGCCCTGAGCCCCTCGAGGCTTTGGTCCTGCTGCCGGCCGTGGGTCTCCCCTCTCACGCTCCCCGTTGTTCTCTCTGCCACCCGGCTGCCAGGATAAAGACCTGAAGATGAAGTTCCTAATTAGTGTCATCAGAGTGTGCAGAAGCGCCGTGAACTGCGACCTGTGGAGCGGCCTCGATGACTTCTGCAGCAAATACCAGCTGGCAGAGCATATTAAGGTGAGGGGACACCCCCTGGTGTCTCTGGGAGGGGTGCAAGGGCAGGCTGTGGGGACGGGACTCTCGAGGGCTTTGGCGGGGCCAAGCGCTGCGTGGACACTCAGCTGCCCCTGACGGCCTTGGGGCCATTGAGAAGCCCCGTCAGCAGCAGGGAGGTGGCAGGGCGGCCCTCTGGTGCCACAGCTGGCTGGGGGCACTGGGGCTCCACCGGCCCTTCTGACCTGGACCAGCTCTGCTGGCGCTGCCGAGCTGTGCCGCCCGATGCCCGGTGCCATCCCGGTTGTGCTCTGCAGGTGCTGCTGGAAGACGAGCCCTTGGACATTCTGAACACAGAGGTGCAGCAGCAAGCCATGCTTGCACTTGGCCACTTGAGGTACGTGCCCAGCCCCTGCTCTGGCCCTGGGCCCGGCTTCCAGGCTTCCGCTGTCTAGGCAGCAGCCTGGCAGTGCCGGCCGCGGGGCCGCTGCTCGCCAAGCCTCGGGGCTTCTGGAAGGTGGAAGGCAGCCCCCATGGCAGGGACCGAGGCCCCGCAGTGCTGCGTCCTCCTCCCTGAGGCCCTGAGGCCCTGCTCCCAGCACCCTGACAACGAGGCCCCTTGCTTTCTTTGCAGCTATGTCAAGTCAGCGCTGGAGGGCAGGAAGAAGAGCATCCTGCTCGCCTGTTTCAACAGTGTATTCCTGCTGCCCTCACACGAGCATTTGGAGGGCCCGAGCCGCATCAACTACTTGGAGGTATGCTCTGGGAGAGCTCTTGGAACACCCGTCCCTCTGGGTTGATCCCTGGCTGCTCTGTGCTGAGATCTGTGCAGATCCCGGCAGAGGGAGAGGGACTGGAGATCCACTGCCACCCCTTTGTTGTCCTTGCAGACCCTGGATGCCATGGACAACATGCTGGAGCTGTTCATTGGAAATTCTCCTGTCTCCGGCTTCTGGGAGCTGCAGGACATCTTGCAGGTCTGCCACTTGCCAAGAGCGGGGTTCCCAGGGGCGCTTCCTCACCCGGAGGGAATTCAGCATCCACTCCGGAACGGACAGGCCCTACTGCAGTGCCACGCACAGGCAGCACAGGGCAGGAAGGGTGCCCGCCTCCCTTGGGGGAACCGGGGGCTGCCCACTCAGGTCTTCTGGCAGCCCCGTAACCCCTGGCTGCAGACCTTTCCCCTCCACAGACTCCTCGTGTGTCGGAGAAAAGCCTTGCCCATGGCGCTCCTGGGCTTCCTTTGCGTCAACGCAGCGGCAGGAATTGGACCCCTCTTCCGAGGCACTGCACTGGTCACCACTGGTGCTGCTGCTGTCCACCTGCCTCCTTGTCCGCGGTGCTTTCCTCCCGAAATCGGAGTGCTGCGGGAGCCCAGCACTGATGCTCCTGCTTTAGCGGGCATCAGCTCCCAGGGCAGACCAGCACTTTCTCCCCTCACAGATTCTGCTGCCCTTTGCCAACTCCCACAGCGAAGCTATTTGCGAGAGGGCCGTGGGGAGGGCCGTGAAGCTGACCAGCTGG
This sequence comes from Netta rufina, assembly GCF_964035555.1. NCBI lineage: Eukaryota > Metazoa > Chordata > Aves > Anseriformes > Anatidae > Netta > Netta rufina. Next base: position 14,511,261 of record NC_140134.1, on the reverse strand, counting down.
CTAGCCACAAGCTTCTCACCGGAGGTAAGGAGCCACGCACCCCTCCAGCCAGCCCACCTCCCCTTCCCCGCAGACCACATCAGCCTGCAGCTCAGGGGTGCTGCCGAGGCAAGCCCGGCTACAGACCCTCAGCTAGGGCTCAGCCCTGAAGCAAGGGCCTTCAGCCCTCCTTTGCCCATGGACCCCGATCCTGGGGGATGTTCCCAGTCCCTGAGAGCACTCTCGGGAGCCAGCTCTGCCCCCCGTCCTGTGCAGGCCTCAAGCGCCCAGGGAGCACGGTGGGAGAGCAGGCATGGCCAAGGCTGCTGACTCACCTGGGACCCAGCCCTGGGCACACTCTTGGCTCCAGGACTTTGGCCCCAGCTGCCTCCCACAGCACTTCCCTCCTCTCTCTCTCGCCCAGGACCGCAGCGCCGATGGAGGACCCACGAATGGATGCACAGAGTGCAATTTGCCTCTCCTGGGACAGTTGGTGGGATGGCTCCTCCTTTGCCACACTTGCAAGAACTGGCAGCTACGATGGGAGGCTTTGGATGCCCTTCATTACCTCTTCCGATTCCTCCAGACAAACAGTAAGAGAAGCTGTGTTGGGCTTCCTTCCCCTCCAGACACAGGCACTGCCTGAGGCACTTGCTTCTTTTCCTAAGTAGTGCCATGGAGCGCTCTTGTGGAGACCTCTAGAGTGGTCTTCCTAGAGAGAGGATCCCTGTATGTACCCCTCGTATCCCTGCACTACAGCGCTCCAGCCCTTCGAGCCACCCCCCACACCTCAGTTAGGCCAAGAGCGTTTTGGTTGTGCGATTGCACGCAGGGCTCTCGTTCCTTTGTGTGTCCCAAGCTGGGAGCATTTGCATGCGTACCCCTGAGGCACACGTCACCCCTTGCTCTCTTGCCATCTCCGTTGCTCCCATCAGATGTCTGCCTTTGCTTTCCATGTCTGTCCAACGCTTCCTCCCTGGGCTCTGCAGCATCTCCGCCCTCCTCAGCCATTCCTACTCAAAAGCTCTTTTGACCACTTGGTAAGCCTCCTAACAAAAGTGGCTTGTCCTTGTGAATCTTCTTCTTTTTGTCCCCCTCTGCTGCCGTGTTTAGGAAGAACAGCACCAGAAGATAATCAACAGCCTCAGGGGAAAGCTGAGGCCATACCCTGGCTTCCTTCGCCCACTACCACGGACATTGCCACGGTAATGAGTTCCTCCCTTCCTGGCACACTTGTCCCAGCAGCAGCAGGAGACTTGTGGGAACACAGGGCTCCGGCATCAGTGCGGCTGGTGTGGCCTCGCTGTTCTGGCCCGCGCGGTCCTGCTGTCCCTGAGTAGGACCTCTCCATAGGCGGTACTCCAGCCTCACAGCAGCAGCTCCTCCTGGCCCTCCTGGCCACCGGCAAGCCCCACATATCTGCAGGGCCAGCACCCTGGGCCCGTGCCTCCAACCCTGGTCCCTCACCCCGAGGGCTCTTCTCAGCCCCCACCACGCAGGGACTGCAGCCCCTGCTTCCTGCTTTCCCGTGGGCACTGCTGCCAGCACGGCCAGGCATCTGTCTCCAGAGCTGCTCTCACCGCTCAGTTCTGCAGCACCATCGGGGCACTTGCTGCAACGTGTCTTACGTCCCTTCCTCCTTGCAGAACTTTGGAGAATACCTCCAGCAGTCTCAGAGGACAGACATCATCCTCCAGGTCATTGAAGCCCTGAGAGACTCCAACATATACGACAAGCAGGAGGCCAGCAGTGTGCTGGATATGGCCATCGAAGACCCTGCCTCCTGGCTGACCGACGTAAGTGGCCTGTAGTTGGATTGCCCTGCCCGTTAGCCCATGTCAGGCCCCGCTTCCTCCCTGCCACGTCCAGCCCTCTCAGGCACCTCAGGCAATCCCTGGAAGCCATCCCAGAGCGATGGGAAGGGCAGTTGTGTGAGTAGTGGCTGAAAATACGTCTGCACTCCATTTTTGCCTCTCCAGGTGCCAGAGATCGTGAGGTGCATCTACAGACACGTGGAGTGCATCAACACGGCCTCAGCCCGGCGCAGCCTGGACATCCTCATCCTCTGGCTGGCCAACCAGCGGCCAAGGGAGGTGGCCAGCACCCTGCTGCAGATCTCGCCATCATCTGACAGGCATGCCAACCTTCAGGGCTTCTTGTATGGGAGGGGAGGGGACAGGACACATCTGCCTGACACATCCACAGCAAACTGCATGCTGCGTTTCCAGAGCAGGGCCCTCCACGCCACCATGCTTTCCAGCCGTGGTTCCTTGGCCACAGCCAGGGCAGCCGGAGCTGAGCAAGCCAGCCAGGATCCCTGCCACCACAGGGAACGTCATCTCTGCCCTCTCCTGCTTGCCTGGACAAGGCTCCCAGGGCACCCCAAGGGAGGGGGGCGGCAGGGCCAGGGCTGCAGGACAGCCTGGGGCCTGCGGGGCCTGTGCAGGCCACGGCGCTGGGGCGGAGTGTGCCCTGCTGACTGAGTGCTTCGTCCTTGCAGCACTGCCCTGGCCATGTGGGAAACCATGTTCTCCCAGAACCAGACAATGGAGAATGTCCTGAGGGAGACACTTAGCGTGCTCCAGGAGCAGAAGCTGCGCAGGCTCCCGAGCTTCATCCCTGACGACAACTGCATCCCTCACTTGGCGGTGAGTTACTGGACGAGGCCTTGCTCCTCTTCAGGGCCGTGTGTGTGCCTCTGCCCATCTACCCCCAAACTGGCAGCTCCTCCAGGACGTCCGTGCGGGAGGAGCAGGCAAAGAAAGGCTGCTGGGTGCTGCCAGGCACAGGGCACTCAGGGGCCCTGCGGCCTTCCACAGCCACAGCTGCCCTAGGACAGGCTGCCTGGCCCCGGGGCCCCTGGCCTGAGGCGCCGCGAGAGCCAGGAGCTGCCTGCAGCCTCTGACAGTCTCTCAATGCTGTGTTCCTTTCAGCTGCTGGCCCACCCAGATGTTGGAGAAGACGACTCGGGGGCCCTGCACCATCTCCAGAGGCTCTTGAAGCATCCCAACCGAGTGACGCACTCGCTGGTGCTCAGCGCTCTCCTCCGAGCGTCAGAGACACCTGTGATGGTGAGCAGGGCACACTTCTGTGAAGGCCGGTGGGCCTTTGTCCTGAAGGTATCATGGCCTGCTCCCGGCCAGCTGGGAGGGCTCTGCTCTGCCCGCAGCTCTGTGGCGCGGAAGAAATGGCCAAGAAATGAGCTGGCCATGGAGGGGCCCAGCGGCTCTCTGGGGAGCTTTCCATGCATGCCATGTAGCTTTTGGGGTGGGTCCGAAAAGGGGGCACAGAGTCTTTGCTCAGCTGCCCTCCTTTTCGTCGTGCTGCCTCTGCGCGAGCAAGATGGCAGCCTGGTGCCCTGGCACCACAGGCTTTTGGCCAGGGTGGCCTTTCATCGTTTCACCAAACGGAAACTCTGTCCTTCCTCCAGGCAAGAAAACTTCCCGTGCTGCTGCCAGGCATCATTCAGGGCCTGCAGGTTGCCAGGTCTGACACCAAGATGAAGGCCCTGCTTCTCATCGGAAACGTGATGGACCACGTGAAGAGGAAGCAGGCCAGCTCCATCGCTCTGCAAGTGGCTGGGGACATCCTGCCACTGTTTAACGATGTAAGGCTGCTGCGGGACCTGAGCCCACAAATGGGCACTCTCATGACAGCTGCCCCCCGTGAAGGAGGCCTCTTACGTTCCCTCTAGTGGGGCTGCGTCCTTTCACTGTGGCTACAGATCTGGCCACAGCTCCTTTGAGCACACTCTGATTCTGTAGCACCTCCGTTCACGTCAGCCACCCTAACGCCCCTGCTCACCGCGGGCAGGGAGCAGCTCTTGCTGAAGTCTTCCTCTCTTCCTCCTACCAGGAGTGCAGCCAGCTGCAAGAGCTCTCCATCTGCCTCTACAACAAAGTGATGCAGGCTGCGTTGTGGCGCCACAAGAGGCAGCTGAAGAAGGTCGTGCAGAGGAGCCTGCTCCCACTCTTTTTTCACCTGAGTGACCAGACCCAGAGCGTGGCCAAGGTGCGTATGGCATACCTGACTAGAGGGACTAGCAGACTGACACCACAGGGGTTGCCTGGGCGTCCGGTGACAGGGCTGAAGGCGACCGGGCACTTGGCACGTGCGTCCCCTCGGGGTGCAGCCGCCTGCGTCACGGAGAATGGGGGAACAGCTCCCCTCCTTCCTTATGGCAAACGCAGTTCACACTCACCCCCCACTGCATTATCCCACCGTGGGCTGGGAAAGGCCTGCAGCCCTGCCAAGAGGTGGGGGTTGCCAGGTCCCCTTCCCTGGGCTCTGGTGCCATCTCAGCCTCTGCTGCTCTGCAGGCCTCCCTGGAAGCCCTTGTCACCGCTGCAAACTTCCTGAAGAAGGAAAAACTCAAGCACCTGGCACAGACAGAGCAGACCTGGAGGATCGCAGAGTGCTTGGTAAAGACAACAGCTCTCTCCATACCTCAAAACCCCAGCCCCACAGGGCTCGTGGCTGGGAGATGGGAATGGCCTGAGGGGAAGGGGGGGTGTTGGCAGGAGGGGGTGGTCTGTCCAGCTGGGCAGGGTCTGCAAGCCCCGTAACCTTGCGCTCTCTCCAGCTCGTGCAGAACAAGAGAAAGGTGGAGAAATACCTGCAGCAGAGCCTGCCGTACCTGCAGCACACTCAGGTCACCTTGCGGGAGGCAGCCATCAGATTCATCGGTGAGCCACAGCCCCCGGGGTCCCTCTTTTGTCAGCCTTTGCCAGCCCCAGTGTCCCCAGAGTCCCCCCCGGGACTGGGTCCCCATGCAAGTGGGCCTGGGGGGCGCCTTGCAGGCTTCTGACAGCAGCTTTGTGCCTAGGTCTTGCCGCGCAGCACTGCAAGGACCAGAGCGAGAGGAAGATCCATGAAATCTGCGGCTGTGAGTGAGGGCAGCGGGGTGTGGGTCCACGACCGGTGGGGCAGGGGGCATTCACCTTTCTCAGAGGGAAGGGAGAAAGTTTGTATGGCCAAAAGCTCGGTTGGGGTTGAAGCTGGCCAGTAGCGGGGTGGCTAAGAGAAAGGGCTTTTCTGGAGTATGTTCCGGGGTGGCAGGCTCTGCCCGCAGTCTCTGCAGACAGGTGGGTTTCATTTCTGCTCTGTTGCTCTCCATTGCAGTCCTCCAGCCCTTGCAGAATGACGAGGAGGAAAGTGTTGTGTCTCTGGCCACTCAGACCATCTTCATCCTGACACATCCAAGGGAGCAGCTGACATCGGGCTGGTGCCGACGGGCACTGTGCTGCTGCCTCTCCTAAGCCAGGGAGAGGCACAAAACCTTCAAACGTCTGCATTCCATTAAAACTCCAACAACACGTGCAGGGCCGGGGAATCCTTTGCATGGTGTGCTGAGCATTCCAGCCTCTACCGTAGTGGGCAGCCGTAAGGGTTTTAGGTGGTGTGGTGGGGAATGGCTTAGGAGTGGTGGCTTGTGGAAAACGGACTCCACAATCCATAAGATTGTAAAGTAGGTGTGTTTATTCAGCGCTGGGCGGCACGGGGGTAGTCCCCCTGTGAGAAACAAAGTTGTGTTTTTGCAGTACAGAACTACTTTTCTGTATTGCACGGTGGTTGTGTAGTCATAACAAGGAGAAATGCTAAGGAGATGAGTGGACGGTAGAAGGCCTCGCTGTTCCAAAATAAGTTGGAAGCTTGAGACAAACAGGATGAGCAGTGTGAGAACAGTAAAACAAAGATCACAAGACCGCAACGCACAAGAAGGGAGAAATTAAAGGGTTGAAAACAAGAAAAATGGTACATATATGGTATAGAGGAGGGTCGAGTAGCTTGAGAACCTGTAGTACTCTGCCAATGAGGAAACAGGGGAGGTGATCAGGGGCTGGGCAATAGGGAATAAAAGGTTAGGATTTGTTTACTAAAATGCGCTCCGGAGTGATGGGACGCCCGCCCTTGCAATCGTGAATAAAATATCTTCACAGAAGATCCTGTCTGAAGAAAGTTATTTGAGATTTTTCTCAAAGTTGTGCGTACCTGATGCGGCAACTTGCCTTGCTTATCTGCAGCAAAGAGTTACGTAGGCCTGAAGTTTCACAGCGCGCCCGTACATATTCATAGCCTGTCCCTGCTTCGTCTTAAAATGAGTCCCAAGCAGTCATTGCTGGAAACTCTTCCCATCTGCGCTTGCGCAGTGTGTCTTGGTGGTGGTCGTCGGGGGTCGTGGGGATGAAGGTTGGTGACTCTTCCTCGTCTCCGCTCCTTGACCTCTTGTCTCTGCGCAGACTCAGTTGCTCCTTGGCTCTTGTCCATCCGCAGGACCAGTTTCTGCCAGTTTCTTAAGACAGGCTCCCAGTCTTCGTGGGAGACTGACCTTGGGAAGGGGCCCACGGCTTCTTGCTTTAGGTAATTTGCACAACGCACCACGGTTAGCAAAGACACTGAGTAGCATCCTAGCTTAATGCCGTCAGCGCTCTATCTTGACTTGATAAGAGTCTCCTAACTCCTGCTCTCAGTGGAATATGGTCGAGGAGGATGTCTCTCTCTCCCTGTCCTGATGGGGAGTATAAAGAAGATCAAAGCACAGTGGTGAACTCCACCTGCACGAATCCTTGATAAACAGGAGCAAAGAGCAGGTTCAGTGAATCTGTGGTACGGGCCGAGCTCAGCGTTGTGTGCATGGTACTTGTGTACCTCTGCATAGGTGCTGCCTGGGGGATCCCTGGGTTGGTGAGGTAATGAAAATAAATAGTGGTAGCAGCCGTGCTGTAGGAATGGCCTCAGTGAGGGGTCCCAGGAGATGCCCCGTGGCAGATAAAGCCCATTCCCTCTGGCTCCAAAAGCAACCGGTGTCCAAAGCTGGACCAGTGAGTGACGCTGCTGGTGCCTGTGTGAGAGCGCATCTAAGAGAGGAAAACAAAAACCAGCAACAACAGAAGCCACTGTGCATCAGTCATGAGATGAGTGAGCAAGAAACAGTGGGAGAAAGAGCCCTGTAGCCAGCACGGTGAGTGAAGGAGGGGGACAAGGTGCTCGAGGTGCCAGAACGGAGATTCCCCTGCAGCCCATGGAAAAAATGCTCCCAATGGAAGCCTTTGGGTACACCTGAACTGCCTTGGGGAGCCTTTATGCAACCCCACGCACAGCAGGACTCTGCTCTTTCTCTCTCTCCAAGTACTGACACACACAGAATCACAGAATTTCTAGGTTGGAAGAGACCTCAGGATCATCGAGTCCAACCTCTGACCTAACGCTAGCAGTCCCCACTAAACCATATCCCTAAGCTCTACATCTAAACGTCTTTTGAAGACTTCCAGGGATGGTGACTCCACCACTTCCCTGGGCAGCCTGTTCCAATGCCTCACAACCCTTTCAGTGAAGAAGTTCTTCCTAACATCTAACCTAAAACTCCCCTGGCTCAACTTAAGCCCATTCCCCCTCGTCCTGTCACCAGGCACGTGGGAGAACAGACCAACCCCCACCTCGCTACAGCCTCCCTTGAGGTACCTATAGAGAGCGATAAGGTCGCCCCTGAGCCTCCTCTTCTCCAGGCTGAACAAGCCCAGCTCCCTCAGCCGCTCCTCGTAGGACTTGTTCCCCAGGCCCCTCACCAGCTTCGTCGCCCTTCTCTGGACCCGCTCAAGCACCTCGATGTCCTTCTTGTAGCGAGGGGCCCAAAACTGAACACAGTACTCGAGGTGCGGCCTCACCAGAGCTGAGTACAGGGGGACGATCACCTCCCTAGCCCTGCTGGTCACACTGTTCCTGATACAAGCCAGGATGCCGTTGGCCTTCTTGCCCACCTGAGCACACTGCTGCCTCATACTCAGCCGACTATCCACCATCACTCCCAGGTCCTTCTCTGCCTGGCAGCTCTCCAACCATTCCTCTCCCAGCCTGTAGCTCTGCTTGGGGTTATTGCGCCCCAGGTGCAGGACCCGGCACTTGGCCTTGTTGAACTTCATGCAGTTGACCTCAGCCCATCGGTGCAGCCTATCCAGATCCTCCTGCAGAGCTTTCCTACCCTCAAGCAGATCGACACACGCACCTAACTTGGTGTCATCTGCAAACTTACTGAGGGTGCACTCGATGCCCTCGTCCAGATCATCGATGAAGATATTAAAGAGGACCGGCCCCAGCACCGAGCCCTGGGGGACACCACTAGTGACTGGCCTCCAACTGGATTTGACTCCATTCACCACGACTCTTTGGGCCCGGCTATCCAGCCAATTTTTAACCCAACAAAGCGTACGCCAGTCCAAGCCACGAGCAGCCAGTTTCTTGAGGAGAATGCTGTGGGAAACGATGTCAAAAGCCTTACTGAAGTCAAGGTAGACCACATCCACAGCCTTGCCCTCATCCGCCAAGCACGTCACTTTGTCACAGAAGGAGATCAGGTTCGTCAAACAGGACCTGCCTTTCATAAATCCCTGCTGACTGGGCCTGATCACCTGGTGGCCCTGAAAGTGCCACGTGATGACACTCAAGATAATCTGCTCCATGAGCTTCCCTGGCACTGAGGACAAACTGACAGGCCTATAGTTCCCCGGGTCTACCCTCCGGCCCTCCATGTAGATGGGCGTCACGTTTGCTAGCCGCCAGTCGACTGGGACCTCCCCCGATAGCCAGGACTGCTGATAAATGATGGAAAGCGGCTTGGCCAGCTCCTCCGCCAGCTCTCTCCGTATCCTCGGGTGGATCCCATCTGGCCCCATCAACTTGCGTACATCCAAGTGCCGTAGCAGGTTGCCAACCATTTCCTCATGGATAGTGAGGGCCACATTCTGCTCCCCATCCCCTTCCACCAGTTCAGGGTACTGGGTATCCAGAGAATAACTGTTTTTTTTTTTCCTCGTCTTTTGTAACTAAGTTCCCCCTCGCATCCAGGAAAGGATGGAGATTCTCCTTAGTCCTCTGTTTTGCGTTGATGCATTTGTAAAAACATTTTTTGTTGTCTTTAATGGCAGTAGCCAGATTGAGCTCCAGATGAGCTTTGGCCTTTCTAATTTTGTCTCTGCACTGCCTCGCAACATCCTTATAGTGATCCCAAGTAGCACGCCCTCTTTTCCAAAGATCGTAAACCCTCTTTTTTCTCCTAAGCTCAAGTCACAATTCTCTGTTCAGCCAGGCCGGTCTTCTTCCCCGCCGGCTCGTCTTTGGGCACGTGGGGACAGACCGCTCCTGAGCCATTAAGATTTCCTTCCTGGACTCAGGAGTCCAGCCTTCCCGGACTCCTCTGCCCTTCAGAGCCGCCTCCCAGGGGACTCTGCCAACCAGTGTCCTGAACAGATCCAAGTCGGCCCTCCGGAACTCCAATACAGCAGTTTTACTGGTCCCCTTCCCGGCTTCTCCAAGAATGGAGAACTCTACCATTTCATGGTCACTCTGCCCAAGACACTTTCCAACCGCCACACCTCCTACCGGTCCTCTGTTTGTGAAGAGAATGTCTAGCAGGGTATCTCCCCTGGTAGGCTCACTAACCAGCTGTGCCATGAAGCTCTCTTCCACGCTCTCCAGAAACCTCCTAGGCTGCTTTCTCTGGGCTGTGTTGTGCTTCCAGGATATATCTGGGAAGTTGAAGTCCCCCATGAGAACAAGCGCTGACGATTTCGCAACTTTTGGCAGCTGCCTGTAGAACTCTTCATCCGTCTCCTCATCCTGGTTCGGCGGTCTATAACAGACCCCCACCAGGATGCTTGCCTTGTTGGCCTTCCCGCTGATCCTAACCCATAGGGACTCAGCCTTAGCATTCCCAGCCTCAAGTTCCACGACATCAAAACTCTGATATAGAGAGCCACAGCACCACCCCTTCCATGCTGCCTGTCCCTTCTGAAGAGCCTATAGCCAGACACTGAGTAGCACTCCAGTCATGAGAGTGGTCCCACCACATTTCCGTGATGGCAACCAAGTCGTAGCCTGCCCGCCGCACAATGGCTTCCAGCTCCTGTTTGTTACCCATGCTGCGTGCATTAGTGGAGATGCACTTCACTTGAAGGGCCATTGCCTTCTCTCCCAGCCTTGCCATTGTCCCCCCGGCACAGCTCTAACGAGCCTTGTTTCAGCCCCGTCCCCCAGCTTACCTAGTTTAAAGCCCTCTCAATGAGCCCCACCAGCTCCTGGCCTAGGATCCGTTTCCCCCTTAGAGATAGGGAGACACGATTATGTAAAGGGCAATATCTGGGTAAATATGACAACCCTCACCCCTCCCCATCTACCCCCAAATGTACAGCTCCTCCAGGATGTACGTGCAGGAGGAGCAGGCAAAGACAGGCTAATTTAATTCAGTTCTACTTTGGGCACCATGTTCCTTCTTCAGCCTTGATTTTGTGGCTAGAACTGAGTCTTCTCGTGATACAAAAGCAAGGCCGATACAAAACTAAGGCCGATACAACAATTTATCAAGTTCAGCAATCCCTTCAGCTTGCTATACATCTTTTCTGTTTTATCCTCGTTGTTTCAAAGAGAAGAGAGAAGCCACAAAAGGCACTATGTCCCTTAAGGTGGAGTCAATCTTCAACATTGACCCTTGCGGAAGGGGACAGGCAGGGCTCCACAGTGTGCTGAAGGGTGTTCCCCGGGGTATGGGACGCGCTGGATGGCAAGAGACACGAGAGCAAACGGGGGCCTCGGCAGACCCTGAGAGGAGCCCGGTGCCCGCAGGCAAGCTGACTTGAGGAAAAAGGACTCCACAATCAGTAAGACTGAAAAGCAGGTATGTTTATTCAGCGCTGGGCAGAACGGGGGGTAGTCCCACCAAAGACGTGCGCACCCGACGTGGCAACTTGCCTTGCTTATCTGCAGCAAAGAGTTACATAGGCCTGAAGCTTCACATACTCATCACCTGTCCCCGTTTCGTCTTAAAATGAGTCCCAAGCAGTCATTGCTGGAAACTCTTCCCGCCTGCGCTTGCGCAGTGTGTCTTGGTGGTGGTCGTCGGGGGTCGTGGGGATGAAGGTTGGTGACTCTTCCTCGTCTCCGCTCCTTGACCTCTTGTCTCTGCGCAGACTCAGTTGCTCCTTGGCTCTTGTCCATCCGCAGGACCAGTTTCTGCCAGTTTCTTAAGACAGGCTCCCAGTCTTCGTGGGAGACTGACCTTGGGAAGGGGCCCACGGCTTCTTGCTTTAGGTAATTTGCACAACGCACCGCGGTTAGCAAAGACACTGAGTAGCATCCTAGCTTAATGCCGTCAGCGCTCTATCTCGACTCGGTGAGATTCCCCCACCTCCCTCTCTCCAAGCTGCCCCTGTGCCCCTGCAGGGGACACCCGGCCCTCCCCGAGTCGGCAGCGGGTCACAGAAGGGCCCTTTGTGCCGTCATCGGGGCACTCCCCACTGCTGCCTATAAAAGCCAGAGCAGCCAGCCCCGCCACCCAGTGTCCGGCACGGCTGTGACGGGACAGGGCAGGAGCACGAGGCTGCGGAGCAGTCCCCGAGCATAGCCCGCGTCTTCACACAGCGCCGAGCCATTTCCGTGAGATTGCCTCTTCTCTACCCTCAGCCCGCAGGATGGGGGAGAGACGACCACCCAGTAGCCCCATGCTGGCCTGGGTGGAGCCCGAGGCTCGTCAGGAGAACACAGCTCCCACTGAACACCATGGGCCGCTGTTGAATGGTGAGCGAGGGCCCCCGTCAGGGGGAGCAGGGCTGGGGCTAGGGAGCGGGGGGGCCAGCAAGAACACCCTGCTCAGCGTCAGGACCAGCATGGCAGCCCAGCCCCAGGACACCCCCAGGGAGGTTGTGCCAGGGGAGCAAGCACGGGGCTGGAGGGAGGCCAGAGCTCCTTCCTCTGCTCCCTCCTGCCTTTGGCCACCCTCTACAACCCTCCTTCTTCTCCAGCCTTCTTAGAAGCTGACAGCTTAGCTGTCTACCAGGAAGAAGCGAAGAGCTTGCACAGCATCCTGGCCTTCGTCCTCAGCACACAACGGGTAGGTGTGGCCTTGCCATGGTGGCTGTGCCTGTGTCTCCTGAGGGTCGCGCAGCTCTGCTGCCAGGATGCTGGCGGGCTGCTGGCGAGGCAGAGCTGCCGCCCTCCAGGAGCCCCGCACAGCCCTGAGCCCCTCGAGGCTTTGGTCCTGCTGCCGGCCGTGGGTCTCCCCTCTCACGCTCCCCGTTGTTCTCTCTGCCACCCGGCTGCCAGGATAAAGACCTGAAGATGAAGTTCCTAATTAGTGTCATCAGAGTGTGCAGAAGCGCCGTGAACTGCGACCTGTGGAGCGGCCTCGATGACTTCTGCAGCAAATACCAGCTGGCAGAGCATATTAAGGTGAGGGGACACCCCCTGGTGTCTCTGGGAGGGGTGCAAGGGCAGGCTGTGGGGACGGGACTCTCGAGGGCTTTGGCGGGGCCAAGCGCTGCGTGGACACTCAGCTGCCCCTGACGGCCTTGGGGCCATTGAGAAGCCCCGTCAGCAGCAGGGAGGTGGCAGGGCGGCCCTCTGGTGCCACAGCTGGCTGGGGGCACTGGGGCTCCACCGGCCCTTCTGACCTGGACCAGCTCTGCTGGCGCTGCCGAGCTGTGCCGCCCGATGCCCGGTGCCATCCCGGTTGTGCTCTGCAGGTGCTGCTGGAAGACGAGCCCTTGGACATTCTGAACACAGAGGTGCAGCAGCAAGCCATGCTTGCACTTGGCCACTTGAGGTACGTGCCCAGCCCCTGCTCTGGCCCTGGGCCCGGCTTCCAGGCTTCCGCTGTCTAGGCAGCAGCCTGGCAGTGCCGGCCGCGGGGCCGCTGCTCGCCAAGCCTCGGGGCTTCTGGAAGGTGGAAGGCAGCCCCCATGGCAGGGACCGAGGCCCCGCAGTGCTGCGTCCTCCTCCCTGAGGCCCTGAGGCCCTGCTCCCAGCACCCTGACAACGAGGCCCCTTGCTTTCTTTGCAGCTATGTCAAGTCAGCGCTGGAGGGCAGGAAGAAGAGCATCCTGCTCGCCTGTTTCAACAGTGTATTCCTGCTGCCCTCACACAAGCATTTGGAGGGCCCGAGCCACATCAACTACTTGGAGGTATGCTCTGGGAGAGCTCTTGGAACACCCGTCCCTCTGGGTTGATCCCTGGCTGCTCTGTGCTGAGATCTGTGCAGATCCCGGCAGAGGGAGAGGGACTGGAGATCCACTGCCACCCCTTTGTTGTCCTTGCAGACCCTGGATGCCATGGACAACATGCTGGAGCTGTTCATTGGAAATTCTCCTGTCTCCGGCTTCTGGGAGCTGCAGGACATCTTGCAGGTCTGCCACTTGCCAAGAGCGGGGTTCCCAGGGGCGCTTCCTCACCCGGAGGGAATTCAGCATCCACTCCGGAACGGACAGGCCCTACTGCAGTGCCACGCACAGGCAGCACAGGGCAGGAAGGGTGCCCGCCTCCCTTGGGGGAACCGGGGGCTGCCCACTCAGGTCTTCTGGCAGCCCCGTATCCCCTGGCTGCAGACCTTTCCCCTCCACAGACTCCTCGTGTGTCGGAGAAAAGCCTTGCCCATGGCGCTCCTGGGCTTCCTTTGCGTCAACGCAGCGGCAGGAATTGGACCCCTCTTCCGAGGCACTGCACTGGTCACCACTGGTGCTGCTGCTGTCCACCTGCCTCCTTGTCCGCGGTGCTTTCCTCCCGAGATCGGAGTGCTGCGGGAGCCCAGCACTGATGCTCCTGCTTTAGCGGGCATCAGCTCCCAGGGCAGACCAGCACTTTCTCCCCTCACAGATTCTGCTGCCCTTTGCCAACTCCCACAGCGAAGCTATTTGCGAGAGGGCCGTGGGGAGGGCCGTGAAGCTGACCAGCTGGCTAGCCACAAGCTTCTCACCGGAGGTAAGGAGCCACGCACCCCTCCAGCCAGCCCACCTCCCCTTCCCCGCAGACCACATCAGCCTGCAGCTCAGGGGTGCTGCCGAGGCAAGCCCGGCTACAGACCCTCAGCTAGGGCTCAGCCCTGAAGCAAGGGCCTTCAGCCCTCCTTTGCCCATGGACCCCGATCCTGGGGGATGTTCCCAGTCCCTGAGAGCACTCTCGGGAGCCAGCTCTGCCCCCCGTCCTGTGCAGGCCTCAAGCGCCCAGGGAGCACGGTGGGAGAGCAGGCATGGCCAAGGCTGCTGACTCACCTGGGACCCAGCCCTGGGCACACTCTTGGCTCCAGGACTTTGGCCCCAGCTGCCTCCCACAGCACTTCCCTCCTCTCTCTCTCGCCCAGGACCGCAGCGCCGATGGAGGACCCACGAATGGATGCACAGAGTGCAATTTGCCTCTCCTGGGACAGTTGGTGGGATGGCTCCTCCTTTGCCACACTTGCAAGAACTGGCAGCTACGATGGGAGGCTTTGGATGCCCTTCATTACCTCTTCCGATTCCTCCAGACAAACAGTAAGAGAAGCTGTGTTGGGCTTCCTTCCCCTCCAGACACAGGCACTGCCTGAGGCACTTGCTTCTTTTCCTAAGTAGTGCCATGGAGCGCTCTTGTGGAGACCTCTAGAGTGGTCTTCCTAGAGAGAGGATCCCTGTATGTACCCCTCGTATCCCTGCACTACAGCGCTCCAGCCCTTCGAGCCACCCCCCACACCTCAGTTAGGCCAAGAGCGTTTTGGTTGTGCGATTGCACGCAGGGCTCTCGTTCCTTTGTGTGTCCCAAGCTGGGAGCATTTGCATGCGTACCCCTGAGGCACACGTCACCCCTTGCTCTCTTGCCATCTCCGTTGCTCCCATCAGATGTCTGCCTTTGCTTTCCATGTCTGTCCAACGCTTCCTCCCTGGGCTCTGCAGCATCTCCGCCCTCCTCAGCCATTCCTACTCAAAAGCTCTTTTCGCCACTTGGTAAGCCTCCTAACAAAAGTGGCTTGTCCTTGTGAATCTTCTTCTTTTTGTCCCCCTCTGCTGCCGTGTTTAGGAAGAACAGCACCAGAAGATAATCAACAGCCTCAGGGGAAAGCTGAGGCCATACCCTGGCTTCCTTCGCCCACTACCACGGACATTGCCACGGTAATGAGTTCCTCCCTTCCTGGCACACTTGTCCCAGCAGCAGCGGGAGACTTGTGGGAACACAGGGCTCCGGCATCAGTGCGGCTGGTGTGGCCTCGCTGTTCTGGCCCGCGCGGTCCTGCTGTCCCTGAGTAGGACCTCTCCATAGGCGGTACTCCAGCCTCACAGCAGCAGCTCCTCCTGGCCCTCCTGGCCACCGGCAAGCCCCACATATCTGCAGGGCCAGCACCCTGGGCCCGTGCCTCCAACCCTGGTCCCTCACCCCGAGGGCTCTTCTCAGCCCCCACCACGCAGGGACTGCAGCCCCTGCTTCCTGCTTTCCCGTGGGCACTGCTGCCAGCACGGCCAGGCATCTGTCTCCAGAGCTGCTCTCACCGCTCAGTTCTGCAGCACCATCGGGGCACTTGCTGCAACGTGTCTTACGTCCCTTCCTCCTTGCAGAACTTTGGAGAATACCTCCAGCAGTCTCAGAGGACAGACATCATCCTCCAGGTCATTGAAGCCCTGAGAGACTCCAACATATACGACAAGCAGGAGGCCAGCAGTGTGCTGGATATGGCCATCGAAGACCCTGCCTCCTGGCTGACCGACGTAAGTGGCCTGTAGTTGGATTGCCCTGCCCGTTAGCCCATGTCAGGCCCCGCTTCCTCCCTGCCACGTCCAGCCCTCTCAGGCACCTCAGGCAATCCCTGGAAGCCATCCCAGAGCGATGGGAAGGGCAGTTGTGTGAGTAGTGGCTGAAAATACGTCTGCACTCCATTTTTGCCTCTCCAGGTGCCAGAGATCGTGAGGTGCATCTACAGACACGTGGAGTGCATCAACACGGCATCAGCCCGGCGCAGCCTGGACATCCTCATCCTCTGGCTGGCCAACCAGCGGCCAAGGGAGGTGGCCAGCACCCTGCTGCAGATCTCGCCATCATCTGACAGGCATGCCAACCTTCAGGGCTTCTTGTATGGGAGGGGAGGGGACAGGACACATCTGCCTGACACATCCACAGCAAACTGCACGCTGCGTTTCCAGAGCAGGGCCCTCCACGCCGCCATGCTTTCCAGCCGTGGTTCCTTGGCCACAGCCAGGGCAGCCGGAGCTGAGCAAGCCAGCCAGGATCCCTGCCACCACAGGGAACGTCATCTCTGCCCTCTCCTGCTTGCCTGGACAAGGCTCCCAGGGCACCCCAAGGGAGGGGGGCGGCAGGGCCAGGGCTGCAGGACAGCCTGGGGCCTGCGGGGCCTGTGCAGGCCACGGCGCTGGGGCGGAGCGTGCCCTGCTGACTGAGTGCTTCGTCCTTGCAGCACTGCCCTGGCCATGTGGGAAACCATGTTCTCCCAGAACCAGACGATGGAGAATGTCCTGAGGGAGACACTTAGCGTGCTCCAGGAGCAGAAGCTGCGCAGGCTCCCGAGCTTCATCCCTGACGACAACTGCATCCCTCACTTGGCGGTGAGTTACTGGACGAGGCCTTGCTCCTCTTCAGGGCCGTGTGTGTGCCTCTGCCCATCTACCCCCAAACTGGCAGCTCCTCCAGGACGTCCGTGCGGGAGGAGCAGGCAAAGAAAGGCTGCTGGGTGCTGCCAGGCACAGGGCACTCAGGGGCCCTGCGGCCTTCCACAGCCACAGCTGCCCTAGGACAGGCTGCCTGGCCCCGGGGCCCCTGGCCTGAGGCGCCGCGAGAGCCAGGAGCTGCCTGCAGCCTCTGACAGTCTCTCAATGCTGTGTTCCTTTCAGCTGCTGGCCCACCCAGATGTTGGAGAAGACGACTCGGGGGCCCTGCACCATCTCCAGAGGCTCTTGAAGCATCCCAACCGAGTGACGCACTCGCTGGTGCTCAGCGCTCTCCTCCGAGCATCAGAGACACCTGTCATGGTGAGCAGGGCACACTTCTGTGAAGGCCGGTGGGCCTTTGTCCTGAAGGTATCATGGCCTGCTCCCGGCCAGCTGGGAGGGCTCTGCTCTGCCCGCAGCTCTGTGGCGCGGAAGAAATGGCCAAGAAATGAGCTGGCCATGGAGGGGCCCAGCGGCTCTCTGGGGAGCTTTCCATGCATGCCATGTAGCTTTTGGGGCGGGTCCGAAAAGGGGGCACAGAGTCTTTGCTCAGCTGCCCTCCTTTTCGTCGTGCTGCCTCTGCGCGAGCAAGATGGCAGCCTGGTGCCCTGGCACCACAGGCTTTTGGCCAGGGTGGCCTTTCATCGTTTCACCAAACGGAAACTCTGTCCTTCCTCCAGGCAAGAAAACTTCCCGTGCTGCTGCCAGGCATCATTCAGGGCCTGCAGGTTGCCAGGTCTGACACCAAGATGAAGGCCCTGCTTCTCATCGGAAACGTGATGGACCACGTGAAGAGGAAGCAGGCCAGCTCCATCGCTCTGCAAGTGGCTGGGGACATCCTGCCACTGTTTAACGATGTAAGGCTGCTGCGGGACCTGAGCCCACAAATGGGCACTCTCATGACAGCTGCCCCCCGTGAAGGAGGCCTCTTACGTTCCCTCTAGTGGGGCTGCGTCCTTTCACTGTGGCTACAGATCTGGCCACAGCTCCTTTGAGCACACTCTGATTCTGTAGCACCTCCGTTCACGTCAGCCACCCTAACGCCCCTGCTCACCGCGGGCAGGGAGCAGCTCTTGCTGAAGTCTTCCTCTCTTCCTCCTACCAGGAGTGCAGCCAGCTGCAAGAGCTCTCCATCTGCCTCTACAACAAAGTGATGCAGGCTGCGTTGTGGCGCCACAAGAGGCAGCTGAAGAAGGTCGTGCAGAGGAGCCTGCTCCCACTCTTTTTTCACCTGAGTGACCAGACCCAGAGCGTGGCCAAGGTGCGTATGGCATACCTGACTAGAGGGACTAGCAGACTGACACCACAGGGGTTGCCTGGGCGTCCGGTGACAGGGCTGAAGGCAACCGGGCACTTGGCACGTGCGTCCCCTCGGGGTGCAGCCGCCTGCGTCACGGAGAATGGGGGCACAGCTCCCCTCCTTCCTTATGGCAAACGCAGTTCACACTCACCCCCCACTGCATTATCCCACCGTGGGCTGGGAAAGGCCTGCAGCCCTGCCAAGAGGTGGGGGTTGCCAGGTCCCCTTCCCTGGGCTCTGGTGCCATCTCAGCCTCTGCTGCTCTGCAGGCCTCCCTGGAAGCCCTTGTCACCGCTGCAAACTTCCTGAAGAAGGAAAAACTCAAGCACCTGGCACAGACAGAGCAGACCTGGAGGATCGCAGAGTGCTTGGTAAAGACAACAGCTCTCTCCATACCTCAAAACCCCAGCCCCACAGGGCTCGTGGCTGGGAGATGGGAATGGCCTGAGGGGAAGGGGGGGTGTTGGCAGGAGGGGGTGGTCTGTCCAGCTGGGCAGGGTCTGCAAGCCCCGTAACCTTGCGCTCTCTCCAGCTCGTGCAGAACAAGAGAAAGGTGGAGAAATACCTGCAGCAGAGCCTGCCGTACCTGCAGCACACTCAGGTCACCTTGCGGGAGGCAGCCATCAGATTCATCGGTGAGCCACAGCCCCCGGGGTCCCTCTTTTGTCAGCCTTTGCCAGCCCCAGTGTCCCCAGAGTCCCCCCCGGGACTGGGTCCCCATGCAAGTGGGCCTGGGGGGCGCCTTGCAGGCTTCTGACAGCAGCTTTGTGCCTAGGTCTTGCCGCGCAGCACTGCAAGGACCAGAGCGAGAGGAAGATCCATGAAATCTGCGGCTGTGAGTGAGGGCAGCGGGGTGTGAGTCCACGACCGGTGGGGCAGGGGGCATTCACCTTTCTCAGAGGGAAGGGAGAAAGTTTGTATGGCCAAAAGCTCGGTTGGGGTTGAAGCTGGCCAGTAGCGGGGTGGCTAAGAGAAAGGGCTTTTCTGGAGTATGTTCCGGGGTGGCAGGCTCTGCCCGCAGTCTCTGCAGACAGGTGGGTTTCATTTCTGCTCTGTTGCTCTCCATTGCAGTCCTCCAGCCCTTGCAGAATGACGAGGAGGAAAGTATTGTGTCTCTGGCCACTCAGACCATCTTCATCCTGACACATCCAAGGGAGCAGCTGACATCGGGCTGGTGCCGACGGGCACTGTGCTGCTGCCTCTCCTAAGCCAGGGAGAGGCACAAAACCTTCAAACGTCTGCATTCCATTAAAACTCCAACAACACGTGCAGGGCCGGGGAATCCTTTGCATGGTGTGCTGAGCATTCCAGCCTCTACCGTAGTGGGCAGCCGTAAGGGTTTTAGGTGGTGTGGTGGGGAATGGCTTAGGAGTGGTGGCTTGTGGAAAACGGACTCCACAATCCATAAGATTGTAAAGTAGGTGTGTTTATTCAGCGCTGGGCGGCACGGGGGTAGTCCCCCTGTGAGAAACAAAGTTGTGTTTTTGCAGTACAGAACTACTTTTCTGTATTGCACGGTGGTTGTGTAGTCATAACAAGGAGAAATGCTAAGGAGATGAGTGGACGGTAGAAGGCCTCGCTGTTCCAAAATAAGTTGGAAGCTTGAGACAAACAGGATGAGCAGTGTGAGAACAGTAAAACAAAGATCACAAGACCTCAACGCACAAGAAGGGAGAAATTAAAGGGTTGAAAACAAGAAAAATGGTACATATATGGTATAGAGGAGGGTCGAGTAGCTTGAGAACCTGTAGTACTCTGCCAATGAGGAAACAGGGGAGGTGATCAGGGGCTGGGCAATAGGGAATAAAAGGTTAGGATTTGTTTACTAAAATGCGCTCCGGAGTGATGGGACGCCCGCCCTTGCAATCGTGAATAAAATATCTTCACAGAAGATCCTGTCTGAAGAAAGTTATTTGAGATTTTTCTCAAAGTTGTGCGTACCTGATGCGGCAACTTGCCTTGCTTATCTGCAGCAAAGAGTTACGTAGGCCTGAAGTTTCACAGCGCGCCCGTACATATTCATAGCCTGTCCCTGCTTCGTCTTAAAATGAGTCCCAAGCAGTCATTGCTGGAAACTCTTCCCATCTGCGCTTGCGCAGTGTGTCTTGGTGGTGGTCGTCGGGGGTCGTGGGGATGAAGGTTGGTGACTCTTCCTCGTCTCCGCTCCTTGACCTCTTGTCTCTGCGCAGACTCAGTTGCTCCTTGGCTCTTGTCCATCCGCAGGACCAGTTTCTGCCAGTTTCTTAAGACAGGCTCCCAGTCTTCGTGGGAGACTGACCTTGGGAAGGGGCCCACGGCTTCTTGCTTTAGGTAATTTGCACAACGCACCACGGTTAGCAAAGACACTGAGTAGCATCCTAGCTTAATGCCGTCAGCGCTCTATCTTGACTTGATAAGAGTCTCCTAACTCCTGCTCTCAGTGGAATATGGTCGAGGAGGATGTCTCTCTCTCCCTGTCCTGATGGGGAGTATAACGAAGATCAAAGCACAGTGGTGAACTCCACCTGCACGAATCCTTGATAAACAGGAGCAAAGAGCAGGTTCAGTGAATCTGTGGTACGGGCCGAGCTCAGCGTTGTGTGCATGGTACTTGTGTACCTCTGCATAGGTGCTGCCTGGGGGATCCCTGGGTTGGTGAGGTAATGAAAATAAATAGTGGTAGCAGCCGTGCTGTAGGAATGGCCTCAGTGAGGGGTCCCAGGAGATGCCCCGTGGCAGATAAAGCCCATTCCCTCTGGCTCCAAAAGCAACCGGTGTCCAAAGCTGGACCAGTGAGTGACGCTGCTGGTGCCTGTGTGAGAGCGCATCTAAGAGAGGAAAACAAAAACCAGCAACAACAGAAGCCACTGTGCATCAGTCATGAGATGAGTGAGCAAGAAACAGTGGGAGAAAGAGCCCTGTAGCCAGCACGGTGAGTGAAGGAGGGGGACAAGGTGCTCGAGGTGCCAGAACGGAGATTCCCCTGCAGCCCATGGAAAAAATGCTCCCAATGGAAGCCTTTGGGTACACCTGAACTGCCTTGGGGAGCCTTTATGCAACCCCACGCACAGCAGGACTCTGCTCTTTCTCTCTCTCCAAGTACTGACACACACAGAATCACAGAATTTCTAGGTTGGAAGAGACCTCAGGATCATCGAGTCCAACCTCTGACCTAACGCTAGCAGTCCCCACTAAACCATATCCCTAAGCTCTACATCTAAACGTCTTTTGAAGACTTCCAGGGATGGTGACTCCACCACTTCCCTGGGCAGCCTGTTCCAATGCCTCACAACCCTTTCAGTGAAGAAGTTCTTCCTAACATCTAACCTAAAACTCCCCTGGCTCAACTTAAGCCCATTCCCCCTCGTCCTGTCACCAGGCACGTGGGAGAACAGACCAACCCCCACCTCGCTACAGCCTCCCTTGAGGTACCTATAGAGAGCGATAAGGTCGCCCCTGAGCCTCCTCTTCTCCAGGCTGAACAAGCCCAGCTCCCTCAGCCGCTCCTCGTAGGACTTGTTCCCCAGGCCCCTCACCAGCTTCGTCGCCCTTCTCTGGACCCGCTCAAGCACCTCGATGTCCTTCTTGTAGCGAGGGGCCCAAAACTGAACACAGTACTCGAGGTGCGGCCTCACCAGAGCTGAGTACAGGGGGACGATCACCTCCCTAGCCCTGCTGGTCACACTGTTCCTGATACAAGCCAGGATGCCGTTGGCCTTCTTGCCCACCTGAGCACACTGCTGCCTCATACTCAGCCGACTATCCACCATCACTCCCAGGTCCTTCTCTGCCTGGCAGCTCTCCAACCATTCCTCTCCCAGCCTGTAGCTCTGCTTGGGGTTATTGCGCCCCAGGTGCAGGACCCGGCACTTGGCCTTGTTGAACTTCATGCAGTTGACCTCAGCCCATCGGTGCAGCCTATCCAGATCCTCCTGCAGAGCTTTCCTACCCTCAAGCAGATCGACACACGCACCTAACTTGGTGTCATCTGCAAACTTACTGAGGGTGCACTCGATGCCCTCGTCCAGATCATCGATGAAGATATTAAAGAGGACCGGCCCCAGCACCGAGCCCTGGGGGACACCACTAGTGACTGGCCTCCAACTGGATTTGACTCCATTCACCACGACTCTTTGGGCCCGGCTATCCAGCCAATTTTTAACCCAACAAAGCGTACGCCAGTCCAAGCCACGAGCAGCCAGTTTCTTGAGGAGAATGCTGTGGGAAACGATGTCAAAAGCCTTACTGAAGTCAAGGTAGACCACATCCACAGCCTTGCCCTCATCCGCCAAGCACGTCACTTTGTCACAGAAGGAGATCAGGTTCGTCAAACAGGACCTGCCTTTCATAAATCCCTGCTGACTGGGCCTGATCACCTGGTGGCCCTGAAAGTGCCACGTGATGACACTCAAGATAATCTGCTCCATGAGCTTCCCTGGCACTGAGGACAAACTGACAGGCCTATAGTTCCCCGGGTCTACCCTCCGGCCCTCCATGTAGATGGGCGTCACGTTTGCTAGCCGCCAGTCGACTGGGACCTCCCCCGATAGCCAGGACTGCTGATAAATGATGGAAAGCGGCTTGGCCAGCTCCTCCGCCAGCTCTCTCCGTATCCTCGGGTGGATCCCATCTGGCCCCATCAACTTGCGTACATCCAAGTGCCGTAGCAGGTTGCCAACCATTTCCTCATGGATAGTGAGGGCCACATTCTGCTCCCCATCCCCTTCCACCAGTTCAGGGTACTGGGTATCCAGAGAGTAACTGTTTTTTTTTTCCTCGTCTTTTGTAACTAAGTTCCCCCTCGCACCCAGGAAAGGATGGAGATTCTCCTTAGTCCTCTGTTTTGCGTTGATGCATTTGTAAAAACATTTTTTGTTGTCTTTAATGGCAGTAGCCAGATTGAGCTCCAGATGAGCTTTGGCCTTTCTAATTTTGTCTCTGCACTGCCTCGCAACATCCTTATAGTGATCCCAAGTAGCACGCCCTCTTTTCCAAAGATCGTAAACCCTCTTTTTTCTCCTAAGCTCAAGTCACAATTCTCTGTTCAGCCAGGCCGGTCTTCTTCCCCGCCGGCTCGTCTTTGGGCACGTGGGGACAGACCGCTCCTGAGCCATTAAGATTTCCTTCCTGGACTCAGGAGTCCAGCCTTCCCGGACTCCTCTGCCCTTCAGAGCCGCCTCCCAGGGGACTCTGCCAACCAGTGTCCTGAACAGATCCAAGTCGGCCCTCCGGAACTCCAATACAGCAGTTTTACTGGTCCCCTTCCCGGCTTCTCCAAGAATGGAGAACTCTACCATTTCATGGTCACTCTGCCCAAGACACTTTCCAACCGCCACACCTCCTACCGGTCCTCTGTTTGTGAAGAGAATGTCTAGCAGGGTATCTCCCCTGGTAGGCTCACTAACCAGCTGTGCCATGAAGCTCTCTTCCACGCTCTCCAGAAACCTCCTAGGCTGCTTTCTCTGGGCTGTGTTGTGCTTCCAGGATATATCTGGGAAGTTGAAGTCCCCCATGAGAACAAGCGCTGACGATTTCGCAACTTTTGGCAGCTGCCTGTAGAACTCTTCATCCGTCTCCTCATCCTGGTTCGGCGGTCTATAACAGACCCCCACCAGGATGCTTGCCTTGTTGGCCTTCCCGCTGATCCTAACCCATAGGGACTCAGCCTTAGCATTCCCAGCCTCAAGTTCCACGACATCAAAACTCTGATATAGAGAGCCACAGCACCACCCCTTCCATGCTGCCTGTCCCTTCTGAAGAGCCTATAGCCAGACACTGAGTAGCACTCCAGTCATGAGAGTGGTCCCACCACATTTCCGTGATGGCAACCAAGTCGTAGCCTGCCCGCCGCACAATGGCTTCCAGCTCCTGTTTGTTACCCATGCTGCGTGCATTAGTGGAGATGCACTTCACTTGAAGGGCCATTGCCTTCTCTCCCAGCCTTGCCATTGTCCCCCCGGCACAGCTCTAACGAGCCTTGTTTCAGCCCCGTCTCCCAGCTTACCTAGTTTAAAGCCCTCTCAATGAGCCCCACCAGCTCCTGGCCTAGGATCCGTTTCCCCCTTAGAGATAGGGAGACACGATTATGTAAAGGGCAATATCTGGGTAAATATGACAACCCTCACCCCTCCCCATCTACCCCCAAATGTACAGCTCCTCCAGGATGTACGTGCAGGAGGAGCAGGCAAAGACAGGCTAATTTAATTCAGTTCTACTTTGGGCACCATGTTCCTTCTTCAGCCTTGATTTTGTGGCTAGAACTGAGTCTTCTCGTGATACAAAAGCAAGGCCGATACAAAACTAAGGCCGATACAACAATTTATCAAGTTCAGCAATCCCTTCAGCTTGCTATACATCTTTTCTGTTTTATCCTCGTTGTTTCAAAGAGAAGAGAGAAGCCACAAAAGGCACTATGTCCCTTAAGGTGGAGTCAATCTTCAACATTGACCCTTGCGGAAGGGGACAGGCAGGGCTCCACAGTGTGCTGAAGGGTGTTCCCCGGGGTATGGGACGCGCTGGATGGCAAGAGACACGAGAGCAAACGGGGGCCTCGGCAGACCCTGAGAGGAGCCCGGTGCCCGCAGGCAAGCTGACTTGAGGAAAAAGGACTCCACAATCAGTAAGACTGAAAAGCAGGTATGTTTATTCAGCGCTGGGCAGAACGGGGGGTAGTCCCACCAAAGACGTGCGCACCCGACGTGGCAACTTGCCTTGCTTATCTGCAGCAAAGAGTTACATAGGCCTGAAGCTTCACATACTCATCATCTGTCCCCGTTTCGTCTTAAAACGAGTCCCAAGCAGTCATTGCTGGAAACTCTTCCCGCCTGCGCTTGCGCAGTGTGTCTTGGTGGTGGTCGTCGGGGGTCGTGGGGATGAAGGTTGGTGACTCTTCCTCGTCTCTGCTCCTTGACCTCTTGTCTCTGCGCAGACTCAGTTGCTCCTTGGCTCTTGTCCATCCGCAGGACCAGTTTCTGCCAGTTTCTTAAGACAGGCTCCCAGTCTTCGTGGGAGACTGACCTTGGGAAGGGGCCCACGGCTTCTTGCTTTAGGTAATTTGCACAACGCACCACGGTTAGCAAAGACACTGAGTAGCATCCTAGCTTAATGCCGTCAGCACTCTATCTCGACTCGGTGAGATTCCCCCACCTCCCTCTCTCCAAGCTGCCCCTGTGCCCCTGCAGGGGACACCCGGCCCTCCCCGAGTCGGCAGCGGGTCACAGAAGGGCCCTTTGTGCCGTCATCGGGGCACTCCCCACTGCTGCCTATAAAAGCCAGAGCAGCCAGCCCCGCCACCCAGTGTCCGGCACGGCTGTGACGGGACAGGGCAGGAGCACGAGGCTGCGGAGCAGTCCCCGAGCATAGCCCGCGTCTTCACACAGCGCCGAGCCATTTCCGTGAGATTGCCTCTTCTCTACCCTCAGCCCGCAGGATGGGGGAGAGACGACCACCCAGTAGCCCCATGCTGGCCTGGGTGGAGCCCGAGGCTCGTCAGGAGAACACAGCTCCCACTGAACACCATGGGCCGCTGTTGAATGGTGAGCGAGGGCCCCCGTCAGGGGGAGCAGGGCTGGGGCTAGGGAGCGGGGGGGCCAGCAAGAACACCCTGCTCAGCGTCAGGACCAGCATGGCAGCCCAGCCCCAGGACACCCCCAGGGAGGTTGTGCCAGGGGAGCAAGCACGGGGCTGGAGGGAGGCCAGAGCTCCTTCCTCTGCTCCCTCCTGCCTTTGGCCACCCTCTACAACCCTCCTTCTTCTCCAGCCTTCTTAGAAGCTGACAGCTTAGCTGTCTACCAGGAAGAAGCGAAGAGCTTGCACAGCATCCTGGCCTTCGTCCTCAGCACACAACGGGTAGGTGTGGCCTTGCCATGGTGGCTGTGCCTGTGTCTCCTGAGGGTCGCGCAGCTCTGCTGCCAGGATGCTGGCGGGCTGCTGGCGAGGCAGAGCTGCCGCCCTCCAGGAGCCCCGCACAGCCCTGAGCCCCTCGAGGCTTTGGTCCTGCTGCCGGCCGTGGGTCTCCCCTCTCACGCTCCCCGTTGTTCTCTCTGCCACCCGGCTGCCAGGATAAAGACCTGAAGATGAAGTTCCTAATTAGCGTCATCAGAGTGTGCAGAAGCGCCGTGAACTGCGACCTGTGGAGCGGCCTCGATGACTTCTGCAGCAAATACCAGCTGGCAGAGCATATTAAGGTGAGGGGACACCCCCTGGTGTCTCTGGGAGGGGTGCAAGGGCAGGCTGTGGGGACGGGACTCTCGAGGGCTTTGGCGGGGCCAAGCGCTGCGTGGACACTCAGCTGCCCCTGACGGCCTTGCGGCCATTGAGAAGCCCCGTCAGCAGCAGGGAGGTGGCAGGGCGGCCCTCTGGTGCCACAGCTGGCTGGGGGCACTGGGGCTCCACCGGCCCTTCTGACCTGGACCAGCTCTGCTGGCGCTGCCGAGCTGTGCCGCCCGATGCCCGGTGCCATCCCGGTTGTGCTCTGCAGGTGCTGCTGGAAGACGAGCCCTTGGACATTCTGAACACAGAGGTGCAGCAGCAAGCCATGCTTGCACTTGGCCACTTGAGGTACGTGCCCAGCCCCTGCTCTGGCCCTGGGCCCGGCTTCCAGGCTTCCGCTGTCTAGGCAGCAGCCTGGCAGTGCCGGCCGCGGGGCCGCTGCTCGCCAAGCCTCGGGGCTTCTGGAAGGTGGAAGGCAGCCCCCATGGCAGGGACCGAGGCCCCGCAGTGCTGCGTCCTCCTCCCTGAGGCCCTGAGGCCCTGCTCCCAGCACCGTGACAACGAGGCCCCTTGCTTTCTTTGCAGCTATGTCAAGTCAGCGCTGGAGGGCAGGAAGAAGAGCATCCTGCTCGCCTGTTTCAACAGTGTATTCCTGCTGCCCTCACACAAGCATTTGGAGGGCCCGAGCCGCATCAACTACTTGGAGGTATGCTCTGGGAGAGCTCTTGGAACACCCGTCCCTCTGGGTTGATCCCTGGCTGCTCTGTGCTGAGATCTGTGCAGATCCCGGCAGAGGGAGAGGGACTGGAGATCCACTGCCACCCCTTTGTTGTCCTTGCAGACCCTGGATGCCATGGACAACATGCTGGAGCTGTTCATTGGAAATTCTCCTGTCTCCGGCTTCTGGGAGCTGCAGGACATCTTGCAGGTCTGCCACTTGCCAAGAGCGGGGTTCCCAGGGGCGCTTCCTCACCCGGAGGGAATTCAGCATCCACTCCGGAACGGACAGGCCCTACTGCAGTGCCACGCACAGGCAGCACAGGGCAGGAAGGGTGCCCGCCTCCCTTGGGGGAACCGGGGGCTGCCCACTCAGGTCTTCTGGCAGCCCCATATCCCCTGGCTGCAGACCTTTCCCCTCCACAGACTCCTCGTGTGTCGGAGAAAAGCCTTGCCCATGGCGCTCCTGGGCTTCCTTTGCGTCAACGCAGCGGCAGGAATTGGACCCCTCTTCCGAGGCACTGCACTGGTCACCACTGGTGCTGCTGCTGTCCACCTGCCTCCTTGTCCGCGGTGCTTTCCTCCCGAGATCGGAGTGCTGCGGGAGCCCAGCACTGATGCTCCTGCTTTAGCGGGCATCAGCTCCCAGGGCAGACCAGCACTTTCTCCCCTCACAGATTCTGCTGCCCTTTGCCAACTCCCACAGCGAAGCTATTTGCGAGAGGGCCGTGGGGAGGGCCGTGAAGCTGACCAGCTGGCTAGCCACAAGCTTCTCACCGGAGGTAAGGAGCCACGCACCCCTCCAGCCAGCCCACCTCCCCTTCCCCGCAGACCACATCAGCCTGCAGCTCAGGGGTGCTGCCGAGGCAAGCCCGGCTACAGACCCTCAGCTAGGGCTCAGCCCTGAAGCAAGGGCCTTCAGCCCTCCTTTGCCCATGGACCCCGATCCTGGGGGATGTTCCCAGTCCCTGAGAGCACTCTCGGGAGCCAGCTCTGCCCCCCGTCCTGTGCAGGCCTCAAGCGCCCAGGGAGCACGGTGGGAGAGCAGGCATGGCCAAGGCTGCTGACTCACCTGGGACCCAGCCCTGGGCACACTCTTGGCTCCAGGACTTTGGCCCCAGCTGCCTCCCACAGCACTTCCCTCCTCTCTCTCTCGCCCAGGACCGCAGCGCCGATGGAGGACCCACGAATGGATGCACAGAGTGCAATTTGCCTCTCCTGGGACAGTTGGTGGGATGGCTCCTCCTTTGCCACACTTGCAAGAACTGGCAGCTACGATGGGAGGCTTTGGATGCCCTTCATTACCTCTTCCGATTCCTCCAGACAAACAGTAAGAGAAGCTGTGTTGGGCTTCCTTCCCCTCCAGACACAGGCACTGCCTGAGGCACTTGCTTCTTTTCCTAAGTAGTGCCATGGAGCGCTCTTGTGGAGACCTCTAGAGTGGTCTTCCTAGAGAGAGGATCCCTGTATGTACCCCTCGTATCCCTGCACTACAGCGCTCCAGCCCTTCGAGCCACCCCCCACACCTCAGTTAGGCCAAGAGCGTTTTGGTTGTGCGATTGCACGCAGGGCTCTCGTTCCTTTGTGTGTCCCAAGCTGGGAGCATTTGCATGCGTACCCCTGAGGCACACGTCACCCCTTGCTCTCTTGCCATCTCCGTTGCTCCCATCAGATGTCTGCCTTTGCTTTCCATCTCTGTCCAACGCTTCCTCCCTGGGCTCTGCAGCATCTCCGCCCTCCTCAGCCATTCCTACTCAAAAGCTCTTTTCGCCACTTGGTAAGCCTCCTAACAAAAGTGGCTTGTCCTTGTGAATCTTCTTCTTTTTGTCCCCCTCTGCTGCCGTGTTTAGGAAGAACAGCACCAGAAGATAATCAACAGCCTCAGGGGAAAGCTGAGGCCATACCCTGGCTTCCTTCGCCCACTACCACGGACATTGCCACGGTAATGAGTTCCTCCCTTCCTGGCACACTTGTCCCAGCAGCAGCAGGAGACTTGTGGGAACACAGGGCTCCGGCATCAGTGCGGCTGGTGTGGCCTCGCTGTTCTGGCCCGCGCGGTCCTGCTGTCCCTGAGTAGGACCTCTCCATAGGCGGTACTCCAGCCTCACAGCAGCAGCTCCTCCTGGCCCTCCTGGCCACCGGCAAGCCCCACATATCTGCAGGGCCAGCACCCTGGGCCCGTGCCTCCAACCCTGGTCCCTCACCCCGAGGGCTCTTCTCAGCCCCCACCACGCAGGGACTGCAGCCCCTGCTTCCTGCTTTCCCGTGGGCACTGCTGCCAGCACGGCCAGGCATCTGTCTCCAGAGCTGCTCTCACCGCTCAGTTCTGCAGCACCATCGGGGCACTTGCTGCAACGTGTCTTACGTCCCTTCCTCCTTGCAGAACTTTGGAGAATACCTCCAGCAGTCTCAGAGGACAGACATCATCCTCCAGGTCATTGAAGCCCTGAGAGACTCCAACATATACGACAAGCAGGAGGCCAGCAGTGTGCTGGATATGGCCATCGAAGACCCTGCCTCCTGGCTGACCGACGTAAGTGGCCTGTAGTTGGATTGCCCTGCCCGTTAGCCCATGTCAGGCCCCGCTTCCTCCCTGCCACGTCCAGCCCTCTCAGGCACCTCAGGCAATCCCTGGAAGCCATCCCAGAGCGATGGGAAGGGCAGTTGTGTGAGTAGTGGCTGAAAATACGTCTGCACTCCATTTTTGCCTCTCCAGGTGCCAGAGATCGTGAGGTGCATCTACAGACACGTGGAGTGCATCAACACGGCATCAGCCCGGCGCAGCCTGGACATCCTCATCCTCTGGCTGGCCAACCAGCGGCCAAGGGAGGTGGCCAGCACCCTGCTGCAGATCTCGCCATCATCTGACAGGCATGCCAACCTTCAGGGCTTCTTGTATGGGAGGGGAGGGGACAGGACACATCTGCCTGACACATCCACAGCAAACTGCACGCTGCGTTTCCAGAGCAGGGCCCTCCACGCCGCCATGCTTTCCAGCCGTGGTTCCTTGGCCACAGCCAGGGCAGCCGGAGCTGAGCAAGCCAGCCAGGATCCCTGCCACCACAGGGAACGTCATCTCTGCCCTCTCCTGCTTGCCTGGACAAGGCTCCCAGGGCACCCCAAGGGAGGGGGGCGGCAGGGCCAGGGCTGCAGGACAGCCTGGGGCCTGCGGGGCCTGTGCAGGCCACGGCGCTGGGGCGGAGTGTGCCCTGCTGACTGAGTGCTTCGTCCTTGCAGCACTGCCCTGGCCATGTGGGAAACCATGTTCTCCCAGAACCAGACGATGGAGAATGTCCTGAGGGAGACACTTAGCGTGCTCCAGGAGCAGAAGCTGCGCAGGCTCCCGAGCTTCATCCCTGACGACAACTGCATCCCTCACTTGGCGGTGAGTTACTGGACGAGGCCTTGCTCCTCTTCAGGGCCGTGTGTGTGCCTCTGCCCATCTACCCCCAAACTGGCAGCTCCTCCAGGACGTCCGTGCGGGAGGAGCAGGCAAAGAAAGGCTGCTGGGTGCTGCCAGGCACAGGGCACTCAGGGGCCCTGCGGCCTTCCACAGCCACAGCTGCCCTAGGACAGGCTGCCTGGCCCCGGGGCCCCTGGCCTGAGGCGCCGCGAGAGCCAGGAGCTGCCTGCAGCCTCTGACAGTCTCTCAATGCTGTGTTCCTTTCAGCTGCTGGCCCACCCAGATGTTGGAGAAGACGACTCGGGGGCCCTGCACCATCTCCAGAGGCTCTTGAAGCATCCCAACCGAGTGACGCACTCGCTGGTGCTCAGCGCTCTCCTCCGAGCATCAGAGACACCTGTCATGGTGAGCAGGGCACACTTCTGTGAAGGCCGGTGGGCCTTTGTCCTGAAGGTATCATGGCCTGCTCCCGGCCAGCTGGGAGGGCTCTGCTCTGCCCGCAGCTCTGTGGCGCGGAAGAAATGGCCAAGAAATGAGCTGGCCATGGAGGGGCCCAGCGGCTCTCTGGGGAGCTTTCCATGCATGCCATGTAGCTTTTGGGGCGGGTCCGAAAAGGGGGCACAGAGTCTTTGCTCAGCTGCCCTCCTTTTCGTCGTGCTGCCTCTGCGCGAGCAAGATGGCAGCCTGGTGCCCTGGCACCACAGGCTTTTGGCCAGGGTGGCCTTTCATCGTTTCACCAAACGGAAACTCTGTCCTTCCTCCAGGCAAGAAAACTTCCCGTGCTGCTGCCAGGCATCATTCAGGGCCTGCAGGTTGCCAGGTCTGACACCAAGATGAAGGCCCTGCTTCTCATCGGAAACGTGATGGACCACGTGAAGAGGAAGCAGGCCAGCTCCATCGCTCTGCAAGTGGCTGGGGACATCCTGCCACTGTTTAACGATGTAAGGCTGCTGCGGGACCTGAGCCCACAAATGGGCACTCTCATGACAGCTGCCCCCCGTGAAGGAGGCCTCTTACGTTCCCTCTAGTGGGGCTGCGTCCTTTCACTGTGGCTACAGATCTGGCCACAGCTCCTTTGAGCACACTCTGATTCTGTAGCACCTCCGTTCACGTCAGCCACCCTAACGCCCCTGCTCACCGCGGGCAGGGAGCAGCTCTTGCTGAAGTCTTCCTCTCTTCCTCCTACCAGGAGTGCAGCCAGCTGCAAGAGCTCTCCATCTGCCTCTACAACAAAGTGATGCAGGCTGCGTTGTGGCGCCACAAGAGGCAGCTGAAGAAGGTCGTGCAGAGGAGCCTGCTCCCACTCTTTTTTCACCTGAGTGACCAGACCCAGAGCGTGGCCAAGGTGCGTATGGCATACCTGACTAGAGGGACTAGCAGACTGACACCACAGGGGTTGCCTGGGCGTCCGGTGACAGGGCTGAAGGCAACCGGGCACTTGGCACGTGCGTCCCCTCGGGGTGCAGCCGCCTGCGTCACGGAGAATGGGGGCACAGCTCCCCTCCTTCCTTATGGCAAACGCAGTTCACACTCACCCCCCACTGCATTATCCCACCGTGGGCTGGGAAAGGCCTGCAGCCCTGCCAAGAGGTGGGGGTTGCCAGGTCCCCTTCCCTGGGCTCTGGTGCCATCTCAGCCTCTGCTGCTCTGCAGGCCTCCCTGGAAGCCCTTGTCACCGCTGCAAACTTCCTGAAGAAGGAAAAACTCAAGCACCTGGCACAGACAGAGCAGACCTGGAGGATCGCAGAGTGCTTGGTAAAGACAACAGCTCTCTCCATACCTCAAAACCCCAGCCCCACAGGGCTCGTGGCTGGGAGATGGGAATGGCCTGAGGGGAAGGGGGGGTGTTGGCAGGAGGGGGTGGTCTGTCCAGCTGGGCAGGGTCTGCAAGCCCCGTAACCTTGCGCTCTCTCCAGCTCGTGCAGAACAAGAGAAAGGTGGAGAAATACCTGCAGCAGAGCCTGCCGTACCTGCAGCACACTCAGGTCACCTTGCGGGAGGCAGCCATCAGATTCATCGGTGAGCCACAGCCCCCGGGGTCCCTCTTTTGTCAGCCTTTGCCAGCCCCAGTGTCCCCAGAGTCCCCCCCGGGACTGGGTCCCCATGCAAGTGGGCCTGGGGGGCGCCTTGCAGGCTTCTGACAGCAGCTTTGTGCCTAGGTCTTGCCGCGCAGCACTGCAAGGACCAGAGCGAGAGGAAGATCCATGAAATCTGCGGCTGTGAGTGAGGGCAGCGGGGTGTGGGTCCACGACCGGTGGGGCAGGGGGCATTCACCTTTCTCAGAGGGAAGGGAGAAAGTTTGTATGGCCAAAAGCTCGGTTGGGGTTGAAGCTGGCCAGTAGCGGGGTGGCTAAGAGAAAGGGCTTTTCTGGAGTATGTTCCGGGGTGGCAGGCTCTGCCCGCAGTCTCTGCAGACAGGTGGGTTTCATTTCTGCTCTGTTGCTCTCCATTGCAGTCCTCCAGCCCTTGCAGAATGACGAGGAGGAAAGTGTTGTGTCTCTGGCCACTCAGACCATCTTCATCCTGACACATCCAAGGGAGCAGCTGACATCGGGCTGGTGCCGACGGGCACTGTGCTGCTGCCTCTCCTAAGCCAGGGAGAGGCACAAAACCTTCAAACGTCTGCATTCCATTAAAACTCCAACAACACGTGCAGGGCCGGGGAATCCTTTGCATGGTGTGCTGAGCATTCCAGCCTCTACCGTAGTGGGCAGCCGTAAGGGTTTTAGGTGGTGTGGTGGGGAATGGCTTAGGAGTGGTGGCTTGTGGAAAACGGACTCCACAATCCATAAGATTGTAAAGTAGGTGTGTTTATTCAGCGCTGGGCGGCACGGGGGTAGTCCCCCTGTGAGAAACAAAGTTGTGTTTTTGCAGTACAGAACTACTTTTCTGTATTGCACGGTGGTTGTGTAGTCATAACAAGGAGAAATGCTAAGGAGATGAGTGGACGGTAGAAGGCCTCGCTGTTCCAAAATAAGTTGGAAGCTTGAGACAAACAGGATGAGCAGTGTGAGAACAGTAAAACAAAGATCACAAGACCTCAACGCACAAGAAGGGAGAAATTAAAGGGTTGAAAACAAGAAAAATGGTACATATACGGTATAGAGGAGGGTCGAGTAGCTTGAGAACCTGTAGTACTCTGCCAATGAGGAAACAGGGGAGGTGATCAGGGGCTGGGCAATAGGGAATAAAAGGTTAGGATTTGTTTACTAAAATGCGCTCCGGAGTGATGGGACGCCCGCCCTTGCAATCGTGAATAAAATATCTTCACAGAAGATCCTGTCTGAAGAAAGTTATTTGAGATTTTTCTCAAAGTTGTGCGTACCTGATGCGGCAACTTGCCTTGCTTATCTGCAGCAAAGAGTTACGTAGGCCTGAAGTTTCACAGCGCGCCCGTACATATTCATAGCCTGTCCCCGCTTCGTCTTAAAATGAGTCCCAAGCAGTCATTGCTGGAAACTCTTCCCGCCTGCGCTTGCGCAGTGTGTCTTGGTGGTGGTCGTCGGGGGTCGTGGGGATGAAGGTTGGTGACTCTTCCTCGTCTCTGCTCCTTGACCTCTTGTCTCTGCGCAGACTCAGTTGCTCCTTGGCTCTTGTCCATCCTCAGGACCAGTTTCTGCCAGTTTCTTAAGACAGGCTCCCAGTCTTCGTGGGAGACTGACCTTGGGAAGGGGCCCACGGCTTCTTGCTTTAGGTAATTTGCACAACGCACCACGGTTAGCAAAGACACTGAGTAGCATCCTAGCTTAATGCCGTCAGCGCTCTATCTTGACTTGATAAGAGTCTCCTAACTCCTGCTCTCAGTGGAATATGGTTGAGGAGGATGTCTCTCTCTCCCTGTCCTGATGGGGAGTATAAAGAAGATCAAAGCACAGTGGTGAACTCCACCTGCACGAATCCTTGATAAACAGGAGCAAAGAGCAGGTTCAGTGAATCTGTGGTACGGGCCGAGCTCAGCGTTGTGTGCATGGTACTTGTGTACCTCTGCATAGGTGCTGCCTGGGGGATCCCTGGGTTGGTGAGGTAATGAAAATAAATAGTGGTAGCAGCAGTGCTGTAGGAATGGCCTCAGTGAGGGGTCCCAGGAGATGCCCCGTGGCAGATAAAGCCCATTCCCTCTGGCTCCAAAAGCAACCGGTGTCCAAAGCTGGACCAGTGAGTGACGCTGCTGGTGCCTGTGTGAGAGCGCATCTAAGAGAGGAAAACAAAAACCAGCAACAACAGAAGCCACTGTGCATCAGTCATGAGATGAGTGAGCAAGAAACAGTGGGAGAAAGAGCCCTGTAGCCAGCACGGTGAGTGAAGGAGGGGGACAAGGTGCTCGAGGTGCCAGAACGGAGATTCCCCTGCAGCCCATGGAAAAAATGCTCCCAATGGAAGCCTTTGGGTACACCTGAACTGCCTTGGGGAGCCTTTATGCAACCCCACGCACAGCAGGACTCTGCTCTTTCTCTCTCTCCAAGTACTGACACACACAGAATCACAGAATTTCTAGGTTGGAAGAGACCTCAAGATCATCGAGTCCAACCTCTGACCTAACGCTAGCAGTCCCCACTAAACCATATCCCTAAGCTCTACATCTAAACGTCTTTTGAAGACTTCCAGGGATGGTGACTCCACCACTTCCCTGGGCAGCCTGTTCCAATGCCTCACAACCCTTTCAGTGAAGAAGTTCTTCCTAACATCTAACCTAAAACTCCCCTGGCTCAACTTAAGCCCATTCCCCCTCGTCCTGTCACCAGGCACGTGGGAGAACAGACCAACCCCCACCTCGCTACAGCCTCCCTTGAGGTACCCATAGAGAGCGATAAGGTCGCCCCTGAGCCTCCTCTTCTCCAGGCTGAACAAGCCCAGCTCCCTCAGCCGCTCCTCGTAGGACTTGTTCCCCAGGCCCCTCACCAGCTTCGTCGCCCTTCTCTGGACCCGCTCAAGCACCTCGATGTCCTTCTTGTAGCGAGGGGCCCAAAACTGAACACAGTACTCGAGGTGCGGCCTCACCAGAGCTGAGTACAGGGGGACGATCACCTCCCTAGCCCTGCTGGTCACACTGTTCCTGATACAAGCCAGGATGCCGTTGGCCTTCTTGCCCACCTGAGCACACTGCTGGCTCATATTCAGCCGACTATCCACCATCACTCCCAGGTCCTTCTCTGCCTGGCAGCTCTCCAACCATTCCTCTCCCAGCCTGTAGCTCTGCTTGGGGTTATTGCGCCCCAGGTGCAGGACCCGGCACTTGGCCTTGTTGAACTTCATGCAGTTGACCTCAGCCCATCGGTGCAGCCTATCCAGATCCTCCTGCAGAGCTTTCCTACCCTCGAGCAGATCGACACACGCACCTAACTTGGTGTCATCTGCAAACTTACTGAGGGTGCACTCGATGCCCTCGTCCAGATCATCGATGAAGATATTAAAGAGGACCGGCCCCAGCACCAAGCCCTGGGGGACGCCACTAGTGACAGGCCTCCAACTGGATTTGACTCCATTCACCACGACTCTTTGGGCCCGGCTATCCAGCCAGTTTCTAACCCAACGAAGCGTGCGCCAGTCCAAGCCAAGAGCAGCCAGTTTCTTGAGGAGAATGTTGTGGGAGACGGTGTCAAAAGCCTTGCTGAAGTCAAGGTAGACCACATCCACAGCCTTGCCCTCGTCCACCCAGCACGTCACTTTGTCATAGAAGGAGATCAGGTTTGTCAAGCAGGACCTGCCTTTCATAAACCCATGCAGACTGGGCCTGATCGCCTGCTTCCCCTGCAAGTGCTGCGTGATGACTCTCAGGAGGATCTGCTCCATGAGCTTCCCTGGCACTGAGGTCAAACTGACAGGCCTGTATACCCCATTGGTTGTGATATACCCTGTCAGTCGTGAGATGCCCCGTCACTTGCGAGATGCCCCATCTATCACGATATACCCCACCAGTTGTGAGATGCCCCATCAGTCGTGATATACCCCATCACTTGTGAGATGCCCCATTAGTCATGGGATGCCCCTTCAGTTGTGAGATGCCCCGTCACTTGTGAGATGCCCCATCTATCACGATACACCCCACCAGCTGTGAGATGCCCCATCAGTCATGAGATGCCACATCAGTCACAATATACCCCCTCGGTCGTGAGATGCCCTGTCAGTTGTGAGATACCCCATCCATCACGAGATGCCCCATCTGTCACGATATACCCCCTCGGTCACAAGATGCCCCATCACTTATACAGTCTGCGAGGCACCCCATCAGCCCCAAGCCCCTCCGCCAGTCGTGATACGCCCGTCACAAGCCGCTCCGCTGCTCCCCACAAGCCCCGTCGAGTCGGCGGGGAGGTGGCGGGGGACACTGGGGTGCCCGTTGGCAGGCGTGGGCAGGCTGCTGGGCCGCGTGCGGCAGCGCTGCTGCGGGCAGCCCGCCACGCTGCGGGATGACGGGGCCAGCCCGGCGCTGACGTGTGCCGGGATGAGCCGATTGACGGATTACAAAGTTTGGAATCCCTCCGGCTGCAGCCCCGGCCGCAGCTCCCCGGCGGCTGCCGGGAGCGGGGTGGTCCCGGCGGGTCCCCTGGGTGCCGTGGGATTTGCCGACCCCCTCGGACACGCTGCCGGGACCGCCGGCAGGGCACGGCCACGCTCGGCATGGGGCTCCGGCTGCGCAGGAGCGCCAGCTTCACCCCCGACCACCCTGCCCTGCTGGAGGTGCCCGGCCCCACCGCCCTGAAAGCAGAAGCGAATGTGCTCGTGATGGGAGCCGACAGCGTGGGGAAATCAGGTAGGAAACGACCGCGAGCGGAGAGCTGAAACTTGCCAGGCACGGAGAAGCCTTTCTACTGAAAAATAAAAAAAAAAAAGACGGAGAGCTGCAGGAGAGTTTGGAGATTAAGCTGCGGAGAGCAACCCCGCTGTGCTCTGGGACAGAAGGGGGGATGGGGCTGTGCTTTTGGGTACCAGGGAGGGGAAGCTGAACACGACCTTGCAGGCAGCAGGGGAGGGATGGGGAAGGTGTTTTCCACTGAGCTGCAGTCTGCTGGTGTGCCGCTTCGTGCCGTGTCTCTCTGCTGTTTGCAGCCCCATGGCTGGAAGGGAGGGAATCCGAGATCGGTCCCTGTAGCGGGAGGTTACAGGGGGATCGCTGCCTGAGTGTGGTCAGGGGCTGTGCTGACCTTGGTCTGGGTTTAAGCATGAATCCGGGAGGTTTAGGATTATTTTGTGACTCTTATTCTCCCCTCTGCAGCCCTGACTGTGCGTTTCCTCACCAGGCGCTTTATCGGGGAGTACGGAGACATGGGTGAGTGCTGGGCCAGGGCCGGTCCCACTAAACACCCGCTGGGGACTGGAAGGTCAGAAAGTGAGCCTGATCCCCATCCTGCTGCAGGGTTCGGTTCCTTCCCATCCTCTCCTGTGCTTCCCTAGAGCCTCTGCCTGCTCCCGGGACACTTGAAGGTCGTGTCTGTTCAGTGAGCCCTTTTTTCACTTCGGAACCATTTCTTTGGGGTGCCAAAGGCTCAGGTGGCAAAAGTGTGTATGGGCTGAGTGTGGGGTACTCATGGCAGAGGCAAATCTGCCCCGCAGCCCCCGCTGCTGCTGTACAGAGAGCCTGAGGGCTGTGCCTCGGGGCTTGCAGTCTCTCAGGGTGGACACTAAAGGCTTTTAGGGGAGAAGACCTGGTGCAAGGGAACTGTCTCTGGGATCTGTGTGGGCAAGCGTCTTTGTTCCCTCTCTTTTTTTTTTTGTCAGAATTCATCTACAGCCACACCCTGACCGTGGACGGTCGGGAGATTCTCTTCCACATCTGGGACGTCCCCACCTCCCAGGTGAGAGGGCTGCACTCCTCACTCATCTTCACCCCCAGAATGAAAACCCAGCCTTTGCTAAAAGCAGCACCCACGGGCTGGGAGCCCCAGCTACACAAAGCTCTCGCTTCAGGCTCGCTCAGCAGATGGTTTGTAGGATCTGAGTCCTTTTTGCCTGCTGAGTACAGGGCAGCTGTGCTGTTTGTGGTAATAGTCATCGCAGCACGCAGTTTTCTGACCGGGGAGGACAGTGAGGCACTGATATTGTGCCTCTGGACTGAGCACAAGGTATTAATGCAGTGGGAGTGCCCCACGGAGGACCCCACGCTGTTATTACCTGTGCCAATTCCCGTCTGTATGGGAAGGGGAGGGCTCTGACTCCAGTATCCCTGTCTGGTCATCTCTGTACTGCTCACTGCCATTCCTGTCCCGATGGGCTCGGGATCTCTGCACCCTGCACTAGCAGGCTGGCATGGAGAGAGGGAGCTGGGTAAAGAAACCTTCAGAAACCCTCCTTATCTCTTTCCCTAGGACCAGGCAGATGATGGCTCCTCGGAGGAGAAGCGAATCCAGTGGGCAGACAGCTTCGTCCTGGTCTACAGCATCTGCGACCGCGCCAGCTTTGACATCCTGCCCCCCAAAATCCAGTTCATCAAGGCGGCCAAGGAGGGGCAAAGCCAGGAGAAGGTGCCCATCGTCATCGTGGGCAACAAGCGGGACCTGCACCACCAACGGGAGGTGTCCAGCGAGGAGGGACGGCTCCTGGCCCTCTCCCTGGACTGTGGGTTCTACGAGGTCTCTGCGGCCGAGGCGTATCACGGGGCCCTCATGGTCTTCCACGGACTGGCCGAGCGCATCCCCGACACCAAACTGGCCCTGAAAAAGGGTACGGGCATCCGGGGCATCGTCAAGACCATGTCAGCGGTGTTTGCCCGCAAACGAACGGACTCCCTCTGAGCCGTGGCCTGGGTGTTGCTTCTCCCCGTGCTGCCCGGCTGGATGGAGCCTCGTCGGGGTGCCCGTGGAGATGGGGCACATTTCCACCAGCACGGTGGTTTCCTGCAGGAACATACAGCTCCTTCTCTGGGAAGCTGCCCCTGTGAGCAGGGAGGACACGCCACCTCCGCCCCGTTCCGTGTCCCCAATCTGTCACCTTGGCATCCTGCTGCTGACCCCGCAGGATATCAGGCCGGGTCCTTGACCCTCCCGTCCCACCCTCCTTCTCTCCGTGACTCCAAGCGGAGCCGTGCTGGTGACCTGCGCCTCCCGCCCGCAGCCCTTTGGTGGCTGTGGCCATTTCCCTTGTGCGAGTGGCGCGCGGGCTGTGCATGGGAAAGTCAGGCTCCGGGCTCGTTCCCAGGATGTGGGACTGCACCGTGCGTC
This sequence comes from Netta rufina, assembly GCF_964035555.1. Classification (NCBI taxonomy): domain Eukaryota; kingdom Metazoa; phylum Chordata; class Aves; order Anseriformes; family Anatidae; genus Netta; species Netta rufina. Next base: position 14,472,072 of record NC_140134.1, on the reverse strand, counting down.
TCGTAAACCCAGACCTCTGTGAGCCGGCGGGTCCCCGGGGAGGAAGGGAGGTGGGGAGGAGGGCTTGGAGGCTTTTCCCCTTCCCTGGTGTGCCTGGGAAAGCAGCATGTAGGAAGGGGGTGGTGTGCGCGGTACAGACAGTGAGTTCTCCACTCTGTTCTCCTCTAAACGGAATAAATCTTCTTTGGCAGGAAGCCCCTGGCTCCTCGTGGCTGTGAATTTGTACTCCAGGCATGGGAAGAGGCACGTATGGTGCTGGGCACTGCCCGAGCATGGTGAAAGGCAGGGGCCCTCCTTCCCGCGGTGTTCCCAGCCCTTTGTGGCTCACCACATAGACCCAGCTAGCTCAGCCTCTGCAGGCACCCTCGGGGTCCCCTTGTCCCTGCTTGGGTGCCCAGGGGCTGTTTCCCCTTCCTCAACCCATCCTGCTGCTGGGCTAGCTCTGGGAAAGCAAACTGTGCCGGGGGCAGGTAGAGAAGGTTTATTACTGCAGCAGATACAACCACAAGTAGCGGGAAGTGGGGCAGAACCGCAGGAGAAGGGGGTCCAGGCACTCCACCCACTGTCACCGGCCTCGTTTCCGACCCTCAAAAAGGACCAGGGTGGCCCAGAGCTGGTCCCTTTCTTCTTCTTCTCTTCTCCAGTCCCCTCTGCTCTCTCCTCCACCTACTTCTCCCTCCAACAGCAGCACTTTTGGCTGCCTTTGCTCTCCCCCTCCTGGCCCCAGCGCACTCCCCAGGGAAGAGCCACCCCTGGGGCAGAGCGAGGACCCTCCTGTGTCTGCGGGGGGGGCATGCGTGGCAGGGACAACCACAGGGCAAAGCACCCACGGGTTCCCTATGATCTGCTTGGGCTCCAGCTTGGGGATGGGGGCTGACACCCCATCAGGACACAACCATGGATGCAAACCATGAGCATGGAGACACCCCCTGGGTGGGAGGGACGTCCCTGCTCGTTGGCACACCGATGTCTGTGTCCGTGTGGGGACGCGGGTAGTGGCGGGGCGAAGCGTGCTGTGGGGTGCCGAGCCGTGTGCCCCCACCACCTCCTCAGTCCTTCTTGAAGGCCGGGCTGTAGAGGTTGGCGTAGTAGGCCCGGCTGTACATGGCCTCGGGGCCGAAGCGGTAGGAGCCCTCGCTCACGCGCCGGTTGTAGGGGGCAAAGGCGGATTTCCGCGGCAGGGGGCACTCGGGCTCGAAGGCCGGGCTGCGGTAGAGGTTGTGGCGCATGAAGAGGGGGTCCTCCAGGCCCAGGAAGGACAGTGGGTGGTGGCCACGGTACAGCCGCCAGTCGCCCCTCAGCTGGGACTTCTCCTCGGCGGGGGCGGCAGCAGGCTTGCTATCCTCCTCCTCCTTCTGCTCCGTCTCAGGGCTGGCCTTGCTGCCCCCAGCCGCCGCCTCATCCTTCACCGACTGCCTGCGGAGCTGAGAGCCGGCGTGAGCGGCGGCCCCGAGGGAGACCTCGTGGGGCAGAGAGCTCAGGACAGGACATTTTATCCCCACGGGGGTCCCCAGAGGAGGAGGGAGTGGGCAGCCGCAGGACATGAGGTCCCTGGGGAGGGAAGGGAGGTGGAGGAGCAGGGGGAGGGGATGCAGGCTTGGCCTGAACTTTTGCCTCCCCGGGAATTTGCGGTCCCGTCCTGGAGCACACGCATGGTGAACGGTGTCCCAACAGGGACAGGAGGGCACATGTGGCATGGTGGCTTCGGGACTTGGTGTCACTGGGGTGTGCCCTGCCTGGGGGGTGTCATGGGGACTCCCCATCACAGGTTTTGGTGACTCTCTGGCCCTACGTGGTGCCGTGGGGGGGGCTCATGGGGAGAGCTTGGACCTAAAAGGTTTTGCAGGAGGTGGACGGGACCTGATCCGTGATAAACTCACCGGCACGTAGCTGTACAGGGTGCCCAGCAGATGCTTGGGGGCGCTGACGAGAGTCCCCCCCAGCGCATCCACCGTCTCCATGGCCCTGGACAGCCTGCGGGGGGTGAACAGGATCAAGCCCTCGGCCGCGTCCCAGGCCACGGCGGGGACCTTCTTCACGCTGGAGATGCCGGAGGCGCAGGCGCTCTGCAGGTTGTGGGCCACGCTGCCCACCAGCCCGGGACCATCCCCTGCCTGGAGAGAGAAGACACCACAGCCACTCGTGCTGGCCACCACCACCTCCCTCCTTCCAGACCCTCGCAGCCCCCTGGGATCCCACATTTCCGCTGCAGGCAGAGGCAAAGGGCACCGACCCCGACCTGCAGCTTCCTGTCCGCGTGTCCCAGCAGAGCTGCTGCCAGCGGGGAAAGTTCCCAGCCCCGGCTCTCTGTGCTGGCAGCAGGGCCCCCCCAAACCTCAATCTCCCCCGCCCAGGGTCTTCCTGCCCTTGTTTTCACTGCTGGGACCGTGCAGTGGGGGGACACTCGGTGCCGAGACCCCAAAGCAACAACTGGGAGCTTGGTGCCGGGTTGGGGAATTGGGGCACCTGCATCGTGCCTGGCACATAGCTGTCGGATTTGGGGGGTTCAGGATTTCTTTCCCCAAGGAATAAGCCAGGGAAAGTCAATCCTCTGGCTCATACCCAGCTCGTGGGAAGGTGTCAGAAAAGGAGTGCATTTATTTTTCTTTTTGGAGAGGAGAGTGAGGACGTGTTGGGGCCAGGAGGATGCTTTGGGATGACCCCGTCTCACCGCCCTCCCGTTTCTCCGTACCTCACCGGCGTGGCTGTCCTCCTTCTTCCCTGCTTTCTCCTGCTTCTGCTCCGGCACCTTGCTCTGCCGCCGGCTCAGCCAGCCACCCGCAGTGCCCTGCCCCTCACCGTGGCTTTGTGGTGCCTGGGGTGCGCTCGGCTTGGCCAGGCTGCCCTGCAGGGGCAAAAAACAGAGCTTGGGGCAGCCCCGGGGCTTTGGGACCGGCTGGGAAGGGGCTCTCACCGCAGCACGGGGTGGGAGAGGTGAGGCACCCCTTGTCCTGATGGTATCTGGTCCTCCCACGGGGCGTTTGGTGCGGGGAGGATGTTATGGCAAGGCCATAAATCAGCCATCTAGATTGGGAGGCAGCTGGAAATAACTCGTCCTGCTAACGTGCTGCAGGCTGTGTGAATGTGCTGATGGCACGGAGACCGCTGGCCCCAGCTCCCACTGCTGAGCAGGGGAAAGCTGGCAGCGACTGCCCCCGCTGCCTATTGTGCTCTCTGGGAACATGGGAAAAGGGCTCTCGGGTTTTACCACGGGAAAAGGCGACGGAAATCCCAGCCCAGCCTTCGGTAGGAATCCCAACATTTCAGGTCTGGCCTCATTCCCGTAGCCCCCGTTTTGCTGGGGGTCTCTGGGGGGGACTTGAGGCACTCACCACGATGGGGATCCAGGTGACCAGCTCCTGCCCCTTGGTTTTGGCGCGCTGGAGGCTCTGGGTGGTTTGCTGGTAAGCGCGGTGGGAGACGGTGCTGACCAGGGCTCCAATCCGGCCCAGGGTGCTGGGGGCACTGGGAGCGCTGGGAGCACTGGGAGCACTGGGAGCACTGGGAGCGCTGGGAGCTCTGGGAGCACTGGGCTTCCTCTGGGAGATCTTTGCTGCTGGCCCACGAGTCTCTTTGGGCTTCTTATCTAAAAGCAGAGCAGCCCAGGGCTGGGTGGGGGACCTGCACCAGAAGCCCCTGGTGGCCAAGGGCCAAGCATCCTCCCTCCATCTGCACCCCATAAACGAGCTGCCACCTCTTATAGGGTCAGGATCAGGGGGTCTCCTCCATCCCAGCCACCCCCTGCCCTGCAGGTACGCCCCTCTGCACACCCCTTGGTGATGATTTGGGCATTGAGTCTACCTGCTTCCTCGTCCTCTTCTGGCAGCAGGTAATCCATCAGCTTCTCCAGCCCGCCCAGCGCCGTGTCGACACCGGCGGCCGCCATCTGGCTCACCGAGTTGCTCCTCGTGTACCTGGCCGTGGTCTCCACAGTGCTCTTGGTTGCCTCGTAGCCCTCCGCCGCCAGCTCCAGTATCTTGTCCACGGAGTTGCCGATGGTGCTTTTGGCGCTTTGGAGCGGGGTGGAGATGGTGTCCTTCAGTTCGGAGGCGAGCTGCGGGTGGAGAGATGCAGAAGAGCCCCGCTGGCCTGCTCCAGGTGGCAGGGGACAGACAGAGGGACAACAGAGACCCCAGCCGTGGCCGCACCCAGGAGGGGCATGACAATTTCCTATGGCCTGGGCTGGAGGCAGCTGTTGGGGATGGCACACGGGACACTACTGACATATATCTGGGAGCTACCCAAACCTCGTGGCCAACTCCCTGCTTTGGGGTGCCCCGGAGCAGCCCCTCACCTCCAGCAATGACCACAGGCAGCGTGCCCCATAGGAGAAGCCCTGTGGGCTCCACAGAGGGGCTATAGGGTCCCAGAGGCTGCTGTCCCACCCGTGACCTACCTTCTCGACGGGGTACTGCAGGGCAGGGATCTTCTCCTCCAGGTGGTCCAAGCCCCGGCAGGCCAAGTTGTTGGCTACAGTGACTGCCTCGGGCAAAAACACGAGAGCGGGCTGGTGAGAAAGGCTGGGGGCTGCGCTGGGGGTGCTGTGTGCCCATGCCAGCACCACGGGAGGCTCCCCCTGCCGTGTCCCCCCCTGTCCCCTCCCCACGGGCAGCGTTGGAGGACTCAGGACTCACACTGGGGCTCCAGCCTGCGCACCACGGGCTCCACGCTCCACAAGGCCAAGGCGCCGGCGCCCTGCACGCCCCGCTCGTAGACCTCACACACGGAGGCCATGAGCGGGTGGGCCTCCTTGGTGCTGGCGTAGGTCCGCTGCAGGCTTTCGCAGGTCGAGCTGACCACCGGCAGGTGCAGGACCCGCTGCAGCACGTTCTCCTGAGCATCACAGAGGGATGGTTAGGGGCCAGCCAGCTCCCCCAAAACATCCCGTCACCTACGGGCATCGGGCACATCGCTGTGCCCACCCGGGAGCTCAGCTCCCACTGGAGGAGGAGATGTCCCCAAGCCCTATTTTGCTGCTTTCCAGTGGCAGCTCAGCAAGCAGCTGCTCAGGAAGCTGAGGGCCAGGAGGTGGCACAAGTGAGAGTCTCCCGGCCTCCTTTCCTGTGGCTCAGCTGTGCAAAACCGGCTGGCTGCTGCTGCCGGAGGAGCAGCGACCCTACAAATGACCCCACAAACACCGTTGGAGTGCTGATGGTCCCCACCTGCCCCATCTCCCAAGCATGACTGTTCTCCTTCCAGCTCGGGGTTAACTCCTGATTTCCTACTTGATAACTTCAAGCACGCCAAACGTTATCATTTGCTCTGTTTTATTACAGGTAAGGATAACCCAAGGGGCAGCACAAGGTGCGACTCACATCCACCTGGTGCAGCCCGTATGAGCTGCCTGGCACTATCCACGCTCTGCCCTTTCCTCTCCCTCTTCCCACGCTCACCTTGGCACTTCCATCCTGCAGGGTCTGATTCTTCTTGGCCGTCATTGCGACACGTCTGTGGGCAAAGCGAAGTTCAGAGCTGCAGACAGTGCTGTGCTGCCCGTGGGCTCCCTGCTCACCCCACAGCTCAGAGTGGGATGGGCAGGAGCTGGGCTGGGACACACACCTCCCCTGGGTGCCACGGGACGTGCCATTGCCTAAGGCTTGACTTTTTACCACTTAAACCCTACAGCCAAGGGCTCCACGAGCTCCTCCCCTGCTAGCGGGCCTCAGCACCCCAGGGTATGAAGAATGGGCTGAGAGGCTGAGAGGTTGGGAGGAGCGGGGTCCAAGCAGGATGAAATGGGTTAGGGCTGGAAAGCAAGCTGAGGGTAGGCAGGCTGGGGGTAGGTGCAGAGAGGAGCGGAGAGAGGAGCTGCTGGCAGGATGAGGGAGGCTGAGCGGTGATGCTTGGGATGTAGGGCTGTGATGGGGACCGTGCGATCCCCCTGTGCACCACCCCATGGCTCAGCACCATCATCCCTGTCCCCATGCACCCGGCTGGGCTGCAAAGCACCGCAAAACCCCCGCCTGCGCTGCTCCTGGCTTGGTGACACCCCCAAGCACAGCTCCACTCCCTTTTCCCAGCAGCAAGCTGAATGCAGGAGATCGAAGGAAGGCAGGCAATCCCTGCCCTCACCCCGACTAGTCCTGCTGAAGCTGTCCCCCCTTTGGGGACCGGGGACTCACCCAGGGTCTGTCTGTGCAGAGCAGGAGCCGGTGGCAGCGCTGTCCCTGCGTGCGGGGCCTGTGCCGGGGTGCGCGGTGCCCTGGGCACTACCACCCCCAGGCCCCACCTCCCAGCTGGGTTCAGAGCCACGGGTTGCTGTGGAAACTGGGCAAACAGCACCCCGAGGCCACCCAAATTTGGGACAGAAGGCTGCAAAAACGGCCCCGCTCAAAGCAGGGCAGGCTGCCTGAGGTCAGTCAAGCCTTGCAAGGCCAAAATCCCCATCTCCCTGGGCCCCAGATGCAGTGCTAAGCCACACTCATGACAAATGCCTGTTTCCTTATATCCAGGGGGAGCTCTCTCTGTTACAGCACGTGCCTGCCACCTCTTTTCCTTGCTCTGGGCACCTCGGAGCAGTTTGTGCTCCAGCTGGCACGGCACGTGCTGCAGACCCCTACATGTCCTAACCCCTCAGCGGTGCTGGACTCTTCTGACCCTCAGGATCTCTCCTGGGCTGGCGGGGCCAAGACAGGGTGCAGTCCCACGAATGTGGCCTCCAAGCAGTGCAGCAGCTCGGCCTCTGTCCCTCAACCCCCGTGCAGGACATGGAGGTGTGCACCCAAGCCTGCATGGCTCTGGGCTCCTGGAAGCAATGCTTGGTCCTCCTTTCCTTCCAGAGAGCCTGGATTTGCTCCCAGCCCTGCAAAACTCACAGACCTGCCTTGCCTGCTGGGCTCACCCCCCAAACAGAGGCACACCAGTGCCCTGGAACAGGCACACCAGTGTCCTGGACGGGCTCCAGCGCAGCAGCGGGGTGAGTCACTGCTCTCCAGACAGCGGGACAAAGGGCAGCAGCCTGCTCACAAGTTTGCTCTCTTGGCACCGAGGCTTCTCCCAGCTCTGCTGGCCGGGCAGGGGCAGTGCCAGCCTTCTCCCTGCCTTGGCGTGAGCTGGGATCAACAGACAGCGCAGCCTTTGCCCTGCTGTGGCCTTTCCCCTTCCCCTCGCTGCGGGGCAGAGGCTGTGCCAGCCCCATGACAAACAATTTCTGCAGGCAGCATTTAGAGCCAGATCAGCCGGGTGCAGGGCAGCAGAGGTTTACACCCTCGTCTCTGCAGTCTCCTCCATTCCCATTAATATACCATGGTTGGGGGTGAGCTAGAGCCCTAAAGACATGAGGCATCTTTAAGCTTAGGTCTGCAGGGGGCTGGAGAAGTAGTTAATTTATTTCCATGCCCAACGGCAGGATCACCATCCCCAAATCACTGCTGGCAAGTGTCTGCCCAGTTTCTTTTTAAATAATGTCTTCCCTGGCAATCTATTTAGTGTTTTGTTTTACTTCAGTTCAAAATAAAATCACCTGTGTGATTTAATTCTCCTTTGTGGCAATATAAACGTACCTCTTGGATGGAGTTAGAGACCAATTTACTGCCTTCCTCTTGGCAGAAAGCCTTTTAGACACATGAATGCCCTTCACACCCTCTCTCAGTCACCTTTCCTCTACAAAACCAGTTCACCTGATCCCTCCCCAGAGCTGTTGGGTTTTAGACCTTTGATCATTCTTGCTGCTCACCTGGGACTCTCCAATGGCTCACACATTTCTTGAAATACTGTGCCAAGCAGGGTATAAACGCTAGGAAAGCCTTGTCTGTGAGCAGATCCCTTATCTCACGTACCATTCTCCTGTTAATTGCTACCATTATGAAATATATATGAGACCAGTAATTCAGAGGGAAATTCGTACTAAATTGTTGCCGAACGCAACGCTTTGTGCATTACTCAGGAAGTGACATTTTGGAGCTTTTAAATTTGCAAAGCTCTTACTGCAGGGGACAGGAGTAAACAGCAAGCTACCAGCAGGAGCTCAGTTTTAATAGCTATCCCTTCCCCATCCCTCCCCATCTCAACCAGAGATGTTATCCTTCACTCTCTGCCCTGAACAGGTGTTCATTATTAAACAACCGCAGCAATTTGCCCCACAACACAAAGAGCCATCCAAAGGAAAGGCTGTTTATAAGATATTTCAGTGCAGGTGTAGCCATTGGTTTCACCTAGCTGTGCCTGTGCTGGGCTGAGGGCTCCAGCACTAACTGCTTGTACTCAAGGGCAGCCGATGGCAATTCCCCAAGTGTCATTTTTCGGGTGATTTCATGTGCACTTTTACCAGGTGCTCAGATGTTTACTTCTTATTGTTTTCACATCTGAAATTGGGGTTGTAAATGAGCCTGTCAAATCTGGCTGTTGCCCTGCTCCTGTGAAAGGAAAGCCCTATAAAACAAGAGCAAACACAGGCAGTGTCTCTTCAACAGTTTTGCCCAATTTGGAGATAGGAGAGAGGATTCCTTCCCCAGCATCTCTTCTCCACCCTCTAAATCACACACAGACACGGTGTCATTCTTAGATAAGTTTATTGCTTGTGTTCAAACAGCTGTCCTTATTCCAACTGCTGTATTAGAAACATACAAAGAAAAGGCACTAAAAGGATCTTCTCCACTTGATCATGATTCTATGGCTTCAGTCACATCACATTAAAATACATTAAATTACTAGCCTCCAGCTGGGGAGCAGAAAGGCAAGTGTTAGTGCTTAACATCCAGTGAAGTTACTCCTGTATGCTCCGTCCTGTTCTATACAGAATGGGGCGGGTAAGGCTGAGAAAGGCTGAAAATTCATTGCCCTGTCTCCCAGGTTAAGTCTGTACTTGTTAATCCACCCCAGTCCCTCCAGGAGAAACATCAAGAACTGGCTTGTGGCTTTGCATAGTGTTTGCTTGGCACAAGGGCAAAAAACCCACACTCCTCCCTCTGCAGAGGGCAGAGCGAGGTATATCTGGCCAGGGGCCACATCAGCAAGTTAATCTATTTCCCTTTACCTATGAACTACAAGGGAAAAAGAGGAATAGGCTTGCAAAACAGTGGAAGATCTATTTTGTATCCAAGAGGTCCCCTGAGAGGAATTCGTAATGCAGTTTCTTGCAAGAAGACAAAATTCTGTAGGCAAAGGGTAGCCAGACCTCCACTGCCAGGTCGTGGAGATTCTTCTCCTTTCCTTAGGAGAGGAGTTAGGAGGGCGTAGGGGTTGCTGCACGTTGGGATAATGATCAATCTGACCAAGGGAGGGATGGGTCACACATTGCCAGCATCTCAAAGGCAAAAGGAGTAAAGGAACAAAACAACCCCATTGTTAAAAAGGGTATCAGGAGGAAGCCCTGGAAGGCAACATATCCATTATGGTCTGAACTGCCAGTACGCTCTGCTTTTAATGGTGTTCATTTCCATATTAAAAAGAAGAGCTGCTGCAGGCCATGTTTGGTCTTCAGACACACTTAATTATCCTGCTCAGCAACCTCTTTTTTCAAACCTTTCATTGGCAGCCTAAGACTTCAGATTCAAAGTGGAAGTGATTCCAGGCGTGACCACAACGACTTAGGGTAAACTGGGGCCCTGCATTATCATGTCTACTCAATTCCACAGCCCTCTCCTTTTAATAAAGGAGACCAGCGTCTTTTAATTCCTGTTTACAGACAGTATCAGAAGTAATAAGAGAGTACCTTGGTCCTGGTTAGAGTAATCTCTGTTCACATCTCCTGACAGATGAAACAAGGAGTCCTTGCATCTGAAAGCAACAGAACACACAGGCCGAGCTCTGATGAAGAAGAGCGATAATTTTGTCTCCTATATACACAATGTGCAAATTTTTCTCAGACAGTGTACTTTGCAAAGTCAGGAGCAACAAAGACTGCATGTCATGTAACTGTGAGGCAGCTGGACACAGCGTTTCTCCTTTAACCTAGATCAGTGCCAGGCAGTCATTCCCAGCTAGGTAACTGAAGAGCAATTACGCTGTCACAGGGCAAATACAAGGCACTTTCAAATGGTAGAACCAGCGAGGGAATGCAAAAGAAATCTTGTGGTTGTGATGGGACAATAATGAGGATCAAGAAGGAAAATGTGAAACGTGAATGCCCAAATCCAGGTAATAAGCTTCTCTTCTCAAGGAGATTCTGATACAATCAAGTCCAACTCCATTCCCTTCCCTCCAGGAGCTTACGCAACTGGAAACACTCCCTTGCAGTTTGACTCAACAAGCTCCAAGACAGCCTTCTCTCCTTAAATACAGGTTCCAAAGCTCCTTATTACACTGGATGTTTTCAAGTAAAATTAAAACACAAGAACAAGCTGCTTATCACACTGTGATTAATGTAAAATCGTTGAATTTAGACTCACAGGGGGTTGGGAGTTAAGGTGCACGTGTAATGGGAAATGTAGTGCTCAGGAGAGGTTCCAGATTCACAGCTTTGGAAAGTCAGTTCCCTACAAATCACAGCATTATCGGCAATGAGACCAGCTTTTCCCAGGCACTGTTCTTCACCAAAATCCTCAGCTGGAGAAGTCAGAGTAAGTGGCCAGCAGTCCTTGGCTCACATTAACAAAGGAGAAGAAGAAGGTGCTGATGCCCTGGGACAAAGTTGGCACTCACCAGACCATAGGTCTAGCGTCAACAGTGCGGAGATCACTGGAAGGTCAGGAAACACCACTCCTGTTATCATCAAACCACTGCCCACAGACGTCAGGATGCAGCAATCCAGTCCCATCACAACACTCAGGCATTACTTCAGGCCCTTTAAGCAGAGCTCCTAACTTGACTGAACATGCTGTAGAAAATTTGACTGCAGGAACCTTTGATTGGTGAATTCTAGCTTTCCAGTGTAAACACGATTAATTATGAGTCCTATTACCTATTGCAGTAGTCGAGGCAGCTATTTCGTAACCCTGTATTAAAATATAAAATCAGTATTTCCTTATCTGGCAGCCACGTTCCAAGTCCTGTTTCTGTTTGTGCAATATTATTCTGTCTTTCCCATTTTCACTCCATTGGGCACCAAACTCATCTGCAAAGAGAGAGGGAAGGAGCAAGGGTGGAGTTCATTTATTCAGAGGACAAAACTCATCTTGAGGTTACTGTGAGATATCTTCTTTTGTAAAGTGCCATAGGGAGAATCAAAACCTGTCAGAGGTTCAAAGCCGTCGGCTCACCACATGCCGTGCAGTTTCTCTCTGTCACTGTTTCAGCTTCAGATGAGGGCTTGCTAATGTGAGGATCCCCACCAGAGAGGAGAGGAGGCCACAGAAACCAATCACTCCTGGATTGGTCTTGTAGATCCCCAGTGTATCCAAAGGACCCGTGAGATCGCAGAGATTCTTCACCATGTCGAGCACCAGAGGAGGATGATTTTTAAGTATCTGAAACAGTAGGAGGAAAAAACCGTGCACGCCATCACATTTCAAACCGTTTAGTTCCTGATTTCGTTTGTCCCAGGAAGAATTCTCCTTCATCTTTCCTTCCTGTACAGCTTGCTCCAGCCTCCACGAGACCTCATACCAATCCCTGGCCAGATTCATCAGCAGCGAAAAGTAGTAGCACTTGGTGGCCCAGTTCCGCCACTTCGGCACGTCGATGTCAGGCTGGAGTCCAACACTCTTCAACCACAGGACTGTGTCGCAGACGAAGTACAGGGCACGGGTCAGGTTGGAAGCCGTAAGGCAGACGCGAGGAACCACGTCTGGCAGCTGTGTAGTTCTCCTGGCTGCTACCAAGGCGTGCACCGTGTTGCCCAGTCTGAACACTGCAAGAGACACCACGAAGGTTAGCGTGGCTGCTGCAGAGACACAGCTCTAGGCACGGCGACTCAGCACATCACTGCCCACAATTCATAAACTTAACAGGTTTTGGGCATTTGTATGCTTAAACATCTTCTCCACTCTTAAAGCAAATTGTGAGTTCACAGTGTGAGAGGCTAGTATTAGGGAGGGAAGGGGTGTAAATCCCTCAGTGTTACTGTCCTAAACACAATTTTGTCAATAGCCAGGAATCACCAGCCTTTCCTGCTGCTCCATTTTCAGTACTTGGGTGTGCTCTGGACCCATAGCACTCTGAACAGGGCAGTGACACAAACGGAGCCTCCAGTGTCAGTGGTACTCTGCTGTGAATTTCATTTAACACTGGACAGGAAGTGATGTTACTGCATAAACCCCATTGCCACCACGAGCTGCACCTTCCCTAGGCTTCTGCAGAAGCTGGGGGTTTACATGCTGAGCATGCTGACACCCAAGTCCCTCCTCAGCCATGAACTTGTCAGAGGTACACATCGCTCCCTGCAAACAGGAGCAGTATTTCAAACCCTATTTCATGCCCTGCACAGTTTAGGTTTCACCTCATGAATGTTAATACAATACCACACAAAATACTTTTAATAACCTGCTGCACCGTAACAGTGACAGATGTTGGCTGTACCCGTGTTTAGTGGAGCTGCAAGCGCCCTGAATTTCGGCCTGAAGCCTACCGGAGGTTTGTTTAGCACAGACAAGAGAATTATGGCTATGCTGATAAACCAGCTGGCCTCTCTCCTGGAAATTACCATACTCCAGAGCTAATTGGCATAATAAAACAAATCTATGGTAACACATTAAATCAGCGTCCTTGCCACACATATTGAAACTGCTCCAGAATTGAGTAATTGATAAGTAGGTGTAAGATCAAGCCGAAAGCACACAGGACAACCACAGCAACAAATGGCACAACCCCAACAGATGCAGGGGTGACACGGCACGAAGTGATGCGTACAGTCAGAGCACGAGAAAAGTAGGGAAGGGGAAAAAAATTAGTAGAGTGTAAGTGCTAAAGAAAAGTCGTGTGAAGTAAAATGTAAGAAGCCACGTAGAAGTATGGTTCTTCAGAGGTGGTTTGCAGGGGATGGGGATCTTCAGTATTAAGCCACCTTGCTGGGAGGACTGATAGAAGTGCAGTGAGGCAGCGGTGTGCCAAAACTCCTCGTTCTGTCCCAAAACAGGGCTGACAACTTCAACTCCTGCCTGTTAACTCACTGCTCCAGCTCTCCCTGCAGCAACGCATGGGAGAGGAGGCTGGAGGAGCGACAAATGCCACTGTAGCCGTGCAGATCCTGCCAAGCCAAGGCAGGGTAAGGATGCTGACGGCTCCGTGAGTCCACCAGAAGGGTTTTGTGTCCCCAGGAGGAGCTCGCCCCGGGGACCCCGGCACTTACTCTTCCGTCCCGAGCTCATGCTGGCTTCCAGCTGCTTCAGCTTCAGCACCAGCTCCTCCTTCTCGGCCTGTCGCTCCAGCACATAGCTCAGCAGCATGCACGTGTACTGCGTGGCTCTGCAACGGCAAAACACGACAGAGAGACGGGCTGAGAGCACGGCGGGCACCCGGGGCGAGCGGCACACGGGCCGAGCACTCACCGTAGGAGCCGTTCGCGGCCCTGGCTGCGCTCGGTGAAGTCCACGAAGCGCTGCATGGCGCCGGGGCAGCCCCGCCGGCACCGGCACCCGAACGGCGGCCGCCCCGCTCCGCCCCGCTCCGCCCCGCTCCGCCGCCGGAACCCCCCCGCTCCGGGCTCTGCTTCCCCGGCCGGGCCGCGTCGCTGCCGGCCCGTTGCCATGGCGACCGGCAACAGCGGGGCAGATGCGGGGCGGTGTCACAGCGAAAAGCTTCCCCCCCCCCCCCCCCAGGTTGTTTTTTTTTCTTTTAATGCTTTTTCATAAATCTTATCCACCTCACTCCTAAACTTTTACTTTATTTATTTACTTTTTTTAATGTAAAATATCAGTGTCTTTGTCCCCGATATTTGCAGAGCGGAATAAAAACTAAGTAACAGAGGGGATGCAACAAGTAGAAATAAACAATACAGAGCAACTTTGCTCTGCCCATACCCAAAGGAACTCCCGTCCCTCTTAACGATCATTAACCAGATTTTCTTTTTTTTTTTTTTTTTTTTTTTTTTCCCCTTTACCTCATGAAAGTAGATATTGTGCGATTCTTCGTTCTCCTGCACCTGCTGTGGTTACTGCACCGGTGCTGTGCTCTGCACTGGGAGAGGCAGCACGATGCCCGTGCATGTCCGGAAGCATTCCCTGGAGATTCCTCCGCCATCTGAAGAGGACTGGCTGAAGGATGACGAGGAAGACTTCTTCCAGCAGGATCCCGAGCGAATACGCGATGCGTTGCCTCAGCCCTTCAGGATGGTCAACAAACTGGTGATGCTGGTTTTTGAAAATGCTATGGAAATCATCGAAAGAAGGGAGACGCTCCGAGAAGCACAAAAACTGAAGGACCGGCCCACAAAATGCTTCCCTACAGCTGAATTCCAGGTACAGAGCCCCTTACACCAGGGATAGCAGCAATTACCTTGCCAGTTTCTCTAGTGAATATCCATTCAGTTGGCTTTACATCCTTCTGTTCATCACCTTCCTCAGAATCCACCACCATCTCCCCGATTCATTTCAAAAGGGCTGCAGTTTCTCAGCTTGTCCGACAGGTTCTGCTTGCCACCCATCTATCACATCTCTCTGAAAAGAAAGAAGCAGGTATTAAAGAGCATTAAATTTACCTTCTGCTTCCTTGGCTTGCTCCACCCTTGTTGAGCCCAGAAGGTAATTAGTCAGTAGCATACAAATGAGCAAGCTCAGCTTTGTGTAATAGTGAATATGCTGTGAGAGGTGGGAGCAGGTTTTTTTTTTTTTTTAAATAATAAAAAAAAATATTTATTTTTTAATTTCTGAGAGAAATAAACTCTCTAATTCCTGACCGAGCAATCTCTGTGACAGAGACGTGACCTTCTTCCCCTGCTCTTCTGATGAAAACTCATGCAAAAGCTTCTCCCTTGTAGAATAAATCAGCCTTTGCTATTGGTGAAAGGCTAGGAGACTATTGCTAGTGTGGCTGATGTATCTTCCTTATCTGAAATGGTGGGGTGCACACATCTTTTTCTCTCTTGGTAGGTAACTGGAACAGCCAATTGCCTGTCAGTGTCTGGAAAATTCATCTTTGTTGGTCTGTCCGTGGGTCTGGCTGCCTTCAGGATGTACGACTGTAAGCAGGTCTGTGTTTGGGATGCAGTCAAGACAGAGATTTGTGTCATCCACTCCTCAGACTTGGGGGACGAGCACCACGTCCTGCTCACTGTGGATGAAATGGGTAGGTGTGACGTGGGTTTCTCTGACCTGGCTGGTGGATGGCTGGGCTCTGGAGCTGAAGAGTTGGTAGCTGCTTTATGGAAGAGTGCTAAATCAGGAGGAATGTGAGCGTGGCTGTTGTATTTCCTAGAAAGCCCCGCAAAGAGTGTTAGGTAACGGGTTGTAGGGTGAGAGAGTGGCCCTAGGGCCTTGGGATTAGGAAAGGGTGTGGGTTTGGTGTCCTTGCTGGAACAGCAGAGACAGATGCAGGGCTGAGGCTGAAGTGCAGTAAGTTTTAGACCAGATGGAAAGAAGCATTGCTAGGTGTGACCTCCTGTTTGTGCTTTGTTTCAGCACCTGTAATTGCACAGCCCTGTGGTAAATAAGTTTGTTTGTTGATTTGTCTGAAAGCTGTCATTTCTGGCGGAGGTGCTTTTCAGACTGTCTTATCCATCTCTGTGTACAATCACGTGTTTGCTGGTAATGACATAAGGAAGCCAATGAAAGTTTATTGCTGGAAGCAGTGGGATATTCTTCCTTGAGCCCAGAAAAAAAACCAAAAACATAGTCCTGTCCACTCTCCTGCAGATATTGTAACAGCCCTCTCCCAAGAGCATGGCTACCATCTGTTCACTTACCTCCTCCTACTTCTATTCCAGGGCTTGTCTCGCTCTTCTGCTTTCACAGGGAAAGCTTCCTACTCATTAAGATCTTAAATGAGGTGGTAAGTACTGATTTAATTGCATAGACACTGCGTAAGGACTAGTAAATAATCAATCATAAAGAGTACTAATTGCTCTCAGGAAATTCTGTCATGGGCAGCCACATGCTGACACCAGAGCTCATTCACTGAGCCAGGAGCATGCAGGTTGGCTGGTGATGTGACATATGCTCTGTGAGTGCCAAAGTCATCCCATGCCAACGTCCCAGAGATGTATCTGCAGCAAAAGTAGCTGCTGGAAGTCCCTGACACCATCCTATATGAACCAGAGGAATAATTCTTCATTTAGACTAGTCTCAGGGAAGTGATTTTCAGAACTAATGGCTTACATACATCTCGGAAGGACAGCCTGATGCAAGGCGCAAACTAAACATCTCTGAGGTGCTTAGACAGAGCACGCAAGAGCAGCACTAAGGGCCACCAGACCTTCCTGCCAACCCAGAGGAAACCTGAGAAACAAAACTCTAGGCACAAGATATTTTACTGGGAAAGAATATTCAGTTCTGTTCTTCCAGAACTATTGAGAACTGTGCAAGGCCGTGGAGCTCTGTGACTCAGTGATCTTGCTTTGACGCCAGCCTGCTTTTCTTTGGCAGGAAGATATTAGCAAGCGAAGTACTTGTGTGGAGGTGGTGCTGTCCTCAGGAGGTGATTATGCAGGAGTCCTGCTGCAAGGCAAGTGCAAGAACATGGTGTGTTTGATGACGGCTGTTGTGTTCTAGCACAAGGGCCATCAGCAATGCTTTTAAAATGTTCCAAGCATTCTGGGTTCCCAGGGATCCTGCTCCTAATCTTCCCAGTCCCTCTTCCAGCTTAGAGACGTGCTCCTGCCACTCACTTTCCTCCCAAAAGGCCTGGTATGGATCAGCACTGATCCCAAAAGTTGGCTGATTGGAACTGGTCAGTGCAGTTCCCAGCTCCCATTAGGCTCAACGAAACAGAGGCTCAGTGAAGGCTCTTCTTCTCCCCAGAATTATTTACCTCAGTTCTTTCTCTGAATCAGCATGGCTCACTTTTATGCTGCAAGTATGTAGACCTGAAGAACTTTCTCTGCTGATGTAAGCCGGACAGCACAGAGACACTTTCTAAAAACACTACAACCAACTCTCCTCGCTATACCGTTCTGTTTCATGGCAGCTGCCTCTGCCAACTCATTTGCTGCTAGCATGTTTTCTGGACCCCTTTGGTGGAACCTGCCTGGACATGTGCTGAGAATGATTTATATATGATTGATTTAAATATATATCTCAACCATTTGTAGAGAGCCAATGTGTGAAACCACGTCTCACTTCCTGCTTTACTTCAGAGGTTTCAGGTCAAATTCTCTAACTGTGTGGCTTCATGGAATTTATTTGGTGGTTGTGGGACTTTGAGGGGCTGAACTACAGGCTGTGATGTCAGTCTTAGTCAAGTATGTGAAGCCCTAAGTGGGAGGAGAGGTGGGATACATGGAGTTCACCGGGATTTTATATTTCAAAAACTCTCCACATTTTGTTTTAATGATTTAAGATAACAGAGGCTGCTTGCTTGAAAGACCTTTACTCCTTGTTTCCAGTTGCTCAACAAAGTTTCCCAATGCAGGCAGCTCAGAAGTTTGGCTGGAGGTCTACCGATTGCCCAAGGATTCCTGGCTGAAGGAGACAGAGAAGAGCTCAGGAGCTGCAGCAGGGCTGGCTTTCAGGGAGATGAGGTCAAGCTGGACATCTGTGGTACAAAACAGTTCCACCCCTCTCCGTGCTATTTTTTTCTTATACCCTTTTGCCTACAGGTCTTTCCCCAAACCTTGCTCTTGCAGACAGTGACAGCAAGATACAGGCTGAACAAGTCTGTCAGCCCAGGGGGATGGAGCATGTGTCTCTACAGCTGCCCATCCCACATTTCACAAGGCCTTTGTGTTATTGGGACATGTTTACTCTCCCAAGACAGGCTTTCCAATGAGGTTCCTTTGGTCCCAGGGCTAGCATTCCTGCTGCTCCTCCCTGAAACCGTCAGCTCCTTTCCCAGCAGTATTGCCCCATCTGAGGAGGCCCTGTGCAAGGGTATTCCCACAGGGTTTCTCCCTTATGTTATTAGGGGAAGGTGGAGGAGCACAGTGGGAATCAGGCCTGAGATCTCCACTCAGAAATCTGGTCCTGCAAGGGCCTATGACTTGGGTTCCTGTTTTAGACTGCCTGTGAGAGGGATCTGGGGCGCTCATAGCTGAATCCACCTGAGCAAGGCAATGTCTCCACCCTGCCTCAGTTAGTTTGTTTGAACTAACCAATGCAATCACCAGTTCTTTGGCAAAAAAAGGCTGGAGCTGCATGGAGACTGTTCTACAGAGATAGTAACTGGCCTCAGTGAGCGTCCTGGGCTGTTGCAGGAAATCTTAAAAGCTGAGTCAGTGCTTAACTCTCTCCTACATCACCTTCACCCTTCTAGATTTCACCTTTCCACACATAGACACCTTCTGCCCAGAACCTCCAGCTGACCCTCTGTAATACCTGCCTCATACCTCTTGCTTCTCCTTCAGCAGAGACTTTTCTGGGCATTTAAGAGTGAACTCCTCCATACTTTGTACTGGTGTTAAGGAACTAGTGATCTCCCTCGGGTTTCTGTGTTTTGGCCTGAAGAATGAGGCTAAAATGAGTATCTCAATATTGGAGGCAATGTGAGATTTGTGTATGCTTCCTTCAGGAAGCATTCCGTTCCTATAAACTTCTGACAGGTGAAAACTTAGCAGCATTGAACACAGCACAGCTCGAGGGAAGCCACTTTTTCTGTTTTTCTGTTTGACATTTTTCTGTTGCAGGAGTCTTTTGTGTCTGCAAACAAAGCTGAGGCAAAGCTGAGTCTCCCAGTGCTGGTGCTGAAAGTGAAGCCACCCAAACCCATTACAGGTCAGGGACTGTTTCTATGCTTAGAACATGCTGTCTTCTTCAGGTGGCAAAGGATTCATGGCCATTAAGTCTACAGAACAGTCAGAAAACTTCAGTAATGTGTTCCTTAGTCCCTTCCTGGCCTATATTTATTAGCACAAAACACTTCAGTGTGTCTGAAAGTGGTTGTCATACACCCTTGGCTTCATTGTCACCAGAGAGGGAGGAGACTGCTCCTAGATTCTGGCAACCTGACAGCACCATTACTTTTGTCACTCTGAGTCCTGGATTCAGGGACATACTGAAGCTTTACAGAGAGGATGGGGAGGGAGCAGACATTGTGCTGGGGCGATGTCAGGGAGAATGCCACAGAAAGGGAAGGTGAGCTCTGACTTGCTCTAATCCCTGCCTCCAAATACTGGAAAATGGGTTAGTGATATGGAGAGTCTCAGAGAATATATTAATGTTGAAAAGTACCAGGAAAATGCAGCGTAGTCCTCTTCAAGACAATGCCACCCTGAAGGTGGAATGGTAAAAGTGCATCTGGGGCTCTCCCACATCTTCATGGTGCCTATTCCTCCCAGGGCTGTGCCTCTTTCCTTTATGTTTGCCATCTAGGAACTAATTTTAAAAGCCCTTTGGATGCCTTGAAGAAAGTGGATGATGGCAGCATGCTTGGCTTGGGGCACAATCACCTGATCAAGGACTCTCAGTGGGAGCAACACGAGGCAATCTTCCGCAGCATTTATCGGCAGTTTCTGGAGGCTGAGGGTGAGAGTGAGAGCAAGGATGAGGTTCCCAGGTGAGTGAGGGTCCCAGCCAGCATTTCATTCCATGAGTCCTCAACATGGGACAATTCAAGTGTAGATGGAAACCTCTTGCATAGCTCTGTTCCCCAGGGTGTCAGGGCAGGGGGCTAGAGCAACTCTAGAACCTGTTGCATCACTACCTAGGTATCAAGGCCTTTCTTTACTTGATTCCTTTTTCAGGCGTGCAACTTTTCATTTTCTCCTGCCCAGCTGGATCCTACAGGGGGGGATTGACATAAAAGTACAGCCAGGTAACTCAATTGTGCAAAAACGTGTTAACATGTGAAGTTTGTCATTGCATGACATTGAGCTCCAGTTAGAACTCAGTGACTCAGGGTTGGGTTGGCTCTATAAATTCCATCTTCAAAGGCATAAATCTGTGTGAAAATGTCAGCCCTAGGACTTTTAAGTCAGTCACTGACATGAAGTCAAAAAATTTGCCTCCATGGTTTAAAATAACTAAATGAGGGGGACACATAAGCAAGGAAAAAAAAAAAAAAAAGACAAGGGAGTGTTTGTTGTGTTCTAGTTTGTGGGAGCAGAGTTTCTATAAGTCTTGTCAGGGAAACCATGAAAGCCTAGATAACAGCTTTCTAATTGGGGTTTTGGTGTCCTGGATTGTTCCTTTCTTTGTCCCTTGATATCCTTCTCTATTTTTATTGTCCCCTTCTCCATTCTAGATGTTCCAGCTAGCATCAGTGTGTACTGGGATGGAAGCCACAATCTCTGTTTCTATTTACTTAACCGTCCACTCAAGGAGAGAGTGGGTAAGGAAGTCTTACAGAGCACTTTGGGGAGTGAGAGTATTCAGTGGCCAATAGCTGTCCCTCAGCCAGATCTTCCGTTATTCAGGGAAATGAGGAATGGGGAGGAGAGCTACACCATATCTTGTGTGTTAGGCTGCCATTTGGATTGCAGGGCTCTGTGTTGTACAGGCTGACAGAATCTTGTCAAGAGACTGCAGAATGGTTCATGTTTTATCAGGAAACTGGAAGCTGGTACCATGAGAGAGAATGTTCTGCACTTTCTTACAGTTATCCATCTTCCATCTTCTGGTCCTTCTGTTTAGATGCTGATCTGAAACCTGATGTTGTGTGGCCATGTGCAGCTCCAATTGCATGCTCAGCTGTCAGTTCCTGGTACCTGGCACTGGCATGTGAAGATTCAGCAATAACTATTTGGGATAAACACCTAGGTGAGCTTGCCTTTTGGTACTGTGCACTGGGATCACAATGGATAGATATTTCCCTTCCTTAGGAGTGTGAGGCTCTGGCTTGGCATGAACAGGGAGCTGCCAGTGAATTTACAAGCAAATCTGAAATTGATTTGGACTCACTTGTTCATGGGATGCTCTGTCAGAAGTTGCCAAAGCAGCCTGACTCCGTAGCCCTGACAGAACCATTCCCATGCACAGCAATGCAGGGGCTGTGAACTGCTGCAGCGAGGACTGACTCCTCTCTTGTCCTGCGACTGTGGGACAGTCACTGCTTTGCCACTGCATCCTCAGGCTATCTTTGAGGCTGTTGTGGCATCATAGTCCAGGATGCCCTCAGTGGAAGTATCATTCTGCCATGATGCATGGTTCTTCTGGCAGAAGAATCTTCTTCTGCCATCAAGGCTATTCTGGTAGCTTTTTTTTTTTTTTCTTAAACTGCTACCTTTTTATTTATTTATTTATTTAGTTGGTTAATTTTTATTTAATGCCTCTCCAGGATATCCACTGTCTGTGACTGTCATGCCAGAGAAACGTCCCATACGTAGCATCCACTTCCTGCAGAGTGCTGCAGCTGCCAGCAGTGAGACACCTTGCCCTGGTATAGATCCTCCCTCTCCAGCCGTGGAGCTTTTAGTGCTGTGTACAGATGGGTCTTTGTATTTGTTGAGAGCATCCAGGGCCAAGAAGCCCAGCATCACGCTCCTGGCAGACAGGTGAAGTAGTCTCTGATAGATCTCACTCCAGACAAGGGAGCTGGGTTATAGTGCTCAGGTCCATCAGGGAGGTCCAGATCTCAGTGGGATAGAGGAGATAGAGAACTTTCCACTGCCTTCACCCAGATAGCTCTGCCACGTTGCTGTCAGCAGCAAAGATGGTTTTGCTAGAAGTCAGTCCCAGTCCTAAAATCCAGTGGTTGTTCCAGAACGATGACTATTCCTGGGCTCTGTGCATTAGAACACAGGGGCTTGTAGCACTGCTCTAGGGCTGATGTTCAGCTAGCTGTGTCTCTGCCAGGTACCCAGGGCCCTTCTCTCTACTGTCCTTGCCATAGTCATGTCCACTTGGAAGTCAAAATAAGCATTTCCTGACATATTTCTATCAACTTGACTTTCACTTATCCCCTTGGTTTGAGGAGAAGAGAGGCTGCTGCTGCTCTGGGAGCTGTGGTTTCCTGCCTCCATGTCAGGCAGGGAACTTGAATCTCCAATGTAGTTCTTGTGCAGCTATGCACAAGACAGGCCTTGGGGGTTCCTGCCCAGGAGGAAGCGGCTTTGTTTGTGCAGGGAAGGGACTTGGCTGGAACCTCATGCCAGCCCTTGTAGCTTATATCGCCGTTGCCATTATTACAGCCTCTCAGTACATGTGATATGGATGAAACAGTGGCATAACCCTGAATCTGTTTTACAGGCCTGAAGATCCAAATCTTGCTGTCACTGCAGTGGTGCCTGTCCTGGCATTCCCCAGTGCTGTGAGTATTGCTGCCAGGTTCTTTAAGAACTGGGTAAGAGCACAGGTCCATCTGGCCTAGCACCCCCTTTCCAGTGATGGCTGTAACTGGGTGCTTGGAAGAATAAGAACAGTGAAAGCAGATGTTGCTGTCCTCACATTCTTTCCCAGCCTTTAGCTATTTTCAGCTCAAGGACTTCCTGCACTAGTTACAGTTCTGCATGTACCTTCTAACTCTCAAATGATTTCTCTTCCTTTATCTTACTTGGTATCCCCTGGTAGCTTTCCCTTGTTCTCTAATGACCACTGAGGTGGGAGGCACTGGAGGCCTGCACATGGGAGGGTCCAGCTGCAAAAATGAGAGGGTCTGGCTGTGAAGCTTCCAGGATCAGGGTCAATACAGGAGGGCATCACAGTGGGAAGTTGTAAGCACAAGTCCAGACAGACCTTTCAAGTAGCCTCTAAGTTTTCAGGCTTGGGGAGAAAAGGACTAAAAGCCTTTCACCAGAGCCAGCCATGTAGAAGACTGCATCTACTTAATTTCTGACTTGTCCTGCTGCCCCTTCCCAATCCCAACCCAGCAATTCTGGTCCAAGTTCCCTGCACAGCCTGTTCTTGGCTTGCTGTGGTCCTATGACTACTGGGCAAGCAAAGAAAACAGCATCATAGTTGGGGATGTCAAATCCTGGGTGTCAAGTCCTGAATGACATTCCCTGCCCTTTCCAGGAAATGCTTTTCACCTCTCTTAGATCCACCTTTAAGTCTCAACTTGCTGTTTCAGGCCCTGGTTTTCTCCTGGGATGGCACGGTGTCCTTGATGAACACTGCCACATCGCAAATGGTTTGCTGCTTCAATAGTCCACCTTCTCATGCTGTAGCATCCCCCTGGCAGCCAGTGTTCACGTTGGATACTGTGAATTGGTGCCTGCTTCTTCGAGGTGGGTATCAAGATGCAAAATATGACTGTGCAGTGATGTGGCAGCGAGAGGGCAAAGGACACTGCTGGGCTGTATTTCTTGGCAGACAAATGTCTGGGGAGAGCACAAATTCTCACAGCGTGACCTCATGAGTTAGTCAACAAGAATTGCTCAGACCTGACTAGATCTTGTATACTGGTACATCTCTGCTAAGAGCCCTCCACTGTTCTTGTCTCTGTCTAGGAGACGAGCAGCAGGCAGATGCATTGGCACAGAGCAGAGCCAGTCACAGCACCATCTTCCTCTTTTACTTCAACTCCTACCCACTGGAGGAGGCTTTCGCAAAGAAACCAGATTTGCCTTTCAAGTCCTTACAGAACCTGTCATTGTTTGAGAGATGTAACATGTTCTTGCGTGATAGGTAAGAGTCTCCTTCTGCCTGATAGGTAAGTGCATTGATGTAAGCTGTGGCATTGCTGAGGTCCAAGCAAGGTCTCACCTTGGAGCCTCTGGGTTCTTCTGTGTACTGTGACACAGACTTATGTCTGGATAAGGTCGATGTTCAGCTAGTTGGATCCCTGCCAGCCACCAAAAACACGTGCCCCTTCCTCCTCTCCCTTCTGTCATCCATAGAATAACTTGCAACTGTATGTCAGGATGCCTGGGGCAGGCCTCTCCTTCCAAGAGGACTTGCTAGTTCTAAGTTGTTTTTGTACAGCATAGGATGTGCAAGGTTGTTGGATAATATGATCCTTGCTTAACTGTTGTCGTCTTCCCTTTGACCCCATAGACAGGCAGAACTGGGATCTCTTTGTATGTTGCTGCTCACCTCCATTCCTGGGTTAATTCGTTGCTTAAGTAGATTTATGTTGTAGGTTTCTTGGTTTGAGAATGTCCCTGGCACCCTCATGACAAGGTTGCAGCCAGAGCTTAGCTGATGTGCTGAATTCATGCTGTCACTAGATGGCAATGTGACATCTCTTATTGGATGACTTTTTCCTTGAATTCTTACCTGGAGCCAGTTCCGTGTCAGTGACATTCTGTTCATTCTTATCACTATGCTTTAGTTCTCTGATTTGAAGTGGAACAGGTGGGTACAGGTATGACCTTACAGGACTTATTACCTGGTAGTCTTTTCTGATTCCTTGTCTCCAGGGTGAATCCTGTGGTGTTCTCTGATTAGTTAGGGACAGAAAAGTAAAAGTTTCATCCTATGCCACCAGTTCTGCCCCCACTTCTTAAAAAGATGGAGAGCAGACACTTCTCTGCCTCATGCCAGAAACACTGTTGAGACATCACCTCCCTTCTGGGCACTGAGAGCTCAGGCCAGAGCAGATCAGATATGACTGCAGTGAGACCTGTGTCTACAGACTGTCAGGCAAAGAGAAACACAGAGGCTCCTGCTATGAAGAGCAGCCCCAGGGACCCTTGGGGAGCCAGGCTAGGGTTGTGTGCGCATTGGGAGAATGGCAGTGACTGTTCTAACTCCCTCTTCTTCCCCTGCTAGTCAGCAGCGCCTGGTAGGACTCGAGGAGCAGTTGCCTGAGTACTGGAGTCGGCTGCAGGCACGAGCAGCTGCCATGGACAAGGAGAGTCAGAAAATAAAGGGACAGAAGAAGCCATAGTCAGCCATGCATCCTGAGGACCAGGCTCTGCGCTATCCTAATTCTACAGACCCGTGATCCAGCACTGATATTTTAACAGCATCTCTATTCAAATCTATCCTGCTGCTTTCCAGCCTGGGGCAATTTGTTATCTGAACTATCTGCTTGTCTGCCACAGCCACAAGGATCTGCTCGCGACTCTCTGCTTATCTAACCTTCAGCCTGTTCCAGCAGGGTTCAGCTCTTCCTCATTGGAAATCAACACATCTGATGGAAGAGTCTTCAAGTAGGAAAGAACTCTTACCAAGGTGGTAGGTGAAACAACTATGTGCTTCAGCTAAGGGTTTGTGCTGGATCTCTGAGTCCTCTCAGAGACCTGGAACATCAGAGCAATACGGTATGTTACAATGTCCCTCCTTAACAAAGCCTTTCCTCCAATAAATGTCTCTCACACTTCACAAGACTGGCTTTTTACCAGACTCTGATTTTCTGTCCTTCTGTTTCTGAGGCTCACCAGCATGTGTCATCTTCTGTTCTAACCCAGATGGGCAGGCAGCAGCATGCTTGTGCTCAGCAAGGGATCTGGTCTTTTCAAACTAGGCAGCAAATCAGCCATGAAAGTGGGCATCCCCCAGAGCATACAGGGTTGCAGGGCTAAACCACAGTGACCCTGCAGAGTGCTTCAGGTCTGACCTGGGCTGCTCCTTAGTCAAGTTGTTTCTTTTGACTTGAAAGAAGGAAGATTTGAGATAATACTACTTAGGATTTGCAGTCTGGAAATGTTCACACGAGATCACTGGGTTAAATTCAAGCTAGGATTGGTGTTTGAGCCAAGTATTCATGTCACTGAGGAGCAGGACAGAAGCTGGGGAGTTCAGAGAAGTCAGTGCTACGCTGAGCCAAAGACAGGCCAGGAGCATAGCCAAGCACACAGGTCAAAGGCCATAGAGAGATGAAGCATCCCTTCAGCAGCACAGGACAAGGAAGTTCTAGGGGCAATGCAGGCATCCAAGCATATGTTTCTTGATCCAGAAGTTCTGCATTAAGTAAGTAGCTTGCCTTTTATAAGCAAAAACCTGTGCAGGCTCCCTGATCAGTCTTTCACGGTCAGTGTTTTCAGTCCTGTGGCAGTATCTAGATGTTAGTTTCAGAGTTTGATTTCTCTGTCAGGGGCTAACTGCATTTTTGCACTGGGTGTCTTTGCTCAGGGCAGTCACGGGTCTTCTGGAACTTGAGGGCATTTAAGAGACGTCACTTAAAATGTGCTTTCTTAAGCATCAACAAAATATCTCTGCCTGGCTCCTGGCACTGTGTAGAAGCTGTGCTGTTACAGCTGCCACCTCAGGAGGGGTTGTGTTAGTGCATGTAGTAAAGGTTTATATAAAATCATGAGAAAGCCTTGGTCTTTTTACAAGCAATCATGCTTCCAGGGTTACTGTCTAATCTACAAAGAATCTTACAAAGCTGCCAGCAACCATTCCTGTGTGCAAGGATGGGCTGTATTTTTTCCAGGTCTCCATCTAGTGATTCCCCCAAAGGTTCAGCAAAGCATCAATACAAAGAGCCAGGGATTCAGCACAGATTGAGCAATGTAGGCACTCCCATGCCAAAGTCCCACTTCAGTTTTTCATAGCAAATTGTCTTATTTTGAATTGAGTTTTGATGAGAGGTCTCAGCTCTTCTTCTGGAAATAAAAGCAACCAGTCTGTTGAGGTAGGAAGCAGGAGAAGCACTCCATTTGTTTCACAAGTTTCAGATGCCTGGTTTTGCTCTGGAGAAATGCAAGTTATATGAATTGAAACTTTCCAATTTTCTACCTTTGTGAAGGGTTTTGAGGGCCACAGTAAAGTCCTTTGTGCTGTCATTTTCTGTCTGCCACAGACTACAGCTCCACAGCTCATCTGATTGTTATGGATATTGATACTGGGTTGTGTGAGCACTTGCCATCTGCTTCAGCGCAAAGTCAAGCTGGTTAGCTCAAACTACCTTCAATGCCTATTTAAACTGAGCCACCTGGTTTAGCAATAAAGTGATCAAGGAACAATCCTTGATCTTTTCCTCTGTTCTTGCTGTGGTGGCAGTAACAGCTAAATTATTTGGTTTCTATGGTAGTTTAAGAAACAATGGACCTTCTGCCATATCTGGGCACAGGGGATTACTCTGGGCAGGAAATCCTAGTTCTGCATTGCTTCCCGTTCCGCAGAGAGCCAACACAACTACTGCGTGTCTGCTTGAGCAGCACTAGATCTAATTCTTACTATTTGTGAAAACGTAAACGGTTTGGGGATCTGTGCCCTCTAATCATACCCCTCCTGCTGCCTGCTCAGAAGTGGAACAGGGCTTGCCTAGCATCCGTAGAAGAGGCAGGTCATTATCTGCTAAACAGTTAGATGTACTGTGCACCCACCAGTTTGTGTGTATTCATTTCAAGATGTGCTTGTTTGTTTGCAGTTTGAATTTACTCTAAAACCCTAATCATGTGCTTGGCCAAGATAACCAGGAGTTGGCAGGCTCCACAGAGAAAGGAAAACAACAAGCAGCTGCGGGAGGCTGATGAAGAGTCTTTGTTTTTCCTCATGACTTCAGCAGGGGACCATTTGTTTGCTGCTTCTTGAAGGGATACAAAAAAAAATTGGTATGATCAGCGTGTTGACATGCGTGTTGGTGATGGAGCTGTGTGCTGAGCTCCACAGCATGTTCTGGAGTGGATCAGAGGCTCCTGATTGCTTATTCCAAAGATGATGCCCTTGCCAGCTTTTTTTTTCATTCCTAGTCACTCTGTGAGCCTTAGACAGCTGTAGATCTGAGCCAATTTAAGCTGTTTTGATGCTGGAAATTATAGAAAGGTCTTTATGATAGAGATACAAAGGTGAAAATCAAAAGATGAAACTGCTAGAGTTTTGGCTGGGCCAAGTCCTCCCTCAGTGAGAAGTTCAGTGAACTCTGAGGTGCTTCCTCAAGCAAGGGGGCTCTGTATTTTAAAAGGAAAAAGATATCATTTGGATTGAGAAAGACTGTGTGCAGGAGGAAGAGGAGCCCAGATCCACAGAGAGGCGCTCGAGCAGCATCGTTCCTGCTGAGCCAGGTTGCTGCCCAGCCATGCAGAGATGGTTTCTGTGGGAGAAGAGGCTGTTCTTTAATCTCTCTAAATTATCTGCTGTTCTCTGCAAGAAGCCAAATGTCATCTTATTTCTTTGCATGCTTGCTTGTGCTGTGGAAGCAGAGGAAATCAGAGGCCGATCTGATAACATTCTGCTGCTCCTGAGAGCCAGCAAAGGTTCGGGCTGCTTGGGTGAGCCATGTCTGTGGGGCTGTAAGGAGTGTGGTCCTACAACAGGAGTACTGTGTGTTCCGGGAGCTGCGTTCCTTGTGCCCATGTTGCCAGCCTTGATTCAACAGCTTCTGTATCCCTTACTGCCTCACCACATACAACTTGAAGCCATCCCAAGGAGGAATCTGCAGCAATCTCTGTGTGCTATGTGGGGCAGGTAATGTCACTGCAAGGCACCGAGGGACGGTGCCAGCCCCAGCAAGTGCTGGTTTTCTGTTTACTCTGGAAGCAGGGGCATAAGCAGGTGTAGGGGCAGCCCTACGATGCTGGGCCTAGACACAGGGGAACCAGGCACTGCATCCCATTCCTAATTGCTCAGTGCCCAAACCAGTGTCACCTCATTCCCTGCAATGCCAGTTCCTTGTACCAGGCCACAGTTTCTCTTCGAGTCCAGGCTATAGCTGGGGATGTGCTGCTGAGCCAAGCTACAGGGATTATGCTAATAATCTCTAATGCTTTGTGTCAAGCATCTCAGTCTAGTTTAATTTTGGGTTTCTGCCCAAATTAATTTTGGGTTTCAACCTTTTCCCGGGTTGTCCAGGTTTCTGTCCCAGCTGGTGATTATCTGGTGTTTCTGGTGGTTCTCTAGGACCTGGTACAGAATTTCATGTGCACTCATGGGCCACGGGCAGCCTGGCTCTGCTATCTTTTACACATGCTTTACCAAGAGCATGGCCAGTGACTAGGATGAGAAATCAGCTGCGTTCCTGAAGCCAAAACACAGGAGGAAGTTGGCTGAGCCTGGCTGAGGGCATTAGAAGGAAGAGATTTGCATGATTACTAGGGTGATGCTGGGTTCTGGCAGTAACCCCGTGGATTTATGGGCACTTCACATGGACGAAGACAGACAAGGCCTTGCTGTCAAGAGCTTCCCTCTATGTAGGCCAACAGAGCAGCAGAGCAGCAGCAGAGGATTTGTCTTCACAGGAGCCCGGCCTTCACGTGGCACACCTCTGTGCAGCGACTGCTGCCTCGGCCCCAGGAAAGGCCATGGCCATGCTCTGAGAGGAGCGAAGGCGAGTGACTCATGTCACTGCTGGTGCTGCAGGAGGGCATGTACAACATCTGCGTGGCAAACTGGCCTGGGCTGCCATGTCTGAAGCGCTTCTCCTGCCCCCAGCTCCTCAGACTGAACAGCCGTGGGCTTAGGAGCTTGGTGCCAGCCCAGTGGAGCAAAGGGCAATTCTTCTTCATACATGGGGCTGGGTTGTTGTCATTCAAGGGTCAGGGGAGAGGGGAATAAGTGTGTGATGTGAGGAGGTGTGCACAGGAAATGGAGCTCTGTATGGGGAGAAAAACAAGTCCCGTGCTGAGCTATGAGGAAGAAACACTAATTAGGCAAGGAGGAGGAACCTGCCAAGCTGCAATCCTGACCAAACAATCAAATAAGAGTACAATATAGCTTCGTAATGCAGAGTAAACACGGTGTAGAGGATGTTTCCGAATTAATTCCAGTTTGAAACAGTGATCATTTAAAAACATCCGGCACCCTAATTTTAAACCGCATGTCACAGACTTCATCACAGCCTGTGGTAAATCGTCCCAATTGTTGATCTACCTGTGTTGTTCAAAACTGCACCCGGTTTTTCATCTGAGTAGGTCACGTTCCAGCCTCCAGTCCTTGGACCTTGCTGGATCTTTGTCTGGCAGCTGAAGAGCCCATCAGCAATAGGTGTGCCTCATGTTTGGGGACTTACAAGCCACGTGCAAAGCTGGAGTGGGGATGCTAAATGCTTCTCACTGTCAGTTCCGTGGCAGTCTCCTGGCAGATCCTGCAGCTGTGATGGCCAATGTGACAAGGCTAAACATCTGCCACGTTGCACCTTCCTGCCATTTCAGCAGCCCTTAACCTACACAGTGCTACTTTGCAGTGAGGAGGCTGTGGATGCTATGGTTTTGCCATCTCTCTCTCTCTTTTTTCCCCCTCTTCTTGTGTTATTTCTGTGGAATTTTATATTTTAGCAGTTCATATTCCTAAAAATATTTCTGCTCAAAGCCTCGCTAGAAGGTACCTTGCACTGGTATATGTTTGTGAAGGCTGGATTTTGTTGATCAGGTTTGTGGACAAGCATCCTTCCTGCAGATTAAATCAGAGCTGGTGCTGCTGAGTGGAGTAACAAGAGGTAAAGCAGGTATAAGTGATAGAAGGAGGAAGCCCAGAGTTATTTTGCTTTGCTGTGATCACTTTAATCAGCAGTTTTCAGGAACAAGTTGTATTTTTCTTCAGTGCACATTACCAGTGTTGTAAATCAACATTCCTCTGGGATCAGAAGGGCTGAGGTTATTTTCTTGTGGGAACCAGAGTGAAGAGATAGACTTGCACGTTTCCTTTATAAAATTAATCGGAATCAAAAGCCTTCCTCTGTAAATTCTCCACCTCTTGAGGGAAAGCCTGAAATCCAGATCTGGATTTTACACCTGCATCCCTCTCTGACTACACTGATCCTAATCTTCCAGATCTGGGAAGAAAATACAGAGCCTATCTCTGTCATTTAGGCTACCTGTTTTGCATGTGCACTTCCATTTAAGACCGTCTTAACAGTTTCTCTTACTGAATACATTAGGATAGTCTCATTATAACATAATTATTTTGCTGAAACACATGCGTCTTGTTGCCTCATTTCAGAGCTTCCTGAGGAAAAGCGCTAATCCAGTTTCATTATCATCGTAGTGACAACTGTTTTCCCATCCAACTTTGAATTTACTTTCATTCTTTGGGAACAGGGCAACTGCTGGAGCCCCTCTCCCTTTTTCAAAGATGACATCCTGCAGTTAGGAAGTATTAACAAGGCACTGGGGTAACAGAACAGCTGCACAAAAGGCACATAATCAAATATAATGAATCGTTGGTGAAAAGATCAGCCAATTAATGCTTTCAGCTGCGGCAGCTCAAAAAAAAAAAAAAAAAAAAAAGGCATATTTCTTCCCCCAAAGGTAGATCGAGCACTGTTATGAATTCCTAAAAGCCTCTTTAGAGAATTTAAATGCACCATCCAGCTTGAAGCTGTGGACTCACGTAGCATTCCAGCAATAATATTTTCCCAGGGATGAACTGTTCCTGAACGGAACAGCCACTGAAGTGCATTTCATATGGGAGGGATTTCGAGTTAGCAGGGGCTTATAGTTATATAAGTAAGGTAAGTATAATCTATCGGAAAGCAAAGTGTTTTGCCGAGAAGCTTGAAAAATCCTGTGAAAATGTTTTCAAATTTTGAGTACAAACCCAGTATTTTTCGCTTGCTTTTATTATCTAGTTAGAGGTGCAGTGTGAAGGAAAAATAAGACATTGAAGGAAGTAAGTTGTATTTTTTTTTGTTGTTTGGCTCAAAGGAGAAATATTGCCATGTTTTGTTTCATTCATGTAAAAAAATAAAGCCAACCTTTTTGACTGAAATGGCCTTCTGAGCAAAATCTCATTTCACTTAGCTCCGTGCACATGTTCAGTGTTTTGGGAAAGAATAGAGGCATGGTTTTCAAGATGAGCCATGATCTTGGATGCCTTTATGGTATAATGTTCAACTAGAGCTCCTTCAAATGGACTGTGGTTTCCTTGCTGTCGCCAGAAAGCCTTCTTTTAGGATTTTTCATTTGAGTATAAGATATTTGACTAGAAAATACATTGAAGATTTGTCTGTTATTCCCTAATAATGAAGAAACAACAAAAATTTCCATTGCTCCATTATGCAACAAAATTGCAGTGGGCTGAAATTGTGACCACCTCTGTGATTGTAGTGCCTGCAGCCTTCCTGCCAGAGGTGTGAGTTGGTGACAAACAAATAGGATGGGCTGGAAGAAAAGATGCAGGGACCTGGAAGTTGCCTCCTACTGGTGGCATGTTGCCAAAAAAGTAAGGGGGAACATTTGAGCTAAAGCTGCTGGAGACTCAGAGACCTTCTGGGCAGGATGCTAAGGAGGGCAGGGAGCTGCAGGACTTTTTCTTTTTGGGAGCAAATGCCTTTTATGCAATCCTTTCAGACCCCCTCTTGGGTTCAGTGCTCTCCCCATCACAGTGCGGCTGATTATTTGTGCTAATGTCCTCACCTCTGGTGAACAATATTGCCGCTATATTTAATATGAGTGAGGGTTATTACAGTATTATCTGGAAGGAGCCATGCCCATTATAGGTTGCTGTGTATCTCAAAGCTAGTTTTAATTAAAGCTGCCGATAACTTTTGAGGTCTTCTGGAGTGGAAGCAGAGGACCAAGGTGCTCAGGTGGTTTCACTTGATTGTACAACTAATTATTAGAAGGGAAGAACTGGGCTCACTGGCAGCTAAACCCTGCAGTTCCTATGCTGGCTGTGAGTCCATCAGAGCCTGGCCAGGCTGGGCTTCCCAACACATGGGTGTTTTTGGGACCAGGACACTATCGTCCACAGGAGATGTTCCTCCACTCCACATCCTCAACTTGACCTTATTATGAGCCAAAAATATCTGTGTTTGGTCAAACATCCTGCGAGTCAGAAAAAAAGAACTGGGTTTTCAGCAGTTGCTCACTCTGGATTAAACACGGGGTTTTCCTTCTCTGAGCAGTGCAGGATGTGTCCCCAACACCTGTGTGATGTTGGTGTGAAGGATGCGATGGGGAGAGCCCAGCATGGCCCCGAGCTCCAGGAGATGATGTCCCAGGAGATGGGGACATCACATCTCCTGCTCTGCCACTGAATGTGGCAACATGGGGTTGTGCCTCCCCTTACCTGCAGAGAATAGAAAAGAGCCTCACAAGTGCAATATTAAAAGACTGAAATGAACATGCAATTAGAGATCAGAGAAGCCTTCTTACAGGAAAGTGCTAATTAATCCAATCAGAAGTGCCTGCGTCTGTCTTTTCCTGTGCACATCAGAGTTCAAGCTTTTGATAGTCACAGTGAACTTTGAAAATCCATTTTTACCCAGTACCTGATGGTTGGTATAAGCCATGTGTTTGATCTCACAATGGGTTTTCTCTATTCACCTTGGCCTCCCAGGCACCAGTACACTTAATATTGTAATCACTACCTGCAGGAGAAAATCATCCCAGATTTACTCTCGTGGGAGATTTAGTCTCGGATTTGCAGCCTGTCCCTTTTCTCAGGGTGTACAGGCAGTCCTGCAGTATTGTGTGATATGAATAGGCTGGAACAACACCAAGTCATCCATCCCATTGCTGCAATGATATGATTAGAGGCCTCTGTAAGCAGCCCTGTGTATACTTTGGCTTTATTTTGATACCTAATCAGTTCACATTGAATCAGAATTAGCACCATAATACAAGGGAAAAGACAGCATATTTGTCTAGGAAAATACAGGCAGGCAATGATGGTATGTGTGAGTGATATTCCTTCTTAATGGTGCCATGAAACCATTTTTTCTCAGTCTGGAACTTCAGTCTTGTTTTCCTTAATAGCCAGTTCTTTCACTCTGTTCTCCTTCTTCAGCCTTAAAGTTATTTACAAGGTACTTCTAAAAGTGGGTGATTTAGGCTGCTCTAATGCTTGGTTTGTTTTTGTCTCATCAAATTGCCTGCTGACCTGCAAGCAGCGGCCAAATCAGACTGAAATTAAAAAGGTGGTGGAATATGCCCCAGTCTCTCCTCAATCAATACCAGCCTAAATTACTGCAAACCTGGAGCCATGGTG
This sequence comes from Netta rufina, assembly GCF_964035555.1. Classification (NCBI taxonomy): domain Eukaryota; kingdom Metazoa; phylum Chordata; class Aves; order Anseriformes; family Anatidae; genus Netta; species Netta rufina. The sequence goes on along the minus strand of NC_140134.1, from coordinate 14,438,476 downwards.
CATGTAATACATCATTTTGTAACCCCATAAATTGCTTTTAGCCAGTCTCTTCTGATTTCTTTTTAATGGCCTTTCAGCTAAGATCAAGTGTAGCATCAGTTTCACATCAGCTGTGTACCCTACCCAGGGACTGCCTTGTGTTGGCACTGGGATGATCTCAGCCAAATTGTTGTGACTCCTCGATGCTAGTCATTTCTGAGCTGCCCCGAGTGCCTCCCCGTGGTGAACTGCACTCAAAGAGGCCACAGCTGCCTGCAAATCCTGCCCTTGTTTATCTCCTTTTAAAATAAGAAGGAAGAGAGGTGAAGAGGAGGTGGCTGCAGCCTCCAGTGAGCGCAGCGGGGCTGCAGGGCCCTGAGCAGGGCCTTGCTCCTTGGCCATCCCTTTGCTTGCACGGAGCTGTATGAGATGTGGAGAGCAGGGGCCGAGCCTGTCCTCCTCCTGAGGTGGCCTGAGGATTGTGTGGGGATGGAAGGTCCTCATCATCTTCTCGCTGGGCTGCTCTGATCCCAAAACCTGCTGCAAATGTGGCCCCAACCCGCCTTCAGAGCAGGCGGCTCTGCAGCTCAGCTACAGCCATGGTGGGCACTGGGAGAGCGACTCAATCCCCTCCACTGATCCTCCACCTAGGATGCCAAGTCTTCTGTAAAATAAAGTGTATTCCACCCAGGCTGGTTTCATGGGAGTTATCAAGGGCCCACAGAATAAGAAATTGCATCACCTTCATGTTATGCAAGTCCCACTGTGGTAGGCCTTCTGGGCCATGGCTGGCTGGGAAGAGAAATCAGCTGGAGGCCTGCTGCTCCCCCTGTCCAAACATTAATTGAAAAAAAAAAAAAAAAAAGTAATTATCTAATTTAAGAGACATTTCTCTCAGACTTAACCTGAGGGCTGGAGGTCAGATTTGCATATCAGAAATATCAAACACCCTCTCCTTCTGCCAAAACACAGCCCCTTTAAAAAATACTTAATTGGAAAAACGTGCCTGTTATCAGAGGACAGAAATGCAAATGCCCTATTTCAAGCTGGCATTTTAGAATGAAATTTTCTGTTTTGGTTTGTTTCTAGTTTTCCCATGGGAAATGCCAACATTTTTCTACTGGAACCGAGGGCTCCATTCAAATGACTTTAGTTAGGAAGAAAATTAATTTTCCTCTTGGGACAGTCACAGCATCAATCTCAAAGGAAAGAAAATGCTTCTGATGCTCCAGGAGAAAGCACTGTGTTTTCCCTTGCGTGGCAATGCCCAATGCCCCCTTTACTGCTCAGCTGCTTATGCCCTTGCACATAAAATAAAAGTGCACAGGGCAGCGGGTGGTTTTGGGGACACACGTGAGAGCTGTGGCAGAGCAGTTCTGGGTTGCTCTTTGCCCTCTCCACCACCATCTCTGGCCACTTGTGGTTATACCTGGGCACCCACAGAGGTCCCAGGAATGAACTTTTGCAAATGACCATGTTGTGGAGAGCCATGAAGATTTTGTACATCAGCTGCGTGAACTAACACTGGGCTATAGGACTGAGAACTGAGGCACTGGAGTCACCCAGCCCTTGATGTTGCTCTGAATTAATGAACCCACTAAGTTGCTCTTCTCTTAGGGACAGATGCTGCTTCCCTGACCCCTGTGGAATAACATTTGCTCCACAAAGAGCAGCCTGGACATCAGCAGGACTACCTGGGGAATAACTGCTCTCCTGGTCTTTATTTTAAAAAGAAAATCAGATGGTACCACAGGGCATCCCAAAGGCTCAGAAAGCAGCACAGCAGCTTAATGGGGCCACAGGGAGGCATCCCACAGGGTTCCTGGGATGGGGCCAGAGGTCTGGGTAGGGTGTACCCGCTCTGGATGAGAGAGCTGCCTAAATGCTTTGCAGCTCCGCAGATTCTCAACAGGGAGCCTTGAAGCTCCTCAGATCTTCTGTAATGAAATAACGTGCACATCCAGCTGCAAAACCTGTGCTGTAGGTAGGCAATCCCCAATTATGTGAGACTGCAGTGTTTTAAACTTTCTGTTAATAATAATAAAAAAAACCCTCTTAATTAATAGAGTCTGTAATAGCGACACTGGCATAACAGACCAAAATTTGACAAGAGGAATTACCTCAGCAGAATCATAATAATGAACTTTTGTGCAGATCACAATACTGATAGGCATAATGCACTGCATCTGGTTTCAATTTGCTTTTTTGACCATTTGTTGAAAATGAATTTTAATAGGCAATTGACTTAAATAATTGGTATGTGTTTGAATCAATCCTGGAACGTGATGGCTAAGTGGTTAAAATAATTGAGGTGTATGAAAGGGTTTTTAAAGATTTTTAGATTCATATCAGAATGATGGTGTTACAGAGCTCGGCTCCATGGCTGCAATATGACTAAAGCACTGTCTTTTTCCATCCCTTGGGCATTACTACCATTTTACCTCCCAAAGTCTTCCCAGCAGTATTGCAGGGTGGGTGTTTCTTCTCTTTGCCAGCTCTGGGAGTCTGAATTAAAGATCTTTAACTCCTTGGAAATTACAGCATGTTGTTGCACACCTCAGTTATTACCAACCCATCCTATCTGTAGCAAGGTCTGTTCTCCTTTTCACACAGCTCAAAGGAGCTGTGACAAGAGCTACATTTTGTGAAAGCACCTGAGCTGTCAGGCTGACCAATCCTGCAAAGCACAGAGATCAAAGTCTGCTTGTGGAACCCCTGTAGGAGGCTGGGGTAGGACCTTCCAGGTGGGGATGAGGAGCTTTTCGTGGTGCATTGAATCCAGACCACCTGGAAGTCATTTAGGGCCATGAGTTTATAAAAGGCTCTTCCCCAGCTCAAAGTGAGGCTGTTGGTCTGTAGGATGAAGAGTTTCTGTAGAGGAGAGGGTGGTTGAAGGGGAAGAGGAGCTGCTCAGAGCATGGATTAAGGTCAGTGGGTATCTGCTCTGCTTTTTTTCTTGAACAGCAGCTTTGCTTTGGGGTTCAGTCTCAGTGTGGGATGCTGAGGAGCAGGAAAGGACTTATATTTTGGCAAACCAAGTAAGAAAACAGAGCTATTGGAGTATGCCATAGCAATCTGCTCCTTCAGGGTGCTCATTTGGGTGTAAGCTCTTGCAGTTCAGGCAGCTTTTAGCAGAGCTGCTCTAGCTGGTGCCAGAGAAGTCCACTGTTGACCTGGGTTTGCAGTAAACACCCAGGAGGCACTTAAAGATGTGAAATGCAATTTTGGTTCCACTAGAATGTGGCAATGTACTTCTGTGTCCTGGCACAATTTCTCTTCTGATATGTGCTTGCCCTAGGGACAGAGGAGGCTGAGCTGGTTAAGCTGCCCTGCTCATTAGGGTGAGCAGAAAGGGAAGGGCAATAGTCTTTAGTTGTTGTGCTCCAAAAAATGCCTGCTCCTTTTCTTTCTCTGGCTGCAGAGAGATGACACTGAGATGTATGAGAATGTGTTTTAACTGATCAGGAAAGCTTAGAATAAAAAAAAAAAAGTAGCAACCACATAATGTCTTGAGCTGTTGGTTAATACTAGGTAATTAAGCCACCCCAAGACTTCCTGGTGGATTTGAGGACAGGTCAGATGGGCTGGCTACCCTGATACAGGGGTAGCCAAGGGAAGGGTCAGGGTGTTACTGGGGACCCCAGGCTTTTCAGTGAGTGATGCTGATGTGCTCAAGATCAGCATGGAGAAACCCTGTGCTCCTGAAGTGCATCCTCTGGTGAGGAGAGGAGCCTTCCTGGCCAAGGAGGCACCTTGCAGTGCTTTGCTCCATGCAGACCAGCATCATTCAAGCATGGTTTTGCTGTGTGGTGTTCAGCTAAATTTAAGATCTATTTAGGAAGAGTTGTCCCTATTTTTAGCCCAGCTCGGTTCTTCAATCTGCTTTTCTGTGCAGCTGCACATGCAGCTGTACTGGGGTGATGGAGGGAGCAGTGCAGGGCTGAGGACCAGGGATGGATCAGGAGGGTATCCTGTGCCTAATTCACCCCTGGGTGGGGGCTCTGAGCTCCCTGGGGTTTGAAGTGGGGGGAAAGGGTAAGAAACTTGGTCTCTGTTCTTGGTACGGCCCTGGGAAGGAGGAAGCTGCTGTGGTCATGCTCTGCCATGCCTGGCACCAGCATCTTGGCTTAGCTCAGGCTGGGTGAGGCTCAGTCCCACCCTGAAATCCTGGGAAACCAGTGCTTTGAGTGTAGGATGATGCCATGGTGCTCTCATCCAGCTCCCCTACAAGGAGGTGTAAACCTGGAGCACAGCTCCTGTCTTGGCTGAACATGCAGCAAGCTGAATTTGGGTGGCATCTGGCTCCAAACATGACTTCCCTCTTCTCATCTGCTCCTAGCCTCAGAGCTGCACTCCCAACAGTAGATTGAGCAATGACAACATCCTTGCCTGTATTTTAGCAAATACTTCATGCTTTTAAGGCTTTTTACCTTATTAAACCAGGCAGGCAGGAGCTGAAGGGCTGCTGAGGAGAAACCTGTTTTGTACAGGTTTTTTAAAAGTTGCAAATTCCATAGGTTAGAAAACATTTTTTGCTATATTTGCTCTCAGAATGGAGTGGTTGCCAGCTCAAACATTTTTGTGGTGCTTCTGTAAATAAGGCTCACAGGTAAGACTGATACAGCAATCTATCATCATGCCAAGTGGCTGCTCCACTCTGTGCCTGCAATTTGATCCCAGTGCTGAGTAACTTCTCCAATGTGTAGGGTGAGTAGTCACAGCTTGTTTTCCTAGGGTATCCCTTCTCTAGAAAGGTAACCCAAATCTTTCAATCAAAGCATATTTCTGCTTAATTACTGTGTGCCACGAGCCTTTCAGTGGCCACATTTCCCAGATGTGACAAAGATGAGTGTGGCAGTGGGCAGCAGGTGGATCTGACACTGATAGAAAGGCATGTGGGAAACAAATTTACCCTTTTTTCTTTAAGTAAGTGGGCATCCTCAGCGGTGTATCTGTCATAGCGCTGCTGCGATAGTCTCTCTTCAACAGTCTGAAATCTGTTAGGGTTTGGGGGTGATGGGGTAGAAAAAGGAAAAATGTCTTGGCACTGTTGAGCAGGCTGGGAGATCTCATCCTGGGGTGGCATTGGCAGTGTGGGGGAGCCATCTCCTGTGGGCATCAGAAAGCAGCCACTGCACTTATACACACATCGTGGTGCTCAGGTGAGTGTTGGCCACCTACTGGGAGCTGCAGCTTTCAGGCCTTTTGCATTTCTCCAGGCAGAATTGGTTGAACTGCTGTGTCAAGGTAATTTTTATAAAACGCTTTCTGCAGCTATACATTATGTACTCAAACCGTTCCCCAGCGCTCAAGCAGTGCCTGGAGGAACAGTGCCTTCTGGAGACATCATTTCATTCCAATGTCTTCTGGAAAGTTCATTGCTGCCTTGACAAAATTCAGTTTTTATTAAAAATGATTAATGTCTAGAAATTTAATCAATGTGTATTCACGCGGCAGCAGCTTTACTATAATAGTTTGATTTTAAACAGCTTGTGTCCTGATGCGTGAGGTGCATTATATTATTTGACAGCAGTGACATTTATATTTGTAATTACTAAATGGTGACAATCCATTGGAAAGCCTGCCCCACTTGAGGGAGCAAAATGGATGTGAACGCGCGGCACCAAGAAGCACAAAAGTCACAATACATCAGCGGATCCTGAGATTAAAAAGCAGGGAATGACAGTCTCCTCCCAACAAAAGCACAGGCGCCTTCCCAAATAAATTGCTGAGTTCTAATTATTTCTTTTGTGTTTGTGAAATATTCTCCTCCTGCTTGTTGCCTGACACTGTTACCTCTATCCTAACACAGGAAGACCCTGAAAGCAGAAATGTAGTGTGCAGGAGTCATGGGCCTCTTGGGGTTTCATTACTGAATGCTGAAAAATTGGGTGAGTCAAGCTGGGATAGAGATCCCAAACTTGATATAAATCTTGAATTGGTCAGGGAAGATGTTTGGAGCTGCTGTTTTTAAAGCACCAAGATGTAGGATAAACTTATCAGCTGGTGCAAGCTATTTTGGAAGCGGCTTTAGCCTATTAACGCTCTGCAGATACAATCCCTTCCCTGCCAGAGGAAGCTCAGTATTTATCCAAGTGCCTGAAAAACTGGGGTAGTAGGGAAAGGAGATATCCTCAGGCCTGCTGGTAATTAATAGGGCTTATCTCCTAGTTAAGAAAGAGCAGTGGGATGAGAGTTGCTACCCAGATTGTGCAGATATAGTAATCACACAGTTTTAAATGAAATTCATAACTTGGATGGCTTACGTTATCTGCTCAGGTGCCTGGTGACACTGGGCTGAGTTTGTCCTTGATGTCTGTCTCCTTCTTGCACCTGTAAGATCTCTCAGGGCACTTTCCATGTTCTGGTTGGGGCTCTGGCCTGTCCACGCTGCAACCAAGGGGAGGACAAGACCTTGTGGGGTGTGCTTAATGAGCAGAAAACCGCTGAAGAACTGCTCCTGTAGAAAACCTAATATTTATTTCCTTTCTCTTTAGCCCTCCAGCCGCTCCTGAGGTGGTGCCCAGCTGTGGGGCTGAGCACCTGGCTTTGGTGTGAGAGGCACACACAGGAATGGGTTTTGCCAGATGTGCAGCAGTGTCTTGGTCAGGCTCTTCCATGTCAGACATTAATTATTAGGGCAAAACACAAGTATTATCCTCATTTCACTGTGGGGTCTGACAGGGTGGTCTTCAGAGCTGGTGGGGGTCAGCTGTGAGAAATTGGGATATGGACAGCCTGTCTCCTGGCTGGAGCAAGCCCAGGGTCTAAAGATAGAAGGTATCTGGGATGCTGAGGTCCTACACAGAAAACAGAGCACTGGGACTAGGGATTAGTGAGCCCCTCCGGCCTCTGGGACTAAGGCACAGCTAGGTCAGAGGCTTTGTTCTTAATTAAATCTTTCATTATGTTAATCCAACAATGGCAAAAGCAGAACAAGGCTTATGATATCCTGCTTTGTTTAAATAAAAATGCCATCAAAAATGTGACCTATTTGTTATCCTGCCTTGGGCTCTTCAGAGGAGAGCAGAAACCATCTTTTAGATGAGACTGAAGTTTTCCTCCCCAAGAGTTTTCCTATTTTTTTTTAATCAAACTTTGCTTTCAGGAATGATCTATAAACTCTACAAGTATTTATGTAAAAAGAGGTTCATAATTCAAAATGAAGAAATGAAATATTTAGGTAAGATTAATCCTGAAGACATCATTGCTTCAGCTGTGTAATCATTCATCTTATGTCATGGGCATATTTGTTTGGCTACTAACTTTTCTTTTGAAAAGTCTTGTTCCAGGGCAGCTTAAAATATTAAAGTGGGTGCAATGGGAACAAGTTTTGGATAGAAAAGGATAACAGTATGGGGATGGAAGCTGATAGCCTTTAATCCAAAGGTAAACTGGCATAATCTGGCACAGGAACAAAAACAATTAAAATTGCCCTGTTTTGAGAGCAGTCTCCGACCATATGTGCCTACTCCATGCAGCTCTATGGGTTGCTGTCTGCGATGTCCCTGGGGAGGCAGCAGGATGCTGCAGTCACATCATCCTGCCTGGGGGAGATGCTCGGGTGGTTCCTTTCATCTTGGGGTAGACAAAAGCTGCTGGGACTAAAACTGCCCAAATGGCTCCTTTGCTGCAAAAAAATACTGTTCTGGGGGTAGCGTGGTGGAAGAAACACAAATACTTTCTGTATGACCCCAGAGACGGGTGTCCTGACTTAGAGCTAGATGTCCTGTGGCTGCATATGCCTCAGGACCAATTATTCCAGAAGCTGCTCCAGGTGAAGTTCATCTTGACTTACCATTAAGGCAAACACTGGCTTTCTACTGCCTGTGGTCCCCTCAAAGCTGAAAACCTAACTACAAGACAGCTGCTTCTGGTGCCAGTTGGGGAAAACCCACCTCAAAAACAAGGGGTGTGGGGTCTGCTTTAGACGCAGTGCTGCTGACTTGCTCCATGCCTTCCCTTCATTGCGTGGTGGGTCCCTCCATCCCAGGGGTGACCCCGTGCTCCTGTGCTCTTTGGGTTTGGGGCCACCACGAAGCCCTCCTTGCTGTGTGGCTGCTAACACCAGCAAAGCATTGCTGTGCACTTCTGCCTGTGATGCTGTTGTGCCACGGTGAATTGCGGCCAGCTTCGTTAAATGAAATTGAATCTCGAATGTCCCGAGGCTGAGAGATATTTTGCTTACTTGTCTATAGTATTTCCAGACCTTAAGCCTGATTGCTGTTGTGGCAACCTTGAACTTTTGCTGTTTCTCATCTCGCAGCTAAAATGATTCAGTCTGGCAGGAGGCTGGTAAGGCACTGAGCTGCTTACGAATGCATAGCTTGTATCAATAAGGAAAATTAAATAATTCCTCAAAACCACAGAACATGTCAGTTTTGCCACAATGTAGTGTGCTGTTCACTTTTTGGTTGACTTTTTGTAGCTGAAGTTTTCTTAAGATGCATTGTGGAAGTGATACCCTGCCCCATTTGGGGGTTATGACACATGGGCTGAGCAGGGAGGCTGGCAGGGATTAGTCCTCCAAGAGAGAAGTCCCGTGAGTCCTGCTGGCAGGCTGATAAGGAGTAGAAAAGATTTAGTGAGAAACTTGGTGTGAAACCTGTGTGTCAGGCAGGTGGAGCCACATGGATCTCCCAGGTGTTGATTCCCACCTTGGGGCAATCATAACTCAAGACAGGGCTTCAAAAGAGCAGGGACATGGGGCTCACAGGGATCAGCTGCAGCACTGAGCTCAGAAACTGTTCAATAAATCTCTACTCCAGAAGAAGCGCAGAGCATCCATCATGTCCCTGCAGGCTTGGGGAGTAAAGTACAGAAGGTCTTGGTCATGCAAGCTGTAGCATGAGCTGCCCTGTCTGCGTGGGTCAGCTGTGCTGCTTGGAAGTCTGTGAGCTTCTCAGGAATCAACTTTTGCATTTGAGCAGGGGAGAGGACCAAAACATTTCTCTTTGTGGTATTGATCACTTGCCACGGTCCTGCAGTGAATTGGAGAGGGCTGGGAATACAACAGTAACATCAGATATCCCATTTCTTCTCCAGACAAAGTGTGCTCAAGCGTGTGACATGGGAATGTTCCCCTTGTTGATTGTGGTCTGGCTAGTTAAGTGCTAGTTAAGACTAGCAAAACAAAACAAAACAAACAAAAAAAAGGAAGCCTGGCAAGTGCTTGTTACACATCCCAGCCCTTTTCCAGGCCCTTTGGGCTGAGGAAGCTAGGTAGATCCCAAGGATGCTGGCTTTCCTCACCTAAACACCCTGTAGTGCTTGTGCAGTTGCCTGTAGTCTATGTGAGGTCCTCTAAATGCAGGTAGGATTAATTGTGAGTATTTCAGTTTGATTTGTCTTTATTCTGTGATTGCTACTGCCACAGAAAATGTGAGCTTCGTGACTTGAATTTACATAAATTTACAGGCATCTGCCCCAGGACCTTCTCAAGTTTTAGCCTTTGGGATTATGGCAGTTGAAGCACCCTAAATTTTCTCTTCCCTACCTTGTCTTTCATGCTCTCATCTCCTCAGCGTTGTGGTGCCACCTCCTGCTTCCCCAGAAGCCTGGACGTGAGGTGTAAATAGCTGGGCTTTACTGTATTCAGAGCAACCTAGAAGGAAAGCAGAGGTCCTGTGAAATAGCAGAGCTGTTACTGCTGTTGGGATCCATCAGGGCAACCTGTGGTAATGAGGCTGCTGCCTGATGGTGATGAAGTTGTTCGAGGGTGGCTGGATGGTTTTGTGCCCATTTGAACAGTGAAGTTGCTCAGAGCATGAAAGCAAATGAGCTCTCAGGTGCTGTGCTTCTGATTTATCATTAGCAAAGAGCATCCCAGTGTCAGTCCCACAGGGGAGGTGGCTGAGACCAGTTGGCCGTATTTACAGCCTGTGCCACTCTGCAGCGAGCCTGACCTCTGCTCTGTAGCAAAACCTTTCTGTGATTCAGGGTTGTGCTGGAGTGGAGATAAATTAAAGGCCTGAGGGTTTTATCAGACTAAGTATGAATGATAAAATTGTGCTGGCATTCCTGCAGTTGTATAATTTAACATAAGGTTCATTTAGTTTGATCATGCCCCTGAATTTTTAATTTTTCAATGCTAGATTTATTTCCCTCCTTCCTTTTCTTGAAAAACTTGTAACTGTTTCATGGAGATATTCTGACAGATACGAACAGCTTTGCGGATGTTACTGGGGCTCTTGGTACCACAGAAGTTGCTGTCTGGGGGTCAGGGGTAAAGCAAAGGAGCTGAAGGCTTGTGAGCATCTTGGCTTGGGAAGGGACCCCAGCCCTGCTCAGGGGACTTGCAAGCAAGGTGCTGCTGCTGGGGTGTGCTCAGACTACCTCTGGGGAAAGGTGGGCATCAGAGGAGCAGTGAGATGATGTTATTGAAGCAGGAGCAAATTAGGTGCAGAGCAGGCAGCTACTGGCTGTGCCTGTGCATTACGAACTCTGCAAGATTTGTCCCTCTCCTCCCATAGGAAAGCTCTTCCAGCCTTGCTTCTTCTAAGGCTTAAGCACTTAACTGACCAAAGAGTTTACTCAGGAAATCATATGCAAAGTTCCCCTGGTGCTTAAATGTTTTATTGTCTTATGTTGCCAGAGGAGACAGGCATCACTTCAGATCATGGGACTCAATGCAAAACCAGGCAGGGCCTGATGTTAATCTCCCTGACCTAGTCACAGACAACTTGAACCCCAGTCTTTCATTTACAAACCCAAGTGAGATATTTTAATCTCCTGTTGAGAGATTAGCTAAACATCCATGCATTTTTGTACCCGTTCTGTCTTGAATTTGGGATGCCTGGCCCTGTCCTGATTTTCAGGTTCCCTACTGCTGTCTGAGCAGTGACACTAATCTCCAGCTTCTCCTGGGCAGATCTTCTGTAATAATTACAGAAACTCGTTAGCCTCTCTGGTGGCCCGTCACATCATCGGCTTGTTCTCCTACCAACAAACACACAAAGGTTGTTGTTTTCCTGGGGGCTATCTGCTAGACTCTCGTCAACTATAATTCACAGGAAAAAATAATTTCTATCTCCTCCTGTCCATGGTGCTTTCCCTGAAATGAAGGCATACTGGTTTCAGGATCTTTGCAACTTACAGCCCCTGTATTTCTGAGAGGTATCTCTGCAGCTGTGAAGGTGAAGGATATCAGGTTAAATTTGGTATTGTCCAACAATTCTGCTGGCTTAATAGCTAATCAAAGCAGCCGTGTTAATGTTGTCTGGCTGCCCTGCATAGTAAGAAATGGATGGGTTAGTTTACAGATGATGCTTCTGTACTGATGTTTTTTTCACTTGCAGGGTCTGTAGGAAAAACCCAGAGGAAGAGTCTGGAGGGAAGGCTGCTGTGGGTTTCCAGCATCTTTGCTTGGTTTGGAAAACATCTGATTACCCGACAAGGGAATTTGATGGCATCAAGGTGGATCTGGGTTTTACTGCTGTTAACTACCCTTGGCTGCTTGGAAAATATTTTTTTGTGAAGAAAAATCAGAAAGTGTCTCTGGGGTAGCATGGTTGTAATTGTAGGGACCTGCATGGAGCTGTCTGTATGTGTGTGTGATCCAGTTTGCCCGTCTGCACTTCAAGCTGTCACAGCTTAAAGCTCTTTAAACACCGGCAATTGGTTCTCCAGTCAAGTCAAATGAAAAGCAAATATGTTGTACGGTTACTGTTAGCCAACTGCACTAGCTAGTGATTTCTGAAGGGTCAAGTCAGGCTGTCTTGGGCACTTAAAAGTGGCCTCTCAGAGCAAGCCACAGCTGGGCTTTCCTTGCTCTGGGTGAAGCAATGCACAGGGCATCATCTCTAATCATCAGGTCAATTCCTGTGAAAGAAAATCTGATCAAACCCTTAATTTATCTTCAATTGATTAGATAGCAACAGCATGTTGAGAAGACACTTATAAAGACCACTTCAACCTTAATAAATCCCAGAGCAAAAGACAGCTCTTAATTTTCCAGTTGGCTACGTAGAATTTGTTAAAGCCATATTCTGTGGAAATTGGTTCACCCTAGAGAGCTTCCAGTCGATCATGATGTGCCTTAACAAAAAGCCTCAGTGAAGCAGCAGATGAGCACTGAGGTCCTGAATGGGTAAGCATGGTAGGTGGCCTAAATATTACTTATTAAAGCAATTATTAGTGCCTGTGTGAGTGATACAGCTGCTCTCGAGCATTCAGTGGTCTCTGGAAAGGAGACCTTGGTACCACAACAGGAAATGTTAATTGATTCAGCCAAGATGGATATGCTCTGAATCTGCAAGTTTCTCTAACTTCCTAGGTTTATTCAGGAGTTTAAAATACATTTATTACTTTATTCCTCTACCAGCATCTTGCTACCCAAAGTGCAAATGGGGCTGTGTGAAGTGCCTGGTCCTCCCCACTCACGTGAAGACCTGCCAGCATCTGAGCCTGTTCACAACTTCCCAAAAGACAAGCCATGTGAGATGAAGCTGCTCAGGGCACAAAAAAATTACTATTTTTTAAAAATTTCTGTTGGCTGTCATTGACAAATAAAGTCCATTTTCACTGACATCAGCAAATTGTCTCATTCCTTAGTGGAGCAATCACTAGGAATGTGAATGTTCAAGTTCTTCATGACTTTTTTTTGTGGATGTCTTGCTTTTTGCTGCTGTCAACTATGTTGTGACCCTTACAAAGGGGCATACCACAGCGTGAGGGCAGGTGCTGTGGAAGAAGAAGGGTGCTTTATGCATAGGTATGATGCAGGCACCTTCCAGCTGCTGTTCTCAATCCCAGAGCCACGCAGGGCCGCAGTATTTGTAGAGCAATCCTTTCAATATTTGTTAAAGCTATCTATCGTATTGGGTAGGGCTTCCTTTTGTGTTGAAATAGTTACTGAATGTATGCACAGAGATGTTTCCAGTAGGATTATTGTATAAAGCAGAAAATAAACTGAAGAGCTGCCCAGCTTGGAAAACAGGATGGATTTTTCTTTAATTCCTAAAGCATACAGAAATTAAGGCTATTCGTAGTGGAAAACTTCTTTCCTTGCAGGGGTCAGTTCTGGTCTTCAGGGTCATTTTTCACTGATTTCAAGGAACATTGGGTCCTAACTTGTAACCACAAACTTCCTGCTATGTAAATTGTGAAGTAATTAAAATCTAGACTGTTTATTTCTGGGTGGACACTATGGACTTGAGATACTGTAACTGCTGGGGGGAACATCTTTTAATCAGCAGTAGTTTAGCTTTGTTCCTGTTTAGGATTAGGGCTACTACCAGCCTCCTACTTTCCTGATCAATTTTGCTAAATCCAAGTGGAGAAGTGAAGGTAGTGCATGTTCCTCCTGATCTGGTGATTGAAAAGATGAAGAGTGCAGGTGGGCACCCATGATAAGAAACTTAATCCTAATAAAATCTTTAGGTGAACAGTAGCATGGCCTTGCTTCTGTCTTCAAAAGGTCTGTGGGAGGGGAAAAAATGATGGGATGGAGCCAGGACTGGGGAGTTCTGGCCAGGTCCTGGCCTGTCATCCTTCGCCCTCGTGAGCTGGGTGTTCTCAAAGGCAAGCTGGGAGCACCAGAGCAGCTTGCCTGTACTGCAAGTATCACCGTAATGAGAGCGCCGATTGTCCTGGAGTTATGCATAGATATGAATTAAACTTTTTTTCATTAAGAATAAATACATTTCTAGCTCTTGTTGTGAGAAACCTTGAGCTAAGTATAGCCTACAGCATTTAAGCAGACGGTGGATGAAAATAATGCAATGGATGAAGCTTTTTAATAATGATTCTTAGGGCTTAATTCATGACTTTAAAGCTCTTGGGGTTGGAAGTCGGAGGACTCCTGGAGTCTGAGGCACATCAATAACAATAATGGCCTCTCTATGGATTGATGAGCTCAACAGAAAGGAAAGAAACCAGCTGTGCTTGGTAATGGTGGCAGACAAGTCACAACTTCTGAGCCAGGAGAGTTTAACAGGGTATCCGGACCTGGTGCAGGTGGGCTGTGATTCTCAGCCAGGCTGAAAACCTCCACATCTCCAGTAAGCGTGCATGTCCTTAAGGAAGGCAGGTGTCAGGGATGGTGTCCAGGCCCTTTGCAGTGCCCCCAGCTTGTGCTGTGGTCCTGGTTTGTGCTCTTCAAACTCCACGTGCCAGATCCATTGCCCAGGGGTTGTCTATTGAATTCAAAGGGCTGTGTTGGAGACGTGTGGAAGTCAAATCTCCGGGCCTAAATGATTAATGGTAGGGGCTGCAGATGCAAATCCGTGAATCTTGTTCTGAGAAAAGTAGTAAGGCAATATATCCTGGCTGTCAGGACAGTGGTAATTCAGGCAGGGCCGCTATTGCTGGGCTGGAAAGCTGTTCCTTTCCAGCAACCAGCCGTATGAATCCTTACTCCCTCCTCATCTGAATGGAAGGAAAAAAAAAAAAAAAGGCACCAACCACCCTGTTTAGCAGGCAAGTCAGCTTTCCTGCAGCCTGATAAATACTCCAGGCTTGATAGTCTTTCTTCCTCCACAGAAATGCTAGTAGCCATTTGCCAGCTGTTTGCTCTGACCCACAGTCATCGGTGTCCATCAACACGCTTTTTCAGAGGTGACAACACAAGATCTGGCGGCAATCAAGTAATCTGCAGCACTGCCCCAAGATCTATTAGACAAACCGAGTGAGGCAGGAGCCAGGGCTGGAAATTGCCTTATGCTCCAAACCTTAACTGCAAGAGGTATTAAATAAAAAGGGCTTAAGTCAGATAAAATAACAGGGGTAAGCTAGACTGCCTAGACACAGCTTCTACAGGAGCTTTCAGGCTAATGTTGATTGGATTTAAATGAAAATATAGGAGGGACACGGAGCCCTAAGTGGGCTGTTATGTACCTTGCAATAGAATCAGAACAACCACGCGTTCTTCCAGCTCATTTTCTCTGGTCAGGTTGGTTTGGTGAAGGGTTTGCATGCTGGATGAGGCAGTGCTGTTGCTGGGGGCTGCCTGCATGCAGCCAAGTACTTCTTGTGCAGCTCCTGCTCTGTCCAAAACCTCTGGGCAGTTCTGCTCCCATGCACAGGGCTGAGCTGGCCCCTGGGTGGGCAGCAGGGTTGTTAGTATTTGGGATCTTTGCGTGTACCATCAGGGCTTGGTCCAGACAAAACTTCTGGTTGGTAAAAGACCTGTACAGGGGAAAGGAGTTTGCGCTGTGCTGAATGCACAGAATTTTTCTGCACATCCCATAAATATTCTGCAGC
This sequence comes from Netta rufina, assembly GCF_964035555.1. NCBI lineage: Eukaryota > Metazoa > Chordata > Aves > Anseriformes > Anatidae > Netta > Netta rufina. Next base: position 14,423,296 of record NC_140134.1, on the reverse strand, counting down.
AAATAGCAGTGGCTATAAAACAAATGTATATGATTTTGTTATCAGCAAAACACTTGTGCTGTCACTTGAATCCTCCTCAATCAGAAACTTTGCCAAAGCAGCAATTTTTTTTATTGTTGCAGCCGACAAAGTTTCTTGGAAACAAAATCACACTCCAGAATTAATAAACGCTGATCTGGAAGTTCCCGTTCAAGGGGATGATTTGCTGGGCAGGAATTCAAATTCTCGGCATTGTCAGAGGCAGCTTGTTCTCTCCTGAAGCACGAAGCGCATCCCTGTGCTGCTGCGAGGCAGCACCTGTGCCACGAGCTGCCCCCAGGAGCAGGGTGGAACAGGGTCAGCTCTGCAGAGCGGCTGGAGGCCCTGCTGCTGGGCATGGCTCGTTTGTTCAGCATCTCCTGCAGGAGGGAGGCTCAGCTTCTTCCTTCCTTTGCCAGCAGCTTTGGTACAACCTAGGAAAGTGGCTTGTTCCTCCAGCTTTCTGCAAGCTTTCTTCAGGTGGCAGTTTTTGGGATCAGTCTCTGTGGAGACACGTGAGCAGGACAGCAGCACAAACAATGCATTTTGCTGCAATCTATATTGAGTTTTATTATTTATTTTTTTCAGTGACTGTAGCCAATTCCCACTACAGAAGCCCGGAATGTTTCTGGTGCTCAGTGCACTTCTAAACCCATTTTTTTCCTGCCCATCTCAAAGCTCTTTGCGCTGTCCCCATTAACGCTGCCTTTAGGAGCTGGCTGGCATGAAGGCAGTGGCCCTTCAGCTGCCACGAGCTTAAGGCTGAAATATCTGTTTTCTGTCTGAATGTGGAGCTGGTGCACAAGGCAGGGTGATGTGGCAGGAGCAGGGTGTCTCCTGCTTCTGTGTGGCAAGAGATGCCTTTAACAAGGCCCCTCTCTGCTTTTAAAAAATTTTGGTGGCCAAAAAAATAGGTAAAATAAGAATACCCAAAAACAATTGTTCTAAGGGGAAAGCGATGGGTTTTTTTTGAAGCTATTGGCTGTTCTGTGTTAGACTCTTAATGAACTTGAGTCTAATTGTCTCTGTATTTAAGCCAGCCAGGTATCTACACCTGTAATTAGGTGGTCTCAGGCACAATTACTTTCTCAGCTTTCTTCAGTCCTTTGCTCTGTATAATCCCAGGGATGCCTGGTCAGATCAGAAGCCCCTGCAGACCAACATGGTTTGACTTGAGCTGTCTGCTGGTTTGGGTCTTGGACTGTTCTTTGGTTGCAAACAGGGTCTCCCTACTGTAATGCCAAACCTGTCTGCCTCAGAGTGGTCTTTTAACCCTTCCTGCTCCCTCTCTACCAAGTCACCGGGTGCTTTTTGCAGCAGATCTTCATCCTGGCCAGTGTGGACAAGCTGGCTGAGCCTCCTGGTCCACCAGCTGCAGGCACTGACTGCCAGCTACTGTCACTTGGATTGTGGCAGAAATTAGTTTGCATTGGTAAGGTACAGAACAAGACCAGGTAGTGTTGCTGTCCCCTGGACACCCACCCCCACCCCATGCCTTCCCGTCTCCCAGGTAGTTGGAAGGTGATGGCAAGCAGCTGGGCTGGCCCAAAGGTGTGAGCCTGCCCCCTTGCAAGGCATTAACCTCAGCATGGTGAGACGTGGCAGGGAGGAGAGAGCTGCTCAGCTGGGCTTTAACAGCGCTGAGCTACCAGAGCTTGTTCAACAGCCATGGGAGGTTTCTTCGGCTTAAGCTTGCATCACAACTCATTTTCCGGAGTATCTGCTGGAGAACTCTTGAGGTTATGGACTTACCTCGGTAATTCTGCTCTGAACTGCAGAGGACGCATCTTTGATTTCCTGTCTTCGCCGATGTCTCCTGTTCCCTTCTTGCTCTCCCTGATAGCAGAACTGGCTGAATGTAGACTGGAAGGATCAAAGTAAGCTCCTGACAGGCCTGCTCACCTCGAGGGGCTGGTGTGCTCCATGCACCACGAAGGTGCTTCACCTTGTGGCTCTCCTTTCACAGTGCTTGAGGTTGTTGAGCCAAGCTCGCAGCAGGATTGGCAAGGAACTGCACTGGTGGCATTGCCTCTCTGAGCTCCCACACCTGACAGCAATAATAACATCCTTGGTGGAAGCACCAAAGTCCCACCTCAAGGATGGAGACCAAGGAAGCTGAGCTTGCACAAAGAACTTTGCAGATGAGGCCAACATGTGTGCAGGGACCTGTGCTGGCAGGAGAGGCACCGTGTCTCGCAGTCACACCCTTATCTTGTGCTTGTCACAGCTCCTGTGTTCTGCAGAAGCACTCAGCAGTTCTCAAAATATTTGCCCTCCAACAGCTATATATCAAATAATCCTCGGTAGCATGTAGAACAAACACATCCTTGTCGAGCAAATGAATCCTGGCTAAATTGCCTCGTTTCATGGAGTGGTACAGCAACAGCCACCAAACTGAACAGCCATTGCTGCTTAATTCTTGGCTGGTGAATGAGCCAGCAGATTGTTTTTTGGGTTATCCTCATTTTTATCCTTTTCATCGTATTGCTTCTAGACCCATAGCCTACAGCAGTAGGTTAAGGAAAAAGCTCTTCTGAGATGCAGCAGAGCCTCTGGAAGGCACAGCACGTGCAAACAGTGAGCTGATGTCTGTATTTTGCAGAGTAATCTGTACCTAGTGCTTTGGGAGTGCTCTTGGCACTGGCTGTTTGTGTTAATTGGGCATCACTGCTGGAGCCCTAAAAATGCCTCGAAGACACAATTCTGCCTCACAGCTTTTCTCTGTTCCTGTCTCATCTCCCTGACTTAAATGGCAGGAACCTGTAATGGTGTCGTGATGTCTTCCTGAGTTGCAAAGCCTTTAGCAGTGCCTGTCAAGTTGTCAGCACTGAATAAGGGCCTGTCCTCGGGGGGTGAAGCAGGTATCCTCCACCTCCCTGCCCAGCAAACCCACTGCTGAAATTTGGGCAAAACAGCTGAGGGATGCAGGGGTTTGGACGACTTCCTATGGCTTCTGCTGTTGCCTGGGACCACTTTTCCTGCTGCTGCAGATTCTTCCTTCCTGTAGGCAAGGCAAAAGGACAGATGAGGCGAAGTGACTATTGATTTGAATCTTGTTAGCTCTTCTCTGCCTTTCTCTGGGGCTGTTCAGTGGCCCTTTCTAGGATGGTATTGCCCTGTTTGAAGACCTGTTCCAGTTGATGGCATCTGGCCTTGACTCCTTGTCCAGCTTTAACGACTTGGGCAAGCTTACACCAGGCTAAGGCTTCACACAGCTGACAGACTGCCCTTGTCCTTTGTGTGCTGCTACTGACTGCTAATGCAGTCTGTGCAAAGGATTTTTCTTTAGAAAAGGCATCAGGATGCTTTCAAGTGTTTGTGTGTAAACAGGGGACATGCCGTGGTCACCAGCCATCCAGCTCTGTACTGCAACTCAACCAGTGGTTGTGTAATGTGCACAGAGGAGACAGATTTATCAAAAAAACCTCTCGATTTGGTCAGTTGGTGGCTGTGTGGGGAGCTCTGTTCCATAGCAGGGTGGAGAGGGGAACCCCAGGACCTGCGTGTGCTCAGCAGGAATCCCTGATATGCTTGGGGACGGGACAGGCAGCAAGGGGAAGCCCTCTGGGTAGAAAGGAAGAAAGATGAACCCTGGCCCTCTGCACATACACCTTATTATCCATCCCTTATTTTAAGAGCTCTTTGGAGCGGTAGTGTTGCTCAAGAACTGCTCTCACTAATGTTGGCATTAATTTGAAGGAAATGCTAGATTACATCTCCCAGCAGCGGGTTTTAATTTTAAGAAATATTGTACTTCAACCTATCAGAAGTGCTGTTTGCATACGAAACAAAAATTAAGTCCAGTGAAACTTACTGAATAAGCACTAATTACTTCAAGTTCATTACGTGTGATATAGGTTATTTTCAAGAGAGCCTTAACTGAAAAAGGAGCTGGAGACTTTTAACTGCTTATCTGCCAGTCCTGGCCAATTACTGGCTGGAGATAGAGTTGAAAAGGATTAGGTTAAATATCTTTTCACTGAAAAAATGAACATGCAGAATATGGAGAGCCTTGGAATATCCTTGCTTTAGCTTTCAGAGAAGATTCTAATCTGATAAATAGAGTAGGAGATAGTCCTGGAGTATGATTGTCTCATCCAAAGCCTTTGAAATCAGCAGGGCTGGGGTGGGTAAGCTGGGAGAGCACCCAAAAAGTACTGCCATGATCCATCTCACCTCATTTGCTTGAGCACCAGAGTCAGGATTTTATCAAGGAAGAGTTTTGTCTTGTGCAGAACCTCTCCTCCGACACTGAGCACCTTTGCACCTCCCTACATGGGGTGCTGAACGCAGAAGGCATCTCGCTGCTCTTGGGCTGAGCCTGGGAAACTGGTTGGACTTGAAGGCACCCAGCAATAATGCCTTCTTCCAACTTAATCTCCAACATTTCCAAATGCACTTGTGCTCCTCAAACCCTTTAAACATGCTTAAGAAATGTGAAGCATCTTAAGGACAAACTTATTATTTTCCATTATTATAGGGGTTTAAATCTCCCTCATTCCTCATGTTGTATTTTCTGCAAAGCAGTTATCAGCCTTTGCTAACTTACTAGTATTTAACATTTCTGTGGCTTGTATTCTTGCTTTAAGTAGATCTTGCTTTCACCTGACTGGTCAACACTTGTAATTTTTAAACTCTGGTCCTGTTTAGCACTCAGAGCATGCCTGTGCTGCCTTGATCCCTGATTTGGCACCGGGGATGAACCGCTGGCACCTCTGTCGCACTGGTAGCTGAGCTGTTCTGTAAGGCCATGAATACCCAGCCCTCAGCAGACCACGGGCTTTTGTCAGGGCTCAGAACAGCTCTCAGTGGTGCTCAGGGCAAATGGTGAGGTTTGCTGGGGGCACCCAACCTGCTGTTGCGCAGGAGTTTGTGCTGCTCCTGCTCTCCGAGCCGACTCTGAAAGAAATATTTTGCCTGCCGTCACCGGGCTCCTCATCAGCACGATGTGCTGAGTAAGAAAAATGTAATTCGCCATATATTAGGAAGAATAAGCAATTATCCCTTGTCAATTAAGCCTTCAATCAGTGCATATAAACAGCTGGTGATGCAGAACAGTCTTCATTTAAAATTAGCGAACCTTTTTGGAGAGCTTGTTAATTTCCATATATTTACCAAATTCCCTTCCTATAAAAATACTGTGTCTTCTTTAAAAATCTGTGACTTAATCCTCTTGGTCTCCGGGGCAAGCGAGGTATTTTTAGGAGTGACTAATTAGCGAACATGTGGAAATAGGGAGAGGGGGGATTTTAAAGCCTCTCTGAAAAGAGCACTGTCACTTGAAATGGTCGGGTGACGGCTGCTGGTTATTATGCGTTGCCAGCTGTTCCTAGCTTGGACAGATGAAGTTGGGCTTCATCTTGCTGAGAGCTGCCCCATGTGCTGGGACAACCCACGGGCAGACCCCAAGAGGCAGCAGAGGTGGCATTGGGTGCAGGGGGATGCTCCTCGGTGAGGGCTGCTGATAAGCTACTATTAAGGCGAGGCATAACGTGCATGGCAGTTCATTTTGGCTTTAATTTTACTTAATAGTTCATAACATTTAATCTCAGTGTTTAACTAGCTTAAATAGAATGAACATCTTGTGCGCTTTTTATGTTAATTGGCAATATTTTGCTGCTGACTGCTCCTGTGCTCTCGGTCCTGCTAAAGCTTTCCCTTGACCTTAATTGATGCTCTCCAGGCTTTCTGCTGTGACACAACAGAAACAGGTTGTTTCTTTTCTTTCTTTCCTTTTTTTTTTTTTTTTTTTTTTTTTTTTTTTTTTTTTTTTTTCTCATTACTTCTGATGCAGAATGTTCACCAAATAGTGGAAAAACTTGGATTTCCAAACATAACTGCTTCAGATCACCCGAGGTTGTGTACAGGCTGCAGAGCTGAGGGGAGGGGGAATACAGCAGATTTTCCATGACTAATGTGCTCTATCTACCCAAAGAAGTTAAATTTATTTTGCTTTGCTAAATTGCTGCTGTTTTAGGCCAAAATGGACTTTACCAAGGAGTGGAACAAATGATACCATTTTGAAGGTATGTGCAGTGGATAGCTTGGGAAATGGTTGGCTTTGGGGAAGACACAAAATTGAATAAACTGAGGCAGCTATCGGAGTCTGTTTTGTAGGGAAAATGCCCTTGACCCTCGCCACAGCACAGCAGTAATTCTTCTCTTCCAGTGCAGGTGATTGAGAATTATTTTTCTCATCTTGAGGGATGATGGGTGGAACAGCAGCAAAAATCCTGTGTATTGTTTGCTGTCTGATTGAATTTTAGTCAGAGAACTTTCCCCTGTCCACAGCCCCTCTTGCCTGGTGCTAATAAAATGAATGGAGCACAGTAATTCACCCTGTCTGTGCTCCCCTTAATAGACTACATCATATTAGAGGGTCTAATAGGTACTGGGAGCTCTTCTGTATAACTCATCAGTATGCTTATGGAGTGCATTTTCCCCTCACCTTTCTCCAGGGTATCTGTAAAAGTACAATGCAGTCTGTGCTCATCATTAAACCAGAGGTAGTAGGTATTATTGCTTCTCCGGGGACTGCAGAAGTACTGGCTGTGTAAACTCATTTGCACCAGCCAGGGGTTAGAGGCCTAGATCTGAACTTCAGCCCATCGCCAGAGCTAATGTCTGGCGATAGATGCTGATGGCAGGATGATTGATTGACTGAGCTTAATTTCTGCGGTGGCTGAAGGATAAGGGTAGAGAAAGGAACGTGCCCGTCTCACAAATTGCGTGTTATTGTATGGATATAGATATATAGATATATGGATCACCTGCTGCTGCTCAGCTTATCGGAGAAATAGAAATATGAATCCATGTCAAACAAAACCAGAATTATTCGTGCCCCTGTCTCTGTTTCTTCTTGCTCTGGATGTAAGAGGCCATGCCTGGGGTGGGACACGTCACCTCTGTGAAACCCGGTGCCCACAGAGCTGCTCCCTCCTGCTCTCAGTGCAAGGTCTCCTCGCCTGCTCTGCCCTTGCCCTGTTCCTGCATCGTCCATCCCTCTGTGCTGGGTGTTTAGGGGCCCTTCTTCAGCTTTCCTCTCCTGCCAGGGGAAACTCATGAATGCTGAGGCATTTGTTCCTGTGAAATTAGTGTTTCTCATCAGCCAAGTTCTGTGCAGCACATGGATGAGCGATACCCAAGCACTTGTCTGAAGCTCCAACAATGCTATTACTGAAACCTTAAGTGTGTGTTTTGCTTGGCTCCACCCTTCAGATAGGGAAACTGGGCAAACCTCTCACTCCTCATAATCCTTAGAGAAGGGACATCCCCGTGGCACCAGGGAGGTGTTGGTGGCACCTCCTCCTCCTGCTCTTCCCTCCACGTTTCCATCTGGTGAATAGAAATGCTTAAAGCAATGTACTAACTTGCAGAGTAAAACAATTAATTGCTGCTTCCTGGCCCATGAGTGAGCCCTAAGGGAGCAGTGCCACGATCTTCCATCCAGAGGTGCAGCTTGGGGGAGCTTAGGAGGTCTGATCTGCAGTGTTGGAGCTGGATGGGAGAAGCACACAGCACGCCAGCCCATGTTATTTATTCTCCACGGGAAGCCGTGTTAACAGAAATGGAATTTATAGACCCCTCTGTGTGTTTATTTAAGCACATATCAGCCTCTCCCCATTTCTGCCTCTCTTGTGGTTTGATGAGGTCCCAGTTCTGCTTGGACTCTGGGGCAACCAGCTGGCCGCTCCATCCATAATGTCTCAGGAGCAATAACGGGAGCAACTGCAGTTTAGCAAGTGTTAACCATGCTCTTTATTGAATTTCGTTATAGCTGCGCAATTAAGCTTGGAATAGTAAGTTACGGTTAATGTGTTTATTAGGAAATCTAGTGAACCAAAGCAAACATATCCATATCTGATCTGACAAAGTTATTTTCCACCAAAGTTAATTAAAGAAGAGAATTCCTCCTGACTTATTATTTTTGCCTTGCACCTTAAAAGCAGGTAATTTCAAACTGATTGGATTGTTAACCATTCTCAACAGAGAGCAATTCTTTCTGCAGGGGTTTCCCTGCCACACTGGGACGTAGCTGGGGTTTGTATCTCAGGGGCATTGTGCAGCTAAGCAGGACCGAGCCTGGTACCAGGTAGCAGGACAGGGAATGTTTTGATGTACAGGGCAAGCAGCGAGGAAGGGGCTTGTTCTCTGAAGCCAGGAGAAAAGCAAGTGCTGTAGGAGCACTTGTGGCAAGATGAAGCCAGTTTGCAGACTTCTTAAATGTGCATCTGCCTAGAGACGGAGGTTTGCAATATCTGTGTTAAGGTAAAAAGCAGTGAGGAAGGCTTCTAGGCACGTATGTTGGTTCCTATTTTCCTTTCTTTTTTTTTTTTTTTCCTAACGATATCACTGTTCCAGTAAAATATACCTTCTCTGGAAACCTGTCTCCCTTATGCTCATGGACCTGAGGAGATTTATTTATTTGTCTCCAGAAGGGCAGAAGTGCCCCATAAAGTGATGGGTAGAGGCAACTTTGACACCCACCACCTTGCTGCAGCTGCATGGGTGCTGCTCAGCTCGGTGGGATGGATGTGGGACAAGCCAGGGCTGCATGCTGAGGGGGCTCCAACAGCTGGCAAGGGTGAAATGCCCCAAGGCAGGCTGTTTGGTGCTGCCCTTTTGCTTGTTGCTTGGTGTTTGGGGTGAAATAGTAAGAGACTGGTATCAGTTTTCTTGTCTCCTTTTGAAATATGTGACTTTCAGCAAATAAAAATTGCCTTCTGTGCCTTTCTGAGCCTCTACAAGTAGAGCTGATCTTTCTCAGTGAGCTTCCGAGATGCTGTAAGACTGAAACATTTGCAAGCAAACTTTGTTTTCTGGAGACCGGTGCAGAGATACTGTCAGCTTTGTCATACTGTCCAGCTTAATACTGCAATCTCTTTAAAAGCTGTCATTGCATCTGCCGCCTGTTAAGCAAGAGTGATATTTTTTAATAGTGAGAAAACTGATTACTTATTGTTTGAATGTCATCTAAGATTAAAAACTTTATTCAATTACCTTCTGAATGGTATCTCGGTATGATCTGATATACGTGTAGTAACGTGAGCTGATTTGATTTTCCCTGGCTGAAATATTCATCAGAGGAGGTGAAAAAAAAACACAAAATATTCTTCAGCAGTAAATTAGTATTCTTCCCCTTCTCATAAAAGATCAAATGCTTGTGTTACTCACTTATTTCAAGCTGGCTAGGATTCAAATTGTGGATGGTCTTGTGAAGTTTTCTGTTGCCCTTTTTAAGGAATAGCTGTTTATTCATTATTTCTGTAATGAAAAGCGAGCTCTGGCTCATCGACATTGATTTCCGTTCCACAGTGTCTGAATCTCTGGTCTCAGGGAGGCAGAGCCGTGAGTCAGTGCGTGTCTGAGCTTCTTTAAAATGGTTAAACAATTATAAATTACATCAGGACTGGACCTCCTTCTGTTTCCCGTTGGCAAGTCAACTCCTGATGGCCAGTGGGGTTGTTCTTTGCAGGTGCATGCCGGAAGGGTTGAGCACCTTCCTCTTCCCCATGTTTTTCATCATAACAAGAGGTTGCAGGACACCACAGAAAGCACAAATAAACCAAATTATCATTTTCATCCTCAACTGATGCCCTGGCAAGCCTGCTTGCTGCAGGACCCAGCTCTTCTGCAATCTCCCTGGTCGCTCTATTTCCCAAATAGGCACCTTTGCAGCATTGCCACATTACAGCCTGAAGATGAGAAAATTATGCACTGGCTTTCTTGGGAATTTTCACAATGTTTTTTTTTTTTTTTTTTTTTTTTTGTATTCGAGTCGCTTTTTCATCATCTGCCTTGCGGTAGGTAGAGTGGAGGTCTGTACTAGTGCAGCCCTATTTGAATTTTATAGCAGTTTAGCACCACTCGGTGTGTGCAGCCTCTCCTGATGTTATTTCTTTAATAGCCATACAGATGCTTTCATGCTGCCAAACTCTTAATAAGGGGGAAATTGTGCCTTCTAGGCACCAGCTTGTGGGGCTGAATAGCCACTGTGGCAAGGAGAGTTCAGGGTGGGATCACGCTTCTGCGAGCCAAAGGGAAGATGCCTTTGTGGAAAGGCCCCCCAAGTTCAGCGTGGACAGCTGCAGTCCAGACCAATGTCATTCCTGTATGATACCAGGCTTGCACTACACGGATAAGGAAAAGCAAAGGAAATTTATACCATGTTCACTGTCTACTTCAAGGGACAGAAAATCACCGTGTTCCTTGAAACAAGCTCATTTTGCATGTAGGTTCATAAAATATCAGCAACATGAAAATTGAGTTTCATCAACTATAAAAACAGCAGGGTCCTTAATCCTTGGAGGTTAATCTAAGATAAGAGATGAGAAGGCAAGAATATGACATGGAGAAAGTGTTGTGTTGGAAACTGGTCTGTGCCAGGCAGGATGTGGCATGGACAGCTGGTGAATGCTGGGCTGGGACTTGTGTGTGTCAAAAGAGTCTGGTGGCTCTTTCTTTTCAGCCAAATGTGAGCTGAGTTATTTTTCATAAGAACAATATTACTCACCTCTAGGTGGTGTCTTTGTAACCATGGCTGGAAAGTCATCCTGTGTTATGTATCTGACTGATGGGTGGCATTCCAGCTTTCCAAAATAAGAACAATAAAACTGTGCCCATCCTTAAGGGACAACTTGCTGCTCTTTTCTCTAACATCATGCAGAAGTTTTGGGAAACTTCTAGTGGAAAGCTCCAACCTGATATATTTTAGGATTGAATTTTTTGTTTTCATGGCTATCTCATGTTTGGTGGCTCATGTCTATTGGGATTGCTGTGCTCATTAGTGCATGGCTGTGAATTTAAAAATTAGTTTATTTTAATTATTATTATTTTTAATGCTACTGTTTTAATTCAGCCCAGGAAGGTTGCTGTGCAGTCAAACCCAGCAGTGTTGGAGCTGGTGGCTCCCACCCAGCTCTCTACTGGTTTGTGGTTTCCCTGCCTGGGCTAGTGCCATCACCAAAATTGCCAGGCAAGATTGGTGCCTAGATGAGTGCTGGAGAGCTGAACCCTCCAGGACCAATATCCCCCCTGGTCACCTCCTTAGTGAGTTCCTCACCCCCTGCCAGTTCTTGTAGCAGGCTCTCTCTTTTCCACTCCCAACTAGCAATTTCCCATGCAATTTTATTACCAACTTCTTTACAGATGTCCAAACAGATCAGACCTACTGTATTTCCCCTGTTGAAAACCAGTTATCTTTGTAAAGAAAGATATTGGATTCATGAGCTTCCCTTTGTAAATCCGTGCTACTTTTTATACCACTTTCCATTAACTACCATATCTTTTAATTATTGTTCCCTTCATAACTTGTTCAGGAAATCTTGCACACTATTGCAGTCAGATTAATGGGCTTCTCTTACACACTGTTTTACATTTGCTGCTCCCTAGCACACAGTGCCATCTCTGCCTTGATAGATTTACTTTTTTAATTATCACTATCCTCAGGAATTACCCAGCTCCCCAGACTTGAGTGTGCTAAGCTCCGAGTTTTACTTCTCCTTCAGATGGGGGTGATTTCCATTTCTATTAACTCATTCGTATTACTCATCCTATTTGCATCCCAGAGCTCGAAATCTGCCTCTTTGAGCACAAATTGAAGCTAAGTGCTCATTTAGTTTTGGGACCATACCAAGTCACGGTTATTTCTGACTGTTCCTACCATGTTGGAGGCCCCCATGGTGGATGCTGCATTAAAGACTTTGGTCTGAGGTGGTGGCTAGAGGAGGTTGTGCAGAGAGGAGCACAAGGGAAGCAGAACATGCACTGGATTTTTCCTGGTAGTTTTCCAGTCTTTAGTCTAGAAATCTTCACTGCAGCCACAGTGAGCCTGGAGCCTTTTTTGCCCTCTGCTTTATACAGTCAGCAACCTCTCAGGGATCACTCTTGTTTGTTTTGGTAGAGGCATTTCTCTTACTCTGGTGCCAGCTTCAGGTCCTGCCAAAGTTGTTTAAATCCTCAGGGCTCTTGCTCTCAGCATCTTTGTACTGTAAGGCACTTTCCTTTGTTGTTTCTTGCTGGCTGGACTCAATTCCCTTGTGAACTGGACCTTCATTACCTCCATCTTCTCCTTGAACACACTTCCTGAGCATCACTGGGGTTCTTCTTTAGTTCCCCTCCCTGCACTCAGGATCCCAAGCCCTGCTTTGAACGAGGAAAACACCACCACAGGAGCCCACTTCTCCTTGAAAGGGGATGTCTGAGATGCAGGGAATACCCAGGTCCTCTCTGACACTGCTATCACTTTACATCTTGCATTTCTTTTCTCCCTTGTGTCTCTACATTCTGTCTTGGTGGCCCTTGCAAGGCACTTGAAAGCTCTGCAAGCAACACCCTCTACCCATTTCCTCTGAGGAGACCAAATGGATAAGTGTAGTAAAATGTATTTTTTTCTTTTAGCAGTTTTCAACATTTCCTTTAGGTCCTTATGCCACATGCCCATATAGCATGCTTTAAATCCATGCCTATACTGGGGAAGGAAAGGGGAGGTTCAGGCTGGCTTAGCTTCATGGCAGTGCTCTGGGTGTCTCCAAAGTGAGATGCACCAAGGCAGAGACCAAAAAACCAGGATATGTGGAGAGAAAAAAGCAGGAAAAGCCTCTTGGTTCTCCCGTTAGGGAGGTGGCTGCCAGCAGTGAGGTGCCCCTTCTCATTCCCTGCCCTACAAATACAACCCAAACAATGAAGCAGGAGGTGCTGGATGGGAGCAACACGCTCAGGAGAGGAAGAGGATGGCAGTGTCTGTGAGGAAGGCTGGTAAATGGGTGTGCTCAGGGAAGGAGAGCTGTGTCTGAGCTGGCAGGAAGACAGAGCCACGTCCACCCCTCCTGGCAGGACCAGGACTCTCTGTGGGGCATGGGAGGTAAAGGAGCTCAGAGAAGCCGAGCACCCACTGGAGCACAGGGTGCACGACACTTTCTGATTACCAGTTTCCCAGTCCTCACACTTGGCCAGAAAACAAGCTTCTGCTAAAATAGACGCTGGCACTGTGCCTTGGAGCTAAGCAAGAAATGCCTCCGGGGTTTCACCAGAGAGAACAAGAGGAAGAAAAAAGCCATCCCTCCTGATCTGATATGCAGTGCAGCGTGTGCTGGGTTTCTTACCGCACTCTGGGAGACGCCGTTCCCTCTGCGATGCTGTTATTTGCTTTATAGTTATCGCTTATTTCTATTTATGCTATCTAAACTGCTCCTGCCCTGGGTGCAAGTACAAGACATGCTTCGGGAAGGGAGGAGGATGATCTAAAGTGTCTGAGCATTTCTGAGCAGGGAATGACCTCGAGGTGACAGCCTGTGGGCAGCATAGATACTGGGTCTGGCTGCAGGGCAGATCTGGAGGCAGGAACTGAGCTGCGGTGGGCACCAGGGCTGCAGCCACCTCCTGCCCTGTTCCTTGGGTGTTTTGGGGCTGGCCTGGTGGGGTCTGAAGACCCTGAGCTGATGTGAGCTCAGCACTGATGCCCCACAGGGTAAATACTGAGCAGGGAGGGCAAGAACTTGCCTGCTGACGGCAGGTGACATTGAGATTTGTTTGGGAGGGGGAAGCTCACCAGCCAGCTAATGATACAATCACCCAGTAAGGTGCTGGGCCTTGGGATAACACCTCCAAAGCTTGGCCACAGCTGAGAAAAAGCCAAAATTTACCTTCCAGTGCATCTGAATCACTTTTGAAAGGGCTGGGTCTGGGGATAGAACTTAGCTCTTTCTTTTTTTTTTTTTTTTTCTTCCCTTAAAAAACCTTCTTGAAATTCTCCAGGGATGGTTTGTTCTGCAGCTCCTCCAGGTAAGATGTGTTCTCCTGCAAAGTAAAGCTGTGCTGTTGCCACATGTCTCTGTTTCAATGGTTTTAGTGGATACTTCTCAGGCCCAGTCTAGATGCAGGATTCTGTTTACTAGAAAAAAAAAATAAAATACCACCACCACCACCACAAAAAAAACTATTTTTCTTAACAGCAGTTTAAAAAATGGCCCTGGTTAATGCAGTTTGCTGTTTGCTGTGGCAAGGAGTGCGGTGTTATTTAAAGAAGAAAAAAAAACACATTCTATTTGGTATAAAGCTGAAATCTGCCCTGAAAGAAATGTTTGCAATTTCTTTTTGTATTTTTCTCCTTTCATATGAGAAAACATGAGTATGCAGCCTGAAAGATGTCTAAGTCTCATTGTGCTCACAGGCTTTTTCTGTGATCAAAAGCAAGCCCTTTCAGCTCCCCATCAGCTCTGTATCTAAGCCCAATTTGCATTGATGTGGCTGTGCAGTGCCCCAAAATACACTTTTATTGGTATTTGCAAATAATTAATTGAGGGGTTTGTTGATGTTATAGCACACGCTAAAGCCTTATAGGTTAAAGGAGAGCATCCAGCCTTGTAGCAGTGTTAATTAGGAGAGGAAAGAAAGCCACAACAAGTGGAAACTCATGCTAGCAGCCTGGGGGGGGATGGATCTGTTCTCCCAGCCACAGCAGCAGACGTGTGGGGCTCTGGGACGTCTGAAGAGGAGAAATAACCAGGACCAGAGGTGTCTCTGTGCTCCAGAGAATAATAGCAAAAGGTCTAATTGTGAGACTCTAGTTTGAAGCTGCTTGTAGTTATTTGTTAATGATGGTTTTTCTGTATGTGGAGGGGTTTTCCTATTCCAGATGGGGTTGTGATAAAAAGATACAAGTTTTTCTAAAAGAAATTAAAAAAAAAAAAAAAAAAAGAAAAGGAAAAAAGAAAAAGTGGCTTTGTTCCAGCTCAGAGTTTGTTTGTGCAGGGAAAAAAATAAATAAATTAAAATCTCCCCTTGCTGGATCTGCTGAATTTAAGATGCTGAGGAAGTTGTGCACAAAGAGGTCAGGCATACAAATGGCCTTGATGAGACTGTTTGGACAGAATAACGTTGAAACTAGTCCCTGAACAAAATATTACTTAGAAACATGTAAACAAAAACTGCAGAGGGTTGAAAGCTGAATAGTACCCTGTGATGTTAGCACACAGCTAGAATAACTTGGTGTGGGTTGTAATTCTTCCTGGGTGCTCCTCTCTGGACACACCTTTTTGGAAACACTGCTCTCCTTTACTGCTGTAAGTGCAGGGGTAATTCATCAGTGTGTTTTTCTTTTTCTTTTTTTAAACATCGCTAACCCTGCAAATTAAAAAGAGACCCATGAGTAATTAGGCTTTTCTTTTTCCTTTGTTAAGTGCATAAGCGATGGTGACAGCTGAAAAATGCACATGTTTTTCTCGCTCCGATTCTGCAGACCTTGGAGGTCCCTGAGAGCAGGAAAAAAATGTTCCGAGATACAGATTTTCTTGGATTCCCCGCAGAATATTTTCCTCCGTCTTTTCAATTGTCTCTGTCTACACAGGTTATAAATCTAGTTCAGTAGAAGCAAGACAATTTTTAATGGAATTTTTTTTGTTAAAACTAATTAAACATCTGTCTCCCTCATCACCACAAATGGACAGAAGATTAACTACAAAATAATGGCCAACTTGGAACTTGAACAAGAAGTTTGGAAGACTTAATAACTTGCATTCACCTTCTGCTTCGTAGGTTACTGTGTTTTCTGGATGTTACAGGAAATCACTGGCAGCTCGGGTTTCTGTGGTCACTTGAAATGGCCAGTAGAGCAGAGTTAATATTGGCAAACATTCAAGAAATAGAAACTAATTGATTAAGACCACCATCTCCAAGAGTGATTTTTATTCCCTTAATCACGTCTTCATCATCTGCAGTTTGCAGACAAGTCCTGACTTCATGCATCACGGTTCTGTCAAAAATCACACCGTCTGTTATGGAAATGCTGGGAGGCTCCTGACAAATTTGGAGCAGACACCTTTATTTCACTCTGACATTTTGTTGTAGGCAAGGCTTAATTAGGTTTCAGGAGTGATGGCCTTTCCTGCGGATGGTGTTTTTGCAAATGTTTAATGTCTTCCCGCAAGAGATGGTCACAAAGCACTCTCCCCTGAGCACTGGATATGAACCCACCTACATTTACTGGTTTTAGTTCCTTGCTTAGCACCACGCCTGTCCCTTCCCCTGGTTTTATGCAGCTGCAGAAGATGCCAGCCCTCCAGAGCCTGGCACGTGGGGGTTATGGTGTGTGTTTTAATGCAGGCAAGCACCAACAGCCCTCTCTCTACACCTGCTGAGCTCCTGGAGGACTGTCCCTCCGACTTATTGCACATTTTGGGTTGACCTTCATTTGTTGGCCTTGCTCAGAAAGAAGCAGCACATGCTCCCTGTCAGGATGACAGCAGCAAGGGGTGCCAGGGGAGGTTGGTGGTTCCCAGGGGGTGCCCTGCCCGGGCACAGGGACCCCATACTCATATTGCCCAACCAGGGAAGGGTGACCCCAGTGCCTGAGAAGCCCTGGGGATAACAGGAATGCCTTGGGATCACATAAGTTTCTTCAGTCAGCGTTTCTCTTCACCTTAAGTTTTTAATTGTTCAGCACATTCATTTAATATTTTCAGCCCTTTTATTCTCTCCTGTTTTCAGATATGAAAGTCTTTCAAGAGATTTTGGCAAGAAATCCATGAGCGCGTTGGCTTGATATTCCTCCCTGTTTCATATTTTGATGTAGCTCTTTTATTCCTTTTTCCTTCTTTCTTTTTCTCTTTTGGCACCTCAGCCTTCATTTGTTAAGGAAAGAAACCTTCAAAACCAAAGAGTTTCTTGTTTATAATATCATGAATAAATGAATGTGAGCTCTGTGATTAATGTGCCTTTACACAGAGCATCGTCATGGTGCTGGGGGGCAGGGAATGCTTTGTACTCACTTTCTAGGGAGCATGTGGGGAGCTGGAGACAGTGCCCAGCACTTTGGGAGAATGTAACAGCAATAAAAGGCTGAGGATGCTCTGAATGCAGAGGTTTGTTACAAAAAGCCATTGATGGGCTTTAACACAATGAGACTAGGGCTTGTGCAGGGCAGAGATATTTCACTCTTTAGCTCGGGAGAGCTCTCATCTTCAACATGAAGCTGTAGTTATAAGCCAGGACAGTGGAGCTGTAACTTCTGCTGCTTCACCATCACCACCAGCAGTGGCTGGTGCCACAGTGCCAGT
Source organism: Netta rufina (assembly GCF_964035555.1). Classification (NCBI taxonomy): domain Eukaryota; kingdom Metazoa; phylum Chordata; class Aves; order Anseriformes; family Anatidae; genus Netta; species Netta rufina. Next base: position 14,406,224 of record NC_140134.1, on the reverse strand, counting down.
AGGCAGCACCCTATGGCAGTGCTGTCCTTTGTGATTTTGATATAGAAGCAAGGCAATGAATCCATGAGGAATTCATTGTCTTCTCCAGCAGGCATCCCGGTGTCCCCCAGAAGCACAGGGAAGAGGAGGATGTCCTGAAGGCATGTGGGGCATCTCCTCCCATGGTAATTTGCCCACCCGAAGTACTTGGGCTGGTATTTGCCCTGCAAAGGGCTGAGCTCTGTGAGCAAGCAAGAACAAAACAAAAAGTGGTGCTTTGACACTAATAGAAACCAATAATGTGGTGCCAAAGCAGAGTAGATCCAAACCCTATAAAAACAAAGGTTGGAGCCAAGATCAATGCCTTTGACATTCAGCTGCTTTTAGCATGGAAATCACATAAGATATTCACTTAGCAGGAGAAAACGAGGTTAAAATGGTTAGCTGAGAGAATAATTAGGCAATGTCCATGATTTTTTTTTTTTTTTTTTTCCAAAAGCAAATTCAATTTATCTGACTGTGAAGGCTCTTTTCCATTGTTTGTGTCTGACCGAGGGCATGGGATCAAATCTCTCTGCTTTGGAGCAGATCCAGAATAGAACAGGGGCAGGCAGGTGCCCACCCTTTGCCTGTAGGGTCTGTGTTAACCATGTCCAGGCTGTTGGGGGCTGGTGGTACTCTTGCACCAAGCTCCCTCTTTGGAGGGTGGGGTGGAAGTGTAATCCTAAAACCATAATGTAATGTTAAACCTAAGCCATTATGGCATTTCAAATGACTTTTAAATAAGCGCAGCGTCAGTTTTACATCATACCATTCACTTGTTATCCTGAAGGATGGTGTGGCTTTTGTGCTCATTTCCTTGGTGTTGTCTGTGATGGATATAGCTGCCTTCATCTCAGTGAGGTCTTTGAATCTCGCAGGCCTTGACATCTATTGCAATTTGAATAATCAACAGAAGCAGATAATGAAATGCCAGCGTCAAGAGGAAAATTCCCACAGCTTAATGTCCCAGCGCAGAGCATGGTGAGATGTACCAAGAGTTTCGTACCCTACTAAATTAACAGTGGAGCCGACTGAGCCATGCACGTGAAGTATCTTCTGGTGTGCCTGGAAATTAACCTTTAACAGCAGGTGGATTCTGTCCTGAGGCCTGGGGCTTGAAGCTGTCAGATTTTCTGTAGGATATGAGGGTTTTGGATTCCTTATCCAACACAGAACTGGATGAATCTTTGGGCTGGGTTGCAGGAGAAGATTCAAAGTCTGCGAGTCTTCATCTCCCATTGTCTGTACCAGTGAACGTTTGAGATATCAGCACTACATGGCAAGAGGTGCATCCCTGTGCTAATAAAATCCCTTTGTTGTGCCTAACAGCACTTCACATAACTTCAAGGGAAGATCACCTGGTTATCCAGCTCCTCAGTTCTCTGATAATTTTAGAGAAACAGCAAAACGCCTTTTAGAAGAGCAGTAAAATAGTTCTGGTCCTTTGGGGGTAAGCAACATTAAAACTTGGCAATTGGGTGATGTTGTGGTGTAAATAGGAAGGACTGGGGGAAGTACAAGAGGAGAAAAAAAACGGCTTCATCCAGGTGGCACATTCTGGGTGCACGTTGCAATAAGCGATATCTGAGATGGGGTGGAGGGACCTGTCTTCCCCACCTTCATGTGAATCTCCAAGAATAAGTGGTTTTGCATGTTTTTTGGGGAAAAATAAACATGGGGAAAAAAATAGCAAGGACAGCCTTTCAACATCTCTCCTCAGCTTGGAGAAAGCAAGGGCATGAGACGGAAATCCAGGGTATGTTGTGCGCTGCTTGCTGTGCCAAAGGTCTTAGCAGCTGCCTTGCTCTGGCCTCATCCTGCTGTGAGTGTGCAACATGTAACGGGATTTGCATTCACTTCTTGCAGTCATGGAGCCAGAGCTGGCTTGGTCTGAACGTTTTCTGGGTTTTCCAGATGTTCGCAATCCTGATGTGAACTCCCACGCCACTTGTACAGGCTTCACATGAAGGACAGAAGAAGCAAATCTCCTCTGAACAGGCTGAGGGCAGGTGAATGAACTGATTTCATTATGCTTTTGTGCATTTCTTTAGTCCATTAGAGTTTTTAATGCATTTAAATTAATGCGTGGCAGCATTAACGAGGGTAATGTTGATCGCTGACCTGTGTGATAACCGCTAATACAGTCTCCAATTGTTTTTTCAGTATTTTCTTTTGCTGTGCTATTTTATTGGCAACTAACCTCTCTTATACTGGATATAAAAGCATTCTTCCTCAAAATAACATGTTTCTTTTTGGAGGGATTTTGAGAACAGAATTGCTCCAGTGACTTATTGCATGCCCAAAAGAATTCTCCAGCGCCACTTCCATATTACATCTGTTCTCTCTTTTTAACAGCTGAATTCTCATATTTGTGAAATCTTTGCCTGTGAAAGGCTCTGGTGTAACCTGCTTGCCACAGACATGATTTCTGGATGCTGGGTGCCCACGTGCCCAGTGATGTGTCCTACTGGCACGAGCAGAGTGGGAACGATGCCTGCTGGGACCAGGGTACTGCTGGCTGCTGGGGATGTGGGCTTGGGGAAAAGAGCCCTGTTGCTGCTACTTAGGTTAGGGAAAAACGGGTGAGACTGCAATAAAAATAAGCTTAATCACATTGATAAAAGTGGTAATCGGTAACCTATTTTTGGGCAAGCTCGGGGCTGCTGTTCAGTCTTTTCTAGAGTCACCAGAAATGAAAGAAAGGATGGGGGAGAGCAAAACAGATGTCCCAGATACAGCTGGCATTTCTGATAAGCTGACTCCAAAAATAATCTTGCTTTGTAAAAATTGATTTTTTTTTTTTTTCCAAAGAACAATAGAGAGCGAGTTCTTGCTTCCACAAATCCTCTCTGAAGGTGCAGTACTATATAAATCAAACTCTGGTTCGGAGGGGTTATTTATTTATTTATTTTATCTTTAATATTTAATTTAAACCATCAGCTTGGACAGACATGTATTCACTTCAAAAGGGCATCCCATTTTTTCTTTAAGGAACTGATATTTCCCCTTTTAATGGAACCTTTATATCTTTTGAAGGGAAGAGAAGAAGGCCAGTATTTCCCTAAACAGCATCGTGCTCCCACAACCTTGTTTTCTCTGCCATGGATTCAAATTAAAATCAGATCTTTTATGTTCCTTCTCTCCTAAAGAACAGGCCCATTAGGAGGATTTACAGCATACCAAGACAAAAAAAAAAAAGAGGTTTGGGGTGTGTGAGGCTGAGACTGCCCTTACTGCTCTTCTTGCCCAGGTCCCCTGCAACCAGAGCTGCTTATGGACCTTTGCACCAGTGGGAGCCAACAGTGAGCCCCCCCCAGGGGGCCTCTGGGTTGATGCTTGGAAATGGGGGGGCTACACGGGTCCTAGGAGCACCCCTGAACCACCTGCAACTTCTGCAACCCCAGCATCTGTACCAGCTGCCCAGCTGTTTTAGGCACATCACGTTACAGAGAGTAAGTTCCCAGGGCCTGCGGAGCTTTGGAGCAAATACTAGATTCATTTTTTTTTCTTAAAAGTGTTCTTTATGTAGGGGAAAACATATTTTAAAATCCAGCAGTAGGCATTAAAATGAATGTGTTTCTCTTCCAGGAGTTTGTTCAATGTGCAAATAAAATCTGCCTTCACGCACAGAAAATCTGGAAGGTTTCAATTTAAAATTCATTGGCCTTCCTAGAACAGTGTATAATTTTTTTGTGTGTGCGTAGAAATGTATTGAGAGTGTTCATCTCATCTGCATAAACCAGCAGAGAGTAAATGCCTGTTACAGATTCATAGACCTACAAAAATATACATTACTCTTGATTTATCCTTCTGATAAGATTTATAAAGAACGGTGATAGTCTCTGTTAAAGGGAATGACTCCAGCTGGCATAAATAAAAATAAAGTTAATGGCACAAGTGATGATATCAGCCCAGAATGTGATCTGAGCAGCAAGAAGCAACACGAATTAGTAGCTGATGTCCGGAGCAGAGGATTGCATTTCCTATTTGCACTAGCGGGGTGTGAGAGCTCATTTGGGTCTGCAGGAGAGTCCTCATGCGTGACTCGAAGCAAGAGCAATGAGAATTATGTTGCTATTGCCCCGCTCGTCGAAACAGCAGTATGCACTTAAGTCTCTGCTGCTGAATTTGACTCGTTTATTGCTAGATCATTTGACACTTTCCGGCGTGATGTGCAGGGACTTAAAATGCATACATCTCAGGAGCCCTCTATCTAATGTTATTGCAGGCTGCAACAAAATGTAAACGCGGAGCCCCACATTAGCTGTGTGCCATCAAATCAGCTCTGCTGCAATAATGTAAAAGTACTCAAGAAAATGATATATTTGCCCTGAGAAAAAAAAAAAAAAAAAGCTCGGGGAGGATGCTAGGATATATTGTCTGATGGGGAGAGAACATCCAAACTGAGAGTGAGTGTGCTGGACTGAGAGATTCAGTGTGACAAAATGAATTCCTGGCTGTTGTGCATCTTTGTGGGAAGGAAAGACATGGCTGTGGCTCAAGCAAGGCACCACAGACCTGGGAAAAACCACTCCTGACCTCTGTGCTGGCTTGCTTTCTGACCTGGGCAGCAGTTATTGTAGGTACTTGCATAGCTAGAGCATAATTAAACCTGGAAGGGATGATTTGATGTAGTGACAAGTTGTGGTGTTGAGTTTCTGTGCCTCAGTTTCCCAGATATTGTTAGTGTCACAGTATGTTAACTATGATTATGCTTGGTATTTTGGCAGTCATAATACGATTGTATATAGGTATGCATAACATTTTTTTTTTGCATGGTTTATGGTCCCACTGCATCACTACTATAAGGATTGAGTCCAGTATTATGGTTTCTGATTCCCCTAATTATCCCATAATTCACAAATCTCTGGAAAGCTGGATGCCAGCACTAATATTCCAAGTAATATCGACAGGACCTTTTTTTTTCCTTTTTTTTTTTTTTTCTTTTTTTTCTTTTTTCTCCCATTTGGATGAACCCGTCTCACTGAGCCTTACTGCCTTTTGGTGCCCCCCTCTATCAGATAGCGGGATTAGACCTGGATAGCTGCGGGGATGTCAGCAGCTCTCTTGGGAACTCCAAAAAGCAGGATGAAGGTGAGGAAGAGCTGGCTCTGTTGGTCCCTTCTGGGTTTTCCAGGAAGGGGCAGCACCGGAGGGGTGCTGTGGAAAGAAGTCCTGCTGCCTCTTCCTCTGCATGTAGGAGAGATTTGGAAAGGAGGCAATGATGCTCATGTCCCTGCTGTGGCCCTACAACGTAACTGAGCTGGTCTGAGCTGAGCGCTCCCTGCCCCAGTGCAGGATCTGATAAGCATCAATGAGCTCAGCAAGGCACGCCTGGCTGGAGGGCTGGGACCTTTGCTTGGTGGTGCCAACCTTGTTACTGTGATTCTTGTTGCCTGCCTGGCACTCCTTTCACGCAGCACCTGGACTCAGAGAGATGAAATAAGGGAGAACTACATTGCTTGTTACCAAGGCTGATGCTTGCATTGCTTTAAAGCAGCCACTGGCCCATGAGCAGGAAATCACAGCCTTGGTGGAAAACCTTTTTTAAGAGAAAGCACGAACCTCTTGGAAACTTTGCAGAGGGTATGAGTCAAATGGAGGCATGGAGAGCTCCAAGATTTCAGAGGTATCAGTCAGTAGGTCTTGTGTCTGCTAGGTGTGAGAGTCTAGACCTGGGAGGATGGCTGGGCAGCAGCTTGCCGTCCTCACACTCAGACTTGTCATGTCTGAGGCTGGGGGAGAGAGGAGAAGTGTATTCTCCCTCTGTGTGGCTTTTCCAGAGACCCATTTCTATGAAAAATTGTTTTCTAATCCCTAGTCTAAATTCATTCTTCATCAATTTACATCTATTTGTTCTTGTGCCAATATTCTTCCTTAGCTTAAATATCTCTTCTCTCTCCCTCGTGTTTACTCCCTTGATGTATTTATAGGAAATAACCCAGTCCCTCTCAGACTTGGTTTTGCAAGGCTAAATGAGGCAGCTTGTGCAGTCTCCTCTTACAATGTGAGCTCTTCTTGGTTACTTTTCTCCTTGCTCTAAGTTGGACTTTGCTGAGCACAGGGGACCACATGGGGCAGGTTGTTCCCAGTGAGGCTGTGCCTGCTCTTCCCAGCAATGCACACCCCATTCTGTGCCCTATAGATGCACCGACATCTCACCACTGTGCATAAAGCCACTGAAGGCATTACTGCCTTTGTGCTCTGTCCATGAGTAATGAAAATATTAATGAGAAGGGTCCCAGGCCTGGAGGAATTCCTCTAGTGACCCCCACCCAGCCTACAAATCCTGTTTTTGAGACGTCAGCATCTCTCCTGCAGGAGGGTGGCAAACTACCCAGCAGTCTTGAGTTCATCCAAATCATTTTCAGTAAACTTAATTTTTCTGTCAGCTCCTTTGCTGAAGCCCAGTTAGGTCATATGTGCTACTTTAAAAAATGGGGATTTTTATCAGAGGGAGATAACGGTGTAGCTGGGTGTGATTTATCTTCGTGCGTTTTCTCCTGCCGCCATTTGCTTTCGGAGCCCTTTCCTTCAGCGTGTATTAAAAAGCCTCACTTGTGAATTCAGCCTGAAGAGCCCATAGCTGTCCAGATTACTTGTCTACACTTCCAAAAAAAATTGTAATATCATATTTTCTTATTCTATCTGATTGCACAGATTTATTAAATAAATCCTTGCCTTGTAGCTATCTTATATCCAGATTTCCACGTCTGTGCAGGGAGGGTGCTGGTTCCTTCTGTGATGAAATCTATTCAAAAAGACCAGCAAATGAATCCCAGTCCCCATGCCTGTAAAAACAAATGCAGGCAAATAAAACATCCCAGGGCACCCTCATTTTTCAGGCTGTGTTTAAGCAGCACGGCTTCAGGTTGCAGCACTGTCTCAGTGTATTTAACCACCGTGCCTTCTGCAGGAACAAGCAGTTCAGATAGGATACAAAGCACTTGGCAAAGAATGGCTGCAGGAAGGTTTGCAATGAGCTCTGTGCCACAGAGGTTTGTCATTGAATCAGAATATCCTGTATGTACACTCCAGCTTCTATCATTCTCCAAAAAACTGCACGCTAACGTGGTCTTAGCTGAGCTAGTATGATAGATGGCTGTGTTATAATTGAATTAGTTGGGAAGCATTGACCTTTTTGATATATAATGTCTCTGAATGTGAACAACAAATACAAACTAATGCTTTTATGAGTTTGCTGGGCGAGTTTGGTCATCAATTGACTCGTGATAAATAAGATGTTGTATGCTCCAGTCAATGGAAAACATGTTTGCAGGTCCTCTGCTTGTACTTGTGCGCTTTGTGAAATCAGCTCTGCAGGCACATCATACTCAGGTGCGGCTTTTATATTATGAACTGGACTCAGATGCGGTTTCGAGTCCTCAGAGGACCTCGTACTTCCTGGGTAATGATGAGCCCAGCAGCCGTGCTTGGTGTTAATTGTTTGCTCCCTCCCTGCGCGGCCAGATTAGCTGACAACGACCTGATGAGATTTCTGCTGTTTCTGCAGCACCTCTCCTGGTCAAAATAGTTATAGATCAATAGCTGTTACCTCCAGAAGTAGTACTGAAAGAGAAGGAAGAGGGGAAATGCAATTAGAGGAGAAGAAGCTATTTGCAAAGAATCCGCGTTGTTTGTTTGTTTTTTTTTTTTTTTTTTTTTTTTTTGTGGTGTTGCTGCAGGCTGCTCCTTCCAGCTTCAGTGCAGTAAAGGAAACTTTGCTGTTTGTCTTTTATTTGGTTTGGATTGGACAGAAAAGTCCCCGTTTCTCTAACACATGACAATTTATTAGTGCTTATTTGGCCCTGATAAACTCACAGTGCTGCTTGTACTGGAGCCAAAATTACTGATCCCCAGGTGAAGGAGGTGCTGGGGGAGCTGACTGCTGTCTGATCTGCTTCTGCCCATCCAGCCTGGGCCAGGAAAGCTTGTCCTGCAAGACATCTGCTTGCTGGCTCATGTGCAATGAGCTGATGGGTCTCAGCCTGTGTGTGGACAATTACCCACCTTCAAAAAGCCTGTGCTGGGAGCAGGAAGGTTGTCTGCTACCCCTTGTGCCTGTTTGCAAGCGTAGATAATTCCTGGTGGCTTCTTTGGGTTTTCTGCACCGTTCATATGCAGTTTGCAGGTGCTTTCTTATGCACAGGATCTGCCAAACCCCTCTCTAGATCTGAGAGTCACCAAAAGTCCAGCAAAGAGCCCCACAGCCACAGCAGCTTCTTGCAGGCAGTATTGATTTAGGTAAAAGCATAAGCATTGCATTCTTCCAGTTTGAGTCTCTGTCTCTGGCCTCAGGCTCTTCCTTTTCCTCTGCGGGATCAATTACCTTCTTCTGCTTTGATGCAGAACCTGGCATGCCCTTTTGGAGCAGAGGAGTGGGGGCACTGCTGGAGCAGATCGGATCAGACGGATCTCTCTGCTGCAGGATACTGTCACCAGGAGGGCCAGCAGTGGGCATTTTAGGGAGCACTGCAGAAATGCATTGTCATGGCTTAGTTTTCACCTGAAGAAAAAAACAACAAACGCATCAAAGTACCTCCGAAGTGAAGTCGGTGTAAGCCATGAAAGAGCAAAACCAGACCAACCAGCCAGCTACTGAAAGAAATTAAATTATCACGTTGTTGCTTTTGGACATCTCTGGCCCATCCTCCCATCTCACCCCCCCATCTTTGAACACCTCACAAAACCCTCCTGTGTTTTGGATGTTTATTGCTCTAATCGTAGGTAGTTTCACTGTCCATAAAATAGTTAAAAATATATAAAGTCACCTCAGAAAGCATCCCAAGGACAGCCCAGCCAAGGAGGAGATGGGAGCGCAGCACCAGCCCTGTGCCCTCCATGCACAGAGAGCTGGCTGCCCGCAGCTGAATCTAGGGGTTGGACTCGATGATCCTTGTGGGTCCCTTCCAACTTGGGATATTCTGTGATGCTGGGATAACATTTTCTCAGGCCAGCCAGGGACAGTGGGAAACTGAAAGCAGTGTGACAGCAGCACTGCCTGTGAGGAGCAGCAGCCTTTTGCTCTGCAAAGCACCTACAGCCCTGGCCCTGAAACACATTGTGCAAAAGTCGGTGTCAGGAGTTGTACTCGACTGGTTCTTGGGATCATCGTGTTCCTGGGCAATCCTGCTCAGCTCCCTGTCTCCTGGTGAGACTTTCCTGAGTCCTCCTGTGTTTGATGTGCTAAAGCAGGTCAGATATGACACGCCTCACGGCTCCTCCCTGGTACAGAGCAGAAAAGCAATCCCTTTAAGTATTACACCGTTCCCATATGCTAAACCCATCGTGTCAAAACCACCATGTAAGATGTGGTTCTATGTGGTCCCCACTGATAAAGCAATTATGGAAGAACTAGACTTTGACACTCGTATAATCCCCCCAGAAACTGCAGGGGAAGTGTAAGGACTTAGAATAACTCACCCAGGGAGCAAACCTTGCAAACCTAATTAAATTCAATAGAGATATATAGAAAGAAGAGAGATTCTTTTTCTCTCTGACCTGCTCATAGTCAATGGGAGAAAAGATTAAATGCTAGAAAGGTTTCAATCTATTTATTGTGGTTAAAGAGCCTCGTGCAGGATGTGTCACAAGCAGTTCACTGTCTAGGTAATGTAATTTAAGTTATTGTGGTCCATGTGGGTCATTTGTCTTTCTTCTACTATTTTTCCCAGCATGGGGAAGCCTGATTTCCTGGCTAATAAAGGCGAGTTGTTATCATGCATCTTATTATGTCCTGCGGTACTTCATGTGAATGATCCAGTGACCCATCACAGGGCGGTTATGAGGGGAAGGAACATGAGAGAACGGGAATACCTGAAGATGTAATTCCCTTGTTTTCTGATGGCAGCCAGGTGGAGAAATCCCAGGGCTGGAGAAATCAATAGCATTGTTTATTTTTTTATTTACTGCCAGCCATTTGAAATGAAGTGAGTGATTTAACCCCAGCCAAGCCCTAAGACAAAACCCAGTGTGTGTTGCTGCCTGGATATTTGGATTGCAACCAGCACCCTTTGTGCCAGATCAAGGTAAAGGTGGCCTGAAGAAGCCAACAAGGAATGGGCTCGGCCATAGCGAAGTTCTGACCTGCTCTGCACGCCGGACATCACCTGTGGCTAGGAGCACAAAACCATGCATAACTTCAAGGGATGGTAAGGAAGACAAATGCAGCTCAAAGGAACAGATCCTAGGAGTAGTGAACAGTGCAGAGACTTGGGACAAAATATAAGACAGCTCCTTAAGTCGCCCCGCACAAGCCTGGTGTGTGGGAGGTCAGGAGAAAATCCGCTCCCAGGGAAGCTGACCTTGACCCCCGCACAGCCATTGCCTTCTGCCTTCCCATTTGGCTCTCCCCTTTCCGTGGACTTTGCCAGGACATATTGCTTAATCTGTGAAAGCCATGGAGCATCTGGTTGATATGTGATCCGTATTCCCATGGTGAAGATGCAGGAAACAGATTTAAACAAAAGCAATGCCAAAGGAGCCCAAGGTTATATGGAAGTGTGTCCCTGCCCATCATCAAACATGAACAAGCTTGGTCCTAGGACTGCTTCCAGAATAAGACACTGCTTCCTGGAGCAAAGCTGATGGAGGAGAGCTTAAAACAAATGAGAAAACAATGCTGAGAGCAAAAGGCAAATAGATGCAACTTTTGATCTGCTAGCAAGAGTCAGAATTAATCCTCTCTGTTGCAGTGATGGTTGCTTTCCCTGAGCCCTTGGGGCCACCTTGAAAATGAGAGATTCTTGTCCTTTCACTCACCCATGATTTGCAAAGGCTTTTCATTCATTTTCCAAATCACAAGGCTGAAATTAGGAGGAAGGGCTCCATCCCGTAGGACAGTGCCAGGCATTTCTCTGCAAAGGAAACTGTGATGCATCACGGGGCATGCAAACATGAGGATGCTGAGTGTGGATAGGGGCTTCAGATGTTGGTGTTCCCCAGCTGAGCATCCAGAAGTATTCAAATCTGTGGGGAAATTTTGCTGTAAATGTGTTTCACTTTTAATCTCAAGAGGGATCAAGCACTAGACAACCACAGAAGGCAATGATAGCTTCTTCATTTCTTGACGTCTTCGGTGGAGACTACAGGCCTTCCTGGAAGATATTTTTTAATCAAATACTTACTGCTGAGCTAAACACAGTGGTTATTGAGTGAAATGCTATGGGATACGTTATTCTGCAGACTGATGAGCTAATAGCCTCTGCTGGCCTTAAAACCTGGATGGGCATTTTAAGAGGATTCTATAAAAAGGCCCTCCCAATAAATAATTACTCAGGGCGGTAAAAGCTAAGCATTTGTGAATTCCTCAGCGACCACGAGAGATTTAAAGACTGTTTAACATATGACCCAACCGCCAGTGAGTGCAGTTTGATGTCCGTCAGTGCGACTAGAAGCTCTCCCATGGTTTCTGTGGGCACTCAGAGAAGCGGTGCCAGGGCTAAAGGCAGGCAGGGCAGTGCCAGCCTCCATCTCAGAGTGCTGCTGGAGGTGAAATGCCTGCCTCCAGCTTTTAGCTCTCCTGGGAAGGTTATCTCCAATTTTCCTCTAGAAAACCTTGATGGGTAAGACTTGGGGACAAGCCAGTAACCAACGGAGAGACAGATTGCATAGACAATCCACCTGAACGTGCAAGGAATCGGCACGTACTTCGCACAGCTTGGAAACGCCATCTCCTCTCCAGTACTCGGTATGGGAGGTAACACCTTCCTCAGAGCTCCCACGGCACAAATACCCCTCCAGCCCTGACCCAAGGTCCTACGCAGCCTGTTGTTGAGCTGCGGTCATGGAAGTCTTGCAAAGAGGACAGGTGGTGACCTGTCACACTCGTTGCTGTCGGATGAAGAGGGACTGGTGCCTAAGCAGGCAGAGCAAGGGCTGAGCACAGATAAATGAGAGCCACGCTGACTCCATCTGCACAGCCCTCCAGCACCCTGCAAGGTGCGCCTTCCCTCCTAGAGGCTGTGTTTGAAAAGCAGCCCTTGATTATCTCCCCTTCCACACACACGCTTTCCACCTAAAAATCAGTTGCATCTGTGCTTCTGTGCATGTTCACTCAAGGAAGAGAGCTTGAAAGTGCTGCTACCTGGGAAGTGTCTGAATCTTTTGCTCGTGGTTAACTATGCATTCTGAAAGACCCCAAAGAAAGAGCCAAGGTGAAGGCTCATTTATAAAAATATTGCTCATGAATATAAATACTTGAGTCGTTGTGTGTCTGCTTCACTTGGCCAAACAAGCTTAAATATAAAGTTTCTTCTCTTAGATGGATTAGTCTGCACCCACTTCAGTCATCTGTGTTTTTGTACAAGGTCTTAAAAATTCATTTTACAAATGGTTGAACAGGTATCATTGGGCTGCTGGTGGTGTTTATTTCTGATGGGCATTTATGCCAGCAAAAGCCAGTTGTTTCCACGCCCACTGGAAAGGAATTCAGCATAGCAGAGGGAAAGTCATTAAAACATTTAAAGCAATATTAAAAAAAAAAATAAAAATTATCCATCACACTCCAGATTTACTTTTCTCTTTGTTTGTAAATATACTGGGGGAAAAAATCACTTCTGCTTCGGTCTGGTGTCAAGTGTGCTGCTTTGAAGGATTTGGCATATTCTCCACTCAGCACATCTGGTATGGGCGGATGCTGTTCAATAGACGTTTTATTTATTTTTTGTCATTGTTGTTATATTTCAAGTGATCCCAAGCCAAAAAACATTTAGCTGAACAAGAAGTTTGCCCATTATCAATCACTCCCTGATAACCACTGCCAAGCTGAAGGCACATCTTTCCAGGCATGCTGGCCACAGAAGCCAACTTAAGCAATATTGATACCCTACTGAGATACCCGAGGAAGTGCAAACATGGAGTGCTTGATAAAAATAGCAAACTGCAGGCTGCGTATTGCTAAGTGCTATTTAATGATGCAGGAAGTTTTGGTATCTGTCCTACCCTCCAAAAGAATCAGATGCTTCACCCAGGCTGTGACAGGGAAGAAGAAAGCTGCTGGGTCGTGTCCAAGGTAAAATGAAAATGTATTTTCTTTTACCTCTGAGCAAAAGAGATTAATCAGGAAGTGATTTGGGGGTTCCTGAGAGGTCCTAAAATGCTGAGTTGGGTGTTGGGTTGCTGGTATGTTGAGCTCTTGTATTTCTAAAGGTATGATCTTTCCCAGAGGTTGCAATAAAGAAGAAGCAAAAGGTTTACTGTGTGGTAGTTTAGTTTTAAAACTGAACAGTATGATCATACTCTGTGAAAGGACAGGACGGTGTCAGAAATACCTTTATTTTATGTTGATGTTACTTAGAAAGAGACTGTGGCCCCCATAAGGAGCTGGGCACTGGCTAAGGGTGCAGAGGGTGGGTGTGCACAGCCCTGGCTCAGGGGGATGCCACCAGTGGGTCACCTGCTAAATGTGCCAGGAGATGTTGGAAGGGAAGATCGGAGCCCTGGGGGGAAGGTGGAGGCTCTGGAGGAGTCAGACAAGGAAAATGTGCCAGCGACTGAAGGAAAGAGGAGATGAAAGGGAAAAGGAGTGTGGAGAACAAAGCGCAGACGTCAAGGAAAGGTGGGGAGGGGAAACAGAGATGATGGTGCTAAAATTAGATGGGGAACAGGGACAGGGAGAGCTGATCTGGTGCCCTCCCCTTAGATAAATTCCCTCTGAAGCTGCTGTCAAACCTGGCTTGGGACAGGGGGGTGAGAATTGGGGTCACTGGGGTCCAGGTGGGAAAGTGAGGTCCCTGCAGCAGGTTTAACTGTTTCAAACCAATTTTCTGGGTGACTCCTAATTATATGCTACTAGTCACAGCCTACGAGAGGCTAATGAAACCTTTGCCACCAATTAAATGCCATTTCTGCATGCTGAGTGGGGAGTGAGTGAGGGAAACAAGAGAAAAAGTGACCAAACTTGGCTCCAGCTGTGGTCTGGGTTCAGGGCACGGCTCCTCCTCCTTGTGCTCTCCTTGCAGAGTGTGGCTTGATGGATCTGGGGCTGTGGGAACAATGCTCTGAACAAAACGTGCTGCACATGAGGCAGGAGCAGGACCTGTGTGTGGAGGACCAGGGGTGCAGTGCTCCCATTCACTGCCATCCACACCCCAGCACTTCAGCAGGCATTTTATTCCAGATAAGGGATGTGGTTCCCTACATCCCTTCCTCTGAACTCTTGAGCTTTTAAGTCACTGCAAATTCTCCCCCAGGTTTTTGCAGTTTCCTATCCCAGCTACAGCTTTCTGGTGAATTCTGCCCATTCCCGTGACCTGGTGGCATGCTCTATAGGATGTGATATAGGGCTGAAATCATCAAAGTGTGCAATTTGCAAGTAAATGGTTCCTTACAGCACAAAACTAGCTGAAGGAAGCGTACAAAATGGGGCTCAAGGACACTGCCTCTTTCACTGCTGATAAGTAGCGGGTAAGAATAAATGTAGTTCAAACACCTTCTTCTTCCATTTGCAAAGAAGTATGCTTGTCTTCTCCTCTTGTATTGGTTGTTGTATGCATAAGTGCCTTTATAGATACTATATGCACACTGAATCACATACAGTGTTCCTCAAAGTCAGTGGAAGGACTTGCACATCAGTGGGTTTCTGACAAAAAACCCTCTCCTGATCCCTTGTTTCTTCCAGAAAAGCAGAGATCTGTACCCAAGGTTGTCAGAGTACGGAAAACACACAGCTTTATGCCAGTTTGCCCAGAGTGGTGTGATGTCCGTGGTGTGTTTGTGCATGCAGCCCTTCCAATTGCTTCGTCTGGGAGAGAAAACCCAATATTCCACCTCCTGAAGGTTACTAATGAAGCAAAAAGTCAAGGCTTTGACATCTTACTGCTTTATTCACCCGGCAACACCTCTATTAAAAACTCTCTGCAGTACTTTCTGGGTGGCACAGCAAGCTGGCCACCAGCCGGGAGAGAAGCCCCGCTGGGACATGAGGTAAGCTCCTTACCTAACACCATGCCTTGCACGACCCCCAAGGTGGGGACAACCACGTTGTGTGACCCACACAATGCCCTGCATGTGGTGGCCCATGCCAGTGACTCCTGTCCAAGCTAGGGCCACCATCCCCTTATGTGAAAGGAGTTTGGGTACCGCTGGCAGCAGCCACCCGTGCACCCCAAGCCCATTGCCCCCTGAGCACCATGGGCACGCAGGGATGGGTGCTGGGGGAGCAATGTCCTCCCCACCCAGACACAAGTGGAGAGATGCTTCATCCATCACATCTTTCTAGGGGATTTGGTTTTAGGGGATTTGGGGTGCAGCAGGGTAGGGTGGGAATAGCAAGGCTGAAATTGGGGCCGCAGCTGGGTGCCTGCTTCCCCCCCCGCCTCCTGGGGGCTCTGGGTGGCTGTGAGAGCTGCCGGCACTCGCAAGAAGAGTAAATAAAATAGTCGGGAAGGGTTTGCAAAGCCCGAGCGAGCATCCCCGGTGCCGCAGCGCTGGCTCCCGCCGGGCCGAGCCGAGCCGGGCCAGAGCTCCCTCCCGCAGCTGCGGGCTCGGGGGCGGCGCAGGGAGGCTCGGCTTGTGCAGCCCCCTCCCTCCTCTCCTCCTCCTCCTCCTCCTCCTCCTCTTCTCCTCCTCCTCCTCCTCCTCCTCCCATGCCAACCTGCTGCCGCCTTTGTCAGCGCAGCCCGGCGCTATGGCATCCTGCTGGGGCTTCAGCCTCGGGCTCTTCCTCCTCCTCCTCCTCTTCCTCCCGGCTGGCAAGCGGCTGCTGCAGCGGCAGGGCCAGCCCTGACGGGCACGAAAGAGGCAGGCGGAGCCCCCCCAGGTGAGCCCCAGGTACCGGGGGGGGGATGCAGAAAGGGGCACCGGGGACAAGCGCTCCCCAACCCCCGGGGAGGATGCGGGGACATGGGGGGGGACAACGGGGGTGGCCTCAGCACCGGCACCCCCCGGGGATGGGGATGTGAAGGGGTGCAGGTTGGAAGCCCCCCGAGGTGTCACCTCTTGGTCGGGACTCAAAGAAAGGGGGGGACTCCAAAATCTTACAATTCAGTGACTTCGGCAGCTGCGCTTCGGTCCCGCACTGCTGGATCTGTCTGCGGGCAGCTGGAGGGGAGAGAGCGGGGGACCCCCAGCCCGCACCCCTAAATCCCTACCGGAAAGGGATGGGGACCACCGGGGATGCTGCACCCACTGGCAGGGGGGGAACGGTCTGAGCAAAGTCAGCTATGGGGTGGCAGCGGGGGGTGTGGGTTGGCCATGCAGAGACGCAGGCTGAGCACAGAGGGAACGAATCGCTCAGAGCTCTCCGTATCTATCTGACGGTGTTTGCAGGGGTGTCCCATTGTGCAGGAATTTGGGGGGAAAAAACGAACTCGGATGTGCTGTAATAACGCACCGACAGGAGAGCGTTTGTGTGTGTCTGTATGGGCCGATAGTTGGCAAAGGATGGCCGGGAGCATATGATGCAGTAATAATTCAAGTACTTTACTGCACGGGTTTGGACTGATTGACTGCACTTTTCCAGACCATGTAGAAACCTTAACCTGGGTTATGTAACTGAACACTACAAATAATAAACCTGATGTGCTTGTGCAATGGCAAGCCCTGTTCGACCTGAGCGCTGCGGGGGCACGCTGTCTTTACCCACAAGTTCCCCACCAATTTGTGCCCTGTGAGGCTTTAGAGGCTGCTGAATTTTGCAGGGGGGCTGAAATGCTTAGCAGAGTCCCTGTGCAGCTCACCCTGCTTCTGGTGAGGAGCCTGGGTTTGCCTGTTTGTCCCCTTTGGCTCTGGAAGAGAGAATAAAAATCCCGGCAGGGAGCCAGCACAGGTCCCTCCACCCTGCTCCTGCACGCCTGGGGGGACAGTCCCATTGAGATTGCATGAGCCCGGCTGCTTGAGAGGACTTTTCAGAGATGCTGAGAAGCCATCGTGGGGACGGGGCTCCAAAGTGCACTTTTTTTGTTATCTTTTTAATGGGCAGCAAAAGGCAGGGGGAGGAATAAGGTGTCCAGAAAGGGATGCTGTTTCTGCTGGGTGTGCACGGTGGAAGGCAGACGGAGCTCAGGATGTCTGTCTGTCAGAAATTCCTTCGTGTTTTGACAGGGAAATGGATCCGTGAGTATGGGAGGAAACAAAACTGAATCCCATCTCCAAGTGTTGTATGTTTCATGAGAGGCGTGCGCTGCCTGCCTTGTTTTATTGTATCTGGCGCTGGGAAGACAGGCTGAAAGATTTATGAGCTGAAGTTAATAGTAAAACAGCATATTACAGCCTCTGTATTAATGTTCTCCTGTGCTGAAGTAGCTTGCTCTTTCTGGGGGAATTTATGCAAGGATCGCTCGCTCTATCTGTCGTCGCGGTAATGGTATTATAGGGTGGCCCGTTAGTCACCGTGGGGGCAATCAAAACAAGGATGCTGTCTCCCTTTCAGCAAATCAAAGGGAGAGGGAAATGATGACTCCAGCAACTCTACAGCCTGTGTGTTAGCTGCACCTGCTGTGGGCACTGGGAAACGGGGAGGACAAATGTCAGAGGCACCAAGAACAGCGAAGGAAATGAAGGAGGACATAGAGGAGGAAGATAACAGGAGCTGTCTGCCAGCAGCCACGATTCGGGCTCACCCAAGGCACCTTTTCAGTGCCAGTGGTGGGACTTTCTCTTGAATCACATCATGGGGTTGATGTGCCCCGGTATGCATTGCCCTTAGCAGGTGCAGTGGGGGCTGAAGGTGCCACTTGGCATCTGGGAGCAGTGGCACTGATGAAATGAATTGCTCTGAATAGTAAATTTACAAGGGAACCAGAAGGTGGAGGGGACCCTTGCCCCAGTGCTGGTTCAGGGAGTTGAGGAGGGAAATTTTATTCTGGCAGGTTTCCCTGGGCCACAGGGGAGAGATCTTACAGAGGATTGATTCCCAAAGACACCAGAAAATAGAACAGCATCTTCCCCTTGTGCAGCCGTGAGGGATGGAGGCTGCAATCTCAATACTCTTGGTCTGCGCCTCCAGAGGCTGAGGTAGCAGCTTGATGGTAAGAAGAGAGCTCAGTTCATTGCTTTGGTGCAGGGCAAGGAGGCATTGATTTGTGGTGAGCCCGGAGCTCATCTGTGCCCAGAGTCAGACCCCAGCGACTGGCCGTGCAATATGATGCTGTACAAGCCCATGCTGCCATATAATGGTGTTGCCAGGGCTGCAAATGTCGAGCCTGAGGAGCTAAGTCACAGCCCCCCTCCCTGTGTCGATACGACAAAGTCATTAAGAGTGAAATGTTAAGTGGCTCATTTGGTCAGAGGCTGTCTGGCTGAGGATAAATAAGCAAGGTCCTGGCCCTGTGCCCGATTTTCTCCATGTTTCTGGAGATCAGTGGCAGTTTGGGGGGTGTGAAGGGTGCGTGGTGGTGCCGGGAGCAAAGATCAGGCAGGACTTCAGTGGAATTGAGGCCATCTGAACAACCCCATGCTGCTATGTGTGCTGTGGGTACTTTCATTTGCTCTGCTGCTTTTGACTGGTTCACGACTCTGTACCCTCTCTGAAAGGTCTTCCTGTGCTCATTTTGGAGCTTTGCATTTACATGCCAGGTCCAGGTCTATTCTGGTCATGCTCTGAGAAGTGGTGAATGATCTTGGACCCAACAGCTGGGATGGTGCCTGGCCGAATGCTTGATGCCTGGGATGTGGCAGCTCCCAGGGTAACTTGACAAGAGATGGGAGCCTAAAAGGCACCAGCTTTGCCTGATTTTTGCATCTCTGACCCTGGAAGCGAGGTTTTAAGGCTTTGTCCTTAAGGGATATTACATCCTGTTCTGTTTCTTGTTCTGTTCTTTGCAGCCTGAATCTGCTGGGTGTTCCAGGGGCAGTGTTTCTGATGCTCTGGGACAAGAGAGCACACATTTCCATACCCAGCCTGAAGCCCAAAGGTATCTTTTACACCTGAGTGTGTTCACACCAGAAAGGTGTTTGTGAGCAGCCAACGGACGAAGAGGAAATTATTCCAGCTCCTAGATATCTTGCTTTTCCTCAAGGCCTGCATCTAATTTTGCAACCTGCTTTTTCAATTCCCACCTCCCATAGCTGAGCCTCCATTGAGCGAATTGGCCAAATTCCCACCTCTGCAGGCTCAGCTCTCTCCCAACGACCCTCGTCTCAAAGCTTCTGTCACCCCCTGTCCCCTCTCTGCTTTACAGCTGACTGCCACCTCCCAGGCTTGGCTCTGGGTAAGGAGGAGACAAACAAACTGGTCCCAGCCTGAGCTAGACCAGGTCTGGCAGAGCAACTCCGTGTGGGATCCGTGCTTCAGTGCTGCTGCCTTATGGCTTAACCATGGGTTGGAGTCCCCAAACCAAGGCTCCTTTTTGGTACTGATGCAGCTAAGCAAAATCAATATGAGAGGAGGCATTTGGGGTTTCCTCTGAACCTACTGAAGATGTCAGCATGCAGCACCTTTCAAAATCAGGCTGACCCAAGTTTTACTAACTCATAGGATTTGGAAACCTGAATGAAAGTTTGCAGTACTGTAAGAATGGCTTTATACAAAATAGAAAAATTCAAGAAATGCTACCCAGTTTACTCTCACTGGGGTGAGAGAGCACAGGCGGAGTGCTGGGAAAGGAAGGGAACAAAATGGGTTGGCAGTTTTAAGAAGTATTTTATTGCAAACTAAATAGTGGTGTATTTTAGCAGGACTGTGAGCGGGGTGCAGGCAGGGCTCTGGCAGGTCAGTGCGGGCAGAGCAGGGTGTGTGTCAGGCTGTGAACATGCATATCCAGGTGCAGGTTCTGTGAGAAGCTGTGAAGTTACAAAAGGGAGGAGATACTCGCTGTTGCTTGTATTCAGCACGGAGGTGACAAAAAGACAGATTTCCACTCCTGCCGCAAATGGCAGATTTATAACGTGCTGAAAATTGAGTTGCAGAGCCAGTCCCCTGGCAGCTGGGACTGTCTCTTACAAGCCCCACATTTGAAGTTTACTCCGGGAGTGCTTGGTGGCTTTGGTGGCAGGTAGAGCAGCTTGGACCCAGCCAGGGTGCTTCATTTCCTGATGGTGACATGTCAGAGAGATGCAAAGGCAGGCTGATAAAGAGGCTGTGCCTCCAAGCACACTCGGTTGATAAAGAGAGAAGGGATACAACCATCCTCCTCCAGCTTTTAGCATCACTTTCTGCAGCCAGGCGCTGAGCAATATAACATTTCTGCTCTCTTGTCAGTTAGCAGAAAGGCTTTGCTGCTGTGCATAATACAGGAGCTTTAAAAGCAAACATGCATGCTACGGAGGAGCTGGAAAATCCCTGTAGTCATTGGTTTCTGAGAGCGGTGTTTACAATCACAGGAATACATTCATGCTGCTGCTCAACTTCTGATCAGAGGCAGCAGAAAGATGTTTCTTAAATAAACAGCCAAGTCTGCATGGAGATCTCCTTCAGATTCGTACAGGCAACTTGTTTTTCTTTTTTCTCTCTGGAAGCTGCTGCTGTGGTGTTTGCTATGAAAGCTGATGTACGGCAGCTTCTGACACCGCTGGTGATCAGCAGCATAATGTGGGGTCAGGATGAAAGGCTACAAGAGAGGGAGGAGTTGTTTAGGGTTCCTGGGACCGTGCTCAGGAGTTCTGATGTTTTTGGGTGGGAATCAGCTTTATTAAGGAGTAATAAGAAACCTCGCAAGCCTGACTTGTGCTTTGCCACTCAGGTAGATATTCTGCTCTTGATGCAGATGGAGAGACTCACTCCTGGGGTCATCGCAGGGTGGGAGTGAATGGGGGGAGGCACCAGAGCTCTTTGGGCAAGGAGAAATATCCTTGTCATTCCTGTCAGTAAGAATAACAAAGTGCCCAAACATAGGAACTGCAGCATCCCAGGATCTGTCTGGTTTTGCAAACTGCCTCTCCTGGTAGCCAGCAGCAGACACCGACAAGAATATTCACTACAGGCAGATGAAAAATAACCTGCATCCCATCAGCAGCCTTTCTTAATCTATAATAGCTAGAGGTTGGTTTCCACTCTGAAAGCGGGGTTTTACATCCTTCCCAAGATGTTTGCTCATGTTAGCTGTGCTTGCCTGAGCTATTCTTATTACCCATATAAATGTGCAGCCTTTGCTCTCCACCTCTGCCCTGGTTCTTCAGACCGGTGAATGAAGCTGCACTGCTTGGGTTTCTCTGGGAGCACATTACTGAAGAAGATGTACTCCGTCCTTGATATTTCTCAGTCTTCACATGCTCCTTGATTGGCAGACAGCCCTCTAACATCTGCTGGATTTGTTTCAAGATTCAGTGGGATATTTTATTTTTTAACTCTTCTGGCTCTTTTCTAAATTTTGCACTTTATTTATGAAATTGGGCTCAAAGATTTTCAGGTGTGGTGGAGCAGCTCTTCTATCGCTGAATCGTAAAGTCAGGAAAAGGTATTTCTGCAACGAGTATCATACTATCTAGAAGAGATAATATAGACTGGAGAGTAATGTTTTTTAAAAAGCATGATTATAATTACATGCTCAGATAACTTCTAGCAGATAACTTCTAACTTTCTTGCTGTCAGAAAATCTTCCTGTGAGTATTTTGCAGTCAGTATGGAAACAGCTGGAGTTGTCATGGTGTGGTAGATCATCTCTGGCTACAGAACAGAGGTAGAATTATTGTCAAACAACTTGACACATCTGCACTTTCATAAGTTGATCAGATACTCTGTGAAAGCCCAGTAGCAAGCAGGCTGTGGTGGTGTATCTGCCATGAGTTCAGCCCCTGCAAAGCTTCTGCTGTTTATTCACTTGCTCACTTTGGTAGTAGTGACACAAATGGGCCTCCTTGGATGAAATCCTGATCCCATTTAAGTATTACTGACTTCATTGATGCTTGGATTGCAGCCTTGGAGTTTGAAAACAAGAGGATGGGTTATACAACCAAGCCCTTGACTGCAAGGGGAAGGAAGGCAGGTCCTGTCTGTGGCTGAATTACAAGGTCCTGAATATTATCTATGGGTGACTTAAAATCTTTTTTTGTTTGCTGTTGTGTGTTGCTGTAGAAGTGGAGCACAGTTTCCAGGATAAACAACAAAATACGCTTGAGCTATGGAGTCCAACCAGGAAACTTCACTCTTCCTGGTGAAGATCTTGGAGGAGCTGGACACAAAGCAGAACACCGTTTCTTACCAGGATCTCTGCAAGTCACTCTGTGCGAGGTTTGATTTGTCCCAGTTGGCCAAACTCAGAAGTGTGCTGTTTTACACTGCTTGCCTGGATCCTAATTTCCCAGCGACTTTGTTCAAAGACAAAATGAGATGCACTGTAAACAATCAGCAATCAAAGAAAATCATGGTTGCAGCAGATATAGTAACAATATTCAACCTCATACAAATGAACGGGGGAGTGGCCAAGGAGAAGCTTCCAGTTGCAAGGCAGAAAGTGAAGAAGAAAGAGTCCTTTGAGTCCTGCAGGTCTGACACGGAAATCTGCAACGTGGCAGACTGCGTGCCCAATTGTGAGCTGAACGACCAGGACTTTAACCAGGGTTTTCCGGTCAGAAGGTCTTCAAAATGCAGGAAGATGGACTGCAAAGACTGCCAACAGTTTGTTCCCTCTTCAGAACCCAACTTTTTGCTTGGGGTCAATAAGGAGATGAAGGGCCGGGCTGCCTCTCTGGACAGGCTGCAGGCACTGGCGTCCTACTCCATCGCCACGTCTCCGCCGTGTGAGATGCAGAGTACCTACTTCCCTATGAACATCGAAAATGAATCTATTTCAGACCAGGACTCCTTGCCAATAAGTGCAGGTCTGAAAGAAACTTTCATTTCAAATGACGAGCCGTTTGTGATGCAGTCATGCATCCAGAAAAGGAATATATTCAAAGAAGATTTTCATAATCTGATTACAATATCTCCCAACTTAATACCGCCCAACAAAAAGCCAGAAGATGGACACAGAGAGCCTCAGAACAGGAAAGAAAGCTCTAAGCAGGCTTTCTTCAACCACAGCTTTGAAATGCCATACAGCAGCCAGTACTTGAATCCAGTTTATTCGCCTATACCAGACAAAAGACGAGCGAAGCATGAAAGCCTAGATGATCTTCAAGCTTCAACGTATTTTGGCCCAACTACGATTCTTGGGCCTCAGGACAACAAAAAGTGGACAGGAAAACCAACTAAACAAACTGCCTGGCCAGCTAAAAGCTGGAGTTTAAATACTGAGGAGGTACCTGACTTTGAACGATCATTTTTTAATAGGAAGCAGTCAGAAGAGAAGACGCGCTACCAGAGCTCAAACAACCCATCTCCAAACTTTCCTTCAGCAGACAGGCATCAGTCCTACCTAAATGCAAAGGACCAGCAACCAATTATGCAGACAAATTATGCTGTGAAACAAAATGGGCATAAACCCAAGGAAATTCCTTCCATTCTAGATGTGGAAAAACATGAGCCAGTCAAAAAGTTTAAGGACAAAAGCATTAATTGTACTTCTGTTCAGATCTTAAGCATTGACAGGACCACGAGTGTTGGGACACAAACGGAGCAACAGGTCCTGGACCACAAAAAATGCAAGGATTTGTGTACACCAGGCCAAGCCAAGTATGGAGAGAGGCACTCCCTTAAGCACTCGGATGATGACTCTGAAATCGTGAGTGATGATATCAGTGACATTTTCCGATTTTTAGATGACATGAGTATCAGTGGGTCCACGGGAGTGATGCAGTCTTCATGCTACAACAGCACTGGCTCCCTGTCTCAGGTGCATAAATCAGACTGTGACAGCTCACCCGAGCACAATTTGACTAAAATCTCCAACGGGAGTGCCTGCAACAAATTAGAAAAAGTGGTCCGGGCAGATGTCAGTAACACAGATGATGAACTGAAAACAAGTGTCTGCAAATTGGTTTTGAGGATTGGTGAAATAGAGAAGAAACTGGAGTCTCTCTCAGGTGTCCGTGAAGAAATCTCCCAAGTCCTGGGAAAATTAAGCAAGCTGGATCAAAAAATTCAGCAGCCTGAGAAGGTCAGTGTACAAATAGATCTTAATTCACTGACAAGCGAGGCCGCATCAGATGAAAGTAACTCCCCGCAGATATTTCAGTGCCACAACACTCCTCATGGAGGCAAGCTGGAGAACAATCCAGAATGGTGCTGTTCAGATGCCAGTGGAAGTAACAGCGAAAGTCTTCGAGTAAAAGCCTTAAAAAAAAGTTTATTTACTAGAAGGTCATCGAGATCATTAACAGAGGAAAATAGTGCAACTGAATCCAAAATAGCAAGTATTTCAAACTCTCCCCGAGACTGGAGAGCTATTACTTATAGCAACCAAGTTGGCATTACAGAAGAGGAGATGAAAGAGAGAGATGGAGGAGAAAATAAAGACTGGCACAGGAAATCTAAAGAGGTAATTTCAACCTTAACTCACATAATAAGCACTTGAAAATAATCTAGTTATGAATGTCTTCCGCAGTCATCACAAGCCTTGGGGTATGACAATGCTTTGCCCCGCCATATTATGCCTGTCTTTATTGTTATCATAATTGAGTGATTTTGTACCTATATGTTCTTGCTTGGCAGCTGCAATATGGTCAAGCTGTTCCTAAAAGCACTTTGCTCTTTTGAAAAGGGAGGGGGGCAATTTGGGTGAAATCTTCGAAAGAGGATGATGTTCTTCATCATCAGGGGCGATATAATGGAGGCTGGGTAATTAACTTGGTGAAAAGAACGTGAGGAAAATTGTTACAGTCTGAAATTCTCCAGAGGTTGGTTTAGAAGGGATATTTTGAAATTGCATTGTGATGGCTTTTATCAGAGAGTACATGCATATTTAAAAGGCAACAAAGTAGATTTGTGGATTCAAATCCCTCAAGAAAAAAATCCTTCTGTGTGCACCATGAGATGCAAATGGTAGTTATGTTTCCTTTGTCTGACTTTCATGGTCATTGACATGCATCTTAAACCTTCCGTGGTGGAAATGCAGCATAGCTGCCCTCTTGGTTTGGTCAGCTAGAAAAAACTCTGCCCAAATCCCTCCCAGCACCTACGCACTGCTGTCTTTGCAGATCACATCCCTATCATGGCTGTCCTTGCACTGGGTTCTGATTGCTGCTCAGTTAAAACTGTGCATGCCGAGGGTTATTGTTTCTGTTTCGTGGAAGTGGAGCCCACTGGAGAGGGCTGGTGATCCTTCAGCTTCACGGTCTATCAGGAACATGTGGTGGGCATGCTGTGCTTCCTTGGGAGGGGGATCAAAGGCAAAGCATGACTGAGGAAGGAGAAGATGAGGTTTGATGGGGGCAAGTGCAGTTGGATTGAATGAGAAAGCATAAACTATGGTTTATTAGCAGGTTTCAGATGGGGAAAGGGGTTACCTTTATCAAGCCCAAACCCTGGCATTTCTGTACATTGGTCTGCCCAGAATGAAGTAAAGACTTTGAAGGTCCCTTCCTCACTGCTGTGGTAGACCACAGCTGATGCTGGATTAGTAGCATGGATGATGTGGTGTCAAGGGAGTAGCACCTGGAGGCTCCCCTCATGAGGAGCCATGTTGAGATTTGATCTGGAAACACAAATTTTGAAGCTTGCGTGGGGCTCCGAGCTTTACCAGATCAGCTAGTCATTTTTGAATGTTCGGGGCTATTTTCACAATAGTTTTATAACCTGTAAACAATACAAAACCTAAATTTCATCTTCTGCATGAGCTTTGTGTTCATGTTATGGAGAGTCATCTGTAAAATACCTCTTTGATCTGGTTGTGAGAAGAGGGTGGGCAAACAGATTAAATCCACCATCCAAAAACTTTGTTCTGGCTGATACTTCTCTTATCTTGGATTAAGCAGTATCATATAGTGAGTCTGAAAGGAATATCCTTGTCCTTTGTGTTTAACCCCCTCATAGTCCTGTTTCTTTTCTCAAATTCTTTTGAACCCTATTGCAGGCAGACAGGCAATACGAAATCCCACAGCCACATAGACTCTCTAAACAGCCAAAAGATGCTTTCTTGATTGAACAAGTCTTTAGTCCTCATCCCTACCCTGCATCACTCAAGTCACACATGAAAAGCAACCCGCTCTACACAGACATGAGGCTGACGGAGCTGGCTGAAGTGAAACGTGCCCAGCCATCGTGGACCATAGAGGAATACACAAGGAATTCGGGGGATAAAGGCAAGATTGCAGCATTGGATCTACAAGTGAGTCCCATTTGTTTAATTTGAATGGCTTGTTTGTGAATCGATGTTACCAGAAAATGAATTTAATAAGGGATTTGGATAGCTCAGGAAGGAGCTGTGAGGTGTTGAGCCTCTAATCTTGCTGATCCCTATCCATCCTGGCTAAGGACAAAGAAAAATGTGGATGTTTGATTGCTGAGTGATGATCCTTGACAGGTTGGTGCTTCCACTTTGTTCTGTAATGGAGAGATGTCTGCTAAGCCATCACACTGTTGTTAACTCTAAAGAAAAGGCTGGGGATAAAGGGATGGACAAAAGGGGGAGGTGAAACTGGTCCCTAATCACAGTAAGGTGGTGGTGCAGAATCTGGCGTTGCTGCTTTTTCTTTTATCCTTGTTCTTTCTGAATTGTTCACAGAGAATTTAAGTGTTAACACTTTTTCCATTTTGCTAGGAACATGAAACAAAATATTTGTAGAAGACATTCAATACCATGACTCTTTTTGAAATACATCCCTGTTTGAAGCTCTGAAGTGGCTGTTGGAAACTACAGTCATGTTAAGGGCAGATCAGTTAATGGTGGGTCTTGTTCATATTTTAGTTCAGCTTGGAAATGTGCCTTTGAGGTAGATCTCCCAATGGTCTCTGCTTGGGAGAGTGATCTCTGAGAGTGGAAATTGAGTTTGTTTGTTTGAAACTACACCACATGTTGTGTTTCCTGAGTAAACAATGCATTCCCAACCACTAATAGGCCAGCCCAGACCTTGTCCAGAGCTACCTCCTTCCCTTCAAAGGCAAAAGGGGAGACCCTGTGTCTTCACCATTTCTCTGCTGCTTTGTTCCTACCAGGTTGCACAACTTGCCAGTGCAGACATAGCCTACATAGCTACATAACCTAAAAAGAATAACCAGGCTCTTTTTCCTGATTAGTCTGATAAACACAAAACATCTTCTAGGAAGAAAGATCTCTGAGCTTAAAAGGGAAGCATAAAGAATGTAATCCAAAATGTGTAAAAACCAAACAGATGTTGCAGTATTGTTTCCTGAAACACAAAAAGCATCACATAATGAAATCAGCCCTGGCTCATGGTGTATTGCCTGTATACATTTATATAGCAGCATGCAGAGCCAGCGGAGGGGACTGGTGCTGCCCTCACACGTCTTGGGCTGGAATTTGCTTGTGCAGGAATTTGTTCAGACTGCATTAACCTCCAGGCTATACTGGGTTTGGCTGGGATGTTAACTTTCCCTGCAGCAGCCCATACAGGCTCAGCTCTTGCAAGTGTCCTTGACCTCAACAGCCTCTGCTCCTTGCTGCACTAAAGCATGCCTGGAGAGAAACCGAGTAGCACAGGGACCAGTCTGCATCTTGCCTCAGCTGCCTGCTGCTGTTTGGGATTTAAAAGCATCAGAGGGGATACTAAATTCCTATTCCTGGCATTGCAGACCATATGCTGGAGTAGGAATAGACTGAAAGAAGTTCCTCTGCAGTATGCAGCCACAAAGCATCCCTTACCTGCTGTGTGGAGGCAACAGGGGAGGTGATATTTGGAAGCACAGCTCCCCTGAGAGAAGTGTTCCCCATCTGGTCCTTGTAGGACTGTTCCCTTCCATGTAAGCAGCTCTGCATGACTGTGAGCAAACCAGAGAAAGCAGCTTATTGCCATCATTTATCTTTAGGATAAAGGTGATAAAACTTTACGGGTTTGATTCTCTCCCTGCAAAAGGACTGTCAGAATTGCATCTACTCTGCAAAACCCGTGTCTAGACTTTATAATAGAGCTTACTGACAAACTTAAAAAATAGACACAGACTGATGAGTGGGTTTTTTCCTAGTGATTAACTTTATTAGAACTGAAAGTAAATACATTATGCTTTAATGAACATTCCTACGTCTGGCAATGAAATGGGAAAGGAAGCTGATTAACAGTAATGGGCCTTTTTAATAATGCATCTTCCTTCTGAAGTAGTTAAAAGGTCAATATCAAGGCAGAGAGGTCCAAAACTATAATTTCCTTGAAGCATACTTGTCATTTATTTATTTATTTATTTTTAACCTTGATTTGCTCCTTTAAAAATTCTCCCAGTCTTCCTTAAAACAGAAATTGCAAAAAACTGCGGTCAGGCCAAAGCTTGTCCCAGCACAGGGTCTGTGTAAGATCTCATCTCTTTGCCCTGCGTATGATGAGCCACAGGGAAGAAGCATTCAGCCAGACTATTTTTTTCTGATGCCCTTAGAGATGAGGTTGCTGTTTTATTTCTGGTTTTCTCTTCAGAAGGCTGGAATAGGTCATTCACAGATCGAATGGTACACTCTCAAGACTCAGCTTGATGGTCTCTGCTTCAGAGTACAGGCACTATCATAGAGATCTCCATTAATTGTTCATAAAACTGTTGCTTAATTTTAGTTGTTTATTTCTGGGGCAGCTATAAAACCACTTCTTTTAGTACTTCTGTACATAAAGCAAATAGTGCTGTCAGGCAAAGCAAGGTTTCAGCTGGTAGCTCATGGCCACAAAATCTGAATTAGCCAATTAAAGGCTTACCCAAATCCCTCTCGAGTCTGCTGGAGTTTCTTTGTGCTGGGTCCAGTGAGCTTTGGATCAGACCCATTGCAAGCACAAAAAAGGTATGTGTTGGTATTCTCACCGGAACATTTCTGTATGGAACCTTTTTCAGTTGTTAAAGAATTGGCCTTTTGGAGCCTCAGACACGGGAGACAGCTTCAAGGAAAAGCTGTCATTTTTCAAACATTTTTTTCTCCTCTTTTTCACATTTTTGCTTTATTTCTTTCTTCTGGTAAGTGTGATATAGTGTCTAGTGTTGGGTTTTCCCTTTTTCCCCCCATTTTAGCTTAGAGACAGGACGAAAGGAAAAAAAAAAAACAACCAAGCTGGAAATGCAAAGCATGAAGAGATTGAAAATTCTAAGGAAGAAAAGAAGACAAAAAGAAAAAACAAAAACAAAAACAAACAAACAAACAAAAAAAAACAACATGAAATGCAACATTCAAATGAAGGCACTGATAGAGTCCTCTAGGTTGCCCTTCATTTTGTGCCCAATTCAGATTTCAGATTTCCTTTTTTTTAAATTTTTATTATTTTTATTTTTTTTCCACACAGAGAGAATTGGATCAGACTTTGACAATGGGCAGAGTATTGTCTCCTGTGGAAATGTAGTTCATGCCCTTGGGGTTAAATGGTCTCACCTGTAGAGATGGTCTGGAGATGGTGTAATATGGAGTAGAAAATCTTGTGCTATGCGTCCAGATCCTTCTCTTGCCTCAGAAACTGAGAGAGCATCTTGCTGAGTGCATGGGGCTTTCCCTAGCTGCTGTCCCTCATTCCTGTGTGGTTTTTGGTGTGAAGAAAGAGGTTGGCTCCTGAAAGACAAGAAAACTCATGAGATCTTAACATCACCTGTGGTATGTATGAGGTATGTGTACCTCAATGCCACATGGGAGAGTAATGCTGCAGCACTCATTGCTGTATGTGGTGACCTCTTCCATGGGCAGAAGGGAGGATATGGCAGAAAATAAAGTTGTACAAGGAGGGTGAGGAGACCTGCTTTTGCAGACAAGTCATGGTAGCAAAATTAGGGTTAGCTTTGTAAAATGTAGTTCATAAGGAGTGTGTGTTAAGAACATTTCTCACCAGCTGGGCTTTAATAATTTAAAAAGCAGTAACAGACCAGTAGTTGCTGACATCTCTGCTGTCTAGCAGATAAAAGAGATCTTATTTAAATGCCACCAAGGATGACAAAGTTTCCGGCAAATCAGAAATATGTCAGGGATTTTGAAGCAGAATTAAACTGTTGCGGGAGTTTATTTTTTGCAGTGTTTTATTGCCACTTTCATCAGCCTTATGGAACTGGGACCTGGAGAAATGGAGTTGAAGGGATGTGAGCTGCAGCAATAACCCACTTTATCCTGACAGCAGACCCAGATGCAGCTGGGAGGCCTCCAAGCACACCTGCTTTATTTACTTATTTTATTAATAACAGATCCCAGGCAATTAACAATTGTTTCCTTTTTATTTTTAGACTCAAGAATCTTTAAACCCAAACAACTTAGAATACTGGATGGAAGACATTTATACTCCTGGCTATGATTCCTTATTAAAACGCAAAGAAGCTGAGTTCAGAAGAGCAAAGGTTTGCAAGATAGCTGCCCTAATAGCAGCGGCAGCTTGTACAGTTATTCTGGTCATTGTAGTTCCCATTTGTACAATGAAATCCTGAATACGTGGACAGACTCGTGACTCCCAGCTGTGTGCATCTCAGATAGCTCATTCTGTGTTTCAAGCACCTGATGGCAAAACTGTATGGAATTTGCAAAGGAAGAATGTTCTGAGGATATCCTGGTGGAGATTGCTGTAAACGTAGACAGAACACAAAACGATGAGAGAAACAATTTTTTTTTGAGAAGTATTATTTTAAATAACAGAGCATGTGGCGGAGCTGATGGGAACTCGGTTCGATTTTTATGCATTTTTAAAAGTGCAATATTTTTTTTCCTAAAGAAACAATATAATGTTTTACAGAATCAGAGACTGACAAGGATCCAGGCAAAAGGGGAAGGTTGTCTGAGCTATGTTGCATTTACTGGAGGTGTGAGTACCTGGAGGTAGCACTGTATAGAAGGGAATGTTCTATATGCATTACACCGGGGAGCTAAGAACGTCTTAAAGCTCTCTACAATGTAGAAAACTCTGAATGTATTGTATTTATTTATAGCATTGATGTATTTCATGATCATTTGATTGAAAGCAGACTGTGTAGCCATGAACAGAGTTCATTCCTATGTTCAGATTAAAAAGGGCTTTTTATATTTGGTCTTGCCCTAAGACCCACTCTATCATCACTGAGTACTTAGATAAGTGCAATGTGCTGCAGACCAAAAAGATTATGTTTTAAAGCAATCAAAAGAGGTTTTAGTTGCTTCTGTTGAATAACATTTGCATAGAGCTGGCAAACATGCCTTGCCAAAAGGGTATTCTTTACCTCTGCAGACAGTGAAACTGTTTCAGTTTCACTCCTGCCAGCAAGCAAAGCTGGCAAATCCAAGCAACACTCAGTTAAAGTTCTCATAAATGTAATCTGAACAGTTATAATTTTGTCACAAAGTCTTTGTGCCTTTTTTTAGACTGTAGATGAAACAGAACTGTTTAATTTTGCTATTTTGAGCCCATAACATAAATCACAACATAATGGGTACTAATGGAGGTTCTCTTCCCGCAAGCCTTCTATACAGTTCAGATTGCTCCTCAGATTGCAGGGCTGGTGGTTACTGAGCACTTACATTAAGGGCACAGTCTTCCAGCACGGGTGGAAACTTGCTGTTAGTGTGATGCATTCAGCACAGGGAGCTTGTCTGCTTCCCCTAGTGCTAATGTACTTAAGAATGATGGTTGACTCTGCTGGACAGCAAGCAGTCTGTAACCCCACGAGAAACATCCATTTAATGCTTTATCCCAAATGCACGTAGCAGGTTAAAAGGACTTCTTGAGTTATGGTAGAAATGGTGTGCCATGGTTAGTGAAAGCAAACGCCCAGACAATATTTCTCTTCTGTCATGAGTGGATTGGGGGGAGGGGGGAGGTGTTAAAAAAATATATATAAAAAAATAAAAAAAAAATCAGGAAATAATGTGAACTTGCTGGTCCTCTAAGGGGAAGGTGATTCTTGTGGTGAAAGCTCTTTCTGGAGGTTCATTGGGTTCCTTTGGAAGCAGCCCCCTGGTCATACTGCAGCTGAGAGCATCCCCTGCCCATCTGTCTGGCACTTGAGCTGCTGGGGTTCTCTGGGCTCATGGGGTGTGCACCATAAACCTGCACTGCTTGGTGCAATCCTGACCCAAATTCTGTGGTTTTGGCCCCTTCCTGATACCAAGATTTCTCTCTGCTTCCAGATGCTGCAGGATGGAGTCACAGCAGGGAGGGAGTAATTCGCACCGTCTATTTTGGGCTCCCCTTAGGCCTTCAATCACGGTGTGATTCAGAGCACCTAAGTTTAGGAGCTCAGGATCCATACGTAGTAAATATAGACAGGTAGAGAAACCTCCAGGGATGTTTCAGAGCTGCCAGCAAGATGTCTAATATTAGACATGTGAACGCACTCCACGGGGGCATTGCTCTGCAGTTTACCTTATGCACAATTTAGGTTGGTTGTGTACGTAGAAATCTCTTCCTGGTTCCAGGCAGCATCAGAAAGACCTCAAGTCCCTCGTTGGCCCCACTACAGCAAGCAGGAGATGTCAGAAATAAGCAGAGTGGCCCCGTGGTTGCAGTCAGGTCCCATCTGCTCATGCTGGCAGAGTTGTGTCCCTCGGAGGGCGCAGGATGGGTGCTGGATGGACACCGGACAGACACACGGCCTCCACCAACCCCATCTCTGCCAACATGAGCGGTCTGACCCTGCGAGACCCAAACCTGCCAGCTGAAATCAGCAGTCTTAGCAATTTACTTTTAGGAAATATCTGATTATCTGAGATATGGAAAAGATGCAGGTAATGGTATTGATCGCGGGCAGGTTGGGGCCGTGCTTGCACTGCTGCATTAGAGGAGGCTGAAGGGCCCCTGCTTTGTGTGTTTAGGGGTTGCCATCCACTCCACAGAAGTGCTGAGTGCTGGCACAGGAGGAGATTTTGCATTAGGGATGCCCAAAATCGCAAGAAGGATTTGGGAGGCGATGGAGCCATGGGTGATGTGGAGTTGGTCCAACTCAGCACCCTGAGCATCCACACTGCCCCTGACTGAGGTGCTTTTGCCCATCCTCCCTTTGCACAGGCATCCAGTGGCGCCCATCCTCATTGAGACAGTAATTTCCCTGCCCAGGGATTGGCACAAATCCCCTGTTTGGAGCTTGACTTGGCTCCTGCAACCCCTGTGAGCATCCCAGCAGTGCTGGGAGCCCTAGGGGAGAGGGGAAGACAGAGCCTGGCTCCACCCCTGCACCCCACAGATACCTCCAGGAGCTGCTGCCTTGCCTTCCCCAGGGGATGATGGCCATCCCTAGGCGTTCCCAGGAGGTTCTACATCTGGCCAATGTATTCTTGCTTAAAATAACTAAAATGGTGCAGTGGTGGGTGGCCACCACCAGGGTGCTCAGGAAGGAGGGACCCTGCAGTTCTGCACAGTGTATCAGCTAGGGGAAATCCTGACCATATTAACCTGCGAGAATATTGTGATCGACCTTGTGAACCAGTTATCAACTAGTATATGCTGTATACTACATGATAGACTTTTGTATTAAAAAAACAATAAAAATAAATTAAAGCTATAGGTACATTGTAATCCTTGGTGTGATTGAAAAAAAAGTGTCCTAGATTGTATTACTTAATTAAAATAATGATGAGCATATTGAACTGTTTTTCGTATTTATGCCTTATAAACTTGATATATTACACATGATAAAATGCAACTGCAAGAATTATAAAAAAAAATAAATATTATTTGAGGGGCAAATCTCATTTGCTTTTCCTAAAACAAAAGTACTGCTCAAATCAGCTCAATAAATCATGTGCGTAGAAAAGCAAGAGCAGGATCTGTCCCCAAATGACTTTTTAGGATTTTTTTTTTTTTTTAAATGGGGCTTTGGTTAATGTACTATGTAATAATTTTATTTTATAAAGTTACTGTACAATGTTGCCTTTTGGTTCATTTAAATGTAATACCAAATAAATTTGAAAAATTACAGCGTCCCAAGTTTTAATGAAACAGTTATAATAATTTATTACTCCACTGCTTTTCCTCTTTTTCTTTTCCAGGGACATCAAGATAGCCATGGGATGTGAGTGTCTCAGTGTTAGATAACTAAGCATCCTATCTACTTCTTGGCAGAAATGCTAATGGATTTCTTACTTGTGAAATAATAAGATTGCAGAAGATAATGAAAAATGAGTTTGTTGGGTTTCTTTTAAAATCTTCTTTGCATTACATTGTATAGATTTCTGGAAGTTTAGCTCTTGACACTAATCGTAATATTTCATTTTATATGTTATTTCATGACTGTGTTATGCCATATCAACTGTTCTAACAAGGTCATGAGTAATATTTTGGTATTTATTTCCCTTTCGTGTTTGTGCAACTACAGTCACTTTTAAGTCAGTACTATAGATAACTATTTATAGTCACCTATCAGCAAGCAATTAGTTTGCTCAGGATCTCTATATGGATTTAATTTGCTTTTGACTTGTTAATTGCAAAACCAGGTTGTTTAAAATTCCAGGTGCTGCAACTGCAAGTAATCCAGCATCAGAGGCTGCAAAGAGGAGCTGCAGAAAAAAAAGACATAAATAATGAACAATGACAGGAAAATATAGTAGTATAAATTCCCAATTTCCTCATCTCTAGTGCACAAAAACCTTTAATGCATTGCTTTAGCAATTCTGTTCAGGATGGGGTCTGCTGAAAGTTAGGCATCTGGTGTACTGGGGATGCAAGCTGGTAGAAATGTAGACACTCAGCTTTCAAATGCCAGGCTGCAGACAGGGTTCCCTTGGGACCTCCCCAGATCCCCTTGGGATGGGCTCTGACCCACAGTTTAGTGTTGTCATTATTTTGGGGGACTGTAGCATGGGCTCACATCAGTTTCAGGCTTTTGCACTCATCAAATCCAAAAGCAAAAGTACCCCCTGGGTTTTTATGTTGCAGTGTGAATCCAGGAGCAGAAACTTTCATAAAAATGCTAAGTGTGATCACGCTTCTGCCAAAAAATCCAAAGGGCTCTGGCACGACATTCCTTAGCCAAGAAGCTGTATATATAGGAAATATAGACATCATCTGGGTCATCACTGTGCTGGAAAGCCCAGGCAGCTGCCAGGTTTCTGCAGTAACTGCTGGAAGAGCCACCAAGTCTCAAGGTAGAAGAAGGATCCTATGTGCAACACTGTGTCTGCAACAAAGACACAGCCCCACTCAATCTGTGCTTCTCTGAACGTATTGCTCACAGCAATCAATTGTGCTGGTTGAATAAATTCTTTATTTCAGATATAGCTTTGATGAATGGCTCTGCCTGAAACACAAAAGAGTCATGAGCAAGATATTGGATCTCTGGGCCATATGCTGCCCTCTGAAATGCTCCTGTGACTCCATCCCATTCAATCTGAACATGGAAGAGGAGCAAGTAGCCTGTAGCCTGCCGAATTGTGTGCAGCATGGTCCTATTTAAAAGAAAGGTCAGTCGTGTTGGCATGCACTTTGGGAAAAGGCAAGCATCTGTGGGAGTAATTATAAAGATGAGATATTTCCTTTCATCTAATTTTTACTTTGTTATCTTTTCAGGAAAGAGCAATATATCTTGTAAAGTGCTGTTCTGCTAGTAATTCCTCCAGCAAGCTTCACTTCACATGACTTCAGAGACCACATACCATTCAATCTCTTGCTGTTACATAAATCTTCACAGACCACTTAGAAACTGGAGCAAAATCTTCAAAGGAGGAAGAAGTGAGCTGCCAGCAGCCAAGCTCCTCCCATAAGTAAGTTTCTTTTGGTTTTATTTATTTCTTGTTAATAGCACAAAATACATGTATGTCTACAAGAGCCACAAGGCTCTGCCAAAACCAGTACTTAATTTTAAATAGAGTTGAGGAAATGGTGGGAAAAGGGTGTCCAGAGACACGTTTGCTACTGAGAATGGAGGCTTTTAGAAATGAAGAGCAGCTTCTGCCCCATTATCCATCCCCAGGCCTGTTTCTCTCTGCCCTCCTGGATCTGTGGATTTGTGGATGTTCCTCTGATGCACTAAGCAGAAATAGTGTCCCGACACAGACTCAGATCCTATGTTTCCTCAAAGTTAACCAGATTCCCTCAGTAAACATGGGGATATTTTGCTGGACAGTTTTCTGATGCTTTGGCCTCAGTTAAAAAACCCTCTGAGGTCCAAGCTCTCCTTGTCCCACTGGTGGGGCTGGCAGCCCAAAGCAGATACAGAACTGCAATTTGGTGCTGCTTCTCACTGATCCCCAAAACATCCTGAGATTCTGGGAATCCCAAAGTTATGAAGGTGACTCCTGTTTGCTTTAATATTGGGCATTGTGGAAGTTGCATTTCTACACCAGTATTGAAAATTGATTTAATGTATTGAAAATACTAACAAATGGGTGAGAACCCTTAGGAAAGATGTATTTCTGATTGCTGACAGTTAAAAAAAAAAAAAAAAAAAAAAAAAAAAAACAAAAAAAAAAAAAAAAAACCCTTGTTATTCACAATAAAATTACTGTTCTCCATGCTTATTTTGAGCCCATGCAATGTGTGCTGCCTGCCTGTTGTCCCCATCACACCCCAGGGCTCCATCCCATGTCCACCTCGGCCACATGCAGGTGTGAGTGGAAGGGCAGAAAAGAGGGAATTGCCTATGGTGAAACAGCTCAGTTTGGGAGAGGAACAAGAGAAATGTGTATTATTCTGCCCAGCCCTGGAAATGATGAGGAGTCTGCTCGCTGCTGCATAGCTTTGCTGTAAACTCTGCTTTAGTGACAGACAAATCTCTGCCTGCACTGAAAAATTCCCAATCTGCCATCCTATTGGGCTGACACGCTGCCTGCAATAAAACAAATCTTTGTTGTTCTGAGTGTTTTTGCCCATGTAATGGTGAGGGGAGAGGGGAGGACCAAGGAGGTTGAGTCATTTGTCTTCTTGCTTTGTCTTGGTAATGAAATATTGCTGCTGAACTTTACCCTGCCTTTCCTGCTACTTTTTTTTTTTTTTTTTTTTTTTTTTTTCAATGGCTACCATTTAAGAGGCTCATAAAATTGCATTACCAAAATTTATGACTGTACAGCAAATGTGTGCAAGTGCATTAATTCTCTTCAAGGCCAGCGTCTTGTAGCCGCAAAATTAATGTTATGGTGTGATTTCTAGTATGGCTAATTGCTGTTCAGTAAAGCAGAACTCATGGTTTTTCTCACCTTATGGCACTGAATTCCTTGGAACAGCCTTTCTCTGAGGAGTTTGTCAGGTAAGTGTTAATGAAGGATTCACGCACAACACCTGAATATGTATTTTTATACATTTTATACATTTTATTTTTATAATTTTTTTTTTTTTTAATGCAATTAAAGACTTGAAAACCTTGGCCTTGTGAGATTGTTTGGTTGGGTTTGAGCTCCTTTGGATGGCATTTAGTTCAAAGGTTCAAAAGCAGATATCTCTGTATGCAGGAGGATAAAAACAGGCCTCTTAACATGGTCTGAGCTCTGGTCTGGGGAGGCTGACCTGGGTGCTGGCATCACCCTGTGAATTATACCCCAAGCTATTCAGAAGCAAGTGAAAAATAACAGTTCAGTAAAAGGTTGGATTACTTGAAATTACCTACACGTAGTCTTACGTTTTCTTCCTGAGCAGAAAAAGTCACTTCCTGCTAGAAGACTGGAGCCTTACCAATTAAAAAAGGTGTGCTAATCTAGTATTCCAAGTTGAAAACAGATGTGATCAAGCAAATAACCAATGATGAGTGCTTGCTTGTGTTCTGGTCAAAGAGGACTTTAGGGGAACAGTCTCAGAGTACAGAGATGGGAATTCAAAGGTGGACCAACACTGCTTGTTGTCTTCTTCAAAGCTTTGTCTGACAGCCAGAAGAAAGCTCTGTGCTCGTCGTCTTGGTTCAGTGGGCACGTGGGTTAAAGCACATGCAGGATCATTGCTGTTAAAAGCACAGCCCTGACCACTTGGGACTCAAGGAGAAAGTACAAAGCGTTGAGCTACTGAGATGCACTGGAGCTCAAGGGCAGGGTGGTGACATCCAAATTATGCTGTGTATGAGCCTGCTGGTCCCACAAAATGGGCTCCAACTACAGTAGACCATGTGCTCATGCTAAATGATTACTGGGCAAAGAGGTCAGTGATGGCAGCCTGCAGAGATCTGATCATGGATAAAAAATATCTGCTTGGGCACTGGAGCATCCATGCTGTCTTAGCCTCCAGAAGCCTTGTTTGGGTCAGTGGCTTTGTGTTCTCTCTACTGGAGGACGCAAGCTGACAAAAGTAAGGCATCCTTGGGACAGAGAGACCAGCGGGGGGGGAAGATAATCTGATGTGAAAGCTCTTGACGCTGTACCGTATGTCTTGCATGTTTTGGAACAAGTTGCTTGATCTCTGCGTGCTTTAGTTTCGTGCCAGTTACTCCCCACGTGTCTCTTCAGGCTCCTTCTTGGAACTGAGATTTTTCCTCACCGTGTGTTTGTGAAGTGCCCAGGAAAACAGGGACCAGATAGAAGCTAAAATATCTCACAAGCATTGTCTTAATGCTTATAATGGCATTAGCATTATCATAAATAGTTACAGCCAAATCAGTCATCAGTGGCTCTGGTGGTAAGCAGCAATGAAGCACCTGGGAGATATCAGGCTCTGCTTGTCAAAGTGTTTTGGTGATGAATGTCACAGGGAAAGCTTTTGGGAACGTAGGGGAGAGGAGAGCAGGGGAAGTGCAGCGCTCCGCTGGGATGGCAGCACAGGGACAGCGGGATTAACGCTGCAGGAGCTGGGCAGACAGCG
This sequence comes from Netta rufina, assembly GCF_964035555.1. Taxonomy (NCBI): domain Eukaryota; kingdom Metazoa; phylum Chordata; class Aves; order Anseriformes; family Anatidae; genus Netta; species Netta rufina. The sequence goes on along the minus strand of NC_140134.1, from coordinate 14,367,650 downwards.
AGCATCTGCTTGGGGCCACCCGGATCAGAGCACAGCGGGAACGAGAAATTCTTGGACTGGTTATCAAGGAATCAGGAAACTCCAGGATACTGTACTCATGGGGGATTTTTACTACCCAGACATCTGCTGGGTAACAAATGCAGCTAATCACAGCGATAATGTACAGCACTAATTCACTATAAATTCTCTCCCATATGTTTAGAATTGTATTTACAGTAGGGAGGGAGTGATAGTTGTTCATGAATCAAGGTGAACTGAGTAGCTGGTGCAGAGTTAGCTGTGTATTGTGGAAAATAATGACAGGCTGGAGCAGAATCCCTCTGAGAGCATTTCAGGTATTTCAGCTATTCTAAGAGAAAAACGTTTCTGTAATTACTGGTTACTTTTAAATGTGCTGATGAAACTTCTAATTTCTCCAAAACCTCTGCTCACCTTGAAGCACGAGTTCATGAGGGGGAGCTGATGACGAATTACCTGTCAGACAAATACGCCTCCTCCAAATCAGTTCTGCTGATTGTGAGGTTGAGAAGGGTTAAAAATAACAAAAGAACAGAGATAATGGCTGCTCAGCTCACCAGCAGCATGTGAGAGGATGTTGTTTTGTTGATATACTTCTATGTCCTTCCTTCAGTTGCAGGCAATAATTTCACCATCTAAATCCCTGTGGCCCCAGAGGAACACGGTGAGCTCAGGTACACCTAAAATTGAGGCAGGGTAGAAGTGTCCCAGCCCTGGAGCTTGGGGCTGAGCACGGCTGGTTACTGGTGAGTTACGGTGCCTTTACCTCCCTATGGACGTTTCCCTGCTCCCTGGTTCTGCTTGTCCCTGCTCTGCCTTATTGTTCGTGGGGATGTTTTGGTAAGGATGCTGTATGTGGGGCCCTGGGATTTGCATAATGGCATTACTGCTTATTCCTCAATTACAATAGTGAATATGCAAATCTGCTGACACTGGTTACTGTAATTGCCCCGGCCAAGCTCATCCCCAGCTTGGAGCCATTTGCTACTAACAAGGATTTTCCTTCTGGTTTCTCATTTCCAGCTGTGAGTAAGGGAGACGACCCCTCAAACAGCTGCCTGAAATGAGGGGAGTGAAAAGCAAATAGAGAGGGCTGCAAAACTCTGAAAGAAGAACATCTTTTTTAAAGGATCTTGCAATACCTTTTCCGCCTGTTATTTTCCTTGCAGGAGCTCATGTTCGTGCTGTTGGTGAGAGATGGATGGGTCAGATTGCTCCATCCCACCCACTGCAGCAGCATTTTGTCCTTGCCATGGCTGTCCCCCATTTCTGCCGGCCCTGCCTGCTTCCTGCTGGAAATCTGCCTTCAAAGCAGAAGGGCTGATAACATCCAACAGCTTTGAGCATGGCTGTCTGTTTGCAGGTGGTCTGGTGGGTCATTGAGAGGCAGGCAAGGAGTCCAACAGAGGATTATCTCACTGGGAGGATGGGGAAAGCATCCTGAGCATGGGGAGGCTGGGGTCACCTGTCCCAAGTTGGTTGTTGTTTTGGACAAAGGAAGGATTGATGAACCGTGGAGTATTTTAATGTGTGCTGAGCTGTATATAAATGTCTAGAGCAGGAGCTCTTTTCATTAAAACATAAACTGATGAATGTTTTCCACTTCTAGTACCAATATTTTTCTAACAGTATTTTGAGTAGTGTTATTTTTTCCTGTGCCTTTTCAAATAAGTAAGAGAAAATGAGAGCAACTGCTTTATTTTCTGGAAGAAATAGGTAAAACAGAAAAATCAATGCCTTGTAATCCTTCCTGGGCAAGGTTGAAATGCTGGTGTCCGACTTCCCAGGACTTCTAAAGAGACAGTATTTCACTGAAAACACCCTACAGGACTGACATTCAGTAAGAAGAACCGTCCTCAGATCCAGCTGCCTTTGAAGGCATCACACACCCCTTGACTCCCAGCAGCAGCAGGACCAGGCCCTGTAGACTTGCTCCCAAGGAATTTTCTGGTCCAATTCTCATGCTCACGGTGTGAAAACACCAAAACTGCAGTGGGTTAGAGACGTGTTATCCCACCAAGACCTTGCTGTCATTTTTGCCAGAGCAGGCCAGGCTCTGCAGGAACATTTCTTTCTTCATTTATCCTAATATTAAGTGAAGTATCATTTCAATTAAAACTAACACTAAAGTAGGTTTATAATCAAATGTATTATTTAAAAGCTCTGGAAGGTCATTGTACTATTTCCTTACAGATTTGCCTGCTAATGCTCTGCATTCTCACAGCACCCAGGAGCACCCATATTCTTCTTTTCCCTTCCTCCACAGACCTGCTATCACAATTATTTTACATCTGAGTTAGTACCAAGGCTGCGAGAATGTCACAGCAATGCAGGTCAAATGTGCAAGGAGTGGGTATCTTGACAGATTTGAAAGCAACACTTTAGCCTCTGCATGGGGACATGTCCGATGCCATTATGTGTTAATGGATATGATTTATTTCAGAGGGAAGAAAAAGGAGAAAACCCAGGCAAACGCAGAACCAATGATGTATGGGAAACAACAGTGTTTGGAGTATAAGTACAGACAAGCAGCATATTTGTTGCTGATGGTGCTATGTTCCCTCAGATAATAAAACCATTTTGTAACTATTTGTCTGTGTCATGAGCTTGTACACATTTTGTCTCAAAGTTTTTCATTTCTAATGAGCCTTTCGATCCTGAATATTTTTTCTCAGATCAACAAAAATGGTTTGACATCTTTTTGTAAAAGCCTTCAGTTTAATGTATTAGTACGTCCTGTTCCCACATCAGTTTCTCCTGTTCTCTGAATCTCCTCTAGCGCTCCTTTATTAGCCAGACATAGGGGAAATACCTGGAAATACAGATGTATGTTGTTGCTGCAGATAATGTTCCTAGTGTTCCTGAGCTCTGCGTTCATGCCATACCTGGCAAGAGCTTGTCATGTTCCTTTTCTGGAAGATTAACATGAACTGAAACACTTGGAAAGCAATTGTTCCCCACATGGTTTTGACTCTTGCAGTGACTAATCTTGTAAGAGTTGTTCACCTTACTTCCACTGCAAGAATTTTTGCTGTACCATAAAAATAATGAAAAAATAACTGGAGAATTAGATTTTCATCTTATTCTATGAATAAAGCAGTACACAAGAATTATTTTTTATTATGTACCAATGAGCTATGTCTTTTTTTAGGTGAATTGTCATCATGGAAGGGAAAGAACATTCTGGGAACTGAAGTGCAGTGGTCAGGGCAAGTAAAGGACAACAACATTGCTTGTACTGTTTTCTCATCGTGTATCTCTATAATCTGTAAGAATCCCTCCAAAAACCTTTATAAATAAGGCTAATCTAGTGTGCAGTTTTATTCAGTGTTTCTTACCTTCTGGGACCAATGTGAAGAGGTGAGGTTATTATGTTGATGCTTCTCAGAAGCTGAGTTGGTATCACTAAGACTCTTCAAGCATATAAAGTGCCACAGCCACCGGAATCAATTTTTATATCTCAGAAATGGTGCAAATAAAATCTAACCACTCAGAAACACTGCAAACAAGTGACGTGCTGCTGTTTTTGTGTTGTGGAGCAACACGGCAATGTGGAAGCAAGAGCAAGTCCAGTAAAAGACAGGACTTGGCAGATGTAATTTCATGACCAAAGTGTCCCACCCTGATTCAGACTCCTTGTAGTCAAAAATTTGCTGTTAGACTTTTAATATGTTCATCAAAAGTGTTTTTTTTTTTTTTTTTTTTTTTTTTTTAATGTGAGTTTTCCCCTCATATTATGTCTATGAAGTTGTTTGGGTTTCCCATCTTTTTGTTTTATTCATGTTTCCCCCAACAATACTGGGTTATCTGTTCATCCCTTATCAGTTTGCCAGAGGTTGTAACCAGTGGAAGTGAATAAAATTCTTCAGGATTAAATTCTGCTGCACTGCTCTATTTTACTTAAATACGTGATCAAAAGACAATGCGGCTTCTGAGGAACATTTTAAAACAGGAGCAAAATCTGGCAACTTGTTGCATGCCCTCAATGCCTCTAGTCTTACCCAGACACTTTGATCACAGCCTCCTTTGACTCTTTTCATGTTGCTTACAAAGTTACTCTATGTAAAAATGTAGTGTATGATTTACTTTTAGCAAGAAAACACAAATTTATGATGAAGGCAGGAGATGGCTGATCTCTGGGCTTAAGTCATGCACAGATCCTGAACAATCTCTGTGCAGCTGCTGTGGAGGGGACGTGCCAAGTGGCTGACAGCAGGGACACACCACAACACATCGCCGCACCAGTCACCAGCTATAACGAAGTGGAAAGGTGACTTTCTGCAGTCAGGTTTCATTATTTCAGACTAGGAAATGAACTTTCCTAAAAATTGTATGGTATCCCTGGTGTCTCTGCACTAATCCTCCCACAAACCAAAAAAAACTGTTTTTTTGAGCACCTGGAAGCTCCTATGGACCAGGAGCCATATCCTGAAATGGGACAGGCTTCTACTGAGAAGCCATGGAGGTTACTGATGTAGTTCTGCTTTCACTGAGATTTAGTCCTAAAGAGACTGTTCCCACCACAACTGAACTGCAGGCGGTGCTGGGTTGCTCTTCTGCAACTGCAGTGTTAAACCGTTATATTGCAAGAAGAAAAGTGGAGGATGACTTTTGAATTTGAAGCAGTATTAGGGGCATAAGCCAGACATCATGTAGCTACCCTGGCTGAAGCAGGGCCAGGGGACAAGATCTGCATCTCCCAATCTGTACCCTGATATTCAAAGACTGCATGGAATGCATTGAAATTAAAGAAACAAACTTCCTTTCTATCTGGACGTCTCCATCATGCCTGCAGCAGCCACAAATAACCCATCAATGTGGTTTACACCATGCTGCCCTTGAAGGCTCAGCTTGCCAGCTCAAAGGAAGGAGCAGCGGGAGGCGAGAAGCCGTTCCCATTCATTCAGGTGAGTTGCGAAGTAGGCCACAAAAATGCTGTTTTTCCAACACGGGCAAAATAGGCTGTTCAGATAAATAATTTCTGCCTGTGACTCTTCCTCTTACAATAGAAACCATGGCCCTAATCCAGTAGAGCACTTTAGTATGTGCTTAACTGGAAATTTGTGAGCGGCCCTGCTGATTTCAGGGGATCAGCTCTCCTGCTTAAAGTTAAATATGAGGGGTGGGAGACAGCAGGTGGGTGGATGAACGGCACGATTGCCTGGGGGCCCTGCCTTATTATCTACGATTATACGGGCTTAACATTTGGCTGGATCCAGGCCCATTTGAACAAAGAAGCAGGATTAGCTGGCATGCAAATAGGGAGCAAAGCCAGAGGGTTCCAGCAGTGTCGAACACAACTTTGTTACTCTGACAGAATGTATAAAAGTGAATGAAAAGGCTGTATGATTGCTGTTGCCGTCCTGTTAATTAGGCTGAACTCATGGTTCATTAGTGCTATAATATGCTTCCATCTTAACAAAGCCCTGTTGGGTGTATGAAGCCACTTTACTATTAGTAAAGTGAACCCTTATCAGAAAGCCCCGTAATTCACTTCATAAGACGTCATGACATACATTGTACTGCAATTGCACTGGAGAGACAGATTACTTGCTTAACACTTGCTTTGCCTAATGAACATCCTAAGATGTTTTCAAAACCAAGTTTTTTTATTGTATTGGGAGCTCCTCTGACCTCATGCCTAATTACATCGTATAGTCCTATAGCAGGGTTTCAAGTACTTAATAAATAACCCAAATTGAGCTGAGCTGCTTTTCCTCTTGCACATTCTCTCAGTGGCATTGTGAAAATACAGCCAAGCAATAAAATCCTTGTTTCTTGCTGTCATTGTGGGGAAGGGAGTTTTGCGTATAACCAGCGCGATATCCCTGCAGCAGGAATGCAGCAGAAGCACTGGCACAACCCACATTGCCACGTTATCTTCTTGCAGTGATCAGAAAGCAATACTGATTAAGCAGCATAGCAAAATTTTGGCATAGAAGTAAGAAATAAGATGTTCTGGCTCATTCACTGTCCCCAGGGAAACACTACACTCCCCTGACACTACCCTATCATAGGCAGAAGGTGCAGTTGTGGTGTTGTTAGGACAGATGCTGAACTCACAGTGGTTTTCCTGTGGACTCCCTGTGCAGGGAATACAGTCTGGATTAAATCAGAGCATGGGTCCACACTGACTTCAACTGGGGAGCTGACTTTAGCCAGCCCTGCCCTACCTGATATCACCACTTCCTCAGCAATGCTGCTGGGTTTCTCTGGCTGCTTTTGAAACTAAATTTGTGCAGACTAGAGTAAGTGAGAACTAAGGTTCCTCCCAAATCCCAATGAGCTTTTGCTGACCTTAATTATTTGACCCATCCATCTAGTGTAGCATATGGTAGCACTTAACGGTGTGGTCAGCACCATGGGAGTGACTGGTTGTGGGTGGAGAGAGAAAGAGCAAATGGGAGAGAGTGTGTGTAGGGAGGAGGGACTGTTACATCTACCACCAAGCACAAAAGAAGGGAAGAAATTAGTGTCCTGCTCAAAAAGGTATGAACTTGAGGCAGAAAAATCTTCCCGAGCTGTGTAACTGATTGCTAGGGGCTGCTAGGGATATGAGGCTGCTTGTGGTTTGTGCCCCAGTGACTGCCAGAACAATAGCCAAGCTCAGCAGTTCTCTCTGCTACAGACTGAAGTTGAAGGTCAAATTTTGGCTTTATTTCACTTCAACAGGAGGAGTTTTATGGTGCTCCATCATCTCTCCAGAAGATCCTCATTTGATGGCTCCCTCCCAAGAGCCCCAGTGGCAGCAGTGCTGCCTGCTGCTGCCGAAAGCAGCCGTGTCTGGCAGAGTGGGTCCTGCATGGTGGAAAAAGCATCTCTGAGCTGCCCATCACCATAACCATAAGCCATCACCATAAGCCATGGCTGTTGTGTGTGGCCAGGTCAGTTTAACTCCAGAGCAGATCCCTTGCTGTGTTTTGCCATGCAGCTGTAGAGATGGTTGAGCTGAAATAAAGTGAAGGGACTGGTGGCAGGACAGGACACGAATGGCTCTTTTAGTGGCAGGGCCAGCTTAATTCAGTTTAAAGCAACCACAGAAATGTGGTACAAGACAGGAAACTGCTGATGTTCTCTGCTGCTTATGCTGAAGGACACACCTACAACTGGTAATTTACCCATCTGATTTCCTTGGTTCATTTTCATACAGGTTACATATCTAAGTGAAAGAGAATAAAGAAAACTGGTGTGTCAAATAGCAAGAACTTGTAACTGCCAATTTATGCTTGTGGTTTTTAGTATATATGAGCTGTAAGAGCACCTAATTCTCCATTCTCTTGTCCAGGCTTGTCAATGTGAATACAAAATAAATGGTCCATTATCAATGCATTCTCACAGAAGTGACTACAAGAGCAGTACAAGACGCAATCTACTTGCAAATGTCTAATCTATTCATACTGGGTTTCTTTGTTGTTGTTTTGTTTTGTTTTGTTTTTAAGATACCAGTCCTTGTGTGAAATAAACATTTTTTTTGAAGGAGGTGGTCAAAATGTAACATGTTGGGGAGCACAGGACCCCTTTCCCCCTTCCCTGTATTTGTGAACCATCTACAAGGATGGTGGTTGTCATGCATATATATTTTGCTTCACCTGTCAGATGCCTTAATTTACTACAGTGTTTTGCATCTGGGTCAGCTGTATTTTTATCAAACATTAACATGCATAAGGGTTTGCCAGTACTTCATAAAAATGCTCCTGAAAACTGCATTCTTCCACCTCTTTATTGAAGCGGATTATATTGTGTTTGAACTGTGTTTGAACTGAAGGTACACTCATGTGAAAACTGTTATATTCATAACCCACACCTAAGCAATAACAAAGAGCTCAGTTAATGAAAATCAGTCAAAGGAAATCACTGCCCACCCCTTCCAAGATCAATTAGAGAGATTATTCCAGCATCCCTAATGCTGCCACACCACTGTTGTACTGTACATCTCCTCTTCCCTTCAGAAGGCTGAGCCAGGGAGTCTGACAATAATGTGTGATAAACAGTGCTGGGGAAAAAAAAAAAAAAAAGCATTTGTGGTGCTATTACCACCATAAATCCCCACAGCAACGATGACACTTGGGCAGTATAAATAGATAAGGTCCCTGGGAGTCACACATTCAAATGAGCACAAGACTGGAAGGTCTGGGGCCAAAAGCTGCTGCCCCAAAATGGTTAGGAGCGTTTTAATGACATATTCAGGCAAAGGCTGGCAAACTTTTTCTCGGGGGTTGTACTGTCTTTGGTGGACAACTTGGTGTGGCAAGTTGTAATACTCAATAGGTCAAGGATAAGCTGGAAGATCACTGTTCCTCCAAACAGAGAAGAAAACACCCTTTCTGGCAGCACATCAGTAAAATTGGATGCTCTATGACCACAAGAGGTGGAGTAGCCACTGGAGAAGAAATATAATGTATAGAGAGGGGAATCAAACATTTTGTTCTGTGGCTATAAGCACAGCAGTGCAAGTGAACCCACAGCTGCTGGGACATGATGATGCTCCACTGGCTTCCCAAGACATACAGCAACTTATGCCAGCTGAGAGTCTGGCTTTGCTGTGGACATCCCAGTTTCCAAATGGGTCATCCTCTTCCCCTTTTTTCTCTCTTCTTATATCTCAACAGCAAGGAGTTTCTACCAGGGATTTATTTTTCCCACTGCATCAGAAGGTGGGCTTGAGCTTTGATGAAGCAGAGCTGAACACTGGAGTTTCTTAATAATTGGCAGAGGTCTTCAAATCTGAGACTCTAGTATTTATCAATAATGAGAAACTGTCAGAAACACTTTGAATATTTGTCTACTACTAATTGGCCTGCCAATTTTTTAACAATGTGAAAAATTAGCATTGCCAAAACATTATTTTTTGTTGCAAAAATGCACCAATCCTTGAACCAGAGTTAAAGACTATAATTAATTGACTTGCACAAATGAAAAATGTTCATAATCATTTTGGTAAATATTTCATTTAGTGTAAATACAGATCCATTTTATACTGCAAACAAATGCTAAGGCATGTAAGATTTATTTCAAACAGTTCACAGCACAAAGAGCTTCTGAATTTTTCAAGTGAGTCTTCCTTCTGCCAACATCTGGAAGCTAAAGGGGAGGAGGGAGAAGAGGGCTGACCTTTTCCTCCAATGGTCATGACTAATTCACTGAATAACTACTTTTTGCTCATTACAGCCTTGTTTTAATATGCAATGTGATTCACATACAATGCTGCTAAGGGAAAAATGCCCCAACAGAAATAGCTAGGGACAGAGAATGGAAATGCTAATCTAAGTACCCCTGTGTTTAAATAAGAGGATTTGTGGAGCACAGCAGGAAGAAGCGAGGCATCAGTTCCCTTTGAGCTAAAACCTCCCTCCTTGCTCTCTCGAAGTACAATTCATCAGCATAATACATTAAGATGCATTAGTTTGGCCATGTTAATTCCTCCAAAATATGTTTCAACCCATTGTGTTTCCAAAATCACAGAACGGTTGATTTAGCTTTACGTGCTTATGCGTTGTTGGCAAGATATGACATTTCGCATTTGCCTTTGTAACATTCACTAATCACATACTTCAATTTTCTTGTCTGAGCTGTTAATAAAAGCTTATGAACTTCTGACTTCTGATTACAATCAGGAAATATCTTTTTTTTATACACAGAAGGTGCTTGCTTTTGTCACGCCAGAAGACGGGGAAACTTCCACTAATTCCCTCCATTGATAATTTTTATCTGGGCTTTGCTTGCTGCTTACAGTTACCTTCATCAAAGGGTGCTTGCAGAACATTGATGAGTGCTCCATGCTTTGCTGGAGTACCTACTGGAAATGGCATTTAACATCTTCATCGCTGTCCACAGCAATGGGGATCATAACTGAGCAGGATGCAGTAGTTATGGGCAGTGGGCAGTGGGACTGCCCTGTGCCAGCAGTGTGTGGCCCTCTTAACATCTTGTAGCTGTCTGCACACACTTTCTTCTCCTTCCCTAAGAGTGTGAATCTTTCTGTTCTTCTTCACAGTTACAAGGAGAGGTGGCTTGTGCTCTAAGTCATTCCTCTGATTGTACCAAGTCAGCCAACTACAGAAATAACCAAAAAAGTGTCATTTCTCATATGATAAATAGTGCATCCTGGAAAGGGGCTGGATGTGAAGACTTGCAGGTAAGGTGACCCAGGCTCACTGCCTATCAAAGTCACACTCCCTAGTAGGCTGCCCACAGATTTCAGAAATAATCTAAAAGAAGAGTGAAAGCTCAGCCTGCACCTGAGATTGTCAAAAGCACTGTTAACAGAGAAGCTGACAACTCACTTCGTCTTGGAAATTCACTGGTGAGGGTTTCACATCCTGTTGGAGTCCTTCGGTCTCTCAGAGAAATAAATATAGATGTGCAGAAGAGAGCAGAATTCCTTCAGCAGAGTCTGAAACCACACGGAGCCCTCAGTGTGAGATGGTCCTCTCTGAGGTTTGTGGACTTCTGTGCATGTGATGATGGCTGCAGTGAAAGGAGAGTGCCTGGAAAGCAAGCAGCAGATGTGGAGGGGTGGCTAGGGGAACCACCATTCAGTGGGAAAATAATGAGCATGTGCAGCAGGAGTGTTTCATTCACGGAGGGTATTGCAGGGTTTGCTGGCCTGTGAATGGATAACTTGCTGTACTTTTATTAATCCTGGGTGTGGAAATGGCAGGGTAAATACATGGTTAATTCTCAGTAACCACTCACAGTGAAAGTCTGATATTCCAGCTGGGTCAGAAGCAGCCAAAACCAGTAAGAGAGCCACTGTGCTGGCAGGCTTCACCCTGTGCCAGGCCAGTTTCTGATGAGCCCAGCTGGACATAGCCTCCTGAAGGACCCAGCAGCATCTCCTGCAAAACTAGATGGGTAATAGGAACTGCCCAAGAGATGCCAAAACACTCAGGGATGTTAAAGACTTTAAGTTGGGGAGTCACAACAATAGATCAAACCTTATCTCTGCAGTGCCAGAAATATTGGGAAACCTGAAACTGCAGGCAACTCCCTTGGGTTTGCTCTCTCTCTTATAAATTCTGACCTTTGACTCAGCTGCCCAGACACTGTTTAGATTTTACATTGGTTTACCTCGTAATTGGATGAAGCTCAGCAGTTTTGGCTGAGTCTCTGGGTTCAATCAAATCTTCATAGATATATGAACTCAGAAACTTAGCATGAAGCACCTACTGGGAATACACATCACAGCCCCAAACACAATAAAGTACCTCGGGAGCGGTGTTGAAATGGCACCTTGTACAGCTGCCCAGAGGAAACTTAAACATCATCTGGTACTTCGGATGTGATGCAGCTCCTGCATCCCTGTCCCTCTGTGTAGCATTTTGGCAGCCTAAATCTCTGCAGCATTTGCTTCCTGCTCTGGCTGCTCTGCAAAGTTTCTTAGATGTGCTGGTGTGCTGATGGGTTATAGAGGCATTCTGCTGCCTCTTGCATCAGAACTTGCTCTCTTCAGAAGAGGTTACATGAGTAGCCTTATATTCGTGTATATAACTTATCTGTTCTCACACACTTATTTTTCTGCTGTGATATGTGCAAGAAACACAGCGGGATGTGTGACCCTCGAAAAGACTCCTGCCTCCAATTTTCTATAGCATACTTTCTGTGTCTCAGGCAAATCTGCCCTAGTTCTGCCCTGTCTTTGATTTCTGTATGGCTTACTTATGGGTGTGGGCCATCTGAAGACTCATGGTAAAGGAAAAATATGAAAATATCATAAATTGACCAGGTCTTTAATTGAGTTTTTGAGAACCATGCCACATTTGCTGTAGTGTGTCAGTAAGCAATTGCTATAGAAACTGCACTGTTTGTTATTTGGATGTTCCTATAGAAGCCTTTAGTCATCGCTTTTTTTTTTTTTTTTAAACAGAAATTGAAAAATATCTCTGGGTCAAATATTGCTTTCACACTTGGACTCTGTTATGGTGATAAAGCGTTTCAATATTTGCATTACTTGCTTGCAGCTAATGCTACGCCCCTGGAGGTTCTCTTAGTGGGAAGAACACTTTCTGTACAGGAGCCATATGTGTGGAAAAGATAAGATTTGCAATTGCATATTAAAAAATAAAAAAAGGGTGGGAAAAAAAACATCACATAGGTCAACTGAGCATATGGTCTCAGTCCTGTTTCCAGTGGGCTTTCTTGTATCCAGGCTCAGCTCAGAGAGTTTATGGAAGCATGGCACTACTTATGGCACTGGTGACTGAACTGTTATTGAACAACTGTTAGGAAATAACCTAGGTGAGAGACAGGAGGCACAGGAAAAGCATTGGAAGGTTATTTAGTACAGTGAGATTTTTTTCTGAGTTAACCTTTTCACTTGGTTTCTGTGACCAAAATAAAAGATTTTGCAGCTAGTGTTCTTTTTCCTCTTTTTTTTTTTTTTTTTTTTTTTTGTTTTTCCCTGAAAGTTTTAGATGAGTCACTGGATTTTATTTTGGCAAAGTATATTAGAAAGTTGCTACGTCTCTGTTCTCATCCTTATTTTTCACGCCTGGGGCCGTACAGTTCAGGAGACGAGCAATCGGCAGTGACCCAGGGAGTGCAGCTTCTCCCACGTGAGCACGGGAGGTGTTGCAGGGCTGTGACCTTGGGAAGGTGGAGGTGAGATCTCCTTGTTCTCTGGGTTTGGGATAGCTGTGCCTGCTATTTGGGTGACTCCGTCCTGAAATTGCTATTTCACGTGTCATTGGTCAGGCTGCAAAGGCAAAAGGGTTAATAGACTTAGTGGGGTTTTCTGTGTAGTAACTTCTGGACTTCTGAATCACCAGAGCATCCCCACGAGCTGAGCTGCAGAGCTGTAAAGGACAGAGGTGGCTGAGCTGCCCGTGGATGCTCTGTTTAGCACTGCAATTTGTGATGCAAAAGCCCAATAAATACTTGAGACTGTGCGTGGTGATACGAGTTTGGCTGAAGTTTCCAATTCACCTTGCGAATTGTAATTTTCCAATTACTCATGAAAAAGGAGTGGAAAGTAGAGGTCCAGCTCTCTTAAAGGGTGTCTGAAAATCATGACATCCAAGGTTGCTGGGGGACAGATTTATGTGTTTTCAGCGTATGCCCCATTTCTCTTGTGCTGTTTCTTGGCCAGCTCATTTTCCGAGATCATTCTGATTTAGGATATGGATTGTGCCTTCCCCTCCCAGTCACTCCCCTGCTGACAGTGACATGCTTTTTGAGAGAATACCTGGGAACACAAATCCATCAGGAATTTCAATGAGAGTGGCTTGTTTGAAAACAGCAGCTCTGAGTTTTGTACATCTGCCTCCCTACAGATGCAAGATGCCCTATGGCAAAGCTTCTTTGGAAGGATGGTCCTGAGCTGCCCTGCCAGGATGCTGGCAGCCTTCAGCTTATGCAGGAGCAAAATATGGGGTATGTAAGAAATTTTCTAGCAAAAGAGTGTTTATTGAAGGTAGTTTTGAGGACAGTCACTCTGAATTCAAGCACCTAAACTCTTCCCCACTTGAACTCTCAAGCCCTTTAGTTGGTCTGACCTTCAGAATAAGAAGGGAAGAGGTGTGTGTTGAGACCCCTGCCAGACACCGTGCTCATCCTCCACGCTGACCTGAGAAACCAAGTATCTTATGGGGAACTTCTGCCCTAATTCATTTTTGGTTAATGGGTAAAAAGAGCTGGCACAGCTTGAAAAGTGCAGTGCGTGTGGTTTAGGAAAGTCTCAAATCGCAGTGGGAAGAGTTAAACTGCGCTTAGTTAGTCTTGTTAATCTGATTTATTATAAGCAAAGACACTCCCAGCAAAACAGCAATCCCTTAGATTTTTGTAAGAGATCTGACAACTGTTTTGCAGAAGCATCTGATAACGTTTAAGAATATTAAAAAGGCATATATAATTACCTCCTAAGAGAGGCATTTGTGCAAGAGAGTAGAAAGTGGCAGATTTGATGAATAACCATAGAGAAAAGCTGAACTCTCAGAAATGATATTATGAAAGTGATGCCTAAAGAATATTTTCACAGTGGCAAAACTTTACATAAATATTTAGGGAGTACATAACTTGTTTTCCAACTCAAAGATGGCATTTCTGCAGCAATAGATGTACAGATCTCTCCCTTGAGTAGCAAGTATTGGGCCCTGACCACAAATTTCTGTGCCTTAGAATTGAATGGGCAGGTAAATAGATTGGATCTTAATATTAAAGATAAGGGAAATAGTTGGACATTGGATTTTTTTTAAGTCTACTTTCCTGAGATTTGGCAGAAAAATAATTTGACATTAAATAATGTTCTGCTCAGGGTACCAAAAAATGTAAGTTCTGTGTCCTTGAGGTTTAATACCTAGGAAATTTGTCTGGGATGGGAAGAAACAAAGCCTTATTGAGTATCTCCCTTGGATCCAGCTGCTGTACTCTGGCTTGCTGCAGACTCATCCTGGGGCACCGAGCAGTGCCAGGCAGGGAGGATTTAAAAATGTTGTTGCAGAGCACTGGAGGATGTACAGCCTGCCCCAGCACAACCAAACCCAGCAAGTCATTGCCAAGTACTTTCATCCCCAAGTGTCAAATTCTATTTTGACTCTTTTTTTTTTTTTTTTTTTTTTACTTCATAGTTTTTTCTTTTTAAATCATGGCATGGGAGCTCTCACACTGAGTTGGGGCAGCTGAGCAGGCTGGGGGAGTAGGGTAGCTGCCTGCACGTCAGCACACCAGCTTGTTTGTGGTGTCTCGGCCCTCCTCTCACTTAGCTTTGGCAACAGCATCAGGAGAAAGGAGAAGGAAGACAAGGGAAGCATGACTGAGTGCCTGCCAGAAAGATACCAAGTAAGAAAGGGCAATTTTTTAATGTCACCACTTTGCAGAGGAAAGTCACCTTTCCCAGCAGCTTTTGAGGCAGGGAGGAGAATTCATGAATGAGCTTTGGGATACAGTTTCTGGCCTTGCACCTGCTAAGGGCAACCATGGATAAGAACAAACCTTCCTTCCCCATCTCTTTATTTTTGGAGGCATGCATAGGGTTCACCTGTGAGGTGAAGGCCAGCAGGAGGAGGCAAGGAAGTCACAGGTGGCTCATGCAAAACATCTGCTGCCTCAGCCCATGGGGAATTTTTGCAAAAAGCCAGCATTGCACCTGTAAGGCAGCCCTGGCCTCAGGAATGCATGTGGAGAATCACAGCCATGCACACTGCATCTAGTTAATTGTTTTAACTGGCCAGAGAAAAGCATGTTTAGAATGTAAGACATGTCTGAAGGGAAGTAGATGCGGAGGTCTTCTGCACTGGGTCCTGTATCGGGACAAAGCAGTGTGAGCAGCATCCGTGGTGCTGTCTAGGTCTGCAGTCAAAGTCCCCTTTTATCTCTGGATACCAACGCTGCTGTTCAGGAATAATTGAATTTATAGTCTTTCCTATCATGGGACAAAAATAAATGGATGCTGGAAGGTGTCACTGTGGGCTCGCTTTATCGCTCCTGATGGCGGCAGGAGTCCTTGAGGCACTATTGTGGGGTGAACTTAGCTATTGAGGGGATCAAGCATCACCTGAACTGGGAGATGCCTGAAGCCCTTCCTTCTGTCTGTCTGTCCAAAATGAGGTTTGTGCAATATCTTCCTATACCTGACATCAGATCCTTTATTCTCCCCGACACTTAATATATGCACTTTCGCACCCATTAACTTTCAGAACCTGCTTAATGCTGTGGGTCTGTTGCACGCTAATTCTTCACAGGCCTTGAAGCTAAATAGACTACTCCATCAGTGCCATGTGAGGCTGTTAGAAAGATGGATGCAGTAAAGCCCCATAGTACCTATACACTGTGGCTGCCGAGTCACTTTTTCAGGAGGCAGCAGGACCACGTAGGTGGAAACCCATGCACATGGAAGCCGAGAGCCCTGTGGGGCCCCTGGGGGCCATGATCATTTCCAACCTGCTCTGAGCCTGAAGGACCTGGAGCTGGCTGAGATGAGGCCAGTTGCTCTTGACAGTGCTTTGAATGTCCTAAGTTTAAGAAACAAGTGAAACTAAGATTTAGTTATTGTTTTGAAGACCTATAAGGAGGGGAAAAGAAAAAAAAAAAAAAAAAAAAAGATGGTAAAGATAAGTTATCAAATCTTCATCTTCAGAATCCATTCTAATAACACCAACTTCTTCTGCAGCTTCTCTGATGGGTTAATATTTTTATACCAACTTAAAACCGTGGAGTTCAGACAGTATAATCCAAAAGTCATTACAGAAGAGGATAATTTCAACTTCCAACCTTTTATTATATATTAAAAAAAAAAGTCCTGCAGGGAGTTAATCATACTGAGCTAATAGTTTTCATTATCACTGATACAAGCATAAGACTTTGCAAAGTTCTCTGAAGAGCAACTCGGTGGTACGATGCCATCAGCTTTTACAGTTCCAGTTTGCTTGTTGTAGCCCGTGTGAATACGCTCTGTGTATATCTTGACTCCTTGGGGATGCAATAGTTGCTTTATCTCTTCCTTCCTCCAGTAGCAGAGCACTCTTCCAGGAATTGCGATAATGAGGAAACCTCAGAAGATCACCCAGAGAGGGAATTTCCAGGATTCTATAAAAATTTAGTGGGGTTCCGCAGAAACAGTTTGAAAAAAACCTAGAGAATTGGGCTCTTTCTGTGGGGAGCTTTAAGCATCCAAAATATTTCTCCTGTGGCAATGTACATATATCGAACTCTTCTGAATGATTTCCAGAAAAGCATATCTTTTCCTGTTGAGATCCTGAAATTCTGCACTTTTCCACATAAAAGGAAAAAGGAATATTTGTTTCATAATTACCTTGGCCCTTTCCGATTCAAGTTTCTCAGGGTGCTGGACTTGGTTCAGTTGGTGTGTTTTATTTCTGTAAATAGAACAGCTCCAAGAGCCACTGTACCAGAATAACTGCAGAGCACCAGTGACACACAGCACTGCTGCCTCCCAGCACTCACTACCCAAAAATGTGCTCAGAGTACTACTTAAATCGTCTTTCCCGATAAAGCCTGGAGAATTCAGACTTTGGGAAGTGGTTAATGTCATGCTACTGGGGCTGCAAATCCCATAGGGGTGAGACTTGTGCAAGGAAACATGGATGCCCTGCAGCAGGAGCTCTTGGGGCTGCAGAATGCAGGTGGTCCAACTGCATACTCACCAAGACCATCCCTGCCAGATCAGGGTTGATAGCTAAATCAGATTTTGTTTCATAAATTTCTTATAACACATTATTCAGAACAGCAGCACTAGAAATATTTAAAGTTACTACAAAACCTGAATTTCCATACCGTGCTATTGTTCTCTTTTCTTTTTTAAACCCCATTTGGGGCCAAACTCCTCACTGGTGTGCACTGCTCTGACTTTGTGAAGCTGTGCTAATTGAGAGGAGCAGAGGATTCATCTCTTGTGTTATGTTTAAAATATTCATACAATTAAAAAATGCTTTGAAGTGCTCTGGAGCTAGATGCACTCTGCTTTACTTTGGGTGGCCAGGAGATGAAAATGGAAATGTTTTAATTGGATTTGGTCCTAAGAAAGTGTGCCATGTCCTTGTTGGGATTTCCTTGTTAAGCAATACTACATCCTCTCCTTGTAGCTCAGTGCAGCTGGCCCTGTGCAGAGGGGACCGTGATAAATGGTTGATTTTAATCATCTCCACTTTGGAGTGAATTAGGAAGGAGGGGCATGTTTTTATTCACTGAGCTGTTTTACTCCATGAAGAAGGATTTGAACCAAGGAGAGAACTCAAATGCATGTTAGCTGTAGGACAGCTTTGGACTTGTCTATTTGTTTTGCTTTTTACAGTGAAAACCATTTACTCCAGCTTCTTACAGCTGCATAACAAGGTGCCATTTTCTAATAGGCAATATTTAAAGGTCACAAAGAGCCTTGCTGCTATAAATTAATGGCTCACGCTCTTGCCGTGTGCACAAGAATTTCCTCTCCCTCTCCTGCACCAAAGCATCCCAGCTCTAGGTAGGAGCTGCACGCAGAGAACAGGGCCTATGGCATACTCACTTTGTGGAAACACCTTCCAAGAAGCTGCCATCACTTGTGACATAGCGTTGAATTTTCAGATTTGTTGTACTGTTGCTGGATGTTTTTTTGACATGCTTGTCTCATTTCGGATTCATTTACAAATCTTTCAGTCTCTGTTTTTGCGAAGCTTTCACTCAGTCATCTCATCCTCAAGCTTTGTTGGGTAACATCTTTTTGGTGATATCGCTCTGGCACAGCTAGGAAGTAACAGCAGATGAAATGAATGTTAGTTTTCTCTCTTTGACAACAGCAAACATTGATACCTTCACAAAAGCTTTTTTTCCCTCCTGGAGTTGTGGAAAAAAACATGTGTGTATATTTATGTAAATATATTTACATATATTTATATTTGTGTATGCACATATATAGCATATGTGTGCATATATAAGTAAAATTACATATATACACAGAAATAAATGTGTGTGTATACACACATACACACAGAGTCGACGTATTTCTGGAAGGTTAGATGACATTGTAATCATTCAGAAGTTTACTTCCTTGCAAGTTTAAGTTGAAAAAACTGCAGGCAACACTAAATCCACTGATTTTAGTCACCAAATGATTTTGCCCCTCAAATGTGTATTTTTGTGACACTGTTCTTCCAACACAGATCAGTTTTCTAATTTTATTTTCCTCTTTCATCTTCCAGCTGCTTATCTGTCCTTCCAGATTCATTACCTCTCCACTCCTTTCCCCTTACTTCCTTTCTTCTCCTGCTGTGTTCCCATTTTTAATGATTTATCTTACGCTTTATTTTGTAATGTTTATATCTGCAGAATGAACTGGTTTTATAACCCCCCCAAATGAGCTCTATAATTAATTTTCCTCACAAAATTAATGCTCACTGCTGCTGAACAACTTCTTGCTGATAGTGATGCATGCCCTGATATTGATGTTGAGTGATTTCACTGCAGCTCAAACCACAAACTCTGGCTGAGTCAGGGTTGTATCATGATGGGGAGGAGGTGACCAGGCTGGGGTAGGATTTTAAATGCCGCTCTTCTGAGTCAGACCAGTTGTCCCACTGTCCCCAGCCCCTGCTTTAGACAGTAACATGTAACAGATGCTCAAGCTAGAATACAAAGAGGAGGAAAATACAGAGAGCTCCTTCCTTAAGCAGCCAGTTTATTTTCCCCTTCTTGCCCTGATTTACAGCAATCAGAACTGGGTGACTTGCTAAGCAGTGGTTGCATCTCAGTCATCCTGTTTAACAGCCGCTGCTTTGTCCTGTCTTGCATAAGTTTGCCTAATCCACCTGTTAACTTATTTATCCTTTCAGTCTCCATAACCCTGTGGCAGAAAGTTGCTCAACTTTATTATGCATAGAGGAAAAAATATTTTCCCTTTCTTATGGATGTGTGTATTTGCTTTTCCTTTAAACCCATGCCCTGACCATTTCACTGGGAATCTCACAGCTCTTGAAGTGGGCAAAAGGGCCAGGACTATGCAGTACTGATGGGTTATGAACCTCTGTTCAGAGTTGGGACTCTGCAAAGCAAAAGCAGCTTGCTGTCAGCTGAAAACTGAAGTCCATAAAGGTGTGAGCTCACACCTTTATGACGGGTTGAATAAATGCTACCGAAGGTGCATAAATCAAGAAGGGAATTTTTAATTAATAGCATAACATCGCATTCATTTCCCCTGGGCGTCCTTCCGCCAGTCACCAAGCAGAGGGCCAGGACCACTGTGTGTGTGCATGGTGCAGTGGGCTGGAGTCACCACCTGGGGGACTTGGAAGGGCTCCTGGGGTCATGAAATCCTTCTGTTTGTTGGGATCGCACTGGTGGAATGAGAGGGGGGGTGTCACAGGCTGAAGGTGCAATTCAGGTATTGGGAAAGCCCCACAGGAGGTTGTACGTGTGGGAAGTCTGAGGGGCACTGAAGTAGGCCCCATGCTGACCGCCCCTCATATGCCTGCTCCTGGGGGTGAGCGGAGCTGTCAGGAGGGGTTTTGTCCTTCAGTCCCAGTTGTTCTCAGTATAAAATGTAAGATGAGCATGTTAGGTGCTTTAGCAGCTCCTTTCAGGTGTCGATACCTGGTCAGTATGCTGCAACTCCTGTCCCAGACTGAGAGGAGGAATGGACCAGTCTGGAGAAAATGCTGGATGGGTGCCTGCCGAGGTCTGGAGGGGAACCCCAACTTCTCCTCCTGCATCCCTGGCTGCTGGCCTGGGATTTCTGGGATTTTGTTCCCAAGTGACTGAGAATGATTTGATCCTGAAGCTGGATCCAACCACTGCCTTCAGGAACAAGATGTGATTCAGAGTGGTCTTTGTCTGGGTTTTGTCTGAAGTTAGGTGTGCCTGCCTGCCTCCCAGCCACAGTGACATTGCCCGATAGTGGGGGCACAATGTGCATCTCCCATTTGATTATCCATCAACATGCAGCTCTGCTGCCAGTCGCATGAAAGAGAGACCGTGGGAAGAGCAGCGGGAGGCAAGCAGTGCACTCACTTTCAATTTGCCCATAAAGGAGGAACAGAAAGAGAAGGATGATGAGGTGGCCTGCAGTGCTCTGTGGAAGGGAACATCTTTTTCAATTATCTTCGTCTGCATTGTGTAAAATATCAGGAGTCCTAGTACATTCTCCCCAATATCCCTCTTCTGTCAACACAGATCAGCTTAATGCACAGAAATGATACGTGATATGAACAGCTTATTCAACGCTGTAGGTAATTGCTGGGCACTTCATCCAACCATATGCTGGGAAGCCTTAATACTTTGGCTGTGACCCTTGGGAGTGATTTTTTAAGCTTGCAACCTCTGTTATCTGCTCCTGGAGTTCAGGAATAAGAATTATTTTCAGGAGTGGTTCAGGATAAAGATCCGGCCTCTGCATCTGTGAAGAGAGTTCCAAGGAAAACACCTGAGGTGGGTGAACACCTTGGAAAGCTGGGACAATGCGGAGAAATGCTGTGTGTGACACCATGTAAAAACATTTCCAACAGAATTGCTCACCACCCGCTGCAGTCCTGGTCTGACACAAACCTACAGCTCTGCGGAAGAGAGTTTATCATTTTCCTTCTCACAAACTCCTGTGGAAATAAGCATCCTCAAACCTTTTAATGTAGTGATCTTTGGCAAAGGCAAACTACATGGGGCTCTTTTTCATCCCCTCCCTCCCACCCATGCTGCCTCTTGATTATGCTGGTAAACACTGCAAAATAAGATAGAAAGTCCTTTTAGCATCAAGGACACTATCTCCCTAGCAATCCAGTACTTGCCAGCCTGAGAAGTGAGACCAGATGTGCTTTGTTGCTCTTGAAGCACCAAAAAAAGCACTGACTAAAGGGTTATTAACTTAGGAAAGTTGTCCATCCACTAAGAACCATAAATAATCCATGTCAGCCTCTCTGCCCGACTCTGCGTCCAATCCCCCCTGCTTACGCTGATTCACGGCCAGATGAGATTCTCCCCCTCGCAGCTGGCCAGCAGATTATTTTGGGCAAAGATGTGATGAACCGAGCTGGAACCACCTGCTGCCCCTTTGGTTCTTGTTAGCTCTGCGCAGCTCTCGGCGTCGGACTTGATGATCTTTTCTGGGAGCAAGGAAGGACAGAGGGTCCTGATTATAGCTGGAGAGCATTGCCATCTTCCTGGGGACAGCAGCCAGAGACACGCTGGCACCAATATTTGTCTGTAGAAGAGCTCAGCACTGCAGCAGTGTGGCTTACAGGCTGGCTGTGGTTTGGGAGCTTACAGCAGAGTAAATAGCTTTAGGCACATGTGCTTTGGTGCTCTGGAAGAATTCCTGTGCCCTGGCAATTCAGATTTTGGGGATTTTGCTGCTGTGAGGTGTGATCAGTCCCTCTGGTGGGCCTGGAGGTGGGCACTGCCCTCCTGGAGCAGGAGTGTTGGTGCCATCACCGTGTCACAGCTCCAGCTCTGGTATCTGTGTGCTGGTAACAGCTTAGAATCACAGAATCACTTAGGTTGAGATGGATGAATAATCCATACAGGAGGAAAAAAAAAAAAGAAATGAGCTATCATGGCTTGGTAAGATGCACTCACACTTAATTTCTGCTTTTCTCTGGTAAAACTGTTTTGTTAGAAATAGCCTGACTCCTTCTGACTAAATTTCAGCTCAGTTTTCACGCCTGATGCTCAAACATGGCTTTGCTTGCTTACATGCTATGCATCTGTTCAAATGACACAAAGCCTACTTACATGTCAGCAACATGCCTGTTGCACTGGGGGAAGTGTCTCTTTCCACTTAATTAACCTCTTGGAGGAAAAAATGACAAAATGGGCAGAAAGAGCTTCAGGTCCTCAGCCTTTTCTGTGTCTCCCTGATCTCCCACTTAGCGTGAATGACTTGTAAGGTTGCTGCGAAGAAGAAGAAAATAATTCCTTCTTTGCAGTATAAAGCAATGGCTTAAACTTCAGCAAGGATGATTCAGACTAAAAGGGAGGAAAAACCTAATTGTAATGATGAGGGATTCCTGGGGAGGCCATAGAGATCCCACAGCTGGAGATCTTCAAGAAGAGGTTGGATAAATATTTATCAGGAGTGCTATCTAGGCTGAGCTATCACAAAAGCTCAGCCACGGTTGAGCTTTTGTGAGGGAAGGGAGTATAGAAAATAAACTGCATTTCCAGCCCCTCGATTCTGTGGAATAGGTATGAAAATGCTCATTTTAAAAAAGAAAAAGACATCTTCCACTCCTGCTGCTCCTCTAGGGCACAGAGTCAGGATATGAATTAGCCATGCCAGGAAAATGAAGCTGAAGAGCACTAGGCAGTGTGCTTCCCAGCCTGTACCAGCCAGCAGCTGTGGCATTGCAAGCTGGATCAGCCACAGCTTCTGAGTTTCTTCACCAAACTCAGCAATAGGGCACTCAATAGAAATTCAGATCTCCATGCCCATGCATATCTTTGTCTGTTGTTGCTTTAGCTTTCTGGTATGGTTAAAGCATTCTTTAGGAAATACTGTTAATGGTTACTTTCTGAATATGCCTTTTTTGCTTCTTTTTACTTCTGCAAACTCTTTGGTTGTTACAAGCCCTATCCACATTCCCTTGGTCTGCTTGCACCTTGCTTGCTGCTGCATTTTGTGTTCTGCATGCTGCTGTAGTTGCTGTGTTTGGCTAAGCTGAAATACAGACTTTCACACCATTATTTCTGTGCTTTGCCTGGCCAAAAAGCCTGAGACTTACGATGGCACTGATGCTATAATACAACTTTGTTGTTACCATGCAGAATTTGCTGCTGGCTGGATAACAGGAGAGGGCAGCCTTTTGGGTTGCCTTAGAAGCAACCAGAGATGTGCTCTGTGGTGGGACATCTCAGTCTGCCTCCCTGTTCTGGGGGAGCAGCTCCTGCACCAGGCTGCAGCTGGCCCCAGCACACGTCCCCCAGCTCTCTGGGGCAGCCAGACTGTCTGCTGCACGTGGGGAAAGGAGCTGAACCTCGCCTTCGTGCAGGGCAAGCAATTACCAGAGCAGGGGGAAGATGGTTATTTCCCTCCTCAACCTGGTAGCTTATGTGTGAGTAGCAAGATAATGACGCACCCCACAGCACAGGCAGCCCAAAGTCACAGAGCACTCTTACCTATAAACACATTAGGTGGTTTATTTGCAGAAAGCCAGCACAAAAGGAGCTTGTGGAAATTCACTTAGCAATCAGCACTTGTTTTTGGCCATGGCTCTTACCGTAGCAGATGAGGCTTATGTGACCCCAAGACCATCCATCCTCTTGAACAGAGGAGATGCTGTGAGCACAGGGTGAGGTAGCAGTTTTTTTCCATTACTTTGCCATGGTCCCAGCTGCTTGCCAATGGCTGTCTCTTCTGTCTCAGTTGATTTGGAGCCAACTGCTTTGCATCCAGATCTTCTATTCCCCCCCAGAGTATGGCACTTTCTAGGTAAATCTGTGTTACTGAGGCAAAGAGAGGTGCACCCTGAGGTCAGCAGGGCGCTGGCAACCTGTAGTGTTTTGCAGATTTTCCGTTAAACTGACAAACCACTTATGCAGGTCTTGTCATTGTTGTAGGTCATGAATATACCGTGTGTCTGGGTAGGTAATAGCCTGCCAGCAATACTGATTGGGGACTGAAATAACTGTAGGTTTCTGGCCATTGAGCTTGATTTTGTACCTGTGTCTAAAGAGTCCCTGAGCAGGGAAAAATATATAGACTAAAATGGCTGGGGGGAATGAAACTGCAGCCTAAGGAGGAGAGACTGGGACACCCCATTTGGAGACAAGAGGGCATGGGTGGGGGGAACACAACAGAGTCTTATAAAACCACAGATCCAGTGGCTGAAGTGCACTCGGAACTGTTTTTTTTTTTTTTTTACCAAATCCCACTGTATGGGATCTGGTCAGCAGCTGACAAAAGCAGTGTGGTTTGTTCTGTGTAGACATGGAAGAAATCCAGAACCCAAACCTCAAGGAGGGGAGCTTCTGAATTGTGCTGTGCTTATGTGAAAGGTGGTCCTGGGGGCCAAATGTTTATAAACAAAACTACTTCACTAGGTCTGTGCCAACATGTTCATAAAGCCAGTCTCAAGTCTGCTCTTAATTCTGCGACAGGGAGACCACTGGTATTGCTTGAGCATTTGTCAGATTAATGTGCCACCAGCATCATGGCATGGCCAGTGGATGAATTCCAAGCAGGCAACAGCACAGTTACTTCAATGGGAAAAAAATACAGTTTTAGGGTTATGATGTGTCGTATAACGCTCCTGCTTTAATATTCACTCCCTGAACTGCTCTCTTGGATGTGTTAATTCCACGAGCCTTTGTCTGCTGCTCTGCTTTCCTCTCACAAAGCCAGGAAAGAACAAATAGCAGTGTAATGCAACGTGCCACAGTATAAATGCCCTCCAAAGAACAACTGCTGAGAATGTTGACATGAGAGTTTGTAAGAGAAACAAAAGAAAATATGCTGATTCTGCCGGTTTGCAACCAAACCCGTGCTGTGCCTGACTAAATGTTATGTCAGAGCTCTGTAGCTCATGGTTTTTCTGATGGTTTGCTGAGCAATAAATGTCATTATTTAAGTTATGCTGCTAAATTTCGAGTTGCAGAGTAGGAGGACTCACCTCTCTTCTATCAGCTGCCTGTCTAAACACTTTTATGAAATACAGACATTAGGTGAGAAATCTGACTCTGTTGCACAATATTCCCTAATTATTAAGAGGAAGAGAGCGATACACAGACCACCCCTGACTACAGCATGAGGGTAACACCTCCCACCTGCCTGTAGGTTCGGCTCAGCATCACCCCGTGGGTGCAAGCAGGGAAACTAAACTGCCTGCTGGAGGCTGCTGGTGAGCAAGTCCTCACCTGGGGGGAGCTGGCCTGGGACTGCTGCAGCCTGGTTCACAGCTGGGGAAAATCCGAGGGGAGATCGGTTTCAGAAAGTAATATAAAAGCGCTTGGCATTTCAGTGGGACTGGGCAAGGGAGATCTGTGTCATCCCTGCCACCAGCAGCAAAAGTGGAAGAAGTGGAGGTGCGGGAAAGGGTCATGAAGAGGGCTGGTAATGAGGTCAAATGTGGAGCCCAGGCTTGCCAAGACAAAGCAAGGATGCTTCTTAGTTCCCAAAGTACCAAGGAGCCCACGGTCTTACAGTTGCCTCTTCTTGCCTGACCCTGTCCATGAGTCTCCCTAGAGCCTTGTGTTACTTCATGTGGTGTTGCAGAGGAAAAGCATCAGTGCCCTGAGATGTAAGACCTAAGGGACCTTTGCGTAAAAGATGAAGCAGTATAAGAACACGATATAAGAAAGCAGAAGAAATTCCCTTGCAGTTAATAACAAAGGATTAATAAAGTTGGCTGAGGCAAGGAGCTCAAGGTATTTAAAAGGGAGGAGGAAAAGGTATTTCATGAGTCCTTGCGCCCCACTCCTTTCCCCAAGCATTCTTTGCTGATCCACAGGCATTTGAAAATATATATCTCGTGGGTATTTACAGCCCCGCATGGAGACTTTTTACTCCTTGCCCAGAGGGGCGTGGACCGTATTTTCAGCTCTGGTGAGCACTGCTTCTATCTCAGCCATCACACATGGGGAGCTTGGTGGAAACCTGACCCTCGAGGGACTGCAGGGAGCTGCAATGAGCAGGAGAGGTTTTTAAGGCACTGTGCCCATGGGGAAGATGAATCAAGGCCACTCCCAACAACAAAGCTTCATCCCAGGCTGACATGTGGATCTCTGGAGCCACCTTGCCTTTTTCACCTAAGTGTTTGCTTAGGGCCCTTGGTCATTCATTACATATTTTTTGTCTTTCCAGCTAATTATCTAAGGCTCTAAAATCTGAAGCAAAGCTTAACTCGAGAGATAGTGATAATAATAACTTAGCATTTATCCAGTAGTGTCCCACAGTGGGAAGTGCTGAGCTGATCTTTAGTGCTTATTGATATTGGTTTCCCTCATGTATCAATCTGGGAACTTATCAGGGCGAAAAAGCATTCAGTCAATAATCTCCGCTGAAACCGTGGGGTAGCACATTAATTGGATGCAGGCAGTCCAACTGGGAGGGCTTGGCAGAGCTAAACAGAGGGCTTGGGCTCACAACCTGTTTCCGTGGCAAAGCCTCTCTGATGATTTATTGCAGAAAGGTTCAGAGCACTTGGCACAAGGTAGATCCTGAGCTTCTTTAGCCCAGCTCCTGAGGAAGGTAAATCCAGAAGCATTTTGTATGCCTGGATTCACCTTGACTTGCATGCACGAAGCACGTACTGTGAGCTGATCCCCTAAAGCTCCTTCCCTAGTTGTCGGCACTGCTGAGAGCTCATCACAGCACTGTACCTATGAGCAGGGTGTTGCTGCTTGGAGCTGCAGGTCTCCTCGATGGGCTATGAGGCAGCACAGGAGAAGCTGGCTTGCTTCAGAGGTTTAGTGTTAGGTGAGATGAATCCAAACCAAAATGCTTAATTTTGCACTGTAAACTTGAAGCAATCCTGGAGGAAAGGCAGAACTACTGCCTGGGGTAGGATTATCACAGCTTCTGATTAGGAAAGGAAACTATTTACTGAAGTCCTTGGAGTGGCTGCTTTCTTGCCTCGAGCTGGCTGCTCTGGACATGGTCCTTGGGGAAGAAAAGAAGCAGTCTCTGTGCTTGGGAGTGGGCTGAGATTTAATGCCTATGAGTCCAGCTAGATATTACCTTTGGATGAGAAGGTTTCTTGATCTGTTCTAAACCCGACTGATAATATCTGACCCTACACCAGGCTTCCAAAGTCTCTGTGGCAGCTGAATTAATTGCACAAAGCTACTGACAACAGCAGCACCTGCACAAGTAAAACTGACTGGCAATTCCAGTTAACAGCATCTGGCAGTTTCAATAGAAGTGTCAACAACCCATGCAAAGGTTATTGGAATTAAAGTGAATTACAGAATTGGTTCTAAAAACTTAATAAGCTCATGAACTCAGGAGACTGGATACAGGCTTTGGCTTTAAAGCTGTTCCAGTGCATCCTTCTGGTAAAGGTTATCTCTTTGACCATCTGTGAATGTAGAGCACACAGAAATAAGGCTCTTGGCAATCTTTCCATTCACTATTTCTTTCCTAAAGCAATGTTATTCACAAGCTTTCTAAGAAGAGAAGCAAGTCGGCAGAGAGAAAAGGAGAGCATTGGTTATATGATATCTCTCATGCAAATGCTCAGATCGCTTCAAATCATACGAATTTTGCCATGAATTTCAGGGACTAGACAAAAATTTTCCTTGTGAAGTCTGCATAAAGAAAAGTGCAATGCAACATCAAAAGCAGGGACAGCTTTTCAATAGATTTCATTTTTAGATCAGGCACTGGACAATAAGCCTAACAACACTGAAATCAATGGGAATTTTGGATATGGTGTTAGTAGGATTTCATCTACTAACACCATGCTTGCTCTCTACCAGATTCTGCAAACTTTCCAGTAGCCAAGCTGGTTTTGGTCACAAAATTACCCCTTTTCATTCAGAGGGACAACTGACATGACTAAGGGCTACTCAGGGATGGAGAAACTCTCTGAATCATCCTGTGTGCATGCAAGCCAGGTTTCATCACTCATACCTCTGACCATTAAACACTCATCACGCGTACTGCAGTACCTGCGGAGAAAGTGTTGATGTTTCTAGGTCAATCAAGCAGCTGGAGATGTGCCACAGGGTGAATAGAAAAATGTCTTCTTTCTAATGTGATGACGATGGTGAATCCTTGCATCTGAGCATCTCACCTCTAAGCCAGCATTCCTGTTCCTACCAAAGGCCCTCCTGACTATCAGAAACACAGACTGAACTACGTGTGCTATTTGTAGGCTTGATGCATGTGTAAAAAAAGAACAACATTGTACTCAAAATCCTTAAGACAAACTGCAAACTTAATTAGAAGCAGAAGAGATGCACACTCCTTAGTGAGTTACTCCCTGATAATGGAGTGCATGCTCAGCCGCCTCCCAATAGCTCATCAATCTCCTATCTAAGGCTGGCATCATAAGTTTTTTCTTTTTTTTTTATGTCAACCAAAGAACAGATTTATGAGTAAAGAGGCAAAAATAAGTAAAAGAAATGGAAATGAATTGTCATCCTTCGTTAGGCCACTCACCTGGTCCTTTATGCAGACATGAAATACGCCAGTGCATAATCTTTGTTGCTTTATATGCTTGCTTCAGGGCATTCAGGCAACTGCAAACATTCCCTTTAGTGTTTCCCTTTGTAAACTGAATAGCTGAAACTTAAATTAGCATTTCTGACAGATGCTGCATGCAATGAAATGCCAGACTTCCTGGTGGGGGGAAGAAATACCTCTTTCAACTGGGCAGCAGCGTGTTGGTAATTTGAAGGGAGGAGACCACTGACTGCTGCTTTCTGCCCGTGCTTTGACCCTCCTGTTCTCTGTAGCCTTGGGCATGTCACTGAACCTTCCCCTGCTGGTTTCCCTTTCTGTAAAGGCCCAGGATAAAGAGCTGCTTTCCCTGCTGCCTTCCACTGCCAGGCTCTGTCTCTCTAGGGCATGCCTGGCTGTCAGGACACGTCCCAGCGCAGGTACCAGCACGGCTCGCTCCATGTCCTGCACCACTGACATGCACTGCTATTTTTTGCATGCCGTTATGCTCTCTATCACAATGCTGTCACCTGAGGAAGGACCCCAGGATGACAAATAAGTCCAGTCTCCACTGTGAGATTGATTTAGTCCCTCCTGGCCTGTCACTGCAGGATGTATGGCAAGCACGGTCCAAGCAGACAAGGCCAACCTGGATCATGAACAGGCTTAGCCTGCCCTCAGAAGTTGTGTGCATGCAGGCTGGCTTCTCATCGTCTTCCAGAGCTTGCCTGTGCCAAAGCTCACACAAAGATGTTGGCTGAGGATGGACTTGGGGGCTCAGGGAGAGGGTGGGAGCTTGGACCCAAACATGTCCTCACAGACACTCTGGATGCGATCCTACCAGAACAGACCACTGCAGCTTCAGCTCAGCAGTAATAACTAATACCAAAATGTGGCTTCTTGTACTAGCACTGAGACTGGATATCCTAAATAAATCAGTAAAGAAGCTTGTGTTATAGGGCACTGTTGTAATACAACAGCAGAGGCATTTAGATCTTAGAAGTAATGTGAAGAAACATGGCACTTTCTGTGTGCATTTATTTACATAACCTGTCTTACACCTCTGGTATTGTTAAAGTAATTCCCAGCTCACAACGTAATATCTTTTTTTTTTTTATCTTTTTCTTTTTTCTCCAAATCTTCATTCTTTGGCAGTTCTATATTCTTCTGGCCACTGTCTGCTGCAGTTGGTCATGCTGGACTGTCAGCAAGCAAAGGGATGGCTTACAGAGGAAATGAAGTCGCTTTCACAGTAAAAGCTTCAGAATTTGGCTCAGATGATTTCTGTATTGTGTATCATTTCTAATCTTTTCTGCACAACATTTGGAATAATCCCTGCAAGGATTACTTGGATTAACAAGATTTACATTAGTAGTAATTACAGGTTTGTAGTTCTCCCAAAGACATATTTTACATACTAAAATAAGAACATTTCAAGTGTCTGCTTGGAAGAGGCAGCCCACATAGTGCAAGTACCTCAGTCTTAATAATATTGCCTAAAAGATGAATACATGTTTTTCCCAGTAGTACCTGAAACAGGGGCCCCCACTGCATTCAGAAGGTTGGAAGTGGGGAGTTACTCCAGAAGGATGAAGCTGGTCACTTTGGATTTACCATGTACTGCTAAGAGCAAAACTGATTGCTGATGCAGTCCAGCACCTGGTACAGAAGCCCTAATGAAACCCTGTACAAAAGCCCTAGAGGGTCTACAGGGTATTATACAGCATAATAGAAATGAGTTCAATTTTTCAGAAAAATGGGTAAAAGATCCCAGCAGCATTATTCTCCTCTTAGCACTGAGTTATGTGTCCCATCAAGCGTAGCTTTGGGCAACAAGGTGAATAACGCAGTGATGTCATATTGCTTAGACACCTGATAATCGTACCATTTGTAAAGTTTATCAAGCATTAGCAGAACCAGAGGAAGAAAAGCAAAAGCATATCCATAACTTGCTCTTTGCTGCTTTCATAACAAACTCTTTCTAAACAAACTGAAGACCTAGCTGGCCTTGCATAATGGGGAAAAAGAGAGAAACCTCCTGCTTCCCTTTGAAAATTCTGCTTCCCTCTGAAAAGTGCATGGAAAAGCCAGACATTGGAAAAATTCCTGTAATCTGCCTGTGTCCTTCCTCTCACCAACTGGTAGTGGCAGGCAGCTGACAGGAAGAGTAGTCCACCAAGAATAAACTATATGTGACAGTATTTTCAATTACTTTTAGAATTTTTTAAGAGTTGGGATAAAGTCATTACTGTGTAACGTTTTCAGATTCTCTGATCTCCACAAAAACACAAACCGTATCCATAACACTCGAGAACATTTTCTATTTGCAATAAAAATTTGCATTCCTAAGATGTGCCTTAAAAAGGCAGCAGGCTGCTCTTCAGAGCCAGCTGATGGGAGCGTGCAGGGCTGCCCAATGCAAGTGCATGTTCACTAATGCTGTATTCCTGAAGAACTGAAGAACAAATAAGTAGAGGAAATAGTTCCCAGAGCTCTTTGGGGAAAGTTTCAAGGACACTGCAAAGCTAACAGCTAGAGCAGCACAGTGCCACTGGGGATGTTAGTGCTGGAGCCGTGGTCAGCAGTGGCTTTTTGCTGGGTGACCTGGAGTTCTGAGTCAGCTAGGCTCAGCCCAGCCATGACACGGGGACCCTCAGGCATCGTTGTTGTCTTCTGCCCAAGAACCTCAGAAAGACTATGAGTCCTCTGTCCCCAGACTAGAGGGAGGAGATTGTTAAGAGCTTGGCCAGGTGAAGAAGATTTAGTTGCTTTGCTGTGGGAGCTGCTTGTCCCTGCTCCTTTAAGTAAGGGTTGAGGAACATCATGGAGAGCTTCTACTGGGTTGGTTCAGTGCATTCATTCTGTGTTCATGTTTTGAGGCTGCTGTGATACTGGGACACTTATCTGAATTACTGCAGGGCTGCTTAACATGCTTCCTGGCAAAGAATAAGATTTTCAGCTGTGCTGCTGAAAAATGTACATTTTTTTTCTTTTTTAAAGTCAGGGCTAATAAATGCAAAGCAGATGGGGAGGTGTCCTTCTCACCTAGCAGAAGCTATTCCACCATCTGCTGAAATGCACAGTGGGTTGCAGCTTGTACAGGAAAGCCGTTGTCCTCTCACGCTGTCTGGACTTGGTGGGCAAGAAGGACAAACATCTTATTTACTCTGTGGATAGCAATTTAGGGACCAAAAAGTGAAAGGAAGTATCTGAAATGAACTTTGGCTATTTCATTCTCAAGGACAAACAAAACTAATTTTGCTTTCAGGCTCAGACTGCCTGGGTGGCTGTTTCCAGCACAGACAACAATTTTTAAAGAAATTTCTTGAAGCAAAGATTTTAATGACTTCTCAACACCATATCACATCCCTTGGATTTGCATCATTTGAACCATATTTTTGGAGGCAATTTTTCAAAGCAGTGCACAGCACTTTATCTGCATGAATGCCTTCGTGTGAGTGATTCATGCTTCTAAACTTTGGATGTACAAAAGGGGTCCAGGCGTTTGAACAAAAAACGTAACATATTTTTCTTCTGCTTCGAGTGGTTCATCTAGGAAGGGTCAGCGTGTCATTTGGTCAGGAGAAAATCACACAGCTGCATTCATCATTGCTTGGGGAAAAGACCCCTTGGACCGTCCCAGCCTGCACGGTGCTGTGCTCTGCAGAACAGGCAGGCTGGGGGGCTGCACCCCCATGAACCCCACATCTCCCATCCGTGTAGGGAGGCTCTGGGACTGTGCAGGATGCAGTGCACTGACCTGATGGACCTACGGCTCATCACATCCTCACCCTGCCCAGGGAGCTGCCTTGGAGGCTTCATTAAATTATTGCTCTGCAGGACGGTATTGGAGAGCCTGTGGCTGGAGATCTGCTCTTCCCTCTGCCTTCACCCCCCTTCTGGGCTATGCCAACAAACTGGCCTTTGTTCTGACAGCTCCAAACAAAAAGGAAATCTAAGATAGTACAGGGAGGTTTCATTCACCATGTAATCATGTCCTAAAAGAAAATAGCCCTCTTGTCCTGGAGATGGATAAATTAAATAACTCTCCAATGTTCTCAGTTCAGTGTTCAGCCGGAGCATTTAGAACCTTTAAAACAACCAGGGAAGCCATCTGATTTCACTGTGTCAGTAACGATGCCGCAGCTTTGAGAAATTAATTTCTCCCCCACTGCATGCTCTGTTTGAGAAATGATACCACATCGTGAGAGACTGCACCAAGCTTCGCAGATCACATTGCATAACAGGATGCTGGCTAATGATCCAAGATAATAGAAGGCAAAAGCTGAATACATTTTTAAAAATCATCACATGCTACAAACTAATGCCAGTACTTGGTACTGTGCAGGAGAAGGGAAAGTGCTCTAAATGTGCTGCCCAGATATTCCATCAGGAAGAATGCATTTTAATAATCTAAATCAGAATGATCTATTCCAGCTTTTCAGTGAGGGGATCAATGAAACACCTTGGGCTGGATGCTCAATGGGTGTAAATCAGCAGTGCTCCATCGGAGGCAACGGGTCGTTATTTCTTGCTGCTGGAAGAGGAAACTCAGAGCAGACACAGTCAGCAGCTAATAAGTCCTCTAGTCCCGAGCAAGTGGGACTTGCAATGCTGGCGTCATTAACATCAAGCAGAAACCTGCCCTCACTGTAGATTAATAGCAATCTTCCCATCAAAGCTCCCGAATACCTACAGCAGGGACCCTGGGTGAAATCCAGCCAGCATCAGTTAGCATTAGTTAAATCAAACCGCTGGGGCTTATTACGAAGGTTAAGCTCTGCAAGAAGGATGCTGTGGATTGTGTAAGCACTGACGCACCTCCCCTGACCTTGCTTCACGGCTGGTGCCGCACGTTTCCGTCTGACACCACCGACCAACTTCACTGCAAATCCGAAATTATGTGGAAACCCTGTGATCTGCTTTCCAGCGTCTGGTGATGATCTCTCTTTTACAAGGCTGAACGTGTCAAAATCAAGAGTAGAGGACAAGGAGAGGAGAACAGAGGGACTGCGCTGCTCGATAAAGCAGCCCAGTCTATTTTTTGTCTTTTTGCAGTTTTGTTACTTGTGGCTTCTTAGGTGAATGGATTTTTTTCCTGTTCAGAATAATTCTCAGATTTCTTACAAAAAAAAAAAAAATCAAACAGGAGTAGATTTGTTCAATTTTCTCCTGGAAAAATTTCAGAGTCATTAGGAAACAGAAAGAATACATATGGCCAGCCATATAGTAGGCATAATAACCAAGAACAGCAGGGGAAGAAAGTCAGACTGCGCTGCCTGTGAGACACCCAGGCCTGTTTGGAAACCCCGTGTCCAAGCAGCATCTGGACAATTACAAGAAATGCATCAAACGAAATTCAAACTCATTCAGAAGTGAATTAAAACAGGAGGAAAAGAGAAACATTTGCAAAGAATATCATTGCAGTGAATAATTCAGACAATACTATGGTGAGCCTTTAAGATGCTGCACAAACATTTGCTTTGATTTCACGAACACGGGGCTGCCATGGTACCTGTCCTCTGGGGCCACTCTGGGGCTTTGTGGTGACCTGATCTGAGTGGTGAACACGAGCACTTTGTGCACAGAGCCAGGTGTGTGCAGCAGGAGGTAAGGCTGCCTTGTGGCCTCACGCAGAAAAAACAATAACTCCCGTGGTCATGACCAAGGCCATGGGTGCCATAGTGTCACCTAGAGGTGCCATCGTGTCACTGAGAGGTGCCTGAGCACACACATCCCTCCTGCTTGCCTGGGGAGCTGCTCTCTGTGACAGCCCGCAGGGGTTCGTCACCTGCAGTAGCCATTAGATTTGATGGGCAGCATGCAGACAGCAAATGGGGTAATTGGAGTCAGCGGAGAGGGAAAAGCCTGGATGGAAATGCTTTTTAATGAGGTCTCGAGTCATAGAACACAGTTGCTTGTGCCATTCTCCTACCCGCTCCTGCATTCCTGCGTGTCTTTGAACTCCTGCAAAGCCCAGAAGCCCACGCTGAAAACTGAGCATCTATTTGAGCACCACCCTGCACGTGTTCTGTGCCTGCTCAGCAGGGAACAACGAGAGACCCCATCAGCACGGAGCGGGCAGGCTACAGAGGCACTCAGCAAATAGGTGCTTAGTTATAATATTCCCTCCAGTGCCTATTTCTGTGTCTGGGGTCAAGTGCAGAACCACGTCTCCTGCACCGCAAGCTCATTAGCCTTATTTCATCTCTTCAAGGGCTGGACACAGATCCTGACATTTAGCGGGGAGAAGCAGATCTTCGGTCCAAGCCTGAGATTAATTGTTGGCATTTCTCTCCCCTTCCCCCTTTGATGTGTGTGAAAATACATATATTTGTGTACGTCCATTAGGGGGAGGTGAGCAGGAGAGCAGCCCAGAGGGGGGACAGCCCAGAGCTACAGAGCACAGACCCCAGTGCTGCCCCTGGGCACCAGCAGCCTGCTGACTGCTCCTAATGAGAGAGCAACAGCACTGGAGAGCAAGGTGAGATCCGCAAAGCCCTTCTGAGAGCAGGAAGCATCAGAAAAATCATTTCTCTCTGCTTCCCTCTGGCATATGGCTCAGCCGTGACAAGGTCCATGTCGTTGCTGTGTGCATGCAGGGAGCCGACACAAGCAAGCAGCAAGTGCTGTACACAGCCTTCCTGACCTTAGGCTTTATGTTTGTTGCCTTGCCTTTTTTGCCTCTTGCTATTTTCAGTGGTGCAAAAGGGAGCACTGGGGGCATTTAGGCTATTTTTGATGTTTGCAGCAGGGTGGATGAGTGCTTGCATGGATTTGCAGAAGCAGGCAAGAGCCAATTGCAGCTCAAAAACCCAAAAGCAACTAAAATGGTTTCATCACTTCAGTCACCTGCACCATACTTAGGCAAGCAAGGCAAGAGAAATTAATGAGCAAGCACAGCCTGAGAGCATGGCCCTGCTGAAAGCAGTATGAAAGCAGCCCCACTTCAATGGGTGCGGGATGTCTGTGGCAGTAAGGCCCATCTGCTTGCTTAAAAGCAGACCCAGTTTGCAGCCCTGTGCTCGAACCCAGTAACCAGTAAGTAAACAAGCCAACACACCAAACCCACCACCCCTGCGGCTCTGCCAGCCCATCCAGAAGGTCCCCCAGCCCCAGCCATCCCCTGGCTGAGTGGTACCGAAATGCCACTGAGCTATATGCAGTCCGAGCTCTATTAAACCCTTAGCCCCAGGGACGTGTGATGCTCCACCGCCCTGCCTAAGTGATGCTCTGCAGGAGGGACTTGGCAGGGATTTCCAGGGCTGGCTGAGGAGCAAGCCAGGTAGGAAACAGCACTCTGATTTTCCAAGGGGAGTTGAGAATTATACAACACAGGCTTCCCCCGAGGAGGCAGAAAGAGCAGGACATATTACTCTTTCGTAGGTCTGTAATTAAGATTTTTCCTCCTTACACATCCTGCTGGTTTCCATCCTGCTGACCGTGTCCTCCCATCCCTGATCCGCTTGTGGGTTGCTGCTGCATGGCCCTGACAGCTTGTAAGTCAAATGGTGCCTTCAAACGCAGCATCGCTCCCAGGAAAAATCCGCCTCACACAGCACAATAGTGCCAGGTGTGATCTTTCCCCGATAAAACATGGTTTATAAGGGTTTGATGCTCCCTCAAATGGAAAAATTCAAAATGTTGCTAGAGGAACTGAGCACCTAAA
Source organism: Netta rufina (assembly GCF_964035555.1). Lineage (NCBI taxonomy): Eukaryota > Metazoa > Chordata > Aves > Anseriformes > Anatidae > Netta > Netta rufina. Next base: position 14,331,447 of record NC_140134.1, on the reverse strand, counting down.
TCTTCTAATGAGCAAAAAATTTATCAGTACTGCTACTACAGCAGGCAGGAAGACATCGTCAGACAGTAAATCTGTCGTGGTGGTTATTGCCATTTAATATTGAGTCAATATAAGTAATGTCTTGGAGTCTTTCCACACAAACTGATAAAGCAGCCAGGACATGGGCTGCTCTCCAAGCAGCGAGTAGTTTGAACTTGAGATTTCTGTAATAATTTTTCTCACTCAGTGCTGAGGAGGAAAGGGTAAGTTTCAGGGGGCAGGAATTAGCTGGAGGGCTGGGTTGAAGTCTTGGCTCTGCCTTTGGCTTCCTGTGTGACCTTGGGCGAGTCATTGGATGGATCTGAGTTGCTTTGAAAGGGAGATTGCACTTCTGCCACCCCCAACTAAGTTATTTCAGGATAGAAATTGTCTGTTACTGTGGTTTGTATGATCTCAGCTTGATCTGAGATCTGGTGCATGTCTTGGACTAGAGCATAGGAAACATTGTGGACAATTATATATTCCATAAAATTTAATTTATGAGAATCATTTAACACAGACCCTAAGTCTTGAATTAATTCAGGAAAATCTGGTGGTGTTGCTGGTGATGCCATAGTTTTGTGCACACAGTCCTGGGAAATTGATTTGAATATTGTGGCACACTGCGACGCACATCCCCACATCCAATCTTCACTCCAGAAAACCTAACCCAGGGGGCCAAATCCCATACTATCATATGGATGGGGGGTAAGATCACCCTCCCTCCACTCTAGTTTCATGTATTCAGCTGATTTTTTCTTATATTTTCCCAGCTGTGTTTCCCTGGAGAAGTGGAGGGAAGGCATCCAAGCTTCTCTCGTGCTCCCACGGGTGCCACTGGGATGCTGCGCTCAGCCCCAGCCTGCTCCTGAAGTTTGGACTGAGCAGTGACAGGGACAGGGCTAAACTAAGATTTTTCTTTGTTGCCTTACAAAGTCTGTGCACTTTCTTTTGTTCAACATGTGTTCCAGCTTGGCACAACAAAGAGCTCTAATGGGTTAAACACGGCACCCAGATAAAACTGTCCCAAAAGGAAAACAGCCTTAATTTGGCTGGTCTGAAAAAGCCTCAGTCTAAGATTTTCACAGAGGTATTGAATTGATGTAGCAGTTTAGAATTTATTTAATATTTATATATTCATGCCTAGCATCCAAATAGGTCATGGCCCTATTGTGCCATGGGAGACAGATGCATTCGCATGTGCAACATCTCCAGCACATTTTGAAACCACTGATGTTACCTCCAGGCTGGGACTGCAGTTGCCAGCAAACTCCTAATGGGGAAAATGGGTTTTGAGCATATTTCTTAATGCAACAAAAACCCTTGGTGGAAGAGTTTGGATTACACAGACAAATGAGTTTTCCCTGAAAGTCTGTTCTTGAAGGCTTTGTTTCAGGCAGGGAAATCTTCTGAATTGGTGGCACTTAATTCCTGCCTAAATGTAACCCAATGCTGAATGGACTGGGGCTGAAGCTCAACATTGCTCCGGGAACTGTGCAAAGAAGTTTGGTGAAGTCTATATTTCTCCTTTCCCTTCCTCCTGACTCTCTCTGCCTGTGAACAGAAGTGCTCAGGTTGTATTTGTGCTCCTGTACGTTGCATGTATTACAGACTCCCATGTTTGTGTATACACCCAGATAATGCTGGTCTCTGAATATTTGGATGCTAGTATGTCTGCAGGTTAATTTAGCAGCCCAGACCTCGGCGGCCCTTGGCTTGCTGGAGGCAGAATATGCCCAAAGGGAGCTGTGAGCATGCAAAAATCCTGGCAGAGGGGAAAGGGAGGAAGAGGGAAGAGAAAACATCTCCGTCCCCAGCCCCTCTCTGCTTGCGGCACAGCAGATGGTGGAGGGTTACGAGACAGCAGTTCCTTGAGGCTTAGCATAAGCCAAGAAACAATAAAAGAAAGAGGAGGGGGGAGAGAGAAGATAGAAATGAGAATTTAAACAGATTGTCGTGTCACCATTCTATTCCTGCCACCTCAGCGGGAAATTAATCACATAATGTCATGTAAAGCAAAGCTGGCCCTGGAGGGCCCATCCAAAAATGGCTCTGCCTAGAGGGCACGTGTGAGTCAAACCTCAGGGGAGGACAAGGACGGCAGCTGGGGGGGGAGACCAGGGCAGTGGTGGCTGGACTGGGAGGTGCGAGCAGCTCATACAGACAAAAATCAGACTTGGATCTGTCCCATCAATGCATCCGACGGCTCTGAGAAGTGGATGAAAAGAAAAAGAGCTGCAAAGCCAAGCTGGGGAGGTGCAGCTCCCCTGGGAGCTGTGCTGTTGGCTGGGGGCTGCGGCAGGGCAGGCAGGGAAAGGGACCAGCCTGACGGAGCCGCGGGTTAGCAGCGCCTTGGCATCACCAAGGAGTAAATGAACCGTTCTCTTAATTGCAAATTTACGGCCAAGATGGGTACAGAGGAGTCCATATTTCTTCATAGGAGTTGGATGGCCGTGGAGAGAAGGCTCTCTGGGGACATATCTGGGATGTGGACGGACGTTACCCATAAATACAGTGAAATAAGTTTCCCATTAGACTTAAATCCAGTGAGGCGGCATGAATCACCTTAAACATGCATAACTCTCCCTTATATATCACCACTGCTGAAGCATTAATTAACCCATAACAACCATCCCTAGACACTCAAAAAGATCTCTTTCTTCATCCTATCCCAGTGTAGCTGCTGGAGAAAAAAAAAAAAAAAAAGTAAAGGTTTCTGGGTCAAACCACAGTCTGTGCGCTTGGCTCTGCAAAGAGCTGTGGTGAGGGTGCTCTTCTCTTCATCAGGGAGATAACTGAGGACATGTGGGACTACATGGCCCAGGTAAAGAGGTGGCTTTAGGGGATCTACTCAGCTCCTTAGGCTACTTGTGCTCAAGCACTTTGCCTGGGTGGTGCTACGTCTGATGGCAGAACCTGGTAAGGCAGTAAGACCTGCTTGGAATATGGGTATTTTTCTTTTTCATTGACTGACTTTATACAACTCTACCCCCAAAACAAAAACAAAACAAACAAACAAAAAACCACACACAAAGCACCTTGGCTTGCATTAGATTGCATGGATTGGTTTGAACTGGGCTTGCAGTCAGAGAGAGGCAGCTGAAAGAGCCAAGAAAAGCAAATAAAAAGTACAAAGCAAATAAAAGGGCTACTTAAGGTGGCTGCATCTCCAGTTGGAGCTCCTAACATTTGTGTCTGTGCCAGAAGAATGAGAAGCCAAAAACAGAGAGAGAGAAAGAAAGAAAGGAAGGGAACAAAGTGGAAAAGAGAAATTAATCCTCAAGTAACTGAGAACAGGTGCTTCATTTGGGCACTTGGATGTGAATGCGCTGCAGTTGGTTGCTCTATCGACTGGGGAATTCAATAAGCGAGGCTGGTGCACTTATGACAGAGCTCAAAGAATGAAACCCCATGTAAATTAACTGCCTTCCACCAGCCTGTGCTTTATTAAAAAGCACAAGTTGTCAAGGCACTGCCTTGAAGGTCACTGCTCCAGGAGCTTGGGCAAAAGAATTAAAACCTGAAGCTCCTAAATGCCTCGTGCAGCTCAGGGGATTTGAGTTGCAACCCTGTGTTTTTCCTTCTGCTGACAGGAGGCTGGTGCCTGCCTGACTTCTGTGATGGAAACGTGCCTGCTCTGAGCCTTGGGCTGTGACAAGGGAAGGAAGAAAAAAAGAGATGGCCTCACCCAGCTGGGCTTTTTCTCTTGAACTGTGGCCTCTTTGTATTGTCCAGAGGGAGATGGAAAGAGCCTTGGTACCCCTGTGGCATGGCGTGGCTGCTGTCTGCCACTGCACAGCACAATGCTACGGCATCCCAGCTCCATTTGATGCAGGATGATGTTTCACAGAAGAGTTAAAAGCATCATGTCAAATATAATTATGAGACAATAACAGCCTATTAGTTCCAGTGCCTAATTTTAAACCTCAGACTGTCTAAAAACCGTCAGTCTGCTTTTAGAAGAGCTGTCAGCTCCTGAAGGTATAAATAAGAAGCGTAGAGAATGGATAATCTTTGCCTGTCTTAGGGCCAAATATCGTCTTCCAAAAAAGGTAAAATTCCCATTCCATCGTTTACTCATTGAGACTTTTCTTTCTTGCTAAATCTGTGAGACTCCCCCTGGGATGAGCAGCCTAACATACGGGCTTTATCTGCTTTGCCTCTAATCCATTGTAGTTCCTTGGAAAAGGCAAAAACATCATGGAGAGGCATCATCCACCAAGCAGCTCAGTTCAATCCTCGGTTATTCTCAATCTGACTGGTTTTTACTTCCTTTGAAGCACCCCCTCTGGCTGCTCATCACCCCGCACACTGCTGCCGTTTGGGCTCCTGCACTCACCCTGACTTGTTCTCTGGATTCAGGCATGGGTCAGAGCACTCAGAGCAAAACATCCTGGGTAATTTGCAGGTCGAATTATCTACGGAGGAAAAACTAATTGGTCATGTGGGTATGAGCCGATACAAGGAGTTTATTGCTTGAAAATCTTTAGTTAATGTTATACACATACAAATAATGCCTTTAAATGTTAGGGCGCTGTTTGGGTTGCCGTTATAAATTGCTACACAAAATATCTCCCCACCCCCACCGTGTGATGCAGAGTTGATTATTGTGTGTATGAATGATGCATCAAAAGCACCTCACATACTGAGTCAGGGTATCTTCCACTAATGAAGTCCCCAAAGAAATGCACCACAGACCTTCTGAGCTGCGATATTCTGATGGCTCGGATATATCAGAGATAGCTAAAATAGCGTTAGATATAAGATCTCCCTAGCAAAATTCTCCAAAGAAGCACACGAACATCAAAGAGTCTTAACTCTTAACTCCTATAAAATATTCTTCTATTTGGATTGATAAGAAATTAGGGTAGTGCCCTAGATACATAGCTAAGAGAACTAGTGTGGCTCTTGAATTGTTGTGGCGGCTTGTTTTTATAAAATTATAAACATATTGAAATAATTAATTTTTGCCTTACAAAAATACATCACTTTTTTATTTGCAAGTCTACAGCACATGGTCATAATATACTTGATTTCTCACTGCTGACCAAATACAAACACTAATAATGCTCAAGGGCTGCACATTAAATTGAATTGAAAAGTGCCTGCCTTTAGCTCTCTCAAGACTTTCCTGGCTGCTTTCTATGGTTAACTACTGACTCCACTCACATAAATGAAACAAGTGAATTCTCTATCAGATCAGACCTTATCTGTTGAAAATAGACATTATCACAGACCATTCCACACGATGAAATAAATTCCTATCTTCACTTCTTATCATGAAATAATTAGAATATTTCAGTTCTGCACCCTGAGTCATAAACAATGATGAAAAGCTAGTAATTCAATTAGAAATCAGATTCTTTTTCTAATGAGCAGCAATATATTGTGATATCAGTATTCAAGCCTGGTGATAAAAAGGAAATATTTGCAGACTCGCTAACAACTTCACTGAGCTCTCTTGAAAATATGGACCTCTTGGTGCCCAGCCCTGAGGGTGGCTGTAAGTCCCTCAGTTTCTGCTCTGCAAGAGACTGAGGGCTACATATGGAAGTTAAATCTGGGAACTGGAAATTGGTTATGAAAAGATGTTTCAGTAGCAACCCCCTGTCCCTGGGTGCTTTGTAAAAATTCCTCCATGTCAAAGCTGGTGAAAGCTTTGGGGTGCCTCCGTGCCATCTCCTAGGCTGGCCACCAAGCGCCACAAAGTCAAGTACTGTCTCCTGCTTGCCCCATGCCTTTCTCCCAAGGAACAAAGTAATTTGTGCCCACATATTGCTGCTCTGAATATCTCCTCTCCCCAGAAACCTGCCCTGCACTGGGGTGGCATGGATGTGCCAGCTGAAATGCTGCAGGGAGTGTTTTGCTGTCTCACTGCCGCAGAGCCCCCATCGCTGTGTTTTAGCACATGGCACTTGAAAACAAAGTTATCAGAATAAACCTTTTAGCTATAAATTGCAGGTATTAAAGATCCATGTGATAATTGTCTTATCTGGCTCCAAATGTGCTTATGATGCTGAGAGAGAGCAAATTGGATTACGCTTGAAACAGGCTCTTCCATTTTCATAAATTACCTGGAAAAGCAGTGAGGGCTCAGAAATGCAGACGCCTTGTTTTTGACAGATTGTGATTTTGTTGAAGGATCTCGTGGAAGGGAACAAGCAAACAAACAAGCTGAGAAAGGTCTTTCTGGGAGGAAAGGATGGAGAGTTAAAAAAAACATGAACCATCCCTGCAGAAATGCAGCAAAGCAACAGCAGAGGAATGTGGGGAATACTAAGTGACAGTGCACCCAACCCCAGACCTGGATAAATTCTGGGGTATGGTTATCAGAGAAGAACCAATCTGTGTCCCTCAGCTCGTCTCAGCCAGGTTCTGCAGGGTCAGATTGTCCATGCTGAAATTCGTGTTTTTCCCTGGCAGTGGCACCTCCTTGCTCTGCCCTCCACAATGGGGGAGCCCACACATGCCTCTGGGTACAGCATCACGGAGACCCAAATGGCAAATTTCTAAAATGCTGGTACTCATAGGGACCACGCCAGTTTTCAGCTGCCTGGGACCAGATGGGGCTGTAGCTTTTGCTCCCCATCCTCTGAAAGCCACTAGAAGCCAAATCCTTGGTGGCATAAAGGAGTTGTGCAAACCATACCTTATCTTAATGCTTAATTCTAGCTGGTTAGAGACAAATGGGAACAAAAGTGGCAGAAGATATGAATGGTGTTTTAATGTAGGGAAGCTCTTCCAAAATACAGCAAAGAATACAACATAGCTGTAATAAATATGAAAACTTTCTGGGCTCTGGTGTACATTAAATCTTGAGTGTTTGGTTAGTGATATTCACCATACTCCCGACACAGATGATTTTTTCATTTCCCCATCTTTCTTTCACTCTCACCCCTCTTTTTGGAGGAGAAAGGCTGAAATATGTATTTCAAAGCAGGTTGCTGAATTCATAAAATATGTTTTAAGATATTTCTCCACTCTTGTCAGCTCTTTGTAAAAACTCCTTCGTAAGCTCTTTGGAGATCCTAAGTGGATTTTCCTCTTGTTGGTTTGCTCAAAATGGTTATTGTTGAAAATTACTGGCATTAAAAAGAAAAAAAAATACAAACAAACCAAAAGCTTTTAGAAAGGTAAACTGAGAAAGGAAACTCAGACAAAGCTAGGAAGGGTTTAGCATTAAGAAATATACAGAAAAATGCAGTGAGGCTCCAGTCTGGGTCTTCAACTGAAAAAGCAGCTCTGGGGAGCCACAGATGGGTCTGTCCTGGAGCCAGATGTTACGAGCCAAGGTCAAGAGAAGCCTTTTGCAGTGGTCTTGGGAAACTTATGACCAAGGCTACATGTTTCCAAGGAACAGTTATTGCAGCAAAATACTCTTTCTTGTGCCATATTTAGAGACATCCCTGGAGAGCCTCACCAGGTCGGGCTGATCTTCTGGTGTTAAGCCTGCAGCAGCCAGAAGGGGTGGGACGAGGGAGGACTGGGCTGATGCCTCTTTCTTCTGCTCACACTCTGACTGTGAGAAGGGGAGCCAGGCTAATATGCAGTACTGAAATTTTACTGTCTTCAAGGCTCATCCTCCTAAAGCCAACTGCCTTCATTTTAGGGCAGTAAATTGCTGGCAGCACAGAATAAAGAGACTGAACTTTCTTTATTACTCTGAATTTTCTTTATGGGTCTGACAAAGAGCTGTTTTTTTTTGTTGTTGTTGTTGTTGTTGTTGTTGTTGTTTTTTTTTTTTTTTTTTTCCCATTCAGTTCTGGCTCTTTCTTCATGCTCCCTCCCTATTTTCTGCTGTTTTTAATTTGCCTGTGAACACAACCAAAGACTCGCATGTGGCTTGTTTCTCCCTGTCACCTGCACACTTACTCTAGACAAAATCATTGGCACGTGGTAGCAGTGTAACTGCCTTTGAACAGCTGAGCAAATACATGAGTTATTGCTGGCTGTTAGCAGTTGGGAGGAAAGAGAACAGCAGAGCCTCATACCTTTGGTATAACTCTGTGCATTTATTAAGAATGTATATGAAAAAGGCACATTTCCCAGAGGAAGAAAATAGAGTAAGAAGGGTCTTTTCCCACGCATAGCATCCGAACTGCCCCAGCAGTGGTCTCTGAAAGCTTCTTTCCAGGCTGTTTGGCAGCTATGCTTGGGCGTCATCTCTGTAAAATATCTACTGTTCCTCTTTTTCTCTTTCCCACACACATCTAAAGCATCCCTCCCTCATCATATTCAATAGAATCTTAGGGAAAACTCCTTTTACCACATCATTCAGGTTCACAGGTGTCTTGGAGTGTGTCCTTCTTGGAGCAGCTATTTCTGCCTGCATTTTGGGGAGGGCTCCGCAGTGACCAGTGGCTCCCAATCCAATCCAATCCGATCCGATCCGATCCAATCTGATCCAAAAACCAAAGGGAAGAGGCCAAAGAGCTGACATGAGCTCCTAAAAGAGACAAAACCAGCAAGGAGAGGGTGCACTGGTTAAATCCTTGCACGTTTGCCTCATTCATCCCCCCTAAGGCAACATCTTTATTGTGGTCTTTGCTCCTACACAAGCCCACACATCATTATAGTTGTTTACATACCATCACTAGCAATAATAATAATAGCTAAGTAATAATTCTTCATTTGAATGTGATGAACGGCTGCATCTCTCAGTAAAAATAAATACATGGGGAAAGGGAAAATACATCATTGTTACTAGCAAATGAGGCATAGTGCAAGAAATTAAAATATCTGGCTCATGGAAAAGCAGGGAAAAGCAACTTTGCAAGGAAGTCTTAAACCAACAGGCATAAGGATCATTTATTGAGTGTAAGAGAAATTAATAGGAAAAAGGGATAATTAAGAGAGATATAAATGTTTGCTGAAGTTCTGTATAACTGAATACCAGCAGGCATAAAATTAGAGCTCAAATAAGAACATAGATTAGAGCTGCATACTTCGGCTGACACAATCAATTTGTACAGTTTATAATTTTATTTTTTAATTTTATTTTATTTCTACATTTTTAAAGGATAAAACACATCCAGGCAAGACAGACCCCATAAGTTCCCTGACACTTAAATGCCTAGCTCGGTAATGGAGCGGATGAAGTTAAATTCCCCCGTTCCGCGCAGCGAGACACCCTGCAGCAGCCATCCACCCCAAGCACTTCTCCCTCTGCAGCAGGCATTTTCTCTACTGTTCATACAGCAAAAGTAGAAAAGGGAGGAAAGACACCCGTCCCAGGGACTGGGACGCTAGCAGCACCCTATCTGCCAGCCAGGTTTCCCCATCCCACCCAAGAGTACCCTTGGGCAACCCTGCTGAGCAGGCAAAGCCTGGGATTTCAGGGGTTGGTGCTGCCAAAGTTCAAAGGCAGTTCAGGTGAATGCTGCCAGCTGAGAGCTGTTATGGCAAAGCCCAGCCTGCTTAAGCTGAAGGCTTTAAAAGGGAAGGAAAGGCAGGTGAGCTGGCTGTTTGCCTGCAGAGGTGATGTGGGGTGGTGAGACATGAGGCTCAAGGTGGGTCACGCTATGCAATGCTCCTCTTACACCTTTCAACGCTTTGCCTCTGTGCTTCCAGGCTTGTCACCTCCATGCAGCGGGTGCAAGGCCAAGCTGGCAGCTCTCAGCTCTGGGCAAAGACACCTCTGCTAGACCCTGACATAAGGATGGCAGCTGCTGCTCTCACCTCTCAGGGCTTTGCTGGGCTCCTCCTTTTCCTCCTGCAGCAGTGGTTGTGCGGTACTGGGGAAGGGCATGGGTGCTTGGAAGGGGAAGGTTGAAACTTTGGGGCTCTTTGGTGCTCTAGGCACCTAGGAATCCAAATCATTTTTCCAGGTGGGAAGAGGCTCTTGTTTTCAGTCCTCAGATGTTTGGATTTTATTTGGTGATGTGTCAGGATTTAGCTTGCTTTCTGAAGCTGGAGGTGTTGGATTCATGACTTTGATGGAGCTTTCTGTACCAGTGAAGGGGGAAAGCAAATAGATTAGAATTAGAGTGCTATTAAATTAATAAAGCAGCTTGTCTGCAACCTGCTGCACATCCAGAATACGTAGCAGTGAGGAGGCATAATGTTTCAACACTTTAAAAACAAACAAACAAACTTTCAAGTTCATGCTGGAAAAATTATCATGCTTGTGCTGTCTAGTATAAATACGTCAATATTAAAATCATGCTTTTTTATGCTTGTAAGCACTTTTCTGTAAAGAGGCTGCAGGATAACTCCACCAGCATCAGTCTTGAATAGCTGTGCTTGAGCGTGGCACAAAGCAGGGACCTAAGACCTGTCTCATCAAAGGCAGCCCGTATTTCTGTTTCATGCTTTTCTTCTTCTCCTGACCTGTTTACAGAAGGCTGTTTATCCCCTGGTCTCTGTCAACATGCTCAGACACAAAGCCTTCAAAGGTGGCCAGAAGTACTTCTTGCCTTTTGCTCTAAGTCCTTTCACCACCCCACTAGAGATGAGCTGTACTGTTTAAAAATAAAAGATCGGGAATGAGTCAGAGGCATGAATGCAAGTGATAACAATTAGGAGCTGCTGCTCAGCGTTGATTGTTTGGCATTTGGGCAGCTGCTCCAAGCCCTGCTGGCTGCAGCATGGGGCTGGGCTGGTGGCAAGGCAGGGCACGCTGTTCTTGTTCATTCACAGCAAAATTGGAAACTAATTTCAGGGGCTACTGAGGTGAATTTTATATAAACCTTCCAGCAAGCTTACCTGTACAGACCTACATGTTTATGCAAGAAAGCTGGGGAGTTAGCTGCTTCTTGGGAGCTTGTACCACTAATTGCTGTATTATTGCTGTTACAGTGTGTGTGCATGTATACATGCTGGAAAAAGATCAGATTTCTGTGTTATGGCTGTGTAAAAGGAGCAACATCTATATTTAATGAAGGTACATCATACGCTTATTACTCTTTTTCTGAAGTAAGGTGTTTTAGCTTCTCTTTAATATAAGAGGGTGAGAAGTCACCCGGTATGCCCATAATTAATCATGGGCCCAGAGTACATTATTTCATTTTTGCAGGGATCCAGACTCTGAATGTTCATTAAAACTTAGTTCACCCTTTACTTTTATTTCCTAATGATTAATGTTGCCACTGGCATAGAGAACTGGGGAAAGGTCTCTTTACCCCTATAGTGATGGAAAGGCTGGGACCAGGCCGCTGTCTTCCTGCTCACGTGGCATCCTGTGTTAGGATATGCTGATTTCTGACCACAGGCTTTTTACTAGGAAAATACAGGAGAAGGTGGCCACTGTGATTTCTTGAAGTGTAGGCACTGAAGTAGAAAAGCTCTTTTTGTTTAACAATGAGAAAATATAGGTTACAAGGAGGTAAATATCTGCAGTAAAAACCAAGTATAAAGTTCAGCAGTTTTGTTTACACACATATATATATATATATCATAGACTGACTTTCTTCTTTTATGGACTAGGAAAGACTTGTGTTATGGGGAAATTTGCTACAAGTGTTACCGAAGACAACGGGACACACTTCCAGGTGGGAAAGCAGCATGTTGGCTCAGTCTCTCACACACTGAGACACCAGCTGTCCCATATAATGTGGGATTTCCTGCAGTACATTCACAAATCCTGTGCCCCTCGTTAAGATGGCATTACCTGGACAGTAGCTTCAGCAGGGGTGTTCAGAAGCAGTCCATCTGCTACACCTAGCTGGCAATAGGCACTGTTGCTCCCTAAAAGCCTTACTGCTTGCAGGGTGTATAGGGCTCCCCATCGTCCTGTGCCTCCTGTTTGGGATCTCTCCCCTCCTTCCAGGCTCTGGTGTCACTCTGGTCCCTCAGTCAGCAGAGACTAAGGTCCAGTGGTGGTTATCAGAGCTGGGGAGGGCAGGTGTCATGCTCATCAGTGGTTTGATCCCCATTGTAAATGCTTTAAACCTGACAGCCCTGTTCTGACTTCGGTCAGAAAAAAGGAAATGCAGAAATCCATCATTTCTACTGCATCTTCCTTCGATCACTATCTCCAAAACATCTTGTCATTTCGTTCCCTTCCTCTCCAGTTTCACGAGGCAAAAGTTGCACTGAAATTAATGAAGACACTGAGATTCAGCCTTATGAAATAAGAAAGCTGGGCTATATTAATTTTCTCCAAGGGCTTTATAACCTCAAATTCAAATGTTACTAATTAGCAAAGGTCACAAGGGAGAAAACCTAGGACTGAAAGGGGTTGCAATTAGGAGCATGTAACTGGAATAATTCTTCAATTTCCATGCATGATGAAATGAATCTGTCCTGGCAGAGCTAGTGTGAATAGAGGATGTGTTGTGGTACGTGTTGTGAAGTGTTTGTATTGTCTAGGAGTAAAGAAAAAGCTGTTTGTGTAGCAGCATGTTTGGCAATGCTTCCATGCTTGATCTGTTCCCTAAAATGGTTGGGTGTGGTTGTGCCGAGCTCCAGATGGTGGATTCACATTAGGTTCAGAGGACAACAAGGTTAATTTTTGAAATAAGTTTAAAACAGCTCAGGGCTAAGCTGTATTCTACATCTGAGGGTCTTGCAGGAATCTAAACTGAGAAGAAAATGCATAGAAACTTCTGTAAAACTGCACCAGGATGGAGAGAAGTAATTCAGCTTGGAAGAAATGCAGCCCATGTCCTTTGGTTTGGATCCTGTTGGAATAACACACAAGGGAAGCATCCCAAAATGTGCAGCATAAAGGTTCTCAGCTTCAGGAATGGTGTAAAACTGGTCCCCCCTCAGGGGTGGGTGAGACCCTGAGATATTCCCATGCTTTCCCATCTTCAGCAGGGTTGGAACAATCATTTTGGGGGTTTCTTTGTGTTCTAAGAGAATTGTACAGGACTGTTCTCATTTTTTTTTTTCCTTTGAATTTGAACTTTTTAATATAACTTCTGAAATATGAACACTTTCTGTTCACGGAGTCCAGGCTGTGCCTGCTTTTATCACTTCTGAGAGCTCATTTGTACTCTTGTAAAGCATTGTATCCCATTCCTTTCAGTTGAAAGATTATCTCCGGGAACAGCTTACTCTTTGCCAGTGGGTCCTAAGGCGGAGGATCAGTCATGAGCAAGAAACTGTAATAAACGGGGCACTTCTCTCACTGACCTGCTCTGTCCTCTTGATGTAGCACTCTCACGGGTTTGCGAAGGTGCTCAGAGATTAATGTAGACAGAAGGAGAGGCAGTGCAGGGCCTCTGGCTTAACCATTCATTTTGATGTAAAGAGTATGTAGCAACAGTAGTTAGGGTGACAACCTGGGATTTAGGAAAGCTGTGCTCAATTCCCTGCTTCGCCATGTGTGACGTCGCACCTCTGTGCTGCAGCTCCACATCTATATAATGGGACAACTGTATTTTCCCAATTCATGGGGCTCTTGGGAGAATAAATGCCTTTAAAACTGTAAAGTGTTCGGTTAGCCTGACTATGAGATCATATAAGTGTATTACACAGATACGGCAGAATCCCATGAAGGTGGATTTAAAATAATATTAACATCTATCTTCTTGAGTTTAATTCTGTAAGAAGAGACCGTTCTGCACCTGCATTTCAGTCTATTAATCATATTGCTGGTTATCCATCACTCAGGATGTTCCCTGGCCATGAAAACCCAAAAGTGCTTTGTCACAATGTGCATATTAGAATAAAGATTTCTTCCATTTGATAGAATTCTGGGATATGACATTTTCTTAAGTGCCTTGTATTTTCTTCTAAACTAACAGTAGTTAATAAAACACAGTGATGATTTTTACAAGGTGTCCCGTAACTCAGAGAAATAGCTTGGAGATTTGAACTTTACTCATCTTTCTAGGTGTCTTGTCTGGGCTCTACAGATAGGCCAATTGCAATGATTAAGGAGTTCTGTTAGCATCAGCACTATTCAGAGTTTTGGCTGCTTTATCTCTGTCTTGCATTTAGTCCCAGCTGAAATCAAGAAGTAGAAAGGCAAATTGAGTGAGAGTGATTATTAATTAAAAGAAAGTTTAAAAGTTATCCAAACTTTTTCTGTCTCAAAAATAAATTAAAAAATAATCAGGTATGATGTCTTAAGCTACTTGTACAAGTTGATATCTATTCCTTCTTTATCTGAGTCCATTCAAGCATACCACACAGTTGATATGGGCCCCATGTAGCTTTATCTGAATCAGTTCTCCCAAAGTCTTAAACTATATAATTAAGCTCATTTTAGTGACTGGAAAACTGCCACTAAATTTGAAATCTGTCATGGTAATTTCAAGGCTAAAAGAATTAAATTTAACACGAGATATTATTCCTAATTATTACCCTATCTTCAGCCTTTCTCTCTTGCTTAAATTCTTTTAAAGTTTTGTCCGTTCCGTAGCCACCTGATCACCAGAATTTTAATTAATGCTAATAAGGATGTCTGAACCGTGACTGCCCATAGATTACTCTTTGACTTAATAGTAGGTGTTCATCTCAAAGCCTCATTGTATTTGCTACTTGGGGTGACATAGCTGTCATGGCTTCCAGTTTTGATGCAGCTTTTCCTGGAATTGTTTGAATTGAATGGACTGAATGTAATGTGTAATTTCAGAGTAGATTACCACTTTTCTACATTATGGCAGTCTTGCAACAGGGTAAATCCTTCCTGGAACCATTTGCTGTTGCCACTGATACCATGTTAGATGCAGGCTCTGATTTTTATCCCAGAGAAGTATAGATGAACTGCTTATATGGGCCACATTTTTGTTGGTAATTTAGATTATTGACTGCAGCAAATATCTTCATTGATTCTCTCTAATTACTGGCATCATGTTTTTCAGTGGTATTTAATAAGCTCCTCTAGAGTTCTTAATAGGATGAGTATTACTACAAAAGATGAATTTACTTCCATGGAGGAGAGGAGGATCTATCCTTCAAGGAGCAAATATCCACTGAAGGACAGTGGTTGCACAACACAGCTCTGTAAATGAAGAGGAAAGAAAAGGTTGGCTGGGAGAGGTTGTTCACCAATGTATTCGAATTTATGAAATTGTCTCTTTGGTTTTCCTGTGGCCACTGCTTGACTTCAGAAGCACTGATTTCTCTTTATTTTCCTCTTCATTTTCAGTAGATGTCATTTACAGAACATGACAATAGCTGGACTGGGTCAGACAGCTGACTGCCCCTGGAAACAGCCATGAGTGGACTCCTGAAGTACAGGGCAAGGATATCATGGCAAGCTGTAGGACTTTGCCAATGTGTTCTCCCTGGTCTTGGTAGTCAGAGAGCCTGTGACTGTCTGGGCTTTCCCAGGCACCAATGTGGTGTGAACTTATATGCTGGTGGAGTTGATTCATAATGATTTTTGAAGGTGGATATAAGAAATGTGTGTTTTTTTTCTCCTCAAAATCTGTGCAGCAGGACATGATGGATGGGCCCCGATGTCACATCAAGGGGTGATGTTCCTGGAGGCTGCAGTCGGGTACTGTGACTGCTCTTTGTTAGTGATACTCAGGCAAGCACAAAACATATTGCCAGTACAGTAGATGATCTGAATTTGAACAAGAAAGCAATTAAAGCTTTCTTGAATTCCAGATTTCCATTAACGGGTAGAAAAAAGCAAGCCCAAGGTTTCTTCTGCATCTTGCAACCTGATGTTCAGATAAGATGCAAAAACAATATTCAGTGACTGTGAAGCACTGGAAATAAGGCAGTTGTGTTTGTTCTCAGGTATGGGCTTATGTACTTTCATCTAGGCACATCTTTTTGAATAGCGTGGCCTTCTGTGACACCATGGAGCATTTTTTATGTGCAGACTTAATTGAAACAGTCTTATTTATAGCAGTGAATATTCATTCTTGTTAAAGTTGGTTCTGAGGGAGGCTAATAAATGTTCTCCTTTTTCCTTTGCATCAGCTAATGATCTGGAAAACAAATATACTGCCATTCCCTGGGAAACCTATCTTGCAATGCTGGATTATACTGGATGAGAGTTGTATTTTACCTTCTGTTTATTTATTATTCACCTCTCTCCAGTTCATAAAGCTCCTATGGTGATGCATCAGGCAGACCCGGTGGGCAGCCCGTGTCCCAGAGCTGGAAACGTTAGTCTGAGACAGGAGATGAGAGACGATAGATGGAGCCAGAGAGACAAAGAAGTACAAGGAGATAATTAGACCAAATCCATCAATGCAACTGGCCATGGTCTAGGTGCATTAACATTGTGCCAGAAGAGTGTAAGGAGGCTCTCGTAAGGTGTATGTGACACAGTGCTGAAATATTACCTTTGATACCCTACAACTAAGGAACATCATTTTAAACAATCTAATTGTAGGAGTAATTTTTAAACACATTGGTGGTTCTTTGCTCTATTTAGCACTCTGTTAGCTATCCATGGTTTATCAGCCTGAAGCCTGGCTTACATCTAGCATGATTCCCCATGATAGAAGCAAACATTGACCTTCCAAAAAGTTGTATTGAAGGGAGACATCAGCTCTTCATGCAGCTATAGCACAACATGGAGCTGCAAGTTTTTGTGGGCAGAGGTATTGCAGTGTTGCTGTGTTGCCTGTCCAATACTGTATGCTGTCTGGCTCTGGTCATGTAACTTTTTTCCCCTGCAGTGATGTTTTGTCACTTAAACAACCAGGACACTTGGTGGCATCCTTGAATTTGGTTATTTTGCATAGCTGAATGCAAGGCTATACTGCAGTGAGAAATCTGGGGAATAGGAGCCTGTCCTGAGCATTTATTCCCTCTTTTCTCAGCCAAGGTTTAACCAATGATGCTGTCAGTGGCAGTCGGTGAACACAGTTTATGGGCCAGCACTCCCATGAATTGCCTGAAGCTGGAACAGGTCTGCATGGGGTGACCACTGCACAGGGGCGCTGGCTCCTGCTGGGGAAAGTCTGTAGGTAAAATGAATGACAAATGGTGAAAAACATTCCTGGTCAGCAGTCCCCTCTAATGACTCCTGGCAACTGATCCTAGGCTGCCTCTGACTCATACTGAATCCAGTCCATTCTCAACAAAAGCCTTTTAGTGATGAACATAATTAAATCAGGAAAACTGGGATGAAATGAGATCTGGATCATAAAGCTGGGAAATGGCTGGCAATTTATAAGCTCTTTTGGGGTCCCCAATCCTGTGTGTTCTCCCATGAAACCAAGAGGGGCCGGGCTTTTACTTGGTGATGCTGACTGTGTCCTGCAGCAAGAGCCAGAGTACTGCTGCATGTATTGATTCACCTAAGAGATTTCTGACTTTTGGAAATTACATTGAGCTCTGAGAGCAGCAACTTTGGCAAGCCATGAACAGACCAACAATGGGATGAAAAGCCTCTGAACTGCAAAAACAACCTCACTTGCACCTTCTCCATTTCTTCTGTTTTTGCAAAAGTGCCTCCCTCTGTGAGCTTTTGCAATTACCTCTCATTAGCCATTGACAATAAAGGAAGAGAAGGCATAAATTAGAAGCATGAATCATGTCCCAATTTAGCCTGTCTCTTCTGCTAATAAAAAGCAAATGCTCCTCAGATACTCCTCTGCTTTAAGGCTGGGAAGGGAGGCAGCAGGAGGAATGAGGCAAAACTGAACCATGCAGGCTTTTGCAATGAAATTATTTAAGGGAAAATTGAAACAAAAGAATTATCAATTAAAATTCTATTCTGTCTCTGGTTTGTATCAGGTATGTGCCTGAACTTGCCTCTCATTCCCAAACATGTGGGAGGAAAGCTTGGTTTCTGGTGAAGTATCTACATCTCAGTTAACTGTGTGGCTCTGCAGATTGTGATTAAGCAAATTTTATATAATCTGCATTTTACAGATGAATGCCCTCATACAGATCATGGGATGGTCTGTATGAGATTATTTCAGTAGCACCAAACTCACCTGTAAAACCTGTGTGTTCTTTCTGGCCCTAACCTCCTGAGTCTACAGGATTGACAAGAGCATTATTATTTTGGAGGGTTTTGAGCAGTGTAATGATGGAATAAGTAGGCAGAACAAATGGACTCTTAAATATCCAGTGAGAATCTAGAGATCAAAACAACACCAGCTCCATTAATTCTTTTTCTCAGAACAACAGAGGTAAAGGGGATTAAGATTAGGCTGTAATGCTCAGTTGATGGTAGAAAGCCAACACTTGTGAGAATGCACAGGTGTTTCAAGGAGATCACATTTAAAGAAAAAGTGATGATATCTTAGCAGAAATAAAGTGAGGATGTGGGCACAAGAAAATAATCCAAATTATTTCCTCTGGAAGAGAGATCAAACCCCACTCTTATTTGATTGCAATCTTTCCTGTAAATTTTCTGTAGTACTATAATACATTTATGGTGAAATGTAAGTATCTTATCCAGAAAAACACAAGTAGCATTTGGCTGAGTTATGACAGTGCTTTCAGTTTACATAAAGTTGCAAAATTCAAACAGGTCAAACCTACATCACAGGAAGAAGCAGGGATTAGTGAAAACAAATGTGTAGTAACAGAACACAGATTAAATATTGATGACTCCCAAATTTCCACGCGGTAGTGAAACAACCTTTGGTACTCAGACAGAATAACAACAAGGCTACTTACTTGGAAACAACTTTGCAATAACTCAGTGAAGATCTGATGCAAAAAAAAAAAAAAAAGACTTAGAACTTCATCAGCTAGCTGTTGCACCATTATGTTATTACTTTTCAGGAGAAGAAACAAAAGCAAGGCAGTACATAGTGTGCTTGCTAAGCTGTTCTATTTCTCTTATGTTGCTGCTAATGTATCGGAAGAATTTCTCATTTGAGTATGTGCTAAAAATTTAGCCTCTGGAAAAATGTCATGGCACAATTCCTTGCTTTACAACACCCTGCAATCCCAAAATGTGCTGAGAGATGTGGGCAGTGGTGTGTGGTGAGCAGGTGGGGGGCACAGCAGGGAGGAAAGGTGATGAATATAGGAGACTGTTTCCCCTGTTTTTCCAGCAAAGTCAACCAAAGCCCCAGCAATGCCCTTCCTGACATGATTGCAACAAAGCAGCAGAATTTGCCCAGAATAATCATTGAAACTTAAGCAAGAGTTTTGAGGTATAATTAGCAGCATTTTGAGAAAGTGTCCGTACCCTGCCCCCAAAGGCCAAAGCAGTTCCTCTCTTCGAAGAGAGGCAAAAATCAGACAAACCAAGAAAAGTGGCTTTCAGACAGCGTATCTTTGCCCTCTATCTTCTACGCAGAAAATATACCAAAGCTGAAGTAACCCCAAAAGGACAGTTTCTGGATACCAAAAGGCCAGCCCTGCCCTGGTGTTCCCCAGCTGTGCAAACACCAGCCACACAGGCAGCTGCTGCTGAGAGGAAAGGAAGTGAAGTTGTGAAAGCCGGAGTCTTCTCTGGGGACTTTTCTCATCCAAAGACACTTCTCTTTGCTGGAAACCTTCCCTTTGACT
Organism: Netta rufina; assembly: GCF_964035555.1. Classification (NCBI taxonomy): domain Eukaryota; kingdom Metazoa; phylum Chordata; class Aves; order Anseriformes; family Anatidae; genus Netta; species Netta rufina. The sequence continues at coordinate 14,312,094 of NC_140134.1, read as the reverse complement.
CCATCTGCCTTTGGATCTGGCCTTCCTGGTGTTCTGAAGGTTCCTGAGAGCCTTGGCAGGGAAATCTCACCAGGGATGAGACTTTCCTGCTGCACAGCTGGTGGAAGAGGAGCCCTGTAGTAACTGCAGGGTGATAACAAGCAGAACAATTCAGGTTAAACATCCACAAATCCACATGGATAACACAGCCCAGGCCAGCAGCACCAGATAATGAAAGTTATTATATGAAATGCAGCCCTTATTTTAGAAGTTAATGCTCATCTTTATCTACTCTAAGTTCTTTCTGTGAAAACTGTAAGTGCTCCGTCCTTTCCAGAGCCACTTCAGGCCTGCTGCACGGAGCGCATAATACGCTGATAGTTAAGATTTTGTTCAATTTTATACTCGAAAGGCTGAGTCCTCAGCTCTAATCTGCTGAAGCCTGCTGCTTCTGGGGGTGAGACCATGCAGCGAGCTCTGACGTTAGAAACCAGCAAAAGCTGCCTGGGTGCTTGGGGAGCTACGTGCTGGCACTGAATGCCCAGGCAGATTTTTAGGAAGGGGCTAGAGAAATGTCTGTGAAGTATTTTTGGTAGCACCAGTTCTGCCATGGGGCAGTTGTTCTCTTAGGAGCCCTGTGCTCCTTTCCCTTGTTCTGCTTTCATTTCTTGTCTGGGTCCTGGGAGCCTGGTGTTTCCTGCTTCCCATCTGTGCCAGTTCTTAGAAACAAGTATCAGATCTCACAGTATCTTTGGGACCCCACATCACTGCATGAGGGCTCCTGCAACCCTTCAGACCTTGCAGACACGTGGGTCGTCCTGCTGTGGAGAAGCCATCCTTCTCAACCGAGAGGCAACAGCGTCAGCTGGGCCGTAAAACAAACCACATGTTTCTCCCCATTCAGAAATTGTACAATAATTCCCAAGCTAGCTTATTAACCAATAAATACTAATATCATCACCTGTCATGGGAAAAGAGGAGGAGGCTGGAAAATGATCTTCTGGGAAATACAAGAGCCTGCGCCACGTGAGTGGAGTCAGATGTGTGGATCCAGCAGGCTAATTTTATTTCCTTTGTTATGATAGTTAAAAAGCATAGCGAAATCTCTGCTAAAATCAACCATTTTTGGATCCTTCGAAGTAACAGATTTCAATCTTAAATTGTGCTGGATCTTCTTTTGGAACAGGGATGTTTGTTTCTGGAAGTGCTACAGGAACTCGCCCCAGGCAGGTGCTCTCTCTTCCAGTCCTTAGTCACAGCCATAGAGCACTGCAGCTTGTTCTTGTAAAGTATGCAGGGACAAAATTTGCCAGGCTGGAAAACATCCATCCCACAGAAAAGGGAGTTTAATATTCACTGAGTGCCATTCATCAACTCTGAAGTCCCCACTTTTGGAGATTAATTGATTCATTCCTTCCGTTGCCCAGGACAAGTGCTGCGGACTCCTTGCGCTCTCTAGGCTGCACATCCCACTCAGCAGGCATTAGCATGCCAGCAGGGTTTATCTTCTTACCTTCCCCCAGTAGATAACCTTCAGCCAGTTGGGAAGAGGGCCTGGGAACAGGGGGAGCAGGAACAAGGCAGCCAGAAGCTCCCCATGGACTCTGGATGTGGCAGAGACATGGACACTTCTCCACCATCCGTAGGAAAAAGATTTCCTATCCTATTTCTATCTATGTTCATATAAAAGGGCACAAACCCCAAATGTCTGCAAATAAGCAAGGATAAGTTCATTATAAAATTAGGGAGGATTAAAAAAAGAAAATGCAATAATGACTTGGATACTGGCATTGAGATCCACACACGTACTGAGAGAAGGATCTTTTGTCTGCGCATACCCCTGGGGCTATTCATCTGCTGGGAAACATTTTCTACTGCAAGCTGGTAATGGTTTGAAATGCCTTCAGGATCGCAGCCAGCTCCCCCTCCTTGCTGTCCCTCTGGGCTGTCCTTCCAGAGGAGAAATGCAGAGGGAGGGGAAGCTGCTCCTGCTGCCTCCCATGGCCACAGCCCCCAGGTGTTAGCTCTGGCTCCCTGGGACAGTTGCTGGGTGCACCAGTGACATCTCCTGCTCGCTGCACCCATTAGCAAGAAGTTCATGTGGCTGTTAGCACTTCTGGGGGAAAATGTTAATATTTGCATGCTCTACCAGGCTGATCAAGCCTCTAACACTCAGCAGGTGGGAGAAGAAATGAGAGGAGACAGAAAAAAATGATTCAGAGACCTCAGAACAGTGAATCTTCACATCAGTGGTCTCTGGACCAGAGATTCTTTGTAGCTGGCCTGGCGCAGAGACTTGAAATCAGCCAGCTGGGGATCATAACCATCTCATACAGCACCAGGACGGCAGCTCTGCTCGTGTTTTGGAGGGGATGCGCACAGAGATGCAGAAAACATGGCACCATAAGGCTCCTTAGCAGCTTTTACAAACCAAGGGCATTTAAAGCAGTCTGAGGTTTGCTTTGTTTTGTACTGGTGGCAGATTTGGCTTTTAGCCTGTGCCAGAATCAGGAAGAGTGGAAAAAAAGTCTCTGGTTTGTCTTTGCCTTCCTACGATACCTCCACCGAACAGCTCTTTACTCTGTTAAATCCAATTTCCTCAGTACTATTTCTGGTATAAAAGTAAAGGGTCATTGAAGTTACACTGATTGCAAAACCAGTGTAAAAGTGAGGAAAATTAAGCCTGTTCATCTCTTAGCCGGTGTGTAATTTTTAGCCGGAGCGAGCATATTGCCACAAACTTGTCAGCAAACAAAATGAACAGCGATCAGAAATACCTGGGGAGAACGTGCTTACTGGCGTGTGAAATGCCTCGGCCGTCACTCAAGCAATCCTTGCAGCTCCAAGGACAAACGAGCAGCGGCTGTGCGGTTGCATTTCAGGACACGAGCCCACGTTGAGCTGTTCCTTCAGCTGCTTTTCCATCTTGCTGATGGCATGTGTGAGCGGTCTGCACCTCCCCAGGGGTGCTGGGGGGATGTTCTCCCCCTTCGCCCAGCACAGCCTCAGGCCAAGTAAATCTCAAGCCACGGGGAACGCGACTGCGGTTGCTGTAAACCAAGGTTAGATGTTTCACACTGTAATCAGAGCTGGCAACTTCCAGGGAGCCTTTCTACTACTTAAAGGCAAAATTGATTGTATGGTAGCAGAGCTGAGATCATGAAAGAGCAATTTCTCTTGCACAGACTCATCTGGGCTAGTTAGCTAACCTGCTCTGCAAACTCTAATTTTAAAACAGTCGGGTAGACACTTAGGCTTATGGCTAAACCTTGAAGGAATCTCTAGGATCCTCCTGAGCCCCCCCAGCACAGATTAAAAGTCCCACCACTCATTGACTTCTGGATGCGCGATTCTGGCACTCAGAGCTTTGCCTGTTCAGTTAGCAGATGTTGTCGTCGTTTGCAGTCTGCCTTCATCTGTCTCTACTTCTTTCTGCTCATCCATAATCAAGTTTTTGAGCTACAAATGAGCTACTCAACAGCCCACAGCCTTATGTTCCTATCATAACCCATTAACTCTGGGCATGCAATGGAGGAAGTTTCTATTTCTAGAAGAGTGGGGAGAGGGTTAATAGAAGTTGCCCAGACACAAACGTCTTGTGTTAAAGCTGGTAGTAATCACATCACTCAAGGTGTTATTGGTAGCAATCAGCCATGGTCACAGGCAGCATATTGACCTGTCGGACTGTATAACAATCCATAACATTTGATTATCCATTTGTTGAATTAACTATTAATTGTTCATTAGCCTGTTATAAAGTATTCATATATTCATCTTTCATGTAAGGCATGACTGCAATGCTAAAGTCTAGTATTTGACCTCTAGATTCAAACAACCCAAAAATAAGTAAGAAATGAGTTTTAGGAGCATTCACATCTCTTTGGCTGTAGGAGTTGTATATCAGCACCTAGTCCCAGCTTTTGTTGGGTGGGGGGAGTTAATCTTCCTTGATTTTCCCTGTGTCTTGCTGAGGTTGTTCATCTGTTTTCCCTACCTTTCCTATTAAAGGACAGACCATGGCATTATCAGAGCAAAATAGATCGAACCCACACATTTCAGATCCCAGGTTCAGGATGGGTTGAATCACTGACTTTGGAGATGGCCAACCTGGAGAAACCAAAGAGCTGAGGTGCAGTGAGACCACTGCCCACCACTCCGTGCTCTGATCCAGAAAAGTCCTTCAGGAAATCCTTCAACCAAAGGGCTGGAGGCTCTAATGAGCTGTAGTGTTTATCTAGGGCAGGGAAAATGAACCATATCATGCAACGATGTCTTCTTAAGGGAATGGTGTGTTTTACAGGGCACCTAGGCTGGTTGAGGGCATTCAGATGTCCACACAGGGCATGAGGAGCTTACATGCCAGCATAGGACACTCATTTTATCACATCAGGAGGTCAAAGAAACCTTGAAATTTCAGCAGGGCATTCAATTCATGGGCACATCTATTGAAAGGCCTTTTATCTTTGGCTGCACAACTTTCTCATTCTCTCCAGCTCTTAAGACTAATAACAGCAAAGCTAGCTGATGCTTATGAAAATATTTTGTCCAGCTTCCAAGCTGGGCACTGCACTCTTTCTGGTGTGTTTAGACTCCAGTCATCCTCCTTCATCATCTCCATGTCCTACATCATCAGGCAGCAATGTGTCACAAGATTACACACCGCGAATTAAGCCTCACAACAAAGTGTTCTGAGCCAGGAACATACGAGAAGTAAATTTTGGCAAATTATATGAGGAGCAGAGAAGAACAGCAGATGTTTCCAATAGGCAAATGTTCCCAGTTTGGCCGTGAGTCTGTACTCTGGGCCACTCTCTGGCACAATGCTGGAGGATGTTATCTAAAGGGAACAATAGTGGCTTAGAAATCATTTTTGCTCATCTTTTGATCCCAGTGCTGTGCTGGTATCTGCAAACTCTGGGAGAGCTGACACAAATCCCTTCCAACCTCAACCTCATCCAACGACACCAAGAATTTCTTTATTCTCTGTCCCTGACTCTCCATGGCAATCATCCAACACCTGCATTTGAGCCACTAGAGGCAAAGATCCAAAATATTCACCAGGGGAATGGAGTGGCGAGAAGGCAAAAGACAATCTGCCGTGATACAAGGTGGGTAATTCCCTTTCAGTGTCTGAGCAAACACCCAGGCACCGTGGCAGCGAGCCTGACAGATGGTTAGAGCGGAGCGATGGGCTTGGAGTCACTGAGGTATGGCCACCTTCTATCTTTGAAAGGAAGATGTAGCCTGGATGGTAGTTGTCTGCTCCTTTGGGACCAAGCTGGTGGGATGGATGCTTACCTGGGGTGTGCTAAAACGAGGCAGGGTCCCCACCAGTTCTTTTGCATCTAAAAAACATCAGTCCGTGTGTCCGTCCTGCCTGTTTCTGGCCCACCAGTCCTTTCGGTGTTGGCACATGGAGCTGGGCGCTTGGGCCAAGGGCAGCTCAGGTGCCAAGTCCTCAGCTGCTGCTGCTCAGCACGGCCCCGCTGCGTGACTGCGGCTTGGCACGGGCGGTAGCGGATCCAATGTCCCCTCTGGGGATGCCTTCGCTCTCCTTGGATCCTGTCCTGCGAGGGGAAGCCACAGCTCCTGGTTTGGGGGTGAGAGAGCAGCCAGCAGTGGTGTGGCCTCCAGGCAAGGACCCCTGGAGGGGACACTGCCAGGGATGGGGAAGGGGGCTGAATTTCTCACTGAATTTCTCCCAGTTGCTGGGTGCAGCCTGGGGCAGCTACCCAGGGACAGGCTTGTGTGAGGCTGGCAGCGCTGCCGCAGGGAGGGAAAATACTTTAAATGCTCTCTTCCATTTCTTTCCTCTTTTGTTTCATCAAGCTCTCTGCTCAGCAGCCTACCTCCAATGTCGCCTTTCAAGTGATTTCCCTTGCTGCTTTCACTACCACAAGTTTATCCCTCCTGGAGAGGTGAGCTGGGGATGTGTTGAATGCAAAAAGAGAAAGGCGAGGTAATCAAACACCTGCTCCCACTAAAACAAAGCCTTCCCTCTTCACAGGCTATTGAGCACTGATGGGGAGAGGCGAAGGCGAGCACCTGCCCTCACCCAGCGCAAGGTCCAGCCATCAGAGTGGGCAAATCAGGGCCATAAAAGCACAAAAATGAGCCACGCTTTGTGCATGGGTTTCAGCCACTCTGACCGGTCCGGGAACATTTTGAAGACATTTCAATAGAAAGCTACTGGTGTTTTCATTGCTGCCTGTTCCTATTGCCAGGCATGGAAAGAACAAGTATGGAGTGGATAAAAAAAAAAAACAACAAACTTTTGTCATTCTCATTGGAAGGCAGAGCCACAGAGCTCTCCACAGAGGGACCATTGTGCCTCTGAGCATCCCACCAACATTGGCCAGATCTGGCCAATACTTTAATACTCTATCAGGTGTCCCAGGCCAGCCTGTCAAAAGGTGGCAGAGCCCTCACAAATGCCAACCTGAGCATCCTCAGTCAGAACATGGGTTGCAAGGAATTCCAGAGGGCTTCTCCTTGCCCCTGGTGGCTGACTTGCAATAATTTCAGGGGGAGCTGTGCACCATGACCATCAGCAGAACAATACATGTAGGAGGGTCATTTTCTCTTTCATTTCCCTGGGAATGAAAGCCTCTGGTGGGTCCTTTGGCTGTTGCTGCCATCAATCCCACATCTCAAAAGAATTTTCTCCATATCAAGCACTTGTTAGAGCCAGCTTTTCGAGAAATAAGCCTATATATCTTGTGCAGTAGAGTGGCATCAGCCCTGAAGAACTCTCTCCCAGATCAGACACCTGAAAAAATCCCATCTGATCCTGACTGCTCTGAAACAATAGAGATGCAGAGGTGTATATTTTAGACAAGCAAGCCCCAAGGCAAATCTGTGCAAGTCTCTACAGACTGTACTAGTGCTTGAATTGTAACCAAAAGGAGATAGTCTGCCAAAATGTAGCAGGGCTCAGAGATGTTTTACACATCGCTATTTTATAGACTCACCTGCACGGCGAGCGTTTTGCACCACCTATTGTACGCTCTCCTTCGTGCCCATATTTCATTATAGGCTTGCAATTTCTCGACGTGTAAAAATAGGATGTGCTGGCATGGTTTAAATGGTGCTAAGAGCACCGTGGAGAGGCACAGTGATAGCTGTGAGGGAAAGGAGAGAAGAGAAGAATTCTCCTGAGCAAAGAGCAATATCAAGCAAAGAGCAATATCAAACAAATGCTGAACCGACAACCTCTGCTGCTGGGACCAAAATGCTCTGGCAAAAAGCCACCACCACGTATATCCATACAGCAACCAGCAGCCCCTCAGAGGAGAGCACATCAGGAATGCATTCAGCACATAAAGTCTCAGCTGAATGAGATAGTGCAGACAAGATAATCCCGCTGTTTTATCTATCCGAGGGAAGTCAGGTTTGGATTTGAAGGGCAATTTTCCAGGACTTTCCACCTTGTAAATTCAAAAGCAAGTGGCTGTACACGGGTGCCAGTCTCACACCTCCCTTGTGTCAAGGATGATTCAAGATAAGTGAGAGGGAGGTCTCCAGGGCTGGTTTTCTGAACAGGCTGTTTTCACTCCACTGCAGCATGGCGCAGTGCTCGGTGCTATCCAGGTCACTGAATTTTCAGCACTGATACATCCCGTGTGCTCCTGGTGGGCTTCCATTTGGTGCTGGGGCTGGTCAAACGGACCTCATGGTGGTGGAGTTTGGGGGGCCATCAACTCTCTGTTAGTGCTCTGATGGCATAAAGACTGTGTGTGGCTGGAGGAAAGGAAAATAAGGAGAAAGTGGGCTGGAGGTGATATTGGAGACTTGTTTGCCAGGATTTAATACATTTTGGATAACTGACAGCTGGCTTTCCACAGCCACATTTTTCCTCTCAATTCTTTTTATTTCCTCAGGCAACATTTACTTCTGCTTTTTAAACAAAATACAGGCAGAGCCAAAATATCACAGTGCAGACTGACTGACTGCTTTCAGACAGCTCTCCGAACCTCCTAAACACGTTAAACCACCCTTCCGAGCAGCAGGAATAAGGATGTGGCTCTACCAGGAAGCATTAGCGAAAACATTATCATTCATAAGAGCTGCTCAGTATTTCTGGGCTGAAATTATCCACAACAATATTTTTATAATTTTGTTTTTAATTTCTAGTAGTGGGAGGAAGAGTTGCTGTTCCAGCTGCAGAGAGAGCTTTTCTCACCATCTAACATGGTAATGGTTTTTTTCCCGATGTTGAGAAACAGCAAATGAATCAAGGGAGGCTGAGGCCATCACCAGATCTTGGCATCACAAAAAACACATTACTGGGGTGGGGCTGGGACATGGTCAGCGAGTCACTGGCTGTACAGACCTGGAGCTTGGTTTTCAGCAGCTGCACATGCTGGATTTATCAGCCCGTATGAGATATGGCACCGCAGAAATTGGTCTGAGACCGCTGGACTATTTACTACCACTATACCAAAATAATTCATATGCTTATTCCCTGCTCTGAATACATCCAAAACTAAACCTCCCAGGTAAAGTTGCACTGATTTAAAGCTAGCCATAAATCTGTTGACCCTTTCTGAGCCAAGATTTTCTTTTTCTTTTGTTTTTTGAAGCAGGGGAGATATGAGTCTCTTTTGTGTAGGAAAAAAAAAAAAAAAAGCAACTGCAAAAAGCACTGCAAACTCTGCAGTGAGAAAGAAAAATGCTTTTGCATATTTGTCCTTCGTCCATAGGCATCAAGCAAATCTTCCTACCCTTTACACTGCATTGTCCCCTCGTGTTGCTCTGTTTGCTGTTTGTTTTTATCTCCCAAAGCTTTCTACAGTCTCTCCTGCAGTCCCCTAAATTTTCTCCTTGGCTTCTTGCAGAGGGATAGAAACAAGCTCAGATTGCTTGTCCCTGCCTAAGCAGGGAGAGCAAACAACCCAAAGCAAAGTCCCCGTGCAGTCCTCTTATCAAAATGTTCCATCAGCTCACTTGGATTCAGCGCCCGCCCCGTGCACAGTCCCTGATCCTCAGCCCACGGGGGGAGGCAGCCCCAGGGGAGCCTGAGACATCTCCCCTTTACCTGCACCCTGCTGTATGTGGGAGGGTGCTTTTCAGCACAGGGTGAGCATGGCTGATGCAGAATCGCTCACCTCTTGTGTCCCTGAGCCGGTGCACTGAGAGCAGATAGCCCATGTTTTTATTACCGAGCAGGTATTTTTCCCCTTTGGGAAACAGAGCTGATTTTAGGGATGCAAAATGCTTCACCAGCCTGCTGATGGCCAGATTTTGGAAAGCCTCCTTATTCAGGACAGCCTGAGTCATTTTAGGCTTGCTTTCAACTCCCACTGTTTAACCATTAAGCTTTTTTGTAATTCTCTTCCACGAATAGGTGCCTGTGTCATACAGCATCTCACTTCTCTTTCATGACTTCCTTTCTTAGCCTTTGGACAAGAAAAAGAACAGGTCTTTGGTAATCAGAATATGTAGAAATCTCTAAGTTCATTTGCTGGTTTATTGCAATGGAAAATAGATTTTCTTACTGTAAAGGCATTAATATATTCTGATTAGCCTTGAACAGTGGTAGGAGGGAATAAAATAAGGTCTCAACATACTTCAAAAGTAAACAGCAATGTGTAAAATTGCTTTAACAGCTTTAGGATGAGGTTAAATGAGGCAATTTTTTTTTTTTTAAATGACATCTAGAAAAAAATAGCCCTTCAGTTCTTTAATAGCACATTCACTTATATCACTTAATGTTCCATGCTGTTACTTCTACAGGCATGGTAGTGTGAAGTGCCAGCATTGCTGCGATCCAAATTAGCCAACTACTTCTTTAGCCATTCTGCTGGTTAGCTAATTTTAAGGGTGCAGATTTTCCCCATGAAATTCTCAGCTGGACACTGCATCAACAAGGGTCTTTGTGCATGGTGGCCCTTGACCATGGCCTCCAACATCAGTTTCTCAAACTAAACCATTTGGGGATGTTGGAATCCCTTCAAACTCCAAAAGCACTCACTGTGCATATTCTCCAGGGCTTTGGAGAATCCCAGTGGACAGAAGAAAAAGGGATTTTGTCCATTTTGTCCACTTCTTCCAGTTATCATTCTCTCTTCTACTTAATTCTCCCTTACCAGGGCTAAGCGAGCATTTCTGCAAACCTACTGGGAAATTTGGCTCAGAGGGCTAAGGGATGGGATGGGACTTGGGTTTCTCCATGGCTATTGCCTCGCAAGGGTCCTGGGCCTGGCGAAGAGGTGTTGGCAGGGGGCAGCTCCAGCAGCAGCCGGAGCAGGCTGAGCCCCACGCCCGAGGACGCCTCGCCCACGTCCTCTGGGTTCTGCGGTGTGCAATAAACAAAAGGAACCCCCAAAACCACAGACCGACTGGGTTGGAAATGTTGTCCCCAGTGTGAGGGAGTATTTGTTGGGTTCTGAGAATTGCCAAGATTACAAAATCCAGATCTCATTGAGAGATATGTAGTGTGAAGCTTCTCCTCCACCATAGTTGTTGGTATTTTTAAGGAACACTGAAGTCAGGGAAAATGAATCTCTTTATTTATTTATTTATTTATTTATTTATTTATTTTTTACTTTTCTGGCTTATAGATTGATTAAAAAGCAATTGGATAAATAACCACTTTCTACATTTTCCCCTGTTTTCTCTTAAATGCCCATAAGAAGATGGGAGTTTTTTTCCATGCCTTTTAGGAGACTATTTCACAGAGATTTTGTCCTGTTACTGAGCTCAGACTTCTGCTTCTGCCTTTTCTATCGTGCTCCTCTTAGCATCACATTTTCGTACACACACAACAATTCTTTTTCTGTATGCCTGAACATAGTAACCATAACCCTAGTCATTACTCAGTGAAGCTATATATATTTAGTTCATCATCTTTCCTCATAAATCAATCTTTTCAACTCCAAAATCATTTTAGCTGCTCTTTGAATTGTCTCCGGCTTCTCTATTTTTGCTTGGTAATGATGTGCCCAGGACTGAATGCTGCATTCAAGGTAAGCTGCCACCAAAGTAATGGGCACCAGGATGATTTCCATTATCTGCTGCTTGACACAAAACTTCATGTGAATACATTGCAAGAAGAGGTCTGTTCTCGTAAATGTAATGGCTCTGAAAACAAATCAGAGGCTGATTCTCCTCCATGTTCCCTCCAGCTGTCCTGAGCTGGTGCTGAGCCGCACCAGGGCTTTTGCTGCAGGGACAGTGGGGCCAGAGGGATGTGGTGTAGTGCATCCCATGGGTCTTCCTCAGCACAGACCCTGCTTGCTCCAGGACAGCTCACATGCAAACATTGCCACCAGAGGGCTACCACCCTGATCCTTGATCAAGCATTGCACAGTTACTAATTAGTTAAAAGTGATTGTCTTTTGATCTGGTAGGCCCAAGAAAATAATAAGCAGCTTCCTTCAGAAGGCATCATGACTTTCTTTTGGCTGATCTAGCCAGCAAACATCTCAGTGAGCACAAATTGGTACAAAAGGTAGCACAGATTTCTCTGTAATTCAGCTTCCCATAGAAGAGAGGTTCCAAGGGGCAAATTCAGACCCTGCAGCCATGTGGCAGGGGTGAACCTATTCCTGTTCTGCTCTCTGCATTAGCATGGTGTTGTCACTGTTTGCAAAGCAGAAAAAAGTTGTTTGGTTCCAGTGAGGGGACATGACTCAGGGTTGCAACACTTTCCTGGAAAGATAGAGGTCTGTTTTTGTATTTCTGGCCTGGCTTTCCTCTAGATATACATGCTGGGATGGCGAGAGTCCATGGGGTGCTGCGTCCCCCTCCTGGCACAGACGGCAGGGGTGGCTGCAATCACAGCTTCTGCGATGGTAGCTCTGGTAACGAGTGCCAGGGTCTGGCTGTTTATACCCTCTGTACCCCTAAATCACACCTCGTGGCAGGTCATGGCCTCCTTGGCTGCACTGGGACATCCAGGCTGGGAGTGAGCTGCTCCAGCTCAGCAGTTGGGCACAGGCCAGCTCTGTTGCTGAAAAGCTCTGCAGGTACAATTCCACCTTAAGGATGCTCTTTTAGGACTGACTCGCTTCCTGGAAGGATGAAGCCATGCTTGATTTTCTGCAGTGAGTTCTCAGTAAGGCAGAAGAGAAGTTGCAATGTGGAGATGAAAACCACTGCAACATGTCAAACTCACCTCAGGTCCCTTTGCAGAAGGAAGGCTGAGACTTCCAGGTCTCAGGTTTTCTTCTACCTTATCCAGCAGCCTCCTTCCTCCTCAGCTTCCTGAAAATGCATCTCTCAGGCTCCAAAATCCCTCCTCAGCTCCAGTTCATATCAGGCGATAGGGCTGAGCTCTCTGCTTGAAGCATTTACTGATCCTTTTTTATGGTGCAGCCGTCACATAAATACAGCACCAAGTTCTCCTTATGGCCACCTGGGGACTTGGTAGCCAGTCTAACATCCCTGTTATTTTGATGTTAAATAGAGCAGTAAGAGCAGAGCAAAAACAAAATCAGAACCCGAGCAAAACAAGTTTCCCCCCACCATTAACAGGATTTCTGGGAATTATTTCCTTCCCTCAGCCAGTCGGCTTGCAAAGGGCGCTCCCCCTCCTCGCATCGGTAATGGGAAAAAGCGAAAATCAATAACAGGGAGGGAGGATCAATGCGAGCAGAAATGGCAAGTTTTGTTTTAAAAGATTTTGGCAGAGGGGTTTTAAAAAACGATGCCATCTGTGGTATTTTTCTACATCGACAGCACGGGCTGTGGATAACTCCGGTCCCACATCAATAACATCTGCTAATGCCGCTTTCCGAGCTGCACAATCAATCCTGCCCAGCGGGCCCCAGGGTAGAGAAGTGAGCTCACAAACTGTGCCTGCCATCTGCAGCCCACTCCCCGCACCCGAAATCTGGCATCCTCACCCAGAGCGCCTGATGGGGCTGTAGCTCGCGGCACGGGCCCTTTTGGTGCTCGACAGAATGAGTCGGAGCAGGGGTTCCCCGCGGCGGTGCCAAAAGCCATCAGATGCTTTGGTTTGTGGCTTTTTGGTCTTGAATGTGAGCAGTTCCCCACCAGCAGCTCCACATGTCTTTGCCCAATTGGGGCAATGTCCCTGGTGTGCCACTGCAAGCCCTGTGTGCCACCACGGGGACCCTGATGGTGCAAGCCCTGTGTGCCACCACGGGGACCCTGATGGGTTCTGGGCACAGATTTGGGCTGTCACTGGTGTTTGGGCTAACAGCCCCACAGCCATTGGAGCATCCACAAGCGCTTGTCATTGTGCAAAGGAAATAAACCAAAAAAATAAAATAAAATAAAAAGGAAAATGAAAAAAAGGGGGTGAAAATATGTGACAGAATCACAATATATGCAATATATGGAGGAACTGCTTTCCTTGCTAGTCTCATTTGACATCCTTCTTTTAAAGAAACACCTTGCTGAGGTGCTGGGGAAGGATGAAGCTGCAAAGCCCTCAGGTGGAAGGGGATGTTTCACCCTGGCTGAAGGAAACGTTTTTTTCCCCCAATGCTGAAATGCGTTTGACAAAAAGCATAATTTTTTTTTAAAGGTTTTACATTTTGTGGATGAAGCAAAATAGGGATTTCACTTTGACATCCATTTTTAGACAGATTGTGATCTCTTATTGCTTTTTCTCTACGTACTGATAAAGCAAATGCTCCCTTCAGAGTTGTTTACCTTCAGCTGCACACAGCCAAGCAGTTGTTTTAATTAGAAGGTTTTCTATAGACAAGGGCATTTCCCTAATGCTGTTCTTGCTTCAAAACTGAACAGAACAGGAATGCAGTGCAAAAAAATGACTGTGAGTCATCTGTGAAAACAAAACCAGCCCCATATAAACAGAAACCTGGCCGGTACCTGACCCAAGCCCAGTCATCCTACCACTGCTGCTCGTCAGTAGCTGCAAATGGAAACCTCTGTCCTTCCAGCCAGCAAGAAAGTGTTCGCAACCTCACTGAGCCACTCTGCACAGCTCTGGTTGCAGCACTAGCAACTGGTAAATCAAGTACATGTCCACGTCAGAAAAATATGCATGGCCCTAACAGTTCTGCTACCGCAGGCAGCACCGTTTGGGCTCCTGAGGGACTTTGGGAAAGGGGAGAAAAAGTGAGAAGGAGAACGATGTGGTAAAGTCAGATAGATAAAGTTCCATTTGTCAAAGAAGAGCTGAGGAAAAAAGGCTGATGCATTCCAGCCTGTTGTATAGTGTATTACAAAAGCAATCTATTTTTGTTCCGCTATTATGCCATGGAGAATTCATCTCTCTGCAACAGTAGAAGTGATAAAGGAAAAATTGGCCCTTTTCCTGTAAATCAACTCCAGTGCTTTGGGGGAGGCTGGACTTGCTTTCCTTGGAGCTGAGCGCAAGCTCGTTCTTTCCCGAAGGAGCCCAGCAGTGGAAGCCAAGGTGCTCTTGAAGATCAAGTGCAAAACTCAGTGACCTGGGACGAGAGAACAGGTCTCGAAAATAATCAGCTTGAGCTGGCATCTGGACCCCGAAGTAAATCAAGCACTTGGAGCTTTCAAAAGTTCAAAAGGCTTTAAGAAAGATAAAATCACTTGCCACTGAGCTTCTTATTTAGAGCCTTGATTTTTTAGTTTTAATACAAAGCAATATTTCCAGAGAGCTCTTCCCATCAGCTGAGTATGCTGCAATGTCATCACTTGGAGCAAGAGAGGCCAAAACTCTCCACGAGAGGAGGACTCAACCTCCAGATACCGGCAGACATGAAGCCTCTGATGAGAGCCCAGACAAAAGCATCTGATGCATCCCACATCAGCAACATTGCCGTGCACATGGACCTCAGCCCTGGGCACGGGCCTTACTGTTGAATGCAGAGTATCGGGGTGGCCAGAGTGTTTCACCCTGAACGGCACATCCTGCTTCACCTTCTGGTGGCCAGCAGCTTCAAGATGCACTCCCTGGGCATCAGGGAGACTGAAGGACTGGCTCTTTGCAAGAAGCTCAAGGATAGGCCAGGACCATGCCGGGTTTGCAGAGGTTGCTGGTCCTCACTGCTGGGAATGACTTTTCTGGTGGGCACAAGCAGCTCAGGCCTCGCTCTCCTACGTGCTGCTAGAGAACAAAAACACATCGCCTCTCCCCTGGGAGAAGACAAGTAGCAGTAGGTCAGTGTGGACAGACAGGCGGGGAAACTGAAAGAAATAATAAGGTTTTGGTAAGGGTGCAAACCAGCGATATCAACACCCCGGCTGTTCAACCATCTCAGGCTGCTGTAGGTGTGCAAGGCAGTATCTAAACAACAGAGCCCCAGCAGCCTCCAGAAGGTCAGCCAGAAACCACACTTCTGCTGCCTCTCGGGCTGCCAGCAGCAAGGAGGTGTCTGGGGATGGCCAAGCCAGGCGATGGGCACTGTCCATCCTGGGCTTTCGCTGCCTGGAGGCAGAGAGGGGCACTGCTCTGGTGATACCAGGTTAGATATCACCGTGGATTTGCTAGGTGGTTGTTCAGCTCTCTGCAGAGCAGGAGAGCTTGCTTGAGGGGGGAAAGTTGATTTCTGCTTGGGAAAGGCTGCAAATGATGGGTGGGAAAGGTGCAGCAGGCTGCAGGGCTGCTCGGAGCGGATGGCACAGCCAAGCCACAAAGCAAAGGGAGAGGCAGGGGAAGGAGAAGGGCTCAGGAGCAAGCAGCAGGCAGACCTGCTGGTCTTACCGGGCCTCTGTTCATCCCTGAGGCACCAAAAAAGCCACTGCCTTGGTCATGCAGGGGTTACGGTGGTATCTTGTGCAGGGAGCATCCTGTGTGGAAAAGGATGCTGCTGTTTACATGATGTACAGTGAGATAAGATGGTTTATAACAGTGAATAATGAATTCCTACGCATTAACCGGAGCTGCAGCACAAACCTGACACCCTCTAAGAGCAAAGTGTTTCCTTCAACCCCATCTTCCCCCATATACCTTTCCCCAGCATTGCCCTGTGCACTCTTAATATCTATGCTGGGCAGGGCACTGGGGTCCTGAGGCTGGCACGAGCCTCGAGTCATCCCACAAGCCCCACCATGATGGTGGTGATGGTGATGATGGTGGAGATGGGCAAGGCTGAGATGAAAGTCACGAGTCAGGCGGACAGGGGGAAACTGCCCTCAGACACATGTGGGCTGTTTGTTTATTGATTGCTGATAATTCAGTTCTTGCGGGGATAAAGGGCAAAAACAATGAAGAAGGGTTTGTAAGAGCCTCACGTTCTCAAGTTCTGGTCTGGCAGCCTGGGAGGTAGTTTGGGTGGTAGCCGCTGGAAGCTGAGTCTGTTTTTTAAATCTCAGGATGTATTTTCAGATTTTATTCCCAGATGGCCAGGTTGTAGCATCCCGATTTACACTGCAGACATTTGCCCTTCTGCTCTGTTTTCCATTTTTTGCTTACAAACATTGTGAGGAATGAAAAGAGGCATTTTTCGGCCAAACTAATTTTAATCTAATTTCAGACAGCTTGGTAAGGTAAGGTCAGAGTTCTGTCAATGACAAATGTAATGAAAATAAAGGTCCAGACACCAAAATGTTATGGAAGTGGATAAGGCTTTTTGACTGCTGTCATTACAATTGATAGTTCTATTCAGTCACTTTAAATTTTATTGATTTTTTTTTTCAAGCACTCCACCTTAAACTTATTTTTCATTTCAAGAAATCAATACTATGGATCCTTTGACACAAGGCATGCAGCATTCTGCCACAGTATGTATTTCATGATGGAAGGAGAAACACTTTTTTTTTTTTTTTCCCTGCTCAGTTCTTTTGTCTTGAAAATAAACTGAAATTCTCAGTTACTTACAAAAATACAAATCTGGGGATGACTTCCTGCCCTTGATTCTCTGCACTATATCACCTGTGCTGCTGGCTGCTATGGAGATTTTTTTCCTGAAGCCCTGCTGCTGGTGAACAACAGAGTTATGAATGTGCTTTGAGGTTCATCTAATAGCTCTGACAAGTGGATTTTTTTTCTTCTCCTTCTTCTGTCTGTTTCCTTCCTTCCTTCCTTCCTTCCTTCCTTCCTTCCTTCCTTCCTTCCTTCCTTCCTTCCTTCCTTCCTTCCTTCCTTCCTTCCTTCCTTCCTTCCTTCCTTCCTTCCTTCCTTCCTTCCTTCCTTCCTTCCTTCCTTCCTTCCTTCCTTCCTTTTTTCTCCACAAGGGTGAAGTTGTATTTCTGGGCAAAACATGAGTGACTGCAGACAGTGCTGCCCTTCACAAGCATCTCTGATGGGCACCTTTGCTCTTCCCATTTGATATATGAGGAACAGATATCTGGTTCCTAGGTTTCAAATCATGTCTCCATACTGTATTTTTTTTCTAGCAAATGCATAATTTTCAAAGCCTGGGCTTGAATAATGCCAAACACTTTCCTCTGTCTGGAAAGCTCAAGGGAGTAGAAAGAGCAAGGTCAAATCCCTGCTCTGCCCAAAGGAGATGACCCTTCTGGGCAGCTCAGGTCTTCAGAAGTACCCTGGCACTATGGCTCCCACAATCTTTCTGGCTGATAAATAATTTAGCTCTGGGTATTATGAATCCCCAGCTTTTTATGAGTATAGAAATTTATTACAAGTACAGAAAGTCTCACCTTTATAAATAATTAAACTTAGTTACACACAATGACTGTAGTGAATGATGTGAAACTGAAGCCGAAGGATGGAGTATTTGTCCCTCGTTTTCAAAAAAAAAAAAAAGAAGGGAGGCAAGGGAGTGATAATAACGTATGAGTATACAGGAGGGGTGAGTGGACTACATCTTTCTTCCAAGTATCTCCCTGACCCGGTGGGTTTACAACTACAGATCTGTAATTTTGAGGTAAATGAATTCAGCTCAGACAGAAGCAGGAGAGGAGGAGGGAAGCCTGCAGTCAGCATCTGTATATGTGCAACAGGTACAAAAAGACAATATTCAGCATCCGTATCTCATTACAACCACCACTAAAACAGAATGCTATTAGCAGTCGTGGCACAACAGAGAATGGGAGGGTAGATAAAGAAAGAAAAAAAAAATATCAGGATTGATGTTCTCCTCCTGTATTTGTTATCTTACAGAAAACAGCAGCAGAATACAAATCAACCCATCCCATGTACAGACAAGTGGGATCCTTTGAGACTCTTGTTTTATGGATGAAATAAATTCAGTCATTGGGGGATGAAAGGCTCTATAAGTGTAAAGAAAACCTAACCTTTTGCATATTTTTTTTTTCTTCAGTCAAGAGCTTTCAGAACAGAGTCGTGCAAAGGGAAATGCTAACAGCAGCTTGGCTGTGGACGGTCACAGTTTTCCCTTTAGCGGAAGAAATGCACAGACAAATTCCTTCCACTCGTGGCAACTCCTTGCACCTTCCTGGAGATGACAGTAAAATGGCACATAAGAAACTGTTACTCATTTGGAAAAAAAAAAAAAATAAAAAAAAAAAGGAAAAGAATGTCTTTTAAAAGGGAAATGAGCTGGCTAGGGAAAAGTATGTGGGCAAAAGTGGAAAAAACATACGTTCTGCAAGTTTCGGCAGAGACAGCAGCAGCAACTGCCAGTGCTCTGCTTTCCAGCCTGCAGTTCTCCTCCTGAAGACACAGGTTTGTATGCGCTGCACACAAAGCCAACATCTGTTACTTTTCTGAAGGAATCTGTGTCTTCATGAGAACGTGAAAACACAGCAAGCGCCAGACTGGAGAAGCATGCTTACGTCCCCATCATCATCTCCTCTTCTGCACTGGAGGCACTGCAAAGTTATTCCTCACTCTACAATGCACCTTGCAAAGAAGAGATTTCACAGCCATCTATAGGCTGGATACAGCAGCAAGAGCTGAAATTTGACTGTAAAGATACCTGAAATATTCCCTTTTTCATGTCTCTTGCAGATTAGCGTATTAGGTGAACAACTTTTCATGCTAGTGCCCTTTGCTAGAATACATTGACTTGCAAGGTGGAGTCAAGAAATTGGTCATTATAATGATATCACCCATAAACTCACGGTCCTTTAAATGCCCATCACATCAAATATCCCAGAGCAGCTGGGACTCTTGGGGTTTCCAAGTGCATTGTGTCCAGAAGGTGATTTCTTCATGAAATCAAGCCCCAGTACAAACTGAAGGGCACTTTTCAGGCTGGTGATGAAATTCTTAATTATGCAACATCAAACGCAGCAGTTCTAGGGAGAAGCAAATTCACTTACAAATTATGCACATACATCAAAACCACCCTCTGTTTCGGAGACAAATGCCCAATCAATCCGATCTATTTTGCCATCTACAGCAGACGCTGCATCAGGCTATTTTATAAGTATAAATTTTAATATGTCTCTCCACACTATATTCAGTCAACTCATGATTATCCAGACCCGGGAGAGGGAGCGGAACTAACTCAAATAAAGTAAAGCACAGTTGAACAAAACCAGAGTTAAATCAGATTGTGAAAATAAGTGTTTTATTTTCTATATTAATCTTAGTATAAACTGGAGTTATGATGTAGAAAAAGGTCAAAGACAGGAATAAAAATGCTTTATTTTTGGTGTAGCACAGTCCATTTGAATCTGGATAATCTGCCTACACTTAATTAAAAGTCGACAGTGTATTGCGCACTAGGTGAGAGATTCAGGGGAAAAGCAAAGCTGATTTTGTCTCAGTGTTTGCTAGGACTCTCCTGCTTGGTCCAGGTGATGGATTAAGACAGAACTGGAATGCAATTTACAGCCCCGTCCCCTGGGCAGCACTTCAGGAGGAAGGAGAGCAGAGACGGAGAAAGCATAATCCTGGTGTGCTGGCAAAAGGCAACTTGCTTCCAAAACATGTGGGGCAGGGCCACAGGCAGGGGGTTTAAATGAGACCAGGCTGGGAGAACAAAACCACTTGCTAAGCTTGAGGCGATGCCGAAGCCCTCTGAGACTGGGCAGGCAGTGCCCAGCTGGCCGGGGAGCACACACTGAAGGCAACGCTCCCATCACCAGCACCGCATTGCCCCGGCTCTTCTGGTGCTCCGAGCATATGAAGGAGGGGCAGGTAACAGCTAGAAGAAATTCTGTGTGTTCAGTAATCATCCTTAAAGGGATTTGATTCTTTATTACATTGTCCTGAATTATATTAGAGGTAGCACACAGAATAAAGATTGGGCTCCCTCGCCCTTTTATGCCTCCAAACGCAGCTGGAATGCTAGAAAACAATAAAGCTCCTTTTTTTTTTTTTTTTTTTTTTTTTCTCTCTTCACTTAAAGGAAAAGGTGCTTAACAGTAGTTTTAAGATTAGGAAGGAAATGGGTATTTAAAAAAGAAATATATTCCTCTTGGGTCACTACAAAAAGCTGTTTCGATATTGCTAGAACCAATGGAAATAAAGCCAGCATGTCATCAGGTTCTTAATACAGCACCAGATCTAATTGAATCTTTTGCATCTATTTTTAATGAGCAGCTCGTTTGTTTAATGTGATGGCTACATAATTATGAGTATGAGTTTGTTCTCTGCTTGGGACATATTGGTACTAATGCAGTGATATTTAATTACTGTCTCTCAAGGAATTATGAGAAACAAGCTGCCAAGCTTGAAAACACGGTGATTTATTCCTTGTTGAACAGCCTGCAAAGTGGCACGGGCCCCATTTACCTGGGTGGTGTTGCTGAGAGGAACAAGCCTTTCCTCCCCACTTTCTTCCTTAGCATCTAGCACTGCAGGTCTGTATGGAAACCAGCCCGACACCTCCTCATGCGGTGCACTACTGGGTGCAACTGTCTATAAGGAGAATTAAAAACCTTAAATTAAATGTGCAAGAGCTCGGCGCAGCTAATTTCGGAACATTAGTGAGCAGTAAGAATGAGGATGCGATCCAGCTGTTGAGGCAGAAACCATGCAACACCCCAGCCATACACATCTGATTTCAGAGGAACGGCATCATCTGTCCCCGTCGCAGCCTTGTGGCCCTATTTTTGTCTGCTAATAGGTAGGGGAGGCTCCAGCACCCAGCAGTGGCTGTAAGAAGCTGCCGAGGTTCCTGCTGGGAGCTCCCTGTCCCAGTTTCTGTCCCCGGGGCTCGGGACTTGACATGTGTTCGTGCCACATGGCACCGCTCAGCCTCTCCCTGCTCGGCTCCGGTGGCTGGTTGCTGCAGAGGGAGCTGACAGCAGCGGCGGGGAGGGAATTACTGCTGCTAATAACTCTGCAGCACATCCAGCCTCTGCCTTCTTTCCACGCTTTAACCAGGATGAAGGGATCAATCACTGTAAGTTTCCCCCCCACCAGGCTGAAGGGCAGCTCCTGACATCCACATGCCTTTGTTGTGGGCGCTGGGTTTTTCCCATTAGCAGTCACATTCATCTGATCCCTGAAAAAAAATAATAAAACCCCTTAAAGAAGCATATAATAAATCTTCACCCTCTATCCAGCCCTTCTGGTAAGGAACAGCCTATGCACCTTGCCTTCCCTTGTCCATTCTAACTAACATAGGTATTTTTATTTTTTGATAAGACTTGGGAAGGCTTCTCCAGCATTTTCAGTGCCTGATTTCTGCAGCCAGGCCTGAGCAAGGAAGGGTGATGGAGCTGGAGGCCATCCACACACCAGGGCTGGATGCAGATCATTGCTCTCCTGGCCAATTTACAGCTCTTTCTCTGTACACCACCACTTCTCCCTTTGGGGTAAGGCTCCCATACATGCGACCCCATCAATAACACTGAGCTTTGTCCTGAAAAATACTTCTGGATCCTCACTGCTACCACTTGTCCATTTCTTTCTTAAGCAGAGAGACTCTTTGGGGGCTGGTGGCCATAAGGAACACCTTCAGAAGTGCGCTGATTTCTTTAACAACATATCCTACCTGCTCCATTCCTGGGTTGTAGCAGTGGCACAAGCTAACTGCAGAGCAATCGGGGAATAACATCATTTCACTGATGTAAATGACTGGAGAATTACCATTATTTCCAGCAGAGCTACAGTGTAGCCTCCACACAAATAAGTAACTTACATAAACCCTGTTATTGTCCTTCAGCTGTTTTCTAGGTGCCAGGAGCCACAGCTGTTGGGAATTCCATAGGTGTGCATTAACAAAGTTAGAGATTTATAGTTTAGCCAAAGCCAGAAATCCCCCTGGCATTACTGAATCAAACCTCGCTACTTTGTTTGCACAAGGCAAGCCCAATATAACTCAAAGCAACTTTCTAGGGGGAAACAGGATGAACAAAATCCACTATAATCATTTCCATTCTTTGCTCCAGCTTAGAATGAGACTGGAAGGGAGTATTTTTGTTTTAAAGGTGCATATTCTGTCCTTCCCCTTGCCAGTACAGTGTGTTACAGGAGGAGGAGCAGGTTCAGTGCACACTTAAACACTAGCTTGGGCTGGCAGCAAAATATCACGCTCAGATGCTTGAATAACCCACAGTGAAGGGAAGATTAGACAAATGAACGATAAAACTGACTGCTCCAGCTTGTCCTCAATGGATAGGAAAGTAATGAAAATCTCATGAAAGATAAATGGTAAAGTTAGTTTAAAATGGATTTAATGAAAGTAAAAGAGGACGAGTGTTCATTCCAGGCTGCTGATTTATATTTTCTATATTTTAGCCCTCATAACCAAGTCCTGTCTCGTTAGCCATTAGAAGTTTAATACAGGGTTACACGTTCCATCAAAACCCAAGCAGCTTTTAATACTTTGAAGGAGCACAATGCTGCATTTTGAAAGATTAGCAAGGGCGTCCTTGGCTGGATTCTTGCATATTAAAAAGTGATCTTCAAACCCAAGTTTTACTTGTGGGATAGGGGGATGGGGAATAATTCAAACCATCTCTCCCTTTCTTTCTATCATTGAACTTGGCATAATGTAAAATGATACCAAACTTGCAACAAAAGGAATAACGGTTTATAAAGAATTAGCTATGAAATGAGAGGATCTTGTGAAGATGAAACGTTCCAAAATTAGCCGAGCCTTTTTTTTTTTTTTTAATTCTATATTCTTTGTCTTTCAGCTGCTCTCAGATTCTAGAAAGAATGAGCTAATTTTTTCCTACTTTTTCGTCTCAGTATTTTCCACAGCATAAATAATACATAACAATAACATTATTGGTTTTATTTGAAAATAAATAAATAAATAAATAAATAAGTAAATGGAGTCTGCCTTGGAGTCAGAGCCAGGCTGGAGGCAGCCCCAATGAGCACGATGGTGATGCACCGTGACGAAGCCCTCGTGTTACCCAGCAAGGACCATGAACCAGCCACACCATCCTTGGCTGGATGTGCAGGAGAAACATCAGCAAATGGAGGCCTATGGATGCATGACATTTTAGATGGACAAAAAATAAGCTAAAGTCCTTTGTCAAACAGGAGGCAGAGCACAAACGCAGCCCCAGGCTGCCCACACCGCCTTGCCAGTGACTCAGCACCGAAACTGAGCCTTTGGGACCAGATAGCTCAGTCTCCTGTGACTCATCCCCAAAACAACAGTAAGGCTGCCAAAATGCAGCGGGGTGTTGTGACAAAGTTTCTAGGCAGTGGTGTGGAGTGTGAGGCCAACGCACCCTCTCTGTAGGGGGAAAGGCAACGATTTTAGGTCACCACTGCTGACCTGGGCTACATAGGTAGGGACCTAGGAAGGAGCAGGTTTGGCCAGACTGGGGCTAATTGCAGCTAGTGAGGAATTTAGAGCACTGGAGCACCTGGCTGTAGTGACAGCGTGTGAATCCAGAGCCCTGCAGATTGACAGCAATGTCCTCAATCTTTTTAGCTGTATAAATAAGTAAACAAATACATAGCGTGTAATTTCCTCCAGAATCAAAAGGGCATTTTCAACACATGGTCAAGGAGCAGCTCCCCCTCCCAGGTTCCTTCCCACCCACATCCCCAGGACTCCCAGGCAATGCAGGACCCTGCTCGTGTCTCTGCTTCTCCTCTCCCAGCCTCCGTTGCCATAAAGCAGCTGGGAGCGCTAAGTGACTTTCTGCACCAGCGCCCATCTCGTTGCCTCCCCTCAGCAGCTGGAGATGTGGGGCCTGACTTCAGTCAATTGATTTTGATGGGGATCGCATCCACTTACCCAGGGCAGAATTGGATGCACCAGGAGCGTCTCAGCCCGTGAATGAACAATTGTACCAGCGGCAAGGACGCAAAGGCAACAGATTTCAGGCTCTCGCAGGCAGCAGTAACAGTCAATCACCTGCATGGAGTGATTGTGTTACAGTAAATCCTCCTGCGCCGTGGAGTGAAACTATCCCATTCCTGGCCTCTTTGGATTCAAAGCAGTAACTTGTTTCCTGATGAAACTCAGCTGCTCTTTATTTTCCCATGGGAACCTGTTGCACGGTAGCTTTGTAATCCGTGATCAAAATAAAGGAATGCAACCTTGGCAAAGGGAGTGCTTTGAGATGCAAATCCCGCCAGAGCCCACTTGCTACCCTGCACTCTTATTCTGATGTATGAGCATTTTAAAACCACAGTCTTATTTTGGTGGTCAGTAGTGCCTCAAAGTCTCATCCCAGATCTCAGTCCCATTGCAAAATGCCAACTGAGGAGCTCCCAGAAAACAGCCCCAGCAGCAGGTCCCATGCCATGGAGGTGACCCCTGTCCTGTGATTTTTGTGCCATGCCATGAAGGGGCTGTCTGGGGACAGCTGCATCACAGATGATCAGCAGATGTGGAGAAGTTTTTGTGGGTGTTCTGCTGGTCTGTGATGGGTTTTTGGCACCTTTTCATCCTAAAAGCTCAGTGGATGCAACCAGCAGGGTCTCAAACATCATGAGCAGGGCAGGACAGGGCAGATGGGTGCCCTACCACAGCCCCCAAAAGTGCTGGGGGTTGTTGCCCCTGATGCAGGAGAAGCAAATACATTACCCACTGTGGCCAATGCCAGACAAACACAGGCAGTTTTCAGGCCTTGCTGAGTAGGGCACATATCTCCCCAGAGAATAATCTCCCAGAAATCGACACATAACATTGAAAGACAAATGAGAATGAAAAGGCCTCTCAAATTTAATAGCCTCCATGAATTACACTGCCTTTCGTCTACATGGACTGTCACTCTTTCCATTAAAGAGTCACTGTCATCAGTAATCCATTTTAAGATTTATAGATGTGAAGATTTATAGACTTACTGTTCTTATCTGCTTTTTTTTTTTTTTCTATGCATCTCCATAGGCTCCCAAAAGATGGGATTCTATCCTGAACCTCCCCCCTGCATCTGAAAAACTAAAACAGTGATGGGGTGGCAGGCCTTTGAGCTGGAGGCCAACAAAACCAATTATGCTGATAAGGATAGCAAGAACGATAGTATGGAGGTGGGGGGAAGAACTAGAAAGAAAGGGTAAATGATGAGCAGGAGAAAACAAGAGAAGTAGAATCCAGGTTTTCATTTATTTTTCACAGATTCTCACTCTATAAGTTCCATAAGTTCTTAAAAAAATAATAATAATAATTAGGTTATTTTTCTTATTTGGTCATTTTTATCTTAAGACAAAAAGCCCTGCATCCTTGAAGTGAATATATTCAGATCCAGCTCTTGCATATGAGAAGGCCACTTTACTATGCTCACAACAAAAAATATACTCAGGTGGGAGTATACTGACATTACAAAGTCTCTTCAAACAGCTAAAAGAATTGTAGTATAAACGAGCCTCAAGTTACCTGCTTTGCATATTTTTATCTGATTCTAGTGCAGTTGAACAGTTTGCTCTGATAGTAATTGAATGCCCGTATGTGGATTAATACCTCCAGCACAGAAGAATTTGAGTATGTTCGTGCTGCTTGAAACTCGTCTGTTTGCATGTGCAACTTGATACTGGGTAAAATTGCAAATACTTACGTGACTTAGAAATCAAAGTACTATTCAAAAGCTTCAACTCATTCTGAATCTAGTTTTGGAATGTGTGTGTGAGAAACAGATTTACTTATCCTCACTTCATTATTCTGCATATTACGTTGCCAGCAGGTAGCCTTTGAGAGAACTCTGAAAAAGTAGTATTGGACAAAATTCCTTAGGTTACCTCTAAAATCTTTGTTCCTGCTAAATATTGCTTGATATTTTTGTACGTGCTTGTCTATAAGGAGAACTAGGACAAAGCTTTTTCTGAGTTTTGTTGCTGTGCTAAAGAAAGCTGCTATATGTGGTGAGATACTGCAGAGAATGCTTTGGTACAAATGGATCCGGTGTAGCACAATAGACATCTGCAGGCAACACTGTCCATGTATATTAAAAATACAGCTTTCTTTCCAAATGCAAATTTTCTTAAGGAACAGTGAACTGTAGGGACTGTCTGTGTAATGCATTCTAATTAGCTTCCTCCTAGTAGTAGCTATTACCACAGGCTATCGTCACATTGGAAGCTACGTCTGTGCTGATCCTTTACAACACGCACATGTGATGGCTGTCAAAGTAATTATCAGCACAAATGTGTATTTTCTGGTTTGAGACAGAGAGAAACTTCAGTGGTGTATTAATTTTCCTGTGCTCTTGGGGAAAAGCAGAAGAGTGCTAGGACTCATTTCAAATTGATCCTCCTCAAGCTCTTCAGCAGATAAGGTTATGACCTGTGAATTCAAGAGCTGGCTTCCTGCACTCTCATGTATTACGCAGGAAGGAAACCATGAATCCAAACCTGTTAGAGTCTCCTCCTTGAATAAATAGTTTCCCAAATAAGTGCCCTAGTCTCATTGCCTTTGATAACCCTTTGGTTGAATGTCATTAATGTGCTTGTATTTTTCTCCCAACAGCATTGTGCTCCTGCTAAACAGTTTCTATTCTGTCTCTTCTGCTGTCTTTTATGCTTAACACTTTTTGCATGGCAGAACAGCTATTTGAGATATAAAATTCAGCTGGTCAGAACCGTAAATAATGGAAGTTCAGTGCTCTTACACTCATTTTATCCTATGTTATCTGGAAGCTGATGCTGAACACAGGTCGTTTCATGGAGAAATGGTGTTGGGGAGACCCTCAAAGAGGTGAGGTGCTTGGACACAAACAAATTCTTCCTCTCTGGGAAGCGTATTACAGAATCACAGAATGTTAGGGATCGGAAGGGACCTTGAAAGATCATCTAGTCCACACCCAGTCTAGTATTACTGCACCTGGAGCGTGTAGGGGATATTTGTGTTGTTCTGTGGCCTAAGGACCAGGAAAATGAGAAAATGGTGTAGGCTTCACCCACATGTCCAACACCCTTCTTGCATCATGAGGGCTGTCTGTGGTCGCCTCCCTCTACCTGAAGGCCGGTGTTTCTGAAAGTGTAAGAGCTGGCAATTAGGGCATCCTGCAAACCTGTGGATCTTGCAGCTCTGTGACAAAAGGAGTCTTCTTACCTGGGAGCACAGACGTTGCCTGTAGCTGCTCCTGGGGTTCTTCCAAGCCACCCAGCTCCTGCAGGACCAGCTGTAGCTCAGCACAAGACGGACAGTAGGACACTGCAGTTGTTCACTGCTCAATGACTCCCACCTGGAACCACTGCAGAAGGGGCCAGAATTTGGCAGATGGCCTCTTTCTTCATCTCCCTTGCTCCAAATGCCCTAAGTCACGGCTAGGGCCAGTCGTGCTGGAGAGCCAGGCCAGAGGGAGGCACGCAGGAGGCAGCAGCCTCTGTGTCTTCATGAGAGCTTGTGGAAGGTGACCAGTTATTAAATATATCTGCAAACAAAGCAGATGATGGAAAACACCATTTCGCAGCCTTCTGGCAGCAGTCGCCACACTGACAGGGAGCAACACGGTATCAGACGGTGGCAGAGCCCAAAACTCATTTTTTACACACACATCCCCCCTATTTTAGGTAGTGATTTAGAGATCAGAGGAAAGGCTTGACAGTTTAATATTTAAACAATTTGTTTCATGTTTAGACCATCATGTTAATGATCTGTGTGTCACAACAATAATCAAGTGGGGTGGAAACTCACTTGCAATTAGCCATGTCTCCTGTCACAGCCTACACAGAACATCAGGCCCATGGGCGCTAATTTTAGCTAAATGCTTACTTCAAAATTTAATTTGCATTCTATTTCTCCCCACAGTCCACAAATGCTTGCATTCTCCAGGGCTCTGCCTGTAAAGTCTCCCTGCTCTTGACTCACAGGGGATGAATCCGGGATAGCCCCAGCTGCAGAGCTGGTCCCCTTCCTGCTCTGCTGCCATGCACTTTCAGATCCTCATTCCCCATCCTCGATGCCCAGATGGATTCAATCCTCTACCTGAGCTCTAGCGAGAAAAACATTTCAATTTCTAGGTGCCAGCACGAGCAAGACACCTGCTGTGCCCCTCAGAGTCTGCCTGTGGGCCTCAGAGCATCCTGCACACACACAGGGAGAACACAGTTATTCCAGAAATTTGGGTAGCCATCAGGGAAAACTACAATGCTCTAAAATTATTTATCTAGGTTGTTTTGAACTACCAAAGCGGTGATAAAATAGCCTGATTGATCCACAGACCTTACTCAAAACCAGATTTAATCCTCTTGCACTAAAATACCCTCCTCTCACCTCTTTATTCTCCCTCTTTAATAATCTGCATTGTGCTGGCATTAATGCTAGCCAGAGGCCTGTCATGCTGAAGACTGTGTGCACAAAGCCAAGGCCAGTGATCTAAACAGCTGAAAACCTCGCTTTAATTTTGGTGCAAATAATGCAAAACAGTCTTCACAGCACTGTTCAACAAGCCATGGAATTTTCTGAGGAATTTGCATTATGTTGAAAAATCAAGCTGGACACTTTTTTTTTTTTTTTTTTAACATAAAAATGAAACAATAACCTTGTTGCCACCAGCAGCTTTTACTGAGAGCAACCTGGCTCATTTGACGATAGCGGAGAGGTTTTGACTGATTGTCTCGCTGCGTATCAAACTCCAGCTCTGCTGTGGTGGAGACCCGAGTAACAATATCCCCAGCAACACGCTGCTGTGCCTTTCCAACATCTTTATTAACGATGTACAGCAGAGCCCCTGCTGCTCGCTGGCGCTTACCACCAGATTTATGGCTAACTTCCACGGCCTTTCCCACTAGTCTTAATTTATTATAACAACA
Source organism: Netta rufina (assembly GCF_964035555.1). Taxonomy (NCBI): domain Eukaryota; kingdom Metazoa; phylum Chordata; class Aves; order Anseriformes; family Anatidae; genus Netta; species Netta rufina. Next base: position 14,283,215 of record NC_140134.1, on the reverse strand, counting down.
CTGTTCATACATGAGCTTTTCCTGTTAGGGAGACAGTGGCGTGTCCTGTAGCACTGCAGCAGATGAAGTTTATTAAAGCGCCACCAGTTTAAGCAGCAGAAGTCCCAGGGCAAGGCATCTCTCCCAGCTCACAAGCTGCAAAGTCGCCTTTTTAGCCCTCACAAAGTGGAGAGAATTTATCACGCTCATAAAAAAAGAGCAGTTTGCATCTGGCCACTTGCTCAGGAGGGGATCTCCAAAACCCTCGTTTGCAAAGTCTGAGCTAAGCCCTTTCTCCTCCCAGTGGGCCACCTACCACAGCTCAGCTCACCAAGAGTGACCTGTTTTTCTGTTTTTCCAGCATGACGTGATTTTCCCTAAACCTCCCCAGATTCCCACCTCCTCTGAGTTACTGAGGACAGACCAGGAGAGAAACCCTGGATGATCTGCCTGCAGAGAAGCCTCATGCCAGCAGGATTTCTGCAGAAAGGTGCAGAACTGGTGTGGCAGAAGAATGCAAAGGGGCGCCTTCTCCAGGGCACTGGTGAGCCATCCTGATCTACACATCCAGGGAAAGCAAGCCAGACAGCTGGCCCTGGTGGGATGAAACCCACAGTCGACCTGGAGGTTCTCTGGGGCTATCTCACTCCAGACAAGGTTTGCATGTGCCTTGTGTTCCTGCTGGGTTGGTCTGGGGAAGCTCCTGGCGCCACTCGAGGCACGCCACATGTAGAAAGGCAGTGATGGAGAGCTGCACAGGGGCACTCATTTCAGGCACAGCAACATCAGCCAGGGCCCTTGGAGGTTTATCTGTAACTACATTTTCCAGCTGTATGCAGAAGGAAAAAGTTATACACGCTTTTATATGGTCCAATAATAATCATTCTATGAATCTACAATATTTAATAGCAAATGATCCTTTCCAGTAATTTTTTAGTCATTCTAATGGAATTTCTTTATTAATAAATTTTTATTAAATTTGACACAGTGATAACAAAAAGCTATAGAAAAACATTCAATTTTATTATGGTCTATAGTACCTTTCCGTAAAGGTTAATATGGACTCACCACTCCTAATAATTAAATGGCAATACTCCTGCTGAGGATAGTCAAACCTCACAGTTCTGCCCTTTCAAGAAGAGTCCTTCATTTTACATTTAAACTCCACTTTTCTTCTATGGTTTTCCCCATGAATAAGCTAGATTTGCAGAAATTTAGTGGTCTTCTCTTTCCTCCCCAGGTACTACTGGATACTATAGTAAAATATAAAATAAAATCTACTGATCAAGACAATTCTAAAGCTGTCAACATATTTTGTTCCCTAACTATACATCCAAATCATCTCAAAGGTATTGTAGTCGTCTCCTGGAGTTGATAAGCCATTTAATGTATTATTCTGGTGACAGGCAAGATGGCATTTGCTACAAGCATTTTATGATTCAGTAGTTTTCAGAGAGACTAGAAAACTAAGCAGCAGATTTACACTATAACAAAATAAAAGCTGAGATCTCATCAGCCTGATGAATGACTAAAGCAGCTTTCATCTACAGATTTTCAGCTAGTTTGCCTGAAGGTGGAGAACTTATTGTTTAGGACATTATAGCAGGACCTCGAGGCTATAACCAAATGGCATGTGGTGAAGGCTCTGCACATGCAGGGGGTAGAAATACTGCTAACTCTGGGGCAGTTTCCATCTAAGAAAGACATGTAAGTGCAATAAATTGAAAGAAAAAGGAAACATGAGGAAAAGAGAAGTTCTATATGCATGTACATGTGCTAACGTACCAGAAACCCTGCCTGGCAGGCTGCTTTGCTCAGGCAGTTGGCTGTTTGCAAAGGGTGCCACAGCGGATTATTTATTTATTTATTTATTTTCAGAAAGAGATAAATGCAAGGAGAAAAGCAGCTTAGAAGGGCCATTACATACATAAGGTTTGGCATCGGCAGGCAGGCAGATATAGTATTACTGGCTGCCTTATTTCTTAGCAAACCGATATTAGATAATGCCTCCTTCTCTGCCAAGCAATGAGTCAGGGGCTGAGATGAGAGGAGAGCTCTGGCCTCTTGACTCCCCCTCTCCACATCTGACCAGAGATCACTCCAGCTGCCTTCCAGCAAGCAAGTCAGGTTTCAGCCAGGCATTCGAAATGGAGACAGCTGTCAATGGTATGGGTTAATGGTACCGGTGCCTGCAGCTCAGCACCAAGGGCCACATTCAGACCACCTTCCACCAAGGGTTAACCAGGCTGGTTTGAGCTAAAGTGCCACAGGAGGCATGAGAGCAATGGAAAACTCATTATGTCTCAACATCTTCTGACTGTGCCTCTCCATCACCTCTAATCCTTCAACCCCCTCCGTTCAGACGTCATCTGCACCCTCCCAAAGGCTCACAAATGTCAGGTCCTCCTCTCACAAAGCAAATGGCTGTGAGGACATGAAGCACCGTCAGATCTGAGCCCCTGTAGTACATACAAAGGCCAGTGGTAATCCTGGACAAACCCACCGACTGCATTTCCATGCATGTACATTTTGGTGCTTTCCATCTGACTTTTAAACCACGAACAATCTTCGAAAACTTCCGAAGATTTGTCCTATATTTGAACCTTACTCACAGTCTTCCACTTGCTTAGCCGTGAACATGATTTTAACAAATCCATTTCAACCTCTTAGTTAATTTGTTTCTGAGGCCTTTCTCTTTCAGAGTGTGTAATTAAACTAAAAGAGCCTGGAAAAGCCCCTTACAGTAAATAATTTACAAGTTCCTCCCTGGGGACATTTTTTAATTGTAACTCCACTGGTCAGATCTACCTGAATACTCTGAGATAGCATTCCCTGCTGGGATCCTGAAATATAATTACCTTATTCCTTTGGTAATGGTATTTTTCCTTAAACTACCCATTTCTTATGCAGGGCAGGCAGATTTGTTTATAAACAAAGTAAAGCCTGATAGGCGCTTTGTCATGAGAAGAGCAATAATGACATTCACTGCAACAGACAGGGGCACATCCATTTGGGGAAGGATGATACCGTTTCGAAGCAATTTTTATAAATCCTACCCTGACAATCCAGCATTGATACGAGGGAGCATACAGACAGCCCAGGCTCCTCTCCTTGGCAGCCTGCCTTGCTCCCCAAGTGCCATTTTATGCATAGCAAACGTAAATAATTCTGACGCACCTACCAGCCCCCTAACCTTTGTGCTTCAGAAACACTGTTATATACCATCAAACTGACAGTGATTTCATGTTATGTGGCAAACAGAAAAACCCAGAGCGACAGCGGCGAGTTTTAGGTGTCAAATGAAAGCTGTCACATTTATTTAGCTCTGTGATTCTCAAGACGATATACATAAATATTGGTTTACTGTCCCCACCAGCCAAATGTTAAGGGCTGTCTGCATCAGCTGAGGCCCTGTGGCTCCCCAGGCCTGTGTTGATCTCCTTCTGACCCAGGAGGGGCTGGTAAGGAACACAGTGCCTGCTCCTCTCGTTCCCAGTGTCACGGTGCATTAAATGCCTCCCTCACAGCCGTAGCCAAAAGGGCGGTTGGGAGCATGAGTGGCAGAGATCGGCTTTGTAGTGCCCAGTGATGTGATCTGTGAGATAAGAAAGCCTTCAAAATATGCTTTCTTTTTCTGTACCAATTATTTCCAGCTAGCCCACAAAGTGGCTTGGCACCTACCTGCGGCTGTGCTGGACAGGAGCTCCTAGTTTGCAGCCAAATTTTTGCTTTTCCCTTTTGCCCCATTTTAAACTCCCCCACACCAAAATGAGTGACCAAGCCCTCAGTTCTCTCTAGTTTCTGTACAGCTGTTAGTGCTGGCCCTGAAGTCTCTGCATCATTTGCTAGCCTTGTTGTACACAGCTGCTCACCTGTTATCACCCGCAGTGAAATATGTGTGTCAAACCAAGGTCTGTTCTGGTGAACACACCAAAGCTCAACCAGAAGGATTAAAAGCTAATCCAAAAGGCCCATAAAGTGTGACTAACCTCGTATCTAACTGGTCAAATAATAGTAAGAATAATAAAATAAAGTAATAATAATAACAGTAATAATAATAATAAAATACCTTCTTATGTAAAGAATGCCTAAGAAAAGCAAAGCCACAAGACAGAGGATTTGGGTAATAAGGAGGCTTTCTTGGTAGCTATTTGATTTATGTAATACAAAGCATTCTAATAAAATGCAGTCAAAAAAAATTATTCAGCCTCAAAACCATACATCATGGCTTCCCCTCTGCTTGAATGTAACAGCAAGAGGTCATTAGTGCCTGATTATATTCTGTTATGCTGCCATGGGCTCTCAATTTGTGCCTAAAGTAGGATTGGAGTGGCATTGACGCAGTCATGCTTAGTGTCACACTAACCAAAAGCACAGAAACACGTCTCAGGAGCCCAGCTATGCTGCCAGGGTTAGACTTTGAGGCAGGACGCTCCTATAAGCACCCCAGTTTGGATGGGATGGAAGGATGTAGCTGTTTGAATAGGACTGGACATAGTATACACATTTAAAACATTTATCAGGATTGGGATCCAGGTTTCCACTGTGAAAAATACTGGCTTCAGCACAGCTTTGTTGATGTCCGTGGCAGGCAGTGCCATCTGGCATAGGTCTCATCCTAATGTGACCAGTGAACTCTAGCAGCCTTGCAGACAAACCTGCTACACACGAAGCCTGCCCTGTCTTTTCCTTTTTGCTCTCCATATGCCAACAGAAGTTCAGAAATGAAGAAGGGATTAAAACACTGCCAGGATATGAAAAAAAAGTCAAATTTTCTCATCACATTTATTCCCTGAAGGTCTTGAATCTTAAGAGTCTGCCTTTGTCCTGTACAGCAGAACAGCTGACAGCACTGCAGAGCTGAGAGAAGCTGGAGAACGCTCTGCTGCATGCACCAACACCATCATCTCACCTTCTGCTTGCACAACGCTGTACGACACCTGAACACAACTTATTCTGCATAGTTTGCAACACACCAAGTGAGAAAATGCATCTTTCATTTGGCGGAAGAATTCAGTTTGATAAAGAACTGACAGGCAGCCAAGTCTGAGCACCATCGTTTTACTAAACAGCCCGAGCTGCAAACTGCTTCCAGCTGTCTTGTTCAGGCTGCAGGTTTGCTGTGCACGCTGGCGGGAAGGCCAGCAGGCCAACATTGAAGGTGCATCTTCACCCCAGGCAGACAGACCTTCAGTAGCATGGGGTAAAGAAACACCAGGGTGCACGGGCCAGAGAGACCTGAGCTAATGGAGCTCTGTTAACCTCAGAACAAGAGGGTTTTAATTAATTACTCTATTGGCAAAATGGGAATAAAATTGAATACAAGCTTTCTGAGATGAAAGATTCATATAATCACAGGTAGGCATGGTTTTGTTCACAAGGACAGTTACCATGGACGAAGTCTTAAGGGCATTCTGGTCTGCATCTGGTCCTTGAGAATTCATGGAATTTTTAATGATGACATGCAGTAGTTTGGTTAAAATAAATGCACTGACTTATTGATTGAGGGATTAAACATGTATAGGAAAAGTGAAGTCATGTTGAAGAAGGCAGGTAGGATTATTAATAGCACAGGAAGGGGAGAAACTGAGCATTTTGCCACCCTTCTTATCACCTATTATTGGCCTTTAATTCCCAAACCTGTTTTCCTTTAAAACCTAGCATCCTCCCTCTGAGTGGGCACTACACTTTTCCTGGGCACACACATTTTAGATGCTGTGCAGACTCCAAGACAGAGTCATGCTTTAGTTTGCTCTAGTTCCAGTTCACGCGTGCAGCACACACACAGCAATGCACAATTACATGGCAAAAACTCTGTAAGGCTTTTGGACCACTAGGTATGGAAACAGAATTTTGACTGTGATTGAGTCAAAAATATCATGTCCTGTTACCATGAGGACAGCTTGCAGAGGAAAACTGATTGTCCTCCTGCTGACTTCCAGGATGGTCTGGAGGATTGATAATCTCTGCCACATCCACCTAACTAATGGGTGTCCATCTTCCTCCAATCTGCCCTTTGACATCATTAAAGCGTAATTACATACATATTGTTTTTAATCTGCCTGGGGCAAATAATAACCTCCCACCCAAAACCTTAGTCAATCCATAAAAACTGTTCTCTGCAATTCTTAGTGTCTAATCTTTTAACATACTTCCCATACTTCGTACAACATTTGGGGTATTAAGAATGGCTCATGTACAAAATTGTAGAGGTTGAAGTAATTCTGAATGTTATTTTACAAAAAAAAAGAAAAAAATAAGTTGTTCTCCAGATCAAGAACTCCCTGCCCACATTTGAGACCACATGACATTTTTATATTCAGATAAAAGAAACAAACACGTATGAAAGTCATAGACATGAAACTTGTTCTTAACAGATACTCTTTTTATTATGAGATCACAGAGACAAATAAACAATCAACATTACTTGCATACACTAAAATCAATTAAAACTTATTTTGAATCACCAGTTTTTGTCCAGCTTACTCTACGACTTATCTGGTGGTTTCTTGTTTTGCTCACAGATGCACATAATATTTCAGTACTAAGAACATTTACCATAACAAATATCAGAATGGATAAAGAAATGTCATCAGTAGACAGTTCACTCTGAAACTGGAATAATAGAACTGTTAGGTATCAAGTAGCTTGTTCATCATGAGTATGATGAGAATAAATGATTCTTACTGCAATAAACAGTCACATATTCTTATTTCTACTGATTCTAGAATAAGAATTCACTCCAGATATTTGCTAATTAGAAGCAAATCAATGCAATCTGCATTACTATTACCACATATACATTGTGTTTTTTTTTCTTGTTCGAATACAAATAATGTATTTTATTGCTCCCAACATCATATATGACTATTAAAAAGTTGTGGTTAATGGATCTGAAGTCTTTGGTCGGTCACTCTGAAGGCGGGTTGGTATCAAGATGCTTTTAGCAGTCTTCATAAAGAATTTCATCTACTGGGACATCATTTTCTGCCACAGGCACAGCTTCACAAATCTGTTCCTTAAACGCCAAGGCAATCGTGTAAGGCTTTCCACTGGGATGTTTCATACATCTTTCAAGATAGGTATCATAATATCCTTTCCCTCTTCCCAATCTGTTGCCTTTTTTATCAAACCCAAGGCCTGGCATGAAGATAAGGTCAAGACCCCCTGTAGAAAAATGAAATAAACATTAGTGGATGCACTGTGGATTTCCTGATGGCTGGACTACATCCACATAATTTCATACATAGCAAAAGTGCTAGCTTTGTGTTTTGCAAAATGCTTCCATCTCTTTGATCAGATGAAAAATACCTTGAATACTAAACCTGCGAATTTACATTTTCATCTTACCAACTGCATACTAGATCAGCTGTAAAATAATTAGACCCTGAAAAGCTAGAAAGAAAAAAAAATCTACCTTATAACAAATTTACTATATCATTTTAGCCTCACACTTCCAAATACTAATGATTATGACTCTAAATCTAGACAGAGATTGAACTCAGAGAAATTAAATGCAGGAAGAATCAGAAAATCAAATGAACTTCTACATCAGGCACAATAATAGAAAGGAAAAAAAGAATGAGAAGAAGATGTGTAAGACAGAGAGTACCTTCTTGACACCACCGTAAGATGCTATGACTCAAAGAGGCTTGAATACAAAGTATTCTGAAAGTGGTTATCTGCCCTCTTACATTGTGAAGAAGTTTTGAAGAGCTGTCTCTTCATGAGGTTCCTCTCCTAAAGGACTGTCCTACTGGGTCTCCAGCAATTTGTGTTACTCTGGCAGCACACCCAGCTGTTCTGCCTGCCTTCACCAAATCTCTCTCCTTCCAGAGAGATTACAAAGAGTATTGATTCTCTGAGACCCTTCTGAGATTGTACAACTGGAACTCAGAATCAGTTAAAAAACTTAAGCAAGCTGCTTAAGTGGCCAGTTATCTGGGCAGAAGAGATCCGAGCAGTTGGGGAAACCCTGCCTACAGATCCCACCCGCCAGCTCCAGACAGAAGAGATGGGATCAGGAAAGCCCTTTATACTCGCTCTGCTCATACTCTGTCACCAGATGCGGAGCAGCATCATGCCAGGCGCATCAATGCTCCAATTTACAGGCTGCTGCCCACTCGTTTCAGGAGCTGATCACACCTCTGCCATCAGGCAAAGGGCACGGGCTGCCCTGCTGAGCACCCACCAGGCGCACAGCAGCCAGCGCGCTGCTTCCATCCCTTATGCGAGGCTTGTTCTGCTGGTGTTAGAAGTCTTGCAGGGACATCCTCTAAACAAATGAGCTTGGCTGGCCTGGTACTGACCGCTGAACCCAGGAACACACCACTTACTAGTTTCACAATGCAAATAAAGTCTTTCATTACTTGCTGCTGTAGCAGACAGACACTTAAGAAGAGGAAAGCAGGAGTGGCAGGGGAAAAATAGCACAGACTAAACACAGCTCAGATGAGTTTAGAAAGAAAGCAAATACTGCATCTCAGTCCACTGCTTCTTCCTTATAGCAACAGTACTGCCTTAAGAAGCAGTTTTATAATCACCTTCTGCTCCTTCACCAGAGCTAGCATGCGGCAGTACTTTTCCAAACCAACTCTCTACTGCCACTTTGAACTGCACAGCTCTCACCACATCTAGCTGAGGGACAACACTCAGCTTTCAAGGAGATACACGGGAGCATGGACTGAAAGAACCAGAGCTAAGCAGAGTTTTTCAGTTTCCAGGAAACCCTGTGTGAGATCAAGTATCAGCTCTGAACTCAGCTTGGAAGAGCATGCTGAAAGTGCACACAAGACCAACTCATTTGCACATCCTTCTCAGGCTCCTGGAGATCACCTTCCACTGCTCATCCTTCAGGAAGAGTCACTGATGTGAACACCCATCCATCATGACCTGACCGAACTAGAACACTGACATAAAATATGCAAGGCAATGCATATACGATGCTTGGAAAAGATTAATCTTGTAAATCTGGCATCATACAGTTAGGAAGTATGCTTTTTTAAAAGAGGTCAAGGAAATATGAGGAGGGAATTAGCCAACGGGGAGGCTACAGAATATTACTGGTTGAATTACAAGGGAGCCTCAGTAATTTACCACACTGCAGTCAACTTTTGTTTCCTAAGACAGACAAATGGTGAATAGCAAACAGAAAAAAAGAGGCAAGAGAGCAGAAATATGGTCTCACTTGGATAGGGATGACATTTTTATGGTGTCACTGTGTACACCATGTTGGACATACCTTGTCAAATCTCTTGAGTGTTAAAATAAAAACAGGTATTTGCCAATTGTCAGGCCTATAGCCTAGGACCCGGAAACCAGTTGGTCTTCTCCCCATTAGCATGGTCGGTAATGGAGATTCTGCAGGTCAAATCCTCTCCTGTTAATCCTGTGCTCATTCTTTGTTCTCTCCATGACTTGCCTCACATTGGCTTTGTACAGGCATACAGGTGGCCCAGGAACCAGTGCGGACCAAGCACCAATCATGTTTAAAAAGAAACACACTCTGGCGTACACATTTTTTAGTTGTTTTCTCTCCGTGTGACTCATGGAAAAAAGCAGAAAACATTTGCTGCCACTACTGTTGGCAGGTAGGAATGTACACAAGGGGCAAATCTGCTGAGGAAAAAGGTGCAATTTCTTTTTACATTTATATTACAGACAGGAAGGAGACAAGCTGGGGAAGCACTAAGGAAAGAGGGAATTGGCAGGAACAGTGCAGGGAAGAAATATATTTTCTGTGTCGTTTAACTGATAGCACAGGGCACACTCGAGTGAATTCAGATGTATTAAAGCACTGTGTTTTCTTCTGGGTTCTCTGGAGAAATGGAGTCTGCTTTAATGAGTTAGCTCCGCTATAATCATGGATTTTTTATGCCGAATAACTCAAACAAGCTTGTGCAAATCTCAATATAAAAAACAATGCTGTAAATACTGTAATAGTTACCGTTATATTTTTTTTTCCACTAGAGCAGTGTGACACCGAATGCCTTTGCTCTGACTCACTGATAGCCACGCAACACACACCGCATAAGATTTAAGTAAAATACCAAGCAAGACTTTCAGTAGAAAAATTACACAGCTACCCTGCAAGGAGCCCGAAGGCAGTTCAAGCTGTATTAGCCCCAAATCCTGCCCTGGGAGCTAGAAGGAATGGAAGAAAGCTGCATGGAGAAAACACTTTCCCTCCACATAACTTGGGGAGCAACAAAACCTCCTGCGGTGCCTGCGGCAGCGCGGGGGAAGAGCTGTTGCTGGATGAGAGTGACACACAGATGAGACCAAGATTGCAGACATATAAGATTACTATCAGCAGTGAGCATACATCAACAGGATGGCAGGTGAGGGGAAGGACGTCTTGCCCCTCCAGGCATGTGGCCCTCCTCATGCTCACAAGCCCTTCCAGCCCTGTAGGACCATGAGTTGCCACTCAGGATGCCCTGAAGGCCTGTTCCTTTCCCAAATCCCCGTCCCTGAGAAGAAAGAGGAGGTTCTTGAGCATCAAACACCAGTCAGTTTTTACTGCCTTGTAAAATGGTATAAATGAGGCCTCCCGATGGCCACCAGCTTCTGTCCCTGTCCTTGTAATGCCTTCTGTCCCTCACACGCCTGCAGTCATTAACTGCTGGCTCAGGGATCCCTGAGCCTCCTGTGACAACAGGCCAGGAGCCCAGGACACAAAACCAAGAAAAGCACAGCCACTGTTGAGAGGGCTTTTGCTGTGGTTAATCGGCACTTCTCTCAGAGTACTTCTCTCAGGTGGTCTGCAAAATGCTGAGGGCTGAAAACACACAAGCAGCAATACATTGCACCAGCCCAGGTCTTCTGTGAAGAGAATACCAATGCTTCTTATAAACTTTAATTAAGCTACAGGATACCCATGTAAGGTTGGCAATTATGATGACAGTCACCTAATACTCACTCTACCCATGACATGAGCTCTTGTGGCTACAGCTCCTTCAACTGTGTACCACCGTGTGTGAAATAATACACCCTGACTTACCAACGTGGGCATGCAGCCGTGCTGACACGGCCACATAGGTTTCATTTATACAGCTAAATAAAGCAGGACGAGAAAGCAGACTCATTTACAGGATCCCAGGTGGTCCACACTGTTTATCTGTTAGTACTCTGCTGGGTTCTGCCAGTACCCGTGAGCAGCAAAGACAGAAGTGTGCAGGTCTGGCCCCTTTCACCCCGCACGATCCTCCTACACCATCCAAACTGGGATTGCTCCTCCAGACACAGGCTTTCCTGCCTCCTGTCAGTTTATGCCACACAAATCTTTGTATTCTTGCTACAAAAATACTGCCGTGATGGTCTGCCACAAGGCCTCATGCTGGGAGGCAAGCCAAGTCCTGTGTGGTGGGGACAGGACCAGTCTGTGCTACTAGGCCCCGCTATATTTAGCAGTATCAAGTCACAGCTTCAGAACCTGCCATGTGGGTGTGCAGGCATGCTTTGTCTGCACTGACATGCAACATCTATGTCTATACACCTTATGTCTACACAGAGAAGTGAAATGACTGGCCCGAGGACTCAGGAAATGTGTGGCAAAAGTACATGCAAAAGGCAGGTGTGCATGCTGCGCGTCCCCTGACTTACCCAGCAGACCGAAACATTAGCATCCTCTCTCTGCTGTTTTAAATAGGAATACACAGTTTCGCTTCCTCTAGGCAGCTGCGGTGAATTTCCTCAGTTCGGCAGTGCATTTCTCATTACCCTTTATGATAATATCAAGTTTGATTTGATCCCCAGGGAAGGATTTTCTCCTTGCACCTCATTACCTCTCTTCTCCTTAATCTGATGTTCCTATTTGAAATGCCAACCGGTGTTTTCTGAAGTGTTCTTGACAATGGTTAATTATAGAAGAGTCCAGCATGGTGCACCAGACACAGGTCATGGAAAGACTGCTGGGGCCTTGGCCTGCCCTCAGATGGAGCAGCCGGCGCAGCCTCTCTCCTCCCTGACGTGAAGGGGTCCCAGCCCACTGCCACCCCGCTGTGAGGGAGATTTATTCCACAGTTTATCTTGGGGGACATATCTCCCCCAAGCCCAGCAGCCTGTGCTTGGCTTGCTGTGTCCCCACAAGATGCCTGGGTTCTCTCAGCACGGTGCCTGCAGCACCAGCGAGCTCTTGAGCAGTTGCTTTTTTTTTTTTTTTTTTTTTCCCAAGCACAGCTCATTCCGCAGCGGTCATTAGGGACTCCCTCTGCTTTGCTCAGATATAAAAGGTTACATAAGGTGCAGGGCCATGAAGAACCGGGCCAAGAACAATTTTCTGTTTAAAGAAAAGGAAAGCCTTTCTGCACAATGCTCACCATAAGCAGTGTCAGATCAGTCTACGCACAGCCTCTGCAGAGCTGACAAGTACTTGAAAGCTGTTCATTTACAAGGAATGAAAGCTGACTTTGGTGCTTTCATGATCTACCAAAGACCACAATGGAGAAAAAGCAAACCCTTACGCAGGAAAACTTTACTTTTCAGAACTAAAAGGACACGGTAACTGCCTGCTGTCTCTGTAACTGCTGCCCCAGCAGAGAAGAAAACATTAACTCAATCCATTTGATCCTAATATTGAAGTATCAGTCTTGGTGACATGCAGGGTATGGGCCAATGAGTTGGAATAACTGAGAAAGTTCTAATTAATGGCAGAATCATTACTATAACTTTAATTACTGTCAGCATCAGCACAGTTAGGCCTCTTGGGTAAGTGTTAGCTTCTTAACATATATTCTGCAGGACTCAGATCGTCATCTTGCTCTTTCCACAGCACCTACCACAGTGTGCTCTCGGTTAATCACCAGACCTTGGGGAAAACAACTCCACAGAAGTAAATATTTCAGTTATGCTGCAGATGAACAGTACTCAGCTTTCCCCCTGGAATGCCCTGGCTGCCCCTTGCACCACTACTGAGGTTGCTAACCGCCCAGTACTTCCTTCCAGATGCAAATTTTCTGCCCTCTGGAAAAAACCTGCTCTTGGTTTCAGGCACAGCATCTCTGCTATTACACACCTGCCATGGTAGAAGTTCGGAAAGGGAAATGACAAATCTGTTCACTACAGGCCTAATCCTGAACCCAGCGGTGTGTGTGCTTCCCAGAGCTGGGATCACTTCCAGAGGAAACCAGTTCATTATCCTAAGCCCAGGAGAGGGTAAGGAACACTATACAGCACCCTGCTCTGACGGCAGGACCTGTAGCCAGCCTTGATCCTGCAGCTCCTGGCCTCTGGGGCTCGTGTCCTTCAGGACCCACTCCTGCCACCAGCAAAAGGCTGTGCTCTGGCTGCCCTGTGGCGTTATCATCCCAATCTAATGAGCAAGGAGACAGAAGCATTACCCTTCGCTGCAATTGATAAGCATTTGAAAAAAAAGCCATTCATCCAGAACCAATTATGGCGAGTTTTTCCAGTAGCACAAGTGATCACAGCCATAAACAAGTGCGTTGTTTAACCTTGCCCCAGACAGGCTGCTAAAATGCAAATACAATCCCTGAAAAAGAAATATTGGTAAGAGTTTCATTTCTGATTTGCTCACATGACATAGTCTTTGAAAATCAATATCAGAAGCTCAGCATGAATCCTCATTTCCTTTGAAACCTAAGTTACAACACAAAAGGATCAGATCCTCAGTTACTGTAAATCAGCATTGCCCCACTGAGTCCCCTCTGCACTGACCTTGAGAACTACATAGGAAGTATCATGAATTACTGACACATGTTTGAGGAAAATCAATTCTTTTCTCTTGTAGGTATTTGTTGTTTGCTCATAAACAGCTCTCCTCTAAAGCTTTCCTAGAGTGCTCACTCTGTAGTCTCCTTGTGATCCCAAACACAGTTACCTAACAGGACTAAAAGTTGTGTTTCGTATTAGATTTAAAACACAGCTAATTTTAAACTGCAGACATGAGCTCTTCCTCCAGGTGTTTCCATTACATGAACAACTTTAATTGTGCAGTACCACAGCACTTTGCCAGGACCTCCTTTCTTCTAACTATTCATGGCCAGTCTTTCCCCTAAGAAGGAAAGCCAGAGAGATGCTTGTACTGGCCAGGCACAGAAATCAAAAAACAGACCATTGCAGAGCGTGACTGCCTGCAGACCCGTGCCAAGGGCTAGCTGAGTCCCTCAGCACCCAGAGAGTGGAGGACAGCCTCCACAAGCACCTCTGCACACCAGGTCCCACTGGCTGTGCCCACACTTTAGGTACAGGGTACACCGTGAGGTCCCCAAGGCTAATGCTCACCTCATCCAGGGGCACTCACTTGCTTCATTTGTATTCCTGTTTGTTTAAGGGCACTGCAGGCACAAGGAAGGTTTTTGTGTCCTTTTGTCTTCTGGCAAACAACATTTTATCCACATCCACACATACACATGGCCCACCAATCTCTTTTACATACATATATATGTCAAGTAGACAATCTCCTCTGCCATCCATGTGCCACAGGTAATTGGTCCACTATAGAATGACTGAGACAGCTTTGGTTATTGCTTCAATAAAATATTTTGCAGAAAATAGAACCATCAGCAGAATCTACAAACAAGCACGGAGCAACTCAGCACTTATCTGTCTGCTCATCCATGTCTGTGCTTCGTGTCAGCATGAAACATTGGTCTCCACAGTTCACACTTGCCCTCCTGAACTACGGCATAATAAAATATTTATACTTCTCTCTGAGAAGCTACATGATAGCCATCAGTCATACAGGTTTAAAACAACGGAGTGTCAGTCCCTCTCCTGTTATCAAACCTGCAAAACCCACTAATAATGACTTTTGATCAGCTGCTGTGCTACTGAGCTTCAGAAAAGTAAACATCCTCCTCCTTCTAATTTGAATTTAGTTAAAACAAAATTTAGTGCCAAAGCATTTGAGAGGTTAAGGGCACTGCACAGCTTCAGATGTGGTACTTCAGCCCTGCACAAACAACCCTGTCCTGCCGCACGAATAAATATCCTTTCATGTGTCATCGGTATAAGGCCAAGACTTGTTCAAATTCTGGCTGGTTTCATCATGTGGGAAGGCTGTGTGAGGTTATAACCATCACACTCATTTCCCCTGAGGTTTAAGTTATTGTCAGCTGAGGTCTAGTGTCTCATTTTCAGAATTTGCCAAATGTCTACCTAAGAGAAAATTTGAACTAGTTCTTTTCTATTTCGCTATTATTCATCGAGTTGGCAAAGGCACAGTAAATAAACCATAATCACTCCATGCCACCTACAAAAACGTCTGCTTTTGCAAATTCAAAGTAAAGGAAATCATTGCTTAGAAATGCTTTAGCAACCAGTCTGTGAAAAATGACTTACCTACTTCTGCTATTCAGACGTTGGAGCAGTTAGAACAATTTGATTGGGAAAACTTGGGCAATGGAAGATTTTTGGTTCTAATGGTTGCACCTGCGTTCTCCTGTGATTTTAAACCACCAAAATACTCTGAAACAAGATGTGCAAAGGAACAACTCCAAAGGGAGAACAAACTGCATTACAACCACTTTAGAGCACATCAACACATCCTGTTAAATCAGTAAATGCTGACTGCTGAGTTTCTCCTTCAGAGAAACTAACAAGGCAAGGGAGCTTGAGCTGTTGATGCTGGGATTGTCATAACTCTGCTACAACCTAAAACACAAGGATCTTTGTGCATCTTTCTGTGTGCCTGTGTGAGATTCATTAAGATTTTATCAGCTACATTTCCCATAGTGTTTATCTAAGCACTTATTTAAAATACTTCCACTTGATACATGCGTATGTGCACTTCATTTCTCTACTCTTGGTCTTCTTTTGCTTGCTACTGTCTGGATATTTTTAAATCAAAATATGACACAAGTGAATCATCTGGGGATTTTTTCAACACATCATGTATCACTATCAGTATTTCCAACACCCCTTGACTCAGTCAGCAGATAGCCTATCATAAAATACAGAGAATCACTTGTGAAATATCATCAACTTCTTTGTCAGCACATAAACCTGACTCCTGTAAGGAGCTACACCACTTGATAGAAACATTAGGCATCCTTCCAGGCAGGGTTTGCTGAACATGTAGTCAGCTGGTTTGTAGGTGACAGCACCTTACCTGTTAGTGTCAAACATGTTAACATCACAACAGCTGAGTAATCCAGCTTCTTCCATCACAAGGTTTTATATTTAAAACTTGCACAGCTTAAAATAAACAAAACCCAAAACAAACAAACAAACAAACAACAACGACAAAAAAAAACCGTCACCATCCCTGGAATCCTCCACCTCCCTCCAGCTCTCTGTGTGTTTGACAATACCTGGATGAGACTTAAATTATAGGAAAACTGCCTAAATGACACCAGTGCTCCATAGCAAATCTATGGAATACTGACACCTGCCGGCAAAGGGCTTCACATCACTCCTGGACAGTAATTTGCCCTCCATCTACACCCAAAAACTGATTCCCGTCCCATACACACAAAAGGCATCACAAGCAAGAACTGCATCCAGTTATGAGCTATCATTACACGGTGGAACAGCAGCATGTGAATCCTGCCCTCTGAAAGCCAGCAGCTCCCTGCCAGGTCCAAGGGATTTCCCACTGTACAGGGGAAATGACAGTATTTTCAATCTCAGCAAAGAGAGCAGGGGTTACACCTGTGCCAGGAAGACAAATTTTTTGTAGCTGGAAAAGTGCTGACCTGATTTAATAGCCCTCTAATCTGGCAGAAAACCAATCTTAGGAGAAGAAAAAAAAAAATAAAATAGTAATTTTCTGCCAGATTCTTGAGCTAAATCTGCTCACCAGAGATGACATCAGCATTGTTGTGAGGACAAGGGGAGAACAGAGCTGGAAGCAAAGAAAAGGCAGCAGGACTGCCCCTCCTGGCACCAGCTGCAGGGCTCAGCTGTCTCACCAAACTGCATCTTCAATCCATGTCACCATACACAGGTGAGCACCAGGTAAAGGCATCCTCTCCTGTCCTCCAGATTATCCAGATTATGTGAGCAAAGGCACAGAGACAAATTCAGTGCCACCTCTTCCCGTCCAAAAAGGAAAATAAAGGAAGACAAAAATCTGTGGATTAGTTAATGCAGCCACAGATGCATGTTTGCATTTCCCCTGTACTAGTTTGGTATACAGACCCATGCCACACTGCACAGAATAACCTAACCTCTTATTTGGTTTTGAAAGACTCCTGTACCTAGGAAACAGTGTAAAGAAAATGACAATACCACTATTCACACTAACAAAATAGCTCTCTGAAACAAAACACTTCAGAGTCACTTGCAGTGAATTTAAAGCCTGCGCCTATGTTGTTTTCACTTCTCTTTCAACGTTAGTTGATGACAGAAGAAGTAATCTTTTTTGTTGTTTTGCTGAGTGCAGGGAGAATGTTTTCTGCAAGAAGGCAAATATGGATGTTAATCTTAGGATGATTACAAAGAAAAGCACTTTTAAAGCCTTAATGACCTTAACAAAAGCAAAAAACCAGAGTATTCCAGAGCTCTCAGACCTCCAGGTTCACTGCAGGATACCTCTACACAGACACAGTATTAAAATTAAACCACAGTGTTCGTGGTTTAGTCTGCACCAAAGAAATTCAGGACTAAAGCATACCAAAAGGGCATTACAAAGTGATACCACAGAAACACATCAACTTTTGCATTCAACATTTTTTTTATCCAAAAGTCTTTCAAAGAAGAGATTCTGTGTAATCATAGCAAGAACCTTTTTAAACAGAAGTACTGGGAGAAGCCCAGCTAGAAGTATGGGTATTCGCCCAGCAAATTGGGTGCTGATTGTTATTAGGCTGCTCCAGAGCTGTGGAAGGTGGTGCAGACTGCAGGGCAGGCATGGGGACAGAGTCGTGCAACTTGCAACTGAAGGCTGGAATGCAGGAAAACCTTAAGGGAAGCAGCTGCTGCCACAGCTGGGTCCAAAACCTGAACTATTTTATTTACAAGCAAGTATTTTCCTAGCATTTCATGTTAGGGAACACCCTATACAGAACAATTAAAGATTATCTCGTCTGTTTTATGGATCAGGAACACTGGAACAGACATTTTTGTAACGACTTGTAGCTGTGGGATACCTGTGTGGAACCCAGTAAAAAGGCCTGCCCAGCAAGCTCATCTGAAAGCAGTGTTATGGCATATACAGAAAGAATTAACTTGAACACTGTCGTTACATATATTTCACAATATTTCTTCACCTGGGCATAAAACGTTTTCTCAGGCATATTTTCTCCAAAATTGCAAAGGCTGACAGGCCAATGGGTGGAACTGCTGCAGATCTAGAAAACTTCCATATGAGAATAACAAAACAGAAAATGTTTAGTAAAGAAAAAAAGGTACAATTGATATAATACAGGTTTAACTAAGCAATGAATAATAAAAAGAAAGTAAATCAAACATCCTTATTTACTTCTTATCGTAGAAGAATGAGGTATCACTTGAACTGAAAGCAGCAAATTCAAAATGAATACAAGGAACATAATATTTCACATAGCATAGGAACATAATGTAATATTAATGTAACAAGGAACACAATATTTCACATTACAACTAACTGACTACAACTCACTGCTGTCAGAATGTTGCAGAACCAAGGGCTTAATAGAAATAAAAACAGTTGCTTATAGGAATGACCAGAATGCCCACAGGTAACTTAAAACCAGAACCTGTGTGTAAGGGGTAAGCCAGGAGCTGTATCTGCAGTGGTAGGAAGAAATTTCAGCTATTGCAACATAGCTACAAGTTGTGAGGTTTCCTACATCTTGTAAAACTCACGATGCTGGACTGAATGGCCAGTGCTGTGACCCTGCATTTCATGGGGGCAGCATCCTCCCTCCACTAGTACACTCACCACCAGAATGTTAACGCCTCACTTGCACTGAATTTGCTCTCCTCATGCGTATCACAATACTATGGCTCATTGTCTCCAAGCAGAAGTTCATTCCAAACTTCTGATCATATCATTAAAAAATAAATTATATTAAGAGCTAAGCCTCGATTTTCAATTTTGTTTCATCCCATGGTCTCAGATTTTCTTTTTTATGACCAGTGTAAAAAGATTTTAAATTGTAATCTACCCCTTGACATATATTGTACTGTAAGTTTTAATCAAGACTCCCAGAGGAAAAGAAAATCTAATACTACCCTCAATCACTTCACTTTTTTTTAACTAAGCAGTAATATTTAACGTCTGCTTTCCACAAACCTGTATTTCATTTATTCCAGATACTTTCCAATCTGTGTATATCACTTAAATATGTCACAGTTACCTGCGAATATTATTTACCACAAGTGTTTTTTCAGAATGATTAACACCATTTTGTATGTTCCCATTATGCCTCCATGTACAACTCTACAACCTCCAATGGGTTTGAAGTAGCTTATTAGACCTTCCCTGTGCTTCAAGACACTGCTTTTCTTTGTACTGCTTTTTATTTCTAAGCTTTCATGAGCCGTATATTTCAAAATCTTTCAATTTCTGGTGCATTTTTGAGGGGGGCAGGAGAGGAAGTGGGTTCTAACCCATTATCTTTTTTTTTTTTTTACATCCTATTTTACTTTGCAGCTGTAAATTAATCTCTTCCTCTTGAGACTGTGTTGCCACAACCTCAGCCACATTTCTGAAGAACTTTGCTAAAATTTGGAATGACAGAATAGCAATGTCATCAAAAGGCCATCACTCCTGGCAGCACATGCAGACTCTTCGAATGTGCAACAAAATTGTGGGACTTTAATGACAGGTGAAACAGAGCTTTCACAGACTAAAATGTTTCTGCAGGGCAGATCCCAATGGCAAAGTCTAAAATGGGGTTAATCATCATTCTGGAAAAAAATCAGACTATTTGGATTTGCTTGGAATTGTAGTCTAGAGGTAGACAGCATTTTGCTTGCAAGAGGTTCACACTTCCCAGTGTAAATAGCTCTTATAAACCAAATACGATCCACACAGGTAAACTGGCCCTGTCCATTCCCACTATCAGCATATTGTTGTCATTTATGTCACAGCAAGGCTCAAAGTATTCTGCAGGTTGTAAGGACAGAAAAATATAACTGCTCTAACCTCAAAAGTTAATGTACAAAGGGTTATGTGAAAATGGAACAGCAGTAAGTCACTGATAGACAGACATATGTTAGCATTTCCTCACTTTGACCTTTGGGTTTTTCCTTAATAAATATTCTGGTATTTATATCACGGATTATCTAGTTAGCATCTCACTAATTAATTTGAAGACAACACAAATATTGTGATCAGTAGGCCACTACTGTTTCCAACACTAAAAATTCTGGAAGTCTCCAAATTAAATTACAAAATACAAGTCCAGTTCTTAATGCATTCATTTCTGGAAGCAAAAATACATTATTCTCCAGGAGAGTAGTACCAGATTATTCAGCATTCCCCATTATATATAAGATGCTATATTTCTAAGTGCTTATATTTTTCAATCTGGGCATTTATGACAAACCAAGGTTTTTTATGTTCTTTTTTATTCAAGGCAAAATGGTTCACTGGTTTCTAAGAACAATGTTAGCAAAAAATGGCCAGGAAACCTCTGTTGCTCCATGTTTTGGGGCAAGTAGAAAACTTGATCAGAGTAGCCTCTGTGTCAACAATATGGCTTTAGCCACTCGAATCCATTTGAGTTGATCTTGTAAAATACTGTCAATGTTTGAAAATCTGCCATTTGCACATCTTAGGGAAGATTTATTAGGGTTAATGCTGGGCTTCTCTGAGGATGCCACCTTCTCTACCACTGCTGGAGCTGCAAGCGCACAGATAGCCCCACAGCTCACGAGGAACTAGTGCCAGTTTATAAGGGACATTGTCTCCATCCTGGCTACTCAATCCCATCCCACGCACCCTGCATCAAGATGGTCATGTGGCAAACTGGATGTATTCACTTATCTGGGTTACAAAATTCCCAACCAAAACAGGCAGAGAGGAACAAAACGTTTTTTCATCCAGAGAAGCTCATTGATCCAGTTTGCCACAGAGAGGCCGGGGTGGGAATACGCTGAAATTGCAGGGAGGGAGAACTCCCTAGGCCAGGAGCGAGGCAAAGAAGGGCACATGGAGCTGCAGGCTCAGACTCAGAAGGACTCAGAAGGACTTTTATTGCAGGGGTTGCCCTAGTCCCTCTGCCTGGGCGAGACTGGGAACTGAAACATGGAAGGAAATGAGGGCTGGAGTTTCACTGACATTTCTTCTAGTCACCAGTTTGTGCAACCCCTCATCACCAGTTTCCTGCCAAGCCTTTAGTTGCACCAGTCCAAATTGGTGGAAGATTTCCCCGTGCAGCTCACAGCAGGGCCACACGGATAACAGTACCAGCACCACAGCGGAGGGCTGGGACAAACAGAAGACAAGAAGAGAGGGTAGCGGCTGATTTAATCTAGCAGTGCCCACAAGAAAGGATCACAAAACTCTGCATGAGAATCACAGAATGGTTTGAGTTGGAAGGGACCTCAAAGATCACCTAATT
The DNA here is from genome assembly GCF_964035555.1 of Netta rufina. Classification (NCBI taxonomy): domain Eukaryota; kingdom Metazoa; phylum Chordata; class Aves; order Anseriformes; family Anatidae; genus Netta; species Netta rufina. The sequence goes on along the minus strand of NC_140134.1, from coordinate 14,261,781 downwards.
TCAAGCCCCTGCCATAGCAGGGACACCTCACACCAGACCAGGTTGCCAAGACCCCATCCAACACAGCCTTGAACACTTCCAGGGACAGGGCTTCTCTGGAAAGAACCTGTTCCAGTGCCTCACCACCCTCATAGTACAGAATTTCTTCCAAATATCTAATCTAAATCTCCCCTTTTTTAGTTTAAACTAAAGTTACTACAATTCCTGACAAAGAGCCCCTCCCCAGCTCTCCTGTAGGCCCACTTTAGGCACTGGAAGGCCGCTGTGGTATCTCCCCAGAGCTTTCTCTTCTCCAAGTTTTTTCCATGTCCTTCTTGTGCTGGTGGCCCCAGACCTGAACACAGTACTCCACAATCAATTTTGTGCTGTTTAGTACAAGTGCTGTTTAACAGAAAAGCTTTTTTTTTTTCTTTTTTTATCTTCTTTTTTTTTCTAAGGCAATGAGAAAGAAGCCACACCAGTGAGGAAGGAAATGAGAAAACTGGGACAAGGAATCATGTAAGTCTGGACTCAGACAAGTGAAAGAAGAGAAAACACATGATCTCCTTCCTTTTGGCGGTGGCAAGCTATTTATGTGGGCCCAGTTGCCGAAAAAGTGACAGCCTATAACTGGGAGGAAGAGGAAATGGGCAGTCTGGTGAGAAAGGCCAAGAAGGACACAGGAAGGGAGACACTGACTCTGGGCAAAGAGCAGGAGGCAGGTATTCGGTTGGCAGAGAAATTAAAACTTGGAAAAGGGGGGTCCAGCCTAAGGATGAGACAAGCCTGGGAAGCAATCACTTTGGAGGGAACAGAGAAGAAGCCATATTGTTTGGAAAGACAGGCAAAAGAGTCTGTGTTCACTGGGGGCAACTCTTCCCCACAGCCTAGCCTGGAACCCAGGATCCTGAGCCTCTGCTGGTCCTCAGCAACTGCCAGGCAGTATTCTTAAGTCATTGAACATTACAGTGATAAAGAGCCCATACAGAAATGACGACTTGTGTCATACCATAGTTGGAATAATGTACAGCAAAAAAGGCCTGCCACTCTAACTTGAACAGAAGGGAGAAAACAAATGACTGAATGCATACTTATTAGCAGCATTCATTAACAGCATTGATCCTTTGCATCTTTGGAAGAGTCTAGATCATTGCATTGGGGTTCATCTTGAATGACCCCAGATCCAATGGGCAAGGACTATGTAATGGCCTACTTGAAGACTGAGGCAGAATATACACAGATAAAGAGGCTGAACTAAGTTTGTACATGTAATCCTGCTTCTTGCATTTCTTCTGAGAGTACCTCACAACCCACTAGAGTAAGCAGATTCAGAGCCACAATTTCTAATACCTATTTCAGTCAAAACCAAGTATCTAGGCCAAAAATCCTCTCCCCATCACCCAGGTGAATGTTTTAAAAATTGACTATAATTTATTGTACATCTTCAACTACTGGTCTACAATTTGCTTATGGACATTTAATTTTAATATGCACTGGATGCAAGATTTCCAGCTGAGATCCCTGAGGCCAAAGTTGGTCACAACTCCCTTCAAAAAAGTCACCTCCAAGAATTTTACCACAGGGACATATTCAACCCAATCAATTTTTTCAAGTCGCAGTAAGAATAATTGTTTTTTAGGAGGAACAACTTAGCTGTTCACCCATAGCACTCAGAGTAGATTTAAGTAATAATAAATAACATTATAAATGAGGAAACCCATGTCCAGCCTGCTGAATCAGACCGCCTCCCTAAACCACACTGAAATGAGAGCTGCTGGGAGGGTGTCCTTTAAATTTCTGTAGGAGTCGTGATAAGAAGCAAACAGGGAGCATGGTTTTATCTGATTTACTCTTTCCATGGTTGTGTAAGGTGTTTACGCTCGTGTAAACAATTGCTGCAACCTGCCTAAAGTTTCATCAAAAGTATTACCTTGGGCAACAAACTATACCGGTGCATATTTATATTTCTGATGGGAAAGGATTTAAGCATGTGAATTCAGACCTATTGAGAAAATGTACCACTGGCTTGTTCCAAAAGTTGTCTAAAACTTTCAGTGAGCATACCTGGAAAGTCATGCACTTACATACACCCCTACTCCAAGTAAAATATCTGAGCTTCTTCCAGCTTTGTTCTTTCTGTTTCTGTGTCCACTTAGCCTGAAGAAAGGAATATTTCATATTAAAATAGTTATCCATGTATGGTAGCGAAGACAACAGACTTTCTACTACAGAAACTACACTGATCTTTGTTTATGACAACAAGGTGTAATGTGCTGTGCTGTCAAGATGAAAACAGGTAAATCCTGATCCAACAGAAAAAGGACCATCTCCCAGAGGAGGGGCTCATGTCTAGTAAACACAGCCTGCATGTACTACCAAAGATTGGGAAACCATGCAAAAATTACACCTAGTTTTACATTTGAGCTGTTCTTCACAATAACTCTGCCTTAAAAAGAGGAAAGAAGTTTTAAGGACAGTCTGAATTTAAGCTTTTTGTCATGCAAAATGAATACACTCAGTAGTGACATGACTTATTTATGTACCTGCAGGGTATTCCTTGGAAATTACATAGCAACTTATGCAAGCAATGGGAACATTACTAGTATAACACCATGTCATCTCTTTATAACAATGTAAATGCCTCAGATCACCACAGTATTTGATAACATCACAAAGATAAATGTTTCATCCATGCATAATTCCAACAATGAAGGACAAATGTAGTAGCAAGGCAATTTGCATTCCTGCAAATGTACCAAAGTTCAAAAGATATAAGTGACACAAAAATATAGCAGAAGTATTTTAAAGATGCACTGAGATGCAGTGTCTGTTTCTGTGGGGACAAATTGGAGTGTATCTGTCCAATTATGTAACAGTGCAAAAAAACTAAACTTACTCTCTAATCTTCAAAAGCTTTCCAAGGAAAAAAGACCAGAATCTGACTTCCTATCCACAACAAATTATTCCTGTATTATAGAGTAAAAACAGACTAAACTGAAGCTTCAGACGGGACAACACTGACATGGCCTTATATCAGTTGTTACAACTGCTGATCAGAGAAACAGTACCATTTCAGAAATTACATCAAAACAGAAGTATGAGTAATTTTGAGCAAATGCACTCTCATCATTCTATGCTCCTCAAAACACAACACATGGAATCTCTGTGAAATGCCTCTTACAACTCTTCCCCTGACCTCTCACTGCAGTCAGCAGCCTAAATATAGGACTCACAGGACCGCTGTAGCTCTCTTGGTGTTGCTCTCTGCCCATAAGCATACCCTGGTGCCGAGAATGAAACAGCAGCTCCAGGGCTAGCCAGGTACCACAGGTCCATCCCAGTGCACTCTGCACCTCGTAGTCCCTACTCCCATTACACCTAAAATTGTATGTTTCCCTTGTGATCTCTGCAACAGACTTGTTAAATTCAACAGCAGCTTGTTAGTAGTGCAAAAGTTTGTCCCAAGTATCTAACTAGACTTAATCAACAGAACCCTGGACACTTTAAGGGTTACCTTCAAAAGCCACTTGATACCACCAATATATAGAAATTTACAGGGAAAAAAAAAGGAAAACAAATAACAGTATTAAATATTAAATGGAAAGAAGACAGATGTATGAAGCAGTTAAATCCCTTGCTGCCTGAATTGTGGACATGGAAAAGATTCTGAATTAAGAAAGAGATAGTGATCCAAAAAAACAAATAGAAACAAACACAGTGAAAATGCTGATAAATGAAGACTACGTACTAGAGCTAATGCTTCCAGCAGAATTGTCTATAGGGCAGTGTTCTGGGAAAGCACATTGGCATCCCAAAACAAACACAAAACCCAGTTCAACCAAACAGATTCATATAAATTTTATGTTCCTGTACTGAGCATTAAAAAGCTGGTGAGTCTGTGAGGTGTGGAAGCTGTCTGCATGGTAAATTTCCATCTAGAGAAAACTTCCCCAGCCTGAGGTTTCAAGCCTGATCCACTAAACATTTCTGCAGATGTTTCAGGAAGACGCTAATGTGTTTACAAAAAGAATGAAAATAATTAATGCAGACACAGAAAAAGTAAGTTTGTTTACAATTCTGTAAAAGCTGGGGAATTTTAGGTTAGGAGAGAGATTCTTTTGGGACCAAACCACATGTCATAGATAGACCTAAATGAACTTGTAACTTTCCAACTCTGTAAAGAATCCAGTGTCTGAGACAGCATTTTAAGATCAAAATGAAAATGTAAGAGACAATGATCGAAAAGAGTTTGCAATGTTTACCCAAGCCTGCAATAAAGTTTTTTTTTATTTTCAGTCTAAGGTCTCAGTCCAGAAAGCTGTTCTGCATGGGCAGGCTCCACATCAGCACTGTGATTCATCCATGCAATACAATTTGCAGGATCAAAGATTTCAGAAAATCCTCTTGTCAGCCTACAGGCATCACCTGAAAAGTTCTGTACCTTTCAGGCAGGGGAAACTAAAGTTCTCAGAGTGTGTCTGAAAATATCTGCGAATCCCCATGACTTTCAATGGCAGCCCAAGCATCTTCTAGCAAGCTCCTGCCTCCACGAGGCCCTATGCTGTGCTTGCCAAGATTGCATTGAGCCTCTCTGTGGAAGGGGACCGGGGAGCAAATTTATCTGGAGGGGGGGCTACTTTCAGTTGGATCAACTGTGCAATATTTTTCTTGCCAGCTCTGCTGGCATATCACAGGGGTGGCACACGTTAGAGAAAAACAGGCAAGAGAAAGTAGCACCTGCTGACATCGACTTCAGCATCTCTACCACAACACGTTAGACCAAAGCATAACATTTCATTTAATTCTTGCTATCTGATTACTTCTTACCAGCATCCTGACTACTCCTGATCAACAACCCTGCAATGTAGGAGGAAAATACTCACCACCAGCAAGAGCTTCCTCTCTTGCACTGTCATCGTCACTAGGCTGAAGAATATTCCAGGATGTCAAAGTAAGTGAAGAAATGTCTTCAGCTGATGATAACTTTAGCATGTCCATGTGATTGCTGTCAGGTTTGTAACGTGGGATGAAACACTCCTTGCCTTGCTTAAAAATGTCCTTAATGATTTCTTCTGTCTGGATTTCATCTGGCATGCTCAGAAAGATTGCAATTCTTTTGGATTCTTGGTACCTTGAATGCCCGATCACCTATACAGGAAATTGCTGTAATGAGCTTATGAAAAGTTTACTAAACAACAGACTTTAATAAAAAACACAACTGGAGGAAAATACCCATTGGAAAGAGCAGAGATACAAACTACCATGAATCACAAAGAGAATAAAATAAACTGACTTTGTTTCCTACTCCCTACCATGAGCAAAATCAAAATGGGCAAATTTTTGCTGCAAGTGAACAAAACATTATAACACAGGTTTGGGCCATCAAAAAACTGTTTTAGAGACAGTCCAGATCCTTTAAATATTTGTGCCATATAGTGCAGGCATCCTCAAACACCAAACATCACTTGAGAAAGATACAGCAGGTCAGAACTGCCAGCTTATACAAGACATGAGGATTTTGCATTCCTTTTTTTCCATCCTTTTTACATGCTGCATTTCACAACTGGGCCTAGGCAGGATGAGAAGTGCATCAATGAAATTTCTCAAAAGAAAATTAGCATCAAAGCAGTTGACTGCAGAGCTCAAAGTCTTGCAAGATCAGGCCCTTTTTTTTTTTTTTTTTTTTAATCTGAAATGCCTTACATCCAGCAAATTTAGATATATGACTACAAACATCACCTGCTTCTGATAGGTGATCTTATTACTGCACATTTTTCAGAGCTTGAAGGAAAGATGGCCTTGCCATTTTTTTTTATTTTCATGAGGTCGTCTGTGCTGGACTTATGAAAGATCGAATGTAGGAAGGAAAATAAAAAATGCTTATATGGTGAAAGAGTGTTAACAGATTCATACCTTACTATGTCTCTGCCCAATTCCAGATTAAATTCCACATTAAAATTTGTGCGGATTTTTTTTTTAAAGCTTGTCTTCTCTCTTTAGTATCTTATATATTTTGTTACTTACATCAAGACAAGACAAATACAAATGTGTCCCTTCTGACTTAAATGTGATTTATGCTTATTCTACGCATTTGCAAAAAGCTGTCAGAAATATCAGACAATTGAGAAACTGTGCTTACACCAAATCCTCTGTTCTGTGTTTGCGTAACTGCAGGGTAACTGCTCTCCTGAGCTTTACCCCTTGCCCTTTCCCTGTTTTGAGAGATATATGCCCGTATCTGAGTGGAGAATTGGTTCTCATTCTTTTTTTTTTTTTCTTTCTAGCACACCAGCTAAAAGTCCAGGTGAAATATTCAAAAGATGGATATATTTTGTAAGGCAAGATATAATGAAACACGCTGGCCCAAATTATGGTAACGTGTTGCTTGGCCATAGAAGTGCCTAACAATTCAAAAGCGTACTTTACTTCTTTTTATAATTTGTTCAACCTTACACATGGATTTTTCCAACTAAGTGATTAAGCTCTTAAACAACGGAATTTCCATGGCAGTCTTTGTTTGAAAGAACCAACTATTTAGTCAAATTGCAGACTCCAGACAATGCCTGTGATTCATGTTACTGAGGGGCTCCTGAGCTGAACCTTTTCATGGGCTGACAGCATAGAGAAACCGAAACACAAAACTCTCCTCTGTCAAAGAGGTGCTGTGGGCACCACACAGGTCAAATCTGTTCTGACATGTCCAACAACACAAATGATTATGCAGTACAGAAAGAAGTGAGGTTGGAGATGTAAAACCACAAGCTATCAGAAAGGCATGACTTCAAATGTTTTCAGAAATGTGAAGACAAAGCTGCCAAGACTCTGAGCAGTTTCTGAGAAGAGTGAGAAAATTTCCACACTTACAAGTATTGTGTGCCCTTTGTTGATGGCTGTTGCTGCAGAATTAGAGCATGCTAACACCATGACTTTAATCATGAACAGACATGTTAAAAAAGAACAGTCATCCAGAAGCTAAGCAATTTTGGTTTGAATTTAAAGATAATTTTGAGATGAGATTTTACTACCAAAAATGCTGTTCAGGTGCTATAAAAAAACATACTCACTTTTATTAGCTACACTTACTGATATACATTATAGAGCTACACTTTCAGCCTCATATTGTTCCAAGTATTTCTCATCATTTTCAAGAATTTCATGTCAGCTGCATTCCCTTCCCATAAGGAAGCTGACTCTCTTCTGTCAGCTGTGCAATGCCATTGTGTCTGAAGAAAGCTCATGATTTTCGACTTGTGTCATAATATTAAAATGGCATGATAACATCAACTTATGTCATATTTCCCAATGCTTTCTTTTAAGCAAAATAAACATTTATATTCTGTACGTCCTCACCCACAGAGACAAGTGTCCTGTTGCTGAGTTTATCGGCTGCAGTTAGACCAAGGTTGAGAGCTCCATAAAGTTCTGTATATGGCCCGGGTGCTTATAAAGTTGGCAGAGGACTCTGACAGTATGTTGTAAAAATTGTGATTTAAGTCAGGGGTGTGAAATTATTAAAATATACTTGCATTGTAGTAGGATGTAATGCATATATATATATATAATATATATTTTATATATATATTTGTATATATATAAAAGCAATGAAAAAAAGTTCATGTGAGTTCCAACTGAACCTATGACCTAAAGTTTCTGTGCTGCCATGTCACATTCATGAAGTGGCTACACATTAGTACTAAGCAAAGTTTATAAAAAGATTTAAGATCCTTTGGCAGGAAAATAACAATATAAACATAGATCATCTAGAAGTACACTCTGGTGCTGCAAAAAAAAAGGATGACTGTTCTATTACATACAGTGACTGAAAAATAAAATTTTATTGTGTTTATTAAAATGACAAAATACATCTATATAAAAACTTTGCAATCCAAATGCGAACAGGACATTTCAAAAGAACACATTGGTACCACTCTGTGCTATGACACCAGTGAGGTAAACCCCTCTCAATACCTTTTATAGTATAAAAATCACATTAGAAATCAAATTGCAGGGAAGAAATACCCCGAAGGACACGGAAGGGCAATTACAGACAGTTAAGCGAAAGGCCAGGATGAGCCAGTCGCTAAGTTTTGACACGGAGCTGGCTGTAAAGCCAGGCCGACGCGAACATTTTAGGATAAGCAGCCACCCCAGAGCCACGTGAAGCCCCCCCGCGCCGGAATGCACCGCAGAGCCCGTCCCCACTCCACAATGCCCCCTCGCCCGCAGCAACCACCCCAAATCCCTGAAATCCCAGCCCCGTCCTCTTCCAGCGCCCTGCTCCGGCCTGATCACCGCCGGAGCCGCTTTAGGAAGGGGCACGGCGATGGCCAAGCCGCCCCCGCTGCTCCAGGAGGGATCCGAGGAGCTGGCGGCGGCCCCGAGTCCCCTCCTGGGCTCCCAGCGGGGCTCGGAAACCCCCCGGCGGGCTTCCCCGCGGAGAGCCGGGGCCGGGCCCGCTTCCTTCGTCCTTCCCGCCCGCCCCCGCTGCTCCGCTCTTCCTGGAAGCCTCCGGGTGACGGCAGGGCCCCGGCTCGCACCCACCTTGCGGCTGAGCAGGCGGGATTGCCGCTGCTTCTCCGCCGTGCCCATTGCCCGCAGCCGCTGCCGCAGCTCGGCTCGCAGCGCCCGCTTGGCGGCCCGCAGCGCCGCCGCCATTTCGGGGACGCCGCCGCCGCCCTCCCGCGGCGGCTCCATGAGCCCCGGGGAGCCGGGCAGCAGCGCCTCGGGGCAGCGTTGTGGAGCTGCTGGGCTGGGTTCCCTGGTGGCTTGCAGCCAGCTGAGGTCCCAGCACAGCCCCGCTGTCCGGGGAGGGGATTGTTGGGCACTGTGCCCCAGCCTGGGTCAGGGGAACATGGGTGCTTCCATCCCTGCTTGGGGCAGCCACCTCCTCCGTCCCTCACAGCCATGGGGTCAGCCTCCCCTGCAGGGTGATTCCCAGCAAAAAGTCGTGGCTCTGAGGCCTGGTGTGCTCTGCCCACGGTCTCCACTCCACACAAAACACCTGTCAGGGTGAGCCCTGTGCCATGCAGAACCATTTTCAAGGCGGAATGTCAAGCTAGCATTGATTGCAAAGAATTTCCCCTTTCCTAATTTTGTTATAGAAAGGGAAATTACACTTCAGCAGGATATTTGACCACTGCCTGACAGATGGTTTCACATCCCTACAAGCTCTGGTGGTGGCTGGTGGGCCTGGAATACAGGGGAGATTTTGTGCCCTGAGAGGAACTGAAAGCGCTGTGCTGGCACCGGCCCATGGCAGCCTCACAGCCCCTCACCCACGGGTGCTGGCCTGGTGATGGGGGCATTGAAAGGGAGACACTGCAAGTGTCCTTTGGTTTCTCTCTTGGTAGGAACTTGGGAACAGGCACTTTCATACATCTTCTCTAGGTGTTAATGGGAGACATCTCAGTCTAATGACTGTGTTTATTGAAGCCACCAGCTATCCCACATGCGGCTTGTTGGCCACATGTTTTGCTCTGGAAAGAGTATTGTGTTCTCCAACATATCGCCTGGCAGCTGTGAAACAGCTCTGCCCCAGAACCTGAGGCAATACATGTCGAACAGTGTCATACACAAACCCATGACGGTTAACAAAGTATATCTATACTACTTTAGAAGACTTAGCTAGTAGCACTGCTGTTTTAAGACAAACTCTGTTTAGATTCTAGACAGTATATCGTAGAATCATAGAATCATTAAGGTTGGAAAAGACCTTCAAGATCATCTGGTCCAACTATCCCCCTACCACCAATGTCATCCACTAAACCATGTCCCTAAGCACCATGTCCAACCTTTCCTTGAACACCCCCAGGGACAGTGACTCCACCACCTCCCTGGGCAACCTGTCCCAACACCTGACTGCTCTTTCTGAGAAGAAATGTCTCTTTACTCCAACCTAAACCTCCGCTGGCGCAACTTGAGGCCATTCCTTCTAGTTCTGTTGCTAGTTATCTTCAAGAAGAGGCTGACCACAGCTCCCCACACCTTCCTTTAAGGGAGTCGTAGAGAGCAATAAGGTCTCTCTGAGCCTCCTCTTCTCTAGACTAAACAACCCCAGTTCCCTCAGCCGCTCCTCACAGGACTTGTGCTCCAGGCCCTTCAACAGCTTCGTAGCCCTTCTCTGGACATGCTCCAGGGCCTCAATGTCCTTCTTGTAGTGAGGAGCCCAAAACTGGACACAGAACTCGAGGTGCAGCCTCTCAACCCAGCTTTTCTTGCTCTTAAATGCGAAGCAAACACATTATTTATGTCCTAGTGAAGATAATCTAGAGCTTAAGGAACTGTCAGTGGTCTAGGTTTCTTTTATTTAAACCCAGGCATTATCCATGAAAGGCCAATTATCAAATCATTACAACATCTAGACTTTTTAAAGGGTCGGATAGTCTTTTATATTTAATTCAAAAATTGTACTCCCCAGTATAAAATAAGGTACTATATTAGTATAAAAGGAAGTGAATATAGCGTTAAAAGGCTGGTATTAGCCATAACACAGTAAGAGCTTTAAATGGCATAAGAAAGGGAACTGAATAAGAATTACTGCCCTTATCCTGAAGACTGAGACTATAAATAAATAAGTATGACAAAATACATTTAAAATGTCATTCCTGACAGAAACTTCCATAGCTGTCCTGAAGGGGATGTTTTCCTTTAGCTGCCATATGCCCTCAGGAAGCTGCCGTCTCTTCTTCAACAGCAACAAAATTAATCTCAGAAATCCTGGTATACATGCTAAATCATCTTTATTGCTTTCATTGGAGAGGAAGAGGGAGCGGTGCTGTTTCTTGTGAATGTTAACGCATGCATGTGTTCTCTAGTTAAACCCAGCAAGTTGGAGAGAGAGCCCAATACTAGGAGGAAGCTGGTTCATTCTGCTGGTGTCATAAAGCCTTCATGGTATAGAGGATTTGTCTCGGGGAATACTGCCGTTGTGTGCCACAGGCCCACTGCTGACTTGGTTCAGTTCACCTCCCACCATGTCTACAGAAGAAGACTATTTAGACCTAGTCTTAGTCCCCAAATGTAGGGCAGTCACTACAGCTAAAGAAAACCCTTCTAAAATAAATTCTTGAGAAAGAACAGTTTAAAGTTTGAATGCAAATGGAACTTGAGTCAAAACAATAGTTGTCCCAGATTATAAAATTCTGGAAGTCTGTTAGGAACTACCTCTGAATTTTCTGACTAGGCCGTGTATCCCAAAACACCAGTTACTGTCATTGAAGCTGATCCAGTTCATTAATTTTGCAAAAAGCTATCCATTTCTTGTATAAACTGCCATATAACACTTAAGAGTACTACAGAAAATTAAAGTATTGACATCCCTGGGCTTCAGCTCAAACCCATGTATTACTTAGATTCTCTCGTAGCTCTGTAACAGCTTTTCTGAGAGTTATCTTACCCCGGTAGATCTTTCCCCTTCCTCCAGTTTCTCTGAAAGAGATGAGGCCAATCATAAGACTTTAAAATACATATTTTAATGTATTTTTCAAAAATATTAGTGTATTTACACAAATTTTTTGATTTAAAAATAATTTGTATTTCTCTATTTTAAAAAATCTAGTTTAAAAATGTTCAGGTGACTACATTACAAAATTTTGAAGGAACAGTCACTGTAGATATGAGCAATTAAAAATACAACAAAGAAACACATACCATTGCATTAACAGTGAGTGAGTGTACAAGTCTAAGTTGATAGTTTCCACAATTTGTTCTATGAAGATTGCTTTGTGTCAGTAATTTGTACCCACTTTTACATTGGAATTTGCGTTTCCTTTTTCTTCAGAGGAATCCCCTCCTTTTACTTATACAAATGTTGCAATAAAAATGCATTACAATAGTATTCATTTACAAAACAAATGAGATTAAAGTTTGTTTCCTAACCCATTGGATTGTATTTGAGAAAAACAATGTCCTTTCATGGAGGTGCAACAGAGATTCCAAGAACTGTCTGGATGCGGGGGACGATCTCTCTCTCTCGAAGCAGTCCTGCCTGGAAAGGTTGGCTTGCATTGCAGCATGTTGCTGTGTCAATTCCTCTCCAGAGGGGTCTTTTCTTTAGGTTTGTCAATTAGGAGAGCATGTTAAACTTTGCATTTAGTCAAAATAAATACAAATAAATTACAAAAACAAACAAACAAACAAACAAAAAAAAAAAACAGAGTAAAATTATTTTCTAGTTGATACTGCTTGGAGGAAAGCTTAGCAATGAAGCTTGTGGCAATATCTAAATTGTGCGTGAATGGCAGGTCCATTATTTCAGTAGTACTCTCTGAACAAGGAAAAAACAGCCACGAATAAGTCTGTAATTTTGGAGAAAGACAGTAGTGATCTTCTTTCAAACTTTGTTAGGAAGCCATTTTCCTGTGGAAAAGAATGTGCACAGTTAGGGACAGTTTAGGAGCAACATGTATAGGGAAAATGTACCACATTGTGCTAGTATCAGATTAACAAAGTGCTACACCATTGTGCATAGAGAGGCAGCTCTTTGGAGCTCTACCTGAAAAAGATGAATAGGGCTTTAAAATGAGTAGGTGAAAATAGCTGCACCTTGCTCAATGTTTGTTTTATCTCCAAGTCAAGACCATGCCCTCCCTGTATAAATACAAAATGAACGTGAATTATATCATCTGAGCCCACATCTTAAAGGAAGACACAAGTACCGTGTTTCTGATATAATAATATGATTATAAATATCTTCCTTCAAGCCTCCTTCTTCTACTATGATGGGCCACATGTTATGACAGAAAGCTGCCTAGAGTTGATACTTCTCTAAAATAAAAATCACTCTATTTGCAAGAGATGAAGAAAGAAACCTCTACAATAAATCTCATCAAGGGTCCGTGACTCATTATCACCTTTTTTTACTGTTACCAGCCAGAGAAGGATCAAAACAAGCAAAAGGAGAATAAAGGAAAAGAAAAGCACTAGAAGACAACTGAGGGAAAAAAAAAAAAAAAAAAAAAGTAATAGCAAATAGGAAATGTAAGAGAAGTGGGATTAGAAAGGGATGGAAAGAGAAAGTAACATTTACAAATAGGTAAAGAAAAAAAAAGTACCAGGGAAATAACTAACTCTGATGTCACCGTTACTCAGCTTCCCCTAACTGCAATAGAAAAAGGTATTGGTGGGATGAAACTATGCAAAGCAAAAGGGACCTCCCCTCCACTAGCAGAAGGGAAATTCAGCAGCTTGACAAAGTAATCCACATATTGACAAATGCTTTTCTCAGCTTTGGCCATTGATATATGGAACTTCTAGGATTATCTCGGCCCAAGCAAACAGAAGAGATTTGTCTCCAGTTGTTCTTACCTCTAGATGTCTTTAAGTCAACTGATTTGGGGGATTAAATAATGGCTTCATGAAATCCACAGCAGAAGTACTGACTTAACTGTGAGGATGAGACCCTTACCTTGAACTTCAGTATTTTTGGACCAACTCCTCTATGAAAGCGTAATTGCTACACTAACTGTAGGATGCATTCAGTTTTAGATTTAATAATGGGAAGCTCTGATAGAATGCCTTGTTTAACCTGCTTGGAGCAGGAGGTTGCACTAGATGATTTCCTAATGTCTCTCTAAACCTGAATTATCGTACAATCCTATGATTAACTCTAGGGTTTTGACTATTAACAGGAAGTGCCTTTTTCAAAAGAAAGATGTCTTTTAGCGTTTTCCCTTTTAAAGCAGAAGCAAAGCTTTCTCTGTAAGTCTCAAGCAGACGTTACAGACATCATAAACTAAGCCACCACTTAAAGCCCTTAATATAATGTTTTTGAAAGTGTATGTAACAAAAATTTCCCTTAATTAAGAAAAATCTCTGACTCTATATTTTGGGGAAAAATTAGAAGATTCTGAACTGAAACTTACCCAGCCACCATTTGCATCTATCCATTCGGCTTTGTTGTTTATGATGTACTCTGTGATAAAATAAGAGATCTGCTCCTTCTTCTCTCCAGTGAGCTGAACTCCATGTTCTTGAAGCTTCTTAGTGAGAAGACCCCCAAAAGTAAATATGGTCGTAATTCTTCCCCAGTTAGTATTTCCATCAGCAAATTTTTCATCCATGACACCATTGAAAATTCTCTTGGCAACATCTACAGAAGTAATATCAATCCTGTCCAGGAAGGGTCTGAGAGCCTCCTCTGTTTGATCTTGCAGCGAAGATGCAATGTTTCGCAAGACATGAGCAACTCTGGTTTGTGCTGGTCCAAGATGTGATTCCTGAAGCACATATTGCAGATAATCTTGAGCTAAATAATAAACGTAATAGAACTCAGCAGTTTCCATTTAGTATGAAGCTCAGAGAGCAGTGCACCGCTCTTAATCAGGGTCAATAATGAGCAGCCACAAGACATGCACACAGCTTTGTATCTTCGGTTTTAGATGGAATTTTTTTTATTTTACCACGGAAGTTCCTGTAAAAGTGTAGTCAATTATTGTGTGGGTTGTGGAATATGTCAAAGCGGAAGTGAAAGAAAAAAAAGTCTGCTCGGGGGAGAAAACAAATCTTGAGTGATTTATTATTTTTATAAATAGTATGATTCTACAACTAAAAACACCACTTACCACATTTCTTAAGCAGTGTAAATTGTCAATTCCTAGGGACTTTTGCTATGTAACACTTGCAAAGATCTGGCATTTAAGAGAGGTGTTTGCTAGCAAAGGTTAAGCATTTAGCTGAAAAAAGGAAAAAAAAAAAGCCTGAAAAGCTGCATTGCTGTAGGAACTTGCAGGCTGCTCTAATCCCCAACTTCCCCCACCTCAATCTTCAGAGCCAGTGGCTAAAGCTGCAATCTGTATTGCAGGTTTACGGGTTACCTCTTCTTCCCAAATTTTGGAAGAAACTGGTGGGAGTTTCCAACAGTATGGAAAAATGGATAAACCTTTTTTCATCATGCAGGGAGATTTATATAACGGCTAGAAGCGGGAACACAACAGTGGTGCATGTATGGATGGGAAAAGGGGAAAGCCAGCTTTGTAGCATTATTCCCTGGTCCGAAGTTTCCCACACTCTCCCTGTGTGTGCGCTTCAAGGTCCTTCTTTGAAGATTTGAGTGAATGGCTTCAAGGATTTCCTTCCCCCACAGGGAGTTCTGGTGTGAAAAACAATATTAGTATAAAAGACAATGCTAATGCAGTCAGCATGTCAGAACACGAGGCTGAAAATATGGGGCCAAGCTAGTGGTGTGTAATACCATATGATTCTTTCGTGACAGATAACAAAAAAGCATCACGATGCCTACAATGGCTGCTCTGCGATTCAAATTTCTGGTCAAGCAGTTGTTTTCGGGGAGAAGAGGCAGAGGTCTCCAGCCCTCCCTTTTCCTGACAAATCCACTTGTCCTGAAGCAACCTGATCTTGCTGGAGCATCAGGCAAATCTCAAACTGCAACACGACCATGCTGTCAGTGTATTGCTAGCCCTACTTAGCCCCCTCAAATTGCATATGCTGCTGCTCTGACATCAGAGTTTTGCAGAAACCCATTAATTACAGAAGCGTACTTTCCACTTCCTTCACAGGGTTTTTCTTCCGTATGAGGTGAACCAGGTTCGGAGTGACACAGTCATCTTCCACACACAGCGGGGTTCGAAACCTCAAGGTATCACCAGCGTAGCACAGACATCAATCCCTTTAGTTAGTGGGAAACTCCATTACCATTTGCCTCGCTTTCTGTTGGAAGCCAAGAAGGAGGTGGCTGGTGCCACGTTCACCCTTGGGCGAGAATGAATTTAGGAGGGTGGTATGAGCTGGAAGAGCTCATGTTTTAGATGCTCCCCCCAGGGCAGGATGAAATTCTAGGGCTGGGAATGGGCTGGGGTGGGAAGCTAGCTCTCCCCTCCACATGCACGCCTTCTTACCGAAGCTCATTTTGGAAGTTCAGAGGTGTCCTCTATCCAATACCTGCAGCTGCTGCTCTGGCAGAGCTATTAGGCTGTCTTTGCCTTTGTTATGTTCAGTGATTTCAGCAAACTGCCAACATTTTTATGAGGAATGCAAATGAAAATAAAATGAGAAAAGGAAAAAAAAAAAAAAAAAAGAAGAGAAGGATGTGACAGCTCTTACCTCTTCCCAACTCTGCTAACCTAACTCTGGACAGAAATTTCTGGGAGAAAGGAATGAAAACACTGAACCCAGACAGCTTCCCTCCTGTCGAGTGCCTGCTGCAAACAGGGCTAACATCAGTACTCAAGGAAAAATCCCAAGAACCCCTTTTACATAGCTCCATCTATTAAGTTATAACTCACTCCTGACTCTCTTAATAATTGATTAATGAAAAGCTGTTTGTATTCATTGTGAATGTAAGTAATAGCTGAATATGGGAACAGTGAACAATACCTACGGAGACAGGTTTTGCTTTCTTCACCACCTGCAGCATCAGAGCAGAGGCAGAGGCAGATATTTCTTCATTAGTGGAGCATTTAGGATTCTGAGGAGGCTGATGAAATAAGGCTATGAATATGTCACCATTATAGAAAGAAATCAGTGTTAATATCTTGGCGGTTTTGGTGCAAACGCTGCCACTTCCAGCCCATTGATCTCTTACAGGGCTGAAAGGTGAAGCTCATGCTCAGCTCCCAGGAGGGGGGTGGCAGCTCGGAGCAGACATCTCGAACAGCAGCTGTGACACCGGTGACCAGAACTGGGGATGGAGCTGCTGAAGGTGCCCCTGCTCCATCAGCCTCAATGTTAGATGTATTTGCTTTTCAACAGTGTGTGGTGGCGGGTGTGGTTCTAAGTGCTGGATGTTTAGTAGCCCTGACAGGTTATATGTATATGTATGCGTATATGTGTGTGTATACATATATATATATATATATCAGGTGTTTATACATGTATATAAATATATATGTATATATATATAAAAGGTTGACCAGAGCAGTCTTCTCCAGCTCTCCTGTTCAGCTCTGAGCACAAGAAGTCAGCTTTGGGATCTCTTACCTGCATTGTGCCACTGTAATGCTCCGATTCTCATTTTCTACATGAGGCTGTGCCTTCCTTTCTCCTGCCAGATTTTATTCACATTTTGTAGTTATAAGTGAATACCTCAAACTTAATGAATCTCTGCTCTTCTTCCTACCTGCTGTTTCTCCACAGTGCTGCCTGCAGTGAGCTCTCATACAGCGCACTACTTCTTTCTTCTTTTCCTCTTATCTGTATGTACTCTCTCTTTTATATAGGATAATTTTCGATAATAGGTTTGAAATAGAAACCAACCTGACATGGAAGCTCAAATGCAAACCCTCTCCTTGCTACCTGGCATAGAAAGGGGCTTCAAATACTTTAATTTAAATCTGTGCTCTGCAGAGCTAGCTCCACATCCTCCCCTAACCTGAAAAGGCTTATTTTCTAGAACAGATGGGAACTGAGTTGACAGATTTTCATAAAATGGACTCGCATGAGATAATGTTGTCTCATCTTATTTCAGACCAAATTAAGCCAAAATGGCAAAATGGCAATAGCTCAGCTTCACTGAGCTGTTTGTGCTGCATCTGCCTTGCCAGAGTTGTTCAAGTCCCAGGTAAATTTGGGAACAGCGAACTCTGCTAAGGCAGACAGGCTTTGTCTGGAGGAACAGTTTGAGAAAGTCCTTGCAGACTTTTCCTGTTTTTCCTCAGTTTTTAATGTCCAAACCTGGACAATTTTCATGCAGCATTGGATTTCATCGCTCGGTTCACTTGCAACTTTCCAGCCGTCCCGCACAGCCCTGATACAAGACTTCGGGAGGCTTTGATGACTTTTATTTACCCTCCATTCCCCTACAGTTTGGAATATGCAAGCCGGCTTTCTGTGAGCTGCGGAGCCGTGTTGGGATAATCCCTGGGCTGCTTTGCCCAGTGGAGTGCTGCCACCTAGTCGCAGCCGGCTTGGCTGCAGGCACAGGGCCCGGGCACTCGGGTGTCTCCAACACCAGCTCGCTTTGGATCCTGTGTGCAGCAAAGAGCTGAAATACTGCAGCACTGGGACTCATCACGGGTAATGATCTAAATTAATCAATGATGCTAGGTCGCCTGACTCGTTATCAGCCAAGATCTTTAGCCCAGAGCTTGGGAAGCTTATCTCCGTAAGAAGTTTGGGGAGCAGTTCATCGTATAAAACTCCTTCCCATCTCCTAATGTTTCTGGGATAGAAATGTGATAGGGAATATCTGTAGCAGGATCCTGGCTCTCAAATTCTGTGGCAACTGAAAGAGAGATTTAGAGCCAGCTTACATCCCGTGTGCCTCAGGAGGTGCTGATGTAGCACAGAAGACAAGCTCCAGGAAGGATTGGAGGGCGCAGCTATTTTTGCATCCTCTGGGCCAACTGAGAGATTCAGAACCAGTTGGAAAGCTAAAACAAGTAGCTCCAACTGCTTTCTGTTGAGCTGTAGTGCAGTCCTGAATGGCAGAGGGCTGAGAAATATGTCGCAGGCTCTCTCCTGCTCTCAAAGTACCATGCAGTATATTTGGGAGGATCCTTCAGGTGAAGATGCACACTGTGGCTCTCCATTGACTAAGCATGAGAAGAATTCTCTGAGAGGCCGTCCTGACCCCTGGAGTGATGTGAGGGGAGTACAGCGAGGGGCAGGATGGCTGTGCTATTCGGGGCCAGCCACTGCCTCACCACTTCCTCTGGTAACAGCTCACAACTTGCCTTGATCCAACCTCTCTCAACACCATGAGTCAAGGGGGCAGCCGAGCACGTTGCTCCACGATGCATGTGCCATTTGTCATCATGTGCATGTGTGTGGACACATGTTTTGTTCTCACATGCCTTTCCAAATGTTTATCCAGGATTAGGATAATTTGAACAAGTCATCGGAGCTTGTCAGCAGTGAGCCATGGAAAAGTCAGGCTCCCTAAGCCTCCGGGACAATGGAGCACGAACAACTCTAGGTAGAAACTTAGCAAGATCTTGCAGATCCCAGCAGTAACATATCAGGCTGAAGCCAACTTCATTGCTGAAAATACTTGCTCCCAGAAGCTAAATAAAAGGGCTGCTTGGGAATATTCATGAAATAATAAGTCAAAGGTTCATGCCTCAATAGGATAACCAAAACGTTATGTGTTCCACACTCCCACAAGGCAAGAGTGCTCTTGGCTTTTGGTTCACTGTTATAGCAGGTGCAACGTGAGCATGTGCAAAGTCCATTTGTGTATTGATCCGCAGCTTTTGTTTAGACCTGTGTCTTGGGACGTAGTGGGATGAGGGGAGACAGGCATTCAACATCAGCCGTGTCGATGCTTTAAAGATACTTTAAATCGTGGTGACATTTAAAATGTGGTTGCACAGCACTTCAGTCACATAGCTGAGCCTTACTTAGCATACAGAGAGCCCCAGTCATTGCGGTTTTCAAAACACAAACAAGATTGAAGTAAAAAGTTGCTGCTGAGCGTAGAGGGTATATGTGCCTGGTTCCTTTAGGTGCCTTCCAAAAAAAATGTAGCTGCTCAAAAAGGTGATTAACAGATTAAAGGAGTCAAGAGTGCTTTTGAATTATTTTCTATGTGGTTTTACAAAAGAAGTTTATGTATCTCATGTTTTTAAAATAAATTGCTTTAAAATTCAAGTTCACTTCACCAGGTGCAAGCTACCTGGATGTCTCAGACCCTTGCAGTCCTCTGCATCAGCTCTCCCAGGAGCACGTTTGCTTCCCTACTTCTCCCTCCTTCAAATCAAGGCTGAATCTGCTCCTGTTAATACCAGAAATCTTTGCACTGGGTCAAGTATTAGTGATTCGTAGGTTAAATATCTCTCCTGTAGAAGATAATGTACCCTTCTAATAAATCATTTTAGTCCACCTTTTATGATATCCCCTCTGTTCATGACCCTATAAAAGAAGGCTGTAGCAACACTAATATTTCAGCTATAAATCATTCTTCATGGAGATTTGTAACTCGTCCTTATTTTGTTTTATATACAGGGTCCAGTCAGGGAGTGCATTTATTTTTATTCCCTTTGCAAATTGCCTTGAATTATTTCAAGTTATAAAAATGAACTGAAATACATCTTTACAGTATGCAGATATTTTCCTCTTTTATAATCAATCCAGATCTGCTTTGAACGAAATTATGTTTAATGACATGAATGTGTAATGTGATTTTAGCAAGCCTCATATGCTCAAAATAAATATTTATATTAAAATATGTTTCTGAACCCTAATTCAGTATTTCTACCACAATTTTATTACTTCTTCAAATATGTATTTGCATGAAAACATTGTGGTGCTAGTGCCTGCTGTTTTCAGCTTTATTTTTTTTTTAAAAAGCCTTTCACCTAACGTACCGGGAAGACAGACTACATTGCAATCTGGTAGGACTTTTCTGGAGTGTGAAAGCATTTGGTGTGAAATTCATTCCATCCACCTATAGCGTAAGAAGTTGGACTGTATATAGTAGAATAAAAATGTCCTGCATAAGCCAAGTGCTGGGGAGAACTCACAAACCTAACGTCCCATACAACTATTCTAGGGGGGCTTTTAATCCAAAGTGTCTTTCTCATGCTGATCTGCACCATGTCAGCACACACTCTGCTGTTGGCATTGTGCAGTATTTTCAAACCCACAATGATTACGTGTAAATTGCTGCAAATTGTAGCAAGAAATTAGCTGTAGCTCCCATGGTATATTTTTATCCCCGTGTTTGTTATGATTTTGTGATCCTCCAAAAAAGGCCTGCTGAGATGGCATTTTTGTGCTCCTAGGAGAAGGCTGTGAGCAGAAATAGCTAGTTAATCTGTCTCTCCAGGTATTTATACCACATTCATTACCGTGCTGTCTGAGCATGTATTACTAGCCCCTCAATCTTTTTAAGTGAAATGACGACCTATTAAATAACTGTGAAGGAAGCTGATGCTACCATGACTAGTTATCCAGAGCTGCTGCCATCCTTTGACCACAGCAGAAGGAATTTTGCTTTTGAGCTCATTTTTTAATCATATATCTTCACAGCATTCAGTACTTTGAACCACATTTGTGCATCACTTCATTGTAATGTCTGTGTATAAAGCCTTTGGTTCACCCAAAGCCTGCACAGAATTAAGCCTGCACAGAAACTAGAAGCATGTCAGTAATGATGCTAACACTGATGATTGCTCAGACCCCAAAATGCTCTGCCTTTCAGAAAGCTGAGCTCTTCTACACCCTTTCAAATAATCAATACTTTGTGCTGATTGTTATAGACAGTAAAGCAACTCCTGGATGCCCCAGACAGGACATGGATTGCCTGCTGCTGGCTCTTTCACCTGTTAAACCCACAAGGAGTCTCCTGTCCCTGTTCATGAGCGTGGGGAGAAGTGCTGAGCCTGCCCAAAACCCGCTGACTTCATGAAGCAGTGGGAGCAGGACCATGATAGTACTTCATTATGACTGCATTTCGTTGGCAAGGCACTTTAATGGCTATCAGTAGCAACAACAACTAAACTCCGCACCAGCAGTTCAGCATACATCATTTTGAGTTTTCACAACAAAACCCCAGAGCGCCCATTCATCCTTCGCAGACTTGCCTTTGTATCAATTTGGGACTAGATTCTTGGCGTGCCAGGGAATTATGCATCATAATGACTTAATCAAAGGCTTTCATAGTTTATTCTAGCACCGAGAAACCTTTTTAAACCCAAATGCAGATGGAAGCTTGGACCCAGCAGTGAGTGCTTTGCTCATGAAGTCAGAGGAGCTCTGCACAGGCTGACCCCCCTGCCTCAGCAAAGCTCTATTGATTTTGGTAACTTCATCTGTGCGGGGACATGAATTTATCTACAGGGAGCTAAATGAAGCCCAAAGTTATTGATTTCCAAGGGAAAAGAACTTTAGTTAAAAGACCTCTTATGTTTTCTTAATGATTCCTGATTTTGAAATATGACATCACAGCAGATAAATGATACTAAGGAGTGACAGTAAATAGCCAGTTTCACATGATTTAGTGCAGCAAAACTAAAGAGAGAATAGGCTGACTGAGTTAGACAAGGTTTTTATTTGCTCTGTGTGCTAGATAACTGTTAATCACCTAATGAGAAATGCATATCCAGTGACCAGTGCTCAAGCAACGTAAGTAATAGCAACATCCTTTGCTCTCCTTTGCCCTTAATCTCCTTCTGGAGGCTTTACAATAAGCAGCCATTCCCAATCTATTTTGCAACTTACGACTCAGCTCCAAAAAGCCCCCTTCAGAAGTAATTAGTTTGCTTTACATCCAGCCTTTATATTCTCGAGCTAATAAATGGCCAGTGCAGCTCCAAAAGGAGTTCGTTTCTCTGGCTGCCTACGGGGACTGGGGGAGTTGCTGTCTCCGGGCAGCACAACTCCATCGGCAGCTGAATGTCTTGGCAGGGACCAGGGCTCTCTACAAAAGGTGGCAAGCCACAAAATCTAAAGTCTTTATACCCTGTATAAAAGTCAGCATTCACATGGTCTGGCAGAAACCTTCGGGTCTCCAAGTTTCAGTTTCCCCGTCTGCGGGAAGGGCTTCTCCAAAAGATTTGTTGATTCAGCAAACATTTGCCTCTCATGCCACAGCTTTCCTGCATGACCTTGACAGAGCTTCTGGCCTCTCTGTGACTCACTTCCCCACTTCTAAAATAGAGGAAATTAGAGCATTACAGTCAGGTGTCTGTCTTTTGCCTTCCCAAGGAGGCTTGCCAGGAGAAGTGCCACTTATGGTGCCACTCATGGTGCCACTCAGCTGGTTTGGGGCACACTAGGATGCCAAGGCCTGGGCTGTTGGTGGCAATGAGTCCACGGCCACATGCCCAGCAGAGCTGGAGCAGGTAAGAGCTGACTCAGATGAACATCACTTCAGCCATTTGCCAGCTGCACGTGAGTCAGAGCTCTAGTATTTGTTTTCTTCTTTTTTTTTTTTTTTTTTTTTGGTCAGAAGTCAGTGGTGCTGTTTGTTTGTCCTGCACTGGGGCCTTGATCTCTGCCAGGCCTATGTGCTATTTTTAATAGGGTAGCCTAATGCAGCTATAGGGTGAGATATTGGTTTGGGCACTTGTGTGCGTTTGTTTATTGGGTCCTGTTTTTCTCCTATACAGCCTTGTGGATCAGAAAGAGATCTGCCCTAGAGATGGCAAAGCTGTAGGACTTCAGACATGTGTTTTGGTGAAGTCCCCAAAGACTGAGTACTTGTGAGGCAATCTGAAAGACTGTTCTATCAAGTCTGTCTCTTCAAATCACTTCTTTTTCACAGTAAGCCTTGCTGGCTGTAAAATTATTCTATTAAACTGTGTTACTGCACTTTGAGGTGATTCATTTTCCCGTGCATCGATCTTTGCTCCAAGGGGCTTTCTTCTGAAAATATTCTTCCTTTTTAACCGTTATATAGAGGCTACTCTTCATATAATTTGGAAATTGGTATAGAACTTCTTTAGTTTGTCCTCTGTCGTTTGCTAATGACTTCTGGAGAGCCAGCTTGTGAGTGGATTCTTCTTCTGTTGTGGCCAGATTCTTTGCAGCGTTTAGTATACTAAATTAACTTGTGTAGTTCTCCAAAGGAGTTTAAAATGGTAGATTTTATAAAAGGCTAAAATCTTTTTGTAAATGAAGAAATAGTTCTGTCAGTATGTAATGTTTTGCAGATGGAAAATTGGATGTAATTGTAACAGCAATAAACTACCTTTATAGTTAATTAACTTGTAATCTAATAGAAACTAATCTCTCTTAGAAGGTAAAACACAACACACTTGCATGATGTAGTCAGGTTTTCTGTTAGTGGTATCCAGCTGGATGCTCAACAAAGAAAAGACTGGGATTTTATTGTATTAATGCCTTGCCAAATAAGGCTCTACGTTAACCACGGCCTCTGGTGAAATCAGTAGGAGTTTTGGGTACATTAGGGTTCGCTGGCTATTATGTCTCTCTGAGACATTGTTTTCTTCCAAAAACATCCACACAATCACATTTCTTCCTTCCTGCAGATTCAAGACCTGGTCTTGTGGCCCCATGTATGTGTTTCACTGTCAGTGAATCCTCCTGAGTGGAAAAAGGCAGCACCCCGCTGCAGGACCTGGCCTGTAAATGCAGGACCAGGCCTGTAAAGGGGCTTCCTCCACCCTAAGGAGTTGTGAGCACTTCTGTCACCTTCCAAGGGAACGGAGCTGGATGACAAAGTGTGATCTAGAAGCTTGCCCTGTGGCATAGAGCTCAGCATTAGCAAACCTCTTCCCTGACTCGTGGCAATGTTAACGAGATAGGAGTGCAGAGACAAATGTTTACAGCCCCAATAATACACTGCAAGTGGTGTTCTGCTGTGAAAAGTGACTCAGTAAAAATGCCACTTGCAAGCTGCAGGATTACTGGCTCTCAGTGAGACCAAATGTGCTCACTTTATAAGCAAAAACACTTTTTTTTTTTTTTTTTTTTTTCCTCCCCTTTAGCAAACAGCCATAAAAAGGGGTTATGCTCCAGCTCTGCTGCCCTATACCATGTGTAGTCATCTTCCCCAGGCAGTGGTACAGTCATGGCTTGGTAGTGTTTTGTCTCTATGTCTGTTACCTGGGTCGCACCTGGGTGTGAGTAAGATCAAAATAGGTTCCTTCTGATAAATATTTAAATAAAGAGAAGTGCTTATTTGAATCAGATCATCTAGTGTGCCATATTTATTAACACAATCCTTATCATTTCTATTAGGGCATCCTTATGTATAGCTCATAACTCCCAGCTAAGTCAGGCTCTGCTAGCTGGATGAAACCCCCACAGCTTTATTTCATTTCTTGTAATGGTTTTGCAGAGATCAACAATTCAGAATGGGGGCTCTCAGTCACCCTTGCTGATGACTGGCCTTGAAACAGCCGCTGTGGCTCCTTCTCCCAGAAATCATTCCCTCCCTTCTTCTGTCCTGCCCCTACTGCAAGGGCAGCTCATGAAGCAGAATCTGAACTGACCTCAATGGATCGAGGAGGACAAGCAACATTTTAAATCCTCTGCAATACCCCAGGTATAGACGACTTGTGTGCTTTTCTTTTTAGCTGTCGGAGTGATGCTGCAATAGGACTCAAGGCAGGAACATTGTAAGGCATCTTTCCACCCCGAGGTACCTGTTTGGCTTTCAGTGAAAGCTTGTCCTCTACCACTGATACCAGGGTATATTTTGCAGCAGGTTCAGTGGTTAAACAATCAAAATGATAGGTGAGGAGTTCTCTGCCAAAGCCAAGTAACTTCACTGGTGTTGTCTTTCTGGCAACGTCTCTGTACCTGTATGAGTCAGGATATGGTGACAAGATAACTGTAGTCTCTTACTCTAGCAGTGCTGATATCACTGCCATCTCCGCCCCTTACTGAAGTTTGGGATTTGGGTACCTGCTGACATTTAGGTTAGGAAGAATACTGAGTCAGCACAGGCTCACCCTTGTTATCGTGGGTGAATGACTGCATTGGTCACTGACTCTTAAGGAATGTGTAGAAATTTATTTCAAGGAGAGCAGTTGAGTTATCAGCTTACAAAGGACCGATCGATACCAATCAGTCTCAGCTATTACAGTGCTTTTAATTTGGTGCAATCCTCTTCTGTCATACAACATCACAGGGTTTCTTCTCATCTGAGGAACCTGAAGAGAGTATTGACTCTTGACTGATTAAAAAATCTGTGAAGTTTTACCTTCAATTTGTCTACAGCATCTCTGTATAGACAAAGCAAACTATTTAGAAGTTGAAAAGATGAAAGCAATTCTGTGCAGAGATTTAGCCATGGATGTCTGGCTGTATTAATGGGAATCCCACTGCTAAATCCCTGTGCACCCTGCTACATAATTTGCCTAATGATTTTGGTTAAGCACAGAAAACAAGCACCATCTGAAACAGCGTTTGATGTACTATGCCTGATGTGTGGGAGCCAGAGAGAAAAGACAGCACTGCAGTGTGGATGCCTTGTTCTCAGTATTGGGAGTGAGAGGGGGAGACTGGCCTGGAGATAGTGATGTCCCAGGACATTAGTGACCTCTCTGATAAATCCTGAGCCTATAGCATGAATCTTCCCTTTAACCTGCTTTTAGGGATGTGCCTTTCTTACCTCAGGTCTCCGGGCCCAGGCCTTTACCAAGGGGAAGTCTCAAGCTAGGTTCCTTGCTCAGCAATAGTGCTTGGGGCAGGTCTTCTAGTTTGCAAATTAATTTGGTCTAGATCTGGTTTGGACAGAAAGCTCTCTTCATATAGTGATTTTTTCCTGTGACTTCCCATTACTTAGACCTCGGTGTTGGTGTATACTGCTTTGATGCTTCCTATCTGCCTCTGGTAACATTTTTTTCCTAAATGATGGTCTGCTCAGTGCTCTTCCCTTGCACTACAGCTCCATTCAGACAGTGGTGGGTTATACAGGCAACATGATATGGACAGTCTGTCAAGAACTATCTGCTATTTCAGACAAATCTTTCCATAACTACATATAGCTACAGAGTGAATGCAGAAAATAACAAAACAGAGGAATTTCTCACTCTCTCTGTATTCAACTCTGATCTTCCCATCCTTCAAGTAAGTGTCAGAGCCAGCCCCGACGCAGAAGTTAGAGCAGGCCGTGGGGATGCATTAATGATGCAGCTCTAAGTCCAGTAGAAAGCTATATATCCTCCTACCACCTTTAGGGAAGATTCACTGTGAATTAAACAGCACGGCATTATCTGCATTACAGCTCAGACATCAGCAAGGCGCCTACACGTCCCTGGCTGAAGGCTGCCTGTCACGCACCTTCCCACACCTCGGCGCGTGTCTGGACTGCGGTGAGTAAAGCTCTTTGTGCAAAAATTCTCCTAAAGCAAGGGGAGCTTCACAAGTCGCTGGGCTACTTAGGAAGCTTTCTAGAGAGACTTGAGTGCTGTTAGGAATGAAGTTTTCACTTCTGAAGGCACAGTCGTGTCCCTGAGTTCTCCTGGAAATGGTGTGTAAATTGTGATGATGGAGAACCTGATGCTGGTGGAGCAGCCATCACTCTCAGGTGATGAAACCTGGCCCACCAACACTTCAGGGCATATTTCCACCACCAGCGGCATATCAGCTCTCATGTCCTCATCAAATTCCAACTGAAGTAATTAGCTTGTAATTCCAAATGGTAATATCTATTGCTTCGTTACCTCCTGTAGTCGTAACGCTGTGCAGGATGGTCACCTCCTCTCCAGCTCAGCAGCGATTACTTTCCAGCAAAGAGAAAAGCAAACAAACAAGCAACACTATCAGCCTCCACAGCACCTTGGTTCTCTTCAGGATGAATGGCGTAATATAAATGTGGAGGATTATTTAAAAACCCATTGTGAACACTTCTGGCACATTAGCCATAATATTAGTCTGAGTGTTTTATTTGGCCATAATCCAGTTCTTTTGTCGAGATACACTACCTGGTGCGTGCGCTCGCAGATGAACCGATTGGCTCATAAAATAGCAGGATGGCAAAATTATCAGGAAAAACAATGTGTTTTTATGTCGCTGTAAGTCATGGATATGTAATAAAAGGGGGACATGAAGTTCCTGAGCCAGTGAGCATAAAGGTGAGGGTTTTATTGCGGCCATAAGTTCTGAAGTGTGCATTTAATACAGAGTGATATTTAGCTGCCCAGCCTGAGTTTTGTGTACTGGAGTAATGACAATAAATGTGAACTAGGTAATTTAGGAATTAAGAAGTCTAGCAAGGCAATGTTTTCTCTGAGATCACTGAAGAAAGGAAAACAATGTGAAATGTTTCCAATCAGAAATAAAAAAGTAAGGGCCTCCATAAGAGCACTAATGAGACACTGGCCCGAATTCATTCCACATGTAGTTTATTTGAAATCTGAGGAGGTATCAAGAGTTCACTTCTGGTATTTGAACAACATAGCCACAATCCCACAGTTACAATAGAGCTTAGTTTCTATGAAACTTACTTTCTATGTGCAGTCCTTATTAACAGGTCTGCGACCACTCCACACAGGATGGCTCCAAGGTGGAACGGAGGCATGGCACAGTGCCGTTGCTGACAAAATCATGTATATTGTACTAATTGCCATCCCTAAACAATGCATATTGATGTTGATAACACTCATCAGTACTCACCAAACTTCCTGAACAACTGATTTTCAGTGGTCTGTGCAACTGGTTGAATTTTAAAACTGTGTTTTGAATCAAGCACTTGGCTGAACACGAAAAAACTCCCTGGAAGGGCTCACTGAGTAGTGCTCTCGTACTGTCAGTAACTGCCACCACGTCTGGGGGTTTGTGAGCTGTGTGCACTCACAGCAGAGCTTCCACAACCAGGGGCTTTATGCTAGGCCTCAAGCTCAGCTTGTGTCTTAGACTCAAGTATAAGGATTTTCAGAAGGATCTCCAGGAAGATATTGTGGGCTCTTCACCTTCTCTGCTGCTTCAGGGTTAAGTACAGAAGAGGAGCTCCGTGATCCTGTCACCCTCCCGCAGCTGCAGTGGGCTCTCAAACTGAGCAAACCTCAACTCCAAACCCCACCCTGCTCCTGTTCCTTTGCTCCCACCCAAAGGCCTGTAGAGAAGAAGAAGAATAACTGATCTCTGTATCTCCATGTGGCTGAGCTAATTAAGAGATGCATTAACCACGGGCCTAACTAGTGAAGCCTCAGAGCATCTCTTGTGCTGCTGGTACATCGTATAATCTCCTCACATCCACAGTGGGCCTCAGTCATTCATGTTCTGGCATCTGTGCAGTTTCTTGCTTCACAAAGAGTGTCACCAGGGAAGAAAGTGTTACTCAACACAAGTAAATGTGACAGCATCTGAGTCTATAGTTAAGTCTAAACTACTCTGAAGTGAGAACTGAAGAAGCCTAACCCTGCCAGATGAGTCACTGGCAGAATCAGGACAAGAACAAGAATCCCTCATTACCAGCTCTGCGATATAAACACATGCCTTCCCTCTCCGTTTCCCCAACCTTTCATTAACACAGCGGTAGCACTTAGAGATTTGGTCTATTTTTCTCAGGATCAACTTTCACCCATTTTCGAGTCGGGAAGGAATTCTTCCTCGCCTCTTCTTGCTCTTCATTAACTTTCCCTGCTCCTGTAAAGCACCAGCAGTGTAAGGCTCCTCCTGGCTGCCAACTGGCCAGTGTGAACGTGAAGCAGAGATTGCTGGCATGGGCAGGATGTTTCATACTTGCTGGGCTGCCCCTAGCCTCTCACCTGGGTAGGCATCCCCCTACAGCTCTTCCCGTTGCTTTTCATTCTTTGTGGGATGCTGCAGCCCAATGCGAACTTATTAAAATGCTGTGAGTCAGGCCTCCTCGAAAAGTCATGCATGACTTAAAATCACAAGGATGATCAAAAACAATAAATTGCATATTTTCTACTTGCCTTTGGGTTTTCTGAAGTTAAGGCACACCCGTTCCAGGTCTGCAAGCTTGTCTTTGCAACCATAAAGGCTAGAAACTTGGGGCACCCATTTTTCATGAGCTACACACGATATCTTTTTTCTTTCCTCCTCCCCCCACCCCCCCGTTTTTTTATAAAGAAAACTCAGTGAATAATGTAAGACCTGCAGTAAAATGACCAGAATTAGCAACACCGGTGCTACCACTGAATGTACTCAGTGAAACCAAATGAGGGATTTTCCTTTTCCATCTAAAATGAGGGGTCTGATTTTCACAACAACACAATGACTTAGGGTTTGGATATATAAAACTACTGTAGGAAAATACAGATAGCTTTTGCTGAGATTTTTTTTTTTTTAAATTGTGTCAATGGATTGGTGTTAGATGACGGTCACAATGGGGCTGATTGTCCCAAGACTGCACCTTCAACTTATGATTGAGTGCGCCACTGGTTTGACTTGGGCTTGGCATATTCATTTCTTCCTGTTGCCTTCACGTGGCTTGGTGTGGTTAAGCCGAATCTTCCAAGCTTTCTCTCATTTTTCCTCTTCTCTAAATAAATTTCAAGCCTTAAAGCAAGATGCTGGCAAGGCTGTGCTTGGCATATCCAGTCGCTCAGACTAAGCACCTCGCTGGTAGTCATGCCCCTCAGATAAGTGGGATGCTGCAAAATGACTGTGCAGCCTGTCCAGGCTGGGGATAGCTCCATCCGTGAGTAAGCCCTGCATTTTTGGGGGGCTCACTGCTGTCACAAACATCACCACCTCCTGCTTCCTGTGCTAGCAGCAGTTCCTCGAGCTTAGCGCTCTCCTTGTATCCAGGAATGCGACAGAAACTGCCAAGAGACGCTGTCCTTCCCTCAAAAAGAAAAGAAAAAAAAAAAAAAAAGGCTGAGAAAACAAACTACATATGATGGATGTTAGTCACGTTGCTTATTGCACTGCTGGCACACTCTCCACCCGGGGCGCCTATACTTACATCCAGGATTTGGGGATGAGTCAGGCATCCTGCATATGTACTTCTGGGTGATTTGAGCATATGCAGAACATAGTGGGGACTTCTTGATATACCAACATGCTTTTTTATTTCCCTCTGTGTCTGTAAATCCTAGGCAGAGAGTCCTCTTTCTCTGACACGAGTTTGCTGGGTGGAAAAACCTGGTGTGCCAGTTAGTCTGCTGGAATTGAACAGACGAATTTTGCCAAAACTCACAATTTTACTGCAGGACACAGGGCCTGGTTGTGGTTCTCTCAAATCTCTCTATTCCAGAGTCATGTTATTACTCAAGAATCCTTGTCAAAAAGTAGTTTACAGCCTCCCCGTTTATAAAATGAAGCTGGTTTCATGTGATTTTCCAGCATATCAAGTGAAGACAAATAAGAACAAACTGAACCTGTATTTTGGAAACCAACACTCTATAAGGCAATTGTGTGGCTTTGGGGAGGGGGGGGGGAGGCTGACAGTTTATTTCTGAACAGTTTGTGTTGGCAACTCTGTAATTTTCCTTTAATAGCTATGTCTATGCTTGTGCAGTTTGGCTTACAACACCTTCTGCAATAAAGCTATCAATGTTCTTTTGTATATATTAAACTTTGTTTTATTTTTCCTTCTAGTTCCCGAGTCACTAACAGGAGAGATAATGTTATATGTAAGGCAATAATTCAGGCATTTCAAGACTAAAAGATGGAATATATGTCCCTGGGAAGTAAAGTTTTTAGTCTTTTCCATTTATTTAAAGGGGGTGGAAGCTTAAACACTGCCTGTTCTGCTTCCTTGTTTGTAGAAAAATAATTTTCTTTCTTTCTTTCTGTTGTGAAAGCAGGAAGATTGATTAAAAAAAAAAAAAAGGATTCAGAATAGGAAAGGCAAAAAAGCCTCTGAGCTCAAGTAACACATCGATGAGAAAATGTTTGCTAGCCCTTTGCTGTAGCATCTTGCTTCCATGAGGCTGCTTTACTGCAGGCAAAACACAACAACATTGCAATGAATAAAATATTAAATACTGCCGAGGCTTTTATAAGGACATTTTTATAGTTCTGCCAGGTGCAGTGGCATCCTTTTAATTACCTGGACATGACAAAGAGTGCTGCAAAGCTGAAGTGTTGATCCTCTGTATACATAAGGCTGTAAAAGTAGCAGCCGGGCAAGGGATCAACTGCAGGTGAAAGGTTCTCTCCTGTGCACAGCAAAGGTCAGTGTCTGTTTGTTTGGATCTGTCTGTAGTTATTACCCTGCTAATGGGCGGAAATCATTTCTAAGTGTGTAAAACCCATTCATAAGAAAAATCACTTGATTTAGCCAATAAATGAATTCAAAGTACTGGTGTCTTCCCACCAGGCCTTATTGAATCTAATAAACGCAGTGCTGTAAGGAGCAATGTGCCCAGCCACCTGCTAACGCTCCCTGCCTTCTATCTTTGTAGCTATGTGTCCAGACCTTCACACCGAGATCCCCTGTCCTTGCACAGCCCCTGCACGTCTGATAACTGCTCTGCTTTGCCAAACAAGTTGGCTTGTGTACTCTTGTTCCTTGTCCTCCCCTCTTTCACGGGACCTGACCCCTTAGAAATTTCACTCCAATATTTCCCCAGACGTTAGCAGGAACTCATTCCTCGGGAGCAGAATCGATCCTGACCCCACTGAAATACTTCCTACATGTGGTGCCAATGAGAAATCAATCTTTCTTTTAGCAAACAATCGATTTGCCCACTGAGTATTAAGAGCACAACTACTTACCCCTAAGCTAAACCAGCTCCCAGCGTGCTGGTTAGGGAAAGGTTTCCTTATCACGAAGCTGAGTCTGAAAACTGCTGAGCATCTGCCAAGACCTCAGCTCCCACTGACTTGGGGGACACCTGAAGTCATCCCATTTCTATCCACCTTTTACAGGATTTGATACAATCCTAGCTAAAAAGTATTCTTTGAAATTCAGCAGCTCACAACACAAGCTACAGGGTAGGGAAGCATTACCTAACTCCACAGCAGAGAGAAATTATGCATCTTGCCCAAGATCATGTGGAAAATCTCTTGAAGCACTGGAGAAAAAAAAAAATAATCCAGTATGTTTAGATTCTGGCTAAGTGTAAGAAGTTATTTTCCTTATTCCAATGGAAAGGGTCTGATACACACTGCAGGGAGCTTACACCTCTTGTGTCCTGTGGGACCGTTTATTCATACACTGTCTGGAAAGAGGCAACTTTTTGTTAGATGTGGACTAATACATCAGTCTTCGATATTTATGACTTTCTCTATTTTGCTTATTGCTTTGCTTTCTCTGATTTACTTATGTCTCAGTATTGATTTTGGACTTCACTGGGATGTTTTGTTAGCAGACAGCCTTCTGTTTCATGGTCTGTAATTCTCACAATTCCTTTCTTCCAAGAGCAAGGGCCCTGGCAGATCAGCTCCAGCATATTTAGCAGTGGTGTTTGCAACCAGCCATGCTGCTCCCAGTATTTTCTGCTGGACTTTATTGACACCGGCATAAAAGCAGCACAAGAGGCTGTGTGTCTAATACCGCAGTTCATAGTCCAGCATCTTAGCACCAGCTCATCCCCACCAGCACTTTAAGCTGGCTAATTATTACAGGACTGTAATATTTATGGAGTTATTCTGGTTGGTTTTACAGGCCATGTGGCTCAGCAATGGCTAAGCTGGTAGTAGTACCCGAGCTTCATTTAAAGGTAGTTTGGGTAAATCTGTGTTACTTAACAGCCACATCAATGACTGTCAGGTAGACATAACTTAATGCTTGACATATTCAACTGCATAATTAGGTATGTCAGCAAATTAACAGCAGTGTATTAAGCACAATTCTTAGCAAGACCTGGTGAGCTTGGTGTGGTGTCTATAAATATTATTTTGTACTAGTAACGACAAGAAAATAGGTAACACGAATAGTCCCAAGCAGATTCCAGAAAACATTACATAAGAGAGCAAAGCACAACTTGAAATAGATTTTATAAAGCAATATTTCCGAAAAATTTGAATTACTCGCACATTCCAATTCTCTCATGTTGGAGCTTTGTACTGAGGTGCCTTGCCCTTTTTCTGCAGAACCTGTTGTTTATTGTGGCAACTTTGATAATTAACAGTTTCCCAAAGGAGGGAAAAATTTTGCAAGCCTGTAAAATGTCAGAATATTGTCAATTGACCACTACTGCGAAAATAAAATGCTAACATGCATTCATTTTGAAGAGTGAAGGGCTGAGGAAGCACAAATATATGACACAAAAATGTCACAAGTTTTAGAGATGCTTAAAGGGATAAAATAACACACACATCCTGTATTTTTAAAGAGAAAATTAATAGATACGGACGAGCAGCCAAGAAAAAATTCTTATCCCCATGACCAATGCAAGAAGCATTATATCACGCAAATCTGTGTGTGCGAAGCTGATGTGAGCAAACCAAGTGACTGCCTGCACAGTTCACACCAACATGCAGAGATGCATTTTGTCAGTGTGTGACGTGTATTTTGACCAACACATCCACTGGATGCCAAGGAGAGAATGCAAACAAGGCAGAGGTAATGCCAGAAGAGAAGATAATGCCAGAATGGTAATGCCATTCTTTCTAATGGCCCGATTTTCCTCTTTCTTTTAGGAGAGGAGAAGCAGAAAAGGCAGAAAGAAGCAGAGAGAAGAAAGCTGGAAGGGGTGGGATGGAGTGCTCTGATGTCATAATCTTCCGGATTATCAGATATGTCATAATCCCACTGCTCAGCAGGAACACTTTGTAGGGCAGCAGGAGAGCAGAAAGTGAGCAGCAGAGAGGGAGAAAGATGAAGAGGGGGAAAGATGATGGGGAAGGAAGCAGGAATCACAGGCGGCTGAAGTTCCCCGTTGACTGATGCACATAAAGAAACATTTGCTAAGCAGTTTATAGGCAACGTGAATTTTCCTCCAAGTGTGACGTTAAGACAAAGCCTCTCTTCAACTTTAGACTCATCAGTGATCCAAATCCTCAACCTTGCTCTGTGTGCACTTCTGCCCAGGAAGCCCGTCGGGGCATTTTCTGTGTAACTGGTAAGTTGCTCGTGTGTGTTTTTAATACATTCTGTACAGTGCAGAAGATATTAAAATGTAGTAAAGGGCACCAAGACTTTCTTCAGATCAAAGTAAATTAAACTTCACATGAGCTGGACCAGATCTAGTTTTATAAAACGTAGCAGGGACAGGATGGGAACGAGGATGGACAGGCCTCTGGTGTTCCTGGGTTCTCTGTCACTGTGGTCCTCACACAGGCAATTTTCTAAGTTTGTTGGCTTCTTTCCTAAAGTAGAATACCAGCCATCCCGTTCCAGCTTTCATGTCCCCCACCAAAGCCTGAGAAGGCTCAAAGCTGATCATGACAAATTACTCGGCTATTATGGGACAAAATGTGTGTTCTAGGTGTATTAAGACTTTCAGCTCCAAATTTCCTAAGGAAAATAGACAAATCTCAAATGCATTCTAAACATCTGTGAGTCTATGGAAATGTCCTGTTTTATTACTCTCTCTAGTAAAACATGTTATTGTTTTCAAATCTGGCAAAATCTGATGACAATTTGACAGAGAAGATTAATTGTCTCACTTAGGGAAACACTGATCAGATCTGCTCTGCTGTAAAACTTTTTATTGGTTGCAAATTTCAAGTCATTCCAGCTATCCAAGTCTGCTTTAGAAAAAAGACTCGAGACATTATAATTTTACAAGAAGTGAGTAACTGCTCAGAGATCTTTGCAAAACAACCAATTTCGTTCTGAGCAATCAAAGCAAAGTTTCAGTTTCTCTAATGAAGTGGTTGTGTCGAGAAGCTGGAGAACACCGACACTGGATATTCCCTCTGTTGTTGCAGCAGATTCCTCTGGCATTGACAAATAGCCTGTCTGAAATAGCAAGGTCAGATGGACAGTAACAGAACAAACAAGAGTGTCAAACCCGTCGTAGGCTGATGCTCTTGGCATTCCTAAGCAGGCAGGTAGATGGATGAACAGACATTTTTGTCATTTGTACTGTTTGTATCTAGATCCTTGACAGCCACGTCAAGTGTGCTGTTTGCTTTCTAGACGCCGGGATGTGTGGCCAGGCACCAAGATTATTTACACAGAGCAGGCCAGACCTTTCTTTGTCTCTAAATCCCAAAGTCCAGTGACACAAGATTAACTAGGAGCTCCGCTACGTGTAACGGAGGCAACCAAAAATTGCAAAAGCAAAAAAATGGCCTCAGGGATGTGCTCAATCCTGCTGGCTTGCAATGCCTCCACAGGAGCTCTGCTGGGAAGGGATCACCCCACAGTGCTGCACCTTTGCTTCCCTCGACTTGCGAGGACCAGAACAGAGCCACGTAGGGCCAGATGGTGTACACAGAGGCTTTTGGTTCCTGGTGGCTGAAGGAATTCTGGTGTCCTGTTGGAGCATCCCTGGTCCCTTTGTGCTCACAGCCTAGCAGTTGGTAGCCTACGGGCTTTCTGTACAGTGACCTATTTGTGCAAGGGTTTACACAAGCACGGTACAGGGATATTTTAATGTTGCAGAATATAGGGCTCCAGATTTGGGGTTTAAACAGTGATTAATAATAAACCCCTGTTTCAGCTGCAGGGTGATTGTCAAGCATACACAGAGGCCCTCGTGTTAAGATGCTGCTGTTGAGGGTAGGACTGAGGAGCACAGAGGCTCTCAGTGAGGCTGGCATTCACTGTATTAATGACTAAACATGCAGAGCATGAGCCTCTCCCTTCCTCAAAGCCTCCACTATCTACATAGACAAAGCAGATGCAGGAGGGGAAAAAAAAAAAAAAAGCACAAAGGTACCAAATAATTTCTGCGCCTGAAGTTACTCATTGGCCAAGAATGGCACACTGTTCTCCTGAATACCAGGCCATACTCAATGATCTATTTAACGTGGATATTAAAAGCTTAAGTAGGGAGTTGTTAAGGTTTTAAAATGCCCCAGCCTGGATTTCTAAACGAGGCCTGTCTAGAAGGAGGCTCCCAGATTTGTAATTGTATAGCCAAACAATCTGCTTCATTTTGGACAATGCTGAGCAGACGGGGCTCTGCTGCATGGAGGACCTCCATCATCCACTCCTTCCTACTCAAGAAAGATGCTCAGCAGCTAGATTGCTCCAAGGTCCCTTCCCCAGCTCCAGCGGTATCAGGGAGCTGTGGCTCTGAGGCTGGTGCTGTGACTCTGGGCAGGGCAGCACAGACCTGGCTCTACTGCCTGCCTGGATGCTCTCAGGCAGCAGCAAGCACCATCAGACGTGCTTTGCCTGCCATCCCACCTACCTGTTTTTGCAGTCAATCTCTACTTTGTTTTTTCCTGTTGGCCCTTGTGATCATTCAGCTTTCCCTAGAGCTCCTTCTCTGCTCCCACCCCTTGAGAGGCAGAAAGAGATGAAGTGTTTTTTCAGGGAGGGACTCTGACTGGGACACATGTGCATAGAGACGAAAAGCTAAATATCAACCTTTTTGTGTGTTAATAAATATTTATTATTATTATTATAACTATTTAAAAACAGACTTAATGAGCAAGACTCCAGAATTTCATAAATCAATGCCAAGAAATGGGATTTTTCATTTCTGCATTTTTCTGGTGAGAAAGAGTCTCTGGGTTGTTTTGGAAAACGAATGCTGAAAGCTGGAAATCCTAATGGTAATCAGTGTTTTTTCATTTCCATGTGTGCATCTTTCTTGCAAACTATGTAACATCAGCACAGTAGATACCCTTTATATAATTTAAAAGTAAAATGCAGTGTGAAGCTTGCTGTTAGTTCTTGATGATAACATCGTATAAACAGAAGCATGAGGGAATCTGAAAAGATCTTGTGCCAATTTCTGCTCTTGGCTAAAATCCTACAACCCCCTTGAAGTCAGTGGCATTCTGGGCTTGCAAATACAAGCAGGATTTGGATTCTAATTCTACAATTTTCTGAATGTGGGCATTGAAAGAGAGAGCTGGCATTGCTGCTCATTAAAGGGAACTGCCAAAGGACTGCTAGGCCAAATTTCCAGTAGGTCTGGATCACTGAAACTCCAACTCATCTTGTCATTGTAAGGTGTGGAACAGAGGTCAGAGTGACCCTGGAAAAAAAATCCAGAGAGGTTCAGAATGAAATCAATCTCATTGAAGCCTCAGCTGTTCAAGAAAATCTTGTGCTTATTTCTTTTGGATTTATACAGGCTGTCTCTCAGGAAGTAGGGGCCAATTCCTCTCTCATTAAAGCCTATGGTGAAATTCTCAGCAGTCTCAGGAGGTGCATGCTGGGCCCCAAACAACTAGGTTATAAGAACTGAAATGATGTTAGCACTAAACACCTGATCCAAAGCCCACTGAAGTGAAGAAGAGACTTTCTATTTATTGCCTCTGAAGATAAATCTACCTCAAAATGAATACATTACTAAGATTCCTCAGGTGATTTCTAAAGCTTTAGCAAAAGAAGAAATAACAACCTTCTATAGCTGAAGGAAACATAAAAGGAACCAAAGAAAAAAGTCCTCTGTGCAGGAACATTGGTTAAATAGCTTTGGGAGAAGGGGGTAAAAAATAGAAGAGGAAACTTATTTCAGATTTTTTTGCCAGTGTTTTCTAAAGAGGCAGATGGCCCTTAAGAATATGAAAATAAATTGTGCTGAGATATCAAGGTGATGGGAAACTAAAGTACGACAAACATCTAAATAATGCAGGTCAAGGAGATTAAACACTTTCAATTGTGACATTATAAGTTGTGAAGTAGTAATGTTCATGGGTTGTTCCATCTTGCCATATGTCATCAAATCACCAGCATACCTGTGAAATCTTTCACCCCTCTCTGGGGTGTTTCAGCTTGTACCAAGGGTCATCTTCTTAAAAGTCCGGAGCTTCTTTTTGACTACTCTTGTCAAAGAAAAATCATGCCTGGTAGAATTAAGTTGGGATGTTCATCTCCATGCATTGCCTATCAAGCTGTACATGCTTCTAGTCATACTATGTCCTGCTCAACACTTGTGTATTCTTAAAAATCAAAACTATTCCTATCCTCTTTGGCTGATTTCTGGCCCTTTCTGAGTCAAGGAGGCCCTTCTTTGGGTGCTAACAGTCATTTCTCTCATTAGACACTTCCCTATCCCCATACCCTATGTGAATTAAGCAAGGTTTTTTAGACTGTTGATCTTAAGGTCCTCAATTGAGAAAACTAAATGCTATTTCTTTATCTTCCATTCACAGTTGTTGAAGGTGTACATTCATTTTTTAACCTCCACACTTCGTTCTACATCAAAAATAAACATGGTCATCTTTTTCATGATTTTTTTCTCCCTCAGAGACAGTTTGACTACAGGCTCTTCTTCTACAGATGACATGCAGCTTTGCATTCCCCATTTCCCATCTGTTTGGGTCTTGAGTTGTGGAGGCTTTTGACCATTCCAAACATGCTGATTTTGAATGCTTCAAGAAATCCACTTACTCCAATCACTGTAACTAAGCTTTCTCATTTTGGCATATCAGAAAATTGATGAGCTTCAAACACAATCAAGGAAGATTACATCTGAATGTGCTGCTGTCCCCCCCTTGACATTTGATGCCATAAGTTAACATTTGTTCCACCATGTGTTGCTGCTCAATAACTCCTGGCAGGAGGTGTCCATCTTGTTCACTGTCTGAATTTCCCTTTTTATTCCCACTGCTGTCCTGCCGGCTGTTGTGTTGGTTGCTCACAACTGCAAAAGAATCAGCTGGCCTTTTTCTAAAGAGACACTGTGAATGTTCTACCCTTCTACTAAGCATCTATATTTCTAATGATCACAGAATGAAATGATGAGATGAAACCTGGCGCAAAGAAAGTAGTCTAAGATGAAACAAAAGGATTTAAGTATTTTTTAAAAGAAAACATATAGAAGAGATGACCATAGACAGGCTTGGAGGAATGTGATCATCACTCCCCACAGCTCCTTGTGATTACTGCCAAGACCATGAAAGCACTCCAAATAATGTTGTGGGGAATGCTGTGATACCCACATGCAATGCAGGTCATCTTCTGTTCGTGCAACCTGGCATTTGGAGGACTTATTGCATCAGCAAAGACAGCCAAGTGTGAATAACCTCTACCAAAATAGCCGTGAAACTATGTTAGCATTTCCACGCTGGTTGCACCAGCATTTTCTGGTGTTGATCCAAGCTGAGATATTCTTAACAAAAATAATGGGGGACTTCTTGCTATTAAGCCCTTTTGCCAGGTTTATGGATTTGTCTGCTGGGTTCACAACATTGGCATCGGTGAGCTCTTCCCAACAGGCCATCTCCACTTGGACTTGATCTTTGCTGAAATCCTTACGTGTCCTCTTGCAATCATGGCCCCCTACCCTGCGCTATCCACAGATAAATTCCGCTCTCATTTGCTTTGTTTCATCTCTCTGGAGTCCCGTCCTCCCCCCTATCTGCTAGGAGCCCCCATCATCCTTAAATTTCACCTCACACCCTTCCCTGACGGGGAAATTACGCCAGACCGTGCTGTGGGTGCGACATAAAAACATTCAGTGCAAAAATAAGCTGTGGCACACATCTCAGAACCCTTAATTTTAATAAAAGGAGCACAAAGAAGGCCGGGCCAGGTGACATTTTAACATTTTGGGGACCAGGAGGAGAGCTGGAACCCACAGCTGACTCCCCCGGGGAAGCGCTGACAGGGCCGTAGGAGGCACAGGCCCCCCGGGAGGCCAGTCCCCTCAGGCGGGTTTGATTCCAGCGAGCGCTGATCCTTCGCGAATGTAGAACACGGGACACAACATTTTATTTTATTTATTTTATTTTATTTTATTTATGAGGGGGGCGGCCTCTCAGGCTCCTCTCAGCCAGGCCTCGGCCCGGCCTGAAGGGAGCAGCCCGGAGGTGTGAGGGCTCCGGCCGTGTCCTCCCCCCCCCCCCAGCCCCGAGCTCGCCTCAGGGCCCCGGGGTGGGAGGGGGGAGGAGGGGGTAACGGGGACCGGTGCCGTGACGCAAGGGGGGGGGGATGAACACCGGGGTGCCGGGCCGCTGCCCCTTTAAATCCCATCCTGCGTTTCACGTCGCCGCCGCCTCCTCGCCGTACACAACCCGCCGAGGCACCGCCCACCCCCCCCCTCCCTTCCTCTACCACCGCCTCCCTTCCGCGGCGCCGCCAATCCGCGCCCGCCCGCGTCACTCCGAGGGCGAGGGCAGGCGGAGAGGAAAAAAAAAAAAAAGAAAAAAAAAAGAAAGTTTGGTGAGGAGAGAGCGGGGCCGCGGGCAGGTGAGGGGAGCGCGGCGGGGCGGGGGGGGGGGCTCCTTCGGGACCGTTTTTTTTCCTTATTTTTATCTTTTTTTCTCTCTCGGGGCCGCCGGGCTGCGTGCGCAGGAGCCCTCCCGGGGCAGAGGTGTCCTTGTGAGGGGGCTGCGGGCCCGCCCGGCTGCCTGAGGGCCGGTGCTGGGGGGGTGCTGGGGGGGGCGGTGGTCGGGGGGATTGGGGGGGTCGTGAGGCGTTTGGGAGCCCCCCCGGTGGGGTGAGGGCTGCCCCCGGCCGCCAGGGCCTTCCCCGCGGGGCAGGGCGCTGCCAGCCCCTCGGGGAGTCCTCGCCGTTAGAGGCAGGGGCCGTCTCGTCAGCGTTTTTGGTGTTTTTAAGAGGGGAAAAAGTTCGTTTTCGGCGTCCCTGTGGCGCTCGGCGAGGAGCCCGGCTGGGTTTAACCGAGCTGAACTCGCTCTGGGCTCTGAAAAAAAAACAAAAAAAAACAACAATAAATAAAAAGGCTGGAGCGAGAGATAAGGGCTGCGGGCATCCACGGCCCCCGAAGGACTGTGTGTGGGGGGTGTGTGTGTGGGGGGGGTGTCTTGTGAAATAAAAAACCAATATTTGTCTCCTTGCTGCTACCGGCGGAGCCTCCACCAAATGTGCTGACGTAAGGTGGAGGCGTTCAGCAAAACCAAGGGCAGCTCCTTCGCCCCCTCCGCGGACCGACGTGGAGCTCACAGTTGTGCTCTGAAGTCCATTCCCTGGATGTTTGTTCAGGCTTGCCCTATAATGGGTGTCATTGCATAAGAGTTGCAGGCAGCGTGCTGGCTTTCTTTCCTTCTCCGAAGGGTCCGTGCCCTCCTCTTCGCCGGGCCAGGCTGGCTGTGTGCGCCGCAGAGGGAAGGGTGCAGCTTTGCGAGCTGCCCTATGAACTCCAGGGGAAAAAAAAAAAAATAATAAAGCAGCTCCTCTCTTCCTCCTGCTTCTAAGCAAATGGTTTTGTCTGATGTCATCGTAAATAATTCCTTTCGCAGAGCGCTAATCCTCTTCTGAATCGTGGATGATGGTAACTCAGCGGCTGAGGAAGCAAATATGTCAATTCCTTAATCTCTTTCCTGTGTCTCCTTTAACTTTTCTAGCATTGCTCTTTGAATTTGGCCTGATTTGTTTAGTTAGTGCTGGGGTGCCTACACCTGTTCTTCGTATTAATTATCCCTTGGCCTAGAACAAGGGGACTGGCTCTTGCCTCGTATGTATTTGTTCTGGCCAAAATAACAGTGTGTTCTGGGGGAATTTTTGTTCCTCATGATAGTGAGTATCAAATCCTTGACACGTCAGTGGCATAATTCCTTGATTGTACTGCTTTCCAGATAGTGTCTTCAGTAGCGAAGAACTTCCTCTATGTATGTATTTCTGAGGATCCTCTTAAAATAACTTTTGTCTTAGAAAAGTATGAATCATATTAAAATAACAACAGATTAAAATAAACTTACCTCTTGACTAATCATGAGTTGTTGACAAAGACGAAAAACTTGCATGTTACAGACCACTTTTGAGAGTGTAAGAATGTAAGTTTACCTTTCAGGTTTTTGTTACTTTATGATGTCAGATGGCACATACAAAACCTTGTACAAATAGCTTGAAAGAGATAGTGGCAAGTTATCAGGAGGGGAGTAGCATTGACACAAACTAGTGAAAAGCTGCTGTGGTTACAGATAAAGGTAATCCTTGTTTCTGCAAAGGTGTGTCCTTCTGTAATAGCTGTATAAATTAGTTTGATTTCTGAGAGAATTGTAAGTGCACAAACTTCCAGCTCTGTTTTCTTGGCAGTTAGTAGTTGTACATCTACCTTTTTCTTTTAATTAAGTACTGAATAGACTTTGACTTGTGTTCAAGATACTTGATTTAAACTACAAAGAGTATTACAGATTATATATAGAATGTTCTTGGAGCATGCTAAATTCAATGGAAATCAGCATTTTTTTCTACCCAAGAGATACCTGATGACAAGGAAAAGTCTTTCAAAATGTCTGGATCCCTTCTCAAGTACTCTGAAGAGAGTGATGCGTGGCATCTGGCACTGGAGTCCTCAGCTGTGTAGCTGAACAAGATGTCATTCCCTATTCTGATCTTAAAAATACATATATTAAAAAAAAAAAAAAGTCATAATAGCAATATGGTGACTGCTGAGTGATTAAGACTCATTACGGCTTTGCAGCTTTATAAGCCAGGAGATAAGAGTGGAACAAAAAAGCGGGGGGGGGGAGGAAATGAAAGCTGTTTTCTTAATGGCTTACTCCCTGTGCAGAAGGAAGCAGTTGGAATTTAACATGCTAACCTTTGGGTGATTTGAGATAGCTGCCTGAACTTCCAGGGGAATGTTGGGTGCGTAAATACGGTTATCCAGGCAACTAACCAGCTCTCTCTGATGAAGACCTGATATTTACCACATGTACCTTTTTCTGTTATTTCCAGATTTGATTATCACAGTGCGGTAATACATCTTGGATTCAAAGCAGCAAGAGAAATCTCAGGAAGTTCTTCAAGCTTACTGAAATCTCATCAGTCTGGTATGTTGCACTCTCTAGACTCTTGGAGTAGCAAGCTGAATTCTTTGTATGCAAGGGCCTCCTTAGTTGCTGCTAAGGATACTGAAGTTTCTAGGACTTTGGCTTGCTACCAGCAACTTTATTCTCACGAAGTAATATGCTACCGCAAGTATGGAGCTTTGTTTTGCTGGGGTAGTGTAGAAGATTGCTTTTGGTAGTGGTATTTGTACCAGGGCAACAAACCTGTACTTCAGAACCTTCAGTCAACACATACTGAGACCTTGTTTTCATC
This sequence comes from Netta rufina, assembly GCF_964035555.1. Classification (NCBI taxonomy): domain Eukaryota; kingdom Metazoa; phylum Chordata; class Aves; order Anseriformes; family Anatidae; genus Netta; species Netta rufina. The sequence continues at coordinate 14,218,493 of NC_140134.1, read as the reverse complement.
TTGCCTGTCCTGCCTTGAAATTCCAGGTACTTGTTGCAGACTCTTTAAAGTAAAAGCAGGCTGGAAAGAGGCTACCACTAAGTGACTTTCAAGAAACTGCACACTGATATATTGAAGAATGTGTAAGAATACAAAAAGGGAATGTTTCTTTTATCATGCAGGGATTTTCCTTCTGTATGTAGGCAGTTTGTTTAGGTTTGATTAAAAAAAAGATAAAAAATGCCAACTTCTCAGAGCTGTTTCTTAAATGGCAAAGTTCTGAAATTCCTATGCTTATGTGCTTCTAAATTTCTATACTTGCAAAAAATCTTATACAGCAAGTTTATGGGAACTGGAGTTTGTAAACAAGTATTGCAACATCTGAGGATACAAAAACAATATTCAACTAAATATTCAACTTAAAGCTATTTCTAATAATAATAAATAATCTAAAAGACAGAGCTGTAATTGTTTTAAAAAAATCAGCACATACTGTAATGCTGACACAATTGACAAGGAGAGGGTAAAGTCCTTTTCTACAATACAAGTTCAGTGTGTGAAAGCACCAGTTCTGTTACTGTGCTACTTATTAACGTGTACAAAATCCAGAAGTTCTGTTGTATTCAAGACGGTGGAAAACAGGTGCAAATTGTGAGGAAAGCTGGTGTGCTTCACAGTGATCTTTTGGGAACTGGAGAGCCAGTAGCCATCTCTTTATCTAATCCCTGAACAGCCATCACATGTAGCTTTTGATCGCTACTATTCTGGTCTCTGTTTGAACTGGTGACTTAAAGATGAAAGGCTCTGTTCTTGATCTCTTGAGCTGTCAAGTCCTCCAAACTTGCTGTCTTCTGTATATGTAAGATTGCAGAACAAATGGGCTTTTAGCTGCTCCATGATTACAATAGTCAAATGAGAGTCAGGTGCTCTCTCTTGTTGTTGTCCTCAGAGCAAAGTTCAGTGGCAGCAAACCGAATCTTTTTTATGCTGCTGTCAAAGCTTCCCTGTTTAGTGTACTCGCAGATGCAATCTGCTGTTTCATGTTTTTGTGTGTTACTAAAGATATTGTAAGATATTGGCCTAACTTGAGCCCAGACCTAAAAATGCCTCTGCACTTCCTCCCAAATGTGCCTGTGTTTTCAGGGAAAATAGGTTACTTGTTTGCAGAAACTGAGCTTATAAATTGAGTTTTTTAGTGTTCAGTTCTACTAGTTCATCTTCAGCATGGGATAACAACTTGAGCAGCATTTTCTATATATGTTTGGATTTCCAACATGTAAAAGTAGATGTGTGTACCCATGAATTCTGGTTCAGTGAGGCAGGGCTAACTGTGAACCTAGTTTTGATCCCCTATTTCACAGATTTTTGGGTTCTATTACTTTTGCGAGGGTAGCAAATTACTCCTGGAGCATTCTTAGTAAGACAGTGGTGGTTTTTTTGTTTGTTTGTTTGTTTTTGTTTGTTTGTTTTTTGTTTTTTGAAGAGGGACTAACAAATCTAGGAGGTCAGTCTTGAACAGAGGAGAATCTGCTTTGCCATTTCCTGGATGCTCTGGGTGAGCCATGCTCTTGCTTATCAGAAGCTGGCCAAGCTCCTGCCAGATCAGTGAGTCAGAGGGGCATGGAAGGGGCTGATGAGCACCAGAGCTGTAGTAAGGCAGTAGGCCAGGCTGCATGGCTGGGAGGGGAAAGATGGGGAGAAAGAGGAATGAAACTTCTCCCTTGTAGCGATAAGGAGCTGCTAGCTGCCTGTTTAACAGAAGTATGAGTTGCGTTGTTCAATGATAAAAGTTATTTTTCATCACTGTTGCAGCTGCCAGGTGGTTAGACTTCTGTAATAACACACAGAGCCAGACAGTTGCAGGTTAATACATAGTTGTTTTTTTTTTTCCTTTTGAAAGTACCCAAACAACAAGAGTGGCTTTAGGGTTGTCATGTCCTCTGCCATTACTGGGCAGCTCGGGTGATAAGATTGGTGACTTCTGACGTTGTTTTTATGGGCCTAAAGTTAATGTGCTCTGCACTGAAGCTTTCCAGGATTGGTCACTGAGATTCTTGGAGGACGCTTTCCTGGTGCGTTTTATTTGCATGAACTGTGTGCTTGGATTTGATTGCTTTGATAGCGTTTGGTCAGCAGTGTCCTGCAAGCGGCCCCACAGCTATCCTCAGGGGGCCAGCTGACTTCCTAAAGCACTGTTGAAGTCCTGGCTCACGTACAGGGCAGGATTCAAGTGTAAGGGTTAACGTCTGGTTCTTACAGCTCGTTTTAGGTTCTGCGGGGGAAGTTATGTAAATCTTGTTAAAGTTAACTCCAGTCTTGCAATGCTTTGTGCTCATTAACCTAACAGCTGTACGAACTGCTGCTTTCCAGTTCAGTTTGGCTCTGCGGGGCGATACATCGCTCTACAAGAGAAGGCAGCACGGGACAGGTTACGTGACTGCTCTAGAGGAATCAGATGTCCTTCTTGACGGTGTTTTTTGTTCTTTTCGGTGGGAACCACCGCGTGCTAAGCTGTTTGAGCTTGACTAACCTGCATTGGGAAAGTGAGGGGCTGTATGGCAGCACAGCCATCTCCAGCGTGTCCCTGGAGGCAAGAACTGTCCTGTGAAGGACTTCTCCTCTCCCCCTCGCTCAGCACAAACCCAGCACGTCCCTGCAGACCAGCGCCTGAGCTTCCCCTGCCTGACCCTCTCCATCGGGCCTCAGCGACCCCCCCCAAGTTTCCAGCAGCGCCCGCAGCCGCTGCCCCCGAGGCGCCGCCCGCCTCTGGCCGTGCTGACTCACGCTTCGCAGCGCCGGGAGCCTCCTGCCAGCGGCCGCCGAGCCTATTTTTAGCCGGGCCGGCCCTTCCCCGGCCGGGGGCGGCGGAGGGGCCGCGGAGGTGCCGCTGCTCCCCGGGGAGGGACCCCCGGAATTGGGGGGGACGCGGCTCCCGGCGCTGCCTCCCGTGGAGGGCGGTGGAGGGGTGCGGCCCCTTTAAGAGCCACCCCCCCCACACACACACAGCACCGGGGGGGGGGGGGGGGGGTGCTCGAAGCGCTGCCTCAACCGAACCTGCTAGCGAGGAAAAAGTTCTTTAACTAACAGACGCGCCGCTCCGCCAATCGCAGCGCGGAGCCGGGCCGGCGGGGCGGTGCCTTCCTCTCATTCCACCAATCGCGGTGGAGGCGGCGCGCGCAGGCTGGGTTGCGCCAGGAGAGCTCTCCCCCCCCTCCCCCCCCCCCCCTCCCCGCGGGAGCAAGAAGTGAAGTTGAGCCGGGGTCGGAGCGGGGAGCCGGGCGGCGGTAGGCACCTTCCCCTCGCGGCCGGGTCCTAGCGCCCCCCCGCCGGCCGGCAAGCAGAACAAAAGGGGCTCGGCGGGCAGCAGCCCGGCTGCCGGGGGGCTCGGCGGGAGCGGGGAGGCGGAGGGGGGGGGGGGGGGGCCTCGGGCACGGCCGGGAGCCCCGGGGGGAGCCGCAGCGGCTCCAGCTCCGGCCCCTGGGGTCGTGCCCGGCTGCGGGGCAGCTCGCCGTGACAGCCGCTGCGGGGCCGGCCCGCGGCAGCGTTTGCTGCGGGCGGTGTTGTCTCAAATGGCCCATTGTTGTGCCGCCGAGCCCCGCTCCGCCGTTGTTGTCTCGGGCTTTGCTCCCTCTCGCTCGCAGGAACGCCTGGCAGGTCCTCGGCGTGCAGAACAAAGATCGCTGCGAACTGCGAGCACGGAGCGCGGCTCGCCGCCTCCTTTCTCCTCGGCTTCGGGGCTGTGCTCACGGACACGGGCAGGGGAATTGTGGTGGTGCCCCCAGGGCAGCTGCTGCCCCTCCAGCCAGCTGGGGGGGAGCGGGTTTGGCTCTCGGGAATCCTCTGTTGTCCGACCGTAGCGGGTGTCTGCTCCGAGGGGAGATTATTTTTAGTTTCTGCGCCAGGTGTGTCATCTAAGGCCTTCCCAGCACTATTTTTAGCGATCCTTGGTGCCTCTGAAAGACCTTTGGGAAGAGGACAAGTGTGATTTGCCACGGGTGGCATGGGATGAGGGCGAGAGGGAGGAGAGCAGGAAGTGGCGAGTCAGGAAGTCGGGGCTTTTAATGAGAATGAAGACTTTTTTGTTTTAATCGTCATCCTTTTGGTATCTTTGACAAGTATGTTAGACGAGGCCACATACAGAACAATGCTTTCAGAGCAATGATTATATTTTCTTGCTTCCCTAAATATTTCCTGTTGTTTATTTAAAAAAAAAATAATAATAGAACAAACATTGTGTCTCTACACGGCTGCTCCTGGGAACTGGAAAGAAATACTCGTGGCCCTAATACTTGTTGAGACTAAGTCAGGAGTTTGACGGGATTTGTATGATTAGTCGAGATGACAGAAGAATGGCTGTGAAAACTGAGCAGCAGTCTTCCAAGTGGCAAAGGAAAGCTATTGTTTAAACCTGTAGCGAACATAAACAAAAGTGTGGCTATTAAAGTATACCCCATGCTTTCAGTTTTGTACTGAGCCATTTTGCTTACTCCAGAAATGCTGGCTACAGATTACTTCTTAAAAAATATGTCAAAGCACCTTGACACGCTGGCATCTTGCCATACTTCAGTGGCTCATAGGTCTGAATTACTAATTTGCTTTTGCTTTCTGTTTACAGCATTTCTTTTTGTTGTAGATTATATTTAAACCTTGGATATGCTTCTGTAGAATGAGCAGTGACTGTGCACAGTCCTTTAGGCGAGAGGTGAGCCAGATCTCTTGCGTAAGGGGATATATACGTTTAAATCCCCAGGGTTTGATTCATTTCTTAACTTTACAACTGATGCTAGGCCGAGACTGAGTGTCTAGGTTTCATGTCTCGGGTGAGGGCAAGAAGAATAGAATAGTTTGCTTTCATTCCTCTAAATGCGTGGTATGAGTACGTGCATTAGACTTGCTCAAACAAACTGGAGCAAACTTAGGTATTTGTGTGCTGTTGAATACTGTGTTTGGTCAAAAGCTGGTTTTGCTTAAAACAGAAGAAAAGCTGCATGCATCAGGCAACTTGAATTGTACTGCTTGGTGTATGAGTAGCAGTTCTACCCTGGTCCCCTCTGCCCCCCAACTTAGTTAGGAAAGAGCTTATCTGGGGCCAATTTTACTGATGTGTTCAATGCAGAAGTGAAGTGCTCAACTCTCTCACCACATGTATACAATTCTAACGCAGGCTGTTTGTAGAAAGCAAATCTGCCCTAAAGGATAAACATACCACTTTGCTGGCACAGCTGTACAACTTCTGTATTCAGGCTACAGCAAATGTTTCTTGCCTGCATTGAGAGCCGTCACTGGCAGGACGCGTGTTGTCCCCGCGCGCCAATTGGTTGTTCCAGCACTCCTTGTTCAGAAAAACCTCCTGCACATGCTACATCTGCGAGCCTTAAATGCTGTGAATGTGTTGTGTGCTGTGGGATTTACATGTCTGCTTCTTGCGCCAGGATGGGATATACATCTCTGATGTGAATAAGAGATTTGTACAGGAATTGTCAGCCTGGGTACAGAGTGCAGGGCCGGACCTTGTCTCCCCTGTTGGTGAGGCGGAGAGGACCTGTGCTCTCTCCTCTGCTGGCACCTCTTCCTGATGCTGTGACATGGGTGGCTTTCTGCTTGCTGGGATGGTCACCCCACACTCTGTTTCCATTTAATGCTTCCTGGAGAAGGCTGTGCACCTCCCCTGGGGCAGTCGTTGTAGAACATGCCGGTTGCCTTAGGGAGGGCAGCTGTCCACCCTGCAAAGAGCCAGGTGGGCTCCAGGGCCCTGCTTGTTGCCGAGTGCCTTTTGCTCTGTGTGGTGCCTCCTGCTGCTCTCCCAGCGCAGTGGGTCCTGTGGGCGCTGGGGGCGAAGCCAACTAGGCTCGCTTAAATTGTTTTAAATTAGTGGCTCGAGCCAACCCAACTGGCTCTTTTCCCTTACTCTTCCTCCCCGTGTTCCCCAAGTGCTTCAGGGATCATTTCTGCTAATTGCTTCATGCCCAAGGCAGAAGGGAGGGAAGTGGGTGAATAATGTCATCTCACAGACCTTCAGCCGTACCAAAAAGGGACATCTGTCCATGGTTTTAGACGTGGGTTATGCCTGCTAACAGGTTTCATTGCAGTTCCTAGGAGAGACGCGGTATAGGGGTGAGTAGCTGGCGATCGTTGCAGCCGTGCTGGTGCAGAGAAGGTTGGTACTGGAGGTGTGGCCCTGGTGGACAGATACAAGGCTCCTCGGGGAGATGGCTGCTGTCCTCTGGTGTGGAGCCTGGTCTGGGTGGGGCAGATGATCAGGCCAGTGATGTTTACGTTGTAGTAAGGTTTTGTGAAAATAAGCAGTTAATTACACATCACCAACAAAGGAATAAAAACAGCTAAGGTAAGGGACTGTCCTTGCTTTAAAATCCATTTAACAGAGGCATGAAAGGTTTAAGTTTTTTTAAACCTGCCTTTTTTTTTTTTACCTTTAGAAATATCAGGAACATTAAGTCTTTCTTCCCTATTCTTGTTGGATGTCTCAGATGTGTCATAAGCTTCTCAGCCCTTAATTGAAGGGGTGGGGTGATATATTTTTAACAGATCCCTTCCAACTGTGTTTATAGGGCTTTTGAGTTAAATAGAGATTAGCAAAAACAAAGCCTTGACAGTGTAAAAATTGTTTCTCCTCAATCAAGTTGTATTTGCTTGTGCATTCTGCGGTTGTTGACAGAAACTCAGGTTTTGTGCATCAGAAAAGTAACTTTTCTAGCTATTAAATTATACATAGAGATAAACCAAGTTAAATCCTAACTTCATCCATCTTCTGTTCCATTTAGATCAACTTAAGAAAATGTTTTGAGTATTACTTAAACAAATGAACTCTTGCATTTGAGTATTTCCTAAAAATAGTTCCTTTTTAAGCAACAGTTTCATTAAATGTATGGCTCTTCCTTTAACTTAATGCTTCAGCAATCTTACAGAAGCCAAAACTCCGGTCTCCAAGCTGAAGACCACCCCTGCTCAGCCGTTCTGCCCTGTCAGGATATATTTGTGTCACAGCACTCTAACCTTCAGGGTATGGTATTTGTCAGTCTGAAATGTAATAATCCTGTATCTGTAGAACGAAACTATAAACAGTGCGGCTGACTTGGCAGGCCCTGACAACCACCTGAACGTTTAACTAGCCCAGGGTTTAAGACAACACCGCGCTGGTGCGTCCTGTGATTCACAGGGCTAATGCATTTTTGTCCATGTGAAGGATTAGGGAAACAAATATAAACTTCATTATCAAATTAATGTGGAAGCTTAATAGCAGGATTTTTGAGAACAGAAGTGAGGTGCTCTTGGCCTGTTTAAATGTTTTGCGTTGGGCGTGTTTTGTTTTTTTCAAACAATGACTTGACTTCTCACCATTAGCTTGGACAAGGCAGAAGGCTAAACAGCGTATGCCACTGGATATATGTACAAAATCAGGCTGATGGAAATACTGCACGGGGAAGACAGTTGCTTTAGCTGCTGACACTGAAGGCTTTAAATTTTGGGAGGTGAGAGGCAAAAGAGCATCACTGCTTTTACAGGCAAAACTACAGAGCTTCTGTAAGTAAATTGGGCAGTTTCATGCCTTTTTATACACAAGTCTTATCTTTGGGTTAGAGTGTCAGAAGAAAACATTTAACCAGTTGTTGATCATGCTGTTTCTTGAGGGCAGGGCAGATGAGGCTGCAAAGAAGGATGAAATTGTCTTATCTCCTGTGTGAATTTAAGCTTTTTTTTTTTTTTTTTTTTTTTTTAATAATAGGGAATCAGCGTCTTTAGTGCAATGTAACTTTACCATGTAGTAGAACATTTTCTGTGCAACAGAATCGTCTTGTATTAGAGCCTTATCAAGGCAGGGGCAAAGGAAGTGCCTGTGTTGTGTCTAGAAACTGAAACACTTGCAGGTTGTTCTTCCTGCCTAGTTAGTTTCCTAAGTGAAATCTACAAGACTTCTGGGGCTGGGCCTCCACCATCCAAATATCATGTTAGTATGGTGTACTGTTGGGTATTGGTGTTCAGTCCTTGAATAAGTGATTTTGTAGGAACTAATTAGAATTAGCTATCAACCAAATGTTATTATCTTGGGAAAAAGTAACCAGAAAAATAATTATTTTAGGGCTTATGATATCAAAACCATTTGATTTCATACCTGAAAAAACAGTGTCAACATGGGCGGACTTACCTAGAAAATTTTTTAGGGAAGAGACTTTAGAATTGCTCAACTGGGTTGTTTTGAATATCAGTATGTTTTCATGGGCTTTGTTTAAAGTATCCTGGAAGAGCAGGAAGGAGGCATTAGTAACGATAGGTCAAGGTAAGTGTGTCATTAGTTACATAATAAACACTGTCAGCTGAGTGTGACAAACTGTGCTGAGGCTGAGACCGATACTCAGATCAAGGAGTATTTGATTTGTTGTGGACTGGCCCAGCAGCAGTGCATGAATATTTTGCCTTCCTAATAAGTCTAGTCAAACTTGGCGTAGGGCTTTGATTTCAATTGAAAATTCTTGAGCATAGCAATGGAGTAACTGACTAGCTTTTAAACTTTTTTTTTTTTTTTTTTTTTTTGGAGGCAGGAGGAGGGTCAACAAACAAACACAAGAAAAACAAACAAACAAGCCCAAAACTTAAGTCTAATTTCACACTTCAGTCACTTAGTTGATTGTTGCCGTCCTGCATTTGCTTTTCTCTAACCTAGTGTCTGTGAAACTTTTGGCTGTTTTTTGATCCTATTGCAAGAGTTAGCTTGTTGTTCTTCAAAGTCACAATGTGACCCATGGTCTTAAGTTTATACCTAGTCATTCTGTATCTAAATAAATCCCTGATTAGTTGTTACCTACTTATCCTTCTGTCTTTTACCACAGATCCCCCCTTGCACAGCCAAAATGCTTGAAATATCAGTCTGTTCTGTTGAGGAATATTTCTGTCCTTGATGCAGCTATGACACCTTAATTTCTCAAACTGTCAAGGCCTGAGATGAAGAGTTTGCTGAAACTTCTTTGTATGAGCTGATAGCTCTATCTGGTGAACTTGTGCAGGGTGGCACATACAAAGTAAAAGGCATGTTGTGGTATTGCTGGGTTTTCTTAGGCAGCATCAGTGCTATTTATTAAAATAGGAGGAAGTCTTCTCTTAAAATCCAGGGTTATGAGTGAAATTAGTGATTTTTATGCAAGGGATACAAATATTCTTCAGCAGTGGTAATTTGTGTGTGTGTGTGTGTTCCCATCAGAAAAGGAGTGTGAGACATGTTTCTGGGAGACAATGCCAGTGCATTGCCACAGCTTGAAAAACAAATGGTACTCACGGAATTAGCCTAATGTAATGTAGCAGCTGAAGCTGTGATGCATGTGAATGTGTCTGTAGGGCTTACTGAAGGGCTCTGGTCTTGCTGATCTCCCATGTATTTCTGAGCTTATGCCTTAATAAATGGGGTATATTGTGTCCTGTTTTCCAGTGCTTCCTGATAGAAGTCCTGTTGGCCAGTATTTATGAATGAAAGGGAATGAGTGCTGTGATAGAAAGCCATGCAGTTGCACAAAATGAGGTTTGATGTCTTCTGAGCAGGTTCTGTATCACACATTAGAATAGATGAAGAGGTCTTAGTATGCCAGGCAAAGTAATTGAAGTGAGATCTGGCTTTTGTTTTCTGTGATTTTGTACTTCTCCTTTAGATCGTGAATTTTCCTTTCTCTGAAGGTGTTGTTACTCTGTCATGTGTCGATCTGTTCTCTGGCAGAATACAATCACTATGGCAAGAGAAGAAGTTAGATGTATTTAAAGAATTATTGTTCAAAATGCAAATTTCTTCTCATATGGGTGGATGAAAAAGGGGGAATCCCAAAGCACTGTTTAACAGCTCAGTCCTTTGGATACAAGTCCCTCCCTTAAAGCTATTTATGGCTGTATTTTTCTTTGTAGAATTGTAAAAAGAACTCTGTACAAAGGTACCATCATATTAAATGGGAGACAGTGGCATCCAGCCATGCTATTTTTAGGCTATTGTGCTCTTAACTTGCTGATCTGAGTGTTCTGGACAGTGAGCGGGGGAGACCTCGTACTAGAAATGCCTGCTCATGGAGTTGAATCTAGTCTGAAAACAGAACGAATAGCAAACTTGGCTGTCAGAAAAGCAGGTCAGAGTTGTACCTGAAGTGACTATTACTAAGTAAAAAGTGTGATTAAAGCACAATGCCTGCAACGTAGACTTTTACTCGAAAGCTGGCAGTTAGCTCTGGCTTTTGTCCTGCTCAGGTTGAGTAACTGAAATCTATGCGGTCTGTTCTGTATGGGCTAAGAAAAGAAGGAGAAAAAAACTGATTGTCTGTTCTGTGATGGCAATGGGAAAAACGCCAGTTGTCCTCAGTTAAGTTTCTTCCAATAGTTCTTAAGCTTTTCCTAAATGCTGTGACAACCCCTCCATCTGAGCAAGTGGTATAGTTTTAGAAACCTTCAGAAAGGAAATTGCCTTATACTTGGTGAATTTTGGATTATTTAACTCATCTATTAATCTGATACTACCTCAGATAGTAAAGGCTGCAATAAGGCATCTCGTATGTAATTTTCACCCTGGCCTCTTTGTGCCATATGCAGCTTTCATCTTTTCTTGACTTCCACTATGACTGGAGCTGTGGCTAGAGTTGAGTTCCAGTACTACTTCAATACTTCCACCTATCTGCGGCAGAGCAATGCCACCTTGACTCTGCTAGCACAGAACTGTAGAGCTGCACCACGAACCAGATGCAGGAACCACTCTAGGCTCTGGAAGAACAAAGTCCTCGAGGTAAATCAGTTCCTGGTGTGCTGACATTAAGCCCAAGTTACCCGTACCATGAAACCACTGCACTGGTTACGTGGAAGTACAAATTGGATGCACGTTTGTTGGTTGCACTTGGTTGCTGGCTTGTTGCAGTGTTTCAAGCAGTGTAAGTGAGAGCTGAAAGGAAACTAAGGAAAGGCACACAGCTTCATAGTTAGTGTGACCAGTTAGCTGATACAGCCCTATATTTGGTGCAACGTGGCAGTAAATGTTAGGGGATGGATAAATATCAGTTGCCCAATGCGGTGGCTGCTGCTCAGCTGTGTAATATTTTTGTATGTTTGGTGCAGGGTGATTGGTTTTACTATTTAGACAATTCAGTAACTTCTTTGGGATCATGTAAGCTGGCTTCCCTCCTGATTGAAAAGACACAACAACAGAACTGGAATCGCACTGGGGTTAAAACAAAGTAGCACCTTTGAATCCTTGGCTAAATTTAAGTGCATTGCAGAAGACCAGGAATGCAGCTGTGCCACAGGGAACATTATACTTATACCTCTTTTGCCGAAAACTTGTCCCTAAATACCCTGTTTGTTTGGACAGGCTTTAGCTTTAGGTTAAATTCCCCATCAAACCACAGTAAGGGTATTGTGTAATTTTGAACACTTAAATTAGACATGGTGCATCATTCTAAATAGAACAACACATCATCCATGATAATCACAATGTTCTTGGAAGTTAAGTTGAATTCAAGATGCCCTAACCAGAAGTGATGATGATGATGATCCTTTTATTTATTAACATCTAGGAACCCTAATATTAGAGCAGGACCTCCCTGAGCATTAGGCCTAGGCAGAACTGTAGCATTATGAGCTAATTAAAATTCTACATGGTGCTGTTTACAAAAACAAATTATAACGTGTTTTGTGCTTACTGTCAGTTCTCAGCAACAGGTGTTTTGTTAGCAAGAAGCTGTCTATTTTGGGAACTCGTGTTAAAGCGGCTTTTATCTCTTCTGGGTTTGATATGCTTAAAATAAGTGAAACTTATGCTGTATTGTGAGCAGATTACTTATTCACTGAATATCAAAAGAAGCGATTACTGAATCTGTTTCTATTCTTTTAGTAATTATATGGGTAATCTTGTAAGTGTTTGAATCTTTCCTACGTATTATTTTTATCAGTTTGTAAATCCAAACCTGTTTTGAAACGGCATGAAAGAGAGTTTATGGAGTTGCCCTCCATGTATGGCCCTTAAACTTGGGTCTGGTATCGTAAAGGAATGTAGGGAATTTTAGGATCTTCTAATTTTACCCAACCCCTGATTTCTGAAATGGCTGACTGCGCTGTGTGGTGCCAAGGCAAGCCAAATGTGGCTTTGTCTTGCCTGTTTCAGAGTAGCTGTCTTGTCATTTCTGGAGCACTTTGAGAATTTATTTGAAACCTGACAGATTACTGACATGCCTTCTTTTAATTTATAGAGCTGTGATAGAAATATGGAGAGTAACTTGAGGGTTCCTGCAGGATTCTTTGGCTCCAGGCACCTCAATGCCAAAGCAGGGCTATGAGATAGCACTCTCTAGAGTTTGTGCAGGGGAAGAAGAGGGCTCAGCAAGCAGTGCCTGCAGCTCCTGCAGCTTGACACCGGTTCTGCTACGCATGGTGGAAACTGGTTTGTGCGAGCTGAGGTGGCGGGCTGCTGGAAAGCAATTACTGAGATGGTTTGGTTTTCTAATGGGTGTAACTTCTCAATCGTTGTTCCTCCTGAGCAGGCGCCTGAGCAGCACTGCCTAAAACTTGTGCTCTTTTGTTCATGTTTATATATTCTATCACCAAAATAACTTCACGTAAGGTTTCTGTGGCAGTCCGGTCACAGAGACAGCCATCTTCCAAAAATGAACCTGCTACCTCTAGTCTCAAATCATAGGTGAACTGGGTAGGCTAAGTTAAGCAAGTGCACCTTCACGTTTTGGGAGAAAGAAGCCTTTGTGTCTCCTTGGCTTGTGTGCTGACTGAGGGTGGTTTGGGTAGGACAGCGTGACCAGTGGGGTGCTGGCCGGTGTCCTCCCTGCGTTCCTCAGATATGCCTCTTGGACTTCTCCCAGAGATAGCGGTACAAAAGCAGCTTCCAGAAACATGACCTGCTCTTTTCTCTTGCTTACTTTTCTTGGTCTGTAATTCATTCAAAAGTTGTCTTTTGCTCTGTACAAAATAACTGTAGTTACTGTGTTGCTCTTGGTGCTTTCAATGTTTAACTAGTTATCTTTATTGAAGGTCCCTGTCCTGTGTTACTGTAAACAAGTGTGTCCTGCTCCAAGGGCTGCTTGCTATTTTTTTCTCTTGAATGGGAGAAGTGATTTTTGTTCTCTGCATTTTTTTTAATTTTTTATTTTTAAATGTAGGTTGACCTCTCCGAAAAGGCAGCTTTGTCAGCTTAGATTTTCTAACAGTCATCACTGAAGAGACCAAAGATTTGAGCTAGCGGTGGTGCTTCTGAAAGCTGCTAGGTACTTCTCTGCGCTGGAGTTTCCTGTGTTACCTGGGAATGTCTTCAAGGGTATTGTGCTGCTAGGGGAGAAGAATTAAAGAAGCAGCTGTTGGGTTTTCTGCCAGACTGGTGTCTCTTTGAATCTCACAAAGTTTGGATCATGCCATACGCAAGGGCCTAAAGCTAATAAAGCTGTGGTGTTAATCTTGATGAACTAAGAAATCCAAACATTATTTTTAGTACATCTAAACACATAAACCTTGGTATCTTGAGTTGTATTTTGCTGCTTTAGTCTTTGTGTGAAACACATCCAAGATAGGAAGATTCTTGAAGTTTTTAAATGCAATACTCTGTATAGTCTTGTAAGGTGCTGCTGGGGTAACATCTGGTACCAAAGGCCTGTAGCTCCCTGTGGCAGCTTTCTGGAATTCCAACACTCATGAAACAACTTTTGTCTGTGCTCTACCTCTTAGAAATCCTGTGTAAATGGCATCTGATTCCTTGTACTAGTCAGTAAACCACACCTCTTACCATTCTCATTGTTTTTAGGATTGAGCTTTCAGTAGAGTTGTGAACATCATGGGATTGCCACTTTATTTAGTATGGTGAAGGTAGTAAAAGGTTTGGAAACAAGAACAACTTGCTTCTGTTGTCCACTTGTAGACGTACTTAGTGGTCACTGGAAGTAACTTGATGTGTTTGTGTGAGGGGAATGAGTTTCTAAAGTATCTTGTTTTACAGAAGCTAATCTTTGGTTCTCGTAATCCGTACTTTGCAAGGGTTGAACGTGGCCACAGGTAAACAAAGTAACATCTATTAATAGTGTATGCAGACAAGCATGGAAAGCTGAATCCTTATCAACGATCTTCTTGAGACCAGTATTGAATCTGCACCTTTATTCTTCCCTACTAAGAGCAAAGAGGTGGTCCTGAAATGTTTTCTTGTTCCTCGTGTAACCTTGAGTATGACAGCAGGCAGCTGAAGTTAACAATGTAAACTCCTTAACACTGGAGGCTTTGTCTATACCCAGTGTTCCTGGGTTGTGCAATGATGTAACGCTGTCAGTGCCATACTCTGCCTCAGAGCAGTTATGAAAGTTGCTGATGTTCCTTCCCTTTGTAAGACCTGTGCTCTGTGCTTTCTGTCCACCTTCTGTCTCTGAGACTGCACTTTGTTGTGGCTTCCTCTACCAGTGTGATTCTGAGCTGTGTGAGTAAACAGTCTTGCTCCCGTCTTAAAGCTGGGATTTATGCTGTAGGGTGAGCGTAGCTTTCTCGAGGGTCCAGACTTCACTTTTAATTATAATTTTTGTATTGAAAGATCTGAACTAGCTAGCTACTTGGAATTAGAATTGGAGAAAAGACCTCCTATAACTCTTTCCATTTTTTTTGGTAAAGTTTCTGCAGGGAGTGTCTAATATAAGTGCTTGTTTTTATCCTAAAATAAGTCTATGCATGAAACAAAAATAAAAAGCTGTTCAACAGGAATAGACTGGAACACAAGTAGATATTAGATGACTTGTCAAGTGAGTTGCAAGAACACGTTACGCAAGTCTTTGGTCACTAGTTTGAATATTATGTTTTCAATATTAAGCCATTACATAAAATCTGCTTCAGTAGCTCAAGTTGCAATTTAAAGCTGCATTCAGTTCTGAGCAGAAGGGGGACTCAGGGCCTACTGGAGTCAACTGAAAGCTTTAAAACGCAGGGATTCTCTGGGTGTTGAAGTTAGATAACTCCTGTGTTTTGAAAAATGCAGCAGCTGTGTGTTCTGCTGCTACATGAACAAAGAGGTCACTGCCCTTACAGGTCTGCTTGCACAGTTGGTCCTTAACCATATTCACTTTTTTTTAACCCAGAGCGTTCTGATGAAACTGGGTCAGAGTGTAACTCTGCGTGCAGCTACGCTGGCAAATCTGAACCAGCTGGAGTGTTTTAGCCAGGGTGAGCTGTAGATGAAATGACATGTCTGACTGCAACCAGAAAGCTGGGCTGAGCCTTAATGACTGAGGCCCCTATTCAAATCTGCCAGTTCTTCTTGGCTCCCTAGCAAGTTGCTGGGACATGGCAATGCCTTAAAGCAGCTACAAGTATCTGCTCTGTGAATGTAAATTGGAGCCTTTTGGGAGAGAGCAGAAGAGTAAAGAGAAAGCAGGACTATTTTGTAACTCTCTATTGATTCACTCTTCTAGGGCTTTATACCCTGAGCAACGTCCTGCTTTCAGCGTGACACCTGAGCAGCCATTCCCTGTTTCTGTGGGTTCTGCAGGGGACTGGTATCCTCTAACAGCCCTTTGGAAATTTCTGCAGCAAGATTTGACAGAGCTCTTTGCTTAGGCCTTTATTTGCCATTTGTTTTGATATTCCTGTAGAGGAATGCATTTCCTATTTATTACTTTTCTTACTAACATGCCTTTTTCCTATGGTGATACAGGTGGCATTAGATAAGCATGCCAGCATGTGCTATAGAAGTAAATGCACTTTTAGTCTACCCAACTTCATATCTCGCTTTTGTTTGGGCCTGGGATGAAGGTTTGTACGTTTAAGCAGCACAATTTCCATTTTTATAGTTACATCCTTGCTTCGTTAGCACAAGGGGAAGATGACCATTAGCACTGGTGCTTGTTAAATCAGCGTTGAACCGTTCCATTATAAAGGTGATTATGATAGAGGAGGGAATATTCTAATCACTTGTTTAAGAATTGGACTCATCCTTTAAGTGATTTGAGATGAGTGTCAGTTGAAATCTGTCAGTGCACTGATCCATCGTCCTTGACAGTGAGGAGAGGAGCCTGAACTAAATGCTCTGCTTTCTCTTTGAGGAGTATTTTTGAAGCTGGCATTGGAGCGCTTCAGGCTGCGTTTGGGTTTGCTACCGCAGCCAAAGCAGCCGAGTGCTGCTGGGTGGTCTCCTTAGCTTCAGCGTTGGCATTTGGGAGGGATCCTTCTCAGACCAGTAACGGATTTTAGGAGCGTACTTCAGGGGTGGTTGATGGGGCAGGGATGGCAAACACAAGCTCGCAACTTAAAGTGCCAGTGGTGGAGTAGGAATTGCCTGCACTGTGCACCTCCTGGAGATTTTCCTCAGTGTAGACAGTGTTGAACAGGACAACAAAAATGGTAATTAGAAAAGGTTTAGAAGGGAAACAGAATAAATGCCATTCAATTGGACATCCCAGAATGGAAAGGGAGTTTAAGGAGAACTTGAATTTGGGATCTTTTCCTTAGGGGAAGACAGATAAAGAGAGAGCTGACTGCAGAGGTAGGATTTTTTCTCTTCTTGTTGAGAGGAAGGGGGGAAAAAAAAGATTATTTCTAAACCGTATGTGTTTAATCCTACTAAATGCTGCTCTCTGATCTTACTGATTAATGATTCAAGCCTGTAAAGCTAGAGTATTGGTTATTTGAAACTCGTATCATATAAACATTTTAATTAATAAAAAAAAAGAAAAAGCCGAGTATCATGGTGCTTGCTCCATGGGGAAAGGACGTGCGTAAGTATTTTACTACTTGCTTTGTGGAGTATTGGAAGAGGCATCTCTCCTGACAGCGAGCCTGACGTCCAGCAGATTTAACCAGCTCTCACGTTTCCACAGCCTCAGCTCTGTATATGTGTTATGATTATAATCACTAATGTCCTTTATATGGTTCCTCGTGGTTGCTGCTTGGTATGCAGAGTAATTGACCCTCTGCGGACGTGTGCTGGAGAGGAGGGAATGGTGGGACCTGTGTCAGCAGGCTAGTGTGAGATTTCAGTGAGTCAGGCCTCACAGATACAGGAAGGTATCTGTATATGGCAAGGCTAACAGAAATGGGCAGATTTTACTCTGAATTGGTAGGAAAAGAGGGATTTAGCATGGTAGCACACAGCGCTGCAGACTTATACTGGCAACAAAGAGTATTTTTGAATTGAGCAGTAATAAAAATTACCAGAGGTAATCTCAGCTTAAGTTTAGCAATTTCTAGCTAATGCAAAAAGAGGCCGTCTCCTCCATAATCTTCAGCAAAGTGGATGTTCTGGGGTTGTGTTGGGGGAAGATTGTGTAAGGCTCTTGGCCTTCCCTCTAGTACACTTCCCTCGCATTAGTGCTCGTATGACTGGTTATACAGCTATACCATAAAGCACAGCAGGTAACATGCTTAAAATATTGTAAAAAGTGTTGTTTTATTAAAGATGAATCAATTCTACATTCAGAGTATCAGGGTGACCCTATGAGCATTGTGCTAGCACAGCTTGCAGGGAACAGGCAGAGCCTGGAAACCCCTCCAGCAGTGTTAAAAGCTCCACGCTTGTTCTGTGACACCTCCGAGGGGGACATATACGCAGCCACATTGGTCCCAAGACCTTACTGTCACTGCAGCTATGGAGTTTCTTCCAGTTTTGTACTCAAGCCAAGCTGGGAGACCAGACTTGAAAGTACAGCTAGGGTATGTGCTTGGCATGTGTTGTACAGCAGCTTAATCCCCAGTAATGGCCTGCTGCCACTCGAAGGGGCCGTCCTGTTTTTAACCTTGTCACTTCCTTTGTGCCCTGTGTTGGTTCTCGAGTTGGTCATCTGTCAGATCTGCAGGCTATCCAGTCCAGCAGCATAAATATTGCTGTTTTTCCATCGGATGAACGAGCTGCTCTGACTCACCTCGTGATTGCCGGCTCCAGTGCAGAGGAAGGGGTGGGAAGGCACAGCGGGGGCCGGGGTTGTGCAGGCAGGATTACCCCTTTCACAGCCCTGCTAAGGTGCAATTTCCCTGACAGCCCCCCATTACACGTGATGGTTGGGCTCGGCGACGTCGTGGGTCTTCCTGCATGAGGAATTAGAGACAGTTTTCACAGAATCACAGAATCACAGAATCACAGAATCACAGAATCACAGAATTTCTAGGTTGGAAGAGACCTCAAGGTCATCGAGTCCAACCTCCAACCTAACGCTAACAGCCCTCCACTAAACCATATCCCTAAGCTCTACATCTAAACGTCTTTTGAAGACTTCCAGGGATGGTGACTCCACCACTTCCCTGGGCAGCCTGTTCCAGTGCCTCACAACCCTTTCAGTGAAGAAGTTCTTCCTAACATCTAACCTAAAACTCCCCTGGCTCAACTTAAGCCCATTCCCCCTCGTCCTGTCACCAGGCACATGGGAGAACAGGCCAACCCCCACCTCGCTACAGCCTCCCTTGAGGTACCTAAAAAGAGCGATAAGGTCACCCCTGAGCCTCCTCTTCTCCAGGCTGAACAAGCCCAGCTCCCTCAGCCGCTCCTCGTAGGACTTGTTCCCCAGGCCCCTCACCAGCTTCGTCGCCCTTCTCTGCACCCGCTCAAGCACCTCGATGTCCTTCTTGTAGCGAGGGGCCCAAAACTGAACACAGTACTCGAGGTGCGGCCTCACCAGAGCTGAGTACAGGGGGATGATCACCTCCCTCGCCCTGCTGGTCACGCTGTTCCTGATACAAGCCAGGATGCCGTTGGCCTTCTTGGCCACCTGAGCACACTGCTGGCTCATATTCAGCCGACTATCCACCATCACTCCCAGGTCCTTCTCTGCCTGGCAGCTCTCCAACCATTCCTCTCCCAGTCTGTAGCTCTGCTTGGGGTTATTTTGAAGCACATCTTCTGAAGTTGAGCCTGGAGCTGGAGGGGGGAGGTCTTTGCTCCCCCCAAACATCTGTTCAGGGATCAGTTCAGCGGCTGCTCCCAGAGGCAGGGCAGCAGGCCTACCCTGCAGTGCTTGCTGCTGTCTGACTCCTGCCCGAGTTGTGGGGCAGGAATACCACCGAGGCATGGCACTTGGATCTCAACTGCCTTGTATTCTGAATGCCTGCTTTTGGCCGATGGTTTTCCTAAGGCTTTCAGCCCGCTCAGTTGCTGGAACAAGTGGTTCCCCGTGTGCCTTCAGCTGCTGTCTCCCACCCTAACCCTTCTCTTGTGCCCAGCAAGCGTAACAGATACAACTCGTTTAAGTGGCTGGTTTGCTAAGGTTGATAAATTTGATCCGTTTCAGTGCCTGTTTGCACTGAAAGGGAGGGAACAGCATGGGAGAGGGAGTGAGAAGCTCAGCAACAAGAGCTTATTGTGCTGGTTTGGCATTCTGTGGCTTTAGGGTTTAGGTAGATCAGATCAAGCATCTCACCCCGGAGCTCACAGGCTGCTAAAAGGGGTGGTCCCCCGTGTGGCATCCCGCCTGTTTGCATGCCATCCTTCACATCCCTTCCCAAATGTTTCCCCTGAGCGTGGTGCTTGTTTATGTTGGTTTGTGTGCATGGACTGATTGGGCTCACTGCCCTGCCAGAAGACTTGTGATGGCTTTCCTTCTCTTCCTGGCTTGGGGATCTAGTTGGTGGGTCAGTGCAGGTCCTGGTGAGCAGCAGAGCTGGTGGGGGCAGTGTATGTGATGGCCCCCTTCTGAATGCCACAAGCTATTGGAGAGGTTCAACCCCGTTCTCATTCGACTTCCTAACATTGCATCAGTTCAATACTCTTTTCTCCATTTTTATCCCCAAAATATTAGCAACCAATACAGGATCTTCCGTTTCCTGTGGCTTTCCTTAGAACTCTTCAGAAGAATCCCTGGCACTTCCCTTGGAGATCTGAGTGTTCTGGAGCTTCCTGCCATTGGTTTGTGCTTTGCCTGGTGGCTGGATCCACTGCTTAATGAACTCGGGAGCTGGCTGAGCTGGAACTCAGTCCAGCTTTTCTTGTTCTTCTTCTGGGCATCCTTGTGCACCTTTCACAATTTGTTTATTGAATTGGGGCAGGCTCTAAGTCCATGTTAGAAATTGTTATTGTGTGATTGCTTTAGCACCTGGTCCCTTCAGCAAGAGTTGTGTTGGGGAATAAGAAAATAAGCAGTAACTGGTGCTGTTACTGAGTTCCTGCACACTGCTTGAAGCTAACTGTTGAGCAGGAACCATGGTAAATTTTGAAAGTCAGTATAGTAGAGTTTTTTAATCTGCTGCTGTCTAAAATTAAAAGGTGTA
This sequence comes from Netta rufina, assembly GCF_964035555.1. NCBI lineage: Eukaryota > Metazoa > Chordata > Aves > Anseriformes > Anatidae > Netta > Netta rufina. The sequence goes on along the minus strand of NC_140134.1, from coordinate 14,198,315 downwards.
ATACTTGCCTTGTGACACCGAATCTCTATTAGCCGTTGAAATACTCTGTCCAAAATGTTTTTTAATTAGTCGTTCAGTCTTAAATGTACTATGCCAGGAGTGACTTGTGTAAGGTTTCACCTTTAAAGTGGTTTGAGTTACCAAAGCAGAGAAAACCCGTGTTAATTTCAGCTAAGCCATTTGAGTGAAGTGTAATGTTGGGCTCAGCCAGCATAAGAATTGAATTCCCACATGCGTTACTTGCAGCTTTGTTCAAAAGGGTTATCTGGAGAAAGGCAGGCATGAAAGTGCTCTTTTAGCCACAAGTATACTTCAGCAAAATCAAATTTAGCTGCAATTTGAGGTCAATGGGGGCTTTGTGTGTCAAAAATCAAATGCTTTTATATTGGGGTGGGAGAGTGCAGTCAAACAGATGAAATAAGCTTCAACCTGCAATTAAGGTTAATAAAATACCGAGATTTTTTTGTCTTCCTGCCTGTACATCTCCGTTGTCTTATATGTAGTTTATGGTTCTCAGAGCAGAGCACCTTACTGGCCAGGTTCTGTGTTGCTCCTAGCTTTGCAACCCAGAGATTTACTTCTGAGGTATCAATTTCCTATGCTTTTGGGAAATAACAACAAAATGCAACGGTTGTGGGTGTGAGAGGAGCTGAGGATATTTGTCTAAAAACAAAATAATGGGAAACTTGTTAGCATTTGGCTTCAAATGCATCTTATGTAAAAGGAAATGTTTTTACCCTGGTGTACTTCTGACTGTGGTTTAATTTAGTTTTATAACTTGGCAACTGGTAAAATATGCAAATATCTTGAAACCTCTTTCCCTCTGGATTTTCTTATCTCTGCTTTTGATATATATATACTGATATTACTTGAAGCATTGATTAGCAGTGATACTGATAATTTATCTTTGTTTTGACTTGCAAGGATTAAAGTCGTCTATGCTTCAATCTAATTTTTAATTGGGAGTGTTAAATGGTAGACCTAAATTGATCTTGAATGGAATAATTAATATGTTGAGATACTTAGTTCCTTAGTGAGAAACTTTTTTCTTTCACAACTGGTAAAAAATAAATAAATCTCAGCGAGTGACAGATGTCAATAACTCATCTACAAGTTGGACCATTAGAGAATAGGAGGTTCAAATACCATTGAAGAGGGGTGTTTGTGGTAATTCTGTTAAGAAGGTTTAAGGTTATCCATAAATGTCTCTTCTAGAAGATCTTGATGAACCTTAGGGAAATCCAGATTTCCAAACACGAACTGTAAAAGTTTTTCCTGAGGCCTCTAAATGAAATTTCTCAATTTCAGGTGTGTAGAAGAAGGGAAAATGGCTCAAGAAACCAACCGTAGCCAAGTGCCTATGCTTTGTTCCACTGGTTGCGGATTTTATGGGAACCCTCGTACAAATGGCATGTGTTCAGTGTGCTACAAAGAACATCTTCAAAGGCAGAACAGTAATGGTAGAATTAGTCCTCCTGGTAAGTAATGCTATTGTAGTGCTGTTTGAAATTTGAAATGGAAAGTTAGGCTGTAGCTTGATTCTTGACCATGTCCAGATACTAAATATGCTTGAAAGAATTAGAGCAAACCACTCTATCCTATTCAAGTTTTTTACCTGCTAGATTAAACTTGGGTGAAATGTTCACAGTGCAGTTGTGCTGTGATTAATCTGCTTAGAAGTTGCTAATATACTTTGTTTTAATACATGTATGTTATGTTGTTTCCAATGTCATGATAAAAATGCAGGAAAGCAGTACATCAACACATTTCCTGAAATTACTGACAATAGAGAGAACATCTAGCTTGGGGAATGTTTGTGAAAAACATTTAAAATACAGGCATCTAGGTTTGTAGCCTGATGCTAAAAGATTAACTTCCCCTTCTTTTGAAAAGTTTCTCCTAATGTCATAGTTTGTTATCCTTGTTTGGCCCAATATACTTTGGTACAAAGCAGATTGTGTTTATTTCTGTGGGTTGGGGAACTCTTCCTATACTGCTCCCCAGGAGTAAGCTAGGAGATCTCTTTTCCCCTTAAAATTCATGGCAGTTCTCTCAGAAAGAGGAACCCTGTCTCTATTTTACCTTCACTATGATGTTTCTGCTTGAGGAAGAAGAGAGAGGAAGTGCTTCCCTTTGGAACCTGACATGTCTCTTCTGGCTCAGCTGGATACTGACACCAAGAATCTCATGTTCTGTTCCTCAAGACTTCCTTAACTTTTAATATTAACTTCTAATATTTAAGCAATATATTTCATTGCTTGAAATCTGGGGTTCTAGGTTCTACAACTTTAGAATGGATCCTAAGGTGATGTTAGGGTTCAGTAATACTGTTTCTCACAGATCCATCTTGTTTTATTTAATAAAACTTATGTCAGAAAAATTGAGTTAATCCTGAGAAGGCTGTTTGTAGACACTTGAGGTAGCAGAAAATAGTAACTATTTTAAAGCTCCAGCTCTACGGTTTTGTGTTGTGGAACTTGTGGGGGCTTGGGGCTTGGAACATGTTCAAAACATGGCCAAGCAAAATTACTTCTTGTAAAATTATTTTTCATTATGGTATTGACTGAGATTCAGTTACTTTCCTGGCTCATGTCACAGAGGTCGAAGAATAATTGCACTGTGTAATTTATGTAATCCCAGGAAGTAGTGTACCACATTTTTACATTAGTGTCTTCCTTCCAGCAACTTCTGTCAGTAGTATAACTGAGTCCTTACCAGTTCAATGCACAGAAGGCAGTGCCCAAGAAACTCAGTCAACTTTAGATTCTACATCAACTCCATCTATGCAGCCAAGGTAAGTGGTTTCTGTTATTTTTTTGTACATAAAAATGTTTTAATCAGCATGATGAAATTAACTATGCTCTGACTCTGCATAATTAAATGCCAAGACCTGAATTAGGAAAACATGCAAGATTTGACTGAGAAATTTAAAGCATGGGATCTCAGTAAATAGTGGCCGATCTGTTAGCTACATCTTGCATTCAAATGCAAATTTGCCTTTAGAATTTAGCCTCAAATAGGAGTATTGCCAGCTTCATGCTGTTCTACAAAGACTTGTCTGGCTAGTCTTCCGGCTCTGCAATGTGCAGTTGGTTGTATATTTACCAAAGGAGAGCTCTTTCCATCCCAGAAATTTGAGGGTTTTGTAAAATGGCAGAAAGCTATTGACTAGTACTCTCGTAAATAAACGTATGATAATGTGTTAAGGAATAGTTGTTTCACAAAAAGTGGAACATACAGAGGAAAAGATGTCTGACTCTTAGTACAAGTGGTACCGCTGAACTGATGTCTTATTAAACAACTAATTTCCAACCTGATTACTCAAGGAGAGGTAACAGCCTGTTGTAAATCCCTCAGACTTAAAGTGCTTTCCATTTGTGAAAGCTAAATATTTATTTGGTAGCTGCATTTCAGTTTAGGAAGACATAACCAACAGGAACTTTTTTTTAAAGTGCTTTGGAAATTTTTGCAGTGAAAAACATTAGTTACACTATGGAAGCTAAATGAAAGTATGTAATAAGGGACAGGCCAAGGGTAAGCAGGATCTGATTTCATCTGTTATTGTTGACTGATTCTGTTCAGACTGTTTTCTGCTCCTTAGCTTTTTATAGGAGGTGTTATCTCATGCTTGGGTCCTGCATATGAACTGAGTGCTAGGTGCCATGCTTGATGCTATATTCGATCTTTCTATTCTGGGATTTCTAATTGAGGTAGAAAGTATATATCTTACCCTGCTATAACACTTAATCTGTATTTAAAAAGAAACACCTGTTATATATATATTTATACATAGATAATTGTATATATACATATATAAAATCATCTAGGTCAACGCACAGAGGTGAACCAATTACAGTGCCTTGGGTTTGTTTTCCCACCTAACCTTTACAGTATTCACTTTTTTTAAAAAGTATTTTTTTGATCACTAGCTCAGCTACAGAAGAAAATATGGATGGCGGCTCTGAGACTGGCATTTTAAAAAATCAGTATTGCTTGTTCTTTTTTCCAAAGTAAAAGTAGGGGCTCTGGTCATGCTTCAGAGTTATGATACACTGAGAAAATGTCTGCTAAATTGAAAATGGACTTTCGTAGGTGACCTAGTCTGCAGTTCAAGACCTCTATGTAACACTTGGCAATTAAAATTACAGCTCTGGTGCCCTGGTTGCGTCATGGACTACTAGTAGGGCTTTGTTGGTTCATAGACCGCTGGGTAATCTGATTTCTTGGATTCAGAGTGAATCCCTGAGAGGAAGGTGAGAAATAAATTGGACAAGTGGATCGTTTTACCCCTCACTTGGGCCTTGTCCCACAGCACAAGTGCTGCTGAGCAGTTTGTCTGCAACTGCTAGAATTAAATCTGTCTCCCGTAACTGTCCAGGGTATTCACCTCTGAGTTTTCAGACACACTGATTTTAGCTGACAGGGTTGAGAAATCTGGCCATCACTGCTTTTCACTGCAAAAATGTAAGGGGTTCTTCATACAACTGCGGATTCTTTATTGCTGGAAACATTGACATGCTGCAATTTTCTTGTTCACTGGAATCACTGGAATACCAGAAGTAGCTCCTCTACAATTATCTCGATGGCGTATGTTAGAAATCTTTGCGAATGTTGCATTGTTGCTTCTGTGTGGAAGGATAGCATGCCAAACTACAAAAAGGGGGGGGGGGGGAGAAGAGGCAAACGTTTTTTGGTAGTTGAACTGACTTACTATATTCACTATGAATGCAGTGAATGCAAAAATGTTCAATTTTTCATCAGCTCAGCTTGTCTGGTATTCTTAGCGTAACACTTTTTTTTTTAGTGGTTACTAAAGCAACTTCAGAGTGAAAAGTTTTGGCATGCTCTCTTGTCAAGACTTTAAAGTATTTCTTTAATGAATGCTCTTAGGGTATGGATGTGTCTTCTTTAAAAATAACTTTTTTTTCCCTTCTAGCCCTGTGTCAAGTCAGTCACTTTTAACAGAATCTGTAGCATCATCCCAACCGGATAGTACGGCTGTGGACAAAACAGTACCTGAGACAGAAGACTTGCAAGGTTGGTGCCTAGTTTTCAGAGATGGATCTTATGAATAATGTTTTTAAATCTGTGTTCATAATACACTCCTGTTGGAATGATGGCTCATTCTCAAAACCAAATGTTCTGTGAAATCAGATGGCAAAATAAGCATTTTTTAATATATGAGCCTTAAACTGGAAATTTCTAACTTGAATTGTGGATTTCAGTATCTGTTGCAGCAGGTTTATTAATTGGGGTTGGAAATGCACATCATAAATAAAGCTATTGTTAGGTCTTTATGCCACAGCTGCTGCATGCAGATAGAGCTCTGACTATATATTACTTCCCAAAATAGTCATTTTCAAGTAGGGCAAATATCACAGAAGTTTAAGCATATTTGTTAAAGAGGGTGCTATGTCATAGCTAAGAACAGTGTTATTCTCTAGTATAAACATGAAATGCCTACAAAAGAGCCTTTCACCTAAGAATTTTATTGGCTCTGGTGTAATATTTTAAACCACTGAAATTAATGTTACCAAAGATAAAATTACAGAACTATGCACTCTGGTTGCTTGAAGGAAAATAACTGAGTGGATCACTTCAACTATATAGGCCTAAAATCCTTATTGTTCTTACAATGTAAAGTGTTTTTTTCCTCATTGATTCTTATGTACAGGCTTGCAGAGCTTAAAACTATAGTGTTTGATAGCATTTATTAGCAAAATGCAAAAATAACAGTATACCAAGTCTGCTCAGGCCTGTAATCTACAGACGTTAAAAAAGTTATTTTAAGGTAAGTCAGTAAGTATTCTGCTTTTTCTTTTGCTGACACAGCTAAAGCTTCAGTGAGTAGAGCTCTGTTTCTATGGACTTGTCTTTAAATAGTTGTTTGGGTTTTCCCATAAATAGAACATACAATTACACTTAAAGCTGATAAATATGATTTTTGTTGAACTTCCAGTATTGCAGATATTATACTGAACATGAATTCTCCCTTTTTATAAAGCAAAATAGTAAAGTCATTGTTTGTGACTGTTACCTCCTCGGTGCTGAGTAAAGGCCACATCATTGGTCACACAAACAGTAGCTGTGAAACTCAGAAAAAAGGTTGTAATGCTAATGCCATTTTGTACTAGCCTTTGAGAAGTCAGTTATTGAACAAATGCTTGTTTAGTCTTGAAGATGTATTCTGGATGTATGTTCTAATAGTTGTTACTTTGTTTTCTGGAGCTGAAAGCTTTTGTTGCCTCAGCTTTCACAATGCACACAAGGCATGCTCTTAATACATAGATCAATGACATCTGACCCTACCTGGTTTGACAGAAGAGCAAGGGCTGAAAAGGCTTATGCTTCTCAAGTCATATATATTTGCCCAGTGGAGGTAGATTTGCAAGGTGTGCTTTCAGCTGATACACCGCTTAGTAATAAAAATAGTTTTACTTTCAGCTTAGCACTATAGAGAAACTGGGATGCGCTGCGTATCAACTGTAACCTAGCTCCTATGCAGGTATATCCCTTGCAGGGGACCTCAGAAGTAGAACAAGCACTGCAGATACACAAATTTGCTACTACAGGTTTATTCTGGTATTGACATAACATGTATCAGGCAATATAATGTCAATTTTTGTAAGCTGTTTTTCCTTTGACCGTCATGTTTTTTTCTCCCTCACTACTTCAAAAGTTTCCACAACCTGTTAGTCTCATGATCTTCGTTTTCCATCCAGTGCCTGAATTAATGTCTCTGTTTACATATGTATCTTGCTTGCTTGGCTTAGCTGTAAATCAGAACTCCGAGTTAGTAGCATGTACTGCTTTTTCACTTGGAGGCAGAAGGAAGAGTACTTTATTTTAAAATATAATCTTTGGTTCTGGTACTGTGTGGTGACTTGGGCCAGTGAAAAGACTTTCCCCAACAAATTTCCAGAAGAATGTCTCTCTTCTTAGCCATTTGGATAAATGTTTGCTCCTTCTAATTCTCCTTAGGAGAAGATGGTTTCATAGCTAGAAGTTCTGATTTCAAGGGTATATTCCTATTTTACAGTATGCATTTCAAGGGTCAACCAATGTCTGGTGTTTAGAGTACTTCAGCTGTGTCCTTTTCTTTGTACCTTAATGATTTCTAAACTAAGAACATCAGCACGTAATTGCAGTTCTAAATTACAATCTCTATTTATAACTCATGGTGGCAGGGTCAGCCCCATTTTCTGAAGAGTGCTTCTGTGCTGTCCCTTAACTGAAAATCATAGGAAATGTAGTGTTTCCAGTTTTAATATTCTACTTTAAAAAGTGTAAGTTTGGAAAGAAAGCAACTTATAATGGATGCTAAGTGGACTTAATTGAATTGTCACAATTCTGCATCCTAAAGACTCTTTTTTTTTTTTTCTCACATCGTTCAGAATTTGAATTTTAGGCTGTTGACAAGAATGTAACAGAAATGTGTGAACCAATTATTTAGCATTGTCTAGCTATGTAATATTTAAAAAAAAAAAGTCTCAGTATTGTGGGAATTGGTCTCAGACAGAAGACCTTATAATTCTACTCATGTTGGTGCGGGGGAGGAACAAAAAATAAAATTGTCTGATTCAATCACTTGTTCAGCATTTATTATTCTGAAAAATATTGCTTCATTAGAATACTTGTCTGAAGCAAATTGTTTTGTACTGCTATAATAAGTTAGTCTACTGCAGTTGTTTGGTTGAAGTCCCATTACTTAACATTTATTAGAACTTAGTAGTATATAAAATCAATGAAAGATTAGCTGAATGCTTGGTTTCCTAGATCATTTTAAAGCAGACATAAATGGACTTGAGCTGTGTGCACACAGTCCTTGCTGTTTGCAGAGAAACTAAAACCACAAAGCTAAAATCCCAAAGAGCAGTTGAGATTTTTCTCTTCGTTGAATTTGTGTTTCAAAAGAAATAAAGGAAAATTACAGAATACATTAATAAATTTGGTCTTTACATTTAGTGATTGCCATAATGCTCGTAGGTACTGAACACCACAAAAAGCCCAGGTGCTAAATAGTGGCTAATAGATATTTTTATTTTGAATGTAATGTTCTTATGAACATATCATTAAAGGTGACCTAAAATGAAACACATTATAGTAGGTTCAATCGAGCTTCTCTAGCAGCTTTCTTCTATTTGGAGCATTTCTTGAGTTCAGTTGAAGAAATGTCTCATAGATGCTGTACCTCTCACTCATTACAGCACTGTTATAATTAGCCGGTCAGGATTCCTTATTTGTTAGCCAGTGGGTTAATGGGGCTGCCTCCTGGCAAGCCTGCAAGCGAATAAAGAGGCATTTCACTGCTCTAGGATTAACAGTCTTAAGACCATCCAGGTTAGGATGTGTACTCTATATTTCAGGGATGCTTTTAAAGGTAAATGAAACTTGTCCTGGGAAGTAGGATTATTCTAACATGTACTTAGTGGAGATCTTGCAGCTCAAGAGCATTGGGATCGAAGTACAAGCTATATTAATGGGTGAGCTCTCAGCCTCTGAGACTGAAAACTACAGAATACCAAGAGAAACAATTTGTTTTTTGAGCACGTTGTGAATTAGGAAGGTCCATATATTAGCACTGCAAAACTCAATCAATAATGTAATGTGGCACTATTAGTATTTTGAAAAATCAAGCTTAACCAACTTGAATAACTAGCTAAAAGGTGCATGTTTGTTCTTCTCAATGAAATCACCTGGCTTGGCATTGCTCTAGGTTTTTGAGAGTTAAAACATTGTAGTAATTATCATTGCTGACTAAATAAAAAAGCTTAATATTAAAACCAATGAGTAGCTGCAGAATTTTATGTAGAGATAACTTGGACTTAATGTGAATTCTAGTGAACTAACGGCATCTACTGCAGTGGGCCTTATCAGGGCTGTTTAAGTAAACAGTGCTGGAAAGGAATTGATGGATACTTCAGGTTTTTGTGACAGTACCAGGGATTTAGATGTAGAGTATAATTTTGATGCAGAAAATTATGTAGGATAGCCTGGGATACCAGCTGAATGATCCAGGGAGAGATGAAATGTTTATGATAGAGGTTTAAACTAAGTTCTGTGGGTAAGTGTGCTTTTATTTAAATGTTCTGTTATCTTAAGTAAACTTTTACTTAGTGCTTCCGTACTAAAACTGCATACAAGCTCTCTTATGTACATAGTAAAATATATATATTTTTTTAACTTCTGCTCTTCTGCTAAGGCTACTCATGTAGCTCAGTGATGTGTTTTTTTCTGGCGAACTTTGCTTTCTAGTTCACATTTGTAAGAAATAGCTCATGTTTGTAGTCCATGATTTTAGTAAATGATTTATTAAAAAAAAAAAAAATGCAAATAAATACTGTAGCTTTAATACATTTTTTTCCTTTGCATATTTTTTCTTTTCATATACTAGTTTTGTTCTTACCAGTCTTTCATTTTTATCTTCCTCTCCAGGTTTCTATGGGAGTAACTGATCTTTCGTGTTTTACCTCTTGTCACAAAACATTTATCACTTTTAGCCTCACTTTCTATTATTATTAGAGAGTTTCTCCTGTAGAGTATCAGTGAAAACTTGGTGTACCCCACATCTTTTAAATATAAAATTTTACACACAGTTTTATTCCATTAAAAAAAATCAAAAAAAAAAAAATAATCAGGGGAAACCCCAGCCTTATGATGGAATATAAATGTAGCTTTCAGTTTTGGAAGTAAGGCTTGCTTTCCCAGTTTGCGTAAGATCTGCAGCAGTTCAGAGGCAGTTGGGAATCAGATAAAGGAAGCTTGGGTTCTCTGATAGTTTCTCAGATGCTTTGACATCTGAAGAGTCTCACCTCAAGGAAAAGCTGGAGCTACCATCAGTCCTTGGCTGAAAGAACTGAATTTTAATCCAGTCTTTTTTCATTTCCATAGTATCTGCTGGACTTTATCTTTCTCGTCTTCGCTTGTAGGCTCAAGATGAAAAGTATGGGATGAGGAGGGGAAACTCTTTTCCCTACATTATAACAGGTTGTTTGGTAACAGTTTGAGAAGTTAGAGGATGCTGGATGCTTTTTTCAGCTGCTAGTTTTAGTTTAACTGCAATAATGGAAATTTTAAGGGGGAGTGAAGTAGTTCAAAAGAGTGTAGGTGAAAGGTTTCTGAGGAAAACTAGGGGAATGTGCTTGCATTTTTTACACAGCTTTCAAAGAAGTATTTTGTCTGTGCTAGTGAAATGTTGGTCTGATCCAAGTGGATAAAATTTAGGAAGCAAGCCTTTCTAAACTGCATAGAAACTTAGTGTGAAGTGCAAGTGATGTAAGAAAGTTGATTTCTCCTTTTGTCCTGTCTTTAATCTGAGACTGAAACAATCCCTCTGCACTGTTTAGCTCACGTGGGTGGAAAAATGCAAACAAAAAACCCACCACAAAACTGGAATGCACCAATATCCTACTGTTACCTTTTTGTAGGTGCAGCGTATTTTAGGTTGATTACTTCAGTTTGTTGTCAAAATGTTAGTAGTGATCTTCTGGTTAGGGTTAACCTTAAGTATTGCATTCATTTGGAGGAGACTGTGTTCTTCTTACTAGGTTTGATGAAATGCACTTAAAAGGTAAATATAGCTGTTAGTCCCCTTCCTGTGGGAATGACCTTTTTCTTTCAGAAACTCTGCCTGGTAATAGAGAGGCAACAAACATAAAGCATCCAGAGCAGGGGGAGAGAAGAGAACAGAAGAGATGTCAGGAGCTTTGCAACAAACGTGCTCGGTTCTGTGTTGAGCCTGCAGGGATACAAGGACTGAAGCGTGCTTCATCTCCTAGGTGCTGTTTTCATGGTCAGTCAGAGTATGTTGAAGTTCAAGCAAGCTTGGCACAAGCAAAGCAGTAGCAAAAGCTTCTGCCTCTAGGAGGAAATCCAGGCTCTGGTTGTTTTGATCAGCTAGGAACATGTTCTGTAAAACAAGGAGCGTCTAGCAGGCAGGCCAACTTGTCACCTGCAGAAAAATGAGTGTTTCTTCATGCTTTATTCTTTTTCGGTTAGTTGGCAGCTTGTACTGGTACTGCCAGTGCTTCTGTTCTCTAGCTAAAGGCAGAGCTGGGGCTGGGGGAAGGGAGGGAACCGGTTCAAGCAACACAGGCAGCAGCATCCTGGAATCCAGACAAAGTACAGCAGCTGGGAGTGGTTGCAACATATTTCCTGCGAGCTCCAAGCAGGGTGGTATTGCACTTTACCTGGCTTTTTTTTCTATTGTGTTTATCGTGTTTAGTTTATAGACGGAGCACTAAGCACTGGTGCCTTATTATCTAAAGGTGGTTTAGTAGTCAGGACATCTATAATTATCAAAGAGGATTTTGAGTTAAATCTCTGGCTTCCATGGAAAAGCAAACGGATCTAAAATTTATGGTTACTACAGTAGGTACAAAATGACTCGTGGCAGCAGTAGAAAAATCTTCCCACTCGGTTCCACAGAAAGCAGCAGCCCTTAAATATTTTTAAACCTTTTTTAGTGTGAGATTCATATGCACAAAGAAGATCTATGTATGTATTAGAGCCTTGTTATGCAGGGAACAGTGCCAGTTTTTCCTAAATCTGGCTAACAGTTAAAGGCTTTCTGTAAAACTTATATTGAAATAACTGGATCTTGCTGCAAGAGGAAATGCAAGCCTGAGAGTTTTAGCTCCTAAATGCCAATTTATGGCATAAAGCTTTCTTAACAAATTAATGAACATAGGAATGTCTGTTCCATATAATATGGCAAGAGTTCATTTCAGTAACTCTTACTTCTGATACTTACCTCACATCTTTTGATCCTTAAAGCATTTATACTTATATTGCAAACCTTTTAATGTTGTCTGTCCACTCACATATTTGCCCTTTAACAGCCATGTAAAGTCACTTGCAAACTATTATTTTATAAATTTCAGGAAAAGAAAAAGCTGCTGCTTGCGACATAGATGGTGATTTTAAAATGGTTTAATAGCCTGTCCTTGCCATCTTAACATTTGAAATATACTACCCACTTCTGCAAAGTCTCTGCTGTTCAGATATTTTTCTAGCTGTTGTTGTCTCTACCATGTTTTGATACAATACAAAAAGACAAAGTGCTACTTCCTTAACCACCCTCTACCCCACAAAAAAAAATGAATAGTAGCACGAGGAGAGGGGAGAGCAAAAACCACCTGGATTATGGAGCAGAGTCACTGTCAACTGGCACAGAACTAGCAAGGTCCTTGATACATCTGACAGCCTGTGCCTAACAAAAGTCCAGCTGCACAGAGATGCCTGCAGCTATTTCCTGATAAATGTCTGGGCTTGGTGCTGTATTTTATTCTTTACCACACTGGTTCTAGTTCTGCTCCCACTGATGCTCCTCTGAGCTGGAGCTTGCTTTTGTTCTTTCCCTCTTTTGCTGCAAATACTCCTAGCTTGTGTGTACCTTACTAGAAACTTGTCCTGCTGTCATACAGCAATAGCTGCTTGGCAGAGCTCGGATCTTAGCGCTTCTTGGAATTAAGTGTTGTTTTTTTTCCTGGTTTCTATTTCTGTTTTGTAATGTAAGGAATGTGCAAATACTTGAGGAAAACCAGCCAATATCTATTTTTACCTAGGTAAGGCAAATACTACAATTACTTGTTTATAATCTTCCATGTAACCTGTCCCTTTCAGACATGGGAAAATATAAAGGTAGTCTGAAGGTTGTCCCAGCAAGTCTCTTTAAAATGAGATAGGCGTTTACCTACCTCCTGAGTTTCAGGGTAGTGTACTTCCCCTTATATTTCTGTGCATCTTTGGCTATTAGTATCTTATCTCTAATTAGTGGCGAGCCCCTGTGTGGGCTTTCTCCAGGTGTATATGAGCAGCAGCATCACAGTAGTAGAGACTGTTCTGAAACACTGCACGTTGTATGGCTTCAGTATTGCAGCCTTCAGCAAAAAATAACGTTGCTTCAGCATTTGGAAGGGAATGTTTTTCTGAACCAATCCTAATAATATGCAAAGCTGCTTATACTTTTTATAAGCAGATCTTAAGAAACAGACCAGTAACACACATAGGAAACACTTGGTGTTGGATGTTCATTTTCTTCCAGAATTTGGTAACACTGAATCTCAAACCTAATTTTTATTTATTCTGATGTATAAAGGGATGGACATCAATTTTTTTCCTTTATGGTATTGTTGTACTGTGGGTTTTGTATGAGTGTTCAGTGAATTCTCTCCATGAATTAGGCTGAAGGTTCGGAGGGAAGGAGTTCTAGTACCAGAGCTGTGAGTACGTTATACTTCAGACATGAAAGTTGCAGCAAAATTGCTAACCCCAGAGCCTAAATTTACAATGTGGGATTTAGTTTTATCATATGACTTAAAGAGGGGGTAGGGAGAGAGACAGAGAGATGCTTTTCCACTGTTCTCATCAACTTTTTAATATTAGCTTCAGTGTCAGAGAACGCAGAGCCTACACCTGAAGAACAAGACAAGTCACTTGACAAACCAAAACAGAAAAAGAATCGCTGTTTCATGTGCAGGAAGAAGGTTGGACTTACTGGTAAGAAATACCAATTTTACTTCTCTTTCTGAAAAGGAGATGTAGGCTTTGGACCTTTGAAAGGGTCTTCTCTTAGGGCAGAAATGGGGCTTGGACATCTCTTGATGCTGTAAATTTGAAATAAAAATTGGGCAAAGGTGTTTTCAGCTGGCTTGTACTAGGTTTAGTCTTTCATGTATGCATTTTGTTTTTCAGCTTCCTTTTTTTTTTCCTAGTGAAATTTATAATTCCAAATATTGCCCTTTTGAAGTCTGCATAGCTGAGGAATTGGCTGATGTTTGCTGCCCTTCGCTAACCACCTTTTGCAGTGGTTCAGTGAAAGGGCCTGAGGAGCTTGAGTTCTTTGGGGTGAAGATTAGCAAATTAAATGAGCAGGAGGTCTCCAAGAGTGTTTTGTACTAGTATATCATGATAGGAGGGGATGGTCAAGTCAAATCTTACTGTAATTGCTTAAATATATTGTTTGTGATTCTTATGCTTTCTGCAGCAGAGGCTCTTTGGCTGATTGACACTGGTGACTGAGATTTATTGATAGTGAGTGAACACATTCAGGATTTAAAACAAGCCAGTCTAATTAAGAATGTTGAAATGGCTAAACTAATATTTGTGTCCACAGGGTTCGAGTGTCGGTGTGGAAACGTTTACTGTGGTATGCACCGCTATTCAGATGTACACAGTTGCTCTTACAATTATAAAGCTGATGCTGCTGAGAAAATCAGAAAAGAGAATCCTGTAGTTGTTGGGGAAAAGATCCAGAAGATCTGAACTGCTGCTTCTGCTGGAATACAAAATCCTTTGACCATCTGCAGATTAAATTGACTTGAGCTTTTTTCCTTAGTCATCAGGAATGTAGAGCAGTGTATCTTGCCTAGACCTTTTAATCATGCATGTCATCAGATGAATAGATTTTGTTTTTGTTTCTGTTTTTTTTTTTTTTTTTGAAAATGACTGAACATTTATTTTCATTGCAGTTTTCTGTGGCTAAAGACTTAAGTAAAACTTTACAAGTATTATCCTTTAAGATCATTTTAATTTTAGTTGAGTGCAGAGGGCTTTTATAACAAACATGGAGAAAATATTGGAGGGCTGTGCTTTTCCAGGTTAAAACATGCATGCGTTAACTTTGCAGTTTATTTTCTTGTTGTATATAGCTTTTCTCTGCAGCACAATTTCCTTTTTTTGATAATGCCTTGTATGGCACAACTAGTTATCAGTAACTGAATGTATTTTAATCATTATGGCTGCTTCTGTTTTTTTCCCCATTAACGAGAGGTTATACATGTTCGCATATTAGCTTGTTTGCACCCTCTACCTATTTATGTATGAATCATTTGTAATGAGAGCGTGTGCTGAGATTGTCTGTGTGTTTTTTTTTAAATTGGTTTTTGTTTTTGTGTGTATGGGGGGAAGGCTGTATGCACATCACTGACTGCAGGTTTCATTGGGATTACATCCATCAGTCTGTCTGTACACAAATATGAAGAATGATCTGAAGTACCTGTGCTGTATTTATGTTTATCCACGTCTTAACTTTGATTAAATAAAATTAAAAAAAAAAAAAAAATTGAGCCCCTGTGGCTGTCACTAGCATCTGTCATCTGGATTTTTCCTGGTTTATTTTCATGGGACCTTCCACTGGTGTTTCCTTTACTTACAATGCATTGATCCGTAGGCTGTACCTAATCCAATGCCAGCTAAGTTCTGGTTTATATATAGAGAGAGAACTTTTTACCTATTCACTTATAACTACAGGTAAGACTCTGATTTCCAGAAGCTTTCTATCTTGTATACTTTGGTATGCACTGCTATTCAGATGTACGCAGTTGCTTCTACCTTGTATATTGATCCATACTGCACAGGGAGTTCTCTGCGCTTCCTGTGCAGTGTCACTCATGTCTGACAATGCACTTTAGCTGGGGATGTGCCTACAAGAGCAAATGTCTCCAGCTTTAAGTCAGTGATTAGGCTGTGGATCCATGCATGTGTGACTATGGTCCTAAATGATATTGCTGTGGGGTTTGTGATCCACTGTCTGACGGAGCACTGTCCAAACTTCCTTGAAGATGAAGATGGGTGAGAGAATGAATGGTTCCTGAGACAGTTTCTCTGGTGAGCTGTTCTTTTGAGGTTTGAAATCTGTAGGTTTCAACACTGAACACTGCACAATCACCGTCCCTACACTCCTTAGTGGATCTACAGGCTTGTAAGTAATCCTCCTGTGGGAGTAGAGGGTATTTTTTTATGATCTTGTCAGGGGTATTCATTAATTTCCTTTTAGTTACGTCTGCCTGTTTTCTCAGATCAGAGTCAGTGCCTCAGCTATTCATCCATCCCGGTCATCCATATGACAAAGGCTGAGTGGTTTGTGTAGTAGCACAGTAAATTCAGCCAGGGTTGCTTATCACAGAACATAACAGTACGCTAAAGTAAAACCAATTCCTCTCCAGATGGTACTGATCCCAAGTTGAAACTTCACTTTGGTGACTTGCCTGCTGCTTTTGAGCATTTGTGAAATAAATGAGATTGCATGGCTTTATTTAAAATGTTAAATTTTTAATCAAAGCTGACTGCATCCTTTAAAATTCTGAATGCTCTTTAAAAGCTATGGCTGGCAATTAGTAGATAAAGCACTACATTCAGCATATAAACACTACGCAGCAGAAGGAGCTTTCTCTATCAGATAGCTATGGAAAGTGATTTGCAAGACCCAATAATAATGAACTATCTTGAGCTTGCAAAAATGGTTTAATCACAATTTATGGAACACGTGTGTGGGTTTTTTTAATAGTAAAGGAGGGTATAAATAACTCCAGCAAGTTTCAGTAATGGTCTGCTCCTTTGGGTCAAAGATCTTACAGTTCCTCACAGCATTTGCTAAATTTTCTCTGACCTAGCACAGACAAGGGAAGAGCAGCAGCATCTTCTTTCATGGCTGTCTCTGCTTTCCTTCTCAGTTTGATTTCTTCTCTATTCACTGTTTCTGGTCTCTCTTCCTAAAAGTGTCTTTTTCATACGTGTCCCTCTTAGTCTGCCTTTCATCTGACAGTGACACTTCTGGGCTAAGCAGAGAAGATGCTGTAGGTTTAACAGTGGAGGAAAAAGAATTGAGCTTTGTAAGTTCTGCTATCTGAGAGACTGGAAGAAGGAAGGGTAGGAAAGCGGCTGCCCTTGGAATTCACATAATCTCTTTACCACTGCCTGCTGTGAAGCAACAACTCTTCTGGCCCTTGATTGTATGGTAGGAAATGTGACTGTGCCAAGAGGAAACTTGACTTGCAGTGTGGTGGCAGTACTCGGCCTGGGTCAGTATTAGGCAATTCTGTTTCTACACATCATTCTCAAAGCAACCTAAAAACCTTTGTGGCCTGGTTTATGCAGATAGGAGTTAAGAATATATATATCAAGACCATATCTTTCAATAAGCTTGCATTTGGACTGGAAATCCTTCTTTCCCTAACAATAAGAGTTGTGTCATCTTTGTTTGCTTTGGCATTAGCTCCACGTTATCATGGTGGTTGATCTGCCTCTCAATCTGGATAACCAGTAATGCTTTATATTTTGTCATCAGCTTGAGGTTAGCAGATGAACACTTTAATTAATACCAGCGTATTCACAGCACCACAAAACACTTGAATAAATCTGTTTTTTCAAGATGCACGCAGTGTTTGATACATACTTCCAAGGTCTTGTTTGGAGTAAGGCCATATGCACAGTTCCTATAAGCTTGGCACAAAACCTCTTCATTGTGTTAAACATTTTAAACAATCATTGGAATGGAGTGGCACCTAAGATACTGAATTTGCTTACAGGAAATTTTACAGGAGTCAGTGTTAGGAATTGTATTGTTTTAAACAAGACCCCATGCCAGACAGCACCATGTGAGCTTTCTTCTCCACGAGGGAAGAGCTGTCACAGATGGGTGGTTGTCAGTGGTGTTGTGTCATCTTACACTGAATATCTGGCTCTACAGCTTGCTGCGTTTCTTCTAATGAGTCTTCTCTGCCAAAAAAAATAAAATAAAATTAAAAAGTTGAGCAGCGACTCAGTTCTTTGGCTTGGCAGTCGCAAGCCATCTAACTTTTTTATTGAAAAGGGGTGGTCTTTGCTATTTAGTTTTAATTCTACAGATATTCCCTCATTGGTTTCTACTTTTCCTGAATATGGATGTCCCGTGGGTAGGAAAAAGCTGGGGCTGGGAGCAGAAAAAGGCAAAATCTCCCTGTTCTTTTTTTGTTGTTTGTACGTGTTTTTAAGCAATTGGGGCTATCTGGGGAAAATAGGGCTTGGGTCCTGCATTGCAAAACTGCTACGCACGTGAAGTGCAGTTTCAGGTGCAAGTTGTGCAATTTTCTCAGGGTTGCAGTGCTCCTGGGAGAAGACCTGCTCCATCTGACGTGGGCATCATCATCTCGCCATCGCCCTGGCAGGTACGCAACCCACGGGAGGTGAACCAGCAGTGTGGCCCTGCTCCGACCGCACCGGCCGGAGCCGTCTGCTGGGATTCGGCCACCCGCAAGGATGCAGCCAGTAAAAGGCGGCCCTGGTTTCACGGAAGGGTTTATCAAGCAGGAAGAGCCTGTTTCTCGCCAGGAACAGTTACCAGCTGCTGACTCACGCAAACCTCTGGCACTAATTAACTGCGGCGGCTGCCAGCAGGAGCAGGCAGAGGGGTGGGATGGAGACGGGGCTGCGATTGGTTTGGGGCCGAGGACAGAGGGTGGGATTTGGTGCTTCTGTGCTCCCCTTTGCGACATCTGGAGCGGTTCTTCCTTCCAGGTAGAAGCACAGCAGCCTGGCAGGTTCGTAAGCAGGGACTGCTGGCACTCAGCATGTCTTTCATCCAGGTAGACAAGGACTCAGATTTTCCTCTCCAAAATCTCCCCTATGGTGTTTTCTCCACGAAGGAGGAGGTGAGTAACAACATGCGTTGCACTGGGGCTGTTGTAATTGTTCGGAGCCTATGAATAAGAGGAGAAATTCCCAGCAGCGTGGGATAAGGAAAAACTTCACGGGCTGGGACATCGGTGCAGGCTTCCTGGTTTGAGAGCAGTAGCTGGCACGTTGTCTTTTTGCTTAATGTGGTTATTTTTATGACAGCTTCCTTGAAACTATGGAAAAGAAAGGGAAAGTGTTAGTATTCCCGACGAGTGTTTTATCTAATACATCCCAGAGTTTTTATGTGGTTTTGACTGTCGGTGTTTTGTTTGATTTTGTAAAATCATTAAATCTGATCCTTTCACATCACTGTTTGCACTGACTTTTTTTTGAACTCAATTCCTCATTCTCTTTGTGACTGGGTATAATTACACCTTCACCCTCAAGAAGCCACATTGAATACCTATTTCGTCTGCCATTAACTCTGTAGCATCCAGTCCCGTTTGCACAATATGAACTAGCATAGGGGGAAAATGAATTCTGTCCTGAAATAGCTGTATTTTCAAGTGAGTGCCTTGTTCTGTTTTCTTTTAAGAGCCTGCTCTTCATCAGTTTGGTAGAGCTGGGTGCAGAAGCATTAAGCAGGGCACAGACTGTGTCATTTCCATCTCTGCAGCTGACCAGTTGTGGTTTATTGGGCATAAGCATTGCAGCAATGTGTTAAATGTGCAAAAGTCCTAACTGCTATGCCCAAAGGCTACATCTTGAGCCAGCTTCAGGTCTTGTATTTTATCCATCACGTAAGAAAACGTGGCTCAGCCTTTTCCAAAGAAGGTAGCTCCCAGTTCCTACGTGCTGAGCCCAGTTAGGCTGACTGCTGACCTCAGACCTGCAGACACCCAACCTGCCAGAGCCACTGAAATGTGTCCTGGAGAAGAGAGTGATTTCTGGGAAGGAAAAACTAGAGGATTGTGAACTGAAACTTTGTTATTATCTCCTGCTTGCTGCTGTCTCCACTTATCAATACAGGTTCAAAAAAGAATTTAAGCCCAAAGATTGTGTTTTCTGATCTGGTATTTTCCCAAGATAAAATGAGATGGTTCATTTAATCTCTTCCTAGATGCGTGTGTTGTTATCTAACAAGTTTGGATTATTTTTCCACCCTCTCCAGTGACCGTTTGCTGAAGAAAACATCTTTGCCAAGATCTTATTAAAAGGCAGAAATTATTTGGGAAAATAACGTTTTAAAAGTGGCACAATGTTCCAGTGATTTCAAGTTAAAGCAGTCGATGTAATTCCTGTCTATCCCAGTTACAAATTAACCTGATGTGACCTTTAGAGTTTTCTGCAGGAATGTTTGCTGAATAAATACTTATTATCACACTTGGAAACTTGCTTAGAAATTAAAGGCTAAAAAATGGGTTTAATAGCATGGATTTTCATTGATGATTTTCCCATTTTGTTAATCTACTTTTCATAATGACTGTGACCAGTTAGTCTCTACTTGCTTAAAGGCATGAAAAATTGAAATTTTGTCTTTGAGCGCAGCAGCGTTTCTATAATTTCCACCCAGCTGTGGCAGAGCTGCATTGGGAATGTCTGCACTGCTCCGGCACCGCAGGCTCAGCACGCGCCTGGCGCGGGCCCTTCGAGGACTGCAGCAAATGAACGCGGTCTTTGTTTGTCTGCGTGCATCTGGCAGGCAAATGCATCCACAGCAATCTCCCATATGCACGGGAAGCTCTTCCTACACCAGGATCTACACCAGGGTTTGCCTTCAGGTGGTGGACTGCTGGCGTGCTATGAGGTTGCTCCAGGCAGAGTAACCTCCTTCGACCTTATGCAGGGATAACGTGGCCGAGCAAGATGCACAGCAGTGGAGCACAGAGCACCTTTCCTCAGCTCAGGAGGAGCTGGAGTGTAGAAACACCAATTTCTTTCTAATAATACACACACAGGGATGAGATCAATCCTTTGTGCCCATTGTGCATCTATGCTGCAGGTCCCCATCTGAAGGAGAAATAGCATCTTCCCACCTCACAACCTATTTCAAATATGTGAACTCATTCTGAAATGTTTGTCATTAATGGGGAATGGGCAAATACTTCTGGAGCAGGGAAAGAAACCTCTTCATTTTCCTCTCCTTCCCCCAAAAGGCCGGGATGAGGGGAATGTGCTCTTCCATCCCTGCAAGTCTGGGAGGAGTCTGTGAGGATGCTCTGCCTCCAAGCCTTAATGTTTTTAATCAGCCAGCCTTTTCTGCTAGCTGTCAGTAGTAAACGGCTGTGACATTGAGCTCCTGGCCCTGATGGATCCAGCTCCCTGTGACCGCTGCGTTCCCCCATGCCCTCTTTGGAGGATTTTTGGGTGCAAGCATAAATTCTTCTTCTCTTCCCCCTGCTCTCACCGTTTTGCAGCCTCGGCACAGGATTGGGGTAGCGATTGGAGACCAGATTTTGGATCTCAGTGTCATTAAGCATCTGTTCAATGGACCAGCTCTTGCCAAACACCAGCATGTCTTTGAGCAGGTATTTATCAGAGTCTCTTGTTTGACTTTTTGCATGTGTTTTAGATATATTAATGAGAGTTGTTAGCAATGAGCGATGAGATGTAGGCTGTGAACTGGACATGGTGGCTTTTACTCAGCACTGAAGCTCTGTTGGGCCAGTTTTAGCTTGGTGTAACTGTCAAAGAGCAGCACGATGAAGCAATGCCACCCAAGTTTTGGGTGACATGGAGGGGTGAAAGAGAAACATCCAAAATTAGCAAAATATTTCAGACCACCTTAAGGCCTTTTCCATCGGGTTGGTTAGCACAGCACAGAGCGGCACTAGCAGCTTTCAGTTTGAAACTTTGGATTTGAGTCTAAAGCAGAAACGGGAATCCAGATTTCCCAGGGTTTGGTGCTGGGGGGCATGCCTCTGCGGCAGAGCCCAAATTTGGGGCAACTTTTCCCTTACAGGGAACATGGGCTTGTGCCATCAGTTGTGCTCTGCTCGGAGGGAGAACCCATCGCTGTGGAGGCAGCCAGGGCAGCAGGGGATTTGGGACCTGAAGGGTGTTTTTATGAAGCGAGGCACAGTCTGCTATCTGCCTCCCCCTCCTCTCTGTCACCCCACAGCCCACCCTCAACGCCTTCATGGGGCTGGGCCCCGCAGCCTGGAGGGAAGCCCGGGCCCTGCTGCAGACGCTGCTGTCGGCCACCGAGCCAACGCTGCGGGACAACGCGGGTCTGAGGAAACGGTGAGCGAGCACCGGGCCCGAGGTGGCCACACGCCATCTGAGGGGTATTTAACCCAGCGTTGGGGCCTGCCGAGAGCTGCCCACTCCTCGTTATGTTGCTGGTTAATCCTCTCACCGCCCGCAGATCCGGGGCGTCAACCCCTGCTTGGGAACATGGAGATTACACCCTGGGGTGTGCCCAGATCTGCTGCATCCCTACAGAGGGACGAGCTGAGCTCTGGGGACACCTGGGGCTCCACACACAGCGTGGCAACCATGGCCTCCACGCGGGAGGTAGCCTCGAAGCCTCTGGTCTGTGCCTCCCACCTGCCCAGCAGAGCTCTGTCTGCCCAGGCTGTGGCTCTTCTGCCCTCCAGCTGCCCCCCTGAAGCCATCTCACTTTGCCAAAACCCAGCCAGTTGGGGCAAAGTGGCTCAAGATACGTGGTGGTGCGTTGGTGCGGGAGGGGAGGGCAGGGCAGGGGACTCCTCCCTGTCCTGCTGGGTGGCACACATGCCAGGAAGCTGCTGAAGCTCTGCTTGCCACAGGGACCTTCCCTGCACACCCCCAGAGCCACAAAACACAGCCTCGCCCCTTCCTCACCAAGGAGGGCAGAGGACAGAGCACGTTTCTGCAAAACAGCCTGCTCCTGCATCCATTTCTCAGCTCCTTTGCCCACCGTGAGGGGTGCTGCTTCTGGTCATAACCCTCTCAGCAGCAGCAGCCTGTGCAGTCTAAGTCTAAATTTTCCTGCATACCCTGAACTAGAAAGGAATCACTGCAAGGTTTGGCAAAGCAAATTAGAGATTGAGCTGCTCGAGAGAAACGCTCAGTCCCTTACATGCTTGTAAACCACTTCAGGGTGAGAGCCTCAACTTTGCCGAGAGCTGAAGTCTTTGTCTTTTATTTCAGAGCATTTGTACCTCAGGCTTCTGCTACCATGCACCTGCCAGCACACATCGGTAAGCCTCCCGGAGCCGCCGGCTGCTCGGTGCTGCCCTTTGCTCTTGCCCAGAGGAGCTGCTTTATGTCCAGATTGCTCAGACAGATCCTAGCTGCAACAGGGAGTGGGCTTTGTAGGAGCCAGAAGTACATTATTGTATGCAATGAATGGTAGGTGCTGTCTGCAGCACAGGAATAGAAAAGCCCAGGGAAGCTCAACAGCAGCCAGAAAATTCCTGGATTTTCACTAAATCAGGGTTGTCTGGTGCCACAAACTCTTGTCATCAGATTTGCATCACCAAAGACCTTTGTGATTAGAGCCAGGCAGGAAACACAAGTTCAACTTCAAACATTGTCCCCATTTGTCGTCAGAAAACAATCCAGATCTTACAAAATTTTACTCAGGCACAGCCTCATAAACAAGCGTGAGTCCCCGCCGCCAGGCCGTTACCCTGCATCCCAGCCCACATCAGGCCGCGGACTGTTTTGGAGTGAGAAGCATCTTCATGGTTTTGACAGAAATTTATATATGAATCAAAACCAGCTCAACCAAAATCACTGGAGGGATGTGACCAGCCCAGGATTGCGTGAACTTGCCCATTCCCCTACCAAGCACTGCTTCACTAGCCTTTTGGCTCCCGCGGGGCACAGCAGGGCTATGGGACAGCCTGCCCTCTCCTGCAGGAACCGTGACACCTTCTACAAAAAGTGTGGGGATGAATAGGCCCATGCTTCCCCAGCAGACAGCTCCGTGAAGGATTGCAGACCCCGTGCATGCTGCTAGTGAGAGCACGACCCTGGCAATATCCCCCTGCCAGCACCTTGCAGCTGCGCGTTATTTAGCTTCCCGCAGCGTTTATGTCCTTGTGCTCCAGTCCTGCTTGTACCGAGAGCGAGCACTGCCTGTATCCCCTGCTGGGGCTGCGAGATAACACACCGAGGCTGCAAAATAATGCAACGAGGCTGCAAATTAACACAGCGAGGCTGCAAACGAGCGCCAGGCCGCCGAGCTGCTCGCAGCGGCGGCAGCAGAGGGCAGCAGCCGCCCGCCCCGCGCCAGCCCCTGGGTTGTCTTCGCCGCCGGGGGCTGGAAACCAAAAAAACAGCCGGTTTTGTCATCGTTTTCCAGGCGAACCACATTAATCACCACCCTTACGCTATTCCTCACAGCCCCGTAGTAATCATGTGAAATGCTGAATGGCTCCGCTTCACTCTCTGCATCCCCTCCTGCTCTTCGCGTCACGTATCGTGCGCTTTAGCCCCTGCAAATGATGGGAAAGCCCATCATTTGCAGGGATCCACATTTGTGTTTGTTTGTTTGTTTGTTTGTTTTTCCATTCAGGAGATTACACTGACTTCTACTCTTCACGACAGCATGCCACCAACGTTGGGATCATGTTCCGGGGCAAGGAGAACGCGCTGATGCCCAACTGGTGGGTCATACAGGTGGTTCCCTGGGGCACCTTGTTTTACACAATCTTCTGTCAGTATATGTACATTTTTAAAGGTCTGGGTATTTTAGCAAAATACTGATTTCACAGTGGACAAGAAACTGTGAACTTTGTGAGTGTGTCAAGAACTCAAGAAGAGAACCAAAAGCCCCGTTTCCCAAGAACCAAAAGCCCTGTTTCCCCAGCCTGTGCTGGTGCACCAATAACAATGCACACCTCTGGTTCAAGGGCAGATTCACCTAAGAAATGGTTTTGCCACATGTCAAGAAACTGGGGTTTGAGCTCCAAGAAACTTAGGGGAGCAGTGGCACAAGAGAAGCACAGCTACATGGCTGCAGGACTGTATTTTGTTCCCATCTTTATCTCAGAGCAGGGAAGGTGCAAATGTTTGTGCCCATCCACCAGAGCTCAGGCCTCAAACTTCACACCCCGAGATGCCTCTGCCCCGAGAAGCTGCTCAGGGTGGTGATGCTCCCCAAACTAACCCATGCTCTGTGATGTTCTTTCACAAGGCTGCACTTACCCGTGGGTTATCATGGCCGGGCATCTTCTGTCGTGGTGTCTGGGACACCCATACGGAGACCTGTGGGACAAATGAAACCCGACAATGGTGAGTCCATGACAGGCTTTAAATGTGGCTTCTTACTCCTTATTTAACTTTTATTTTTCCCCCACATCATCCAGTAGTAGGCAGCAAGTGTCTGGGATGCCCAGGCTGGGTGAGGGCAGAGAGCAAAGGAAAGCCCAGAGCTAAATCCATCTTATGTCTGCATGCCAGGCAGCATCAGCTGCTTCATTTTTTTCTGCATGATGCTTTCATTGCCCTGTCTGCTTCCCGCTCATAAACCACTCTTCTTTCTGCCCACAGATAAACCTCCAGTGTTTGGTGCTTGCAAGCGTCTGGATATTGAGTTAGAAATGGTAAGACAGGCTATTTGCCTTGCCATTGTAATAGAGAAACATTAAAGACAGGAAAGAAAAGGTAAATTCAGCTGCTTCTAAAATTAATGTCTTGAGGTCCATTCATTCATTTCATCTGATACATCTGTGTAGCAGGCAACGAAGAGTCCTGTCATGGAAATCTTCCTGTCTGATGGCTGGAGGGTGTTTTAGCTCATTCAGTGCTTTGCTAATTGAGCTTTCAGGCTGGAAACAGCTTGTCTGGCCAGACCCGAGCAACCTGGAAGCATGCGGCATGTTCTTCATATCAGGCACCACCGCCTGCTGTCTGGCCAGCAGTTGCCTTTGCCCTGCAGCCAGGATCCTTTAGCAGACAGGGGGATTTTAGAAGCCCAGACCGCCCGTGCTGTGAATCCAGGGCTGGGGAAGCTGGGAATTGCTGCGAGTTCCATCCAAGCACCTCGCCCTGGCTAGGAAGAGAAAACCTGTGCTGTGTGTGTTGGAACAAAACATCTGTGGGAGGTGCATTTTGTGGCTTAGCCTGGTCCTAAAGGATTGTTTTGTCATTTTGTAGGTTTGTTGTTTGTAATTTATACAATATATATCATCTGGATTGTGATTAGGGAAGACCATTTTACTCCCATGTTTTGGTGCAGTCAGGTCCTTGTTTAATGGCTGGCTCTTGGCAACACAATGCTCCCAAGCACTTCAAAGCTGCCAGCCTTAAGGAGGGGGGGAGAGAGGGAGTAGGCCATGTTCCTTGTCTAATTGTGTCTGGGAAATGATGCAGAATCACGTCCTGCCCAGCCTTGGTTGTTCACACATGTAACCCTTTGTATGGTAAAGATTTCTGACTTCAGAAACTTAAACAACACTTTGGTTTTTGACTTCAGGCATTCTTTGTGGGACCTGGAAACAAGTACGGGGAGCCAATCCCTATCAGCAGAGCCCACGAGCACATCTTTGGGATGGTCCTTATGAACGACTGGAGCGGTAACCCGCACTGCGGGCATCTGCCTGGAGGGGGGGATCACAGCACCGTGGGAAACCCTAGATATGGATAAAGGATGTCTTTTAATAGCAGATTAGGGGGCATTGAAATCACTGGGTATAGTTGAAAGGGATCAAAACGAAACACTACCTGCATTTCTCAAGCTCTTTCTAAACCTGTCTTTGATCAATCAGTAGAACCAGTGATTGCTGCCTAATGAAGATTTATTTACTTATGAAGGAGCTAATATCCATCTAGTTTCTTCTGAGCAGGGATGGAGCAGCCCTAAGGACGACGATTTCATCAGAGGATTGATTTCAGTGTCAGGATTAGGGAAAGGATTTGACAATCACAAATCCCTCTCTCTGTTCAGAGATTTAAGCAGACAAAAGCATTGTTATCAAGGTGAAATTAGCCCTATGACTGGCATGGACCCCTGGCGGGGTGTCAAAGCATTAACTAAACTGGGGAGGAAAATGTGGTTATCTGAGGATGTCCTGGCTTACTTTAATTATCCCTGCCTTTTCTTCCTAATCTAGCCTGTCTGAGAAATTTGGTTTGAGGGTTGGAAAGGGATGGATTTAAACCAGGGTTTGGGCACAATGGCTGGAAATGGGTGGCGGTGACATTTCCAAGTCCATGCAGCTGGTTCAGTAGCTGTGCAGAGATCTGTGTCTTCAACCAGTGTGAAAGCTCACAACAATTACTGTGTTAAATGGCATTGCTTTCAATTTTTCCTTCCTAGCTCGTGACATCCAGAAATGGGAATATGTTCCTCTGGGCCCGTTCCTGAGCAAGAGCTTTGGCACAACCATCTCACCTTGGGTTGTCACCATGGAAGCTCTCATGCCATTTGTGCTGCCCAATCCTGTCCAGGTTAGCAAGGGGAAGACTTGAAACTTCGGAGAGTTTACAAGCATGATCCTGCTTCCACACACACGGAGAAACCTTGAGCTCTTTGAGTCAAATGCTGATTGATGTCACTGGCATGGCCACATGGCACCCTGACTGCCTTCCTGCCTACTTGAGCAGGGCAGAAAAATTGTCTCCTTCAAAATATCTTGAAAATAAACTGATCAGAGAGCTTCTTGGTAGTGCTTAGCATTCAAGAAGCAGTAGAGAGAGAGTGGACTCATTCCAAAACACTTTGTTCAAGCGTTTCCAGTTGTCTGTGTTATGTAGGCGTTTCGTTAAAATGGAAAAAGATAATGAAGGTCTCACAGAGAATTTGCCATCTTCTCTGTGCAGGCAGAGAACAAAGTTGTGCTAGCACCATATTTGTTTTGGATTAACATCCACACCAGAGTGATGGAGAAGGATTTTGGAGCCCAAGTGCAAAAAAAAGGGAATTTGGATCTGTGGATATCACATCAGCTCAAAAAGGTCTTTAAAAGCATGTGCATGAGAGCAAGAAAAGCAATAATCTGAACAGTAATAGTGGTAAAGTAAATGGGGCGTGCAGCACAGCCTGCATAAACAAAGTCACCGGGACGGCTCATGGAATTTTTCCTTTCTGCTTGTTTAGACTGACATGCCTTTTATATGTTATTAGGATCCCAAGCCACTGCCCTACCTTCGGGATGCAGAACCCTACACCTTCGACATCAATCTCTTTGTTGCCATTAAAGGTACGGCAAAGCTGAGCAAGTTATAAAGCTGAAATTGCCAATTAAGGACTGCAGGACCCACCGGGTACTCCAGACAATTTGCTCTCGGCTCTGCAGTGCTCCTTTTTGCCTCTGTCAGGGAAAGAAGGAAGCTCCTCGTGCTCCCTGTTGGCCATGCAGCAATGCACCAAGGAGGGAATGCTGCCCACCCAGGGCTTGCAGATGAGCAGCTCATGAGGAGGGTCCCTGCGGGGGCTGCCTGCAGGGCATGGAATGAGCAGCTGTCCACGACTGTCAGATTTAAGCCCAACACAGCCCCCAGCTAATGGCCCTGCTGAGCAGGAGGTCCAGTTGCTGCTCCTGTAGTAGAGTAGAGAATAGGAAATGGGTAGCTTGATGTTACCCTGGTGCCAGCCACACGCTTGTTTTCTGTGAAATGCTGGCCTTCATAAGGGAATGGAAAATGTTATTGCTTCTTTGCTGCAAGGGATCGCAATGATAAAAGGAGTCATCCATCTGTAAAATGAAAAGACTCGAGCATCAGTCATCCAACACAAACGAGTTGTTTTCCTGTTTCTTATTTTTTATTTTCCTCAGGAGAAGGAATGAGCACGCCAACTACTATATGCAGATCCAATTTCAAGGTAAGACCTCAGTCTCTTGCCTCTGCTGGAAATCTTGCTGATGCCATCAGCTCCACTTTGGTGCCCAAGCACTGAACAAGGGAGCAGCTCCTCCTGCTGCTCAGCTTAGGATTCAGGCAAAGGCAATTGCCTTTTGCTGTGCCAAGGTGGAAGAGAGCCTCGCAGTCACAGCTGGTAATTTCCACATGGACACAACTGCAAGCCCAGGGCTATCCTGGGTGCTGCATGGGCAGAGTGGTTGGTGGCTGTGGCAGCGTGGGCTGATGGGGACATGGTAAGCCAGGGGGCGTGTGGACCAGCTGCAGCACGTCTCAGGCAATTTTGTATTCACATGTAGTTCTGTGCATCTACAGCAATTACCTTAATCAGTAAATCAGTAGTCAGCAAATCAACAATTAGGAGATTTTTCTGTGAACCTACTGGGCCTGACCATTAATTCTGTGTTAGCAGTGCTGGCCTTAAAGAGAAAGAAAAGGAGAATTGACATCTAACTGAAAGAGATTTTAAGGAACTAAATTGCAAGGTAAAGTCTGAATTTTATATGCACATAATAGCTCCTTGTCATCATTTAGAAAGCAATCAGCCAGGCCACAGTAACTATTAAAAATATAGCACCGAGTAGCTGTGGATGTTATTTTTAGGCTGCTGAAGGTTAAATAAGGGAATTTCTTTAGTGACAGTCTGACCAGCATCATCCAGAGAATGCAATACCTCGTGCACAGGCATGCAAGAGGTTTGCCTTTCATTGCTTTAGCCTCCTCCTCCCTCTTGCAGCACATGTACTGGACGATGAAGCAGCAGCTGGCTCACCATTCGATCAACGGGTGCAACCTCAGGCCTGGCGACCTCCTGGCATCAGGAACCATCAGTGGGCCCGTGAGTGTTCAAATACTGATAGCCACAGCTACCTGGTCAGTAGCCCAAAACTGACTGAGCAGGGCTTTGGGTCAAAGTCCTGTTTGGTTTGAGCAGCCATGAAAATGCCTGCAGTTCCTTCCTAGGCATTTTGTGCTAATGGTTTGGCAACCCCAAAATCACACTGAGAGATGTTTTCTAATCATTTGTTGTTGTTTTTAATCTCTCCCGTGTTCCTTTCCCTAAGAACTATTTAACTCTAGATGCAAATTAATTTATGTGTATAAGCATCCACATAAGCTTGTTTTTACTTTATGAAATACAGCTTTTTAAATTATTATTATTTGTGAAGAAAATATTAAAGGTGCATGAGTATAACTTGTAGATTTTCTAATACAACATATATGGACCTAACTTCACAAGCTATTATTCTCCTTGTACAGACAGTTGTTGCAATATCTGAGTAAGGTATTGGCACTTGCTGAAACATCAAAGATAAATGCTCTTCACGCTGTCTGGAAGACAGCTTCAGGGGAAGTGGTTTCCAGACAGGGTTACCTGTACTTCCATTCTGAGCACTTCTGAAGTGTTTTCTGCTTCCTCTAACTCATTGCACTGCAAATTGACATTGAAGATCTACAAACCTTTGCCAGCTTTGCTCTTCTGAAGAACAAAAATGTAAATAAAACTGTGAAACACAGGCTACATGAAAGCACTGGATTTGCTTGAGTGCCCTATATTTGTTTCCCTTCTTTCTTTAGCAGGCTCAAACTTCTCTTAAAGGATTTAGGACTATTTTAAACAGAGCAGATAAAAGCTGGAAGGCATGGCTGCTTACAGTGAGCAAGAAAATAAAATGTGAAGGCAAAACAATAAGACAGTGTATCAATGAATCAAATCAACAGCAGAAGCCCATTCTGTAATTTTATGTATTTGCGAATCTACCTCCAGCGACAAGTAGCTTAGCAGTGGGACAGGTGCTAAAGAGCTGTTTATTTGTTGATAACTTTTGCTGCAGGAACCTGAGAGCTTTGGCTCCATGCTGGAGCTGTCTTGGAACGGGACAAAAGAAATCCCCATTGGCAGTGGACAGTCTCGTAAATTCCTGCAGGATGGAGATGAAATCATTTTAACAGGTAATGGCCAATCTCCTGCTCTTACACTGTACCTAAGAGATCTTTCCAGATGTTGATGGCAGTGGCACAAGCCCCTGGCCAGTACACAAGCTGTGCTCCATGTGCCTGCTGTGCAGCCCCAGCTGTTTCCATCCCACCTACCACCAGGTAAAAGGAGGCAGATAGAAGTTTCCCTGTAATAAATGCTTTCTGAGTTAGTTTGTTTGTTTTGTTAAATGAGTGAATGACCTTGCTATGTCTGTGTGTGAGTGTTAGTGGGAGGTTGGGGTAGGTTTGCTTTTATGGGTGAAAATACCCTGGGACTAGCGTTAGTTGATGTATTGTTGCCACCATGGTCCAAGTTTACAAGGCTTGGCAAGTCTTGAAAAAAGTCATTTTGAAAATAATATTTCATTGGCGACCTATGCATATCCAATTTAATGGGTTGCAAATTCAGTATGTGGGAAGTAGCATGAAGCCTGCTAGAACAGCTGACCAGGTCCCCTCAGAAAAGGGCTGCACTTGAGAACTCTTTCATACTGGGCCATGGTTTTAATTTTCATTTTGAGAAACCAAGGATTTTATGCATTGAAATATAATGTGGCCTTTTGTGATCCAAATCCAACTCCCTTCTCTTAATCCACAGTCCAGTGCAAGACAAATCTATTTTTCCTTTCCTCTCATCTTGTCAACCCCGTTATGGCTTTGAGGTGGCAAAGAGTTGACAAGAACAGTCATGTGAAACTTATTCAAATGTCTTGCTACGTTGTCTACTGAATTTTTAGAGAATTTTGGTGGGATTTTGTGCATCAGCAGCTCCCACTCTTGAGACCCAGCCAGTAACACGCCTGGCTCTGAAGTGACGAGAAAACATTTACAAATGTGATGTAGGTCAGAGAAAATGTGAGTGACTAATGTCTATGCAGTAACTGGAAGGATGTGAAAGTGTGATGTAGTATGTGTCCACAGGTCTTTGCCTACTTAATCCAGCCCACACGGTAATAAGAATAGATGGGATTTGTCCATAGAGGCATTGCCATATGCCTGCATCTCCTAGTGCTGGTGTTTGTGAAGGCATGGGCTTTTTTTTCTTTCTGCACTACGAGGCGTTTACTTCACACCCCTTAGGATCTTCATTTAAACTTTTTAACTCCCCAAGCAGTGATCCAGATGCCAACACTAAGCCTCACAGCAGGATGCAAGTGGCAAAATAAGATTGTGGCATGTGCTGCAAGCTATCATTGCCTGGTCTAGTTAATGCAAGTAAAATCAAAGGTCCTTCACCTAGCTGTGTTTCTACCACAGAGGTGTTTAATTGGAGAAAGCCCAACATGGTAAAGCAGAAGCACATCTAAGCAAAACATGAACCTGCAGTTATGCAGGACACATGTTGGAGCAGCGTTCATGGCAATGCTGAAATGGATGAAGTGACAAAAACCAGCAGCATGCATGTAGGTGCACATCACAGTCAGGTCAGCCCTCCAGACACACCTCTGGATCTGCAGCACTTCCCCTCTTAAGATATTCAGCATGAGGAAAAAGAGGGTTTGCACGCAGGAATGGCCACTGGGCCTGCCCATCTGCGTATGTATGCTGGATGAATGGCTGGGGTTTTGTTTGTTTGTTTGTTTTAGGGTGAAATATCAGAGTTATGTTGTGCTATACTTTTGGAAGTGCACTGCCCCACTGTTCTAGCTCTTTGCCAGGGCTTGGCTGGCTCTGATGACCCTCAATTGAGGCAGGAGGTGATAGGAACCAGGAACACTGCAAACCAGCTGGGGGTAAAAACCAGCTGCCAGACACATGCTGGATTTAGCTTTTAGAAACTAGTCAAAACGCACAAAACTTTCCCACACAACTCCTTGCTGGAAAACAGCTTTTTTTTTGTGTGCTGTAGTTATCACTCAACATGGATCTGAGTGGTGGTTATGGGCTATTCTTGGCCAAGACTTTCAGGAATTTTGCCAAAGCAGTCTAAAAATTCTTGTTCTTTCAGAAGCATTTTTGACAAAAAGCAAGGACCTTTCTGTGGAGAAAATAAGTAGGGCTGCATTCCAGTCTGCCAGTGATGGCTGTGTGAGCTGTCCCAGTGGGGCCGCAGCCCCAGTGCCTCCTGTTTGGCAGCCCCTATACTGGGTTTGAGTTTCTGTGAGGTGCTGCCAGCTTTGCAAAGCAAGGTGCTGAGACAGCTGGAGACTGAGATGTACTGGAGGGAGATGGAGATGGAGGTACCAGGGAGTCCCTGGTACCTCTGACATGCTTCAGCCCTCAAACAAGCCTTTGTATATTCATGCTGCAGTGTGTAGATGTCTGATGCTGCTGTCCATTGCCCTCTAGAGGTGCAGGTCTCTCTCAAGTAACTATGCCAGCAACCCTAAATTAGGGAACAGGTGTATGAATGTCTCTTTGGAGTTCCATGCTGACATCCTGATCTGCAATGAGCACCTTGCAGTTTGGGAGCTGTGGGCACGTGGTGTCCAGCTGAGGGACAATGAGACTAGACTGTGACCCATGCTGACCTTCATGCCCAGAGCAAGAATCCCGAATGCCTTTTTGTATGATGATGTTGCTGTTAACCTGGGTGAAGGCACCGCTGCCCCAGGAGAATGGTCTCACGTCAAGCAGCCTGCTGTGCTGTTTCAAACCAGCTGCAGTTTGTGGTGATGGGGGCATCACGCCATTCACGAGAGCCACGTGCTTCTGGGACTGCCTGCGGGGACAGCTGGGGACGTGATCCTATTTAGTGATGTATGGCAGATCCAGCACCTTAGGGCACCTCTGAGGCAGGGCTGCTGCTATTGCATCCTCTCCCCAGGCAGCACCACTAGCTCTTGCCGAGTGCCCAGCCCATAATTCCTAGTCTCCCATTTCAACTTAGTGTTTTTGCTCACTTTCATCTCTTCTCCCCTCCATTTCAGTGCCCTACTGCACAAAATGAGAGAAATACTCTGTTCCAAAAAGTACATCCCGGGGAGGGAGCCCTGTTAGCGGTGGCTCGCTGAGGGTGTGCAGCAGCTGGCTGCACAAACCTCGCCGCACCTCCTTGGCACACTGCTCTGGCTGACACTGCCGGCAGCACAGAGCTGGCTTTGTGAAATGTGCCGCTCCTTGGTGCTGCTCTAAATCAGTTGACAGCAGGGATAACTAAACTGGACTGAAATAATAAGCCAGTGCTCAAAGGAAAGCTGGCAATGGAGCCTGATGAGAAAAATGGAAAGTGAGCTGAGCCTCAAAGCAAGCGTCTTACTCTGGTAATGTTGAGGATTGAGGATGGCCTAGCAGGTACTGGGAGGATGTCTGTGGGATGGATGTTATACAGGTACTTACAGACACTGCTGTCCTAGGGAAAACTTCATCTCTGCCTAGCCGTGACAGCAGCGCTGGTGGGCTGGTGCTGGCAGGGTCTGTCCTGCTGCAGCCTGAGCCCACCCCATTCTCCTCTTCCTCCTCTGACCCCCTTGCGGGTGGGGATCGGGGGTTGAGCTCTGTTGTGTTCACATCCCTCCCAGCTTCTCAAAGGCAGCTGGCTTTTATCACAGGGGGGGAAGATGATGTATTCCATTATTTTAGGAAACCCATCTCTAACTATGAAATCAGCACAGCATGTGCCACTTGTGTCCTTCCTTTGATCAGCTGTTGCTAGCGGAGAGCTACAGTAGGTCTTCTCAGCTGCTTCTTCCCAAAATAGTCTTCCCAGATGGGCTCGGAGCCCCTCACTGTGTCCGTGCCCCTCCTTCCCCTGCAGCTGAGCTGTGGATGCTGGGTTGACCCATGGCAGCAAGGGCTGCAGTGGCACCTGTGTCACCGTGTCACCTCTCCCATCGGTCTACACCCTCCTGCAGTGGGACATGTTGTCACAGACCAGTAGCTTCAGCAGCAGCCAGCACATTTGTGGTGTCTGTCTGCACAAGAGGATAATCAGATATTTTGTGTTAGTTACTGAGTTTCTTGTGGAATATTGCTGCTTGATTTAGGTCTTGTTGTTTGGGGGCTTTTAATGACCATCCCTCTGGTTCTAAGCACCCTGATGGCCTAATGCTGGAGAGAGAGAACCCAGGTTTATTTTAGTAATTGCAAGGCTGAGCCAGCCACAAATCAGCTTAGATTGATGATGCTGCAGGTTGGGTTTGAAAGCAGGAATATTGCACATCTTGTTTGTTCTTTGATCATATTCACTGAACTTGTATATTGCTGTGTTTCACTTTTTTTTTTTTTTAAACAATCTATTTGAACTTTTTTCCACCATTGCATTTCTGAAAGTTTTTATTTCTCAGTCAAACTTTAAGAATGCTGTACTCTTAACCTCAAATATCCACCTGAGGATACTTACACTCATTTTTGGTCTCTCTGTGTCTTTATACATGTGTATTCTTGGTAAAACCCTGCTGTCCTCATAGCACAACCTCTCCCTTCTTTTCTGGCACCAGGTTACTGCCAGGGCAGTGGCTACCGTGTGGGGTTCGGACAGTGCTCAGGAAAAATCCTTCCAGCCATCTCAGGTCCATGATGACTGCAGTAAGGTGGTGTCCGAGGAGGAAGAGAAGAAGGAGGAGAAGAAGGACCAACCCCCCCCCCCGCCTCTAACAGACATGCTGCTTTACTCAGATTTATTATTTTTATATGAGTGATTGGAATCTTACTGTTTTTAATTATCAATAAATACCTTCAAGATGAATGTGGCTCTGTGGTGTGGTAAGAAAAGGTTTTCAATGCTAGCTTAATGTTCTTGGAATGAGAATAGGGTGATTTAAAGAGAAAGTGAGATTTTTATCTCTTCTGTATTAATATTTTTATCGCAGCTATAAAAAGGACTTCAAATAAACTTAAATATTCAGAGCACTGGGTTGATGATACCAGCAGAGATCGTATGCTGACTTCTGGTTTCTCCAGTGTTCATCTTCTGATGAAGGTGAGTTTCAGATGGATGCTAAAAACTTGTGAACCCCTCCGAATAGAAGAGCTACAGGAGCATGCCCTCAACTAACACATAACAAAGCAATTGGGAAATGTGATCATCGATGCAACTGAAAGCACAAGAAGGCAAAACAACAAGGCACTAAACAACCTTTTAAACAGAGTGAAAACAAATTGCACTGTACCAAAGGCTGTGCACCAGCTTCCCTGGTGTTAGGGAGGGAAGCAGCATCACCATGATGGCCGGTGCTGTCCCCAGGCACCCAGTGGTGGCTGTCCCACCTTGTCACCCCCCAGGGGCCATGACATGGAGGAGGCTGCCCCCCTCCTTTGTGCCACCCAGTGCCATGGCAGCTCCTTGCAGCGGGCAGCAAACAAAGCCACACAACACTTGTCTCAAGTGTAAAGGGCATCTGCCACGTCCTGCTGGCCTACAAATCAATTTAACTCCGTGGCCGAGTGCCAGATCACATCAATTAGAGGGTATTACTGACTGAAGGAGCTCGGGAGACCAGATAATGAACTCTGGTACAGTGCAAGGGAAACTCGCTAAATATTTGCTTGTTCCTCAAAGTGAAGGGGTTGATGAGGCTGCTGGCTTCATGCAGGGACAATAGGATGAGCTGTTTTCCATGGCTGCCCGGTTGCTCCTATTGAGGCCTGCGGGTAATTTTGGGCAATGTGCCCCCACAGCATCATTTCCTATCCCACACTGCAGCTGCATCCCAAGAGCCAGGAGCTCCTCATGCTGGGGTTGGTGGGCAGCAGGAGGGTTGGCTATATGGAGCTTTTGAGTTCAAAAGTCTTGTTTGTGGAGCTCCCTGTAGGAGAGGGTCTGGGCCCATCCACTTCAAAGCCTAGGTAATATGGCATCGGGCCATGCCGATATTTAATGTCATCCAGGGGGAGCATCCAGTACTCATCAGGAATGTGACCCCTTGGCCAGGCAGGAGAGAAAAGTGAATTTGGAATGAAGATTAATGAAAAAATGTGACAGAGTGGATAAATCATTGCAACGGGGTGTGTTTGCTGAAACGGGCTCTCTTCCAGGCAGCCTCAGTGTGCAATAATAATGGTCCTTTCCAAGCATGAAACTGGGAGGATCATCCCTAAATCCACTTAAAATTTTAGCCAAAGACATTCCACTGTTACCAGAAGGGATGGCCTGGCCAGGAAAACAGTGGCTATTTGTTTATCAAGAAAAAGTAATATTTTTCTTCCAGCTCTTGTGGATACCCTGAATTGGACTACTAGATAGATATTTAATTTATTGTACTCGGTTGTCAGTTGATAGGATGCTTTATGCTCTCTTTTGACCCCAAAGGACAACCACAAATTGACACCTTCCCTCTTGGATTTAGAAATAACTCATGCTGTCCTTGATGCAAAGCTGTGGCTGCCCCACGTTGTGGCTTTGTCATGATGCCACAGTCCCACAGAAGCTAAAAAAGGAGAGAAATGGTTTTTATGCCCAAGGTGACGTTTCACCTTCAGGAGAAAGAGGTGAGCCTGGTTTTGGTGCACACTGTGGGGACGGGGAGCAGGCCCAGCAAGCCTAGGCCGCCCACAGTACCAATCCCCCCACCCCCCCCCAGGCATCCTGCCTGAGGTGAGGGTATATCTGCATGGCAACGTCCCCAAAATTGCATTGTTTTCACTTGCTAAGGAACCAGCAATGCTACAGGTACCGTAGTACCACAAAAAAAGCTCTGGAAAACACCCAGGTGCTCTGGGCACGTCCTGAGGACTTGGCCTCATCCAGGGCGGCTGTGTCCACTTTGTGGGCTTGGCCTTTAAAACCCAAGGGTGCTGGAAACCTCCTTTCATTTTAGGGAAGGCATCTGCAGGAGTGGAAGGAAGTTGAGGCTTCAATGTGAGGCCCTTGGAGCATGAGGATGCTTGGGGACTCCCTGTGAAGTGTGCAGACCTGGTGCTGAGAGGAGTTTATTTTTTAAAGGGATATTTGAAATGGCTTGTCCCTCTCTGCAGATAGCTTCCTCTGTGCTTCTGGAAGCCGTTGCCGCAATTAGATTTGAGCATGGCTCTCTTTGCTTCCAGAGTTTATTACTTTTAATTCAATATAAGTCTGCTTTCATTAGGTTTCTTGTATACTGGCTTCCAACAACAACGAAAGGAAAAAAGTCAAACCCAGAGCTCCTGCTCCTCTGCTGTGTCATAGCACCACGTTTATGACCTGGATGTAGGAGAAGAAATTCCTTCTTGTGTCTTCAGAGGCCTGGAGGAAAAGTAGAACCCATCCTGGCAGCCTTGTTTGGAGCTTTACAATATTGCATGGGAAGGGAGATGCTGCTTCCCTGGGCAAAGGAGACGGAAAAGCACAGCTGATGGAAACCTCAGCTTCAATGCTTGCCAGGAGCTCCCTCCATGCCGGTGAGTGTTTCGTGGCAATTCCCCACCGCCATCCTGGGGGTGAGCAGTGGGGAGACATTGGGTGGAAGGGCCTGGGGGTGCCTCAGGATCATGCTGCCTTATAATGACACAGTGAATCACATTCCTGTACCTTAATCCATCTGGTTTTATTTTGCTGTTAAAAAAAGCTAAGGGCAGCTTCTGGTTGATACTGTTTAAGATGCATCTTTTTCTAGATCAAAGTGTCAGCTGGTTGGTGTGTAATGAAAGAGCTGGGTATAATTTATGATAGCACTGTGGTATAATTGTGTGCCAAAAGAAAAGAACAGAATAAAACCCTAAAGCATAGTTCTGAATTTAAACAAAACACTGGATTTTCAGTGTGAAATACTGGCCTTTTTCACCAAAAATATTTTTCTGCAGAGGTTCTAATTAGAAATTGTTGCGATATGATGAGAAAAACATCAGTGTTGATGAAAGCAGTTAGGTCAGCAATACTCTTAATTTCTTTATTAACCAGGCAGTAATTATTCAAAGTATAATGCTTTTTCAGTGGCTGTTCAGGGTCAAGGTAGTGACTTTGCTAAAATGGGCACTGCTGATAATGATATTCACATAGGTTTGGCCTTAAGCAGGAATATGGGAGGCCATTTTTCAGGCTTGATTGCAGCTTCTGTCCAGGATGCTCACATGGTCACTGCTTAGTGAGAGAGATGGAGAGTGTTTCTGGAACCTTAAAATTGATTTAAAGCTTTGGAAGTCTTTGGAAGTATGCGAAGAACATGCTGAAGCACTGGCCCCATCTTGCCCTATACAAACCTATTATGAGTAGCATGGCTGCTGCTTGAAAAATCCATTTACTTTTAAATATAAAATATATTTTAATGAAGTTCTCTTTCCTTATGGATTCAGCATGCTTTATGTATTTTTAATGTATTTTGACTGATTTCTGATTTTCTTCTGAGTTGCCTGGCCAAGTCCCAGTCATTAACACAGAGTTTTGCAACTAACATTTCCTAATACTACTGTGAGCTGACTGAGTTGAACCCTCAGCATAAATGCATCTAGGAGTTTTAAGCTGTGCATTGTTTTAAAAATGTATGTGTGATCACTGTTTTTCTCCTGGTTAGCAAAAAAGAATGCTGGCCAGAGGGTATTAACTGTTTTTAAAGAAAATATATTTAAGTGCAAATGCAAAGTAATGTAGATTGAAATCAAGAATTCCCATGGCTGCATTAAGACATGGTTAAAATTCAGGATTTAATATCCTTTATCTAAATCAATTCACCCGAGATGTAAAACCACAGGACAGCTAAGACAAGTGGTTTGAAGGCTGGCAAATCTGGGCTGACAGGGTCAGAGACAGCGATGGGAGGCAGAGGAAAAGAGGAATTTAAATTGTCTGGCCTGCATTAGGCAGCACTTTCACAGCATGAGCAGCTCAGCTGAAGCTGTTGTGATGGTGCTGAATGCACTGAATATGGCCCGAATGTGCTAACAGGATTGTGTGCAGATAATGCAAGGGGCCAGCATCAGTCTGGCTCTGGGGAAGTTGAATTTGTGGCTGTCTGGAAAAGGCACTGCCTTCATCTCATGCTCACCTTTTCTCTTCTGGGGCACCAGTGATGGCTGATAAAGCGAGGCTGGTCAATAGGCAGGGTTTCTGTGCTCACCTCCTCAGGTGTGCTGTGGAGACTGCTGGAGTCTGAGCGTGGTGTTTTCTCCCTCCAAGTCCCGCTTCTGAGCTCTAGCTGTGTGGACTGAAGTTACCCTTTGAGACCCTCAAGGGCCCAGCGAGCTGGGGACACCTTTGTATGCTGCAGCAGTGTTTGTGTGGTTCTTGGTTGGCACTGGTCCCTGTTTCTTTCAAAAAAAAAAAAAAAAAAAAAGGTTT
Organism: Netta rufina; assembly: GCF_964035555.1. Taxonomy (NCBI): domain Eukaryota; kingdom Metazoa; phylum Chordata; class Aves; order Anseriformes; family Anatidae; genus Netta; species Netta rufina. Next base: position 14,159,035 of record NC_140134.1, on the reverse strand, counting down.
TATGTTCACTGTTTTCTGGGGTGTCTGCCCAAATTCAGCCACTGTTGGCTTCAGTTCAGGTCTGATCTTTTACTTGCCCTAGTAGCTGCTCTGAAAGCAGCATGGAGGCTCCAGTCTGTTTCTGACTAGGACATGGTTAATGATTTATCAGTGGGTTTATCTCTGTGGCAAGCTGGGTTGTGGGCACGAAGATCCCTCTGCCAGAGAACTTGCTGCAGGGGTGAGCAGATACATAAAGTGCCCAGCTCTGAGGCAGCTCAGTCCTTTCATGAGGTGAGAGAAATAGCAGTTTCCCTCTCCATCTTTCTCAAGAGGAGTGCTCTGGGTGCCTTTCACTCAGCATGTTCCTTGTTCTGTGCCTTCTTCAGAGAGACCCCACAGATGCTCTGTGCTCTCGATGCATGAGATCCTGGCAAGCAGCACAAACCACAACTGACAGTCTTTCAGTGTAGAAGCTGTTTATTGCATTAGGTAAATACATTTGCAGTAAATTTGCATTATTTCCTCTGACTGCAATTGCTGGTAGTATGGCATAATGATTAAAAATAAAACTAGCAGAGGCACTTGTTACATGCAGCTGAAATTACCACCAAGCCCAGTGATGCAGCCCCTGCTAACACAAAACTTCCTTCGGCCAGGAACACAGCTTTGCCAACCGGGCCCACAGGCTCAGCTTTGGCAGGAGCTGGAGTAACAAACATGTCTTGGGTGGGCAGGTCCCAACTCAAAGGCAAGCAGGATGAAACTTCTGCTTTTGCCATGATGTTCAGTATTGCTTTAAATTAGAGTGGTGAGATTATGTTGGTAATCATTGGTGGAAGGCAGAAATTAGGATAGGGTTACGTTATCTTTATAAAAACAATCCTGTTGGTGTTTAGATAGTCATGAACAGGACTTGATTGGTGATATCAGAAAGATAAGTGCCTTTTTAGAAAATTGAGCTACCCAGGGGGATCCTTCCTCTAAAATATTTTTTTTTTGGGAAAAAAAGAAATTGGCTTGCATTAGCTGGAAATAGAAATAACGGCAAATACTTCTGTGAAGCTAACTTGTTAATTTGCCTCCCCAGCATTTGTCATGGTTTGTTCTCATACAGGCTTTGTTCCTACGAGGGCTGCGCGTTACTGTCCCTGTCCAGCTAAGGACACAGCGTGTGGCTGACCCTTGTCCCTGGGGAGTCAGGCGGCCAGCTCAGGGGCTTCAACTTAAGCCTGTGCGTAAGCCCTTAGCTGAACAGGGCCTTATTGATGATGCACAGTAAAGCCAAAGCATGTGGGTACTCCTCAAGTAGCCAGGTAACCTGAAAAAATGGAAGTGTCTCTAGCCTGGAAACAGGTTTATTTTATTTGTTTTGTTTATTCTGTACCCCCACTGGCATCAAATTTGGGATAGTGACAAAAAATGGATTCTAAACTTTAGCCCAGAGGACAGAAACAATCTCCTTTGAGCTAGGGCATCAGTTCCTATCCTATAGATAGGCACACTCATGAATAAGAGGTGACCATATTTTCTCAAATTATGGTGAACGTTAGCATTCACACTTGTGAAAATTTTCAATTACTGGTGGTTAATTGGCTATCAGAAACTGAGGCTGAATAACAGCCTGATGAGCAAACTGCAGGGGGTAACTGAAGCAGCGGAGGTCTCTTGTTAGAGAATAGCAGGATAAAAGCTGATCCTCAAATCTCCTGCCTCCTGAATGGGATCTCCTAGAACAGAGATGACCAGAAATTGTGTGACTGAGCCTAGTGCGGAAGGTGCATGCAAAATTTTTCATGTACCTCACCACCTGCTGTTCTTTAATCATTGCTGAGCACCTTTCCTCCAGTGTTCTCAGAAATCATTGGAATAGGCAATAAAGCCAGGTGCCATTGGCATGACCAGGGATATTCCAGTCTCAATGAGAGTGAATGGAGGGCTGGACAAGTTCTATGCCTGGGGAGAACTTCACTATACTGAGATTTGGAACTTCTCCCCCTTTAGTTTCACAAGGAAGACCTGTAAATCAATACCTTATGTTCATGTCCAAGGCTGTCCAAGTGCTTTTTATGGTGGTATGATACAAAAATGAGACAAGTTACTGTTATTGTACCAATTTTACAAGTGAGTAGACTGAGGCACAGAGAAACTTGACTTTTATGGTGGTCAAACAAATCTGTCAGAGCTGAGAGCAGTAACCTATGAAGTTTGCATCCTAATCCTTTGCTCCAACCTTTGTTTCTGCCTTTCTCAACCACTGTACCTTGTCTTATGGCAAGAATCTAGAAGTCATTTAGAACAGAAGAAGTGAAATGTCCTTCTTACAAACTTGTGCTTTCAGGTCTTGTCTATGCATGATACTTGTAGTTGTTGTACCTATTCCTTATTGCTTCAGCAGCTATTTACAATCTATTAGGCCCAACATGTACTCAGTAAAAAGGTGGCTGTTGTCAAACCTTAGAACTTGAGGAATATCGGACACAGGAATCCCTCAAAAACCACTCTTCAAAAGGTAAATAATAAATTTCCAAAACTCCCTTGTATGTTTATGCCTTCTTTCATAATGGCTTTCTTAATGAAGTGAGAGAAGGAAATGTACAGATAATCAACCTACAAATTTGTGGAAAAAATCTTCTTTTAAAGGTGCTGAAGTTGTTCGAGGTAGAATGCATATTATTGTATGCTACTGTACCTGTTATGCTAAAGAATCTGACAAAGCTAGGAGCCATGTCTTTGCTTATTGTCTTTAATCTGTGTGTGATCCCACTGAATTGTGCCCGAAAGGAAAGATCAATGAAGTATCATGTGGAATTGCTCTTTGAAAATCATGGCATGCTCTATGTAGTTGAAGCCAGTGGTGTCCAAGTTCTGCTCAATGAATTTCTGATGTCTATCAAGATCATTGCAAGTGGTCTAGTACTTCTGGTTAATCCACAGACCTATGGCAGGTGACAAAATATCTAGTGTTTTCCAGGAGTAGGATAGAGCAAGGGGAGGCTGCAGGGTCAACCATACTCCATGACCTCTTAAGAACTGTAGTTTGAGTACTTCTGTACTCTGATCACTGGAAATGTGACTGCTTGTATGGAGTGTATGCCAACAACCAAGTTATCTGAGAATAAATCTGATCATAGCACCCTCCTTAGCCATGGTGTTTTGGTGCTTCTACTCTGGGATACAAAACCTGTCCCTTTTTCGAAACAAATATAATGACTTGGGAAGTTATTTGAAGCAAACATTCAGGGAAGATAAAATATTCTCGTTGCTTTTCCAAATTCTGTTTTCTGAACAAAGCCCTGGATTTGTGGGAGATATTGAGGGCAAACTGTGCTACAGCAGAAGTCTGGAGAGTCTTGTGCTACTTGAGTTACAATGATCACTGTTTTCATTAAAATGTGTTGCTGCATAGTATTAACTGTGCTGTGAGAATGGCTTGCCAATATCCTGATCTGTTGAGCAAGAATCATCTGATCTACGTGCTCTTAAAGATATTGCAGTTGCCCTGCATGTCTGAAAATGGCTATTTGTGCTTGCCTTCCAGGTAGGGAAAGGTCTCCTGGATTGCAGCATTTTATGGCTCAGTCTAGTGAAGTCCTTTCAGTCATCGAGATGCTGCTCCTCCCAGGTAGACGTAGGGATGGCGCTGTACGGGTCCATGATGACTTTTGCACAGCGAATGATCATCACAATCAAGAAAAGGCAGAGGAAGACAAAACATGCTAGTGTCAGTCCCTTGTCCACATCAACATACACGGGTTCTGGGGTTGGTCCTTCCATTGCTTTTGTCGCTCCTCATCTGGGTTTATATTTGCTGCTAACATCATTGACCACCTGCAAAACAAACAGTGTTAGACACTGGTGAGTGCTGCCCTGAGCGTGGGGAACCTTGGGTACAACTGGAAACAATATCTGGAATATCTGTGTGTTCTTGGAGGGAAACAAACCTGCTGGGGATGTCATGCCTTGGCTAGCATAGCTGTGAGCAGGAGAACCCTAATCTCCATCTTCATTTAGCCCATGAATGTTTCTTGCTAAGACGCTAGACAATAGAAACAGGTGTTAAAAGAAAAAGGAACAGTGGTGAATGAACACTATCCACTTGAAATATCATCTCTTAAGAGGTCCAGACACTGTTCTCATCTCAGTTATTTCCTAGTCGTAAAAATATTTCCTCTCCTCTGTTAATGTGGAAGACCAGACAAATGGCAGAACAGACTGTTTCTATCCCAATTTTTCCCTCTGTCCAAACACTTCCTGTCTCTCACTGGCACAAAGCAAAGTGAAAATTATGCATACTTATTTTCCATAATGTTTAATCTCTGCTACTCATAGGTTCTTTAGGCAATCCATTACTTTTAGGAGCAATATCCTTTTAAGAGTGTGTTTTATCACCCAGAGAGCTATGGGTGATTATGTGATTCCTACATGGGTTATTTTATTTAATGCAGATGTGTGCATTGCTGAAGGTCTCTTCTGACCTCATCTGAATCCATAAGCAGAATCGATTCAGCAGAGGCACCTTTCTGCAGGGATGCTGCTGGGTAGTGTGTGAGCTGGTACCCCAGATTGCTTCAGTATCATGATGATGGGGAGAGGAATTGAGCTGACTCACAGAATAAGTCACTGCCCAGGGATGGGGAAACTCTTCCTGACATCCACCCCTGGTCAAGGTGGGGGGTAGAATTGTTGAGGGTTTCTACTGTAAAAGAGTAAGAACATGGAATGCCTCTTTAAAATAAACCACCATGTCTGTCGCATCAAAGCAAATAACCAATCTGAGAACCGATCCCTGTTTAATTTAGAGAAGAGAGATGGGAAGAGAAGATATTAAACCACAGGGGGAATTGGGTGGAACTTGGGTATCGGATGGTATAGTTGCTCTCTATAACTGCATTAATGCAGTGAGGAAATCCCAGGCACAGGCTCGGTCTACACAGCTAAGTTTGCCCAGCTCCATTTCCAGGGATGTGATGCTGCTGGCAGGGCTGTTTCAGTAGCAACTCACATCTGGCTGTAGCACTGTGTTCTTGTACCATCTTGCTGTGCCAGCTGTGGGTGTCCCAGCAGCTACCAAACTCTTATGCCCTGAGAATTTTTCCCAGGGTGAACTGAGGACCTTCTGTTTAAAAAAAAAAAAAAAAAATCACAGACTTGCTCTCATAATTTACTTCTTTTCAAGTTGTTTTCCAGTCTCGCCAGCTCCTATGAACAAGTATAATTCAGCTGGGCTCTCTAGTCTATTTTAAGCACAAGGATAGCAGATTTCTATTTCCTGAAAGCACAGAAATTACTGCAACAGCCAGTCCTGCAGCAGGGAGTTGAAAGATGCTGATGAGACAAAAGTGCATGAAACCAAGCAGATATTTTTATGCATTTACTGATCCGACCCTTAGGACAGACCAAGTTTAGGCTTACAAAGAAGTTTCTGGGGAGTGGGCTAAGATTTGTGATGCTCACCTGGCCTGACTAGAGGTCTTTAATAACAGAGAGGACTCTTACTGGTGTTGCTGGCATGAGTTGCCATAGGAGAAGATCCTGCTGCTGCTCCAGAAGACCCTGGAAGCCAAATTGGGTTGAAATCTATTGCAGGAGTCACCACCATTGGATATGAGTAGTTATTGTGATTCTGGGCTGTGTTTGAGGAAGAGTGGATTCAAGGAATGGATAAAAATTTCACAGATTTTCATTGAGGTTTGGGGGCTTCGAGGAATTTTGGTCACTGGTTGGTTAGGTGACTTCATAGTTTCCAGCAGAGTCTCCAGTGCTGAGAAAATAGCACTGATAATGAGAAAACAATTCTGCAGAGTCTTTTAGACCTATTTTGCTAACCAAGAGACCTTACATTATAACTTAAAACTTAATTAGTTAATTAGTAAAAGTAAAGACTTTGTCAGCAAGACTGAGTATTAAGTGTGGACACTTTCTTGTGGAGCAGAAGAAAAAATTTGTTAAACTACTAATGCAGTCTTGTTCTTTTCAGTACTCTTGTGAAGGTCCCACAGGAATGGATCTGATTCTTCCCTCTGACTTTCTGCCTGTTGTACCACGTGCTGTTATTTCACACTAAGTTAACTCAGAACTACCTGGAAATTTCCATCAGTAATAATCTTTGAAAAGTTGCATTTTCAATTAAATGTACCTTAAAAAAAATTACTTGGTGTTCTGAGCTCTCATTGGGAGATCCAACCCTCTGAATATCTTTTCAAAGGGCATCACAGTCTCATGGGAGATGTGGTTAAAGTGCTTCTTTCCTCATAGGACTGTCTGGATATTTCCTATGAAATACCTGAGCTATCATGCAGCCCCCTCTTCTACTGAAAGGAAAGGACATGCCAGGCAAAAAGCTTTAACTAGAGATCAGAGTGAAAGCATATGGCATCTGATCTGTAGTTTACGCATGAAATTAGTGACAGCTTGAGTATGATCTTTTTCAGGCTTAAGCTAATATATTTTGTCAAAATGTCAACATTTTCAGTGTTGTAAACTTGTGGTTAGACAAATTGTACGTCTTTCTGTTCTCCCCGTAAACATAAGGCTTCTATGATGTGGCTATTATTCTGCATTAAGTCAATAGAGATGGAAAACATATTTCTTGGGGCTGGCCAGAAGGGCCTGGCTTTGGGTCGATCTCACTCAGAGCTTGGCTGCTCACCCGGATCTGTCCGTGCAGCAGCACTGTGGGAGGGGAGGGCTTCCCCTGCAGACCCAGCCTGTCAGAGCAGTGCCAGTGTAATGTCCGTGCTCGAGTCGCATGGCAGATCAGTTGTCAGAAGGCATTTGGTGGTGTTCTGCACTGTTAGTTACTGCAATCCCATTTCAGCATGCTTGGCAGTGTAGGGACAGCCATTAGCACTGAGCAGGTCTAGGTACTGGCACGAGGTTGTGTCTGGGGCAGTTTGCTGTTTCCAAATTCATTTATTGCTGCTGGAACATACTGCTGCTCTAGATCAGGCCTCTGGGGATCAGACCAGCGAGAGAGGGACACCTACAAAGCAGTTATTTGCTCAGATGTCTTCACATCTTCACCAGGAATGGTTATCTTGAAACTGAGTCAGGCCCTGCCTGTACATCCCATTAGTGCTCTCAGCCACAGGGGATGTGCTGGGTGCATTAGCAGACCAGTTTTGCACGTGAAATCCATCAGGCCAGCATCGTTCTACTGAAAACAGTTCTTGCTCCTGCTGCAGACTAGTAGGCTGGATGCTTTGCTCTTATCACTACTGGTGATGCTGACAGCATACGTGTGGGGAGGGGAAAAGAAAAAAGATTAGCAGAAACAATTATTAATGTTCACACTTGACTGATCAAGTTTTCTCTGAAGAGCTGAATTTTAGAAAATGACTTTTTTCCAGGTTGTGAGTACCCAGCTGTAGAATAATATTTTTAATTTCTTCAGATTTGTTGAAAACCATTTGGTTTAATAAAAGCCATCAGATGAAGAGCAACCCCAGACTCAAATTTATTAAGCAGGTTAGCAGTCTTTCAAGTGTCTGCACCTCTGCAGATCCCAAGGTGTTTTGATATAATCTCTCTAAGAATAGATGGGCATCACAGATAACCACTTACAGAACTACTTTCTTGCATCTAGACAAGACCACCTATAAACTCTGGTGGCCTGATCCCAGCTCAAAGCCTTTGTTTGCAGTGACTCATGTAAGAAATTTCTGTCCCTGCAGCACCCCAGGGATGGAGATGTGCCAGCTTGTTGCAGTGGTCAGGGTAATTCAGTACCAAAAGTGCCTGTGTGCACCTGGCTCCATGTGGATTTCCTGGCCAGGACCAGGCACCTTTGCATCTCTTCAGACGGGTTGGCATCATCTGGTGTGGTGGCTCTCGCTCCCCCTGCCTCTTGTCTGACCACTGCTGCAGTTAGGAAATCCTGTGGTCCATGAGTTGTGTGGCATAACAGGCAGGGACTGTGGCCTGGGGATGAAGAACTCATGCAACTCAATGGAGAATCTGTCCCAAGCATTTGGTCTTCACCTTTGTTTCCTAGCACTTTTTGCATGGACTGCCACAGATAAGAGGATATATTCTTTTTTTTTTTTTAATGTTGGCATCCTCTTTTGTATGTCAGCTGTTACACCTTCTATATAATGCTCGTGCTGATTGGTGTGGCTGAATTTCATGTTCATTCATACCAAGGTAAAATACTTTCAAAGATGTTTTCTTTTCCCCAGACCTGAAAATCTTGGCACTGTCACTTTAAACACAAGCTAATAATGTACCATGTAGTGCAGAGCGCTTGTGTAGACTGTACCAGTTTTTACACTGGTTAATTATATTTCCACTCATCTCAACCCATAGAATACATTTCAAAACACTTCTTTAATATTCTCTGCTCTTTTCCCAAAACAATAAATGTGCAGAGGGAAGGGAAACTATGTAATTTCATACATGCAGGCAGATTCTTACCTTCCAGACCTGGGTAGAAAGCCTGTCACATTCCGGCATGGCAGCATTGTGGAGTTAAAATCCTTACTGTAGTCATATTTTAAAAGTTTTGTTAGTCAGTGTGGTTTCAGCTGCATTCAGGCTCCACTCAGGTTCACGTCCATCCAGACCTGGAAGCAGTTCTTGTCACCGGTGTGTTCTGGAAAAAAAAAAAAATCACAATTGCACATCACGCAGGATGTGGGCGTTAGAGTCATTAAGCAGTAGGGACTCACTTCAGTGACAGCCTGAGGCAATCATACAGTCAGATGCGAGGTGGGACTTTCTGGCAAAAATCACTGAACATTTATGATGTACAGAGAGCAATGTTTGAGCCCAAAGTAACATTTCTTAAGCAACACCCATGCTTTTAATCCATAGTGAAAGATGAACCAGATCTGAATTGATACTGCTACTTGAGTCTGCCTCTTTAGTTGTTTTTCTTTAAAAATGGTCAGAATCTAAGTGAAACGTTTCAATAACTTAATATGGTTAATCTGAGCTGATACAGCAACACTTTAAGAACAGTGAATTTGATCTTTCAGTCTGATTGGGGATGGTATTTTTTACACACAATAATTTCAACCAGAAAAAAATTAAAAGTTGTTGGGTGACAAACACATTTCCCCACCCAGTTTTGCTAACTGAAGTTTCTGGTACTATTTGGAGCAGACAGTTGTAGGACAAGACATCTGTCAAAGCTGTAAGAGAGGAGGTAGTGGTAATTAAAACTGAAGCAGTAACAGTGCCTGATTGTCTTCAAGATGCCTACAGAGATGGTGAGACTGAGGTGCTGGTGTGGAAAAACTGTGAGAGTTAGGATGTGAAGGCTGGAGAGAAGAATGAGCCAAAAATGACCCCAAACCCCAGGTGAAGGAAGCCGAAATGCTGTTTCAGGGATGTATTTTGTGTGTGTCAAATGAACTTGCCTTCAGTTTGAAGTTCAAATCTATAAAAGAGGAGTCTGGACACTTAATCATACTCTAATGTTCTTAACAATCTAGTTTCGATTAAAAACTCACTGCCTCTGAGCACAAAGTGAAATGCTGTAGATTGATATAGACAGATGGGCTTCTTTCTATATCCAGAGAGCAATAAGATAACCACTACCTTCATTTAAAAATTAATTGTCCATTTATACTTACAGTTCTTTCAGCAGAAAATCAATACTTTATTTCAGTAACTCTGGCTTCTATGAGCATGACTTCTTCTACGTACCTGTAGCACACAGGTTTAAACTATTTTTTAACCCACTATTTGTTGGGTTTAAAACATTTGTTTTTTTATTTATTGTTTTACGTACTGACTTCAGGTCTTTACACTCAGCTTAGTTTATGCAAGCTCATTCAATCTAGCCACCTTGGTTATGGTCAGGCAATAAATAATCTTCCCTCAATAAACTTGCTTTTAGCCAGTCATAAATTACTTGATGTCAGTACACCCTCTGAAGACTAAAGACATCATTTACGGGTGCCCAAAAAGTTGAAAACAAATAAACACATAAATCAATCCGAAGAAAGTGTTAAAAATTACTGTTGCACAAATGTTTCCTTCTGGCATAACCCCGTGGTAAGTGTAACATTAATCTTCATTGAGAAGAAGATGCAACATACACTTAAAATAACTGTGGGCTGCTTATAATTTCAGAGCATCCTAAATCAAATAATGATTTCTCACTTGAGGAGCATGCGGTATTGTTAGCCAAAGAAGAAGAGAAATACTTGGGACGGAGTGGCTTCTTAGGGCTATTGAGCTAAATGATGGAGAGTTGGCCTCTGGAGAGAAAAGCTTCTCAAGTCTTCTAAAGTTCAGTTGGTGTGGATAATCCTTGATTAAACTTTGCTAAAGTGAGATCCTGAGAACATTTAGGAAGCTTTATAAGACTGGAACTCTTAGTTCAGAGGTAAAAGCAGGGCAGAATCAAGGGTGCACCTTAGGGATTGTTGGCTACCGAGCATATTGCTAGGAAGAGCTAGGACTTGAGCAATGTACACTAGCTAAACTAAGGCAGGTAGGCCAGGGCTGATGTTATGAAGTGTTTTTCTATTAGCTGTTATACAATCCATGAGAGAGCACTGGATCCCCAGTTCAGAGGATTGTTTTTTTGTTTTGGTTGGTTGGTTTTTTATATCTCACTAGTACTGTCTTCAGCTGGCCAGCCTCTGAGCGATGTGTGAGCCAATAGTCCAGCTGTTTTCCAAAAGGAAAGCAGACAGGACCCCTTCTTTGGTTCCCCATTTGTGTTTCTGCCATGGGTGTGGGAGAGCTGCTTTGATTTTGCAACATAGTTTGCCCATCCTTGTTCTTGAAGTACTCAGTTCCACCCAGGAGGGCTGTTGGGAGCATTCATCAGGCATTGAAAATCCTTTAGTAGATGATTCGAAGCAATGCCTATGACATGTAAAGTTTAGATGGGCTCAAAAAGCAATGCCTGTCTGCAGCAAGTCCATCCTTCATTCAGCATGTGTTTTGATAAGGAGTCTGAGGCTGCTTTTCTCATCACTCAGTGGTATGATGCACAGTGTGTGCATCCTCTCTAATCATGGTGAGTGGCAAACAGAGAAGTTGTAGAGAAACAAATGGATTTGGCCTTTAAGCCAAGGCTTGTAAGGTCTGAATAGATATTATGTGAACACAGTTTAATGGACTATATGCTGTTTAAACATCATGCTGTTTAAATCGTATGGACAGAGACAAACATGCCTGTTGTTCTTGTCAGTTATTTTATAAATTAAACTGTGGTTGTTCCCCAGGAGAATCATAAGAATAGCCACGTGGATATTTTTCATTGCAGCAAAGCTGACAGGGAGGGAAAAGGAGAAGCATTGCTTTTTTCCACTCTTTTTGCTTGAATGTTCATTTACCTTGTGGTGGAGATGTGCAGTGTTCTCTAACTTGCAGAATATTTCTCAGGCATCTTTTGACCTTTCATCTTCAGAAGCAACATGCCTGGCTCAGACTGAGGCAGCATAAATATTTTGATATGAGGAAAAGTACTGTGGACGAAAGCTTAGAAAAATAACTGGGTTACATATGTATAACTGCCACTGATATTGGCATGACGGAATCACGTAGCTCTGCTTCTTTGCTGAACAGCTTATTTAATATGAAAAGCTAAATTCCCACTGATGAAAGAAACTCCTGGTTCAGGAAGGCATTCATTTAACAATACACACTCAAAACTGAGTTATAGCTATCTTTGCTATAGGAAAAGATAGGAGTTCTGTGTATGCAAGTACTCATCAGTCCAAATATATGATTAAAAGGATTCTGAATCAATTTTCTCAGATACTTAGAAATTTGAGGGGATATGATTAAAAAATAAGTATAGGAATGAACAGAGCTTAAAGTCCAAAGTTCTGTGTTCTGGTTGAAAACAAAACAAAATTATAGAGCTTTACACTGGGCTCCCACGAAAGATACTGCTCTTATCTGTTCCTTTTTAGAACTGCTTAAGTCCACAGAAGACAAATTACTGTGATATTTCTGTTCTTGTGGTGATATCAGAGGCACAATGCCAGCTGAAATACGTATTATCTTAAACTGGAGAAAAAAAAAGAAAAAAAGGTTTTGCAAAGGAAACTTAAAGTCACTCTTTAAGTATTTTAGGAATAAGCTATGGAACTTAGAGATGCTCCTGATAGTAATACAGATCTGACTGCAAATCAGGAAATGTTGTTATACATTTTTCAGCATGTGTTGCCAGGTCACTGAACAAAAATTGACCTACAGAAGAAACTGTCCAAAAACCAGAAATTTCTTGAGTAAGGAGAAAATATCTCTAAGGAGAAGCCTTGGAAAACACTGGCAAAAACAGCCCTACTTAAACAGATTTATCTCTTTTCACTGGTATGAGGAATTGGAGAAAACAATCCCAGGATCTGAAACAAGAAGGTAGGGCCCCAGGTGTTCTGAGGAGAGTTTGGGTTAGGGCTGGTTCAGGAGCAGAGCTCAGTGCTATGGGAGGCATCAAGAAGCTCGGTGTTACGGTCTCCAGCTGGAAAGGCAGACTTGTTGCAGCATGTCAGCCAATTCTTGTTATAATTTGCCAACAGGAAAATTAGTAATATTACTAGTTTTTCCCTGTTTTCTCTTCTCAAGAGAACTCTTTTAAATACTGGGAGATTGAGTATTGGCTCATTTTTGGAGGTGCTGAGTGCCTGGAGCACCCTCTGGAATCAGTGCGAGCAAACAGTTCAACATCCCAATCTCCCACTTTTCAGCCCCCTTTTTTGTACAGTTCTGTCCGTGAATACTGCACAAAAGCTTTCTGATGAGGATCCAGTTGGCATCCAGATAGATTATTTTTTCAACTGTCTCCCAGTGGGGATGGATTGCCTTTTCCTTCAGAGAGGCCAGATGATTTTTATTACAAATGAACCAAAACCTTGAGGCAGGACATGCATTACATTTCCATGGCAGCGCTGGCAGGAGTGGAAGATCCTGATAAGAGTTTAAGGATAATTGAACTCTAGTCTCCAGCAGGTACATGACAAATATAGCAGCTTCCAAATTCTGTGCGTCACTGAGCGAGGCTGGGTTAGAGGATAAATGGGCTATTGCTTAGGAGAGCGAGGATCAGTCAGGGTCCTGAGCCTGTCCCAGCTGTTTATGGTCTCTGTCTGTTGTCCTTCATGGGACGTGTGGGCTGTATCCGTGCTAGTAAATCAAATGTGCCCAAAACTGTTTTTCAGCATTGAGGCTGGCTGGCAAAGGGCAGATCATGTAAATATTGTTAAAGTTACTTGACTTCTGAGACAGGTCATTATGTTAATGGGGTTACACAGCAAAAGGAAAACAAACTTCTACACTTTCAGTATCTTTTAGTTGCAGAGCATGTTTGAGTTGTGCCAGTTGGATGGGAATAGAATACAGTTTGTATTAAATCAAAGACAGAGCAGTCAAAAATGATCCCTGAGAATGGTAAAGCAATTAGGCATTTTCTGAATGGCCTTTGGTGGCATGAGGTGGGCAGAATATCGATTTAGTGCCCACCAGAACAGAACAAATGGACACTGAAGACTGGCTGGGTGGTGTGAAGCTACACAATGAGTCTGCTGTTCATGCCTGTTTCTGGGACATGCTCCACTGATCACCTCAACGCCCACAGCCCTCAAGCACTCAAATCCCTGTGGGCTGCTGCAAGCTAGGCAGGGATATAGCTTCCCTGAAGCCGCTCTGACCTCTGCTAGTGATGGCTTTGGCCACAGCTTTGTGCTTGGTGTTTTTGGGGATGGTTAATGCCAACTCCCTGCTTCCCTCTCATCCAAACCTATACTGGTGGCATTACCAAGTGCAGCCCATGGCCTGAGTGTTATCCTGTGTTTCTGCTTTCCTTTTCCTGATTACACTCTCTCCAAATACACGTGCAGCCATTTCATCAAATCGAGAAAGATCTTTTCCTCAGCTGGAAGCTCATTGACTATTCTGTAAGACTTGTAGTCAGAGGCACTCTTTAATTAAGATTGTACCAAAGGAGCTTTGATTCAAGCCATGTATTACAGCCTGATGTTGTTTTCTTTGTCACTTCACTAGGTTATTGGAAATGTAGTCCTTGATTAAAAAGATTGTGTGCAATTACATTCCATCTCCACATCTTCAGCTACATCAGTAGCTTGTCAGTGGGTCATTGGGAATCAGATTGCCAGAACCTTTGTACCTGTTCAATTTATAACAGGTTTTCTGGCACAGCATCTGACAGTGCTATGCAGCCAATACCTTATTAATGCGCCATTAGCCACAAGGAACATTTTCAAAGCGAACCTAATGTACAGCGAGCAACAAGGGCTTGCCTGAACTGACTCAGCAGTTTGAAGGTCTTTTTGCAGGGCTCACACTAACTTCTGAATGTGCTTGAATGTCTCAGAACTAATGCTGGTGAAAACTTGCTTCCGTCCACCTTCCTTATTTTGGTTTCTGGTGGGCTGAGATCATAATTTGAAAGCAAGTTAGTGGGCTAAGGAATAAACACCTTCCATCAAGGACTTCTCTTTAAACACTTAAAATGGTCAAAGGGATCAGGGATTATCAGCTGCTTTGCAAGTCCCTGGAGAAGATGGGACTATTCTGTTTAGGAAGGTTTTTAAAAGGTTTTAAAATTATATTAAAGGTTTTTCAGAACTCTGTGATCCAGCTTCGGTTTTAGTCTCTATCCTTAAGTAATATAGCACTAATACTTCTAAAACCAGGCACTGTTCTTTGCTTCTAGGTTACCTATCTGTTTTTATGCACATATACAGCACAATATTGAGATTCCTCAAAAGCTTTTCATGCATGAAAGGGAGCTTAGCTCAAACAGCTCCATCCCCCAAATGATAAGGTGAGATGTGTACCAGTGGGTCTCCGCTAGCCCCCTGACTGGTGTTTGCCCATTTATTGTCACAGGCCCATTTCACATCTGTGCTCTTGGAGGTTTGTTTAATTGAAAGTGCAGGCAGTAGGGGCTAGTTGCAGAACATGACTTTTGGACAGAAACAACCATGTATCTAACTGATAGACATTACATCCCCAAATCAGTACGTCCTGAGAAAGATACAATTACCTTTCTCTGATCCCCATCTCTCCAGGCGTGGAACTCAGTACAGAGCATCCAGCCAAGGATCTTTTAAATGCTGCAGGGACCAAGTTTTGATGATACCATTAGGATTAACTAAATTTTCCTGCCTTGTTTGGTGTACTTCCATGCTAAGTTCCGTGCTAGGGTAGGAGCCAACTGGACTGCAGTCATTTCTCATTTACAAAACTAGCTTTTTTCTAAGGCAAATTTTAATATGTGCAAATACAGATCTGAAATTGGTTTTGGATGAGCTGTTCTTTCCTTCCCCTTGGATTGTTTTCCCTGCAAGGTTTTCTAGATGATCCCAGCACTGTGCATTTTGGTAAGGAATGACTCCAGATCTCCCACAGTTTCAATATGCACCAGCTGAGTCCAGGAGCATCTGGAAGGACAGCAAACTGGCCCAAAAACAGTGCCAGCTTTTCAGTTGCTCAGCTGCAGTTCTGCCTGGTGTTATTCTATCAGTGCCGAGTTCAGAAGTGACTCCTATTCTTGTGTCAGGCACACTCAGTGTTCCTAAAATGGGGTTTTGACTGAGGAGGGGCAAGAGTCAAGTGCAGGAAAGAGCCTTCGTAACTCCATCATAGTTCAACATAAGTCTTCTCTTAGGAGGTGAACAAGGGCAACTGGTTCTTATCAGTTTTGCAGTATTTCTGACAGTACCTGCTTTATAAAAATAATAAAATTCATGATCTTCTCCCCTGTCACTGCAGATTAATGTAAAGAATTATCAGATTCCAATGTCTGGGGGAAAAATTATTTTATCTTTACTAAAAAGCTGTGATTTTTATCTACTTTTGTTCTGCATTAATAAAAAAAAAAATGAGACCCCTGCAAACGATGCTGAAGAACAGGGGAGAGAATAGGCAGACCTCAGACTATCTGTAAGGGGTGGATAGGTGTAATAAGAACACTCTGAGAATGTGTCTATGTTCACAATTACCATCCAAAGGCAACTATTAATAACTAAAGCTAATATATTAAGCAAGATACAAGGAAGCTCCCTGAATATCAGAAACCTCCACCATTGCACCATGGTTT
This sequence comes from Netta rufina, assembly GCF_964035555.1. NCBI lineage: Eukaryota > Metazoa > Chordata > Aves > Anseriformes > Anatidae > Netta > Netta rufina. Next base: position 14,143,026 of record NC_140134.1, on the reverse strand, counting down.
TTAATTCAATGCTGTGCTTTCTATTTGAGCCTGCTCTGCAAACTGAACTTTGCAAACTGAGATTTAGCCAAACGTTCTCTATTTGTTTATGTGACTACCCAAACTGCACCCATGGCTTTTCAGGGACTATGGGGAGACAGCAATGGAAAATAGCCTCAGACTGCCATAAAAATTAGTTTTTGTATACACCAAGCCTCAGAGTAGGAAAGATATATGTTGGATTCTTGCTCAAGAAGACTGAGCATGGGAAAGAGGGTAGAGAACCTGCTCATAAGCATTCTGATGCATGTAAAGTTACCAAGGTCAGTCATCCTGTACTGATATGCTAGGTAAATAATGGGACTCATATGTTAAAGCTGCTCAGGGCATCTTTCCTGGGTTGAATGAACATTGTAACTGCAAACCTTTCAAAAGCAGAGAGATGTACAGCACTAAGCTAGAAAATAAGACTTTATGGGCATGCTAAAATATAATCTGCACATCGCACCCTTCTTTGAATGACTCTTCCCTAGCAGAGAATAATGTTTGGCTTGCATTTACTTGACTGTGAGCACCCTTGAATTATATTAGTTCTGTAAACACTGGGCTAGTAGTGGGCAGGTTGATTTCTAGAGAAATTCTCTTTCTAATAAAATGCCTCATAAAAACTGCATTGACTTCAGACAGGTTGTGGGCAGATAGAAACTTCTTATTGCTTTGCTTTAACTTAGTATTTTTGGATTTACCTGTGCTTGACAAATAGCATCTTTCTGTCAAGTGTCACTCACAAGCAGGAAAATTAAGGGCAATTATTTTCTGAGGCATATGGCAGTGATCAGGTATTACTCACATGGACACCTGGTCAGTGAGGTTTGAGGAAAGGGAGGCTCAATGTGATATTCAGCGTGACTAAAGCCTGTGTCTCCAAGATGCTTATCTGAAATCAGTGGGCCATAAAGGCTGACAGCCTACACTTGGCATTTCCCATATTATGCAGTGATGTGACAAGCACCATTTCCAAAGCCTCCATAAAACCTAAGGTGGGTCTGAAAGCTAAGCAGTTTCAGTAAACACTGCTGAACTTTGTCTTTGGGGAAAGCCTTTCTGCCAGAAAGGATGCTCTAACTGGAACACTGCATTCCCAAAACAAATTCCCCTTGGTATCACCTCCCCTCACCTGCCAACTAATAAAACTCTTTTCCTTGAAAATGAAGTCCAAGCGGAGTTTTGACTTTGCAAAAAGAAATGCCAGTAATCATCTGAGAGCCAGTCCTACTGATATGCAGTTTTTAGTAGGAAGTGTTGGCAAGCTACAGTAACAGCATAAAACCCTAAGGTAGGTAGCAACTTTGACAACAAAGAACGATGTTCAAACTGTCCCCTCAGCATCTACTGGAAGAGTAGTTTGAAGTGACAACTCTTCATAGTGGCCTCAAGTCCCAGTAGGCTGTTCTTTCCCAACTTACAACCTCTCTAAGCCTAGGGAGTAGCCTACTGAATGCCACACTCTTTGTTTTGTTTTTTTTTTTTTTTTTTTTTTTTAGTGACCTACTGCAGTGGATAGCAATTAAAGCATTTGCCAAGCTTCTAATGAATATAACCTTGAAGCTATATTAGCAATCTAATGGTGAAACATAGCTGGCCTATCTGTATATCTCCATCAAATGACAATACAAGTGTAGTGTTTAGGAACAAATACAGATTTGCTTGGAAGAAATCTGGGACCTCCTTACTACGTACCACTCTGGTACATGTATCAGCTAGCTTATCAGCTGGGAATCCCCTCACCTTTCTGCCTAAGGTCTACTGACATCACTAATTATGATAGCAAGCTCCTTGCATTACTGTCATGTAGTTAGCTTTTGTTTGCTGTTTTGTCCTAAATTTCAGATGTGGCTTGTTGGTTGCTGAAACTATGTATGGAGACATTTCAATTGCTGAGGTGATCTTAGAGCATAAATTGCTCCTCCTGCAAATTTGCTTCTTGCAGTGAAAGTGTGATCATTTGCTATTTATTTATGTTTAGAAAAACTCCTTCACAGTGCACTTCTATGTTCACCTTTGTTGCTCTCCCCCCAGTCTGTTGGATAGCTCACAATTTCAAGAATCTGCTCTGCTATAGGAAGTGACTTTAAAAGCTGGTTTCCTTCCCCCTCCCTCTCCCCCATTTATTTTTTTAATGTTAATATATACTTTTTAAGCCTCAGAAGCTTTTCTAGCCCTGCAAAGCTTAGCCTGGGAACTGGATCTAGGTTCTTTTCTACCTCATGAATCACCACCCTGAGAGTGAACTTGGAACAGGCTGAGAATTCAAGAGCCAGGAGCCATTCCCACTCCCACCACACACCCTGGCCTTACAGACGGCAGTGCCGCACTGCTACAGGATACAAAAAGCTTACTGAATCTGCTTGTCAGTGAGCAGCTGGGACTTTGAATGCAGATGAGAAGTAGGCTCAATCCACTTGAGTATAAAGGGATCAGTAGAGAATGAACATTATTTTCCTGTCCATAATTGAATTTTAAATGCATAAGACTACAGTAACTATACACTAAAGGGTCCAACTGTTATTAATTGATTAAAATAGATTCTGAAAACAGTTTCTATTAAGGACTTAGCACAATGCTGTAGCACGGAATCAGGATGGGTTTGCAGTTAACTGGCTCTCTTCACTGGGTCAAGCAGTATGGAACAGAAGTGGTTTTTCACAAGTCAGGTATTGTCACTCAGTACTGACAGTCACCTGCCTCTGCCCTGATAAACTCAACCATGGGGCAACAGCAACATATCTGGGGCCTTTAGAATCAAAACCCAACTTTTTCCCCTGTGAGCAGAAGGAATGTTTTCCAGTGCTTGTATAAAGTTAAGCTGCTAGAAAGAGGTACAGGGTAGAGGTCAGATGTGAGTTGAGAGTACTTGTACCCTGCTGCTTTTCCTTTTTCTTTTCCCTCTACTACAATGTCAAATCTCTGGTACAACAGTCAGTGTTTCCCCTCAGTCAGAAAGGTTAAAAAACTTCCCCCATAATAGCCCAGGGCAGGTTTGGTAGTGACCACAAGGGTAATTATATTGGCAAACTTCAGGGGGCCTGGTGGAAAGAGAAAAATGACAGATAGTTTTAGAAGGACAGGTGGAAAAATCGTTTATGCTAAGTCAGTAGTATGAGGAAGGCTAAATCCAAATGTATCATCATAAGCAGCTCATTGCATTACAGAAGCACGTAGACAGGAATTGAGATTTTCTTCTGTGGGATCTTCAAACCTGGGACTCCAGCTGTTCTGATAAAAGGTTGGCTTATATGTCATTTGTCAGATATGGCCAAAAAAAGAAGTTAATATCTCACCTGTAAGATGAGACGGTAAAATCAAGACTGTTTTCTCTGCCTACGCATGGAAAATTCTAGGAAAAGTAGTTTTCTGTAGGCTCCTAGAATGAAAATATTATTTATCTTACCCTTGTCTAGAATGAAGGCTTTTGTTCTCTAGCCAAAGAATAAGAAGTGTACTTCTGAAGTACCTTGAAATTGGCTGTAGTACAGGTAGCTCAGCATTAATAAATGAAAAAAAAAATAATATTACAATAATTTCTGCAATACCAGCTTGGTGTTTTATCTCATCACCTTTAAGCAGACTAAATAAAGCATTGCCTTAAATAATTTTCCATGAAGTAGCATGGCAACTGCTCCAGTTTACTGGCATTCATGCAGACAACAGAATCCTGGCAAAATTTTAGCATACACATTTGAAAGGCAGCAACTCTGGGTTTTGTCTTTTAATTGCAGAGCATTAAATCATACAATCTGTCTAGGTCTAGGCTCTCTGTCTGGGCCATGTCTTATGTTAACCTGTTGTCAAAATAAATTTGATTTGTAACCATACAAAAGTCAGGGCGATAGTTTAATTTTAGGTGGTTTCTCTGAACTATTCGGGAACAATTTTTTCATGTAAGGGCTCCAGTAAATGCATAACAATAATATGCCCTTATGGCAGCCCCGAAAAGTGAAGCACAAGGCCAACATACCTAATTGCACTTAGGTTTTTAAATCCTAAATTCTCATTGACTTTAATGAGAACAGAGGTGCTCAGGCACAATTTAGGAGCCAATCTATTCCTATGCCTTTGACTTTTACCTAAGTCCAAATAATACTGTCAGACTTCAATGCAGCCTCTAAGTATTTGCTTGTTTTACTGGATGACACCTAGACTAGTCCGTACGCTGCAGTCTTTGTACTGGATCCAGTACTTCTCTTTCCAATCTCCACCTCCACCGTTGAATAGCAAAGCAGAAAATTGAAGCATTGCAGGAAACTTCCAACTTTAAAAATTAATACGTTTATCTGAAGTCTTCTCTGGAATTCAAATGACTTCCTCATATCTCAAGAAACAGTAGCTATCTTTCCTGTAGGTCAGTGTGTACACATTAATTTAAATCCATGCGACAAGGGGTATCAGATTGAGCTGAAAATATATAAATCATAAATTCACACTGACAAGGCACTTTTTGAAAAAAAAAAAACAAAAACAAAAAACAAAAAACAACAAACTAGAAATAGATGCTTAGTAAATTTATACAAAGCCTTTGACATCATCAGTGCTTTAGAATAACATTCAAACAGCTGGTAAAATGGAAGTTTGTCATCCTTTGTATTACATGGAAGGAAGGTCAGACTAATTAATTAAGCAAATATAGAGAAAGCCTGACCTAGCAGTCATTAGAAACTAAAATCAATGGGAATTTGTCTTGCAGAACAAAAACATTACTGCTTACAAAACCATTAAAGAACTCTGGACTTGGACCAAGTAGACAGAAATCTTTTTGGAAGGCTTTTCTTCCTAGAACAGGAATTTTTCCTAACTCTTTTAAAGAGCATTTCATTTACAAATATTGGACTTTTCCATTTCGTAACTGAAGAGTAAATCCTACCCCACACTTACTGAGACTGCAGCCTCATTTAGCCATTTAAGTAGTATTTGCCCCAAACAATAGCTATTTTTTCAGTGCCTTATCACATGTCTACGAAAGCAAAATTTTATGTATCAAAATGAAACCTCTAACCTGTTCTAACAAGTAGATTCATGTTCCATTTTAAGTTTCTAAGTGTAGTAACATTAATAAATGACAAAAACAGCCTTAGCTCTTAGGATCAGCCTAAACTCTTGAATGGCAGATCTGTCGTTGTCAAGACTCAGCAGACAGTACAAGCAGACCCCTGGGAATCATCCTTTAAAAACCTGGAGTTCCATAATCATATTTTGAAGGTATACAGTAAGTAAAAACAATAACAATGGATTTGCATATTGATTGTCAGCCTTATTCTGTATCTCTGACATGTAACTTCCAGTTTCAATCTCGTAGGATCTTGTCTATAGTGCCTCTGAACTGCTTTCAAGAATGGTAGCAGTCATCTCCATGCTGCTGTAAGAGTACCGCATCTCTGTTACTGTTCATTGTATTGCATCCTGCTTCTAGATCAGTGAAGGATCCTTCTCATTTTACTTACCAGGACACAATATTGCTAGCTGTTGTTGGATGGTTTGAGTTCTCCTCTTTTAAGAAGAGAAAGTATTTAGTTCTCAAATTCATTTGTTTATACGCTAAAATTTGCAGGATTATTTTTAGATAGTGTGCCAAATGCTGCACAGATAATACAATAACAGATACAGTTTAGGAGTGTTCCAGTGGAAGCACTGTATATTAACTGGAAGTAAAAACATGGTAGATCCTCATGGCTTCCAGTACTGATGTGGTTTGGCTACAGAGAAATTCACCTTCCACAGCACTATGTGTTTTGGTATGTTTCCTATGCATTCTGCTTCAGTAGTTCATTTTCTGTTATTCTGATTTTATGCAAGAATAAAACTATGGTAACATGGCATTATACAGACTTCATAACCTCAAGGAATTATTTGGGACACAGTGAACTAGGCATAATTCTGTTCTCATCTATCCCCATAAACAGCAAAGTCCATAAATCATCTTCCATCTAGTTTGACATACAGTGGCAGTCAGGAAAATGTTATGCAGAGCTCTCCATCTTGCAAATGTAGGCTGTGGTGCCAGTTAATACAGCAATGCTAAGGCTTGCTTCCAGGCAGCAAGCAGGGAAGCCACAAGAGTAAATACTCTTGACTTCTCTTTCCTTTCCTATTTTTCTCTGTATACAAAACAACAACAACAAAACAATGCCAGCACATATCACAAAGAGCATGCATCTATGGATTGACCTTTACTTTAGAAATGTCCTTTTCCACATCTCTCACACTCTGAGCTTGGTGAATTTTATTAAATCCTGTTTTAAAATATGTTAAAACTGAGCTCTGTAGGACTAAATAGCTTCACTTTTAAAAAGAAAGTTTCTCTTTATGGGTTTGACTTTTACCTAAGTGATTCTCCGTTCTACCTGGAAATATTTACTGGTATACGAAGCGTCTAAAAATGTAGTGTTCTGACCTTGTAAGGATTTATGATTACTTTGCACACATGTAGATGGCAAGCTGAGAGCTGGCAAACAGGGACTTTGATGGGCTCTGTAGACAAACCCATAGACTGAAGTCTTCAGTGGTGGCCTTAAATTTCTTGCCTTACCACAGACTGACCTGATGAGTGTATCTCTGCAGAGAGACGTATCTTCTCTGGTCCTTGGTCCTGTGCTTCAGCAGCACAAGCTTTTGCTCTCCTGCTACCATGAGCTCTCCAATTGTATCTCATTTGCAATGCACAGTGAAACAAATTGCCTCCCCTTCCAACACTCAAACTTTAAACCACGAACTATAATGTTTAGCTGTTAATAAGGCAAATGAGGTGAGAAGTGTTGTGTATCGTTGCAATGTGGATGTCATTCAGAAATGCTGATGCATATTAATGTACTTTGATGTCATTTAATGAATAATAGATGTATTTGTTATTGCTATGCCACTCAAGCAGGGAAAACAACATCAGCCTGCAAGGAAATATGTCAGGAACCACTATTAGACAAACAAAAAATGTTTATACATATTTCCTCATGCTGTATAAAAATGCAGATGGTGTAGAAGAGGAGAGGGGAGCTGACAATTGTGTGGCCAAGTACACAGGACCTGGCACCAGAGCTATTTCCAGCCCGATTTGCTGAGGGGCACCTTGGCTTCATGTCAGTTATGTGGGGCCTCGGGTAGGCCAACCTGTTTGCCACAGGTTGTACTCATGGTCCCCAGCCGGCCAGGAGCTTTTATCTGAGCCCTAAAGCCTGGAGAGCCCTGAGGGAGCCTGAATTTCCCAGGGTCCTGCCCTGTCAGGGGGTGGGTGGCCTGATGGCAGCCACAGCCTGCTCAGGCCTGCAAGGCAAAGCCCCATGTCGCCATGAGGAATGGTGCCTGCAGGCAGGCCTGGCCTTGCTGCAGCCTGCTAACCTGATTTAAAACCTCTTTTTTTTTTTTTTTTTTTTTTTTTTTTGATTGGAAACTATTTCTTCTTCCTACTTTTTTTGTAATCTGGTGAAAAAAGTGCTTTTATTCCTTCACAAACTCATTTTCTAAACAGTAACCAGCAAGGATTTATGGACCAGTGATTTTCACAGCACCCTCTCAGAGTCATAGCAGTTATTATGCTGTATAAGCACATGCAGCATACTTGAGAATAATTGCAAGAAAAGGACCCCAGATAATATTTTCTGTTCTGTACTCACACTAATCTCACATTTTTTTAAATAATAGCTTCTCAGAAAGTTACTGAGAACTAAAAATCTAAAAAAAGAAATTTGTAGAATTATCTTTGCTATTTTGAAGACATAGTAATTATTCAAACATGACGTAGCTTTCTTACTTGCCAAATTTGTTTTTTACAAGAACTTTACTGGTTATTGAATAACTTATGTGCCAATTTTTTCATGTGCTCATTGAATGATACATGACTCAAGTACAAATTTATATTAGGCAGAGTTGTATGGAAAAGAGAAAATGCTAAAACAACTAGAAAAGACTATAAGAAATCAGTTTTGCCCAGGAACTCTGTGCAGACCATTCTTTTTTATTCAGTTCATCAAATCCTAGCGGGAGCTCATGAAGATAATCTTACAAAGAGGCCAAGTGGAAAAAAGAAGCAATCGTTATCCCATGTATCCTATGAGAAAAGCCAAAAAATTGTACAACTTTGACTATCCAAGCACTACCTTCATTTTCCTCTGACAAAAGTTTGTAGTTAGAGATCCTTTATTTAATGATAATAAAAATATGGGAAAGAACATCCTGATCCTAATATCACAGTGAAGAGAGCCTAATTTTGATTTCATTTATCCTAGTGAGTATTGGATCATATCCGGCCTTCCTCACCCTTACATTTTTGGCCTCATAATTTTATTCATTGTTTTAAAATTCTCTTTGATTTGGCTTTCAAGGCGGGAATATGCTTAATAGCAGTGACATGACATTGCACTGGGGAGAACTAGCACAGCCATCTGAAGCCTTGCTTGCAAGTGCTCCTGTTTTCTTATCTCTCACAGAAGCATTTTGCAAAAATCCATTATTGTTGAGAGAAATGCATCAATAATGGAGGAAAACAAAAGTTTACAGTAAAAAGATGTTGTTTGCCACTATCAAGTAAGGGGGGAGATTAAATAACAGATCATGTGTTTGAAAGATTGAAATTGAGTCTAATCACTCAAATTTTTTGAAGGAACAGGTATTCTTTTTTTTTTTTTTTTTTTCCCTCTGATGCTATTAGTCTATTTTATGGCTTAAACTGCTCTAAAAATGCTGACTTTCTCTGTGTAGTAGAATCAGATATTTCAGGAAAGTAAAATTGGGCAATTGGATAATAAAATTAATGTCTGCTTGCAATCATATCCCATTGCTGTTTGAAGATCCTGTTCTCTCAGCAAACCCAGTGAATTTAGTAGAGCTCTTGGATAAACTTTTATTTTCCTGATCAAACTTATATTTTCCAAACGTTTGGTGGGTGAGACACTGTGTTGTATCCTATAATAAAGAGGGGGAAAAGACAGGGATATGGGAGAGCAGGGTAGGTGCAGCTCTAGTTTGCTTCTTCAGAAGAATTCCTTCCACTGCAGCCTCCTCCTGTCTGAGGTCACTTTGGTGGTGCAACCCTAGCTCCTGGTTGAGGCACAATCTCGTGAAATTGGGTCAGGTTGAATTTTGCTCTGCTAGAATGAGACTTACTGTACTGATGGGACAAGAAGTTTTCAACTCTGTTAAAATTTTCAGTACAAAATCTATATACACTTGCAGATAGAGATAGGACAAGGGGGAAAGGTTTTAAACTAAAAGAGGAAGGATTTAGGTTAGATGTTAGAAAGAAATTCTTTACTCTGAGGGTAGTGAGGCACTGAAACAGATTATCCAGAAGTTGTGGGTTGTTTTTTTAATGGAAAGAAAGGCAAAATAACAAATGTTTTTAACCTTTTTGAAAAAGAGATTGTTTATCACGAGATTATTTTTAGATGCAAAGTCTTTTTTTCTTCTTCATTTTTTTTTTTCCCAGAAAACAGATTTGAAACACTAATTGTAGTGGTTATTGTCTGTGATCTTTGTCCAGGGAAACAGTGATAGCAAAATCCTTTCAGAGGTTTTCAGTTCTCTGCCTCCAAGCTCATAACAGTGACTGAGATGGGAATTTTGGGGAAGTGACTATTTTCTTGGGATTCTATTTTGGTGCAGCTGGTAGTGCAACAGGAGAATGCTTTGTATTGAATATCAGTTGTGAGGGGAGAGAAAGAGAATGAAGAATTCTGCACTTCTTTGAGATGATCAAGCTGTCATGTTGCCTCGTAGTCTTTGGGGAATGACTCCATAACTGCCTTTTTTGGAGCAAAAATGCCCTGTACAATACACAGGACTGCATTGCCCAGTTTTTCATGAAGAATCATTGACTGAAATTCCCTGTAGCTGAAAGAAATTTCCTGTAGTTATTCCTTCCTCTAATAGCTGTCCAGCTGCCTATGCCGACAGATGAGCTCATGGCAAGAACTACTCCTTTCTGAGCATCTCCATGTGCCCAGAATATCCTGTTTGGTCAGTGTTTCAGAGAAGCCAGTGCTGTTAGTTGCAGTTACATCTGTCTGACTCAATATGGAGATTTCCTACTGTGGTAAATGGTGTCCCTATTTCTGAGGAGTTACCTAGAGCTACCTGTTGTGTGATTTCTCAGATAAGGTTTTGTGACACCATCTGCCTTGCACTGAAAAAGACCCTTTCTGTTGATGCTGAGCCATTTGGAGGAATCCTGCGTGCTCTGAAACAGGGCAGGGGCCTCTCTCAGATCTTTGCCTTGGTTCTTCCTGGATGTGCCTGGACTCTCACCATCCTCCAGTCATGCAGTTATTCATGCAGTTATGTGCTCACCACTGTAAAGTAACAAGGATCTCTTCAAAACAGACATGGTTGTTGAGCAAACTGTTTGGCATATCAGCAACTCAGTATAAACATGTAACTTGCAAGGGAACAGAGAAAGAAGACATAGTAACAAATAGTGTTTGTGTTTTTTTTTTTTGTTTGTTTGTTTTTAAGGAATGAGGTAGTAGGTGAGGTAGTACAGATTTGCTATTGTTTATTGTTTTTCTTTGCTTGTGGGGTGGCTTGCTACACTGCATTCTGTATGGTTAACTTACAGATAAAGTAAATTGTCAGTTAAGTGACCTCTCAATTGAGCCCTAGATTTTAATGTAGGAGCATAAGGAGATTACAGGAATGAATTTTCAGGAGAAAAGCAAGCTGAAGACAGCCATTCTGATCCCTACACAAATAAGGAAACAAGACTTTGTTTATACAGAGCATCCCATTCTTACCAAATCCAATAGATAAAATTTTGCTTAGAGTAGCAGTGTTATTTCCTCCTCTGCTATTAATTTTAAAAAGTGCTGTAGGCATTCATGTTTTGCAGATGCTTGCTTAAGCTGCAAATACATGTCCACAAGTAAATAAGAAAATGTTTAAAGCTGAAGTAACATTTTTCTTGCTGTGAGATGAAAAATCACTTGGAAAATTCTCCTGTGCTGCATCCAAAATATCAGCAAAGCATTTGTGTGCTTCATTGTCCCAAGGCAATGTTCTGAGCATGATGCCAACCACTGTTGATTTCTATTTCCCAAAGATTCCTCTAAAAAGTGTTTCAGTTTGAATAACCTGAAGCAGGCGTAATTATTCCCTTTCTCTACATTCCCATGCTAATTCTCTGACAACTGTCCATATAAAAGCTTTATCTTTGGTTGGTGGGTAGTGGAGAGCGCGGAAAAGCATGGGTTCATGGAAAATGATAATTTTTTTTTGCGCCTGTCTGTTTTCTGATGGTCTCTACCACTCAGTTACCCACAGAGACCGTGGCCTAAGCTACACAGACCATACATCTGAGGAAGGGGTCCTTCAAGACCACTACAAACCGAGCTGGTTTACAGAGTTGGAAGATCTGGGATTGCCCCTTTCTGATGTAAAATGTCAATAAAATATGCACAAGCCTTGCCAAATCTTTCTCTGTCCCATGCTTAGAAAGTGTTGACTCTACTCTTTCTATAGATGCCAAATTAATTTCTTTGAATTCTTGAGCTGGAGTTGGCTTCCAAATGGATCCTACAGCAGTTTCCTGTAGAGTCTGTTTCCAGTTGGCCAAGGCTTTGAAGTGCACTAGAAAGACTTTCCTGGACATAGGAAGATTGAAAGTTTCAAGCATAAGCTCTTCATTCACCTGAATAAGTAGCTTACAAAGCTGTGTTAGAGCTGTTTCTAGCAAACTTCATGTTGATATCTTTCAGCTGTTACTATCCCATAATACATATCATGGCAATAACTGCAGGTATGGTAGGGAACTTTTTGTAGTCTAATACTTGTAATATGGTAGGGTTATGTTTTCAAGGCAGCCAGCAATGGGGGTAATGAATCTTTAGAAGTTACCTTCTGTCAGCTGAGACAAAGTAATGGACTGCCTGGGTGCTCTTAGCCCATATGAGAAAACCAAGTAAGTCTAAACCAGTAAATCAGACTTCCTAAAAAATAAATATATAAAGAATTTTTAAAAATCTCAACCTAGGCTGACTGCACCTGCATTTCCTTTACAGAGTCTTGCAAATTTAGTTTTAAACTGTAACTTCTGTGAATTTTAGCTAAGAAAATTCAGTGAGGCTTTCTGTTATCAAGCTGCCCAGTGATGCCACTGGAGCATATATAAATGGTCTTGAGAGCAGTGTATTTGTACATGCATTTGAATTTTGAATCCATGGGACAAGATTGCTATGATAGCAATGGTGCTATTGTGCACATCTATTGTACGTAAATGGGAAGACAATCCTTCCTGTTTGGAAGCAAAGCACAGGCTGATAGGTTTTAGCTACTGCATATACAAGTCCAGATATTTGAAACAGAGGAAAATATCACAGACGCTTTAAAAGCTGTGTTTTTCATTAATCTGACTGTAAACAGCATGCAAATCTCAGAGAGGAGCAGGTGAAGGAAGAGCTGAGCCAGGAATTTTATGGGAAGGAAGACTGCTGATAGCGGGGTTTAACCCTGTGCAGCAGTCCAGTCTCTTCACCTGTCAGGAACTATTCATTACTGTCTATGCCTTATCCCTCACTTGGGATGGCCAAAACAGTTATGAGACCACACACCAAACTGGGTGGATCAGGGTATGGATCTGGGATAAAGCAAACCATATTTTTCAGCTTAGTTTTAACCCAGATCTGTCCCCCAACCTGGTCACCAGCCCAGTTGTGACCATTTCATGTGGATACAGAGAAGCAACCATTGCAGGGTGGACTCTGGAGCAGGAATGACTGCTATTTAAATACCAAAATGTCCATGAAACCACAAGTCCTTCCCATGAGGCTGGAGAATGACAAAGGAGCATATTGCTTACAGGAATGACAACTTTCTATATAAATAGCAGCAGATGGAGGAAAAAAGGGAGCCTTGCCAAAGAGGGAAAGCGTGAGAGAATTACAATGTCAATGACATTGTTTTGTGTAGATCTGACGAAAACTGACTGTGCTGTCTACATCAGTGATCTCTCGGGTGCAAAGGACAAGAGGTAGCAAGAAGATCTGTGCCTGAAGTGATGAAGAAGCCTTTCTCCTCACCTGTGCTGCTGGGGCTTTTTAAACCAAGTATGGTGTTCAAGTGCTTTGATGAGATCTCAGCGACAGTAAGTAAGGGGAGCAATTTGCCCTCCTACAACTGGGAGATGAGGCTGTGCAGGTGCGAAGTGTCTGTTCTGTGCTTGGTATGTTTATACTTCAGTGGCCAAAAAATAAAAAGCCTAGCAGACAGTTCAGGTGTTTTCTAATGAACAAGTGACTATTTGATTAACTATCACCTGAAAACACAACATCACTTTTGGAGCAAGATCCTAGCTGTGGGGCAATCAAAAGAAAACTGTTCTGTTGACTCAAATTGCACTTCTTCGTTTGGTTCAGCCTCTGCTGAATTTAATCTCACTTCCCTCACCTGCGGCAGGGGTGGGAGTGGTGCCTGTAAGGTACTACTTCTCCAGTCCTACAGCAGCTCAAGGAAAAATGCTCAGAGATGCCACATCTGCAGCCAAGTGTTAAAAAGGGACAATAGAAAAGCTTTGAGTGTTCTTTGGTTCATAAGAAACTTAGTATATTCCTACCATACTGTGGATAAGAGTTAGAAAAATCATGTTGCTTGTGAGCTCCAGTGGTTCTCAAGTCCTTCTTAGCAGTGATTTTAATGGGTGGCTGGTGGAAAGGACCAAGGATGAACCCTAAGGTTTACATTTCTGTTTGTGTGTACATGTACACACTTAGATATAAAATGCTCCAGCTGTATGTTACCGACATTTAACCTCTTACTGTTATGGACAATGAAGTATCTGCGTGGGCTGTGCTTCCTAACAACTAGGCAGCATCCTTTTGAATTGGTCACAGCATCCCCTTAGCTGCTGTTGAAATGGTTAGCTGCTTTCATCAGGAGATGGGTATATCTAGGTGGGAACCATTTGGGTGGCACATTGCTTTTTTTCTTACAGGTTTGCTTTTTTTCTTACAGATTAAAGATAATAAATGCCTTAGTACTAAATAGTGTTTAAGGAAACTTAAGGAATATCTGCTGCTTTCATTTTTTTTCCAGACCTTGATTTATTGCTTTTTTTGTGTGTTGTTTCTTTTAAAGACTGCTTCATTTTTATGCACTTACTGTTTCTTAAAAAATATCAGTTTTATGAAGATTATGTGAAATAAATGCTAGAAAAAAAAAAGAGATCCCCTTGCTGGCTTGCTCCAGCAGCCTACATTCTGAGAACCAAGGGTGTCTAAAGGGCAGCTGACATCAAGTCCCAGGCTGGGGAGTACAGATACAAAGCATTATTGAGGCATGGTATTTCTTCATGAGAAAAGTTATTCCATCTACTTAAATTCCATGTGTAACCAAAGTTTTTGTGGTAGCATTATGTTTTCATTTCTCTTTTAATTTATTATTTCCTTCATTTACCACAATTTAAATCAAACCACTATTAGAAAACACCAGGGTGACACATAACTTCATTGTCTGTAACGGCTGTTATAAATTTTTAATGCATGTGCAAGGACTTAAGCAAATAAAACCACTGATGAAAGGCTGGCTATTTATGAAAGAGAGAACTGCTCACAAAGGTGAGTGTTTGCAAGGTCAGGATCTTTTTGTACTTTTTTTTTTCTCTCATTTTTAAATTTCTTTTATTGTGCTACAACCAGGATTTTGCAAATGTGAGTAGCTGTTGGTTATTAAAATATTCTCAAGCTACCTTTATTAGAAGTCTGTTATGCTCTGATCCAAATGAGTCTCCTCATTGCTGCCTGATGATTTGGGATCAAAACCCAAAGCAAAAGAATGGTGAAGGAAAACTCCTTTACAGGTGCAATTATGGGTTCATTTTTTTTTTTTTTCCACTTGCTCGAATGTGATTACCAACCTGTTCCTGTTCTTCAGGCAACTCTTAAAAGAGATTGCTGCTTATGTATGGCAGCAGGAAAATGTTATGAAGTGAGAGCAGGTGTTTTCTGAACAGGAGAGTTTGCTTCTTTCCAGAATATACCCATGGTGAATGTGAAGATGAGAATTGTAAATGCTGTAGTGGTGTGACAGTCTGAATGGTGAGAGAATATAATGCTAGTCATCTTCAATGTGCTGATCAAATACAGCATGTGAGAAGAGAATGGAGAGGTTTGTTGGAATAGAGGTTTGTTGCAACTGAACAAGAGCTGCATCAGTATGTGTTAATGAATATTTCCTTTCCTGCTGCCTTTTGCTTACAGTTTGCAAAATTCAGTGATGATAGATTGAACTCAGTAGCAGAATGTGATCAAGAAAACAATATTTTCTGGTGATTTGCAGATGCAGGCATTAGAAAATCCTTCACTTTCTTTCCTTAGGAAACATTTCCACTGGCTGCAAGACACAGAGACAGGGATGTAAAATGGTAAGGACAGAAATGAAAAAATGTTTTGTGAATTTGTGCTGCTAAATGTAGAGGTTACCTAACTTTGAAGTTGTATGATTTTTATTTGAAGTGATGCTTTTGAAGCTGTGATCTTCTTGTGTGAAAATCTCTCATGTGCTTGTAGGTGAACATTTTTGAAGCATGAATCATAAAATATTCCAGAAAATGGAAGACAAAAAGAATGCAGTATTTTTTTTTTTTCAGAGTTCAGTCTTTTTATTTTTGGATTACTCAAAGTCATGAAACTTGGATAATTATGTTTTGTCTTTATTTGGACTTCTTATAATGGGAGATACTTTCCTGACAAGTTGTCAGCTTGGAATGACCTCCCTTCCCAACCTAGTTCCAGTTCTTCCTGAACTTCTCTGGAAATCTAACAGGAAATGGGTCACTTGGTACATGTGTATAAGCTCACCTTTGATCTAATTCCATGGCACGGCTCCATTATAGACACTTCCTTGTGTTATAGTCCTTGTGTTATGTTGATATTCCACATTGATATAACATGTTCTTTTCCTTGATTTTCCCCATTAAAAATAAATCACAAAATGACTTGGGCAGAGCAACTGACAACACGCTCCATTTTTAGAGTGGAGGTCAAGGAATCAATATGACAAAGCTAAGTATGACAAATACTTAGTGCCTCCAAAGAAGGTAGAAGAAAAGGATCTATTATTATATCTCTTAGCTGGTCTCCTAGTTGGATTATGCTCAGACTGAGGGCTGAAGTTTAAACTAGGCTGATGAAAATCCAGAATAGTTCTGCAATGTACAGTGTGATATGGTTATCTGGTAAGGAGTTGTAGGTAGATTGGTGATGTTGGCAGAGGCCATGGGAGCTTGAATATGAACATGAGAAAAAAAGTAATACTGGATGGGTGACATCAGCTTACTTTGGACCCGTTTATAATGCAGGCTAAAGGTATAAGGCAGCAAATTCTTCCAAAAATCATGAAATCAATCAGAAGGGGCAGGAGCAGAAAGGGGAAGAAAGGCTTTTCCACCAGATAGTTTATATTTACTTGAGCATGTGGTTCTTTATTGCCGTTGGCCCTGACTGAAAGTCTAAAGCATGACATTAAGAGAGAACCTGTGATTTATCATAAAATGAAATAAATTTTTGTTCTGTTTCTAGCGGAAGAAATGTGAGCATCTGTGTTTTCAGCAGCCTTCTGTCTTGTTTCCTCCTTTCCCTCTGAACAAAGTACTGACTGACACACTGGGAATATGATGTTTTTCCTGTCTAGGAATCTTTCCCTCGCTGACTGCTGTGGATTCGGAGTATCTGTGGATAGGACCCCCAGAGGCTTAGTCTTGCCAGGGCTAGGTGAAATGGTTTTGAAATTTAAATGCTAAAATAATGTTGGGAAAGTGTACTTATCTCTGTGGCTATTGTTCAAGTAAACCCTTGTCCAGTTGACATTCTCTTTCCTTTCTGTTTATGTTCAAAAGGGATGAAAAGATCGTTAAAGATTCCATGAACTAACTCATAAAGATTCAAAACTGAGCATACAGCATTTAATTTTCCTCCAGATGTTTCTGTGCAAATCAGATGTCTGATTAGCAGTCTGTCACTGATCATCTAGTTTATTAGGATATGCACTTCACAGACTTGTTTTAAAGTTCATTCTCTTGAACTATCCTCCAGCTCTAGCGAACATGTACAAGAGGTGGAGGAATCGTTGTACTAATTCTTCTGTATCTTCTGAAGGTCAAACTGCCTCCTAGGTATGCTTTGAAGGTACTTTGCAAAATGTAGAGCATGGTCTTTCTAATTTCAGGTGTATTTTGGATGCATATCTGTTCCTTTTGCACAGCATTTGGAAGAGGCAGGTATATTATTTTTGTTCTTGCTTAAAACAACAGCTCAGGCAGCAGTATTTAGGAGGTACTTGATCTTAGTCCTTTAATCCTCCTTGAACACTACTGCACTGCTGCTTTATGCACAGGAGCTTCTGTGGACTTGTGTGGGTGTGGAAAGTACAGATAGTCACCGCGGCAAGGAAAGTATTCTGAATTGTAACTATTGCAGAGCATTAAACAATTGCCTTTGGTAAGAAATGCCAGCAAGTAATACTTAGCATATTCATTTTGTTGTTGAAAATAGATTGTCTAAGCATATATCTGAAAATCCCAATTAAATTCAATCTTGATGCTCACAGCAGATAAGTATAACAAAGATTCTAAGTAATTTGCTTTCATACATATGAATAAAATAATTATTATGTAGCATACCTAAGTAGTTAGACGCCATCAGAAAGTCTACCCTTGGATAACAGAAAGGGAAGAAAGTGTTCTTTCTTCTGTAGTCAGAAACAAAGTATTGACTATATGTGGCACATTTTGGATTTCACTAGCTGTAAGATATTTTTCTTTATAAACATGACAGCTCTACTAAGCATGGTAGAAAAATTCACTGCTCTTGCTCAAATATCTTTAAGTTTTTTCTCTATGAGAATGTGCTGAATATCGTGTCTTTTAATTTAACATTGTCTGCACCATTGGTTCCTGTTGCAACTGACTCATTTTCACTGTGCGTTGAAATTATGGAGCGTGTTCATCTGCCTATGGTATATTCTTCATTACAGCTTTGTACTAGAAGCTTTGTCTCTGATGCTTAGATGTCAAGATGGTGCAGTCATATTTCATACTGTAAAGAATTGTCGGTGCTTCTACAAGTGAAAAAGTGGTAGCAAGATAGTGACATGAATTACTCTAAACGTTAATTAAATTGGGTTGCAATTGATTACTGACAGTGTAAGTTAAAATTAGTAAACTTTTCTTTGTGTGCGCCTCTCTAAGGTTTCAGTGCAATGAAGTGAACTTGACTTATGAGGCAAGGCTCTTGCCAGGATAACTTAAAAGGCAGGATGAAGAAGTGAAAGCATTTGTTTACTAATATACTTATTCTAGACGGCTGAGATATTAGATTACATGCTTAATGTTTTCCCATTTTAATTTTGACATGAACAATAATATCTGGGAAATAACTGTAAGTTTCCAGTTCAGGGAACACATTTTGATTAGGGACTCAGAATTGCATGAAGGCATAAAAACAGCTATAATCTTTCTTTTCCTCTTGTGATTATTATTATGAATCCAACATCAACTCCTATTTGCATTTTCTTTCCTCCTCATTTGTATATTTTTTCCTGTGAGAAAATCATTTGAAAACAGTGACTTGTTAAATTACCAGGATTAGTTTACCTGAAAATGTCTGATGATAATATCATCTCAACCACATGTTCTGCGTACATCCTGATTACAGGTAAAATCTCCGCTATTTCCTTATGATAATCAACACCAGGTTTATACATCTCATTCAGAACTATCTTATAATAAATCCTCATATGTTCCAAATTCCTTATTGGTTTAGCTAGATATCTGGATGAGGAAGACAGAGGTAGATGACATGCTGATCATGGACCTGCTACTGGAAAAAAAGCACAGATCATGGGTTAAGGTCCTGAATTGTAAGCAGCTCTAACACCTACCAAATGCTTGCACGCAGAAAGGAAATGGGAAAAGTTGAGATAGGAGAGAAACGGAAGAGGCGAGCAGATCAGAGTCAGACACAATTCACCTTCCTTGTAGATTTGTCCATCTTCAAAGTTGTACAAATAGTGCAGAATATTTATCACTTACTAACTGTTCATTATTTTAATGATTACAGCTTAATAGCACCATAAGTCACAAGGATTGTCTTAGGCAGAAAGGAGAAAATTCTCGACTGCATTGTCAGGGGAAATAGCCATGATCAGCACCTGTGTCCCTCTCTCTCAAGGAGTAAAGTCTTTAAGACATGCATGTTGCATATGAGTAGAAAGGTGTAGTAACTCATAGCTGTAATTCCTGGGTATTAATTCCTCAGTGTCTTTAGCTGTGCCTGGGACTAAATATTACACATCTTTAGCAGCATCCCTGCAAAAACTCTGTTAGCAGAAACTGAGCTTCAGTTGTCTTATTTGCGAGAAGTATCCCTTCTAATAACATGACACACCAAATTTTGTGCAAAACTTAATTGACAAGGATATATCAAGATGGATTTTCTTCAAAATGTGAGCACTTCCTGTATATTTCCTAGTAGTTTACAGTAACTAAATGAGCTCCAATTTTTAGACAAAAACTGAGTTGCAGAATTAAAGACTACTTTCATGAGTGCCCTTTCAAGAGATCGATAACTATTTAATATTGACATTTGACTTAACAGCGAAAAAGAATACCTAATTTTTGGGACTTGCATGTACTGCCCTCTGAAATAATAGAGAATGCTTTACCTCAAGTAGTTAAATGTGTCCGAAGCTGAAAATGGCACTTATTCTCAAAACAGGCAGTTAGTCTAAACCAGTCTTGTAAGTCACTGAAAGAGCTGTATTAAGAAACCAGATGAACATAGCTTAATGTTCATTCTGGTTTCAGATGAACATAGCTTAATGTTCATCTGGTTTCTTTTCTTGCTCTGTCCCAAAATTAACAGAGTGAAAACTGCACAGTCAAATTTTATTTAAATGCTCTATGTTTTCTTCCAAAGGCCTGCAATTATTTCCCAAACTCTTACTTGACAAACACTTTCAAGCTATGTAAAAACCTCTCTTCTAATAAACCAAACTTTAAATCATGCCTTCTCTTTACTACACGTTACAGCTAGAAAGCTGTGCTACTGCAGGGTACAGAAATACAACGCTTGAATCTGTAGAAACCCACAGCTATGCTATGATAAAGTACTGCTTATAAACATTTATCTAAAAAAAAGCATCTGCCGTTTCAAACCACACTGAAGTATTTACCTCAAACTAGAAGTTAGCTGTATCTGATGAAGTAAAATTAAAGTATTATTTTCACCAAGGCACTCACTCTCATAGTTGTAATCTCTGATTTTTCATTATTCGGTGACACAGTCTCTGCAAATCTAGCATAATAGTACAGAAAATAGTTTGCACCCAAGCACAGGAATCATGCTGTATAGTTAAAGAACACAGAAACACACACTGACAATAAGTTATTAAGCAGCATCCCTGTTTAAATGCTGTCAAACATGACTATAGAAAAAGCCACGAACCTAGCAGTACTACTTCGGCACAGGACTGTACAGCAAGCACTCCCCTGCAATACACACACATGCACACAATGCAAAATTATTCGCTTAGTGTCACTGCACATCAGCTCGATTCCTTCACTCAATTTAGAAACAACAGCAACAAAAACCGTGTGTCTCTGACACTGGTCCTGGACCGGAGGTTGTCTCTCGCACAGCAAAAGCTGCAAGGCTTCGGCTCCTTATTAACCTCAGGAACCAGTGCCTGCTGCAATATCAGAGTCACTTACTGCATTGCTTCTCAGCGGAGTGAAAGTGGCTGCTCTTCCCAGCCACACATGGCTCTGCCAGCTGGAGGGGTTCTCTATTCAGCACGATTCAGCTCCACGGTCTCTGCGTGCGGAGGGTAATTGCCTCTGCTCCGTGCTGGGGTTTTCTGGCTGCAGTGACTGCTCACCCTATCCATTGCCTCTGGTGTATGCTAAGTAAGCAATCCCCTGGGTCTTCATAACGAAAGGATGAAGAGTCACAGCTCTCGAGAGCAGATAAGGTGTTCTGCCGAAAGCCACTGCTTCCAGGGCATTTTAAAGGCAAAGGGGCCGGGGATGCCTTCATCTCGTGCTGTAGTTGGTTATAGTGCAAGTTCTTCTGTTTGGTAACTTGCAGTTGAATTCACAGCTGAGCGCTATTTTTATGTTTCAGAGAGATTTGAATTTCTGTTACAAATTCAAGCTAATGCATTTTTCAACGTTGAGGAACGAACTCTTTCAGCTGAGCTTAATCTTCTGTTTTTCAGAAGTAGAAGTGAAAGGGGGGCAGGGGGTGTCCCAGCTCTGACATGGAGCTTACCAGCTGTGCTTACAGAAAGGATACGGTCAGAAAGTAGCTCCCTAAATCTTCATGGATTAACATTTCAGATTTAACACACCCCAAGAACTGTTCTACTCACCCTTGGCAGTTGTCTGTAGGGTGTCTGTTAGGGGGAAAATGTAGGGACTGGCCCTACAGCGTGCTGATGTGGCAGAAATAACAAACAGTAATAATAAAGAGGCAGAAAGAGGAAGAGCTGCAGCAAGAAATTCCTCATCAGGGATCCTACAGTAATATATTTGGCCATTGGGGAAGCTACTGGGGAATTGCACTCACTTTCCTCATATCCAGCTTGAGGGAGATGTATGGATGGGCAGTTTTGTGAGGCCTCTCTGCTGCCCACTCCAACGCTGACCTTCAGAGGGACTCTCAGGAGAAAAGACCCATTTCGGTGCTGTGCTTGCTTGTTACCCAGGCCTCCTGTGACCTGCTGGTGCTAATTGTGCCTAACCATGTGTGGCGAATCTGTGAAAAGAAACACATAACAGCCCTGAAGGTAAAAATGTGATGTTTTCTCCACCTAGGTGCCCTAATATGTAACACGGCAATCATTAATTAAGATTTCCTAAAATGAGACATTGTGTAAGATGTTGATTTAATCATCCCACTAAGACTCTTGGGCAGGGGAGATTTTGTGTACATAATAAACTTTGTAGGAAGATTAACTGGACCGTTTAGGAAAAGGGCAGGCAAGGACAGGCATCTGGAAAGTGCATGTCACATTTTTTTCCTACAGAAAGTGTTTTATTAGCTGGACTTCATTTTTTTTTTTTTTCGTTTTTTTTTTTTTTTTTTTTCTGGAGTTACTGTATTAATGCAACTTTCTACAATACCCCTCAGCATCATTAATGCTGTTGGTATCATTTTCAGGGCAGTACATTTCTGCTTGTAAAAATGCCAAAGATGCTCAGTCTTTCTAGCCCACAGATGTTGCTGGAAGGGTGGTGGTTTGCACTTTCACAAAAATAGCATCTTGGAGGAGAGGGGAAACCTACACACAGTATATTGGTGTCAGCATCAGTGGGTTCCTACAAAATGGGAAGACAGTCCTATAACAGAAAAACTGACCTTTTTTTTTTTTTTTTCTTTCTCTTGTGCTCATAGCTGTGTTCAGCACCTCAAATTTGTTGAGTCATAGAAAATAAGAACCAACAAAGGTGCCTTGAATGTTAAGTTTATTGTACATAGTATTTATGTACTGGGTGCTTCTCATTTAACTCTTAAAATGTAGAGAAGAATCAGTCTGTGTCCCAAGCAGTTATGCAGTCAACATCAGACAAAATTATTCAGACCTTTAACAAACAGGATTGCCAGATGACAGCTTTGTTGCAAGAAGATCAGGAAAAGCTGACTGGGTTTGTGAGCTGCAGCATTGGTAGCAGAAATAATTAACTCATCGTCAGGGCTCTCAGCTTTTATAAGACCCTATAGAAAGGCCCTCAATTTCTCCTCTTTATTTCTCTCTCACACTTTTGGAGCATATTCATCCTTCCAATAAGTCCATTTACTTCCCTTGGTTGGGGGATAAGTTATAATGAATTTCTTTGAAGTTGGAGTTGGACAAAAGGAATTGAGTCAGCACAGTAATTAGGAGTGAACCTTTTTAACATTCCAGTAGACACCAGAACTGGCCATGGGTAGATAAGTGGTTATTCTAACAAGCAGAATAATCTCATGCTATGGAGCTGTGGTGAGGGCAGAAGGAAGGATTATAGATTTCAGTGGATCATTTTCATCTGGTTTTCTGGGCTCCTTGCCTCAGCTCAATAACACAGCAAGCTCTGCTGTGCTAACACATCACTTTACTTTCTGTTAGTAGCAGTATTTTAAACCCTGAAAACAAAAAGAATCAAGCAACTGATTTACTGGGGAGAGGCACAAAGGACAGCATTTACCATCTTTAAGAGACATTTTAAATCTAAAAGCACGGTTGCATGCTTTCCCCCCACCCTCCTCCCAGTTAAAAAAAAAAAAAAAAAAGTTGTAAAATAACTATTATATTTAAGGAACAGACCAATAAATACCCTGGAAGTGCAGGGCTGTCAGTTTGTTGTTGAATAGGAAAGTACCAGCACCTAAGAAGCAGTGTAGCACAAAATGATTTAACTAAAAAGCTTTTCCAAGCCAGCTGGAAAGTATATTATATTTGCAAACTGCAATAAAAGAGAATTGAATTTTAACCTTCCTGCTAGGGAAACATAAAAGGTTTATAATTGACTCTGGCTATACAATGGTGAAGAGAGCCAGAGAGTGCCTGTCTATGAGGAAAGTAAACTAGTTCACGTATGGATTTGTTTATCGTACCCATCACTCTCTCTCTCTCTCTCTCTAAATATATATATCTCATAAATATATCAGGATTTATATAGTAGCAACATAGTTGTGTCAAAAACAGACTCCATAAGTTTAAAAGAATTTGGGAGCAGACTGAATATTCCTTCATTCAATTCCTCAGTGTGACAGTACAGGGCACGTTTGTTGTGGCTGCATTTAACAGCCCTACCAATAGTTGGAGGTAACTTGTGCTAGGTATTGTAGGGCAGAGAAAAGGTCGTGGGCAGCTGAACTGGAGGCCAGTGTTAGCAGGAAGGTCATCTTGTCCCTCCCATTTCAGGTAGAGAATAGAAAAATGGGAAGGAAGATGCAGAAAAGCCTGTTCAAGTCACTTTGAACCTTCAGAGAATGAGGCTCTTCTGTGCCTTCTTCCAAACAGTAAAGCAAAACATCATCCATTTTCCTTATTTAAGTAAATGATGTATATCCAATTTGAAATCTTCTCTCTCTTCATTATCTTTCAGCTGGCTTGGCAGTCAGCTGCTAACTGTGACCTGGAGAAATGGAGCACTCTACAAAGACATCCCTACTACACATCATCTTCTGATAGTAACTGGGGGAAAATCAGCCTTGTATTGTGTCCTAGAAGAAAAGTGGTTATAAAAGATAGATATTTTCATATTAAGAGTGAGGACATTAATACCTTGATGCGTGAGATCAGATTTGCATATCATGCTAATGAAACAGTTATCATAACTAAACTGTGTTTAAAAGTGTGGGGTGCACACCCATGTGTAACTATAATGCTGATAATCAGTTTGCTATTATTCTGAAATTGTTTAAACTGAATGAAGAACACCTTAATTTTCAACAACAGTGTATAACTACAAGCTAAACAGGAATTCAATTTTTAGGAATCTGCTTTAAGTATGCAGCTTTAGTATTTTCAGATGAATTTCTAGAATACGTCTCCATAGGAAGACCCTTTAAAAGTGAATGCACACGAGTCATTGCTGTCCCATCTAGAAGGACATTCTCAAGTCTTTCTCAAATTGATTTAATCCTGTTCCATTGGAGATACTACAGCTTGTGGAGATGAGCAAAGGGAATCAAGTACCTGAGTACATCACTGAAGAATCGTATTTGAATTAGGGACATGTTTTCTAATTTCATGGGGAAATTAGTTGTAGGGATCATTATCTTAATTAGCTTATATTTTTTTCTTAAATTAGCAGATTGTGTAGTGTACTATATTCTGTTTCTGCTTTTATTCTTTTGTTCTCTCAGTGCTGATACTCTTATTGACTTGCTACAAAACATATATACATATTTAGTCTACAAATTTTCATCCAGAACATTTTCTTTGTAAAGTCCTGAGTTCAGCTTTTACTTTACTTTGTCACTCTTCATGAATAATCATCTCTCTAAAGTCAAGAATGAGGTGGAAATCTTCCTGGAAAAATCCAGTTATGTCCCAAGTAAAACTGAGACAGGGATTGTAGAACTTGAATTGGGTCTAGCTTAAAACTTTTAAGACCGTTTTACAAAAATTGTAGTTCTTGTGACCAAAAATATATTTGGCACTTTGCAGGTGATGAAAAGGCAGCACTAGTCCTAATGAGCCTTTAGTTTGGCAAAGGCATGCATTGAGAGGATGTACTACAGAGATGTGGGAAGCTATGGTTTTATATTTCAGCATGGGAGAAAGAAAAGCACAGAGTGTTACTGAGGAAAGAAGATGATGTGAACAGAAAGGTATGCAGACAGCCCTGATTGTCTATGAGATCAGAGAATGTCTTCTCTCCAAACACATTTTGGATTTGGATCTTGCTGTTTGTTTTTTGGGGGCAAGTGGTTGACTTCAAGCTCTGAAGGCTTACGTGTTCAGTTTGAAGGTATTTTTGACTTGAGGACCAGAGCTAATCATAGCCTGAATGATAATTTAAGTAGAGTTGTTTGGATTTTGGCAGCATGGGGATGAGAACTTGAGGTGGTCAAGTTCAACAAGAGATAGGAGCTACTTGGAGGCCTGAAGAAGAACAGATGAGAGTGGCATTTGAGAACAGTGTTTTAGCTGCATCTCGGATTGGCTGAAGGAAGAAGGAAAGTGACACCTGGAGGCTGTGAATGAACCATAGCCACAGCTATCGCATACTGGACACATACCACCACATACTCTTTCCAGCCTGGACAGGTTGTGGGATGAAGCTAGAACAAGTGTCCAGTCTGTTACTGGGCTTCTGTTACAGTTATTTATTGCACAGTAGTGGGAGATAATAAAGTTCATTTCCCATGTGAATAGAATTAATTTTACCTATCAGGTTTCCTTTGGTATGGAAAATTCAAAAGTGTAAGACAATTTATTTTTATGTAGCCAGTTCCCAAAAGAATCCAGGGGAACAAAAATGGCATGATCTTTTCTGAGAAATATTTCCTTCTCTTTCTCCTGTGTCTTTGGGAAAATGTACAATCTGATGAGCTCCTTATCTGTGCATCGTTACTCTTATTCTCTTTAGAGTTGATGTCACACACTCAACAGTCTGGGTCAAAAGAAGTGCAATAGCAGAGAAAGCAATCGGGCTGCAAAAGCAGCCAGAAGAAAGACAAATGCAGTGCTGCTGTGCTCGTGCTGTCCCATTAGCATTCTTCTGACCTAACCTAGAACAGCAGGGATGAGAGAGGATTCAGTTCTGAGGGTTCATAATTTTCTTCAAGACTGGCTGGCACTGGTAGTGGTGGTTTCATGCAAGCAATTTGTTAAAGAATCTAGTATCAAATGATAAAAAGGAACACCTGCGAGTTATCTTGGTAGCTCAGTCTTTCTCCTCAAAAGAATTGGATTGCTCCTTTTAATATCTCAGGGCTGAGAGCATTGAGCAAAGAGCTAAGCGAGCACTCGTGTAAGCAAATACATCTTGCTGCTTTGCAGAAACTGATGTTCTCATTTTTTTTAGTGGAAGTGAGACTAAATGGCTGTGGTTCATTTTGTGGTTGCTCTGGGAAGGTTGGTGAGCCCAGGATTTACTTCAAGTAACAGTGAGGGGAAAGAGTCTTCCGTTCATTTCAGCTGGCCTCTGAGGGCAGCCACAGACTACTATAACTTGTTGCAACACATGAATTTTGGCTTATTAGCTAATGTCTGGATACATCAAGTGGTTAATATTGAGTGCAAATCTGTTCTTAACACTTTATGTTAAGCAGCACCTAAAATATATGTATTAATATGCCTAGAAAACAAAATTTAATCAAGAAACAATTATAAGAAGTTAGATTTTCTTAAGATATGGAGAAAATCTCAAACCAAAAATAGGTTATTACAGGATGGATCATAAGACTTGCGGGTAGTAGGATCATACATTACCCCAGGGTCCCTTCAAAAACGTGCCCACATGTGTATCCCTTGGAACAGTATGCAGGTAAAAAATGCATAATACGTGGAATGTGTAAGTCATAGATTGAGGAATAACAGCTATGAGCGAGCTCATTCATCTGTGCATAATTTTCAGATTATGTTGTTGTTACTCAGTATCACAAGATGTTTCTGACTGCAAGAACCAAAAAGAAAATATGGACTTGGAACATGAATTGGTTTGTCATGCCAAGTGGAAGGTTTTTCTTCTAGAGGTCAAATCATGTCTTTCTGCCATATATGCTTTGGGGTTTCTGTGCATGAGGCAGACATCTTGCTGTAGTTCAGAGAATTGCAGGAAAAATGTCTTAAAAGAACATAAACCTTCCACTCTTTGCCATTGTCAAAAGGAATAGATACAAGCTGTTGGGTTGAAGAGTAGTCTGAATGCATTTC
Source organism: Netta rufina (assembly GCF_964035555.1). Lineage (NCBI taxonomy): Eukaryota > Metazoa > Chordata > Aves > Anseriformes > Anatidae > Netta > Netta rufina. The sequence continues at coordinate 14,115,648 of NC_140134.1, read as the reverse complement.
CAAAAGTGAATTAAAAATAAGGCTGTTGTTCTGTTTAGCTGAGCATAAAGTAAGGTAGAAAAGATGATTGGTTGGATATGAGTTAAGAAAAGATAGAAATGTCTGAAGGAAGTTATGATTCTCTTTTGTACAAAGACAACTTCATGTTGCACGAGTAGTGATGGGAATAGGAAATCAGTCATATTAACTCATGTCTACTGGAGAATACTCTTATTCTGTCTCCATTCAAACTTACTTTCAAAAAAAAAAAAAGAATTATTTTCAGTGGGAAAATGGCATGGTTTTTACATACTTTGCCTTTAGCAGAAACAGGAGGAGAAGGTTCCACCTGCACACCATTTCCTGCTGAGGTTTTGATTTGTGCTTAGAAGCAAACCACTGTATAAATGATAATCAGGCCTCAAGTCCCCAGATTTCCTTTGCTGTTGTAAAAAGCATAGCTGGGATTCAAAAAAAATTATATACCCCAATCATGGAAAAAATCATATACCCCAAACTCACAGGTTGTTTTGCAGTGCACTTCAGTGGGGCTGATGCTCCTCTGGAAGTGAGGTTAAGCTAGGAACTGGCCTTTGGTTAGTGAGCCAGTAGGTGATGGGCTTTGGGAGGTTCACATCTTTAGCTGTCGCAGTGCTTTTCTTTCAACAGAGCATTTTTTGGTTGTATAAAAAGCAGCACTTATATGCCATGTTTTTTTCATTAGACAAAGTCATTTTCCAGGCTTATCCTCTGTGATTTCCAATGGGTGCTGTAAAACAGCATGCCAAGCCCAATTTAGACAAGAACGATTATCTCTGAGGTTTTCTATCTGATGTACTGGGTAAGATGGTATTTAAATTGCACCTGTGGGCTGATTACCCAGCCACACCACAAACCTCACTATGGTCCCGAGATCAAGCTGCATAAATAAGACTTTTATTCTGCCTTTGTATCTGTTATGTATTGGTCTGTGCTGTAAGTGGATTCTTGATTTGGTACAAATGAGCAGCTCTGATGAGAAAGATAATTGTAAAGGTTAAGAAGAGATGTCTGTATCTTGATTTACCTGCTACCTGTAGCTCCTAATAAAACATTATAGTCCCAAAAATTAACAGGCATGGGAGGGAAAGACTGCATTCAGATGGGGAGTTTTCTGAGACACAACAGTGCATTAGGATTTCTTTCATTGCACTGCCATAGCAAAAGATGCAAGATAAGTTTCAGTTACTAGTTCCAATAAAATCAGCTCAGTTTGGAGAGAAAATAAATCAACCTTGGGCACAACTAACAACAATTTCACCTGAGACCTCCATTTCTTTATGATCAAACTGTCAGACATTCTAAGCAGATCATGAGCACAATTTTTCTGTAAACAAAGAAGGCTTCATTGTAATATCCACCATCTGATCTTCTCTGCCCAGTATATATTAGGAATGAAAATAAAATGCCTTTCCTTGAAAGAGAAACTATAAAATAAAAGCAACAGAATTTCATTTTTCATTTTCCAAAGAGAAGGACCTGGTTATACCACATGCATGTTTATTCTGCTGCAAGCATAGTTTTAAATCAGAATATCTCAATTTCTCAGCTGCTTAAGAAAAAAGCTCTGCTCCAGTAAAGTTGAGCTCAATTATAAAACTTTATTACAGCAAACAAAACTCTCAGCTCCCTAGAGAAGAATAACATTAAGAATGACGAGTTGTTTGTTGTTTTATGACCAAGTGTCTGTGAAAGGTCCAGTGCTGAACTAATTTCTCTTAATTTTTTCTCATATGAGGATTATTTTTCCTTTACTAAAATAGTTTTAAAATCTCTGCCACAAATTGAAAGCCCAGAAAAAAAATTCCCTCTAGACCTCAGCCTTGTTATTGTAATATAATGGGTTTTAGGGTTTTGAGCTTTCAATATTTTTAGTAACCTGCAACTTCTTTTCTCATTTTAAAAAATAAATGAGGTTTGCTACTTATTTAACACTGCTAGACATTTTAGTATAATGAAAACGCAGAAAAAAATCTAGATTGAGGGAGTAACCATACCAGTGTGACTGGTGGAAATCGTCCATTTCATGGGAATCCCTTTGCAGACTTTCTTATTAATGGCTCAACTAAGAAGGGAGGTTGTCCTGTCCTTTATAAGAAGCCTTACGCATGGATAACAACTCTTACTTCTTTTTGCTACTCAGACCATGCTGATGGATCTTTTCCTTTCTTGCTAAGGAGAAGATCATGACTTCCTACAAGGAGTCCCCTTGTCTAGAAGAATATGAAGACTAGGACAGACTTCTCAAGGCCATCCCACAATCTGCTTCCATATCCTACTCCAAGAGCAGCTCAACAGAAAGCCTTCAAAGGTGGGAAAAGGCCTTTCTTCCTGCCATAGTGTCAGTGCACAGATACGGTCCACGATGCAACGGAAGCTATTCCTGATGTGCTACATTCCCATCTCTCTCTTTCTTATCTTCATCTCTCAAGATAGTGCAGCTTGTGAAATGCACAAGGCTTAAAACCATGCCGGTGCCAGGAGGCTGGAGGACCCAGCTGGGGGACTGCACAGGGGCAGGAGGTGAGCAAGCCCTGGCAGCTGGCTGAGGCAAGAGCCGCACTTCATTTCTTCTAGCACGGCTCCTGCCAGGCACCCTGCTCCGCTGTGCTCACACGTTCACACTGTCTCTCGCACTCACCCACTCACTCTTCAGTGGATTAACATTGACATTCTTCTTGGAAAGAATGTGTTCTTCAGAAGCTCATGACTGCAATACGTGGCTATTTATAAATACCAGCAAGTTGAATAGTTTTCCTGCATTGCAAAGGAACATTTCCTAATTCTGCAGTGAGATAGTGCATTTTATAGAACAGTTGGATGTTTTGTCTGGGTGGATTTGGCAATGGCTCCAACAGTTTCTTATAAAGTACCATAAAAATCCTGCATTTGCTATTCCAGCTGTTTCACTTCTACCTTGGTGCTGAATTAGGAGAAAACGGTTGAGATTGGCACTGACTGAAAAGAGAGTGCTGGGCATTAACAAAATAAGTTTATTCTAGTTTATACAAGGATCCAGTTGACTTTAGGAAGGCTTTTATGCTTTCCCCTCACTGCTTCTGTTGAAGTGTGCCACCTTCTTAGCAGTGACTGAGGACAGAGCCGCATTTGTGTCATCAAAAGACACAAAAGATTTTAATATAGTATTACATAGACCCAATCAGGATAAAGTTAATGACAGCAGTTGTTGCAGCCCTATCTTCTCTTTCATTCTCATGATTTTAATTTAAAGAAATTATTAAATAAATAAAAAAAAGTAAGAAACCTCAGAATTTCTGGGGAAAATATTCTTGGTATAAAATGGTTTGTAAAAAGAAACGCTATGAGAATATTATCTGTTTGGGAGGGGTGTGGGAAGAAAGACAGAGAAACAAGTGCTGGAAAACTAGAAAATGCTGAACAAAGGGGAAATCTGGCAGGTGAATTTCCAAAGTATGAAGGCTCTGGTTGCTATGATTTTTATTTTTAAAGAAGTTATCCACCTAGACAATACCCCAGGTGATGACTTGCCTACCCCTCACTCCTTTATTCATACGGATAACAGAGAGCAGAGAAGACTGACAAAGGAAAGCAAATTCAAGAGTCAGAGAGCCTGCAGGACAAAAGTCTTTTCCACCAGTGATCTAACCTATAAATCTGGGAATCGTTAGCATAGTGTTCTAGATAGCTAATCTTAATTGCTGTGGTTTGGAGAACTGGGGGAATTAAGTATACCGCTTTCATGAAGAGCCTATATGCATCAGTCTGTGCGTGTGAAGATTATTTATAGAATTAAGTACAAGAAAGCTGTTTAGTCTGGGTGAAGATGGAAACCAATGGGCAACAAAAGAGCAGCTGAGACATGATACCTGGGGTAAACAACTTCAAGGGAGTTAAAATAACAAAAACTCAATAATCAGTTGGGAAAATGCTATTTTTCAGGCCCCAGGCAGTTGCACAGCTGGCTTGCCAAGTCTGAGAGCCCAGAGATCAAAAAGAATATGAATCTTAAAAGGACCTCGTTGGAACAAGAAAGGAAGGAGTGGGTTGTGAGCAGCTGTTTGGGGATGAGTGGAAGAGCCTGAAAAAGGAAGGGAATGCAGCTGAGCCCGAAGATGGAGAAAACTGAACAGACTGCAGAAATGTAGGCTGAAGCTCACTGCTGCACAGTGCTTATTTCAGCAGCAGGTGGAAGTAAATCCTAGTGCACCTGGGAATATGGTAACTTGAAATATCTGATTACCATAAAGACTTGCACTGATACCCAGGCTTTTGACAGGGCTTAATTTTCAGTGATCAAGGAAGAAGGCAAAATCTGAAACTGGATTTTGGTGCTGAAATTCCCTTACACTTTGAGATTCAGCTTTGTTGTTGTTGTTCTAATATTTCCCTGAATTAGTCCCACTGTATTTTCTATGCAGTAGAAAAATTTGTTGTCAGCTTTACTCAGAAGGATCAGTAAAGTGCTAATGCCTTTGTCCAGTAATGTCCATGCTATTAATTCTGTTGCAGTGCAGTTGTAGGGCAAGGAATGGTTGTTTTTAAGCAGGAATTGGTTCTTGGTGATGCCTATTCAAGAAAGCGAAGCTGACTGTTACTCACTTGGAAGGAACTAAAACCTATAGTGAACTAAGCTAGGCGACCAGTCATTTTGCAGATGATGCACTGTTTGTATATCTAGAAAAGAAACAACTTAATGTCAGTTGTAGGAAGCTTCTGATTTCTTCCTCTGAATGAAAATTAAATGTTTGAAAACTAATGAACATCCAGTTATGTGCTCTGAGTCCATGCCTTAGTCTCATGAATATAAGGCATTTAGGATTTAACAGTATTCTTTTAGCATATTTTTTCCAAAATTAAGATTAGATATCAAACCAACAAATGTTTGAATAACTGACAAGGAACTCTGCTCATGGCAGTGTGCACAATTTCTTAAATTTTCATTTGCTGTAGGTTTGGCTCACTCAGACATCAGTGTAATACCATAACATGCTTGTGCTTTAACAACATCTGACTTAACATTCCCAATAGCGACTACTGGCTCTAATTCCTCATCTGTTCTTTGCTCTTTTTATTTATTTTCTGTTGTTACAGCTATAAACTCAAATTTTAACAAGGGCTTAAAAACCACAGAATTTGGGAATTGGTCATCCTTTCTGTCTTCATTGCAAAATGTTTTCTGTTTCTCTCATTGCCTTTACATTGTAGACCTGGTAGGTGTGGTTTAGGTCTCCCATCTACCAGAAACTAGAAATGGATGTGAAAGTACAAAATATGCACTTGTCTTTCTCAGGAGACCTTTAGCACCATGGAAGATGGAGTACCTGCATTTTCTGTTTCCATTAATATTTTTCCTTAATAAAAGATAAAACATAATAATAAAAAAGACGAGCAAAAAACTTTGGCAATTGTGTTGTAATTTTCCCCTTGTGAAGTTAATCGAAGTACAACAAAACCTCTTAATGAGCCTGCTGCTATTATTAGTAATGATCAGTAGGATCTGGGCTTTGAACCAGTGAGCCAGGAGGCTCTGAAGCTTAGATTTCAGAATGGATATAAACTACATTTTAGCAGGTAATTGGGATATTAGGGAAGAATTGCTCCTAGATAATACCCTTGTGTTGGAAGCTCATGATTTTTTTTTTCAGCTTAACAGAAATAAAAGCACTAACAGCATCCCTGTAGTGATAAATTTGTGTGAATAGACAGAGAAATAATTAGCAAAGCCAGCTGAGAAAATATCATGGATTTGCATAAAGAAAAACTTGGTCTTTTATAGTTAGCGATATAAAAGCCACACACAACTGTGAGTTAAGGATAGAGAAACTTGTAGGGAGTGTTTGGATCCTACATAGATGAATAATTCAAAGAGTACAAACAGTGTAACTGGAAAGGGAAAAAATATGCTAAATAGAAAGAAAAAAAATATCACATAAAGCTATTTCTTTAGAGTCCAAGAAGTTTAGGAATACATTATAAATTAAAAAAAAAAAAAAGTGAAACTGAAGGCTCAGGTTTCCAAAGAGAGTTATCAGAGGTAACAAGCTCCTGTTGGCTGATCTGCACTATCTGCTGGTGTTTCTGTCAATTATTGGTGAGTGGAAAAATCCTTCAAGGTTTGCTTAAAATCTCTGTAAAAGAAAGTATTGCATTGAAATTGTCTGGAAAGTATGTCCCTTAAGGTCGAACTCCTCTCAAAAATACATTGATGGTGAACGTAATGGTGAAGTTATTTTTGCTTTTTTCTTTGACTCTGACCCTAAGCCATACAGGCTAGAACAAGCCATGCTCAGCCTTTTGGTAAATTAATTGTGATCTTCTACATGCATCCCTTCTCTGCTGTCAACATCATGTCTGCTAACTCAACTCTTGGCAACTATATTCAAATGCAATACGGTTTTCTGCTGGAAACGAAAGCTCGCTGAGACAACAGCATGTAAGTACAAGCATTGTCTGTGTGGGATGAGAGTTTAGGTTTGGAATTATTTTTTTATCTTTGAAGCTTTGAAAACCATAATAAATATTTGGGAAGCAGATTCCGTGACTGGGGTTTCTTTGAGATTTTTTGGAGTCCCATCGTGCCTGCCTCCCACCTCATCCCACAGATTTGTCTCATCTCTGTGCTGTGGCTTGTCAGTCGAGCTTCAGGCTCCATGGAGCAAGGACCGTTGTTTCCCTCACATCTCAGTGAGCTGGCTGCTGTGTGCTGTAAACATTTGCTGCAAAATAATAACAGCCTTACCAAGTGGGATTCGGTTAAACATCCAGTTATTGCTTTTGCATTTGGAATTTCTTCTTCAAATCTTCAGGAAAATATTGGGTTTTCTGAGAGGAAATCCCTCTGCAGCCTAAAAGCCAAAGCCCAAAGCAGAAACGGGTTCATTTAGCAGTGACCTCCACACTGGAGTCTGTGCAGCTGGAACACAAAGCTCTAAATATACTGCCAACCTGTGGCAAAAGATCACCATTTTGGATTCAATCTTTGGTGGATATTGAGATAAATACTGTGTTTTATGGGTGCTTAGAATTCTCCCAGTGGACCTGAACAGCGAACCAGTTTGCTGAGCAGTTGCTAACAGACCCTTCTGGTGTAGCTGAGTCCATTCCCTCACTTTTCAGTAAAATGAATGTATGCCAATTTTATTATAGGCACACATCTGCCCCAGCTCATGTCAGCGTGGGCTCAGATGTCCAGGTCCACCCACAGATTAATGTTAACAGGGAGTAGCAAGCAATGCAACAGCTCATTTTTTTTCCATCTCTGTAGAGAACCGGCCTAATGTTTCCACTGGACATAAAACTATGCTAGCTCATGCAGCAGAGGATTATAAAGTCGATCAGAAATACCATGCCACGGAGTTTTCAGAGTGACGTATATCCTCGTTCATCTGCCTCTCCAAAATTATTGTCCACCTAAGCAACTTTTCTGCATCTTGGTTAAGTGCCAAGCATGTTCTCAGCACCAGGCAGGAAAAAGGAAGGCTCAGTCCTGCTCCTCAGAAACCACCATCACAAATCAGGCATTGACAGCCTTGTGAAACCCATGGGAGAGCCAGGTCTTAAATCGTCACACATTTGCAGTTCTGAATCGTTACTCAGTGGCATCCTTGCTGGCAATGGTCTGTGGACGTGGAAAAAGTGATGCCTGAAGGGCGATTTGAAAAAAGATAAGACATCGATGGCTCTGGCTCTGCACAAAACTCACTGGGCCTGCTTTGACATCCTGCGGGGTATGTTCGGTGACTAGGTGGGGCTGCAGAGTTAGTTGTGACGGCATTTTGCTCCTCAGATTCTCTGAACCAGTGTGTTGTTCCCGTCAGCAGGGCGAGAACTAGGAGTAGCCCATGCTGTTTCAGGGAAGTTTATTGCATTCTATCAGTGGTGATTTCCACGATTCCTGCTGCATTTTTGCTTTGGCTTCATCTGTAGCTCTTGACCCTTTCCCATGAATTCTCTTGCTTCTTTCCACTCCCATTCAGCATAACAACACCAAGCATTCTGTTTGGTTTTGAAATGTAACAAGTTGTTTGAACTCGCCACTAACAAAAACCTTTTCCTTGGGAAAAAAAGATGCTTACAAATAAATAATGAAAAGTTTAAGGATCAAAAGCACAGAGCATCTCTGACTGATGTCAGCTGAAGTCTTCTCATTGACACTAACATTGTTTATAGCTACATAAAGGCCAGGAAGATATGCACAGGAATTATATATATATATATAAAATCTGTTCTTTGTTGAAAAATGACAAAGCATCTTGGAAATTGAGATGAGGGTTAAATAAATAGCAGATTAGATAGATTAATGATGATATACTTAAATAGGTAGGATAGGTTATCAATAACTTCATAACAGCTTGCTGGAGGTATTTAAGGCTGTCTATTCACTCCACATAAATTTCTTTTTCTGTTTGACAACAGGAACAGTATATTGTCTATTGCCAAGAAAAAGTGCATGGGCAGGGCTGGGAGGGCCAGATTTCATGTTTCTTCCACAGTACCTCATTGAACATAGCACCTTGATTTGTATGGAAAAAAAATCTTAATTTTGATTTATATTTTTTACTGTTTGATAGAGGGATGTCTGTCTTAGCTCTAATAAAATTGTGAAATATCTTTTTAAGCATTTATCCAATACTACTAATACTCACTGAACAGTGCAATAAAAATGTATTTGCTGTCTTCCAACACCCATTCTCACAGAATGTACTCCACAAAAGGAAGTCACTTTCATGCTCTTACAGCTCCCATTTATTCTTCCAATTTGTTCTAAGGTGATCCAAAAGGTAGAAAAGCAATGTCTTTGTATGTCCATGCATTTTCTCCTTCCAGCATGTATTCCAGCAGTAATCTTGTGTCATAAGTAAGTAAATAAAACCAACAGCATATATTATTACCTCTTGCTGCTCTGTGTCTGCTGTCCAACATTACTTCATAACCCACTGAGTTTATTAGGGGGATTTTTGTAGGACGTTTCTGGAAATGCTGGTCAGATGTAATTCCACTGGAGTGAAAGAAATATTTTTTGACTTTGTGCTTTTGTGTGTCGAAGCCAAATTTATGTCTGGGTAGATGTGTTGTTTTTTTTTTGCCAGATAAGACAGTAATACAACAAGATCACTGTCTCTGCATTCCTCATATTTAGGGTTTATCAAGCTTTTATTAAAAAGCTGTTTGTTTTTTTTTTCTCAGAAATGTACCAGAGATGACATAACTGATGATAGAATTTAGTTCTGTAGACCCTAAACTCATTTTCATTACATATTTAAGTTAGGGAGATAGTGATTAGCCAGAAATCTTTGCACCCATACTGTATTTACGTTTGCATCTTAGATCTTTTATTTATTTTGCACTCGTTCTTTGCACCAGTGCTGTGTTTGCCTCAACATCTCAGATCTTTTCTGTCCATACAACTGATGGCTTTCCTTGAATAAATTGTCTTTGCACTCTTCTGTAGATCCATAGCTAAACTTATTTATCTAGGTGGAAATTAATTATGCCTCATCTTCTTAGGGAAACTGGATTCATGAATTGAATCTATTGAAGTATTATTGCTGATAAAATAATCTGTGTTTCATTTCTGGCCATATATTAAACACCGGAAAGAGTAGAACAAAACAACCTTTTACTCATCAATGGAGCAGACTTAGAATAAAATGAATTATATTGTGCTGCATGTACCTGCTATGAACAGGCGTGATGTTCCCTGATTATCTTAGAGGCAAGGTGGGCAAATCACTCCATCCCTCTCTGCTGTTTCTGCCTCTGGGATCTTTGTTCAGGAGCCTGGCCAAGAGCTGAGCCATGAATTAGAGCTCCCTTTTCCCACACGTCCCCCTGTGCCCCAGCTGTCTGACCTTGCTGCCTCCTACACGTGGATGTAAAATAATATTCAGTGGAGGAGGCCAGCTGTGTAATTCATATTAATACAAGAAATCGCACTGAGACAGACAGGATTCTTTGTGAAACTAAGGGTTACTTGTGTGACTCAGAGACCGAATGTTTTTCTAGGTGCAAGCAGTGTCATTAACGGAAACGAGGAATTCAACTAAGTAAGTCTTGATAGCTGGAATACCTCAATGCCACACAGTCAACAGCCAAATATACTGTGTGCTAAGAGTGTGGGAACAGAGAAGCAAAAATATGGAAGTAAATAAGGAAGAGATCCTAATAGTTTAGTAACGTTATGATTTTTTTTTAATTTTTTGTACAGCTTTAGTGCTTTTTTCTGTCTCGCAAGTCTGTTGCACTAGCTAGTGTTGCTGTCTTTGTGATTTAAATTAAATGCAGTACCTCAGTCTCATTTTACTGTTCATTTTACTCATTCCTTACAATGAGAAGGTCTTGCATCAGCATATGGCTTTAAAACACACACTAATGAGCACTTGCTCATTAGGCAAGAATTGCAGAATTTCACGTAATACTAGCGTGAAGCAGAGAAGATACTTTAAGAAATGCAATCTGAAATTCTCAGCATTGTAAACCTATCTTTTTTTATAAGGCAAATTCAAATGACGTTTATTTTGTTCAATTGGTTTGTTTTTTAGATTGTGCAATTGGTTATCCCCTCTATGCTGGACATGTATCTGTCCTTTTAACATCCACATATTGAAAATCCTGGAAATCCTGAAACAAAGAAAGCGGAACTTCTGTTTTCTAGAAAAGTTTTCATCTTGCTGTGATCTACTTGGACACTGGGCAATGTGCAGACAATTTAATACATTTGCTACTGTCTGGGTACTTAGGCTCATTCTATTCGTATTCTATGCATTATGTAATTCTGTGTTTCCACGTTATTTATCCAAGACATCAACCTAAATTATCTTTCATGTTTGCCAAGCATTGGCCTTACCTGCTGAGAGGCAAGGGTAGATCAAACCTCTGTCAACACAAAACCTCACTGAAAGGGGTGAGATGAACAGACAAACTCTTGGCCTCACTGAAGACGATGGCATTTTGCCATTTGTTGGATTCAAGTTCTTGCCTATGAACTCCAGCACTTTGTTTCAGGAGCAATGAACTGCTGGCTTAGTGAACAGGCAATGTTGGAAAAGGCAGAGCACAATTCAGTCCGGTGTATGCAGCTCTCTGAGCCCTGTAAAGCTCTGCTGAGCTGTGTCATGGGCTGGTCTTTGCAATAAACTCCTACTTTCTATGAAAGTGAAAAATGAAATTATTTGTTTTTGCCCCAAGTTGTTTATTCATGAGAACAATCCCACGCAATCAAAAGAATTACTCAGATCGAACCGTTGTATAGCTGCAAGTCTCATGGAAAGTGACAGCCATACAATATTTACTTCTTTATGATGTTGCCAGAAGTTTGTATCCAGGCAGAAATGTTAAGATGCCTGTTTTCCTTGTAGTTCTCTTTCCAGCCTTAAAACTCTAAGCATGAGAAATAAGCAAAAAAGTTCCCTTACCTTGACTGTTGCTTCCTTTTTTGATTTAAAGCTTTGCAAGTAATAGAGCATGGTGTTGGCAGTAAGGAATTTCTGTCCTATGATTTGTGAGACAATTTGATTTTCTCAAAGCTGCTGAAGGTCCAAAGGAACAACCCTGTAGACCTGCTTGTTCATATGAGTGAGGGACTTGGATTCCAGCACTTGTGGCTATTAACTCTGTTTCCAGCGTGATGCAGCTTACCCTGTGAAGTCTGGGAGAGATATAGCCCAAGCTGGAATGCTACAGCTTGGCATTTGTCCTTACCTTTTATTTTTAATGAAAGTGTTTCACGGCATGTTACCCTATAAGCACTTGCATCATCCTGCCATAAAACTGCTCTAAGAGTCTTCTTACTTAGCCCCTTAGCATGAAATACCCTAGAGAATTTCTGGGACCTGACACTTCTTCTGATGAAGTTAAACCTTGCGTTTGGAGTAATGTCCTTGATTCCAGCAGCTCAACTGACAGATTAATGCACAGTACAACCTGTGCAATGAAATCAGAATCTGGGCATCCATTTACATCGGGCATGACATTTGTGTAATTTAAATAACCTCCCATGGCCCTTGTGTGAATGTTATTGGTCGTGTAATTACAGACAGAAATGATTGTGCCCATAAATCAGGTGAACTGTGTATAAGTCCTTGATATTAGGGAGTAGGATCTTGAAATGTAAGTTATAGGCAGAAGGAGTGTAACATGCAGAAGAAATTGCTCTTGCCAGAAAAAAATTAAAATAAAATAAAGTTGATTCACAGAGCTCTATATAATTTTTAATTTATAATAAACTTCCTTTATCTTAGTTTTTGTACCTTCTGTTAAAATATTAAATAACTTTATATCAAATGTATCCCCTGTGGGATTGGAAAGGAAATGGAAAGCTTAGCCACACATTAATTACATTCCAGGATGTGGTATATAGCTTAATAAGTTTAATTTAAAGAACCTTAGAACAGAGACATTTACGTTTTAACTAGGGCAAACAAAAGTTGTGTTGCACACTTTTAGACAAACTATTTTTCCTGTTAAGCTAGGGTTTTCTGACAAGGTGTGCTTCCCTGCAGCATGTCAGTCTTGTTACACAGGCTAAATTGACTTTCTGGAGTTGGCTGTTGAGAAAAGGAAAAGGAAAAGGAAAAGGAAAAGGAAAAGAAAAGAAAAGAAAAGAAAAGAAAAGAAAAGAAAAGAAAAGAAAAGAAAAGAAAAGAAAAGAAAAGAAAAGAAAAGAAAAGAAAAGAAAAGAAAAGAAAAGAAAAGATATCCAACAACCACCACCACCAATAACAACAACAACAACAAAAAAAAAAAAAAAAAACAAACAAACAAACAAAAAAAAAACACCAATAAAAAGCGTTATGAGAACCAAGCAGAGAGTATAGGCAGCTTTAAAGCAAAACTTTGTAAAAAACAGATTGGACTTTCCCAGGAAAATGAAGTCATTTATTTCTGTTTGAGGAGAAGATATTAAAAGGACCAGATATCTTCCTAAACCAACAATAAGTGTTTAAGATGATAAATGTTATTTTAATGATCCCTTTCTACTCTGGTATTCTAATATCAGCACATATGTCTGAAACAGGAAACATCAAAATTTGCAAAGAAACAATTGACATGAGACAAAGATCCCATGCAAAATCAGAGACAGATTAATAGATCTAATTTACTTAAAAGCTATTCACAAACTGTTATAAAAAACAGATTGGTCATAAGACTTAAAGTTGCTACCATATGCATCTCACAGATTCTGTTATGTTCCTTATGCTGGCAAACTGACTAATGATTTCAAGATTGCTCTCCAGACAAGAACATGACAATTCGTGTGTTGTGCATTAAAGCTCTTCATGATCTGCAGCAGAGTGAAACATAAATTTTGCAGAATTTAGATGTTCTTTCACAATCTGGTCTGGGAAAAAGGAAATTGTATAGCAGCTCAATGTATAGTTAAAACAGAGACACTTACAGAGGGTAGTTGAATGAGGTAGTACGTATACTGCCTTTATATTTAATTTTACTTTTTCTTTCTTTTTCTTTTTCTTTTTCTTTTTTTTTTTTATATATTTTTTGTCCACAATTTCAGTATTTCATTATTTGGTGGATTTTTATATTGATAACTTCTGTAGGCTATTTCGTTGTTTTCTTAGGTGTGTCCATTTTTCTTGTGAATAGACAGAGTTTGGAGGCATGTGGAACTGTAGGACACGCAGCACAGACAGGCAGGCCTACTGAAAAGCACAGCAATTCAACTGTGTACTCTGAAACCTAATGATGCAATTAAAAATGTCAATAATGTCAGTAATCCAAGAACATTATCAATGCTAAGCACAGGTATTTGGAAACATATACAAAATATGTCATTAAAAAATCTGATTATAAAATAAAAATGCCATTTCTTAGGGAACTCTGGGGGGACTGAAGTCTCAGAAATGCATTCAAGTCAAGAAAGGTTCAGATTCTGGAAAAAAAATGGTTCAATTCAAAAAACGTCAACAGCCTCTATATTGGGGTTCATTTGGGCAGTTTAGAGAATATGAAAACTAACACTTTTTTTTTTATCTTTTTTTTTTTTTTTTCTTATAATCTTTGAAGGACTAGAACTACTTTTTTAAAAGGGAAATTAATTTTGGAAAATGCTTGGCCTGTGGAACCATAGGATGTATGTGGGTCAGCCCAAGTGCTTGGTGTTAGCTGTTAATTGGAACTCAAACTCTTACTCCTTTTTGCAGGCGTGTATGCCTGAAAGGTGATAAAACCAGAGCAGTTCTATGCAGCACCGTATGCTACAGAAGTTCCTTAAAACCTTTCCTACAAACTGCCCCATCTCACTAGCAATAGGTCTACTTACAAATCCTGGTAGACTAGGAACTTCATTTATCTTAGACAGTTAAAGTCCTAAATATTAAGAGAAAGCCCAGCTGCCTAGAAAATGTGCTCCCATGCTCTTCTGCACAAAAAGATGACTCTGATGAGCTATGCAATTGGTGTCAGAGGATTTGAGAGTGAAGCTCTAACCCCATGTGATCCAGTGGCAAGGAAAAGTCATGAATTTACTGAGCATTATTTCTTCTGCCTGGCAGCGAAGACAGGAATAAATGAGCAATTACCACTGAGTTCCTCTCCTCCGTTTTAATCCTGAGACATGCCCTGCAGCATCACACTTAAGAATTTGAAAACATTGAATCACACTATTTAATTGTGGTTGCTTAAACCTCCATTTGATTGTAGCAGAGTTTTGATTCTGAAGACAAAAGACAAAAAAAAAAAAAAAAAAAAAAAAAAAAAGAGTTAATCTATGCTTATAATTGTGAGGTAAATATCATGTGAACTCTGGAAACAAAAAACCAAAATCATTAGTAATTTAAGAAATGCCTTTTCTTCCCTGTTACTGCTATTTTGTTGTAACACAACCTGGTGGAGTGGGTTTTGCATGTGGCTGTGTGTTTCCAAGGGATGGTTAGATGATTAGTAATTCAACATGACCTTGAATGCTATCACCCACAAGCTGGTAATCACACAGCTTATGTCTATTTTGCTATTGCTTTGAACAGGGGAAGATGGAAGGATTTCCCTTCTTCATGAATATTTTAGCAGCAGGGCTAATCTGATTCCATATGGTATTAATAGAAGTTCACTTTTTTATTTTTAATTCAAATAATGTCTGGGAACAGCATTTGATATTAGTCATGATAGTATGAAAATATTGTGTCAATATGTTGTCCATGAAAAATATTGAAAGAAAAGATGTATTTTGTGGATGCTGGTCTCCAACACACATCCCTACTGTTCTGTCACTGCTGCTCCTGTGGTAAGGCACTGGTTTGTACATCAGACTCTCCAAACACATGCCGAAGGTTGTGTTCATAGGAAATGAGAAGACGAGGATGTTCTTAATTGGGAATATAACTTAATTTTTAATGACCACCTTTCATTCCAGGCCGAGATTCTCAAAGTCCTGATTTGTTCAGGCCTTTTGAAGTTCCTAAATTCAGTGACGTAGCTGAGGGTAAATGGAAAGATTCAGCACTTATCCAATTCTCATTTTGGCATGGGACAGTGTCAAAACTGTGCACACATTTCTCCCTACCAGGCATTGACTACTGAAGCAGTGAATCCAGCTATGTGCCTCTACAAACATTCAGCAGCTTTCAGGCAGCCAGACCCTGATTCGGAAGTCTGGTCTGTTTTCTATGGAAATCATCTGTTTCGGGCAACGGGGACAGCAGAGGAAACACTAGTCTGATGCTGAGTTTGATTAAAGGCAAATTTAGACAAGGATCAGCTATGTCAAGCACCATTCCAGGAAGTACTGGGAGCAGTGCTTTCCTGTGATCTCGTATTATTACTGAGGCTTTGGCTAATCACATTTCATATGGCTCCCTCCTGCACTTGCTCAGTGCTCTGGTCTGTTTTCATCATGTACGGTCAGTGCCAGAGGTGCTGGTGATGTAATTGCAACACGGGGAACATGTGTAGTCCTGTATAGATGGACACAGCTGTGTGACCTTAATATTCTTCCTAGCTGGGTTTGGAAATTAGCATTATCTCTGTGGTCCTCAATAGCTCTAATGTGCCAAGGGCATTTCTTGAAAATTCTTTTCTCTGATTTTGCTTTCCACCACCATACAATACTCTAATTGATGGATTGTAATTTTGAAGAACAGTGTGCCTAGAATGGAAAATCCCTAAAAAAATCTGGAAACATCACATTGTGAAACGATAGCTCAGGCTCTGAAGAATGTCACCAATCCATCATTCTTCTTCTGATCTCTCTGTCTTTATCTGTCATTCTGCCTCACACCCATGGACATGATAAAGCACATCATGGAAGAGGCAGTATAAAAAGCGGTGATTTGTTTACATCCCACTAACAAAGTTTAAAAGGCATCTCCTTTCCTAGTTTGTTGCCAGCATGCTGCCGTGGAGTGAATTTCATGCACACTGAGAGATAAATGCTGCTCTGGAGTGGTTCTTCCAGAAGTTTGAATTGGTCTGCTTGCCAAAGTAGCATCCCAGCCCTCATCATATTGTATTCCACAATATGGTGATTTAATTGTGAAAAAAAACAACTACTTGATCTTTTTTTCTTAAACAGAGATGTGTGGGAAAAGGAAGAGGCTTATATTTCCACTTTCAACACCCACAAATACATTTGCTTAATATCGTCCAGGAGGCTTATCTTCAACAAACCTCCATGGATGTGAGTCAGGCATAGTGAATATGCATGGATTGAATGCAGGAAATGCATTTCAACCTCAGGATACCAGGATATTTTGCGATAGATTTCCTTACTATTTTGTTCACCTCTGGCATTGCTATTCCACAATCTTTTTCTTATAAGCACTTATCTCAGTGTGCCTTTCAGTGCTATTTGCACTGTATCATTTCCTCTTACACCAAAAGATGTGGCTATGAAACAGCAATCTGTGTGCCAACTCTATCACTCCTCTGTTTAAAATCCTGATACTGAGCCTCCTATTTCAGGGGATCAATGCACAACACAGCCCAAGTGGGTGGAAAGTAATTGATGTGACATTTTACAATTAATTCAGAACACTGGGCTAATGTTAAGAGGGGTTTTAATTATGCAGATGAAAGCTCTAAGGTTTCAGAGTATGGCAGAAGGAAGTATAACTCAGTATTTGCCTTGTCTTTGCCCTTTCTTCTTGAGCATTTCAGAGTTAGTGGACATTGTCAGAAACAAAATGCTTGGGCAGCTGGAGCTTTGCTCTGATTAGTTCTTGTATATTGACAACTTTTTTCAGCATAAGTATTTTAATGCACCTTTCTTTTTACATGTTAGCAGGTACAGTAAACGAATTAGATTATATTTGAAGTGACCTAGAAGGGTTGATAAGAAAGAAAAACGTTTTGTGGCTATATATCCAGCTATTAAAATATTCAAGATGGTTGTTCCTTCTTTGTAAATGCAAATGAAAGAACCATAAAGCATATGGTAAGGGATGCTTCGTCACTTCTAAAGCATACTTTTGCTAATGTAGAAATGAATTATGTCACATTCCATAATTCAGGGATAAGATTTTTGAACGTAATTAAGAATGTACTGTCTGGTCTTTGAGACACAGGTGCACGTATTCACTTTGTCTATTTCAGAAATAAAATCAAGTGGGAAGCTACCAAAAATATTTTGTGCAAGCTTTTAAATGCAAGGGTCTTCTGAGAATTTGCATAATATCTTACTTATGAAATGTAAAACCTGTCATAAATCATAATTCAATTTATAACACAATTAAATGCGTGTGGTTCTGTTCTCTTTTATGGTTCTTGGAAATTGTTATCTTGCATAGCTGAAGAAAGGGGGGGCTGCAGAAAGCAGAGAATGAGCATATTAGAATAGAGGGCAAATATCAGACAGCCATTTCCTTACAGATTTGGGTGTTGTTGTAGTTGCTGTTGTTTTTCCAGCTGTCCACTCAACTGAAATAGTGCCGCAGATTTCAGATTCCTCCTAATTTCTTATTTTATTTAGGACACAGAGTGCCATTTGTATCTCGTGGAACTCAGGCTGTTTTGCTGCAATTATTTCTGAGAAATTTTCTGCCTTTTTAGTCTTTTTGCAGCTTATGATCCTCAGCAAATCTCTCTGGTAAGATAAAGAAATTCTTATCCTCTGTAAAAGGGATAAAATGATGTTTATAAAACTTACCAAAATACCCTTCATAAATTCTCATTTCAAACCAGGTGAAGGCCTCCATTAAGTTGGCAGCAGTATTTTTCTAATACACTGTGTTTTTAAAGTATACTTGTAAAAATGCATTGCCAAAAATGTAAACTTGTTCTACCATTAGTTTTATTGTTATGTCAGAACACATTAACCTGTTGTGGATTATAGAAAGATCAGTTCTAGAAATATTGTTGGTTACCTAGAAAACCTGAACTGAGAAATGAAAATACTTTTTTCAAAATGTGGATGTTACATTACTTGAACCTTTATATTTTATTGCATTCATGGACTTTGCTTTTGAGCAGATGGGGCAGCAGGAATCTGGGAAAATGGTAGTTTGCTCCTACCCTAAGCACTGAATATGGAAAAGGCCCTTTTTCCATGCAAAAAGACCACCTTTGGCTTTACTGATCATCTTTATTAAACTGACTAAGTTAATTTTTTACTCCAACTAGTATTTTAGAACTAGTGAGCTGGAGGGTTGTCCCACAGAGGCAGAATTGCTAATGAAAGCCTTCATCTTGCTGTGCAAACTGGTTTCAGTAGAATTTAGCTCAGGCCATTATTTCTGAACGGGATAAAAGATGTTGAGGAGGATCTAGTGACGTCAACTCCACTTCTGTGACTCTGACCCAGAAGGTCTCACTTCATGTTTTAAATCACAGTCATTTTGCTGATTCAGATCCCAGTGTTATTTCTGGGATCTATCCTGTCATTTTTGTCTTGGCATTTTGGTGAGGAGAACAGTATTGTTTATACCTTTTTGGTTTTTGCCCAGTTGCTTCACAGCATGGTTTCAGGGAAATAATTAGGTATGCAACATGGAAACTATATTCCTGTATGCTCTGTGGTCTGTTCTGCCCGAGTTAACCAGCAACAGCCTCTGTCATCCTAAGGATGTCACTTGTTGGCAGTGCTTCTGTCAGCAAGTCATGTTAACATTAGGAAAAAAAAATATAATCAGCTTAGTAAACCTTGTACAGCAAACCAGTGGTCTGTTAATGTGTTTGTGCCACCTACTCCTCTCCTAGGCTTGATTATCATTGAGTTTCATCATTTGAATTTTGGTTGTTGTTTAATATGTGGTTAAATTTGCATAGACTTGGAATATGTAGAATGTTAGAGCTGATGATATGAAATGAAAGAGTCCTGTGTGCTTGGTTCCTAGTACACACCAACACAGGAATATTTATCTGATTTCAGCTACATTTCTTAGGTAAGGGGAATTCTGCCACAGACATTTCACCTTTAGAAGGATTTCTCCAATATTCAGTGTCATTTTCCCTAAAGGAAAAGCACCATAGAATTTAACAGCACTAACTAGAGAACATCATAGAAATTGCATTTCTATACCTCCAGGACTGAATAGAGATTAATGCATCTTCCACATTCTTATCAAGGTATTTTATTGCATTTTATAGGAATAATACAATTTTCTCTTAGATTATATGGGATAGTTAAAAGAACAAGGTTGT
The DNA here is from genome assembly GCF_964035555.1 of Netta rufina. Classification (NCBI taxonomy): domain Eukaryota; kingdom Metazoa; phylum Chordata; class Aves; order Anseriformes; family Anatidae; genus Netta; species Netta rufina. Next base: position 14,096,058 of record NC_140134.1, on the reverse strand, counting down.
AATTTCCTTAACAAATGCTTTTAAGACCTTCCTACAATTGTTCATTTAAAAAATTTCATTATTTTCTCTATAGCTTATTTAGGCAAGTGTGGTCATCCATATGTGACGAAACAAATTTAAAAAGGGCACTTTATGTTCCAGTTGCCAACAGTTGGGTGGATGGGGTTGCTTAATATCCGAGACTTTTGGATGAATTACGAGCAATATATTAACACAATTACAATGGTAACACAGATCAAAGAATGTAGCTGGGAGGTCTTATTTTAAAGTATGAGACTTTATTAAAATGTCCTGGTTTTGATTATATTAGATTAAAATATCTGAAATATCACCTAGTTTCTTCATGTCCCTGGAAAAGTAAATTCTGCTGGGGAACTGAATCTTCAAGGTTTCAGACCTTGATTTTTAATTCTTTTAAAGTGGAATTGTCATAAATTGGAAGAATAGCCACATGACCTTTTTTATCTGTGTTTTGACATTCAACACATATTCTCATTCAGTTTAAATTATTACCTTCTTCTTTTGTTTCTGGACTTTATTGATTCAGATGGAGTAAACCAGCTTGAAAAGACCTAATTTCTTCAAAGGAAATAATTTAACAAACAAACAAAATAACTTTCCACTATTTTAAAATTAATAAATATTTAGAAATTATTAGTGCATTGCATGGAATGAAAACACATGGGAAGATACAAGTTCAAGTTTTCCAACTCACAGGTCAGTGTGCTGTAGTGCTTAATTTACCTATTTCTAGTTCTTGCACCAAGATGCAGAAAACACATCAATGCTGAACACTAGTATCAGTGATAATAGGCCTCTAAATTACAATCAACAAGAAACAATCACTGTAAAGACACCAAACAGAGTCTTCCTCTGGTACATAATAACTGGATTGAGATAAAAATCACTTTTTGTAATTCATTCACTTCCAGTTGCTACACATCTTGCTAACATTTGTAATTGTGTTAATATGGTAAGTAAAGCATCCTGTTGTGCCACACAAACAGTTTGTTATTTTATTTTATTTTATTTTATTTTTATTTTATTTTATTTTATTTTATTTTTAATATTGCTGTATTGCTTATATATTACATTTTGCACTTGGTATTGATAGAGTGCTGTTTAATCTCTCAGCAAGTGTACTGGTAGACACTGGCACTGCCTTTGCTTTTGCAGTGAGGAACCCCATTCCCTATGAATTATGCTTTCAACCTGCACAGCTAGGTATAAGCTTGGGGGAACAGCAACTAGTTTATTTCATGCTGTACAGTATACTTGTTCTTTGTATTGCAGCACAAGTAAACACAGACTGTGTATTTCCACAATTACTAGAATATACTTTTAATAGCAGTGGTGATTTCTTTCTTCAGTTACCGGTGTTACAGATCTTGCCACAGATTTGGAAAGGCTCAGAATGAGATAGCAAGGAAGTAGTTTATTACCGACAAATAGAGGTCAGTTTCATTCACCTATGGATTGTTTCTGAGATCCTGAAAAACCCTGCTAAAACTACCTAATAAGATAGAAAAAATGGGAGGAGGGAAAATCAATCTCATTTCTCAGTCTATCTAAGCGAACAAAGAATTGCGTGTGAAACAGAACAGAGTGAGTCAACAAAGCTCACACTGAACCAAAAAGAAAAAAAAAAAAAGCCTACTTTGCATAATTATGTCTGAATTACAGTAAATTTGACAGAACATGTTCCATTCTAAGCCCTAAGGTCTTACTTAGATGGAGCACGATATCAAATGTACTGGCTGCAATGTGCTCTTTCTGGGCTAATCTAAAGTCTCATGGGATATCATGCATGGAGACAGCACACACTATTGTATGGCTTCATTGGCTTATAGTCAGCTGTTTGCCTTACTCAATACATGTGTTGAAAGCTGGGATAGTGCACTGTCAGATCTCTCTAGGCTTGTTTCTTCCGGGGTGGCTTCCCTATCTCTAAAATAGAAATGAAATAGAAATTATTAATGTTATTCTGATAAGAGAGGGATAAGGCTTAACACCTGAATACTTGAATATTGCTTCAGAGGATACTTCAAAAGTGCCTAATGCTATAAATCATGTTTTTATCAAATGGTATTTTATCAACATTACTGTGTCAGGGGTTTGGCTGTTTCACCTTTATGCACATATTTAACTTGATGCCACGTGGCTCATGGCAAGGCTTTCAGTAGCAGCATTACCTGTGCAATTTGAATATGGGACTTTATAGAAACCTAAAGGAACTGAGCTATGCCCTATCTCCTGTTGCAGGGTAAGCTACTTGAAACATGTCTTTTCCTCCCGAAAGTTATGAATCTAGAAATAGTGTGACCAAGGTTCTCTAAAATCACAGTAACACAGTTTTATCTGAATGAAAATGTTATATTTACAAAAATTGCTGATACTAACAAAGTCTTGTAGTATTATCAGCATAAGTGCCTTAAACTGTAGCAGTTAAGAATGCCTGTAGAATATCCCAAACTGCACAGCATCAGGAGGCACTACAGCAGTAAGATGCTTAGAAAAACAGCTCAACATCTCATAGGCAAGAGCACAGTAAATCAAAGATAAAGTAAACTTTCTAGATAAGCAAGAGCATTTTAATGTTATTCTCATTAAACTTATCTCCAGGAAATAAGTGAACAGCCTCCATGCTTTCTCTGTCCTTCTGCCAATTTACATCTTAATGGTGAAACTGTTGCAGGTTACTTATTCAGCAGAGCAAGGGACTGATTTGCAACTTGTTGCTTTGCGTGCTGCCCTTAAATTCTGCAGGGCTGTTCAGGGCAACTGCGCACGGTGAACGGAGCCACTTAACTATTAACAGGTCTTTGCAGTGTTACAGGGGCATGACGGAGGCACTGCAAGACAGACGTGGTTTTTTTTATTATTTTATATATATATTTACACAACGTGTCTGCTACAGTTATCACACTGGGTGCTTTCAGTGAGTTTTGAAGTTTGTTAATTCTGTGATACTGGTTTATCTTAGAGCCCTGAGGTATGAGATTATGAGAAAAATCTCTTGATTCCATTAAAAAGCATATATTTATGGTCCTTGTGTTTGTACCAGAAAGGCTTAAAACGCCAACTGAGTTATAAAGATCAGTTATTCAGCTGTAGTTATGCTTGAATGTGAACAAAACGTAGGGCAAACCATTGATTTTTAAAAGGATGTAACAACTACATTCCCTATACATCCCCTGCGAGGAGCAAAGAGTGGCCTGATTTATTATTATTTTTTTTTCATACCGAGGAACTCCAACAGTTACTACATTTTCATTAGTAATACATGGAAATTCACATTATTAATAATGGACCAAGAGGTTTCTGTATAGTATGCTCCATTTGAAGCCCCAAATCTTCCGTCCTTTGGCTCAGCCACAGGCGAGCCACACCATCACGCCTCAAAACCTCTGGGGCTCGCTTCACACCTAACCCACCCCAACGCCACCCGCGTGCCAGGGGCTGCATTTTTGCCTGGAATCCCCCCAAAAACAGTGTTGCCGAGCGGAGAAAACCCCCGCGGGCTGCCTGTGCCGGCGCCCCCTCAGCGGCGCCCACGCGGGCGGGCGGGCCTGGGCTCGAGCCCTCTCCCTCAGGGGGCCGCGTGCCGGGCGAGGCGCCGCTCCCGGGGCCGCGGGTTCGAGTCCCGAGGGGGGCGCCTGCCCCGGGACCGGTGCCGGGCGTTCGCCCTCCGCTCTTCCCGGGGGGCGGCGGCCGGGGGGTCCCGCTCGGGCGCGGTCCCAGCGCACATGTGCGGCCGCCCGGCACATGCTCACTGAGCGCGGCGCATGAGCAGACGCGGCGCGGGGCCATCGGACATCTTGGGCCGCCCCGCACGGAGCGGGGAGCGCCGCCACCGCCACCGGGTCCCCGGGGCGGGAGCAGCCGCGGCTCCCCCCTCGGCTCGGCTCGGCTCGCCTCGCCCCGGCTGCCTCTCCCTCCCCCGCCTCCCCCGGGCAGCTCAGAGCATCCCTCCTCCCCTCTATGCATTTGTCTTAATCCTTCTCAGAGACAAGATGGCAACGCCGGCGGCTGTAAACCCTCCCGGTGAGTAGCTGCCGTTGCCCCCCCTGCGCCCCGCAGGGGCTCCGTCTCGCCCCCACGTTGGCCCCGCCGCACCACACGCCCCCGGCCCGCCGTAGGCACACAGCGCCCCTGGGGACCGGGACCGGGACAGGGACCGGGACAGCCCCGCGGCTCTCCCCGTTCCCCCGCAGCTCGGAGCGGGCTCGCCCCGGGACCGGCGGTGGCTGTCGGCAGCCGGGAGGAGCGGGCGGGCGGGCGGCTTCGCACCGAGCCCGGGGGAGAGCTCGGGAGCCCGCAGGTTTTGTGCATAAGCACCCGGGGGCAGAGGGGAGCGGGGAGAGGCTGAGGCCGGGGGCTGCTGTCAGTGTATGGTGCCCTGCACCCGGTCCTTGGTGCCCTGCCACCATCCCAGCCACGCTATCTGAAGGGAAAGCGGCACATTAAAACCCAAGGAAAGCACCTCAAGGCTGGCAGGTCCCTTAGTGTGTTCCCATTTCCTTGCCAGAAGATGCCATAAATCAGTTTCCCATAATAACTTATTAGCGGAAGGAACTCACTAAAGTTTTCTCTTTAAATTCGTCGTGGGGGAAAGAGGTTCCCTGAGGTGACCTGTGTCTGTGAGGCGAAACGTCTGGGTCGTTAGGTGTGTGGTGAAGTGGGCTCGTGTGATGTGCCATGGTAGGTGTTTCGGTGAGGTACTTTGGTCAAGGTAGCGTTGGATGGTCGGGTATCCAACGCTAAACACAAATGGGCCAGCGGATTTTGCCCTGGGCGCAATACTAATGAGGAACGCTTATCAAAAGTGGATTCCCGTCCTACCCGTTTTAATACTGGGTTACGTTTTGTCACTTTCCAGTCAGTTTCAGTTCTGACTGTTAAGGGCTTCCTGGAGGAAATGTCAACAATCGTTCACATGTTCTCGTAGCTTTCACGCTGAAGGTAAACACAGTTGGTTTGTTTCTCTAAGTGTCAATAAAGTAAGCAGGAACAACAAACCTTTGCCAATCAGATTGAGTTTTCATTTCAGAATTGTACATATTAAATGAAAATCAATATTTAATGAGAGGTTATTAAATGAGTATTATTTAGCTTCCAGGCTACCATGTCATGCATGATAACGGAGAATTCCAGTGCGTGCACATGTAGCTGGAATCAGTGAGCGGTTTTGCAGGCACAGGCAGATACAAACAGCTTTTTTGGGGGAGAAATTTGGTTTGCCTTCTTCATATCTGCTCCTCCAACCTATGCACAGAAGGAACAGCCCCGATTGCTTAGAGGTCTGTGCAGAAACTGCTGAGGACTTGTAGAGCCTGGTGGCCCTTTGGCACCACCCTTTTCCACCTCTGTTTCTACCTACCTGCAGCTGGCGTCACCAAAATTGTGGTTGCAGGAGGTCGGGTACTGAAGGGCAGCCTCGGAGCAGGGCTTCCTGGTCCTTTCCCTGTGCCCTGGGGAGCACTCGTGTTGTGAACCTAGGGAGAGCAATGGGAGACATGCTGAACATGAGCGCCAGGCGTGCTGGCAGTGCAGTGATCCAGCACAACGAGGCTGGCTTGCTGTAGAGTTGTCAAGTGCTCCTAAGCACAGATTGCCGTCCTCCAGAAGGATGAGGAAGCGTGTTGGTTTCCTGGCACGAGCCTACACGTGCGTCTGCGAGGCTGAGGTTGCAGGGCGTCTTCTCACTGCTCGTCTAGGCAGCTGGAGCAGATCTGGGCTGGCAGACAATTCACCAACAATTAATGACCCTCCCAGCGTGAGTGTTGCTGTCAGACAAACGTAGCTGTGCATGGGCAAAGTCAAAATGAGGAGACTTTGAGCCGTGAAGAGATGAGAACAGTAGACTTCACTCTGCAGTGCAGTGCTGCGTTTGCTCTACCACGGACAGCAGAAGATAGAGCTGCGTGCGTGACATATCTTGACTTATGATATGCTTTTTTTAACATGATAATCTGTTGTTTTTGTTATTCTATTTTTAGATTAACCACAAAGCAGTGTAGAGAAGCAGAATCAAAAGCTTTACTGAGAGGATTTTAAGGCTGCTGTTTTCTTTTGGGGCCGGATCCTCAGTGGGAGTAGAACGAAAGTAGCCCTATTAGTATTGGCGAAGCTGTGCTGCCTTACGCCAGCTGACTTTCTGATCCACGATGTTAGGGGAGCACAATAGAGAGATTAACTTGTTAAGCATCTTTAATGATGATTAGAAATTACAATATGATTAAATTTTTATTAAGCAATTGTCTGGGGTTCTAATAACATTTGATAATTTAGGCAGGACATTAACCTACAGCTACCACAATACAAATACATGGGGCATTAGTCATATTCTAGGCAGTGGAATGGGGATTATCAGACACGGAAAAGCTGGGTATTCTGTAATTCTGGATGTGGAAATCTTTCCCTGTGGTATCTCCTGGTACAGAATTGTGCACTGCTCTGTGATGTTATGTTCTCTCCCACATTAGATGCAGATTTATCCATTTCCCTGCTCTTTTTGCAACAGGGTGGGAGCAGTTTGCAGTCTGTCCACGTTAGGGTTTGCAGGAGCTGCAGTGTCAGGACCAGATTGTGGCAGGGACACGGCCACCTCTGCGACAGGTCTTTGTGGTGAAGGTGCTTGTCCATTGCTGCAACGAGGCATCGCACTGGGAATCGGGGACTCTGTATGATAATATCTTTTTTGCTCTTCCTGCACGCTTAACCTTAGGAATAGGATCTGGTTAGAAGTACTTTGTTCGTTTGTCGTAATCTGGATGACTAACCGAAGTGTGAAACACAATACAAGTGTGTGGGAAGCTCATCTGCATTGGCACAAAGCATCAGAGTTAATTTATTTCCTCCTGAAATAAGATTGGCATATTAAATGGGTTTTAAGAACAAAAAAATTGTGGAGGTGTAACAAGCATTTCATAAATTACTGCTTGCAGCAAAGTAACTTAGTGCCACGTCTGTTTTAAATACATATATTTTTGGAATGCAAACTTGTCCATAACTGTTGCTACTCTGGGGTCAAATTTTGCTTAACTTGTGATGAAGTACGTGATGTGGTGCTTCTTGTAGTAGCCCAATTGGGATGAAAATGTGAAACTCTTAAGGAAATCAACATTTTCTTTTCCTGAGACTTTATATGGCCTTGGGTGACTAAGTTGGATCAGTCTTACGGATGGTCCCAGAGCAGCAACTTTGTTGTGCTTAGGTGATGGGAAACGGGCTGGCTTTAGCCCTTCAGCTCTTCCCCAGGTGGAAGGGGCACCCTAGGTAGTACCCACAGATACACTGCCAAATGCCACACACTCATACACCAGATCAGAAGAAATGAGATCAAACACTCAAAGCTTATCTAGAGTTACACCAGAGGGCAGTTCCCTTAGGATGTTCTTGGCCATCTTTGAAGATTTTGTGAATCCTTAGGATCGTATTCTTATATTTAATTGAAAAAACAAAACCAAACAGTAGCTGAGTTGTTCACCTAGCCACTAAAGCTCCTGTAATGATTTCTTTTTCAGCAGAGAGCCCAAGCTGCTGGGGCTTAAAGCCTCCCTCTTACAACCACAGCAGCTGACTGTGGATCCTTCTAGCCTATGGCTAGTGCAAGATTTAAAACAAACAAACACCTGAGGTTGATTGTCAAGGAAAGACAGTTAAATGAGCACTTTCTACTTGCAGTTTGTAACGAATTAACAGCAAACTTCATGTTGTATTAATGAACACGTGTAACTCAGCCCTGTGTCTGGCTTCTTGTCTTAGGCAAGTGGATGGGTGCTGGGAGCTGGTTTTGTTGGTGTCCATTCGCTTCTTGTGGGAGTTCAAGGTGGAGATAAATCATTCTCCAATTCCAGCTGGTCCTTCTGGGAATGAAGTGGGTTGTTAGCCTGCCTTGCATTTGCACTCAGGTTGCTAAGATGTTAGGCAATGTGGAAGAGGTTTATTGCCGCCCTGTTCCATGTTCCCACAAAGGAATTGGCTTTGACAGCCTGGCAATTCTTTTATTTTTATTTTTTTAGCTTTGGTACAGCTTTAAAATTGATGATTAAAAAATCTAAATCAGTGTTTTAGATTCCAAAATTGTCTATTCAGTGCTGAGCCCCAAGTTTGTTGTGTTTTACTGCTATGGTAGTAACAGCTTTGCCCTTCATTACAATATAGACTATCCAGTAAACACCAAAATCAATTTGACAGCATCCTGGGGAGTAAATGGAGTGTTCTACTGATGGGGATTATAATGGGCCCTAATGTTTCTGGGATGCAAAAACGTAGTTTTGTTTCTAGGATAATAATGAAAAAAGTCTCAAAAACTAAACACTCATTATCTAATGGGATCCTTAAAGCTACAGATCTTTTTCTTCTCTTATTTTCATTTCTTTCTCGCTGCAGAATTTGTCCTTATTTCAGTCAAACAGTGGTGTGAGGTGATAATGCCTATTGAACTGTTCTGTGATAACGTTTTGACCTTCAGGACTTTGTACAGTAACTCGCATTGAAAAAAATATATATTTTTCGTTATTTCTAATCTACAAGGATTCCGAAGCATTATATTTTGAAGTATCTCTTCTAACAGAATATTTATTTGAAATTTGCATATGTAGCTTGTGATTAGTTTCAAATATTTTTTCAAATAGAATAATGTTTCCCCGTTCCTCTTAATAAAAATGCAAAACAAAACAGATATTGCTGATTCCTGTAATACCAGATGGTACTGCTGGTTTTTCTTTCCAGTAAGAAAAATTGCTGTGGAGATTAGGTAGGAAAGGAAAAAACAGCCGTTTCAAAACAATCAAGGCAAAATAACACCTTTGAGTTAGTGATTATTGCTATTAAGAGGACAGAAATGGGGCTGTCATTATGAAGATGAATTCAGAGATTATGCTTAAATGGCTTGTGAAGATCAGATGTGTGTGTAGTTTAGGGTAATTTTTTTAGACTTACTGCTTGATAACTGACAAGTAAGAATGGAAATGCGTTAATTCAGCGCTAACTGAAGAAAGTATAATGCTATTAACATTTCACAATAGAAAGGGGAAAGAGGGGCCTTGAGTTTAGGACGTGGGGATGTAGGTCTCGGTTCTTGTAGGTCTTCTGCAGATTTTCCAGTCCGCCTTGTGGCAGCATCCCTTTGGGTGGCTGGCAGCATTCAGAGATGGATGAGGATGGGGTTGCTCTGCCTGGCTAGCACCACGAATGCGTGGACACCAGCCCAAACTAGGTTCTGCTGCTGACTAAAGAGCAAAATCAATAAAGGCCATTTGGGAAAGAAATCTGAAAATATAGAGGTGCTCCTCCACACATTTGCTAAAACAGTTTGTGCAAGAAAACAGATGCGTTGGACCAGAGAGGCAGAAATTCTGAAATTTCAGAGAACTTGGGTGGCCGTTCAGTATATAAACAATTGGTACTTGTTTATTCTTGTCGACAATGTTTCCTTTGTTCAAATGTAAAGCATTTCCTGCCGCCCCACGTGTAGCCTGCATTCTGTGTAGTGAGAAAGAGAAAAATTGCGTAAGGCTGCTGCCCTACGTTTTAGCCTCTGATTATAATCCAAAGTGGATGCACATTGTAACCAAAGAAAAAAAAAAAGGTAGAAGTGAATCATTCTTCATCTTCTGTTGTAAAAGTAAAAAAACAAACCAAACAAAACCAACAAAACAAAATAAAACAAAACCACCAATATTAATTTAGATAACTGCTTATCCAAATTAATTTGAGTATGGAGGGAATACTTTTGGTTGATGAAATAAAAACAATTATCCTATTTAGTCAGCGCATGCTCTTGGAAGATCTTCAAACTGGTAGATCTGATGCTCATACCTGTCTTTAGTTTTCTTGCTTTTTTCAGCCTTTGTTGTTTATATCAAGTTAGTAATGAAAAGGAATTGGTTGGATAAATTCATGTGGACCATATTTCCCCTTCTTTCCTACTTCTGAAGGCGTATTTTTATCACAAAGTATTGCAGGATTTCAGCAAATACTGGCCTTTTAGATGAGTAAGTTGCATGGTTTGGAACTTCAGTAGCAAGCATAGAGCACCATGTTTTTCAGAAGAGATGAGATGATTGCAACTTTACCTTGAGTAGTCAGCATTTCAAATGGATTTATGTTGAAAAAGGCAACATTAATAAACTGTCTTTTATCTGTCTTGAGTTTATCGTTTACATGAATTAATGACCACAGTCATGCAGTGGGTTATGAATTAGAACCTGCTTTCGAGATAGATGTGATTTCCTTTTTTGGTACCCAAAGCATGCTAGTCCTCCTTGGGCAATGCCATCTGCATGTGGAGAAAGAGAAATCTTTTCTTTTGGATGTCGTGCATTTTCATGAACGCTTCTAAATTTTCTGCTTCCTCCTTTCTATTGTCAGCTTTTATTTCCATTCTGCCGATCTATCTCCCACATCTGTATCCTCCGGTTTCGATTCTGCGTTCCACTTGCGTGCCCCTGCCTCTCTGACAACTCCTGTGACTGCCACAGTTTGACTGTGGTGCTGAGCTGAGCTGTGCATTGGCTTCTCAGTTACCCTTGTCTAAATGTAAATGAATCCTGGCATTGTACTGCTGCTTCTCTCAAGTCTTTCAACAGTTTATAAGTTGTCTCCATTCCATTGATAGCAACTCCTTGAAGAAAAGTCCGTCTTCTTCTAGGTAGCAGCTGTGCAGCCTTTTATGTAATGGAGCAGCTACTACAAGGTATTATCAATTGGCTCAAATTAGGACCATCTATTAGTTTACATCTTCTGTACATGTATATGTGTTGCTGTTTTGTTCAAGGACAGCTCATAATGTTAATTTTAAATGTTTAGGTTTGGGCTGCTGCTGTTTTTCTCATCTAAATGTCAACTGCATGTGACAAATAGAATAATATAAAATAATTACATATTTTTTTCTCCAATCAAGGAAAAGGGGTGTTGAATTGTTTAATTACTGGCTTTGCCAGCATACAGATGGGACGGCTTTTCAGGTAAGTTGCTCGTACAAAATGCCTGAAATGGGTAGTAATTAACAACTGGCTCTTCATTGGTATGTTAATTATGCTGCCATTTGTCCTGGTGCCTGTCCTTGTTTTAAATGTTCAGTTACACTGAAGCGTTCACTTCCTGGCAAACACAGAATGTATCAGAACAGTTTGACTCTCAGATATATGCAAATATTTTATGGGAAGAGGCATGCCAGTAAATCACTGAGCTGCAAAGAACAAAAACACTGCATATTTGTATTCCTCGGAGGTAAAAGCAAAATCTGTTTCGATGGAATACACAGGCCTGGTTTTGAAAAATGTTCTCCAGTGCTTTCCCAGTAATAATCCAGAACAGAATTTCATGCGGGTAAATAACCTGAGGGACTGGTTGCTGCTGGCTCTCTCCATTAGGAAAGGTAGGTGGACATTTGGGTGCTGTGACATGTTCTTGCAATGCGTGTATTTTTAAAACTGCATTGCCTGTAATATCTGGATGGAAAATCAAGCTGAGCTGGAAACGCTTTTAAAATTTGAGGTAAAACAGGCTATTTTGAATGCAAAGAGATTTAAAGTAACACCTTATGTATAGATCATGTCAGTAGTTTCAAATCTTATTTAATTTGCAGTTCTTTTGATAATACAGATTGACCTGTTACTTGGGTGCCCAGCGCATCCCCAGTTTTCACATATTACCATGACAGGTAAAAACAGACTTGCATCCAGCATGAATCTTGAACTTATTCAGTGATGTCCTGAAGAGGGCCAGGGTGGTGGTTAGGTGGCTGACCAGCATGTCAGAATGAGACCAGTGTTTGAACTTGCTGAGCCTCTGTCACCTGGAAAGTGGTTCGTCTTCCCAACACCCTCTGACCCTCGTCATCACAGGGCAAGTCAGACACCCTTGAGATTAGGTGCTGGTTTTGTAACAGTAGCCGTAGGAAGAGGATTATAGTCATAAAATTAGCTATAAAATGGCACTAGCTACTGTGTGTCACTGCCCTCTGAGTCATGTTTGAGCTGTTTATTGACCAAAAAAATGCAGTGCTGTTGATACTGCAGAGCCAGTATGGCTCCAGAAGAGCTGGAGTTCCCTTGTTCCGCATCCAGCAGGCAAAGCTGCTAGCTCCGTTTGGAGTCCAGCTTCAGAGCCTTGAAGTATTTTCAGCTAGAAAAGCTTGGTTTTGAGATGCTAAATTCCTGTGTTCGCAGCCGCTGAGAGGCAGCTCATTTAGCAGAGGCCTGCAGAGGCTGGCCCTGTGACAGAGCTCAGAGAAACAGGGGTCGGTCTGACTGCCCCCATGAGTCCTGTTCATGTCAGAGTATGTGGGGACACCGATGGTTTCTGATGATTTATTTTTTTAGGGCATCTGAAGAGATTGACTGGCTGTCTGTGCATAGCTGTGTCACCTTGCTCTGCACTTCCTGTAATAAGTGATTTGACCAGAAGAAAACAAGGCTGCATAATGAAAACTTCCCTTTATTTTTCGGGATTTTCAGCAGCCATAGGAATACAAAGGTAAATTTTTGGAGGTATGTAAAGGTTTTGGTGTTCCTGGGATAAATATTCTTTTACTAATTAATCTTGTTGATGTTTTCATGGAAAAAAGGGTGAAATTTAATTTGCTGGGTGATTGGGTTTGTGGGAGCAGCAATTGCATCTTAGCTGCGTTGTATTTTTACTTACCAGTGAAGGTTTGAAGTATGCACTTTCATTGTTGAAATTAAAGTAAATGAACCATCACTGAGAAAAACACGGGAGCGTTTTCAAGCTCTTTCACGAAGACTGGAAAATAAGAATAGCTTCTGAATGTGTGGGCACGTTTAAAAGGTGGGCTGGAGTCCTGATAATTATTCTTCATCTCCTTTCTTGTAGAAATTTTATAAGGCAAAGTAAGTTTCCTCCAAAAAAGTAGTTTTGGAGGGGGTGTTCTCTGGCACAGTTTGGCTAGAAGGAGGTTGGTCTCTGCCTGTCCCGCAGGAGGATGGATGGCTCCTTCCTGCCTGGCTCTTGGAGGTACCCGGCTGTGGTGCTGAGTGGGCTGGAGGTGCTGTGCTCCCCCTCCGCTGCACCACTGCCCCCATGTAGGCTAGAGGCTCACGGGGCAGGTTTGGGCAACACCTATCTCTGAGCTCCAACCATGAGCAGCTGGGGGTGTTGAGGGCATCTTCGGTTCTCTCATCATAGTGGTGGTTTCCAGCAAAGAGGACAGTGGACTGTGGGATTAAGGGTGTCTTAAATAAACATGAGTATCTTCCCCAAAAGTCACACGGTGAAGTCTGCAGAATCTGTATCTTACACTTGTACTCAGGTACTGAAAAATGTGGAAGGTCTCTGCAGGCTCATGCCAGAAGCTGTCCATGCTATGAGTTAAGAAATGTTCTCCTGTTATGCAGGTGGAGCTCAGCTGGATTCTCACTAACAACAAAACAGCAGATCAGACTTGAGCTACAAGGATCTCCTATCCAAAATTTTGTCCGTTATGGACATTTTAGAATAATTATAACACTTCTATTATGGATACTTACAGAATAAGACTGCAACAGAGTATTTTCTTCCTTCTTTGTAGCTGATGGGTGTTGTGAAGTACAGAGGTTTATAAGAGTCTTTTGTTCCTCTTGTAGGTTATTAAAGCTTGAGACTTGGTTCTTGAATGATAGCTGTTGTTAGTTTTATTTCTTCTAACTGAAATCAAGTGCTTCGCTACTTGGTGTAGTCTGTGATGTCTTCCTGATATAACAAATGAACCCGTGCTCTCTGAGATGTAGTAGTAAATCAAATAAATTTTGCTACTCTTCTGCTCAGCAA